>NC_056668.1:17675833-19011666 GCF_018350195.1 Panthera tigris | reverse complement strand
AAGAGGAAGGAATTTTTTTAATCTACTTTACTTTCCTAATTTTGTATGCATCAAGTACTTGCCTGTGACACCATTGACTCTTTATGGCAACCTTATAGACTAGGCATTATTGCCTCATTTTATAGCAGAAGCGGAGAAGTGGTAAGAAATTTGCTCAAGGTCAGTCTCCAAAGAGGTGGAGTCTGGATCCAAACAGAATATGTTTGAATCCAGTAGCCTTTGACTCTTCAGAGTCCAGGACATTTCTCATTGGAATTCAGTGTATAAAATTACCATTAGGGTTTTTTAGCTTCATAAAAACAAAAATTAACGTTTTTCTTAAGAATAAATTTAGCATATATAGTGCATATTAATAATATGTCCAAATTATATGACACAGCAAAAAAAAAGCTACTTATGGTTATTTGACCTTCTAATATCTAGTTTTATTCAGTTAACACGTTTTGCTTCAACATAAAACAAAAAGTTACATTTAATGGCCTTAATTCTGAATAGTTCACTAACTTGATACTCTAGGTATTTTTCTTCTCTATACATGTTTTAATATTGAGATCTACCTAGACTATTAGCATCAATCTTTTTAAGGAACTTAACTTCTATACATTTGCAGCCAACAAACCAGAAAAAAAAAAAGTGGGGGACGGGGAGGGTGGGAACTGGAGGAACGAGAAAGGTGAGCTAAGGCACCGAGCAAGAGGCTTACAGAATGGAGTTCTTCTGCCACCTCGTGGCTCTTCTGTGTTATAGCCAGAACCACTTTATTCATTTTTTTTTTTTTTTTTTTTTTAAGAACCATTTTGATACATTTTCATTTCCAAAAGATAAATTACTCCCTCGGTGGTCTCCAAATATGAATGCCCCACACGGTCATTAAAAAAACTATTCAGAGGACCCATCCCTTGATATGTTGATCTCGTATTTGGAGGACGGGCCTGGGATAGTTTCCCAATTATCCCAGTTGATAATGATGCCTGTTGATTCCACACTGGAGGTCAAAGCTGGCAAGCTTTTTGTAAACCATCAGCATTCTCTTCATTCTGGGCTCACAGCTCCACTCCGTTTAGTGCCTCTCTTTAGCTGGGTTGTGACCACGTGACTGAGCTGTGGCTGCCCTCATCTTCATTGAATGTGGTTAATATTGTTTCCATTTTCTTCACCTTGGATATTTTGGCTAATTTTGGCTTTGTTAACCTCTTTCTTGAAACTTTTTCTTCTGTTGGGTTTCGTTTTTTCTCTGGTTATCCTCCTCCTACCGGACAAACAAACATCATCCTAGTAAAAGTCAAAGTTTCCCTTCCCTCTGGCTGAACTGGCCTGATTCTCCAGCACATCAGACATGCCTCCCCTTGGGGCTTTGGAAGATTTAGCGTTTCTGGCTCAACACTCTCTCCTCAAATACCTACATGGGACCTGCCCCACCTCATTCAAGTCTTTGTTCCAACATTTACTTTGCGCTGATACCCCTACTCATAAATGCAACTTCTTCCCAACAAATTTCTTATGTTTATCTGGCTTTATTTTTTCCATAACAGTTACAATATTCAAATACTACACAATTTTAATACTTGTTATGTTTATTATCTTCTTTACCCCAGAAAACAAAATTCATAAGGACTGGGATTTTTGTTTTCTCCACTGCTGTGTGCTCCGAAACAGAGATAGTGCCTCTCACATACATTGTGGGTGCTCAAAAAAGTATTTGTGCAGTGACTGAATGAAAGAAGGATCGAATGAATGAATAACGATCCATGCTGTTGGTAAATAAACACATGAAACAATATTCAGCCTCACAAGTATTCAAACATAAAAGTTAACACAAAATACCATATTTTCCTATTGATTTTTCAATTTATATGGTCTTTAAATATAATTCCTAAACCCAGTGAGCATGTAGTGAATTGCATTCACATTTTAAATTGATGCAGTCATTTTTTTTATATCAATTTACATGTCGTCATAATGTATGTATAACCTCTGGCCCAGTAACCCCAGTTTTGGAACTTTGCTTCAACAACCACAAACAAAATTTTTAACACATATGTTCTACTTAGCCATCTACTGCAAACGGAAAGAAACTAAATGAATTAAATTATGTCAATGCCATGGACTATTTGCAGCCATTATGATCATAAGGACTATGCTTCAATATGGAAGATTGTTTATGGAAAATGGAGTCTGTAATTACACAGCTTTTATATGTATACGGGAAAAACTATAAACAATACACAAATATTAGAACTGTCGCGTATATGAGGGATGAGATTAAAACTTATATTTGTCTCCATTTCCCAAATGCTCCAGTTTGTTGCCATAGCTTTTACAGGTCCTCAGCATTGGAAAAGAAAATAAATTGTCTTATTTCTAAATGTTATACCCTCACCTGATGTGAATTTATTCGAAGTTCCAAAAAGGTGATCATTGCTTGCTTTTATTGAATTCATCCAGAACGATTTACATCATTGTGGAAATACTTTTAGAGTCCTTAAAACAGATTTATTTGCATGAAAATGAGACA
Source organism: Panthera tigris (assembly GCF_018350195.1). Lineage (NCBI taxonomy): Eukaryota > Metazoa > Chordata > Mammalia > Carnivora > Felidae > Panthera > Panthera tigris. Next base: position 19,009,151 of record NC_056668.1, on the reverse strand, counting down.
TTTACCCAAAAGGATCAGGCTAGAATTTAACATTACTTCAAGAATTAAATTGTCCTTCTCCTTTCTCATGTGTCTGCTTTACCTAACTGTCTGCAAGGGTTTATGTTCTAACTGCTTGGTTCGTATAGATCTGGTTGAGCCCATTATCTCTCTACATTTTAATATATAGGACTATCTGTAACTATTCTTTGCATACATTGCCACGAGTTCCTTGGATACTCCCCGGGGATTCATGGAGGGGAGGGGTTTTCAGACAAAGGAACTCAGGGCATGCCCTTCCCCCTCAAAAATAAGTTTCCTCCCTTGAAAACTGAACTAAGCCTTCAGCCTTCACCAGATCCTGAGATTGTGACTTCCTTGCTTGATCTACCCTTCCCTACCAGCTCTCAAACCAGTAAACCCTTCCCTTCAGTCGTGTATGACCGGACATATTATTGAAATTCAGTCTTCCTCCGGGTGCCTTGGTCAGCAAGGATTTGGGCTGTGCCCTTGATGCCCTTCCTGGTCATAGAGAGAAGTAGCTACTCTCAATTTCATAGTCCCCCATTTGCATGACTCTCTACTACTCTGTCACTCCCCAGTCAATACTGACTGCCAAGAATTATTTTCAGGGTCATAACATTAACTCATCGGTGTGAAATGACATCAAATCAACTATTCCTTGGTTTGCATGCTTGCAAAGCTAAAGATTCTTATAACAACAAAAAGACAAAAATCCCTCCCTGTGGGACCTCTTACTCCAAAGGCCCTCCCTAGAGAAGAATTGCACTTCTCACCATTGACAGCCTTGCCATGGACTTACTTAAGCCACAGAAATGTGAGAAAAAGTGCTATGTTCCACACCCAGTAGAAGCCGTAGGAGCCATCACATGGTTCTTCCATGGCGTCATATTTCCTCTGCCTAAAGATGAACAGCGTCCTAGAGAGGGGCTGCTTCTTCAGGAAAAGTCCAGAAATGAAGCAGACCAAATGTCCTGTAATGAAGTTAAAAAAAAAAAAAAACTTATTATTAGATACAATTAAGATTTTTAAAATCTGTTACCATATGCTGTTACCATAGCATAACCCAGCCAAGCCTGCCTGACACAACTGGTGTCTTTCTGACATTTTAGGAGGCAGGAATGAGCTGGATGTGTGACTTTGGGCAAATTACCTAATCTCACTGTGCCTCATCTATAACATTGAGGTAGTAACTGCTGCATGAGGTTATTGTGATAAATACATAAATGAAAACTTATGAACATGTAAACACTACCTGGTAAATAGCATATGCTTAATCAGTGTTAGCTACTGCTATTTATTATTCTTATTATTACTATTATGGTTATTAATCTACAACAGATAAGGGTCATATCCTAATTCTGTACACACAGTCTCCAGCACAACGTCTGACTCATACACCCCATTTGACTATTTTCCAAGTGTCTTTAATTGATCAGCCTCTTCCCTTTTGTTTCGTTTCCTCATATGATCACTTCCTTTGATTTTCTTTTGCCACCACTTTTTCCTCTTCCCTTTAAACTAGCAAAGGTTTTATAATATAAATTTAAACAGGAACCGAACACCTTCAAACGTTCAGCTCATTTTACTTGATATCCTGAATTTGGTACTTTTATAGACTTCGATCTATTCTTTGCCCTAATGGAGCTCCCAATAAATCATTTCATGTATCAAAATGTCTGATTAATGGATGTCCTAGGACACAGTAGGTTCAATTTGTAAACACAAGTATCTGAAATAGTCAAAAGTTATGGAGCCAGAGTCTCCAGAAAAAAAGTCTTTTTAAAAACCATTCTTTTCTACTGTCATGTTCTCAAGGATGGGGAATAATGTTCTTTTCTCTTTTTCCTACATGGGACAATTGTACAAAAAGACAACCTTTGTTTCTGAGAAATCCTATATTTTTTGTGTCCTGAGTTTCTTGACATCTTTCTATTTTTCTCACACAAAGCATCCTTAATCATCTGTGACACTGATCTTCATTGCGACCCATTTTCCTGGATTCTATAAACAGAAGACATATGCTTTGAATTACCAAAATTTCACTCACCTCATTTTTCACTGCAAGAAAATAAAATGGAAAGTTCTTTCTCAAAGTGAAAACGATTATTTTCTCTTCAGCTTTATAGATGCTTAAGGTCTTCAGGGTTGTTCTTATTACCTAATTTTCTAACTGGCCACCTGGACTTCAGTTTCTCCCGTAACCCAATACTTTTTTTGTGTGGCCAAAATCATCTTCTTGAAGTTAAAATTTGACTATTGAACTTTCTTGGGTAAAAACCTCCATACACTCTCCAACAACAATGGAATTATTGCAGTTGGAGAATTAGTGCCAAACTAGCACTCCTATCCAATAGACCACCCCTCCTAGAGCTTCCTCTTCCTCTCATTCCTATGACATGTTTTCTGTTCATTCTCCAGCTCCTTGCCAGCCTCCTTCTCTTTTTAGACCTATGAATGTAGACATTCTCCACAGTTACGTTCTCAAGCCTTCACACTTCCCTTACACCCTATCCTTAGCTTCACACTATCCTTAGCTTTAGAACTCAAAAGAGTTTGAACACCATGACCTAGTGACTCTTCTCTCTTCTAGAATGGCCACACCCAGTTTACTACCAAATTCTGTCCCTTCAACCTTCCAGATGTCTCTAATGGAAACCTTTTTCTCCCTTCCCGCTACCACTGACTTATACCCATATCTCCTGGATTGTCTTGGCTATGAGAGCATGAGACGCTGCCAGGGAGCAATGGGGCCAATCTGTCACTGACGGAAGTGGCTCGATCATGCATGAACACCCATGCAGGATCGGGTAGGTCAAGATGATTAAAAAACGGAATCAGTACCAAGTCAGTCGGAAGAAGAGCTGTGACTAGTGTTTTGGCCAGACTATACCAGATGGCATCAGACCCCAGCGGTCTGAGACACCACTGAGTTTCCTGCTGGGAGGTCTCAGTGCTCTGAGAAGAGGCTGGCTGCGGTCCTTTTGCGGGGACCCTCAACACTTCCCTACCCAGATACCTACAGTAGACATGTTACCAGTCCCGGTATCCCCTTGACTGTGCTTTGTCTCATGTCAACAGATTTGTTCTCATTTGCACAAGATGGTATTTGGTATCTTTATGTTGGATGGAGGATACAAGTTAAGGGCATGTCCTTCAGTCTGAGTAGAGGTTGTTGGCTTCCAGAGTCTGAGGATTTATCTCAGGCCCACCCTTTTCTAGGGCTGGAAATAGTTTTCTGGAAGTTGGACTTTGGGCTAATGCCTTGACAACTGACTGCCCCTTCCTTAGGTATCTCTCTCCATTACATCCTGCAGACCTCTGACTGATGAAACGTCCTCTCTCACAGATACAGTGTCACTCCCCTTCTTAGTTATTCTTCTGGGTGCCTCTCAGCCAAGAAATAAAATCAAAACTCTCTCTAGGCACCTGGGTGGCTCAGCGGGTTAAGTGTCTGACTCTTGATCTCAGCTCAGGTCTTGATCTTAGGGTCATGAGTTCAAGCCCCACGGTGAGCTCCACACTGAGTGTGAATCCAACTTTAAAAAAAAAAAAATCAAAACTCCCTAACTTTGAATAAATACTTTTCTGGGATGTTTCCTGAAAATTGCCTTTGTATCCTATCTTCTGTATTTCTCTACCCATAACTAACACTCAAAAAGAGGGATATCAGGGGCACCTGGCTGGCTCAGTCGGTGAAGCATGCAACTCTTGATCTTGGGGTCATGTGTTGGAGCCCCATGTTGGAGCTAGAATTTATTTTAAAAAAAGAGAGAAATAGAGAGAGAAGGCAGAAGGGGAATATCAGAGCTTTTGATCTTGCTAGTCATTTGTTTCATATTTTCAAGAGGACAATTTCAATCAATGGTATTAGATAAGAATCACTGCACCCTGAAACTGCCATCTCCTGTGCAGGCATATTAACACTGGTGATAGAATGGCCATAAATAATGTAAAGTACTTAAGTTGTCAGACCTCTCAGGTCATAGGAGTCCTAACTCATATTCACGAGCTCACTCATGACCCTCTTCATCAGAGGTCCAGCCCACTCCATGCAAACTGAAGTAGGCAGGTTGACAAGTCGCCATGGCTTATGTCAGACATTGAAACTGAAGAATGGCCCCAAACTGCTACAAAAGAGACTGAATTGTCCTCTAGACACTATTTTGGCCCTGATGCAAATTCCTATTTTGGCCTCCTGCCATCCTCTCATTTCTACAAAAATTTAAGCTGCCTGAGAAATACTGGTCTTTCACATGGGCAAAGGGATGGTAGGACCCTCTACGATGTGTCCCTCAAGCGGAAGCTGTTGATTCCGAGATCAAACCCTCCAGCTGCTCCCTGTAATACTCCCTCTGTTCTATCCCAGTGCTGTAGCTGAAACCATTTGATCTATTTCTCCCTCACACTTCACTAGTCAGAGTCCAAATTGCTTCGCTTCATTAAGGCCTTTATCTCTACCCACTGGTGTAACCAGAATCAAATCTGAGAGAATATCAAGGTTGCTCATGTTATTCATCACAATGCCAACCTGGGAAAGAAGCAGCTCAGTGTTGGGAGAAATAATGCTCAGTCTTCATGTCTCCTCAGAGAAAATCTCCAAAGTTGCCAGAACTTAGGCCTTGTCAATACACCACTTCCCCACATCTCCATTTCAATGATAATGATCCGCGGAGCTCACAGGCACGAATGGAAGGTTGCTGATTTTTACACAAACTCTTTTGTGAATTAGTTTTAAAATACCATTCAATAGTCACATAACATATTTGTTTTAAAACAAATTTATTGTGATCAATGAAATACTCATTTAAATATGGGAAATGGTGGATCCCATGGTAATTTGATATGTAATATCTCAGTAATATAAAGAAAACTCTTTTGTAGCACACATTTATATTATACCTTGAAAGCTCCCTTTAAAATTCCATAAAACACATAAGCACATAAGGGAAGGGAAACAAAAATAATATAAAAACAGGGAGGGGGACAAAACAGAAGAGACTCATAAATATGGAGAACAAACTGAGGGTTACGGGAGGGGTTGTGGGAGAGGGGATGGGCTAAATGGATAAGGGGCACTAAGGAATCTACTCCTGAAATCCTTGTTGCAGTCTATGCTAATCTGGATGTCAATTTAAAAAAATAAAAAAGAAAAGAAAAGAAAATTCCATAAAAGAAAACAGAGAAGGGAGGAAGAAAGAGAAGGAAGGAGGAAAAAAGGGAAAGAGGGCAGAAGGGAAGTAGGAAACGAGAGGGTAGGCAATGAGGGAAGGAGGGAGGGGAATAAAAAGTTCACATCTCTAGAGGGCAGGTGGGTCGGGATGGGTGAAATAGAAGTGTGCAATAGGGATCAAAAAGTGCACCTGTTGTGATGAGTACTGGGTGATTAAAATAGAAAGAAGAGGGAGAAGAAGAAGGAGGTCGGGGGGGGAGGAGGAGAAGGAGGAGGAGGAGGAGGAGAAGAAAGGGCACAAGAAGCCTGTGTGGTACAACCAAGTTTCTAGTTCTTGGTCAGGCCATTGGCAGTATGAGTGTATTCCCTTTGTGAAAATTCATCTAACTGTATACTTGCGATTTGTGCACCTTTTTGCATGTGTGGTACTTCAACAAAAAGTTTTCTCAAAACAATGCTCAACAGAGAAAAGTAAAATATAATAGAAAATCACCCCCTTGGGGATTTTTCTATAGAAAAAAAAAGTCACATCTCTAACCACACATGAATAGTAAGCAGAATGCTTTATTAATCACATAGAAAATTAGATCAATTAACATTACTTGTGATTTTTCCTGTGCAATTTTGTAAATGATTCTGTCTGTGTTGACCATGGCCAGTGAAAAGCTCCTAGAATCTTTCTTTCTGTAATTTTTGGTTAATAAACCTAGGGAAAATTCAAGGTTATTTGGAACATTAAATAAAAGCTTTCTAACTCAAACATCCTAACTTTGCAAATCATCACATTCATGATTCTGCCAAACACTGTCAGAAGTTGGGATCTTTGTTTTCCTAATCTCATTCCAGGTGTGGTCTGATACAATTAGGAGGTTCTCTGGAGTCTGAATTGAAAACTTGTACTTCAGAGAAGGGCCTCGAGTTTGCAATCTGTTTACTTCTATAAAATAAATAGAATTTATTCATTCAGTCTTATTTCTTAGCAACAACAGGAAGTGCATTTAATATGCACCTTGCCCTCAGTAAGGTACTCCATACTATTTATTATGTGAAAAATAATCATCATCTGTGTTTTGAAATATCCCATGTGAACTACAAATAAATAAAAGATAAAGATACAGATAAAATAAAAGATAAATATCTGTAAAGATACAGATAAAACAAAGCAGTAAGAAGTATATAAAAGGACTAAAAGAATACAAGTTACCATTTCTTTCTGTAACTCTTCATACCTTTTCAGGGAATTCATATTTGCAGGACTCTGGAGGAAAAACCAAAATGAGACAAAAGTTTTCTGGTTTCTTTTGAATGTCATAGATATGGATGTTGGGCAACAGACCTGGAGATGTGGTTTGGATACAAGACGTTTATTAAAGAACAAAGTCTACAAAAGGAAGGGAGAAAAGGCAGGATTGTGTACAAGAAGTTACTCTGGGATCCAGGCTTTTCAGTGATGGTCCATATGCTTTGTTTCTTCACCAAATAATAGACTGGAAATACTCTGAAGACATTGTTTTAGGGATCTAGTAGATCCCTAAAATGTTCTCTTCTATTCAGCTTTCATAAGTAATGTTTATAGAAAGTTTTGGCAATAAAAGAAACCTTCTTTCATACTCACTAACAGTGAACCGTGACTGGTGGAGAAAGGTGCTAGAACGTGAACGTTGGTGGTGGGTATGTCTTCTTGTACATACAGTTTTTTCATTTGCCGAATTATCTACAGTGGATATGTGCAACTCTTAAAACAGTTATATGATAAAAGTCCACACTGAAAGGAGTCCCACAGTGGTATGCAGGGCCAAAGGTAGGAGCTGAGGAGCTAGGACAATTAGTGTTTATAAACAATGGTTTATTTTGGTCGAGTGGAACCATAAATAATTGTGTTTTCTTTTTATTTTACCAACATTCCTAAGATAAGAAGTTATTACCTTTATGGCAGGGTGATAGGGGAAACAAGTCCTCCAAGCTCATTTAGTGTTTAAAATAATACTAAAATATAAAGCAAAGACCCAAGTAGAGAGTTTAACCTTGGGTAGCTAAGACGCAGCTGAAAGAAGTGATGAACAGCTGACCCCAGTGTGGGCCCCATGTGATTCAAGTTGCAGTAGGAGGAAGGCAAGTCTCAAAGAGGGAGAAGCAACGATATTTCGGGCGAGGGGATGGGCTGAGGTGCGTAGACTAGTTAGACAGCCTTTCAGGGAATGTCAGGACTTTTGAAAATGAAAATGCTCTTCTCTACTGGAGCCCTTTTGAAAGAGACAAATAACAGTAACCTCTCTTCCATGAGGGGGGCTTTCCAAGTGTATCGTATGAAAATTATAGCAAATGGCATCTGGTGGAGAGTCCTGTTAACACTCCCCTCCCCCATGAGTCATTCAGACATTCATCACACCCACAGACCCTTCACCAGCCCCACAATTTCCCCCCATCACACTGGTTTGTGAATGTGTGACTGAAGGCCTCCTGGAGCCTCTCCTCATCCCCTGAGCTGAAGCCTCTCAGAAACCACATTCAGCTCCAAGCAGAGCCTGTACCACAGCCTTTGGCCTCAAGGACTCAGAGACTGTTCTTGGCAATCATAGAATTAGTCAACAGGAACTTGACCTTGTTGGGGGAGTTTTCCAGGCCTCACCTCATCTCTCAATTCCAGAGAGCTAATATGAGCGATACACAAAACCTACACAAGTACTGCTGTAAAACCAAAAAGAAAGTCATAAATGTTGTAGAAAGCCTGAAGCCATTTCAACTGTCAAAAATATTCAAACTTTTCCATCAATATTCAGTTACATTCTGTCTCATTCAAGTCAAGCAGTTCACCTAAAGAAAGAATCTGGACATGAATACATTCTACATCATAATACACAAGAGATAGAGATTAAATGGATTCTTTTTAGAACTTTAGAAATCTGCAACTAATTATTTCTATAATATATGCCAGTTTCAGAAAATTATGATGTCTAAAAATCTCCTCTGAAATCTCCACTAAAAATCTATGTTATTACTTACATTTGAAATTTCAGATTGTTTATTCAATGTAATCTTTTAATAGTCTTACTTAGAATAAGTGTTCCATTAAAAAAAATTATCCTTTCAATTTCTGAATTTAAGTTTAATCATCTTATAATTATATTAAAATGTTCTAAAAGCATTTTAATCTAATATCTGATTTCATGGAGTCAATTTTTTTATTCGATACAAATTGAGTCTTCACTAATTTCAGGAAGAAAGATCTGTCTGTAATTTAGCCCTCAAAATAAAATTCAACTAGCTATAAGCCACTGGATGCCTGCCTTGTGGGCAGATGGAATTTATTTATGAAGGAAGTTCAGTGGTCAAGCGTTAGAGACCTAAAACAAGGGTATGAGATTTCTGATCACTGAAATGAAAAACTCATCAATTAAGGTGTTAACTGAACTAAGGCATAGGGGAAGGAAGGGTTCTTTAGTGAGATTTAGGAAGACCTGTTCCGGAATATATAGTTTTCCAGAATAAGATTTGTGTCCTCTGGTGGGATTTTGAGTGGTAGATACTTTAGCAGGGAAAAGAAGTCAGTGGAGAAATGATAATGAAAACACTCCCACCTGGAGAATGCAGGGTGTGGGGGGTGTGAGTTCCACCACATGAGAACTGAGAGTTTCTCCCAGGGTACCAACGCTTTTTGGTAGAGGAGGGGTGGAGAACGGCTCTTGGCATGTGATAAGTACCACCTAAGTGTCTATTGTTATTGTCAACAGGTCAGAACACAGGAGAAACGTGGTGAACAGCATAGGGCACATCGCTCCAAGGGACGCCACATCTATTCTAGCTAGCTCTTCTAGCTATAGGGTGGGCCAACCTTGGAGCAAAGTATTAAAAAAAAAAAAAAGTTATTTACATGGTCATGGTTCGTTGCGTATCTTAACACAAAGCGAATTTAATTTTTAACAATCTTTTTTCACCGGATTTAAATTGTCACCGTTAACTAGATGAAGAGTATAAACAAAAGGGCATATGGGTTAACACGCATTCTCACTGAAGGGCATGATTCAGCTGAAGTCACACTAATTTCCTCTCATCTTGAGGTATCGCTGTAGACTCGGGTTGAGTGACTCCAAACCCCGGAGCCACAGCAAGAGCCAATGGGAAGCTCTTGAATTTAGCAGGGAGAACAGAAGACCCTGAGGGTGCCAGAGGAGGGTGAGAGCCAGAAAGTTGGAGAAAATAAGTAGGTTGGGCCAAGGATTTGCTCTTAAAGGTAACCTCTGATTGAATCTGATTATCTGTGACGTGACCATAACAGAGCAAGAATGATTTGCAATTAGAATCAAGATGCATGAAGTTCACTTTATGTTCACACTTCTTGGAATGATATTAAATATATTTATTGCTCTTTTCTCTCTACAAAAGGGCAAGGGACCTGTTTTTTATGAACCTGCTTAAAATATGTAAAAACCCAAGGCGGCTTTCTTGGTGTGGGAGTTGTTTTATGGCAATTGAATAAAGACAATCATTCCAGTGGAAATTCTGCACACAGGAAAGTTTGAAATATCTGAGGACATATGTAATATAAGACAAATGTGCTCTTAAATATTATGGTCCTCAAGATGTTGATGAGTTTTGAAAAGTTGAAGTAACATTTGTTCCTTCCTAGGGCTGGATTTATATTTGAATATTTTAATAACAGGTAAATAGACAAACTTTAGGAGGATTCTAAAACAGGACACTGGTCAATAACTTTTAGGAGTACTTGGAATTTTGAAGAAAACAAAATAAGTCCTAGAGCTGAGAGGAAATGACAGACTCTCTAAAGAAGAACTATCAAGCTCTGGAAAATAAGCATTCTAAAGACGAATTCTGATTTATAATATGGTGTTTTATTGAGTTCAACATTTTATTATTTCAACAGTGAAAACAGTGTGGTAATTAGTGTTATGTCTCAACTTGACTGGGCCACGGGGTGCCTAGATATTTGGTCAAACATTATGCTGCATGTGTCCATAAGGGTGTTTTAAAGTGAGATTCATATTGGATTAGACTACGTGAAGCAGGTCCGTAATGTGGGTGGACCTCATCCAACTAGTTGAAGACTTGAACAAAAAGCCTGGCTCTCAAACAAGCAAAAGAGAACTCCTCCCGCCCGACTGCTTTGAACCAAGATGATGGTTCTTTTCTTGCCTTCAGACTCCAACTAAAATGTCAGTTCTTCTCGGGTCTTGAGCCTAGAAACTTCAGATTTTTTGATTTCTCGGCCTCCATAATTGCATGAGCCAACTTCTTGTAAGGAAGAAACAAACAAACACATTGGTTCTGTTTCTCTGGAGAGCCCTAATACAAACCGGGACTCCCACAATCCTGACGACCACATTGAACATTCGTCCAGGTGAATTAGTCAGAGTAGGTGATCTAGCCCAATGCCTTACCTGTGCCAGCATTTAACTTATTTCTTGAATGCGTGAATGTATGAATGTTTGAATAAATAAAAACTTGAATGCATGAAGAAATAAATGATCGAATGTTAAAATGATCAAGTGAGTTCTAAGAATAAAAATGTGTGATTCTTCAATTATTCAGGACTGAGAATTTTTCAAAAACAAGCATTCAGATGACTAGCTTCTTTCCTGCCCAACATAAAGCAATGCCAAATGACCCAGAGAAGTTTCTGGAAACTGAAGGCTGGCTACGTCCATGTGGCCCAAATACCCAGTTGAAAACTGATTAGTGCAGGGTGCCGGGGTGGCTCAGTCGGTTAAGCATCCAACTTCAGCTCAGGTCCTGATCTCACAGTTCCTGAGTTCAAGCCCCATATCGGGCTCTCTACTGTCAGTGTAAAGCCCGCTTAGGATCCTCTCTGTCTGCCCCTCCCCCACTCATTCTCTCTCCCTCTCTCTTTCTCTCTCCCTCCCTCTCACTCTCTTTCTCTCTCTCTCATCAAATAAATAAACATTAAAAAAAGAAAACTGATCAGTGGTATCTTTAACATTGTGCCAAGTAAGAGTGGCCAACGTGTTGTCACAAATGAATGAGTTTCAGAGGCAACATTATTCAAAGCCTGTACCTTGTTAGGCAATTCACATTCTCTGTACTTTGCTGAAGCAGAGCTGATCGCTACTGCTTTCTTGCAACCTCTCAGCTCCTGCAACAGACACCCATCTCTTAAAATCTAAGAGGCTGAAACAAATGGAAAATTCAAACACACACAAATCCAAAACCCTTATCCATTCTATCATACCAAAAATCTGGGGGGGAAATGATATTCATTGTTCAAAAAATAAAATCAAAAATCAAATAGAAAGTCACACCCCTTGTACTCTAAACTCTATTAGGAGTCATTATTCATTTAAAACCGCATTAGAAATGGGGGTTTTTTAAGTTAATTGAAATTTACCTAAAAAGATTCAACTAAAAGTTATTGAACCCTAAATCCAGGTCTGTGATCTCATACTTGTTTTCTCAACTATCTTTAAAACAATGCTTTAAGTAAGTTATTATTGATTTCATAATGAAACTGATATGGGTTTAGTGGGTTTAGTAATTTGCCCCTCTTCACACGTAATAGGCATCAGGGCCCAAATCATCCTGGTCCCTTTAACTCATGAAAATCTCAAGTCCATCATTCTGATTTTAAATATAATTGTACAGTAAGACCTGTAGTTAGCCACTCTGTGACGTTCTGGCCAAGTGCAGCAATGATTTTGATTATTACAAACACTACCACAGACATGAAACTGACACCTGTTGAGAGACATTACAAGTAAGGTGGTTTTGCAAGATTATGCCTGGAATTTTCTAATGCTCCTGATGAAAGCCCTGACACCTAGGATTCTTATTGTGTTATCCTACGTGAATGTGTCTGAACCGCAGGACTAATATCAGATACACTCAGGCAGGATTCAAGAGGTGTCCCTCATTTGTATATATCATGTATCTTAGGAAGAAAACAGAAAAATGGAATCCTAACCTTTTAAGATGTGTGCCTCCTTGAATTACTTCACTCAGTTTGAACAGAAGTGTGCTAGCAGTCATATCACTCTCTATCTTCTCCAGAAACAAAACCAGACCTTCACATACCCCTGGCGTGACTTTGTGTATTGCACACACATACACACATACAAACTCATTGCACAACCCTTTCATTATTCCACTGTCTAAGTGTGTTCTCTCCAACTGGAAGACACTTGCAGAAATGTCATGCAATGACTGACTTCTGAGTCTTTCTTAGCAAAACAATGAAATAAACCACAATTTCCTGCCTCTGGCACCTCACCACATGGTGCTGGTGCAGTGCCTACCCATGAAATGCCAGATGGCCCAGAGACATCAATTGTTCAAGAATAACATCACACGCACTTTGAATAGTATATTTTAACAACATACCTGCTGCTGTCATGGGGGCAAGAAGTCCTACAGCTGTACTCGTCCTTGGGCTTTCGCAACTAGTACAGATCACAAACTTCTTTAGGAACTTTCCCAAAGGGTTGTATTACCCTTAACTGTGAATCCTTCTACACAGCACTGGAGGTTTATGTCCAAAACCTAGAATATTTACTTGGACATTTAGAAAGGCAATCTTGAATACTTATGCCATGAGTCATCACCTTGCCAATCCCCAATTTCATTGTGCCGTGTTATTAAAAATGTTGATGCTAGAACATCAAATCCGACAGGTATCTCTGAGGGATGCCAGCTTTTATCCTGAGGTTGGTGTGGAGAGGATATCTCGTAGAGAAACTGCCTGGGTAACAAAAGCAATTACAAACCCATGTAACACTCCTTAGATTCAAAAATGAAATGAAATTCATCCTAATATTTTGCCAATGATACAAAGCACCGATCAGAAATTTATTTCCATGAAGGCATTGACTGAAACTGGGAATCTTCCAACCTGCTAATTGATTTTTATATTGAATAAATTTTTAAGTAAGTAAAAATAGTATATGCTATACTACTTAGCACAAAACTGCCAAGAGTAATTTTATGCCCTTGGGAAGTGACCAAGAAACCTTGAGCAAAAATCAATACTGACTTTCCAAGACTCTTCCAACAGAACAGAGTCTGGATTAGGGTAATCTCCTTTGTAAAATGAACTGTAATGAGCATCCAAAAATGTTGCCACTATAATCTCAGAATTGTGATCGTCAGACATTAACAACTAGTCTAAATTTTCATCAGGTGAGCTAAAGGAATTTGTACAGAATTTGTTTCCAAACAATGTGGATAAAGAATTCAGATGAATAAAAATGTGCTAAAAGTGCATTGCTGGAGAAGACTGATCAAATTTCAATAACCAATATAGGGCTTCTATCAATTTACTTTTTACAAGTTATGCAGCAAATTGTAAGGTAATGCAATGTATTGTCATTATCACAGGATGCTGAAATATGAATGGATTTTTCCTAAAGTTCCCACTTTCCCTTTTCCACTTGCTCACCTAATTCAGGCAAATAATCTGTCTATTCTAGTTATTTCCTCAGGATACAGGCGTGACAGGGTAACGCAGAAAACAGAAGCTTCCTATGAGTGCCTGGTTTATATTTGCCAAAATCATAATGCCACAAAATGATTATTTGAGGGGCAAAAATGAATCGGGGGGGGGGGAGCTATCAAAAATTATAAAGGGAGGGATCTTCCCTGAATACTAGAAAAGTAATCTACTAGGCTGGGGGACAGCAGAAGAAAGAAAAAGTATGGTGGTTTAGAGATAGTATTGACTCTGCTCTCCATATTAGAACTTCATTGAGGAGGCAAGACCCTGAGGTGGTCTGGGAGACAGAGAACAAGGATGGATATTTGCCCCTTCTCTTAGATCATAAACCCAAGGAAGTGATAAAGGCACAACTTAGGCATCAAGGCAAATGAAGCCATAGACACGTCCCAGGAGAAGTCCCTTACTAGGGAATAGCATAAAAGCTTGATGTTTCAGTTTTCAAGCCTGACATGAAAATACCAGAGAGATCCATTGGACCTGAGGCCCTCGATGGACAAGAATGAGAGTTGTCTCAAGAGTTTACTATATGGATCAGAGAGCAAAGACTAAATGGAACCATGGATTGGTCAGCAAATATTTCTGTGGATGGATGACTCAAAAACAAAATAGGTCATATAACATCTTGAAATTGCATACATCTCCCTGGAACTTAGACCCAAGCCAGGGAAAAGAGAGACAGTGTAGGTGTCTGATGGCCTCAGGAACTGAAGATTCAAAGAGGTCTTGCAGATGCTGCCCCCTGAGGCCACCTGCGACCTCACTGTGTTCTTCAACACCGTGCTAGAGGGCGAGCCTTTGGGCCATGTCTCCTTTGAGCTGTTTGCAGACAGAGTTCCAACAACTTTTGAGAATTTTTGTGCTCTGAGCACTGGAGACGGAGAATTTGGTTTAAAATCTCCTGCTTTCACAGGATTATTCTGGGATTTAGGTGCCAGGGTGGTGACTTCGCACACCACAATGGCACTCGCAGCAAGTCCATCTATAGGGAGAAATGTGACGATGAGAATTTCATCCTGAAGCATACAGGTCCTGGTATCTTGTCCATGGCAAATGCTAGACCCACACTAATGTGGGTCCCAGTTTTCCATCTGCACTGCCAAGATTGAGTGGTTGGATGGCAAGCATATGATCTTTGGCAAGGTGAAAGAGGGCAGGAATATTGTGGAAGCTGTGGAGACTTTTGGGCCCAGGAACGGCAAGACCAGGAAGAAGATCACCATTGCTGACTATGGACAAACCTAATAAATTTGACTTGTGTTTTATCTTAACTATCAGGCCATTCCTTCTGTAGCACAGGAAAGCACCCCTTCACCCCCATCTGCTTGAAATATTCCATAATCTTTGTGCTCTCACTGTAGTACTGTGGGTTCCATAGTTTCCTTACTCTCCTCCAGGTCTAGCTGTACTGCAGAGTTAAGTTACGATTATAAAATAAAGGGGCGCCTGGGTGGCGCAGTCGGTTAAGCGTCCGACTTCAGCCAGGTCACGATCTCGCGGTCCGTGAGTTCGAGCCCCGCGTCAGGCTCTGGGCTGATGGCTCGGAGCCTGGAGCCTGTTTCCGATTCAGTGTCTCCCTCTCTCTCTGCCCCTCCCCCGTTCATGCTCTGTCTCTCTCTGTCCCAAAAATAAACAAAAAACGTTGAAAAAAAAAATTAAAAAAAAAAACGATTATAAAATAAAAACTAAACAACAGCAACAACAAAAAATTCAAAGAAAAATTTAGTTGCTATACAGAAGAATCAAGTTATGTTTCTTACATTTCTGGATCATTCTGAACTAAGATTTATACCTGTTATAACAGATAATGTCATTAACACATATATCATGATTTACCATTTCTGAGTTAGCTTCCAAGTACCCTGATCGCCCAGATTTTCCTAATATCGTGAACACAATGAACTTTAGATCCATCTAATTTGTCATCATTTGCCCTCACATATATTTTTTAAGTTTCACATATTTGCTTACATTGTGCATTTCACTTTTTTTCTTTTTTCTCTCCAGTGGTTTGTGAACACCTACTATGTGCAAACCATGATAGAGAAATAGCGTCTCTGCCATTCAAGTCCCATGTTCTATTATTTTACGTGAACTATCATTTATCGTACGTTAATCAAAGTAGGAGCTTTACAAGAGCTATCTCCTCTTCACAAACACAAAGCGTGTGAGTTCAGCATCATGATCCCCTTTTTACAAACAGAAAGCAGAAGCTTCGAAAGGCTACATAACTTGCCTAAAGTCAAACTGATTGAACGTCAAGGAGATGAACTTCAAGCTCTCTTCTGTGTTTAAACCTCCAGCCCACATTGGTCTCTAGCTTGCTACCACCTTTTGAAAGCATTGTCACCTCAATGTATAGTACCTAATTTTCTTTTCTCTTTTCTTCCCTTTCTCATCACACAACTAGTTCACAACAAAAGTTCTTTTTATAGGATGTCTTATTCTTATGCCATTACTTATGTTTCATATTTACCTTCTAAACCAAATTGGAAATAACCAAAGGTCATAGGTAAGGCCTCTTTCGGGGGAAACTTTTTCCCATATTTCTCACTTTCAAATAAATAGTCGTGTACTTCCAGCAATGTTTAATCTTGTGATCATCTTTCCTTTAAAAAAATAACAAAACCCTGACATTTCTTTATTCTTCTTGTCCTCTGGATATTTATCCCATCTCTTTTCTTCTTTCTACACCCAAGATCCTTTAGAGTGTCTGCATTCTCTGTATTTTCTAGCTCCCCTCTTATTCACTCTCTACCCCACTGCCATCTGACTTCCTCTCCCACCAAGCCACGAAGAGCTCTTTGGAATGTCACCAATGATTTCCTTTATGCTAAATCTATTAAACATCTTTTGGTCTTTATCTGATTGGCCATGTGGCACATAAATATAGCCAAGTAGAAAGAGTGACTGTCTGCCTTGAGCACTTTTTCCAAACGTAAAACCTTGGAAGCATTTATTTCTGAGATAATATGTTCATATAACCAGGGCAGTTGTTAAAACTGTGATGTAAATAAGTAGAGGCGTCAGTGTGAAAGCCAGGGAACACACACAGAAAGAAGAGTCAAGGGCTTGCTCCTTTCTGAACAATGCAGTTTCCAATACCTAGTGGTGACAGCCACTCAAGACTCTGCACTGATATGAGACCGTGGAATCCTCCTCCTAAACAGTGTCTTCCCTTGGACTTTGGGAACCTGAAGGCTTCCTCACGTACCATTCCCACTGCCTGAACCTCTAGCATCCCGGCTAATTTCTACTCATGCTTCAAGACTTCACTGAAACATCTCCTCATCATAGAAGCCTTCCATGATTCTCCAGGATTCATTAAACTCCCTTTGCTTTAGACAACTTTACAACTTCTTCCATAACCCTCATCACAGCTGTAATTACTCATTGAATATCTGTCTCTGCTAACTGTGATCTTCAGGAGGACAGATGGTCGTGTTCACTCTCATAGCCCCCAAGGCCCAACAGAGTGTCTGGCACATCAAAAGTGCTTGATAACTATTCCCTGAATTGAACTGAAATGAATTTTTTTTAAATTGACTTTCTAATCATATTTTAGTAGATACATTTATGACCTAGGGAGCATTGAAGGAAAAAGGTTATTACAGTACTAAAATGTCTAGAATAACTATCAAAATGGAATAGCTGAAGAACCTGAGAATATTGAACCTACAAGAGAAAAAAATCATTTGAAGCCCATCATATGGAAGAGAGCCTAGAATTACTCCCTATGGCCAAACTAGAACATAGAGGAACACTTCAGCTTAGTATGAGGAAAGACTCTCCACCAATTGAAGCTAGAGGGGGAAAAAAAGTCATGCCTCAAAGTGGGAGCAGTTCTCTGCTCCTGCTGTAGTTTAGACAGACATGATCCTTAGAAGGGATATCCTCACTGGACAGGTAGTTGGAGGATATGAGTCCTGAAGACATTTCCACACTCTCATGTCTCCTTTGTAACTGAAAGAAAAATAAAATGATATAACAACCCTCTTCCCCTTAAACCATTCTAAGTTTAAAGGGGGGAAAGTTGCATAAAGCAGAGAAAAGGTGGACATAAGCTCTTCAAAAAAAATGTGTTTAATACACACTGTTATTATGATTTATTTTTCCCCCAGGTATTTTAAACTTGTTCTAATGCTATTTTCATGTTCAATTCATTTTTAGTTGAGGTTTGTTTGGTTGATTGGTTGGTTTATTTGTTTCTTAGTATCTATGAATACATTACCCATGCAAAGAACTTCTTGTACTTTGCCCTTTATTCTGAATTCTGTATCCCAAGTTTGTGGTTCAACAAGGAGCAATTGCTCAACAAACATGAAAATGATGATTGCTTATTGTTGGTATTTAATACAATTATTCAAAAATTTAATAAACACTTTTATAGAAGCTCAAAATTTCCAGTCAGTACACATCCCTTGAGACATGGCTGGTAGTAAGAAGTAGCTTGTCCAAAAAAAAAAAAAAAAAAAAAAAAAAAAAAGAAGTAGCTTGTCCAAGACATTTCAGAGGGGGGAAATTATTTTTGAAAGAAAATCATGAAGCCATAATATTAGTTTAATTAATATTAGGGTTTGATATTAGGGTTCTAAGGTTAAACACACTTTCTTCATTAGGAACCATTTTATTTCACGTACTTTCTGCCTCATCTTTCTTGACTCTCAATGCCAGGAAAAAACAGATGGCCAATATGGAGGCATTTGGAATTAAAAATAATTATGCAAGTTAATTCTCTAACAAGACAGCGACAGTATTTAAGTGGAGATTTTTTTCATTTACACTATTATTTCCAATATTATTTAGTCTTTCTCTACTATTCAGCAATATAACACACATACAACAGTCTCCTTACGAAGAGAATGAAACTTTTTTCTCTCGAGAAAACAGTTGTTTTGGGCGATTCAAATACGCCCATTTAAAAACAAAATCACTAAATGATAAATTTAAATTTGACTTGAACAAATATTAGAGCATGTCAAATTATAGCATAATTGAGATTATTTTTATCCCTCTTAGTACTCGTTCTCCATCCTACAGAGAATTTTTATTCAGTTTCTCAACAGAGGACAGACGTAGACTAGACACTGGGAAGGACCCAGTAGAAGCACATGAGAAGATACGTACATAAGGATATCAGGATGGAGCCGGGTAATGGGTTTGGAACATGGTAGTGTCTGGGCAGGAGGAGGCACACCTCTTACACAGCCAGATACTGCTCGGAGTGGTTCAGCATTAAGACCAAAACAGACAACCACAAATGAGAGTCTCAGGAGAGCCCACTGAGCCTCTAAAACCTCAAAGTTACTCTATCTTGACATCGGAGATATTTCTACTTCTGGAAAAATGGAGCTGGAGTAGTTTCCCCAGCCTAAGTTTCCTTATGCTAACTAGAGCATAAACAAACAAACAGAGACATTATACATAAAACCAATGTAAGAAGATCCTGAAAGCTACAGAGAACAAAGAAGTCTGGCTAGAGATTTTGAGAACCATGGAAAGACACAGTGGTAAGTTCTCTAGGTTTTTGGGTTTGGGATTTTGTGCTTTCTTTGCTTCGGGTATTCCAGACTGCTTTCTGGATAAGCCAGGAATTCAGAAACACCAACAGCTACCAAAAAAAAAAAAAAAAAAGCTACAGTAAACCTGCTCCCATTATCCAAAGGAACATCACAGCTAGACAGAAAACTTCTGTAAAATAAGCATCCTAATCCAGCTAAATACCACAGACAAAACTGTGCCCCCCCCCAACCGTACTCTCACTAGCAAAGTCCAAGTAGGGTACACAGCCTTCCACCTTTGCCAGGCTATAATGAAGTGCCCCAACCCTTCCACTAGACTGGTATCAAAGGAGACCCAAATGACGACGGGGCTCTTCACTATGCCAGGTCCCATACGCCACCCAACTCCATCCCGTTAGTGTCACTGGGGAAGCTAGATTTCCATCCCTGCCCCTCCCTCATCCCACTGGGTGGTGTCAGAGGTGGCCTAGAAAAAAATCAAAACTTTGATCACTGCCTAGTGTAAGAAGGACCTCTTCAGCCCCACGGTGTTGGTGGAGGCCATGTGAGGAGCAGTAACAAGGCACTCCCGCCCGCCTCCAAGCCAGAGTAGTATCAGCAGAGACCTAGCAAGAAGCCTGACCTTCCACCCACACCTACACTCAGCAATAATGAGGATCACCTCTTCTCCAGCTGTCAGTGAGAAACGTGGATTTCCACCCCTCGTGGCAGTCACGAGGCAGTGCCCTTCTTCACCTACCTGATCTGAGTCAGGGGAGGCCGACTATCACAGAGGTTTTACATAAGATCCAGACATCTATATTTTTGTCAAAAACCACTCAGCCTATCAGGAACCAGGAAAATCTCAGCACGAATCAGAAAACATAACCAACAAACACCAACACCCAGATGACACAGAGGCTAGGAATACTTGACAATGGAGGTGTCCGGGTGGCTCAGTGAGTTGAGCAACCAACTGTTGATTTTGGCTCGGGTCATGATCCCAGGGTCATGAGATCTAGCCCCATGTTGAACTCTGTGCTGAGCATGGCCTACTTGGGATTCTCTCTCTCTCTCTCTCCCTCTGCCCCTCTGCCTCGCTCATGCTCTCTCTCTCTCTAAAATGAATAAATAAATAAATAAATAAATAAATAAATAACAATGATTTTAGAGCAGCAATCCAACAAACATGCTCCAGCAAACAATTATACACATGACTGAAATAAATAAAAAAAAATAGAAAGTCTCAGCAAAGAAAATATAAAGAAGAATCAAATGGAAATTTTAGAATTGAAAAATGTAATACAAAAACAAACAAAAAACTTAATGGATGGTCTCAATAGCAGAATGGAAAGGATAGAGTGAAGAATCAATGAAGCTGAAGACAGAACAATGGAAATTTTCCAGTCTGAAAACAGAAAACAGAAGGACTAGGGCAGGGGAAGAAGAGAGGAGACACCTTAGGAACCTGTGGAACTATAACAAAATATCCAACTTATGTGTCATTGGAGTCCCAGAAAGGAGCGAGAAAGAGAATGGGACTGGAAATGTACTCAGAAAAAAGAACATGAAGAAATGAATAACACCATTAAGTTAGCACCAACAGCTCTCTGCTTTCCCCACCTCACGCATCCTTAGAAACTAGAGTCTGGCTTAGTGAATTTCGGGAAAACAATTTTGGCTTCATGATGCAGCACTAGAAGGCAGTCAATGTAGCATCCCAAGCCCAATTCAAAGATATATATTTTGGCAGAAGTTGTAAAAACTTCTTTTCTATCTCTCTTACTTCTGGTCCTTCCCCATGATGTGAACCTGAGACATCCTCTAGAGCTACAGTATAGGTCTCTCAGACCTCAGTCTGAGTCTCAATGGGACCCTCAGTCTCAATGGGACCCTCAGTCTCAATGGGACCACAGCCCATATTAGGCAGTTGGAGCTGGATTTGGCCATGAGGAGGGGCAGATGGCATAAATTCTGACCCTTGGATTTTCTATTCACAAAGGGAAGGGTAACAAAGTCTACTCCTGTCCTGCTTCCTTTAACAAAAGCCCCTGGTCACAGAGCTATGAGTAATGCTCTGACCTTGAAACCACCTAAGAATTTGATCTTTAAGCAGTTAAAGAAAAGCTGTGATTTTCAAAATTTCTAACAATTCTTGGATTGCTAAATATGTATTGCAAACTGGCATTTTGTTTGAGAGGATATATTGGGACTTCAAAAGGCAAAGTCTGGGGCAGACTGGAATAAGGAGGTTGAAAAACAGAAGCTAAATTCTTCCATGGAACGAATTATCAGTAAATTTTACATGTAGTTATAATGTCTATTTTGAAAAGGTTTTCTTTGAAATGGGTGGGAGGTGAATTTGGAACTAGGAGGAAGATGCGGGGGGAAAAGACCCTAGAGTGAGAGAATGGACCCACAAAAATGGCAGCAGGCCAGTGGCCCAAAAGAAAATATGAGCAGAAATGGCCGATGAACTTGAGATAAGGTTATTCACTTACTCGAACTTAGGTTGTTTACTGATTTGTGCTGTAATTCCTTGCCACTTTCACCAAGCCTTCATGTAAAGTTCTCTGTAGCAGGTCGGGGCTGGTGCTACAAAAGAGGAATAGAGGACAGGTGACTGTGGCTTAGAATGAATTGGTGTGGGCAGGAGACAGGTACAGCAGGATGGCTGATACAGAGTGAATTAAAGGGAGACAGGAACAGCCAATGGGAGGATATATGAGCTGAGAGCATCTTGTACGCATTCTCCTCCACTCCCCTACCCAGGGAAATAAGAGACAAGGTATTAGACTGACTGCATCATTTAGTGCCTTTGTGCAGGAGGGGTTCAGTTATTGAATTTGTATTTGAAAGGACAGAGTAACCCCAGAAGGCTGAAGGTTTTGGGAACGCTCAGCGCATACATTCTTCTTCCTGAGGATTCTTTAAATCTTGCAACTCATAGCATCTACCGTTGGTCATTATAAAGGTTTCCAAGTAGAGCTGGGCAAGTTTATCCCTTGAGCTATTACCTGGGTTTGTACATGTTTCCTATCCAGGGTTCCCTGACACCCAATAAGACAAATATTCAAATGATATAAATCTTACACAGCAATTAGAAGATAGATGTTCTAAAACAAAAAGTATCAGTCAAGTTGTCCTTGGCTGGACTTAATTACAAATAAGGGAAGTGTGTGTCTGTTTGTAGAGAAATTGTGTTGGGTATTATGTGGAAATCTGGAGCAGAAAAGCGCCGGCCACTTAGTGCTTAGTGACCTCTGCTACTTATGCTGGTGTCTTGATTTGAGTCTTGGTGAAGGATTGCTCCCAGGGACAGGTATCCCTGCCACCCCGTCTGTATTTCTCTGAGCCCATTCCCAGGAAAACAAGACATACCTGCCAGCAGATGAGTCTGGACTCCCAGGGTATGTCACTCAAAGCTGGGCTGAAATCAGAGGTGGGCTAAGAGGAAGAAATGCAGGCTACCAAGAGCCGCTGCCACACTCCGTGCCCAAAGCAGGCCACCCTAGGACATGCCGTGTCCTTTCCAGTTCCTGCCACAACCTTGCTACTGACAGCCCAAGAGTGAACTTCAGTTCCCTGTCCCCCCAAAAGTAAAGCTTTTCCACTGACTGAACCAACTAGGTGCTCCAAAGAGATCATTTCTAATCACATGGTAAAGACAACTGAAGAACTACAAACGAGGTCACAGGAGGTACGGAGAAGGCAGCAATGGTTTCCTTAGCCCCGCCGGGAGTGGGACAGTGGTCAGTGATGTTCTCCTGAAGGGGGCATTGTAGGTGCATGCAATAGCTGGGAAACACACACACACACACACACACACACACACACACACACACACACACCAGCATGCTGTGTACTTCTGTGTTTCTTATTTGGTCCTTCCAACTTTTACATCTGATAATAGTGCATTAAGCGTTTCCTTCATAACAATATCTTTATGTATATGAACTTTTTCATGTTCATCCTATGAAGACAAGTTACTTCTGGCTTTATTTGTTTTTTATTTTGGCTGCTTTGTTTTCCAGTTTGGGGTTTCTTTTTACTTCTCTACCCCCAGTACAAACTTATTGAAACTCCCAATAGTTGGTGAATTATTTAAAGAATGAATGAATGAGTGATATTTATAATCTCCTTAAATTCTATAATCTATAAGGAGACTCAGAGTGGTCTGTAGTAGACGAGGCACAGGCTCATCAATTAAGGGCAAACAAGAAAATCAGGAGGCATACTTAGTACTGTATCTTTAAGACATTTGATTATTTACCTTCCCTGAAAGAGTAGATAATGTTCCAGGAAAAGTTGTTCATTTCCATAATCTAGAAAGTATAAGATTCAAATGCTCTATAAAACAAACTGAGGGTTGCTGGGGGGTGTTGGGTAGGCAAATGGGCTAAATGGGCAATGGGCATTAAGGAGGGCACTTGTTGGGATGAGCACTGGGTGTTGTATGTAAGTGATGAATCACTAAATTCTACTCCTGAAACCATTATTACACTATATGTTAACCAACTTGGATTTAAATAAAATTTAAATAAATAAATGGTCTGTTGGAGTTATTTGGATATTTATGGATATTAAGGCTCTCTGCATCACAAACATCATCTCTGTATAGATACAGAGGGAAATTCGGGGGTTCAGTGCTCCTGTATAAGTTAGTAAGAGTCTCTTCACTAATATATGTCTGGAGTTCTTACTGCCTACAAGTGTTTTATGGGGTGGGTGGTGGGCACGTCCTTCTAACCAGCACCTTTGCGCACTGCTCCGTGGTGTTGGCTGTTAACTGAACCTGACCTTGGCAAATACATGGACAGCACAGTAGCTTGTCTCAATTCTCAATTCAGCAACAGTCATGTGTAGTAAGGTTAGATATTTGGTTTTCACTTTTAATTTGGCATACTTTGTTAAGTTTAATTTTTATGTGTAGATTACTATTTAATTTGAATACCAACTAATATGTGATGTACTTATCCAAAGGAATAATCCTTGGACAAATTTTTCAATCATTTTTGTAGAATTAGTGATAGATCAGTTCAGGTACATCTATACTTTTTTTTTTTTTTTTTTTTAATTTTTTTTTTTCAACATTTTTTATTTATTTTTGGGACAGAGAGA
This sequence comes from Panthera tigris, assembly GCF_018350195.1. Taxonomy (NCBI): domain Eukaryota; kingdom Metazoa; phylum Chordata; class Mammalia; order Carnivora; family Felidae; genus Panthera; species Panthera tigris. The sequence goes on along the minus strand of NC_056668.1, from coordinate 18,984,898 downwards.
GACAGAGCATGAACGGGGGAGGGTCAGAGAGAGAGGGAGACACAGAATCGGAAACAGGCTCCAGGCTCCGAGCCATCAGCCCAGAGCCTGATGCGGGGCTCGAACTCACGGACCGCGAGATCGTGACCTGGCTGAAGTCGGATGCTTAACCGACTGCGCCACCCAGGCGCCCCCAGGTACATCTATACTTAAGAGGCCTGGGTTTGGTTATGACTTACAGTAGAAAGTAACAAAATAGTATATAAGTTTAGGAAAGCAGTCTACTTTTAGGGAGCAAATTAAAGCTAGCCAATCCATCTAGAAGAGTCAGTTTGAAAATTTTATTCTTTCCACAAACACTTACTGAGTATCTACTATGGACCAAACATTGTGCTACATAATAATCCCAAACATCAAGGAACTCACAGGTAAACAGGCTATTTATATTAAATTACAGTGAAAAAACCTCAAAATTCATACTAGGCATAGGAGCATGCTGGCATCGATCAGCAATCAGTATGAAACAAATTTTTAATTCAAGAGTTAAACTAGAAAAGAAGAAAAGCAATGTCTGAGTTTACTAACATGTCACATACCTACCGGCATCAGAAATGAGGTCAGTTTCATGCCCTAATAGCTAACATTTTAAAAATTAGAAAAGCAGGAGCACCTGGGTGGCTCAGTCAGTAGTGTCCGACTTTGGTTCAGGTCATGCACTCATGGTTCGTGAGTTCAAGCCCCACACTGGGCTCTGCACTGGTGGTGCAAAGCCTGTTTGGGATTCTCTCGCGCCCTCTCTCTGCCCCTTCCCCACTTGTGTTCTCTCTCTCTCTCAAAATAAATTTAAAATTTAATAAATTTAATAAAATTTAATAATAATAAATTTTAATAAATTTTAAAATTCTCTAAAAGTTAGAAAAAGAATTACTCTGGGAAATTGATTTTCTTGTATGAAAATAAGAGTATTAATAGATATTTCAATATGAAGAGAATGGTTTCAAATTTTAAATGTGTCTATCTTGGTACTGTCCCATTAACTAGTCTGTTTTTCATTATTTTATGGCAAAATTTTTGAATAGATTTAATTTAGACCACTTTAAAATCTTTCAGAGGATGATTCTGGTCGAATTCATTGATCTGATATTATGACAAATAATTATCTTAATTTTACCGAATCCTTTTTAGCAACAGAGTGACCATCTTGCCAGCTAGATGAAGGAAAACACAAAAATCAAATCTAAAGAATAAACTGAGTTAAAAGTTTGTGACTAGAGTTTATTCATGTGTTAAACATAGCTGTAGAATTTTTTAAATTATTATAAGAAATATCCTAATCCCACCAATCAAACACCTCTTTTTTCTCTTCTATCTTTCCCTTTCTCTCTCTCTCTCTCTCTCTCTCTCTCTCTCTCTCTCTCTCTCATTGTCTTTCTTTCTCCCTCTCTGTCTCATTCACTCTTACACACCCACACACTACACATAATCATATTGAGTCCTATAATCAATGGCCCATGAAACATTTATTCTTTGTTACTTCTCTTTTTCACTTTTTAGAAAAGGAATATGATGGTATCTGTTTCTACATAACATAGCCAGTGGAAATTTGAAGCAAATTCCTAGATATCTGTCCATAGTATGCACATTTTTAAGTGTTAAGAAAATTGAAGAGTGTGTTGCCTTTATATTCTTAACTACTCAAATTTTATCTTCACTGTACTTATACAAATATTCACACATGACTAAAAAGAAACATTTCTAGTCTTTCTCCTCAGTTATATTGAGCATACATTTTATTGTGAAGCCACTGGAGAAAAAATGGAATATTCTCCAGTTGTTGACCCCAAATCAAGTTCACTTTGCAAGAAAACCATTCCATATTTGTTCCTAAGGTAATAAGAGTTCCTCACATCCAAATGACATACGGGGTGGGGGTGGGGGTGGGGGGAACATGTAATTGCCAGGAAGAACTAAAACTTTTTTCAAAACTTTTCTGGGTTCTCTCATTTCTACTTAGAAAGTCACTGAAGTGAGAAGACTTCAAATAAGGAAATTCCCCTCTGATTGTAACTTACACTGGGTCAGAGAAGCCTAGAGAGGGAGGGACACGACCTAGGAGGTTATCAGTTACATAGCAGTCAGTGTCCTCCCTATGTAGAAAATATCCTTCAGACCTGACAAATCCCTATGGAATTCATGTGTCATATGAAAATGCCATAGAAATTCTCTTTTCCTTTGCCCTTCCTATCCTAGCTTCATGGAATCAATCTATTTCCAACCAAGTCATTTTCTTCTACATTCTCATAAACCTAACTATAAAAGGAGAAACCAACCTATTGTTCATTTCTGTGCTGATTTACAAACCTCTAAAGCTTTTACATTTTTTTTTTTAAAGAAAAGGAATAGATCTTTGAAGGTACACAGAGTGTAACAATAAAAGAGAGAGAGAGAAAGAGAGAAAGCAGACAGGATACAAGGAAAGTACAACTGGAATAAAAAAAATCTCTTCTTAAAAAGAATGGACCTACCTACAAACCCATTCTTTCTGCAGTTGTTTGAAGATTACCCCGTGAACTGAAAGGGGCGAACACAGGTGATTCATGAAAGCGAGGGAAAATATTAAAAGAAGGTTGTGTCCATTTTCTTTTGGGTCTCCCATCTTCTAAGTCTCAGCTACCACCTAAACATAAATCACAAAACCGTTAAGCATAATCTAGGCAGCAGACTGCCCTCACCATGCACAAGTGGAACTCCCACTGGCCATCTCCTTCTCCAGGAGCCAAAGTTATTTAAAATAAGTTTCAGACTCTCCAAGTTTTGCCTCTTAGTCTTGAATTCCTTGCTCTTTCCAGTAGCATAAAGGCAACAAGAGAAATAGGACGATGGAGGGGCGCCTGGGTGCCTCAGTCTGTTGGGCGTCCGACTTCGGCTCGGGTCACGATCTCACCGCTGGTGGGTCCGAGCCCCGCATCGGGCTCTGTGCCGACAACTCGGAGGCTGGAGGCTGCTTCGGATTCTGTGTCTCCCTCTCTGCCACTACCCCATTCTCGCTCTGGCTCTCTCTCCCTCAAAAATAGATAAACATTTAAAAAAGTTAAAAAAAAAGAAAGAAAGAAAGAAAGAAAGAAAGAAAGAAAGAAAGAAAGAAAGAGAAATAGGACGATGGGTTCAAAAGCCAGAAGCACGTTTTCGCAGAACTGCAAACTCCATGGATCCCACAATCCCTAAAATATTAACCCACATCTTGTGATTCCTGCAAATGCCTTGCATCTTGAAATAAGGCCTGGGTGAGGATGAAAGAGAAGAATTTAGCAAGGTCACGTTCGGTCACATCAGCACGCACGTTACTGATGGCACCAATCACTAGCACTCTATCCCATAGGTGCTAGTTAACACAAATCTGTTTGATAGAATAAAGGGAGTGAATAAATGAAGGCACAGCAGCAACACATCAAATAAACGGGCACCTGGTGCCAGAAACAGGCCATCCCGGAGGCACGTTTCTTTTGGACAGACTCCCATAAAATACTGATGGTGTCTACTTGTCAATGTTGTTAATTTACCCACCTCTGGCCTTCATCTCTTAGCTTGCAAAATTCCCACAAGACTTTATTAGTATTTTTATTTTTCCCTTTCTCCGACTTCAACTTTTTCTCATCATTAAGCAACTTATGATATTTTCTGATCGAAATTCTCCCTTTGAATTGTGATCAAGAAAAACTGAGGCGCAAAAATAAAAGTCGCTTGCTAAGCCCTGCAGTGACTCAGCTGCTAAAAAGAATTCAAATTGAGCTTTCAGTATTCTACCATATAGCCCCAAATAGTATCATATTTATTATTTGACCACCACCAAGAGGCTTTCCAAATGGCCTTGTCCAGAATAGAATCTTAGTCATTTTTCAACCAGACAATACATAAGCAAGTCTATGTACTTTCTGAGATTGGCATAGGTATACTAGTTACAAATACGAGAAATAGTCCTTTTGTTCAAATCAATAAAAAATCGCTTCCTTTTTGCATGGATTTGTATTGAGGAGGCTGTCTTGTTTATTTTTATTTTACTAAATCTATGCTCATTTGAGATTTAGTTTGGATCTTTTCAAATAAAAAACATGAAAGTTGAGGAAAGCTTTGCTCAATACCACACAAAACAAAATATTTTTTCAACATAAGACTTGCCACCCTTGGATTTTTTTTAATTAACTACACAAACCAGATTGTAGTGGATTTTAATTAAAGTAATTATATTGAGAATTAATTGCAGTCTCCAAATTGTGAGTCAGAAAATGTTTGCTAAATATCCCATTCTAATGTTCCAGAAAAAAAAAAAAATCCCTACTCATTTCCTAACCAGGGTTATGTAGAAACATATGACATTAAATTCTAGTGCCAAATAATTTTTAAAAAGAGGAAACATATTTGTTTAGTGTGTTTGTTTTATATGATCCTCAATATTTAATACACTTAAATCTCATATTCTAATTATGCCTTTTAATATTATTAAATAAACTTAGCTTGACAACAAACACAAATTCCTAAATAAGTATTAGACCATTCTAGATGTAAAACAATTTCTTTTCTGAGGTTTACCTATGTTTCGTGTTTGATCTGCCACACTGACATTTGGAAAAAGTAGAAGCAGTAATTAACAAGTACTTAAGTTTGACACAAGAAATATCAATCTGAGTACTGCCCTCTGAGTACATGTAAGCTATGTATAATAGTGGTTTTCACAGAGTTAAGACAGATCCTAATCTGAATGGGACAGCCTAAAAGAAACATAGAAAAGGGAGAGATCTTTATTGGCTGGAAAGTAGCAGAGCCCCAAAGAGGCGTGACAGTTGAGCTTACCTGCTGAAGGATGCGAAGATAGCAGTGGTTCTAAATGTTTGGAAATATGAAGGTGGAACACAAGTTAAAAACTCGGAGCACAAGTGTAGACTTGATGTTTTTCATCATCAAGGTTATAATATAAACTCTGAGCAGATCAAAGTCTGGAGAAATTAGTGTGTCAAAAAGAAGAGAAGGCTAACGTGTAATTCTTGAGAAATTCCGACGACCAGGATGTGGGAGGGAAAAGAAGAAAAGAGTGAGGATGTTGTGGTGACACAGAAAAGAAAGGGAAGAGATTTTTCAAAGAAAGGATTCTCAACAGAATCATATGCAGCTGAATAACTCCAGAGGGTGATAATTTAAAAGGTCACTGATTTTCACTGGAAACAGGTCACTGCTTATGACCTTCCCATAAGCAGAGTCAGGAGGCTAAAATTCCCTTTCAAAGTGTACAAACAAAACAGATCATGGAAAAGAGAAGGTGAGTGTAGACTGTGTTGAAGAGTTGGTAATGAAAAGGAAGAAAATAAATTTAAAATGTATTCAATAGGCATCAGGATCCAAAGAAAAAAGTTGGTTTAAAGTAGTTGGCCTCTAAGTATAACCAATGTCAAGAAAAAATGTGTGTAAAGAAAGAAGGAAGGATAGAAGGATGGAAGGAAGGAAGGAAGGAAGGGAAGAAGGAAGGAAAAGAAAGTAGGTTGAGGACCCTACGGTGGTTGGGGAGCAATGTCTGAAAAGCCTCAATCTGGGATGGGTCCCAGGCAGAGAAGAAAAGTTAACTAGAATAGAAATAATAGTGGTTTAACATTCATTGAGGAATGTCATGTGCAAAGCACTCTTTTAAATGCTCAATGTTTATTATCTTTTAAATACTTAAAAAATCTTAAGAGGTAGAGATTATCATTCTCACTTCACCTACGAGGAAATGGGAACTAAAATAAATTAAGTAACCTGCACAAGATCACCCAGAATATATGAGGCAGTGTCCAAACACACACTTATCTGACTTAAAGCTCAACCATTAAAAGCTTTTATTTCTGATTCATTGCCCAGTGTCAGATGCTATAAAAGCACAGTCTCACTCAGCATGATTGGTAGAAGTTATAGTCTGTTTCTTTTCTTTTTTGTTTTTTGTTTTTTTGGTAGGCTTTATATTCTTAAAACTAATCTACACATTCATATAATTTGGGCCTGCACAACTTCTGAAGCTGAAAATACAGTTTCTCCATACAGCATTTGCTATATAGATTATACACGGGGAGGCTCTGAAGGTGGAAAAGGAGAAACCCTTATTCCTGCGACAGTCTCCTTCCAAGGAGCAATTCCTTGATGTCCGTGAGTGGGGTGCACAAATAGAATACATAAAGTTGATTTCAGTAATATTACTTCAGGAAGCCAAAAGAAATTCCTTTCTACCACACTCCCTCTTTGCAGATAGTGGAATGGTGTGCAACCCTAAGCTAGCCCCTCTTTCTCTAGCCATCTCTAACCACACTAAACCCTATCCCAGGGAAGAGAGTGATGCACGAGAGTTTTCATTAAAGTGAACAGAAATGTTACTTCAATCATCCTTCTGTTGCTAAATTCAAATGATGCTTTTCAATCTTTTCTCACTTCTCTGTAGAATTTGAAATTGTTCCCCAAATACCCCTTTTGGAATTTCTAATGTGCTTTTGTTTTATGGATTATAGTCAGCCCTGGATTACTTTTGACCTCTTGGGTTTTCCTTCTTTTTACTTTTCACAGGCTCCTCTTCCTCTACCCATCCTTTGAATATTGGAGTTTCTACTACCCATCCTCTTTTTTCTCTTTCTTCATCCTATCCCTTAAAAATCTCATCCTCTCTAATGACTTGAATTACTACCTTGATGCCAATAAGTTCCAAAGCATATGCTCAACTTGGGCCTCTCTGCAGAGTTCCAGATCCATTTGTACAACTCTAAGCCTCCCCACCTGGGTGCTCGGGAGAGGTGGCCCAACATTTGAAACTAGAAAGTTCCAAAATGGCTCTAGAGCCAAAGCATAAGAGACTCTTAAAAACTGAGAACAAACTGAGGGTTGATGGGGGGTGGGAGGGAGGGGAGGGTGGGTGATGGGCATTGAGGAGGGCATCTTTTGGGATGAGCACTGGGTGTTGTATGGAAACTAATTTGACAATACATTTCATATAATAAAAAAAAATGGCTCTATACCCCCACTGACATCTGGTACCAGGGATAACACATTAAAAAGATGGAGATATCTGCTCTAAATAACTGAACAATCATGTAGGTCAACCTGATCTCCTTATCCATAGATAAGAAAAGTCAAGATATTAGAGAGATATGACGAGTGGAAAGAAAGAAAGAAAGAAAGAAAGAAAGAAAGAAAGAAAGAAAGAAAGAAAGAAAGAAAAGAAAGAAAGAAAGAAAGAAAGAAAGAAAGAAAGAAAGAAAGAAAGAAAAGCAGAGAGAGAGAGAAGGAAGTAAGGGAGGGAGGGAGGAAGGAAGGAAGAAGGAAGAAAGAAAGAAAGAAAAAAGAAAGAAAGAAAGAAAGAAAGAAAGAAAGAAAGAAAGAAAGAAAGAAAGAAAACAAAGAAAGAAAGAAGGAAGGAAGGAAGGAAGACAACTCTTGATTTCAGATCTTTACCCTTTAAGTTCATCTCAACCTTTGTTTGAATAACCCCCTCTGAAGGTCAATAAAAAGTTTGTGAAATAAATAAAATAAATGTATTTTGTAAATGCAGTATGTTGTCTATGCCTTAACAACAAAATTTTTCTAAAAACACTTGTTCACACAGCCACGGGGATGAAATATTTTCATAAGGAATGAGACTTAAGGTCTAGGCCAATTGATTTCATAGCTGTACAACTAAATTTTTTTTAATTTTTTTAATGTTTTCATTTATTTTTGAGACAGAGACAGAGCATGAGCAGGGGAGGGGCAGAGAGAGAGGGAGACACAGAATCCAAGGCAAGCTCCAGGCTCTGAGCTGTCAGCACAGAGCCTGATGCGGGGCTCAAACTCACAGACGATGAGATCATGACCTGAGCTGAAGGTGGACGCTTAACCAACTGAGCCACCCAGGCGCCCCACAACTAAATTTTTTTTAAGTTTATTTATTTATTTTGAGAAAGAGAGAGAGATAGTGAACTGGGGGAGGGGCAGAAAGAGAATCCCAAGCACAAGCACTCCACATAGCCAGCATGGAGCCTGATGCGGGGCTTGAACCTACAAACAGATAGATCATGACCTGAGCTGAAACCAAGAGTTGGACACTTTCCTGACTGAGCCACCCAGGCACCCATGTACAACTAAATTTTATAGTGTGGCCAGAGGTGATCTCTTTGCTTGTCCATAAACAGTAGGAGCTCAATTAATCCTTTCTGAAGGAAAGAGGAGAAATTCAGCTGAATGACTTTTCAAAGTCTCTGGATTGCAAATGAATGATGTTTACTTGTGCATTTATGCTTATTGTCCTAAGATAAAACCCATTTAATAACATGCATTTCATACCTCATTGATGCAACATCTTCTTCTGCTTGGTTTTTCACAATCTAATTGGCCAACATGAAATAAATTTCCATTCTGAAAGCCAAGTTTCACAAGGGAAAGAAAGAATAGCTGCTCTTCATATTTGTCTTTATAATTTACAAAAGAAAAGAACTCACATACATCATCCCATTTAATTCTTGTCTTGGTCAGGGATTGTTTGGTGGTGAGGAAAAGTTTTCCTTCACAAGGACAAATAAGAGTTTTATTAGAAAGTTACAAAAAGGAAAATTTCATGGGTATTCATAGGTGAGAAATAAAGCACAGCAGGGTCTCTTAGAGACAGACTAGGAACTAAAAATTCTGAAAATGTAGTCATCTCTCTTGGTTAACATGATTTCTGGTCTCCTTTCTAACATACTACCTCCTGATCTCTGGTCCAATCCATTGTATTCATTGTTTCCACTCAACATGAGTAATTGCCATGAGTCACATCAAAGTTTGTAGGAAGATACTGCTTCAGGCCATTTTCTCTCTTAGAGAGTTATAATTACAGTAGATTCTTGGATCTCCATGAGCTCCTCTATTCTTTTTATTACATGGGGGTCTCATTACCCTTGATCAAATGGAAGATTCCTTCTAACTGGCCCATGGCTTCCAGATGGAAAATGGATGCAGACATGTAATGGAGAAGAAGGGAGAATCAATGTCTTACTTCAGCAAAGTCAATCAAAGTTGGCCTCTTTTCAATGGGTTCATGAGAAATGAAATGTGTCCTGGGACACAAAGGAGAGATAGAAAAATATCTCTTTATGAGGGAAATGAACCATAAGAAAATGCTGTTTTGTGGTAAAAAATGGTCACATATCAGCAATTTTATGTGGTCCAAGTGAATAATGAGTATAACCAGACAAATCATCCTGATTATGACGCATACAGATGGTAAAATTTTGTTGATGTGTTATTTATATATTTGAGTTACACCATCCAACTATTCCCAATCGTACTTTTTTAGTATATCTGGAACAATCCTTTAATTCATCAAGGAAGATAAATCTCAATTTTCTGAGTCTATATTTTTCTTCCACTTAATCAAAAATATCCAGAGTTCCTGGTTCGGGGCCATCTGAGATTATTTTTTCTTAATCACATTTCATTAAAAGCTAATCAAGTTATTTTTCCAAAACACAAATGCATGTTCAGAAATAAGTACAATCACTAAGAGTCCAGATGCCCAGTATAATCCAGCAACAAAAAGGTGGGGGCGGGGGGGAGATGGACGTAGTCACATGGTTCCTGTTATTCTCCAAGCTTAAGAAACAAGGAGCTCTAAAATATAGTAAGGAAGAATAAAAACAGTATAACTTGGTTTCACTTCCAAATTCTTCCACCTATCAGTTTTGCAGTCTTGGGCATGTTGATCAATGAACTGAACTTCTCTGGCTGTGCATATAAATTGAGGAATGAAAGTACCATGAAGGCAAAGTTGATATGAGCACTAACTGAGACCATGCATTTATTTATCAAGCTTCTGCTGTGTGCCAGCACTTTGCTAGGGTAGAGATACAATAGGAAGAAAAGAAAGACACGGTCCCTTTCAGACTTCTTGAGGCTTATGATCTAGTGGGAAACAAAGACAACAGTCAAAAGATTACATGAATAAATCTCAGTAATGTTAAATTTTCTGAAGGAGAATAATGTTCTGAGAATACGATAGGAGAGTGCAGGCAGAGGGAACAGGTCCTATGGCCAGAAGTCACGTGATTGGAACAAGGAAATGACAAGATCTAAATGGTTAAATGAAGGGAAGACTGATGTGAAATGGGGCTGGAATGGTAGTTAGTGCACAGAGATTGTAACTTTAGCCAATGAGCGTGAGAAACCATTGATTATTTTTAGAAGAGAAATTATATGATGAGGTATAAAATTCAAAAATACCAGCCTGGCTACGGTGTGGACAAAAAAATGGAAGGGGTGGGTGGTCAAAAAAGATGCAAGGATGTAAGCCAGTGATCTAGATGAGAAATGATGGCTGCCTTGGATTAAGTGGAACAGAACTGGTAAGTCTTGCTGTTGGGTTAAATTTGGAGAATAAAGGAGTGGGATAAGGGATAACTCATAAGTCTCTGGCTTTGTAAGATACAAGTTGGAAACACTGAAAAGGAACAACAGGTATTTGTTGAGGGGCAGGTGAATGCATTTTAGGACACGTTGAACATGAGATGACTCTGAGACAAGTAGGCATTTGAGTATTCAGATCTGGAGCTCAGTGGAAAAGTCTGGGTTATAGATGCAAACTTGTGAGTCATGTGTCACATCTGTGGTAACTAAGGCTATGCATGAGTGTGAATGGGATGTTCTGGGGGGGAAGCATAGAATGAAGAGAGAGAGAGAAGGATTGAGCTTGTCCCAGAAGAGGACTGACTGTGCCAAGGAGTCAAACGTGAAGCACCCAAGGAGGTGGGAGAAAACCAGGAGACAATCATACTAAAAATCCAATGTTCTGAAAAGAAGGCCATGGTCAGCACAACTGAGCACTGCTGAGATAGGGTACAATGAGGACCCAAAGGCACCTTGCTGAGCATATATACCAGTATATGCCAAGCATATATAACAGTAAATGAAGCCCAAAGAAAAGGGTTTGATGTTCCCCTCACTGGAAATTCATCCCTTTTCAATAAGCCCTTCAGGCTCTGTCCAACCCCTCATCTGTCCTGATTCTGCTCAAGCATGACCTTCTTTGACTAATATTCGTGGAGATTCACTGTCTCACGTACTGTTTTAATACGTAAATGTATAAAATCAGTTACCCCTCACAAAAACCCTGTCCACAAGGCTTAATTATTACCCTTATTTTACAGATGAAGGAAACAAAGCACAGAAAGGGTAAATATCTTGCTCTGGGCTACCTATCTGGTGACGTGGCAGAACAGAGATTCAAATCCAGGCAACCCAGCTCCAGAGTTTGTGCTTTAATCATCTACCCAGCTCTACAAAGCCTTCTTTACCAGCCCCAAGCAGATGTCAATGTACTTCTTCCATGGTCCATGGTACCCTGTGCATGTATCCTTTAGGAAACTTGTTATCTATTTTCATAAATGTCAGGAGCAATACTGTTCATTAGAAATCTAATGTTAGTGACAAACGTGAACCACACATACAATTTAAAATTTTCTAGGAGGGGTGCCTGGAAGGCTCAGTTGTATAAGCATCTGACTTTGGCTCAGGCCATGATCTCACAACTCATGAGGTCAAGCTCCATATCAGGCTCTGTGCTGACAGCTCAGAGCCTGGAGCCTGCTTCAGATTCTGTGTCTCCCTCTCTCTCTGCCCCTCCCCTGCTTGTGCTCTGTCTCTCTCTCTCTTAAAAACAAATAAACATTTTTAAATAAATACATAAATAAATAAATAAAATTTTCTAGTAGTCACATTTTAAAAAGCAAAAAAGAAAGAGGTGGAAATGATTTTACTAATATATTTTATTGAGCCCAAGTGTGACGGTTAATTTTATGTGTCACTGTGGCTAGGCTATGGTGCCCAATCGTTTGGTCAAACACCAATTCAGATATTGCTGTGACAATATTTTTTAGACCTGATTAACATTTAAATCAGATTTTAAGTAAAGCAGATTACTCTCCATTCCGTGGGTGGGCCTTATCCAATCAGTTTAAGGCCTGCAGAGAAAAGACCAAGGTTTCCCAAAGAAGGAATTCGACCTCAAGATGGCAATATATAAATCCTGCTTATTTAGCTTCCTAGGGCTGTCATAACAAAATACGACAGACTGGGGGGGCGGGGGGGGGGCGGTGCGGAGCGGGGGGGGGGGGCTTAAACAATAGAAATTTATTTCTCACATTTCTGGAAGCTGGAAGTCTGAAGATCAAGGTCAGCAGTTTGGTTTCTCCTGAGGTCTCCTTGGCTTGCCGAGGGCCACCTGCCTACTATGCCTTCACAGGGCTGGTTCTCTGTAGTCATGTATCATTGGTGCCTCTTACTTTTCTTATGAGGAGACCAGTCATATTAGATTAGGAACCCACACTTATGACCTCATTTAACTTTAATTACCTCTTACAGGACATATATTCAAATATGGTCACATTAAAAATTAGGGCTTCAACGTATGAATTGGTAGAGGTAGGGCAACAATTTGGTCCCTTACTCTGCCTGTTTCCAACCTGCCTGGTCTACCCTGCTGACTTCAGACTCAAGACTGCAACATCCACTCTTACCTCAACTTCAACCCACTAGCCTGCTCCGCACATTTCAGACTTGCCAGCTCCTAAAAGTGTACAACCCAATGGCATAAATTCCCACCTCTCCCTCTCTCGTCTCTCTGCCTTTGTTGATAGATACATAGGCAGAGAAATACTATGGGTTCTGTTCCTCTGGAAAACGGTGACTAATACATCATTATATCCAAAATATTATTTCTACACATAATAAATACAAGAACTATTGAGTTATTTTACATTCTTTTTCATACTAAGGCTTTGAAATCTGGTTTGTATTTTACGCTTAGAGCACTTCTCAGTTTGGGTTGGCCGCATTTCAAGTGTCCAATAGCCTCACGTAGCTAGTGGCTATCACATCACACGGTGTGGATTGAGAGCAAAGCAACAAGGTGAAGCAGAGAAAGGTGGGCTTGAACTCTACCCTGTCACTGAGGCTCAGGGAAGGCTAGCTATAATTTTAAACTCACAGGAGGACCTCTCTGGGCCTAGATGTTCTCATACACAAATGAAGGGTAATAGTACCTACCTTGAACAGCCCCTGTGAAGATCCATTGGAAAGCCCTTAATGGAGTGCCTGCCTGGTACAGCATAGATGCTCAGTTAACCTCACGTGCTGTCTTTCCCTCTTAGCCTCCATATATGTTTTCTGATCTTTCCTCTTTAAGGAAAAGGTTGGTGTTTGTTTCATCTTTGTTTATGCAGTCTGATACCTTGGCAGGTGCTCAAAAAATGCTTGTGGAATTAATGAATGGTCTCACGTCGCTGTGGTGAGGATATCTACTTGTTGATGTACATTTTCCTTTAATACATCACTCTTAAAAACACTTGGGCAGGACTTGCAAGCTGTGGAGCTGTTGACGTAGTGGTGGGTGGTTCAGTGGGGAGATGAGTCAGGTTTGAGTTTGGGGATTTGAGGGAAGAGCGGGTTGAGCTAAAGGAAATGGAGCGGCCTCACAAATAAAACCAACTGGGTGAGATATACCACAGGCATCTCTGACATAAGAGTACACCAAATTTTTAAGTTCATTACTGCATAGAATTTTCCATTACTGAGGATAAATTTGACAAGTGTTAATGAGATGGGATGTATCCTCATTAAAGGGGAAAAAAATAGGAAACACATTCACACCAAGTCACAGAAAATCTAGTTTAGGCGAAATATTTTTCCCCTGCCAGTAAATACATGAGAAGACCTAATTCATTTGCAAAAGTAAAATTTTGATACTACGCCAGTTGATAAGACACCCAATTATTTAGTCAGTGTTCTCCAAAGAAACAGAACCAATCAGATGTACACAGACAGAGAAAGAGATTTAATACAAGGAAATGGCTCACATGATTATGAAGGCTGATGAGTTCCGAGATCTTCAGCCAGCAGGCTAGAGACACAGGAGAGCTGATGTTTCAGTTAGAGTCGGAAACAATAAAATACTGTTGTTCGTCTCAAGGGCTGTCGGCCAGAAGGAGTTCTTTCTCCTGCAGGAGAAGTTCAGCCTTCTGTTCTACCAAGGCCTTCAACTGATTAGATGAGGCCCACCCACCCTGGGGAGGGCAGTCTGCTTCATTCAGCCTACCGATTCAAATGTTAATCTCATCCAGACACACTCCCACAGATACACTCAGAACAGCGTTTGGCCAAATGTCTGGACACCCTACGGTCCAGTTAAGGTGACACATAAAATTAGCCAGAATACTTGACAAGGCACAACATGCCATCACAGGAGGGATTTCTATCAGAGCTTAATATGTCAATCAAGTATTCCTTCAGCAAACTGCTCTCCTTTTCCTCCCTGCTCTGCGTCTTCCCTATATAAGCCATCAGAGAAAACACTTTGGGATGAAAACTAACGTTTCTTGTGCACCACTCTGTGCCACACATTTTCCCAGGTATTCTTCCGCACTGTGCCCACAAGCAGTGAGGTCAGGAGGACTCACCCAAATGGCAGAAGCCTTGTGGAAGCCACTGCAGCCCAAACTCGACGGCTCATTCTCGCCTATTTGAAAACTCAATCTTTCCAGTGTCCCAGACTTGGTCAAACTGGGGAATTGTAACCAGATTCGGGAGACTTCTATACAATTCAGGGGGGAGAAAACATCAATTCTGATGAGAGATACAACTACCAAGACATCCTCTACCCAAAGCATTCCTACCTTGTAAAGCGATCGCAGAAATCAAATTATAATCAAAATACTGCTTCCTGAAAATGAATTCAGAATAAGTGGAGGTTGATTTAAACAAGATGTTCAATGGCACCAAGCAAAGAATAACTAATGCTATAACTTCAACAGTTTATATCAGAAAGGAAGAAACTTGGGAACAAATAGCACTAGAATTCTCTGCCAAAGTGTACTTCATGAATTCTTTGTTTTATTCTTTCATATGCCAGGCTGACCAAACCCCTTTCTGTTTAACACATTATTTCTTTTAAAAATACTTAACCAGTTACAAGTCAAGTTTTAATGGTTTATAAACTCTTCTGTCTCTGTAAGATGACTTCCATGCTTCTGCTCTTAATTTCCTTAAGTTTTCGAAAAGAATTTCACCATTTGACTTTCTTTTCGTTAATATCCATTTAATCTTTCAAACAATTCCATTCTGGTCGTCTACTGCTGGTTATCACAAAACATAGTGTCTTAAAACAAGAACCAATTTATCAATATCACTGCTATTCTCAGCACATTCTCAGTTTTCAACTCAGGTTATTGGTATAACTGACAATGAGATGTTCTAATATTTTTAAATGGTGTTTTAGGGTTCTACAGACAATATTTGGAAGGAGTAACTTTTATATTTCCTAGTGAACAATCCTCATAAATGTGCTGTACTGTGGACTTTTTTTTTACTTGCTTACACTTATACGATGATATCCCTCCTGTATTCTGACTTCTCAGAAATCCAAAGAGTGACCAGCTAACTGGTCTGTTAGAGTATTCCACCTTAAGGTGTTAATGACGGTTAAACACAGGTGACAGTGGGGTGCCTGGCTGGCTGAGCCAGTAGAGCATGAGACTCTTGATCTTGGGGTTGTAAGTTCAAGCCCCACCATATAGAGATTATTTCAAAATAAAATATTTATAAATAAACAAACAAACAAACAAACAAATACAGGTGATATTAAGATCATTCTTCAATGCCTTAAGCTAAAGGATTTGGTAACTTTGAAATACAAGTTTCAAGGCAGTATAGGTAGAAAAAAAAATATTTGGTCTGGGTATAATATTTGAAGGTGAGAAATTAAATTAATTTATAGGGAAACACATGTTGACCCATAAGACATAATTCTTTGGTAGGAACTGCTAAATGGCAACCCGCAGCCCAAGAAGGTAATCACATTTAATAGAAAGGTTTTTTTAATCACATTCATCATTACAAAGGGTCTATAATCTCTAGCAAAATTCTCACTCTACAAGTAATGTTAAAGAATTACATGGCATTGAGGCATCTAGCCTTCAATCTCCTACCTCATGATAGGAGCACTAGTATTTTTTTTTTAATGTTTATTTATTTATTTGCAGGGGAGGGGCAGAGGGAGAGAGAGGGAGAGAACCCTAAACAGGCTCCATGCTGTGAGCACAGAGCCCGACAGGGGGCTCAATCTCACAACCATGATATTATGACCTGTGCCACAATCAAGAGTCAGATGTTCAACTGACTAAGCCACCCAGGTGCCCCAGGAGCATTAATATTTTAAAGACCTTGTAAGAGAAGGATCTCATTAGATTCCTGATACTTCATGGTTACTAGAATGCTGAGACCTCAGAAGACATTTTTTTTCTTGTGGTTTTCCACAGAAAACCATGAAGTACAAGAATTTACTTTTATTCTGTTGTGTTCATTTATTCAACAAATATTTGTCGAATGTTGCTATGTGCCAGAAGCTGACACAGCAGTGAGCAGGTGTGACCCTGCCCTAAGGAAACTTTAATTATCACTAACGCCTTTAAAACATGGATTCATGTTGGAACTTTCCATATGATCCTTCCTTCCTTCCTTCCTTCCTTCCTTCCTTCCTTCCTTCCTTCCATGCTCTTTCTTTCTCTTTCTTTCTTCCTTTCTTTCTTTCTTATTTAGCATCTACCTAAGTAGCTAGGTAGCTATCATCATCTTTCTATTATAATGTACTGGTTAAAAGAACAAATTCTACAGGTAGAAGGCTAGGATTCATAACCCATTTCCATGAAAAAAAAAGTTTTAAAAGAATTATAGATGGATGGATAGATGATTGATAGATAGATAGATAGATAGATAGATAGATGCCAAAAGAAATCATAAGTAAATTTTTTATGTAAAGCAGAGCTCTGGCAATGGCCATTGTTAAGTCCCAGAATAACTTTCTAAGAGAATTTTTGTCATAACTACATTGCTTTTTCCTTAAGAAGTTATTTTCACAATATTCTCGGACTATAATCCCTAACTATCTGGTAAATCATTACATTCAACCTTACTTTTCTTCTCCCTTGTACACTGTTGGCCAAGGAAACAGTTTCATTTTCACTTTTGCAAAATGATAGTATAAAAAAACAGAAGTGAAAGTATGAATCATAATATAATCAGGCGTTCATAGTGAGATATCCATTTATAACTCAGAAAACCACAGGGTATTTCCAAACTGATGTCATTCATAGAAAGAATGCCATGTGTTGTGGAAGAATAAGAAAAATTACCTACACTACTTGGGGGATTTAGAATGCATGTGGGATAGTCCCAGCTAATTATTTTAACTTACTTTTAATTTTATTACAAAGATCGATCTCTATTTAAAATACTGAAATTGACACTCATCTTAGAAAGTACACTGGATTCTGGGTTATACTTTTTAATTTTGATATTATCCTTTTACTTCAGAAATCATCAGTAGAAGTGCTGTATATAGGTTAAGGTTTTCTTTTATTTTCTTTTAAAACAACTGTATAAATATTAAAATTACCATGAAATTCTGTGTAATTGTTTTACTTTTTGGGAAAACATGAAATGAATCTCTGCTCAAATTATTAAACTTGATGTTATTTTATTCTCTTCCAGGACGCAGAGAAATAATATAAATTTTTTTTTTCCCAACTAAATCATTAAAATAGGATTTTTTCCGTTCCGCCACGTTCAGTTTTTTAAGAACATGAAGAAGATCATAGTATGTGTTAAATAAATTTGTGATGCTACAGGGAGGGAACATTATCCAGAAACAAATCTCCTCTAGGTTATCCATATTTTCTTCAAAAAAATACTTTGGCAGTGTTAGGTCTCCCATATTTGCTTGTTGTTTGCTTGTTTTGATCCCAAGACTAATATCGAGTTGTGAGGCCAGGCCAATTATATCCTTTTTCAATCAGTGAATGTTCCTGGTTTCCTACTGTCCAATGTCCACAGGATAGAAGACTCCACAGAAGTCACATCACTCACTCACCCAAGTAACACCACTAGTTTGCTCTTTGGTTTCTGAGGCTTATCTACGAGCCCAGTGACTTACCCACAAGTCTGGTCCTGATGCCCGCCATGACCAGCTTTGCTATCCTGGATTTTTCAGTAAAGCTGCAGGTGAATCTGCTAATAGGATGGGCTGACCCCATGTGATTAAGAAACAAGTCTTAAAACATACCCGAAAATTAAATTCTCCTCATTCCATAAACAAATAGAAAGTCCACGTGGATCAAAGACTTAAAAGCTAAAAGCAACCCTTAAAAGTTTTAGAAGAAAATGTAGGAGACTATCTTATACGAGGAAAGTCAGGCAAGATTCCTTAAAATACAGAAAGATTCAGTAGTTGTAACACATGTACAATTCTGATAGGGGTGCTGATAATGGAAGAGGTCATACAGGAGTTGGAACAGAAGGTGTATGGGAGATCATGTATCTTCTGCTCAATTTTGTATGAACTTAAAACTTTAAAAAATAAAGTCTATGAAGAAAAAAAAAGACTGAGCCCTCAAGTACAAACTATATATTTGATGACATAAAGATGTTAAATCTTTATACATTAGGGACCAGAAACAAAGCTAAAAGACAAGCTACAGACAGAGAAAATATTTACAGTACTTTTGAGAAATAAATTTAATATAGAATACATAAAATATCCTAAAAGTAAGACCACAAAAAGCCCTGATGAGAAATCAATATAAACCTTCAGTTCACAGAAGAGAATCTCTATATGACCAAGGAAGATATTTAAAAAAAAAAAAAAAAAAAGTAACTTGCGAGTCATAGGAACATGCAAATTAAAACAAGGTACCTTTTCATGTCCCCAAGACTGGAAAAAATTCAAAAGTAAGTAGTGGTGAGGAAGGAGGGGAAACAGGAACTTTCAAATTCTTAATGTACATTCCTGATGATGAATGAACAGTGAAGTTTTACTAAATGGAGCATAGTTTAAATTTGAGAAAAGAAAGGTTAGAGATTGAGGGGGCAAATTGGTTTAACGTTTAAGGCATTTTCACAATATCTAGCAAAGTTTGAAGGTTAGTACCTAGCAAGTCAACTTCTAAAGCATAAATTACAGAAAAACTCTTGCACAGAGACATTAGAATATTCAGTACAACATTTTCTATAATTCTAAAATGTTTGTTGTTGGAAGAACGGATC
Source organism: Panthera tigris (assembly GCF_018350195.1). Classification (NCBI taxonomy): domain Eukaryota; kingdom Metazoa; phylum Chordata; class Mammalia; order Carnivora; family Felidae; genus Panthera; species Panthera tigris. Next base: position 18,965,809 of record NC_056668.1, on the reverse strand, counting down.
CCCTTAATTTCATTTGTCTCAATTCCAAGCATCTATTTCCTCCATGAAGTCTTATTATTCCCTTCTTTATATGGTTGAAAATCAGGCAAGGACCTTATGTCCTTGCTCCCACAGACTCCTCCCATCTCCTCCCGACACTCCCCTATTCCCATGGGAATCTCCTTCTAGCCTGGAAAATTCACCCCCCATCGTGTGTCTGGCCCAAGCACTTGGTCAATGCCCACAAATCCTCCATTTGGCCTTTTCTGGCAAAATCTTTCATGACTTCTTCAGACTTGCGTTATTGGAACTTAATAGCCAGAAACATGATCCTGCCTCACACTTCCCCAGCACCAACTATTTGCACAAATGAGGAGGAAAAGACACGTAAAAATAAAGATAAATATAAAATAGACATATATAATATGTATACCTAATAGAGAGATAATATACATAATAGAGAAAGCATATTATTGTGTCATAAAAAGCACAGATTAATAACTTAACAGAGTATTGTGCCATATTTTTTCCTAGAAGAACTTTAGACAGTGACATCCACACACAAATCAGTGCTTGCTCTGTGGGTGGGGTGAGGAGAAGAGTATCGATGTCTGGCAAATTTCTTGACTCATCTAGAAGTTTCCACTCATGCCTGGAGTTGATGTGCCTTCATCCATCAATAGCCTTCCGCTGACCTTATCCCTACACCCTAGGAGCTTGAGCTTGGCGCAAGTAAGGGCAAAACTTCTCCTGAGGCAGGATATTACCGCACGACTGCACAGAACCGGGAGGAGACTGGCCCTGGGCCACCTGAACACAACTCTACAGAGAAGAGGGGCTATCCGGAATTGCAGGCAACTTGGGTAGTCCAGCCATACTCCTCCTCCTTAGGCAACATCCTTCTCCAAATCTCTGCACTCAAAAAGTCAGAAGCAGCTCTCTGTTCCCATTAGAGAGGAGAGAATGAGGCTGGCTGCCATATTGGTATCCAGCCCTTCTCTCACCTAGCACCCATCACCAGGATGGTGTTCTACTTTTTCTTTTCTCCTGCCTGTGTCTTCCCTTTTCTGATTTCATTCATTCATTCATTCATTCATTCATTCATTCATTAATGGAAAGTAAATGATCCCCCCACCAAACCTCCCTTAGGTAACAAATGTGAAGAATTGGGTGTGTACTTGTCCCAGTTTCTCTTTGGCCAACCACATAACCTGTGTTTGTTGTTGTTGTTGTTGTTGTTATTCTTGTTCTTGTTGTTTTGGGGGGGGTTGTTTGTTTTACATTTCAGTTTGGAAGCGGTAACTGTTTATTAACTGGCCAGATTACAAAAATAATCATGATAGATACCTTAGTTTATTCTTCTGTTAAGAAAACCACAGACCCAAAAGTGGTATCACTTAGGTTAAGGCCCCAGGTCAGTAAACCAAGACTTAACACCTAATCTAACTGCAGTTTGAAGCCCCTAGAAGGGTACCCTTTAGCCAGTCAACATGGGAATTTCCTGGTCAGCGCTAGGAAATTTACTGATAGACACTTTCGGTCCCCTTAGGAAAGCAACTTTACCTGAAACAACGGATTCTCTGCTTATAATCTCCTTTCTTACACCCCCTCTCTACCTTTAAACCTTTTCTCTTCTCTATCCTTTTGGAGATCCCTTCTACTTGCTAGATGGAATGCTGGCCCATTCACAAATCAATTAATAAACCCATTAGATCTTTAAAATGTACTCAGTTGAATTTTTGTTATTTAACACTTCTAATAAGCTTATTAATTTGGTCTTCCCTTTTACCAGCATCTCTAACTTCTACAAAATGAATGGTCTTTTTCTTTTAATTTTTTAAATATTTATTTATTTTTGAGAGAGAGAGCGAGCGAGCGCGCGCACATGTGTGAGCAGGGGAGGGGCAGAGAGAGAGGGAGACACAGAATCGGAAGCAGGCTCCAGGCTCTGGGCTGTCAGCACAGAGCCAGACGCTGGGCTTGAGCTCACGACCATGAGATCATGACCTGTGCCCACGTCAAACGCTTAACTGACTGAGCCACCTAAGGGGCCCCTGAATGGTCTTGTGCTTCCGGCCACCTCGTTCAGAAGATAATGGGAAGAACCAGTAGACACTGTTTGCTACTTTGAAGGGTTTGCCAACAGTGTAGATCTCATGAATTACATCCTCCGCTCCAGTAATGCCATATTTACTAAGAGATGCGGCAATCAACTCTTGTTGATTCTGCCATAACCATGCATGAAAAACTTTCACTTACGGACTTCCAGTTAATGGAAGCATTGTTGAGCTTAACAAAGGTACCACTGAAAGTCTGGCGAATACAAAGAAGCCGCAGCACCTTTCAGAATTTGGGGGTCACATCGATCCTGATGGCAAGTGCCAATTTGGGTTCTGCAGGTGCAGAGAAGTTGCCAGCTTTTCTTGCCATCCTAGCTATTCTCGTATCGGTTCTGTACATCCATCTATATTCTTTGTGATAGCTTATCTTTTTCATAGATAAGCTTTTTCCTTGCCTTTCAAAACATCCTTTGGGCTAATTTCTTTCTTAAGCATTTGATTTTCAAGTTTTTTTGTTGGTCTGTTTTGTTTTGGTTTGTCTTTTCCTTTTTCTTAGGGGTTCCTGACATAGCAGGAGCCATCTTTTTATTCTCTTCTGCATCTTCCCTGGCTCCAGCCAGAAAAGAGCACCACATAACCTGTTTATCATTTTTTATTTTTTTTTTAATTTTTTAAGGGTTTATTTAAGAGCAAGAGAGACAGAGCATGAGTGGGCGAGGGACAGAGAGAGAGGGAGACAGAGAATCTGAAGCAGGCTCCCGGTTCTGAGCTGTCAGCACAGAGTCCGACGCGGGGCTCGAACTCACGAACGGCGAGATCATGACCTGAGCCGTAGTCAGAAGCTCAACCGACTGAGCCACCCAGGCGCCCCAGTTTGTAATTTTTTTAACAGGTTGGTGTTATTCCCTTTACTTTGAATTTGCTTTTTTCCCCTCACTATTTATTATAAGCATCCCTCTTGTTTGGGACATTTATATATCCCAATACATCACTTCCCACTGTGTGTTTGTATGTGCAGACATGTGCCCATGCCATAATTTATTCATTTCCCTATTCAGGGGCATTCAGATTGCTTTCGGTTTGTTGACCCTACAAACAATGCTACAAAAAGCATTACTCTATATACGTCCTTTATCAAATGTGACCTTTCTTTAAGTTTATTTATTTATTTTGAGAGAGACAGCATGAGAGGGGGAGGGGCAGAGAGAGAGGGAGAGAGAGAATCCCAAGCAGGCCCTGTACTGTCAGGACAGAGCAGGATGTGGGGCTCGAACTCACAAAACCATGAGATCATAACCTGAGCCCAAGCCAAGAATCCAACGCTTAATCGACTGAGCCACCCACTTTTTCATGTAAGTTAGGATTCACGAACTAGAATTTCCATATAACATATAGTCATTCTGATTCAAATGAGCACTGTCAGGTTTATTTACCAAGACAGTAGAATTCACACTGCTGCCACCAAAGTACTGGAATGCTCATATTCTTGAGTATATGCCAGCAATAATTGTTATTACTTGTTTAAATGTTTATTTCTGTTTGAGAGAGAGCATGAGCAGGGGAGGGGCAGAGAGAGAGACGGACAGAGGATCTGAAGCTGGCTCTGGGCTGACAACAACGAGCCCAACGCAGGGCTCAAACTCACGTACCTTGAGATCATGACCTGAGCTGACAACGGACACTCGGAAGACTGAGCCACCCAGGTGCCCCTGTTTTTGCTTGTTTAAAACGTTTCCCAGTCTCAAGGGTGAAAAGTATTACTGTTGCAATTCAGTATCCTAGGCCAGGGGCAAAGAAGTAAATCCAAAGCAAAGAGAACGATGCCTGAGAATCTGAAATTCTTAGTTGCGCCCATTGGTATCTCTTTCTCCACCTGACCCTTGTTTCAGACCTACTTCCCTCTTTGCCGAGGTCTGAGAAAGTTGGAAATAGCCAGTGTTTTTCCTTGGTAGTGTTTTCTTAAAGATCAACAGGATTATGTCAACTGTTATTACAAGGAAAAGGCCACTGACACACCAGTTTAAAAAGGAAAAGGTGTGTCCACTGGCTAAAGTAAATAAAAGGGCAAAACACATAGTAACAGTTTTAAAACTTAACAGTTACAATAGTACTGAGGAAGCAGGTAAGACAAAGCTGGGGCTAGTTGCTTGCAAATTTCAGGGTGTCTCCTGAACTTTCACAGCCTAATTTGGGAAATTAAATGTCGAACATCCTTGAGAAGTTCCGATACTGGCATTGATATTAAAGGTTTCAAAAGGGTATTAACTACAGTCCTAATTTTGGCCCCACATGACACCCATGATTTCAGAATGATTCATGACTAATGAAAGGATGACCGAGCGTAAACTACATAACATACTGGTGTATGGACTCACCTAATTTTATTTTACATCAAAACAGAAATTGATGCAATTGTAAAACTAACACTCGTTCAATTTTAATTCATAGTCGGCAAGAAATCATTCTTCGTAAGTGGCAAGTGATTCAACTACAGTTAGAAGTAGTCTTTACTAGGGGCACCTGGGTGGCTCAGTGGGTTAAGAGCCCAATTCTTGATTTCGGCTCGGGTCACGATCTCATAGTTCATGGCTTCGAGCCTCACATCTGCCTCGCACTGGGAGTGTGGAGCCTACTTGGGATTCTCTCTCACCCCCTCTCTCTCATCCTCTCCCCACCCCTAGTGTCTCTCAAAATAAATAAATAAACTTACAAAAAAATTTTTAAAGCAGTCCTACTAGTTGATAGGGGCAATGTATTGACTTGGAGAGGATGTGAAAATCATCTAACATTCCAACTCATATTGATTGTACATCGACAGAGAAAAAATGCTAAGAAATGATGCCACAAGGACAAGTTTGTCACAGTCCCTGAAGCAAGTAGGATCTGGCACAAGATCCCAGAGTAGCTCAGGAATAAAATACTCTATCTAAAACATAACACAGTCTGGGCATAACTCACTGCACAGTGCCCAATATGTCAGAGAGCTGAGCAGAAAATAATGGACACTACTATGTAAAAAAACACAATCACGGATTCATTTATATTGATGGGAGGGACACCTGGTTGGCTCAGTCAGTTAAGCGTCTGACTCTTGATCTCAGCTCAGGTCTTGATCTCAGGGTCGTGAGTTCCAGCCCCGCACTGGGCTTCACGCTGGACACGAACCCTACTCAAAAAAAGAAAAAAGACATATTGATGAGAAATACAGTGAAAAGAGACATTCTTTCTGGAAGAGCATGTGCACATTTCTTTTTGTGTCTCACATGGTATTATGACGTTAGTGGGTGTGCACATCAGTCTCGCTCATTCGTCTACAAGCTGACAGGCAGAAGGCTCTTCATCTTTTCGATGCCCCAAATCTAGCACAGTGTCAGGTTCAGAGTACATGCTCCATAAATGCTGAATGTAGAAATTGAAACATTGATGTTAAACCACTGGAAATACTGTAGTTAGATCTGTTGTTATGCCAGGGCTATGGGTTGAATTTTGCTCCCCGCCCCATGCAAATTCCTATATTGAAGTCCTAACCTGCAATGTGATTATATTTGGATATTGGGCTTTTAGGAGGTAATTAAGGTTAAATAAGATCATAAAAGCAGAGTCCTGATCCAATAGGATTGGTGGCCTTGTAAGAGGAAAAGAGACATCTCTGGGCAAACACACCAGTGAAAGAAAGCTATGTGAGCACAGATGGAGAACTGGTCATCTACAAGCCAGGAAAAGAGCTCTCTTACCAGGTTAGAATCTTGATCTTGGACTTCCAGTCTCCAAACTATGAGGAAATAAGTTTCTGGTATTTAAGCCACCCAGTCTCTTGTATTTTGTTATGGTGGCACAAGGAGACCAAATCAACAACCAGTACAAATGCTAATGCTTTTCACTGGTTTTATGACAATGAACAAGACCAAAGAAAAATGGCTTTCTTAAAGTCATTATAATGATCGCCCAAGAATGAATTTTAGCACAATATTTGACATGTGTGAATTTAAGGGTAACCTGAAAGCTTGAGAATAGCACATAACAAAGTAGATGAGAGGGGGGAATTTAAAATATGAGCTGTAAGTTACTTTCAACACAAAAAGGGTTTGTTCTTTGCAGAACCATTTATTCAGCCTGCATGTCATTTGACAGAGGGCTCTTTGACTATATTTGATTAACTCTAATAAAGCTTGAAAACCATTTTAGCCTAATGCAAATGGCCCCGTCTCTTCTTAGATTTCATCAAAGACTGGTAACACATTGCATAAGTGTTACTTTCAAACTATAGCCCACTACATTTTCTAATTTGGAGAGAGGAAATGCTTCAAGTGTTTCTTATGAAGCATAGGAGCCCACACAAAAAGAAATGTCATTTATGTCTCGTATGTGTCTCATGATTTGACAGATTCTTATGTAAAGTTGGTCATCAGAAATTTGCAGACCAAAATTAGCAAGAGAGCAGTTTGTAAATCCACCCTCCCTATAGAGTTCCTTGGATGGAAGCTGCCTTTATGGAGGAAGGCAATGGACTCTGAAACGTGACACACACTTAACACATTTACTGTTATCATGCCCAAATGACCACATTAGTGTAGGTTTAGAAATACAGATCTACGTTACTTTCTCACATTTACCAGCTTTTAAATAGAAGGATGTTCTGAGCCATTAGTACAAAGATGCTTGACATTTTCATGAAAGTGCAGGCAACTTAAGAAGGACAATAGTTTGGTTCTTCTGAAGGTCACCGCTTTTGCTGTTTCTTTTCTTTTCATTTTTTTTTCCCTTCAAAAATCATATCTACCGCATTCGGCTGCTGGCCGAAAGACAGTGCTAATTTCTCAGTCATTCTGACATATTTGTTATCAGATCTCTCCAACTTTAGAATTGCCACAGTGATACATGAACATTTGAAAGGTAAAACTCAAAACCGTATTCTCTTATACTTGCTATGCCTTTTTTATTGATAGTTATGAGCCTCATGTATCAAATTTGCTACTGTTTTCTGAGGCAAAAATTTTGAAAGTGAAATTCTGAGTTTTATTCTTTGTTATATCATTGGACTCTAAAATATATGTCCAAGTAGATTCTTCCGTACCGTATAGTTTTGCATCATGTGGAGAACATTTGTAACTAGGTCAACATACACGGCTTCTAGGCACCAACAAGGAGATAATTTGTTGTACCCATATTACAATATTACCAGAGAAACGGGACTAAAATGACTCACTGGGTCCTTGGTTGCAGGCCTCGGTGCTGCACATGGTACTAAATTAAGGCTCAGAAGCCTGGGCAGTTGTGAAAGTCTCTTTGAGAGACTTTGAGAGGTCATAAGTGACTCTCCTCCAAAACACAAAAGCATCAAACAGGAGGACGTGATGGGCCGGGAGAAAAGAAAATATGGAAAGCGTAAAAGAAAAGACCTAAGGCCCCTCTTGCTCCCTGAGAATGCAACCTCAGGCTGATTATCATCTGTGAGTCTTAGAGGAGCCAAAAAAAAAAAAAAAAAAAAGCTAGTCCAGATGATAGCACCTTGCCCTGCATGATCGATCTAGAAGAATAAAAGAATAACCCAATGGCTGCCCTACTGGGTCAGAGTCACCAGGTCAAAAGGACCAGAGGACATTTGGAAGACACATCTGGATATGAAAAGGAAGAATCTGTACATCTTCAATCGCTGTACCTGAGAGAAGGACTTTCAGAAAGTACCCCTAAATCTTATAAGTTATATACCAATTGTACCTCAAAAAAAAAAAAAAAAATCACGAATCTGGTAGCCCAGAAAAGAACTCTGCTTCATATACAAGCTATCGATACCTTGTCCTACGCATTCGGTCAGCACTTACTATTGTTTCCTGTGAATGCGATACTAAAAAGAGATAACCGAACAAACACATGGGATTCCCGTCCTCACACAGTTGACAATCTAATGAGGAGATGGAATCCGCACTCACCTGCCTTTTCTCCTTTTCTGCCTCCTTTGCTTGGTCTTCCTTATCTGCTGACCACTGGATGTTCAACAGACTGAGCCACCCAGGTGCCCCAGGATTTTTTCTAAATAAAAGAAGAAGATAAGAAAAAAATACCAGTGAGGGAGGAAAGTGTGTAAGAAATGAGAAAAGGAACAATTATAAAAATCCCATGGGGTTGTAAATAAAGTTAGAAGAAAATAAGAATGCCAAATTAATTATTTGTGGATTATTCTTTAGACCAGGGTTTTTCAAATTCAGCAGCATTAACATTATGGGCCAGATCATTTTTTACTATAGGGAACTGTCTAGTGCATTGCAGGGTATGTGACAGTATCCCAGGCACCCTTGTCTCTAGTTGTGGCAATCAAACGTGTCTGCAGATGTTGCCAAATATTCCCTGGGAGGCAAAATTGCTCCCGCTTGAGAACTATTGTTTTAAAAAGAAAGAGTTGGCGTGCCTGGGTGGCTCAGTCTGTTAAGCATCTGACTCTTGATTTCAGCTCAAGCCATGATCTCACAGTTTCATGAGTTTGACTTCACACAGGGCTCTGTATGGACAGTGCAGAGCCCGCTTGGGATTCTCCTGCTCTTTCTGCCCTACCCCCCACCCCCGCTTGTACCATCTGTGTCTCTCTCAAGATAAATAAATAAACTTAGAAAAAAGAGAGACCCATTGAAGATTTGAAGCAGCAGATAACATAAAAACTAAAATTGATTGAACTGGCAAGACTTCCCATGCTAACTGGGTGGAGCAGGCAAGAGAAAAAAGTGAAGATATTTTTTGCAATATTCCTGCTCAAAGATTATAATAGAGTTCTGAAATACAAAAGAGGTCGTGGAATTGGAAATGACAGATTGTGTGTTATTTATTTACAGAGGGAGACACTTATTATGGGTATAGAATCAAACAGGCTTATCGTTTGTTGTTTTGACAATGGGAAACAAAGACAGGAATCAAAGATGGCCGTGATAGGTTGAGCCTAATGGCAAGGTAGCGGTTGTGACAAAAGTGGACAATAGTGAGGGAAACAGATTTAAAAGGGAAGATGAGTTCAATTCTTTGAATTGCAAAATAGAATGTACTAGAAGAACATCCAGATAGAAATGTCAAGCCAGAAATTGGAAAATTGAGAGTGCACTTTGGGGGGAAACTCAGGAGTGTAAACATGGACTTAGAAGCCATTTACGAGGAAAGTAGAGTTGAAGTCATGTGCTGAGATTGCCCAGGAGGACAGTGCAAAATAGAAAAGGAAGCAACCAGAGACAGATGCTCCATTTAAACACCTGTATCTAAATGGGTATCATATTGAAGGAAGAGAAGAGAGTAGTTGGAGGAGTAGCACAAGAGTAGGAAAACAAAGTGTCTCAAGAGACACAAAGGAGAGATTTTAGCAAAGGATGGTGGGTTAGTTGGTTAATGGTGTCGACCAGTGGTACAAGAGGTTAAAGACCATGACAATAGAGAAAGTGGCTATTGGATTCAGTGAATAGTAAGTAGCTAGGGGGTGTCCAGAACACAGTGTAAACACAGTGGGGAACAGAAAATAAATTAGAATGAATTTAAAACCACATGGGTGCTGAAAAAGTCGGTATTTAATACCTCCATTGGTAAAGGGAAAAAGAAATAGAGCAACAGTGTTTCTCAGATAGGGCAGAAGTTGTGTCTACTTGTAAGTGACTGAGAAATTAAATATGAGTGATTGAAAATGCAAGAAAGGCAGAGAGAGATGAAAGAAGTGATATTTAATGGAGTGTGACTCCAGAGGAGATGAGAAAGTTTGGAACAAAGGCACAAATGTTCGATTTTCTCAAAGAGGAATGTGTTAGTCTCTAAAACTGGGAGAAGCAAAGAGTAAGAGATAATGCAGTGTGGTAATAAATTACAAAGTTGAGGATGATTCTCCAAACTATGTATTTTACATGTGATTTAATTTTTAAATGTTTACACCGAGAAGAGCCCTTTTAAATAGAAGAGTTGAACGTGATTTCCCTATTCGAGGGAGTACTTGCAAAGAGTATTCTGTACTAGTCTCTGAACCAGGTGTTCATAGACCGAAGCCAGATTTTTATGGTATACTTTTATTATCCTGTTCAAACTAAATTCCCAGAACATCAGCACATGCTCGGTTAAATATGATATGAAAACACATTGCAAGTACAGAAATGTTATTTTTGGATTAGCCACAGATTTTGGTCTATATATAACTCTGTACTCCCCAATGACGGCCAGTAATCGTGTTATAATAGTAAAATATCTTCTTAAGTAAGCTTTATTTATAACTTACCCTGCAAATACCCAAGACTTGGCATCGAGAGAAAAGAAGAAAATAAGCAGAAATGTCATGCAACTTGGGTTTCATTTCTTAAATTCTCTGAGACAAGCTGTCTACTTCAAACACACCCTTTAATTCAGCTTTCCTTTATGTACCAGCACATGAATGAAATAAGAGAATCCTATAATGTGAGACAAACCCAAATGTCAATGAATCAGAATGGCAATTATGTAAGTTGGGCAAGATTTTACTACTGCGCACATGATTTCCCATCCAGTAAATGAGAGGAAAACACTAGTGTTCTTTTGCCTTTGTTAAGCTATTACTGTTTTGTCCTTTAATTTGTATTGTATGAAACTATTACAATTCCCAATAAAATATGAAGTTTCATTTGTCTTTGCCAATAATGATTCTTTTGCACCAAAAGACACATCAAAACCACAAAACAGCAGGGTGTGAACAAATAGCTGTGTCAAATTGGCAAAATATTGATAATTGTTGAAGCTGTGCGATGGGTATGTGGACTTCTTTGTGCTGTTCATGCTACTTTTGAGCATTTTCAAGTATGTTCTTTTTTAAATAAATAAGTAGTAAATATGGGGCGCCTGGATGGCTGAGTCAGTTAAGTGTCTGACTTCAGTTCAGGTCATGATCTTCTGGTTCCTGAGTCTGAGTCCCGAGTCGGGCTGCCTGCTGTCAGCACAGAGCCTGCTTTGGACCCTCCACCACCTCCCCTTTCTCTGCCCCTCCTCTTCTCACTCTCTCTCTCAAAAAAAAAATAAACATTTAAAAAAATCGTGGCAAATAATTCTATTACAAACGTTTGCAAACATTTTCCCTCAGTTCCCAAAGACAAAAGCCTCATATTCCTGCTTTAGAATGTGGTAGGCAAATCAAATAGTGAAATCCTTTTATGATGTGGTAGACAGAATGGCTCCATAGAAATACCCACACCCTAACCCCTGAGATGGAAAAACATATTACCTTACGTGACGATTAATTTTGTGTCACCTTGACTGGCATGGGATGCCCAAATGAAACATTATTTCTTGGCGTGTCTGTATTTCTGGCTGAGATTAGCGTCTGAACGGACAGACTCAGTAAATTACCCTCCCCAGTGTGGGTGGGCCTCATCTAACCCACTGGGGGCCTGAATAGAACAAAAGGCAGAGAGAAGAGGAAATGACTTCTTTTTTCTGCCTCACTGATTGAGCTTGAACATCGCATGGCATCTTCTGCCCTCATCGAACTGGGATTCATACCATCAGATCCCCCAGTCCTTAGGCGTTTGGGCTTTGGACTGGCAGTACATCGTTAGCTTTCCTGGATCTCCAACCTGCAGACACAGATCATGGAACTCCTCAGTACCCATATAATCACATAACCCAATTCCTCATAATAAATCAATATATATTTTTAAATAAACATTATGTTTAAATAAATATGTATAATGCATAATATACATTATGTTATGTTATTATACAATATTAATAATGCATTATAATATATAATATATAATAATGTATATAAATCATTATATATTTGAACATATTCAAATAGGATATATACACATATACCATCAGCTGTTTCTCTGGAGAATCCTGACTAATACAACAACCTTATGTGGCAAAGGGGACTTTACGGATATAATTAAGTTTCTAGACCTAAACCAGGAAGAACAGCCTGGATTATCCTATCCAAGAGGGGGTAACCTCATCACATGAGCCTTTAAAAGCAGAGAACTTTCGGGGCATCTATGTGGTTCAGTCGGTTAAGCGTCCAGCTTCGGCCTAGGTCATGATCTTGCCGTTCCAGAGTTCAAGCCCGGCCTCGGGCTCTGGGCTGAGGGCTCAGAGCCTGGAGCCTGTTTCAGATTCTGTGTCTGCCTCTCTCTCTCTCTCTCTCTCTCTCTCTCTCTCTCTCTCTCTGCCCCTCCCTCCCCAACTCACACTCTGTCTCTCTCTCTCTCTCTCTCAAGAATAAATAAACATTAAAAAAAAAAAAAAAAAGGCAGAGAACTTTCTCCAGATGGAGACAGAGCATATGCAACAGCAGAAGAATCTGAGGGAGTCAAAGCATGAGGAGGACTCCACAGGAAGTTGCTGGTTTGAAGGTGGGGGGCAACATGGTGAGGAATTCAGGTGACCTCACGGAGCTAGGAGAGGCTCCTGGCTGACAGCCAGCAAGGAAACAGGGACCTCACCTCTGCAGCCTGAATAACCGAATTCTGTCAACAGCTTGAATGAGCTTGGAAACAAATTCCCCCTCAGAGCCTCTAGATAAGCGTCCAGCTTGCCAACAACTTAATCTCAGCCTGTGTAACTCTGGCCTGAGGAGCCAGCTGAGCTCACCAGGCTCCTGACCTACAGAACTGGGGATAATAAATTGTGATTGTTTTGAATGGCTACATTTGTGATACCTCTAAGGTGGCCATAGGTAACAAATACATCCTACTTAACATAAAAAAGACCCAATAGCTGATCATTTTAGTTTTTTTTTTTTAACGTTTATTCATCTTTTGAGACAGAGCTCAAGCAGGGGAGGGGCAGAGAGAGAGGGAGACACAGAATCCGAAGCAGGCTCCAGGCTCCAAGCTGTCAGCACAGAGCCCGACGCGGGGCTCAAACTCACAGACCGCGAGATCATGACCTGAGCCAAAGTTGGCCACCCAACCAACTGAGCCACCCAGGTGCCCCTGAACATGTTAAAAGACATTCCTAACATGAAAGGTAAGACAATGAGAAGTTATTATAATGTCTTACTTATTATACTGGGAAAATATATAAAACGAAATTGTGGTAGGGAAATGCATTACATCACATGTGATAGCACATGCCTCATGGGTATATATATATATATTTATATATAAATATATAAATCTCCCAAAGTTTGGGGAGAGTGGTAATGTGTATAAGAAATCAAGATAACATGTTTGACGTAAAATTCCACATCTATTTTTTAAGCAAATAATTCCAGTAGTATTTCTTACCTTTGACCCAGTAATCCCACATCTATATACCAAGAAAATAATGTAGATGTATATTATATGAAAAAAATAGTACAGTGTGAACAAAAATTAAGCTGTAAAGATGATCATCATATCACAGCATAGAATAGCAAAGTCGGTAACGATCTAAACATCCAACAAAAGGGATTGGTTAAGTTAGGGGATACCCACATAATGAAATTCTGTAAAGCCAGTTCAAATCATGTGGTAGATAGTGTTTGTTAGCATGGAAAAGTCTTTCAAGGAAAAAAAGGCAACAAAATAGCATTACAATCCAATGTCAGAAAGTATATGCACGAAAATGTCACCAATTTGAGATCCTTTCTGCTGGTCTGCATCTTTTGATTTTTTCCTTTATGATCATAGATTTCATAATAGACTCACAAAAAAAATTGTTCTTTTTAATAAAGTTTACAAATCTGTGCATTTATACAAATTTCCAGAAGGTTATTTACTCAATTAGGACAAAAATGATTGCAGATATTTCAGGACAAATGACAAAATATTTCTTCTATATTTGGAGCAAAACATTAAGACAAAGAATGTTCTATTTCTCAGATGTTCGTGGATGTTGTATAAGAAAATTCATCACTAGTTTTAGCTCTTCAAAAATATACCCACTGTCCCTCTACCATCAATACATCCTTTCTTTCTGTTCAGATTCTTACCCGCTTTTATTGGTCAGACTCATTCCTCTGAACCTACCTGATATGCAGTGCAAGAGTTTTTAGTGAACATAAACTAAAACAAGAAATACTCTCCTGTCCTCAGTCCCCATCTCTTCCTGCACGACCACAGACACTGTATCTGAAAGTTTTGTGTCCACACATCGGCTGGAGAATGAAACACGATTCTATTGATTCTGAACATATCAAAGATTGTGGTAAAATTTGGCTTCAAGGGAGAAAGGAAGTGAAAAATTAGTTCTTGGAGATAAGTACCTATCTGAGACAAATCTGAAATAGACATTTAAAGAGATTTTTCTCAATTTCAACCTTCAGTTCTTGTATTGACTAGCATAGGATGACGTTTTAACCAAAATCAAAACATATTTGAAATATGTTGTGTATTTACTTGTTGCTAAGTCCCTGGTTGTTATTAAAGCATTTGAGGCAAGCATTGGGGTTGGTTCTTTAAAAAAAAAAAAAAAAATCCATTTCCATTTTGCGCACTAGTACGCTGGAGAATTGTACACGTTTTCATGCCGGTGAGTTGAAATCAGAAAATGCTACACATCAAGGCTCTTCTTGCTTTTTTTCTTGGAGATCCAGTTAATGCGTAACATTGTTTCATCCCCTCCCAACCCATCAGGAAGACCTGAACTAGCTCTACAAGCATCACAGTTAATGCAGTCTCTTGGCTTTTAGTCTCCCTATTAGTCTTGGTCAGCTGAGAATCATGGATGTCAGCAACATCCACTGCATCCCATGGAATCTGTAGGGCCAAGTGGCTGCGAAGTTAAGTACTCATTGGCTAGTCCTTCTTTGACCCTATGTGGATGGACCCTGCTTAGGATGCAAAGATATATATCAGGTGAATGAAGCAGCATATAATCATAGAAACCAGGGGTGCAGACCATGTATGCAAGAGCAGACTTTCGTACTAGTGCAAACAAGTACAAACATGGCAAACTAGACAAAAATGTCACTTGGATATACCAGGGTCTAGCTTTATTGCTAATGAGACCAAATTCCTAATAGTATCGTGTTAAATAACAATGGGCACAGCATATGGATGGACTGGCAAACAGGCAGATAGGAGGCAATAGAAAGTAATAGCATTGTCAAAAATTTGTTTCATCTTAAGCCAATTCAGCATGTGTCCCGTGTTCAGTTATTCCAAAAATTCATTATATATTTTTAGATTTCCCAATTTCCTTCTTTAGCCCTCCTATTCCCTTAATGCTTGGGCATTTTAAACTGTTATGTATTATCCTTCCATTTAATATCATATTCAGGGGGTGCCTGGGTGGCACAGTCAGTTGAGTGTCTGACTGTTGATTTGGGCTCAGGTCCTGATATCAGAGTCATGGGATCGACCCCGCATCGGCCTCTGCAATGAGAGTGGAGCCTGTTTGGGATTCTCTCTCGTTCTTTCCCTCTGCCCCTCTCCCCCACAAGTGCGCTTTCTCTCTCCCCCCGCCTCTTTCTCAAATAAAATAATAATAATAACATCATATTTAGGAAGTATCTGTGGATTTTGTTATAAAGTAATGTAATGGGGTGTTCCTCTCTGTTGGGAGCTAGCAAGAGCTCAAAATAAATATATACCAGAGTGAAAAGGGATAAAACCTTTAGCTTGTATATATAGATATAGATATAGATATAGATATAGATATAGATATAGATAGATAGATTGGCATATATATTGATATTGATTTTATATATTTTTTGCATATATATATATTAAATATATATTTATTCTGGTATAAAACTTTAAGAATAAGGAGCCAGAGTTTTTCTGTAAACAGAATCCCATTCATAATCCAGCAAATGTTTATTCAGCAAACGGTATATAGGAAATAAACACTTCCTGTTGATGTGCTGAATCAAAGTGATGAAAGATAGCCCCAACCCTGAAGGAGATGAATAGATGATATTTTTACATCAACCACAGGAGTGATACAAGTGAATGGAAATGATCAAGGCAAAACAAAATAAAGCAAAACAAAACCTTTATGGAGCAGGTGAAATTCAAAATGGGCCTTGGAAGTTGGGGAGGTTTTCCATACGGTGGTTTTGAGCCACAAGTTCCTGTTTTAATGTTATAGTACATCTGATGAATATTGTTCACATCAACATATACCCAATATTAACATGGAAACAACTAACTCCACTAATAAGTAACCGATTATCTATAATTTTCTTTCTCATACTTATTTAGAGTAGTGATTCTCCCCTGGAGCATGCATCAGAATTTCCTGGGAAGTTGGTTGGAATGGATCATTGGGCCCCACCAATGCTTCTGATTTAGTAGGTCTGGGTAGGACTCAAGCATCTGAGTTCCCAGGCAATGCTGATTCCACTGGTCCAATAACCGCAATTTGAGAGCCACTGATTTAAAGCACCTGGGATGGATCCCTGTCTTCACAACATGCTGGCTGATATTCAGAAAGGTCTCAGCCTCTCGAGACTCAATGTTACCATTTACAAAGGTAATGACATCGGTAATGATGATTCCTATCTTCTAAGCCTGTTTGGGGAATTAAATTAAGCAATGCATATAATCCAGAGCCTGATATAGTAAGTGCCCTCCACTCAATAGCAATGATGGCTTCCCCACCAGGGGAAGCTAGTGGGTAAGTGTATGCCAAGTGCTATGGCCTGGACATTTGTATCCTTCCCAAATTCACATGTAAGGCCCTAAAACCCAATGTGATGGTATTTTGAGGTGGGGCTTTTGAGGGGTAATTAGGTTTATTTATTTATTTATTTTTGAATCTTTGGACATTAGCTCCTTTATTCCTTTTTTTTTTTTTTTTTTTGTCCTTTCTTTCCTACTCAAGGACTTTTTCTAATTTTTTTTTTCAATATATGAAATTTATTGTCAAGTTGGCTTCCATACAACACCCAGTGCTCATCCCAAAAGATGCCCTCTTCAATGCCCATCACCCACCCTCCGCTCCCTCCCACCCCCCATCAACCCTCAGTTTGTTCTCAGTTTTTGAGAGTCTCCTATGCTTTGGCTCTCTCCCACTCTAACCTCTTTTTTTTTTTTTTTCCTTCCCCTTCCCCATGGTTTCTGTCAAGTTTCTCAGGATCCACCTAAGAGTGAAAACATATGGTATCTGTCTTTCTCTGTATGGCTTATTTCACTTAGCATCACACTCTCCAGTTCCATCCACGTTGCTACAAAGGGCCACATTTCATTCTTTCTCATTGCCACGTAGTACTCCACTGTGTATATAAACCACAATTTCTTTATCCATTCATCAGTTGATGGACATTTAGGCTCTTTCCACAATTTGGCTATTGTTGAGAGCGCTGCTATAAACATTGGGGTACAAGTGCCCCTATGCATCAGTACTCCTGTATCTGAGGGGTAATTAGGTTTAGATGCGATCATGAGACAGTGTCCTCATGATGGGATTAATACCTTAAAATAATCAGAAGAGACACCAGAGCCTGCTCTTTTCTCATCTCTCTCTCCCTCTCCTCTGCTCATCCTCCCCACCCCTGCCAGCACGCACCAAGGAAAAGCCATTGAGCACACAGGTAGAAGGCAGCTGTCTATAAGCCAGGAAGCAGATCCTCACCAGACACTGCATCTGCCAGCAACTTGATCTTAAACTTCCCAGCCTCCATAACTGTAAGAAATAAATATTTGTCATTTAAGCCTCCCAGTCCGTGAGAGCAGACTAAGACATCAAGGACTCAGTGTGAGCTATGGGACGGAGGTGGCAATGGATCATTCATGTTCAGAGAATGGCATTTAGGACAAGCCAGGATATAACCTTCATGCTGGGGACAGGAGGAGAATCTCAGAGGACCTCACCGAGAATGGGGAAGAACCCTGGAATTCCTTGGGCACCTCTTTCTCCCCAATTGTCTGATGTTTCTGGAAGCGATTAGCTTCTACTTTCTGTCAAAATGTCTATTATTTCTGGAAGAACAACAGAAGCACTCATATAGTTAGCCACCAATCATAAAAGTAGAAATGACTTGAGCTGCTCATTCAAAGCATGTGCTAAATATAATTGAGCAAAGAAGAGTTTGATATTCCCAAGGCGGAAGAGCAGTGCAAACTCCACATACAAGAACTCTATTAATGTCCCAAGAGGACCCTCACAATGAGGCTGTGCAGAGTCCTATATACCAGAGAGGCACTCAAGCATCCTTTTCATTAACCTCAGACTGAAAGCTACTTATCCTTTTGCTTTGAAACTGACCCCTAGTGATTTGCAGTTGAGGTTGAAATGTTTATATAATTCAATTTCACAACTTACTGTAAAGCTACAGTAATTGACATTAGGTATTGAGTATTAGTGTGAGAATAAATAAATAGACCAATGAAATGCACAGTAGGTTGAGTGGTAGCCCCAAAAACATGTATCTGTGTCCCAAACTCCAGAACCTGTGAATGTGATCTTATTTGGAAAAACAGATGTGATCAGATTGTAGATGTAGTTAAGGTGGGTCCTAAATCCAATCACAGGCATCCTCGTAAGAGAAAAGCAGAGGGACATTTCAGACTTCAGACCCACTGGGAAGAAAGCAGAGATCGGAATCATGCCAAGAAATGTCTGGAGCCACCAGAAGCTGGAAGAAGAAATGATTCTCCCCTGCAGCCTACAGAGGGAGCTTAGTCCTACAACATCTGGATTTCAGACTTCCAGTATCCACAACTGAGACACATTTCTTTTGTCTTAAGTCCCCATTTTGGTAGTAGGTTCTTAGGGCCACCCTAGGAAAGTAATACAAGAAGAAACAAAAGAGATTCCAAACACAGATCTACCTTTACAGAATAACTTGAACAACACAGGATTGCAATTCAGTTGAGAAAAGAAGATCTTTTCAATAAATGCGTTTGGATCCATTGAATATTTATGAGTGGAAAAAAATGACCTTTATCTCCAAAATTAATTTTATACAGATTATAGACCTAAACCTGAAAGCTAAAATAAATCAAGCTTCTGGATGAGAACACAGAACATCTTCATAACCTTGGGACAGTCAGATTTCTAAAAAGGACACACACAAATAAAAAGTCTCACCACAAAATAAAATACTGATAAATATGATGTCGTAGACAGAACAATAGCTCCCCAAAGATGTCCAGGTCTCAATTCCCAGAATCTGTGTGTGTATTAGACTACATTGCAAAAGAGAATTAAGGTTGAAATGGCATTAGGGTTACTGGTTTTGAAGATGGAGGAAGGGAATACAAGCCAAGAAATGCAGAAGCTGCATTCCTAGAAGCTAGAAAAATCAAAGAAATGAATTCTCTCCTGGAGCCCACAGAAAGGACTACTGTCTTGCTAACATCTTGATCTCAGCCTAGTGAGAGTTGCGTCTGACTTCTGATATGCAGAACTGTATAATAAGAAATGTGTTGTTTTAAGCCGCTAAGTTTGTTACAGCAGCCATAGGAAACAAATTCGTATGACTTCATTGAAAATTAAGAGCACCTTTTTATGGGAAGACCATCAGGTATTGGAAAGGCAAGACACAGACTGAAAAAAGATATTAATTATAAATCTATCCCACAGTGAACTTGTGTCCAGATATAGAGGTAACTTCCACAAATCTATACTAAGACGACAAACAGCCCAATTTTTTAAATGGGCAAAAAACTCGAAAAGGTACGTCACAAAAGAATCGAAGTGAGCAACAAAAGTTGAAAAGATGTTCACAGTCATTACTCATCGGGAGAAGATAAACTGAAGCCCTATAAGACAAACCTACACCCACAGACTGTCTAAATTAAAAAGACTGTCATATAAAGTGTTGGCAAGGATATGAAGCAAATTGAACACTCAAACCTTGCCGGTGGAGTGTAAATTGGCACAACCACTTTGGAAAGTTGCTTGGTACAACCTCCTGAGGTTAGACTTCTTTCTATCCACAGTCCGACTCCTATAGGAATCCTAATTAGAATGTCCAAAGCAGCTTTATTCAGAATAACCAGAAACTGGAAATAATTCAAATGCCCCAAATAAGGGAAACGGAAAAATAAATTGAAGTATACTAACATAATGCAAAACTGCACTGGAATTAAGAAGAGCGTGTATTCAAATACACACTCAAGGCATGAATGAATCTCATGGCCACTATGTTGAGTGAAGGCAGCCACACATAAAATTGTCCATATGATATGATTCCACGTATACGAAGTTCAACAACAGAACTACTAGATAATAATAGAAATCAAAATAGTGGATGTTTCTGAAGAGAGGGTAGTTACTGTCTGAGAAAATAGAGGGAAACTTATGGGATGTTTGAAATATTCAGTATCTTGATATGGATAGTTTTAAAACTCAGCAAGTCTTACAGTTAGGATAGTTTCACCCACTTTACTCCATGTATGTTACACTTTAAAATAAAAACATAAAAAGTAAAATAAAATTTAAAATTATGCTCAGATTTCTAGGATGTAGGAGATAGGGATTTCCAAGTAAGTAAAGGCTCAAGCATATAATACCTAGAACACAATCAGGCTAGGACTGGCTAGGACTCTGACCTCCCAGTGTTGCTTAGCACCACCTAAACAGCCACCTAATTTGGACCACCTGTGACCCAAGGCATCCTGATCCTCCCTTTACCCTAGACTCCCAAATCTTTCTTTTTAAAAAAAAAAAATTATTTTACATTTATTTATTTTTGAGAGACAGAGAAACAGAGCACACGTGGGGAGGGGCAGAGAGAGAAGGGCACAGAATCCAAAGCAGGATCCAGGCTCTGAGCTGTCAGCACAGAGCCCGAGGTGGGGCTCAAACTCACAAACCATGAGATCACGACCTGAGCCAAAGTCGGACGTTTAACCAACTGAGTCACCCAAGCACCCCTGGACTCCCAAATCTTTCTGAGGCCCAGGATTCCTCTGAAAGTTGGTTCACAGCCAGACATCTTACCTGAAAATGAAAAATCTCCAAAAGAGACAATGTAAAACAAAAAGATGATTCTCCTAGAGAATGGATGGGGGATGACAGAAGGATTTCCTTCTAGGGGGGTTGAGTTCCCTCTTAAAGGTTAAAATATATGGCCAACAGAAGCTATTTTAAAAAAATGTGCAGAAGGAAAGCAAGCTAGCATATGATAGAGTCAACCCCTCAACTCGCAACCTCTGTTTTTACAATCTTTATTTTAGGGATGCCTGGCTGGTTCAGTCAATTAAGCATCTGACTCTTGATCTCAGCTCAGGTCTTGACCTCAGGGTTAGGAGGTTAAGCCCTGCATTGGGCTCCAAGCCCCCCTACCAAGAAAAGGAACTTCCCTTGTTGGGACTCTGTACAATCTTTCCTTTAAATAAGATACCAAGTACTGACCAAAGTTACATAAAATTGCCTAAACACTAAAGCCAGTTACATGTCACCAAGCCTCAACCTCCTTTTTTCAATCTTATCTCCTTTTATCCCCCTTATACACTTCCTAAGCTCCAATCACACAACGCCCTTCGTGAATGAAAATCATTACCTGATACAAAGTAAAGGCTCAGTGAAGATTTTCTGAATAAACAGATGACTGTCCATACCCTCTCAGCTAGCATCATCCCAGATTACTGTCCTCCCCATCCCCGCATTTAGAAATGTTGATTCTTCCTCCAGGCTCATCCACTGACATCTTTTCCATGAAGTATCTTCTGCCCCCCCCCCCGCCCCAGCCCGAGTTAAAACTCTCTCTTCTTTGTGCTCCCATAGATATTGTTTGTAATACTATTATAAAGCTTGCTCTGTCCTTCTTCATAATCCACACTTACACTCTCTCCTCTGATGAGGAAAATCAGGGCCCCCCATCACAATCAACAGAAATTGATTTCATGTGTTCAAAATTTAGTTCAGGGGCGCCTGGGTGGCTCAGTCGTTAAGCATCCGACTTTGGCTCAGTTCATGATCTCACAGTTCGTGAGTTTGAATCCCACATCAGGTGAGCACGAGCCCCGCTTTGGGTGAGCTCGAGCCCAGCTTTGGGTGAACACCAGCCTGGTTTAGGGTGAGCAGGAGCCCCAACTTCAGGTAAAACAGGAGCCCT
Organism: Panthera tigris; assembly: GCF_018350195.1. Classification (NCBI taxonomy): domain Eukaryota; kingdom Metazoa; phylum Chordata; class Mammalia; order Carnivora; family Felidae; genus Panthera; species Panthera tigris. The sequence continues at coordinate 18,943,855 of NC_056668.1, read as the reverse complement.
GGGTGAGTCCTGCTTCTCTCTCTACCTCTTTCTCTCTCTCCCTGCCCCTCATAGGATTCTCTCTCTTTTCTCTCTCCCTCTCTCTCTCTCTCTCACTCTGCCCCTCACTCACTTTTGCCCTCTCTCTCAAAAAAAAAAAAAAAAAAAAAATTCAACCTACAGACAATACCTTATAAGCTGTATTCCCTCATTGTCATTATTCCCTTTGTTCTCTGGAACAAATATGGTGGCTCCATTGTTTTGTTTTGTTTTTTAAATAAACCCGAACACCTTTTCACAGGTATATTTTGCATTGTTTACTACAATTCTCCTTGCTTTCAAAATGTAAATTCAGGTGCACCTGGGTGGCTCAGTCAGTTCAGCATCCGACTTCCAACTTCCCCTCAGGTCATGTGCTGACAGTTGGGAGCCCGGAGCCCAGCTTCAGATTCTGTATCTTCTCTCTCTGCCCCTTCCCCACTCCTGCTCTCTCTCTCTCTCTCTCTCTCTCTCTCAAAAATAAATAAAACATTTATACCCAAAAAACAAATAACCCAGTGAAGAAATGGGCAGAAAACATGAATAGACACTTCTCTAAAGAAGACATCCGGATGGCCAACAGGCACATGAAAAGATGTTCAACGTCGCTCCTTATCAGGGAAATACAAATCAAAACCACACTCAGATACCACCTCACGCCAGTCAGAGTGGCCAAAATGAAGAAATCAGGGGACTATAGATGCTGGAGAGGATGTGGAGAAACAGGAACCCTCTTGCACTGTTGGTGGGAATGCAAATTGGTGCAGCCGCTCTGGAAAGCGGTGTGGAGGTTCCTCAGAAAATTAAAAATAGACCTACCCTATGACCCAGCAATAGCACTGCTAGGAATTTATCCAAGGGATACAGGAGTACTGATGCATAGGGGCACTTGTACCCCAATGTTTATAGCAGCACTCTCAACAATAGCCAAATTATGGAAAGAGCCTAAATGTCCATCAACTGATGAATGGATAAAGAAATTGTGGTTTATATACACAATGGAATACTACGTGGCAATGAGAAAAAATGAAATATGGCCTTTTGTAGCAACATGGATGGAACTGGAGAGTGTGATGCTAAGTGAAATAAGCCATACAGAGAAAGACAGATACCATATGGTTTCACTCTTATGTGGATCCTGAGAAACGTAACAGAAATCCATGGGGGAGGGGAAGGAAAAAAAAAAAAAAAGAGGTTAGAGTGGGAGAGAGCCAAAGCATAAGAGACTGTTAAAAACTGAGAACAAACTGAGGGTTGATGGGGGTTGGGAGGGAGGGCAGGGTGGGTGATGGGTATTGAGGAGGGCACCTTTTGGGATGAGCACTGGGTGTTGTATGGAAACCAATTTGACAGTGAATTTCATATATTAAAAAATAAAAAAATAAATAAATAAATAATAAATAAATAAATAAATAAATAAATAAAACATTTAAAAAATTTTTAATACATTTTTTAAAAACATAAATTTGAATCTGTAAATATATGTATGACCTCCATGATATCTTTTCCACCCAGTTTTCAAAATATATACTTGAATCTCTCAAAAGTATAAGTTTATAAGTGTATTTCTTTTTGAGTCCAAGGGACTCTCTCCTCTTTGCATCCAAAAACAACACCCAGAAAGATCACGGGTGTCTTGGGTTTTATTCATATATAAAAAGAGAACTAAAATAATCCTGGGCTCCTGGCTGGCAGGCCATCCGCCTCATTTCTCTCTGTGTACAGATTTTTAAGTAAATGTGAGGTCTGTGGGCTTATTCTTACAAGATGGGGTAGGGGCACCTGGGTGGCTCAGTCACTTAAGCATCCAGCTTCGGCTCAGGTCATGATCTCGGGATTCACCAGTTCAAGCGCTGCATCAGACTCTGTGCTGACAGCTCAGAACCTGGAGCCTGCTTCAGAGCCTATGTCTCCCTCTCTCTCCCCCTCCCCTGCTCACACTCTGCCTCTCTCTCAAGAATACATAAAAACATTTTAAAAAATTAAGAACAACAAGCTGTTATAGCTAAGAGGAGCTGGAGCAACAAAGATCCTTTTTTTTTTTAATTTAAATCCAACTTAGTTAACATACAGCATAATAATGGTTTCAGTAAAATTTAGTGATTCATCACTTATATATGACACCCAATGGTCACACCAAGTGCCCTCCTTAACGCCCATCACCCATTTAGCCCATCCCTCCACCCACCTCCACTCCAGCAACCCTCAGTTTGTTCTCTGTAGTTTAGAGTCTCTTATGGTTTGCCGCCATCATTGTTTTTACCTTATTTTTCCTTCCTTTCCTTTATGTTCATCTGTTGTGTTTCTTAAATTACACATGTGAGTGAAATCATGTGATCTTTATTTTTGATTGACTTCTTTCGTTTAGCATGGTACCTTCTAGTTCCACCCACATTGTTGCAAATGGCAAGATTACATTCTTTTTGACTGCCAAGTAATATTCCAGTGTGTGTGTGTGTGTGTGTGTGTGTGTGTGTGTGTGTGTGTGTGTGTACACCACATCTTCTTTATCCATTCATCCATCGATGAACATTTGGGCTCTTTCCGTAATTTGACTACTGTTGATAATGCTGCCAAAAACTTTGGGCTGCATGTGCCCCTTTGAATCAGCATTTTGTATCCTTTGGATAAATATGTATTAGTGCAATTGGTCACAGGGTAGCTCTATTTTTAATTTTTTGAGGAACTTCCATACTGTTTTCCAGAGTGGCTGCACCAGTTTGCATTCCCACCAACAGTGCAAAAGTATTCCCCTTTCTCCACATCCCCACCAACACCTGTTGTTTCCTGGGATGTTCATTTTAGCCATTCTGACAGGTATGAGGTGATACCTCATTGTGGTTTTGATTTGTATTCCCCTGATGAGGAGCAATGTTGAGCATCTTTTCATGTGTCTATTTGCCATCTAGATGTCTTCTTTGGAAAAGTGTCTGTTCATGTCCTCTGCCCATCTCTTCACTGGATTATTTGTTTGTTGAGTGTTGAGTTTAATAAGTTCTTTACAGATTTTGGATACTAATCCCTTACCCAATATGCCATTTGCAAATATTCTCCCATTTTGTCAGTTGCCTTTTAGTTTTATTGATTGTTTCCTTTTGCTGTGCAGAAGCTTTTTATCTTGATGGGGTCCCAATCATTCATTTTTGCTTTTATTTCCCTTGCCTCAGGAGACATGTCTAGTAAGAAGTTGCTGCGGCTGAGGTCAAAGAGGTTGTTGCCTATTTTCACCTCGAGGATTTTGACGGCTTCCTGTCTTACATTTAGGTCTTTCATCCATTTTGAGTTTATTTTTGTGCCTGGTGTAAGAAAGTGGTCCAGGTTCAGTCTTCTAAATGTCACTGTCCAATTTCCCCAACACCATTACTGAAGACACTGTCTTTTTTCCATTGGATATTCTTTCTTGCTTTGTCAAAAATTAGTTGGCTGTACATTTTTGGGTCCACCTCTGGGTTCTCTGTTCTGTTCCACTGATCTATGGGTCTGTTCTTGTGCCAGTACCAAACTGTCTTGATGAGTCTGGAATTCTTCCAGCTTGAAGTCTGGAACTGTGATGTCTCCAGCTTTCATTTTCCTTTTCAACATCACTTTGGCTATTCGGGATCTTTTCTGGTTGATAGTGGAGTGGGCTACAGGATGGGAGCTAAGTGAGCATATGATAAGACCTCTGTCCTGCTTTGACAGAGTAGCCCCTGCCCCTTATCTTCTCTCCATCACCAAGAGATTCTAGCCACAGCTCCACCTCTTAGCTGCTTTCAGTTCAGAATGGCCTTTGTCCTTTCAGATAGGGATTATAGACCCAAGCCATCTGTTTGTCTAGGTTCTGTGTCACATTTCTTAAAAAAAAGAAAAACTGAAAGGAAACAAAGAAAAGAAAATAGGAAAGGGACTCAAAAATTTAGCATAGATTTTTTTTCATATTTGGAAGTCTTGAGCATATAGCCATTTTAACAGAGAAGCTGTTAAGAATGCAAAAGCAAGAGAACATTTAAAGAAACAGCCAAGAGAAGAAATCAGCCATTTGCACTGGGAGAGTCTACCAAGGCACAGAATTCAGGGACATCCCCCTCCTGGCACCACTTGTATATCTGTATATGACAAACTCCAGAAGGGCAGGGAGCCTCTCTTGCTAAACATACTGTGGCCAATACTTACCACAGTGAGAGCACATGGCAAGTATACAAAGGAGAGGTAGGAAGAAAAAGAGGAAGAGAGGAAAAGGGGGTGGGGAAGGACAGACATGGAAGACAGACATGGGGCATGACGTTGTCCTGTTTTGTACTGCAAGCCATCTTTTCCTTTTGAGTGACAACCACCATCTACCCTACAGCAAGAGATTGGTCTTAGATAGCCATTACAGAAGGGTATAAATATCTTGTTTCATATCATAAGTCTTACATTTATATTGACTCCAGCCCAGTTCTCCTCTCTTTTTATTTCATATCTTCCCTCAGATGATCTTTACTTCTTTGAACATTTCAGCATGCTTGGTCATATTTATTGACAGTATTTCTAGGATTGCTTCAATATATTACAGGGCCTCTCAGTATCCTCCTGGAAAGTCTTCCCTTTTCACTGTAAGGTTGACAGGAAAAAGTTAAAGAAGGTTCACAAATTCTTCCAATACATATAGATTCTTCTTTCATAGTTTCTGGACTTAGCAGAAAAAATTTGGATTTGAGCACATCTTGAACGCATGTTCTGATGGTCTGGGAATGTATATGCTTAGAAAATATAACTTAAAAGGATACTGATTGGAAAAATTCTTTTTTGAGACAAAATTTACACCAATAATCTGGAATATAATTAGTATTGCTAAATGATTACCTATATCTTGAGGGCAAAAAAACCACTTCCTCCTTGTTTGTCATTTTAAATTTAGTAAGTGCAAATGATAAATATCTCTATGTGTATGGACTTCATGCAATGTAAAATTAAACCACTTGAACAGAAAGAGGTGTGAAACTCGGCAAGGCAATTTGTTTGAAATAATCTAAAACCTTAACATCAGTTTTTTACAGCTCAACCATGTCAACTCATAAATTTGTTTTCGATGCAGTCTTGAATCAGCACAGGAAGATTTTGAATAACAACATGGACCAAGACTTATCCTGAAGCACACAAATCATTTCTGGCATATATGCTCATAACAACAGGCTTCAGAAGAAAAGGGAACAGTGAAAGTTCTAAGAAACTGGGCAGGAATACTTCCTAACGTTCAGTGGTTTAGATGAGTTGCTAAATTCTAAGCTGCAAAAGTATATGTAGTTTGCATGAAAAAAATAATTTTATTCACAATGTGGACAAAAAGTCCCTTTGAACATGCTCTATTTGGGGGTAATTTTGTGACTCAAAGGGTTCTTCACATTTCCCCAGGGATGCTTTAATCGTTTCTGTCTTTTGCCTTTTAAAGACATCAGAAAAATCCAGTTATGTGTCATACGTGTGCATAGGTACCACAGACATTCAGAACGTATATTTCCTGCTAAGTAATTAGGAGTGGAAAAGCAGGTCCCTGTGAGCTGAATGACGGTCTTCCCTATTGTTGAGGACAAGCTCGTTAAATCTCAATATTTCACAACAACTCTTTAATATTCATTAGGGGATCAATGCCCAAATCAAAATATTGTGGTTCTGAAAGATTTTCTACATTTCACAGTTCAGCCAAAGGGCACCTTTGGGAGAAATATCTGAGATTTAGAGAAATGTAATGGAAAATATACATAAATACTTAAAAATAATCTAAACCCAATTCCTTACAACAAAGCTAAGCCAGGAAATGTCTGAATTTAGATACAGTTACTATAATCCAAATGGGTATCTTGGGGAGGGAGTAAAAGCAATCTCTGTGTGCTCTTAAACCAGAATTAACTAAAATATCCTATATAAGTCATTCCTGGATGGGACAATAATCTTTTTTCTTCTGTGTTTGCCATTATTTGTTCTGATACTTCCTTCTCTCATTCTCCTTATTTCAGAGAAATTAGCAAATCTCTCCATTACCAAAGCTTTCAATTATTTCATAAATTTGAATGTGGTTTTAGTCTGGAAGCACAAACACATATAAAATGGCACTCATCTATCTTGATCTTTATTTCCTGCTGCTTGTAGCATTTCCAGTCTGAAAAATGTGCCTTCTTTCTGTCAACTTCCATAAGTAGAGCAACTACCTCTTCATTATTAATTTGTATCTTCCCCCACCCCTCTCTCTCTCTCCCCTTTTTTTTTTTTCAGAGGGTCTGAAAGTCCTTTTGGGCTGTTACAAGTTTTCTAAACTGCAGTTACTTCTGACTTCACGGAGTCCTTAATTCTTCAGGTTTATCTCACTCATTCCAGGTCTCCCAAGAGCATGGCACTCCTTTGTCAATATTCTGTTCATTCTTCTTTCAAAACCTAAATACACCCGAGAACCTCTTAGATGCCCCTTCTTTCTTGTTAGGGATTCATTGTTTAGAAAGATTCTTCTAATCCCTCTTGAACCACACTATCTACACACTAGGATCCCTGCTAGGGATGACACCACTTTTTTGTTTTAGTTGTATTTGAAATTTGTTCCACCAAAGTCCAGAATGACATTTTCAAGTGCCTCGAATTGAGCTCCCTTCTTTGTTCTGATTTTCACGAATGACTATTCACACACTGTTCCCTCTGCCCAGAATGGCTTTTCTCCCCTCCTTTTTCTGGCCAACTCTGTCATCCCCTAAGGAAATCTACTTAGTAACCACTTTTCTCTAAAGCCTTCCTGTCTCCCATCTCTGTTCCTCCATGACATTTGCATGTGCCTCTACTAACTCTCAGCACATGGCACTGAAATGAATTACCTAGACTGTGAGTTCTGGAAGGACTACAGACCCAGAAGTTCCTGGTGCCTCTCCGTTATATTCATTCGTCTGTTCATTTACTCATTTAGTCATTCATTTAAAAGCATTTTTCAAGAGTCTACTATATGCCAATCTTCCAGGCTCCAAAACTCAGCAGTGAATGACACAAACAATATCCTTGTTCTCTGGAAGCTTGTGTCTTAGTGGGATGAAGCCTGACGATGAGCAAGTAGGCAGGTAAATGAACAAGATAATAATGATCCAAAAATTCCACTTTTGGGTATGTATCTGAAGGAAATAAAATCACTATCTCAAAGAGATATCTGTATGTACACACACACACACACACGTACATAAATACACACAATGGAATATTATTCAGCTACTAAAAGAGAAGGAAATTCTACTCTTTGCAGCAGCATAGAATGGAACTTGAGGGCATTATGTTAACTAAAATAAGTCAGAGAAAGCCAAATACTGTGTGATCTCATTTATATGAGGAATCTAAAAAAAAGTGAACTCAAAGAAACAGAGTAAAATGGTAGTTTCCAGGGCCCAAGGGATGAGGGATGGATGAAGGTGGTCAAAAGGTACAGACTACCAGCTGGAAGGTAAATAGTTCTGGGAACATAATGTATAGCATGGTGCCTATAACAATACTGTATCATATATTTGAAAAGTGTGAAAGAGGTAGATTTTAAACATTATCACCACACACATATACAAAAATGGTAACTGTGGAGAGGATGAATATGTTAACTAACCTTATCACTGTGGTCCTATCATTGTGCAACATTTATATGTATCAAATCATCCTATTATCCCCCCAAAACTTACATATATCTTATGTCAGTAATATCTCAATAAAGCTCGGTGTGAAAAGATTCTGAAACATTTTCTTTAAAAAAAAAAGAAAGAAAAAGATCTGGATGTAGTGTCTACGGCCTTACAGCAGGAGCAAGCTTGCCCAAGGAACAGAAAGAGGCCTAAGTGAGCAGATCATAGCAAGTAAGAAAGAAAGAGAGGTAGGCAGAGGACAGATCAGGTTTGGCCTTGAAAGCCATGGTAAGGGTTTGGATTTTATTCTAGTGCAAATATAAGCCACTGGAGGGCTTTAAAAATAGTGATATAAAGTGGCTTGCATTTAAAAATGCAATTGTTGAATGTTTGTTGAGTGAATTCAACAAATTGTGTTCCCTTCATTTCCATATCGTCAACAAGTTCTTTGCGCGATTTTTAAATCTCAGATTGCTCTTTCCATATTAGAAAAAGTTGGAGAAAAAAGCTGATTTGCTCCTGATTTGCTAGCATCCCTCCTTCCAGAGTCTTCATTCACTTCACTGTTTTGATCTCCTAGAGTGACTTATTCATGCACTGTTCCTACTGCCCAGAAGGTCTTTTCTTCCCTTCTTTTTCTGATCAACTTTTGGTCATCAACTTTTGGTCATCTCCCAAAGAGACCTTCTGAATAATCAACCTCTGAAGGTAGACTACATCATCAGTCATCGGTCCATATTTCTTGACTGAATAGAACTAATATTGCAAAACTTCTACATAAGAGGGATCTGAGATCTTTCTGCCTTTCTCCCCCTCTGTCATACTTTCACCCCTATCCCAACAAGACAGCAGTCTTAGTTGCTGATAAATTTTCCTTTAGGTGTGCTCTACCAAAGTTTAAATTAGGGCAGGTGGGGGCAGGGGCAAGTAAATTGGGCAGGAACCCAATTGTTGTCCTGTATCCACGTCATAACCTCCAATCCACTTTTAGGAGTAAGAGAACTGATTAGTTTGGTCTCATCTGCCTGACCCTCATGTCTACCCCAAAACTGGTTCTGAATTCAGAGCAAAGAATAAAAGCGTTTCTGAAACGCCGGCAACGTATACGGTCTGATATGGCTTGATGACACTAAATTGGAAGTTTGAGAGCCTGCTAGACTTGGGGTCTAGTTACAACTCGATTGCTAACCAGCTGTGAAAATGTAGGTCAGGCACTTAAAACCAGTAGCTAACTCTTGCTGTATGTCAGACATTAAGCACTACATAGATTATGTCATTTCATCTTCAAAACAATTCAGAGATAGATATAATTATTAGCCCGTTTTGCAAGTAAAAAAAAAAAAAAAATGGGCACAGAGAGTAAGGCTGATAGCTGCGACTTGAACCCAGACAGCCTGACTGACTTGAGAGCCTGACTCAGCCTATTCAAATTTCCATTTTACTCATCTATAAAATGTGCGGGTTGGACGAATCTCTAAGATGTCTGTTAACCTTAAATTTCTCTGACACCCCCTCTGCCTGGTTTACCTTCTCAAAGATAACATGTCCATGTTCAATGCTCTGATTTGGGCAAAACTATCCCCGTTACTTTTTTTTTTTTTTTTTTTTGGGGGGGGGGGAGTTGTGTGTGTAGTTGAAGGCACGCTATTTATCTTACCAATTGTAGCTGAATGTTTCCCCTGCCCCTTAAAATAAAGGTAAAGCTAGTTTTATCAGCTGAACAAATCTGACCTACATACTTTTCCCAGTACTTCTCATTTCAACCGTGTCTCTTGTGAGTGGCTAACGTCTCTAAAACTCAACTCTTATATTTTGGCAATATCTATCTCCAACCATTTTCTATCCATATCCTCTTCCCCTTCCAAGTTGTAACCTTCAATTAGAAGAACCTATTAATACCCCATACTTAGTTTCCCACCCCAGACTTTAAAATCACATTTAGAAGCACATCACACCCTCTTTCCTATTATGTTGTTTGTTCCCATGTGACATACACGCTGATTATATCCAACTGTGATTATTTGGGACCACAGTTACACACTCCTTACCAATTGCTCTTGTTTAACATGACTCATCCTGTTTTCCACCAAACTGTTTGGTCTGTGGAGAGTGGATTGATGAGTCTTGACAGATTCTTCCTCCCAACTCAGAGGTGACCCTGAAAAATAAACACATCTCCTGAATGACCACGTGGAATCTGCTGTGGGCAATCATGGCCCTCACCTCAGCATTACCTTCACCCCTCTCAAACTTCTAGAAACTCTAGCAGAATCCCCCCGTGGTCTAACATCCTTCGTCCCCTTTTTATCTGTGAGTTATGGAGTGCTTCTTATTTTTTGGAGGCACGCATTCACACAACATGGTTTGAACCAGAGAACCGATGGCCAGCTCTACCGAGTTCTGATTATTTTTTCTTTTATTTATGTTTTGCTATATTTTCTCACTCTTGACATTAGTTTTGAATACACGCTAATCACTCGGGATCTTCTTCTTGACCTCCTTCTGACTAAATCATTATGCTGCACTATCTCTAACATACATAATCGCTAATAAAAATAGCTAATATATGCTCAGCAAAAGACATGTAGTAGAGGGGCGCCTGGGTGGCTCAGTCAGTTAAGCGTCCAACTCTTGGTTTCAGCTCAGGTCTTGACCTCACGGTTTGTGAGTTAGAACCCCGCATCGGGCTCCATGCTGACAGTCCAGAGCCTGCTTGGGATTCTGTCTTTCCTTCTCTCTCTGCTCCCACCCTGCTCTCTCTCTCTCTCAATCTCTCTCAAAATAAATAAACTTTGAAAAAAATTTTTTAAAAAGACATGTACTAGAACCTTTAAGACAGCACTATCTCCAAGTGCCCCAAACTGTAAACTAACCAAATGCCTGTCAACAGTAGAATGAGTAGATTGCAGTGTATTTCCACAATGTAATACAGTAAGATAAACAAGCTTAACTACATGTAATAATATGTATGAATCTCACAAACATAATTCGAGTGAAAAAGGCCCAAGACAAAAGTATAAAACTATATGCTTCCATTTAGATGAGAACAAAAGCAGAGGAAAGCAATCAATGCAGTTGGAAGTCAACATAGTGGTTACCTTGGGGCTTGAGGGACAGCACCAGGAAGGAGACAAAAAGGAGCTCTGGGTATTAGCCATATTGTGTTCTTGATCTGAGTGCTGGTTACATGGGAGTGGTCAGTTCGTCAAAACTAAATGAGTTCTACACTTTAGGGTAGGTGCACTTCATATACCTAAGGCTTTCATTTTTAAAAGTTTAATCAACTAAAAACAACATAAAACTTTTGAAACTGAAAAAAACTAATTGCTATTCTATACTAAGGGCTTGCTTTTGTATCAACTGGTGTTTATCTCTTTTTTTAACTTAATTTATTTTTTTTAATTTACATTCAAGTTAGCTATCATATAGCGCAACAGTGATTTCACGATCAGAATCCTTAATGCCCCTTACCCATTTAGCCCATCCCCCCTCCCACAATCCCTCCAGCAACCCTCTGTTTTTTCTCCATATTTAAGAGTCTCTTATGTTTTGTCCCCTTCCCCGTTTTTATATTATTTTTGCTTCCCTTCCCTTATGGTCATCTGCTTTGTATCTTAAAGTCCTCATACGAGTGAAGTCATATATTTGTCTTTCTCTGACTAATTTCGCTTAGCATAATACCCTTACAGCAGCACTATCAACAATAGCCAAAGTATGGAAAGAGCGCAAATGTCCATCGATGGATGAATGGTTAAAAAAGGTGCGGTGTGTGTATATATATATATATATATATATATATATATATATATATATATGATGGAGTATTACTTGGCAATCAAAAAGAATGAAACCTTGCCATTTGCAACTACGTGGATCTATCTCATTTTTATGTGCTAATATTTTTCATCTACAGTAATAAAGCTGAATCCAGCATTCTAATGTAGACAGCTTGAGCCCTTGTTTAAATCTAGGCTCTGATAATTTCTAGATGTTTTGTTTTGTTTTTGCTGCTTTTGCTTCTCCCATCTTTATTTCTTTAATCCTGTTTTCTCATCCATAAAATGAAGGCAATAACAGTAGCCACTTCATAAGTTGGAGGTATTAAATGAGCAAATCCTTGTAATATACGTAACAACACCCGATACGTAGTAAGTGTTCAATAACCTTTGCTGAACTAGTTTCTGGTTTGTCTTTCCTACAAATACTCATTTCTTATAAACTGAAGCATTGTGACACAGTCCACAAGCCCTTCCGCCTTCAGATATTAGAAGCCAAACAAAGGGAGCACCGTGCTGTGTTCCGCACAGGAATAAATGCATAAACGAGGGAAGGAGTGAATGAATGAAGTAGGGAAGAATGTCATCCCAGCATGTGAAGATGTGACCTAGATAATGGAAAGACTGGAAGCAAGCTTAAAACCAGCAAGATACATCATCATCCTCAGATTTTCTAAAAGAAACATTAAGGTAGAGGGGTAAATACATCTGTGCTTCTCAATGGACCCTGCCATTCATTACGACTGTGTGTCGTGTGTACGTGGCCGGCAGCTTGTGTAGCAAAAAGACTGCTGACTTGGAGCACCTAGATTTAAGGCCATGGCGGGGCCCCTGGGTGGCTCGGTCGGTTAAGGGTCTGACTTCGGCTCAGGTCATGATCTCACAGTTTGTAGGTTCGAGCCCCGCGTCGGACTCTGTGCTGACAGCTCAGAGCCTGGAGCCTGTTTCAGATTCTGTGTCTCCCTCTCTCTCTGCCCCTCCCCTGTTCATGCTCTGTCTCTGTCTCAAAAATAAATAAATGTTAAAAAAAAATTTTTTTTTTTAAAGGCCATGGCTACTTAAATGCCTGCGCAGCTAACTTCTCCCTTCCTCAGTGTCCTCACCTGTGTGTGATAAGGGTAGTATTAACAGCAACCGCCTCATAATTTGAGGTTTGTAGCCACTAATATCAATAAGTAACTTGTAATAGTTGGCATTTAGACAGCACTAACAAATATTTGTGAAAGACACTAAATAAATGTTCAAGGTTTACTCTAGAAAAAAGTATAGTGTCAAAACTTAGTTATATTCTTTTCCCTGTTTTCTCTGAAGTAGAGTAAAACCTTGGATTGTGAGTAACTTGTTCTGTGAGTGTTCTGCAAGACGAGCCAACATTTCTAGCAAATTCTAACTTGATAAATGAGCGATGTCTTGCAATACGAGTACTAGTGACACTGAACATCACATGCTCACAACTGGGCCAGTGGTTCTCTCTCTCTCTCTCTCTCTCTCTCTCCGGGATTGTGGGTGATCATCTCCCATGCTCAAATGCTCAGTCTCAGGCCACAGTGTTTGGCAGAAATCAGTGATTTTTCAGAACATTGAAAAGTGCCCACAATTGGCCTAGTGTACTTTTTGTCACTTCTAAGCACCTATGGACCATCCTTTGCTTTTATGTACAAGGGTAAGCTTAGGAATTCTTTGCTTCATTCTAGGTCAGGCTGCCTGCAGATAGAGACCCTTTCCTCTGCTGACCTATTGCCAGTTATGTTAAATACAGTCTATGACAAGAGTTTATCAATACTGTACTGTAGCCAACATCTGTGTGAGTGTATACAATGGCCCCCATGCAGAAAAAGGTTGAATAGAAAAGTGGTAAGAAGAAGGAGATGATTACAGGGGAAGTTAAGGAGATCATCGAGACGTACGAGCGAGGTAGGAGAGTTGCCGAAATTGCAAGATTTTATAAGAAGTCTACATCTGCATCTCGTCTACAGAGAAGGAGGAGAAAGACGTGGAGGAATCCCTCACTTCAAATGAGATTATGGAGATGTGTAATATGTGGGAAACAGTGCAAAATTTTATAGAAAAGCACCACCCAAATAAGGCTGTAGCAGTGCACGTGATTAATCTGTTTAACCACAATGCAATGTCACATTTCTGCGAAATCCTCAAAAGGAGGCAAAAGCAAGTGTCATTGGATAGGCTCCTTGTTAAAGTTGCATGAAAAGAATAAGATTCCATTGAGCCAATCGATAGCAGTGATTCCCTTAGTGTTAGTGAGAATTATCCTACACAATAACCCTCCTCTCTCGTCTCCCTCACCCCAGCCACGAAGGTTTCCAAAGGTAAGTGCAGGTTAATTTGTTTATTTTTCTTTATATTTTTTATTTTCTTTATTATTTTGTGTTATATCACAATATGTAATCATTTTTACATGAATATTTTTGGGTTGAGGCATGATTCATCTGAGTTTTCAGTATTTCTTATGGGGAGACTCGCTTTGATGTACAAGTGCTTTGGATTACAAGCATGTTTCCTGAATGAATTATGCTCATAAACCAAAGTTTTACTGTACTTCCAACTGTTCCTCTCAGGCCCCCAGTGCACACAAGCCAGCCTCTGGTAATTCAGAGCCCTCCCTGAAAAGTACTCCACACAGACCTGCCTCTTCCCCATCTCAGATCTCTCCTTGGGATCTTTATAAAAGGTACTTGTGGGGGCACCTGGATAGCTCAGTCAGTTGAGCACCCAACTCTTGATTTTAGCTCAGGTCGTGAGCCCAGGATCTTGGGATTCAGCCCAGCGTTGAGCTCCACCCTCAGTGCAGAGCCCACTTAAGATTCTTTCTCTTTCTCCCTTTGCCCCTCTCCCCAGTTCACACTCTTTCTCTCAAAAATATAAAAACAAGAACAAAAACTTGTGCTTTATTCATCGATGGACATTTTGGTTCTTTCCATAGTTTGGCTATTATTGATAATGTTACTGTAAACATTGAGATGCATGTACCCCTTTGAATTAGCATTTTTTAGCCTTTGGATAAATATGTGGTACTCATAGATATTATGGATAAATGTGTGTGTGTACACACACACACACACACACAATGGAATATTACTCAGCAATCCAAAAGAATGAAATCTTGCCATTTGTAATGATATGGATGGATCTAAAATGTATCATGCTAAGTGAAATAAGTCAGAGAAAGACAAATACCATATGATTTCACTCATATATGGAATTTAATGAACATAGGGGAAGGTAAGGAAAAATAAAATAAGATAAAAGCAGAGAGACAAACCATAAGAGACTCTTAACTATAGAGAACAAATTGAGGGTTTCTGGGGGGAGGTGGGTAGGGGGATGAGCTAAGTGGGTGATGGGCATTGAGGAGGGCACTTGTGATGAGCACTGGGTGTTATACGTAAGTGATGAATTACTAAATTCTACTCATGAAACCAATACTACATTATATGTTAACTAGCTTCAATTTAAATAAAATCTTGGAAGAAGATAAATTAGATAGATAGATAGATAGATAGATAGATAGATAGATAGATAGATGATAGATAGATAGATAGATAGATAGATAGATAGATAATAGATAGATGATAGAACGTACTTGTACTGCCTGGTTTATTCCACTCAATCTAGAAAAAAATGCAATCCTTTCTGAGAGATAATAATAGGTGAATTTTTTTCAGATAACATTTCTGATTTCAGCAGAGCTTTCAGAAATCTGCGTCCTAACCCAGTGAAGTAAAACACATGGTACAAACTTCCAACACCATTTCGTGCTGACTGGGATATATTTTCAATCAGAAACCTTGTGTTGTTTTAGATTCAACAAATACATGACTACCTGTTATACCCTGACTTTTTTGGAGCTGTAAATTGCAAAATCAAAATAATTTTCTCTTTTATATCCTTTCAGATGCAAATGAAGGAGGAAAAGTGGAAAACTAAGAGAAGGAATATGTTCTGATTCTTCTACTGAGTTTTAATTTCCTGGGCAGTGGCCACAAAGCTATATTTAACCCATTCTCTCCCATTTTGAAAAACTCTGTATTTCCCAATACTCTGCAAGCCTGGGAGATAGTTCTCTCCTCAAGCACACCCTTAGATTTCCTGCTTGATTCCAGGGGTAGCCACCCGGCACACAGGCACATACACACGTGTGCACATTCACATGAACACACACAAAGATATATACAACTGCATTGTCAACCCTTCTCTAGCCCCACCGCCCATTTTCCCAAATGGGAAATGCACAACCTAGACCTCAGCAGTAGCCCTGAATGCAGTCACAAAAGAATTCGGTTAAAAACTGAAGCTAGCCTAAGTTGCAAAAGCTCGGGTTTTATTGACTACATGATGCTTAGGGATCACAGAAGTTAAAAAAAAAAAAAAAAAAAAGGAATAACCCGGGTCCAGATCAGAAGACCAGCTGCCCATGTAGTACACTGCAGCAGCCTTCGGGAAGGCTCACTTAATCTGCACCCGTACTTTAGTCTGAGGTGACATTGACAGTGTTATCAGTAGGCAGCAGGGAGTCTCAAACTTTAGGAAATGATTGAGTGGTGGTTAATTCCAGAGGTCCAAACACCTAATCCTTCTCACACCTTCATACACACACACACACACACACACACACGCACACACACAAATCCTATCACAAAAAGTGACTAAAAAACATTCTGGAGATCGACTTAAAAGGTGTTATCTAATGGTGCAAACCTGCACTAACCCATGACTCAGAAAGTACCAGAAACAAATAATTACCCATGCACAGAAAGCACTTCCAAGGAAGCTGAATCAGGTCAAGAAGAAAAGGTGGTTCGGGACATCCAGTACAGAACTTTCTCCTTCCTTTAATCCCTGGGCAGAAAGGGCTGCCTGAAATGCCTTTAAAAACTCTTGAATATTTTGGACATCTTACATACAGCTTACACATGGGTATTCTATGAACACCAGCCTGTTCGGAAAAATCTAAACCCTTACAGTCCCAGTGTGGCCATGTACGTAAGGTGGCCTCATTGGACAAGAATTGTATGCTACCAAGGTCACATGGCCCCACTCTGCGCCTCCACACTGGCTCGGCACCCAACTGCCTCTTAGCAAAAGCCCACAACCAGCCTGGGCCCCCTTCGTTCTCTAACTCACCTCAGCATTTTCCACCCACTCACACCCCAACCAAACCCCCAACTGTTTCATTCCTTCACGGACTTTTACCACGGGGAGAAAAGTGCAGGATGGAACTCTGGCCGCTGAACCTGCGGTGGAAAAAATAGGTTGACTGTTTGCACACCCATGGCTAAAAGCAGTGTTTCCCTTGACCTGGATGAGGCCCCTGCACTGTGTCCTATGCTTTAGAGGTCTCATTCTGGGCCCCTGCCACCACGCCTCTCCCAAGTCAAGAAGTTCATGGAACCAAACGTGCTCATGTGGAAACTATGCCTCTCCTTATAGACCAGACTCTGGCTACCTGGACCTCTGAAATTCCTTACCCAGCCATCACTGAGCCTGCTTGTAAGGCCAGAATGAAATTCTTCACTCCTGAAAGCAGATGGCAGTGGCCATTTGCCCCTCTCAGGGCAGAGGGGTAGCTAAAGGGCTGCTGTATTTAGGAACTGTGGACACAGCTTTGAGGTGCCCACACACATGTGGTGAGGTCCCTCCTAGTCCAGGAGGGTGCTGCTCGTAGGGGAGAGATGGGGAGCAGGCCAACTCTCAGAATGTCAAGATGCCACGTTTTAGCATAGAACTCTGAGAAGTCTGAGAATTATGAATTTCTGCCTGGCCTCCCAGGTCAATATAAAGGTATATTTGTTAAGGAAGGAGGACAGAACAATTATAATTTTTTGATGGACATGGTTTGTGGGCCTCAATTTGCACTCTTGGTCTGCAGACAATATTAGGGACAGGCCTGTGAAAGGCCTATATGCTTAAAGTTCATCGTCTACAGTTCAAGAAACTAACCTCTGCAAGGAATCTACTCCTAAGTGTCAAGCCACAATTAACCTCTTTAGGACTTCCCTGGGACCAGCACTGCTTTTCAAGATAACATGGTACCCAGTAAGTACCACTGCCATCCATCCCACCAGGATGTGCCTTGGGTGATTTCCAGGACTCGGTCCTGAATCAAGTCTACCTTCTCTGCTAGCCCGCCCCTGTGTCACATGCTAACAATCCACCGACGTCATTTTCAGTTAAAGCAGAATCAATTCCATTGTGCTGTGTGTCACCTGAACATGGTATAACAGGAATAACATTTAAAATTATATCCACTCTCCACTCCTGCTTGCTCCCATTAAGAAGCATTATGCCCACGGGGCACCTGGGTGAGCTCGGTCTGTTAAGCATCTGACCTCTGCTCAGGTCATGGTCTCAAGGTTCATGAATTCAAGCCCCACATCAGGCTCTCTCTGCTCTCAGCAGATCCCACTTTGGATCCCCTGCTCCCCTCTCTCTGCCCCTTTCCCACTTGTGCTCTCTCTTTTTCACTCTCAAAACAAATAAATAAACTTTTCAAAAGTGGGGGGGTGGGGGAGGAGGGGGATCGCCTGGATGGCTCAGTCGGTTAGGCGTCCGACTTCGGCTCAGGTCAGGATCTCACGGTTGGTGGGTTTCAGCCCCGCGTCGGACTCTGTGCGGACAGCTCGGAGCCTGGAGCCTGCTTCGGATTCTGTGTCTCCCTCTCTCTCTGCTCCTCCTCTGCTCGCGCTCTGTCTCTCTCTGTCTCCCTCTCAAAAATAAATAAACATTAAAAAAAATTTAAGATGCTCTTTAAGAATCCCCTTAATAATCCTGAAAAAACTAACAATTTACTACGAAAACCAAGGTAAATGAGTAAGGAAGAAATAGCAGACACACTGAAAGGCTAGCTAGTTGGGTTAGCACTGGAAAGGGCGGAGGTATACCAGCAGGATGCATTGTATGGGTTGGAAAGGAAGCAGGAGGGAAGTGAGAGAAACACTGTGAGAAACAGAACTGGAGCAAGGCAGGTCTAGATAGAGTTGAGAATGAGAGAAGAGAAAGATCCGGAAGCAGCCACTATGTGGGTGAGATCCTGAGAAAGCCAGGCACAGGAGAAGAGAGGTGGCCACAAATTGCCACTACACCTGCCCAGGGGGAGAGTCTTCTTCAATTCCTTTGAATCCGGGACTTGCTTTGGCCAACGGAATGTGACAGAAGTGAAACTGTGTAGCTTCCAAGGCAGAGCCTAAGAAGATCTGCAGTGGTCTCTTACGCAAACCTGGAAGGGTCCCTCCTAGAACCTGGCTGCCATGCTGTGAGAATTCCACAGTCAGGGCGTGAAAAGAAATCAAGACATCCTGACTGACCGTCTCAGTTGAGCTCTCAGCTGACAACCAGCGCTTACTGCCAGCCCGGGAACGAGCCACGTTGGGTGTTCCCACCAAATGAGTTGTCAAAGGACTGCAGTACCTGCCAAAAGCATAAGAGAACTACCATCCAGCCGATATCGTCAACCTAGTTATTGATATAAGCCATTAAATTGGGGGGTGGTCTGCTATACAGCAAAAGATAACATGGGCACATGGGAAAACATGGGAAAAGAAGATTTTTAAGACACTCAACTGGACGTTATGAATGCAGTCTCTCAAGAGATTGCACTGAAAAGAATTAATTTGCTTTTCAGTTATTTCGAGATGTCAGCTCAGTGTTGAGATGGAGAGGTGAGAGATAAATGCCTTATATTGGGGCACCTGGCTGGCTCAGTCAGCAGGGCATGCCACCCTTAATCTTGGGGTTGTGAGTTCAAGTCCCACGTTGGAGGTAGAGTCCACTAAAAAAACAAAACAAAACAGGGGCGCCTGGGTGGCTCACTCAGTTAAGCATCCGACTCCAGCTCAGGACATGATCTCACGGTTCGTGAATTCGAGCCCCGCATTGGACTCACTTTTGTCAGCACAGAGCCCACTCTGGATCCTCTGTCTCCCTCTCTCTCTCTCTCTGCCTCTCTCTTTCTCTCTCTCTCAAAAATAAACATTCAGAAAAAAAAAAACCAAAATACATACATACATAGATACTTACATACATACATACATACCTTATATGGACAATACATGTAATACCAACCAGAAGTTCTGAATAATTAGCGCAAAAATCAAGCTTTTCATACCCATACAGAAAGTACTGGATTTTCATAATAGCTCAAAATATTAAAAATTCAGCAACAGGAAAAAGAAGTATGATTTGAAAAAAATCTCCAGTGATCCAAACAATTTATAGTGACTACAAATAGTCAGAATTCCATGGTTATGTCAATAGTCCCCTCCAAGAGCACTACCCACCCACCATTTCACTGTAAAAGATCTAGACTCTGAGAATCTTCCAAGCGGTATACTGTCCTTAACAGAATACCCAGTTCTCAGCATCTAGACCATGCCAATATTATGGTCTGTTAACAAAACCCGGACTCTCCAGTATATGGGGGTCCCTAAGTGCCACCGAGCCTTGATGGCTCAAAGGAACACAGGTTAGGATACTTGAGACAGGTTAAAGCACTCCAGGAACCGTAGCAATGCAACTTAGGTGATTGTCGCACACTGTGGGATTCCTGTTCCTTCGTCCAATCCTTTTGGCCACTTGGAAATGACCACAACTGCTATGAGTCAGTGCTCTTTAATAACAGTGTAGAGTGTTGCCAAGTTTGGATCAGCGGAGTTGTTATTTTCTCTGAGCAGTTCAGATCGTTGGCTTGTTTGCATCCTGGACTGCCACACCCATATGTTTAAAGATATTTAGCTTTAAAATCAGAGCAGAGTCAGATAAGCCCTTGGCCATGTCCGCTTTCAAGTAGGAATTATGAGTTAATGGCCGATTTGACGTAAATATTTGCCCACCATCCAGGTAAACCACTTGGTAGTATTACTGAAAACCGTCTGTCTTCTCCATGAGCAGAAAGGCCAGCATTCCCAACCCCAGAAGGTCTGCGTCATGTAATCTAGAACTGCAACCTTCTACTTCCTCAGCCAAACTCCAAGGCCCATGGGAATAGGCTGGAATCCTGGAAGACACAGATATTGTCCCATGTGCTGATTCCCACAACTGAAATGAATCTCTACCTTAGTCAACTCCAAGAAAGCCCCAGCAATAGCCAGATCGTATTTACCCAACCACATGCCCAAAGTGTCTCTTCCGACATTAGAGACGCCTCGGTCCATAAAGTAGGAATTAGCTAGAACCTGAGATCCAACATGAGAACAAGGCAGACTAAGTACTTCAGGTCCCCTATAAATAAATATTATTTAAATATTTATCCAACGTTCATTTAGCAAAAATCTGGAGCTAATTTTATGATTCTCAAAAATCGTATGCAGCTATTTAATTTATATTTGCTATTTGTATTTATTCCAGTGAGGAAAATTTAAGAAACATACACATACACTTTAACATGTAAATCATAAAGTAAACCACTATAGTCCAATTTGTTCCAGGCAAACTGGCCTTGGTGGGCAAAGACATATAAATCACCATCCATACGGTCCAATCTGAATAGTATTTCAAGCAAGGGCACAAAGGCCGGCAACCAAAAAACTCATCTGTCACATTCTGTGTCAGCGAGGATTACACTTGACTGAGTGGCTGAATCACCCTACACTGGCTTTTTTAAAGGAACTTAATGAAGTTAGTTCTGTAAATAATGAAGTCATTATTTACAGAACGGCTTAAATTATTAAAGTGTTCCGGTTAATCCTAATTTCCCTCACGTTCTCCAATCTCTGAGCTGCTCCGACCTGCATGGGCAGCATCATCCAAGCTGTAGTGCCCTTTGGCTTAGGTGGAAAGAGAAAGGATCACATAATTATTTCCCATAATCTCCACTCCCACCCCCTTACTTACACAGCTATGGTTCTGGCAGAGTTTCTTTCCTTTGTAGTCACAGGTCATATGAGGTAGCATCTCTTCTCTGACTCAGGCTCTGGCTCCACTGAATACTGTTCCTCCCCTTAACCTGTCAGAATCCCCACTGCTTCTAGTCCCTGGGTGTTGCATCCTCTCTTCTTAGTTCCTGTGATGGTCAGTTTGGTGTGCCAATTTGCATGGGCCATGGGGTGCCCAGATATTTTGTCAGACATTATTCTGAGTGTGTCTGTGGAGGTGTTTTGGGATGAGATTTAACAGTTAGATTGGTAGACCAAGTAAAGTGGATTGTCCTCCCCGATGTGGGTGGGCCTGATCCAATCAGTTGACGACTTGGATAGAACAGAAAAGCTGACTCTTCCCCAGATAAGGCAGAATCCTCCTGCCTGATGGCCTTCGGGCTAAGCCACCAGCTCTTCTTAGCTCTGTAGCAACCTGCTGGGCTTCGGACCGAGACTGAGACATCAGTCCTGCAGACTTTAGACTTGCCAGCCTCCATAATGACATGAACCGCTTCCAAGAAAGAAAGAAGGAAAGGAAGAAAGGAAAAAAAAAAAGAAAGGAGGAGGGAGGAAGGGAAGGAAGAAAGGAGAAAAGAAAGGAAAGAACCTACTGGTTTTATTTCTCTGTAGAACTGCAACACATTTCCTATATCTCCCCTCGCATCTCTGTAAAGAGTCTCTTCATGAAATTATTTTTAAAGCCGATTGGGTCTACATCTTGTGCCTTCCAGGCCCGTATCTGTTACATAAGGTTTTCCTTTTTCTTCTTTCCTCACTTCCCCATGTCCAGAGGTAGGCAATTCCGTTTCAGGGTGGGAGATCCGCCTTTCACTCCTTCCTTCTCGTAAGCTGCCACCCTTGGCAAGGGACTTTCATTGTCACGTTTCCAAGGTATTCCACGTTCTAGAGGGATAACAGGAAATGTATCAAGAGCTTTCTCCCAGTAAGGCTTTATTCCGAAATGTAATTTTTGCCTCTCCATACATTTTATCCCATGCCTTCCCAGCCAGAATCACCTTTATGGCCCTCCAACCTGCAAGGGCGCTCGAGACACTGAGCACATTGCTTTCTAGGCTCTACGTTAGAGAAAGGCAAGGGATACAGGGGCTAGACGGCATGAAATTTCTAAACCCTCAGCACCTGCCAGATGTGGGTGTCTTGAACCTCATCACCAGTTTCCTCACATGCCACAGCTGTTCTTGCGTCTTTTTTATACACAGTCCCTAAAAGAGTAGAGAAAAGAAACTTTTCCTCCTGACCTGCCTGCAAGACTATTGCCCTTTCTGTCATCACCCTTGTGTTTTGATTCTGCACCGTAAGAGACAAAAAGAATCCTTCTGTCAACGCAGCTACCCGCAAAGGGTGCAGAGAGGAACATCACTGACCCACAGAAACTAGAATCCTCTTGGCAGGCAGAGAAAAATGAAAGTCTGAAAACATTCATACATGAAATAATGTGTATGCCATATTTCACTTCAAAATGTGAGTTGCTGATAACTATCAGCTTCAGCTAACTATCAACTGGCTGGTCTTAGAGACCGTGATACTACCTGTAATTATAGTGTATAATCTACACTTGCAAGCACTAAATTCACATATGTCATTTTTTTTCTCTCAAGATTTCTAATGTCATTATGTTCACAAAATAGCTGCCTCACCCCCAAGCATCACATCTATGTTCCAGACAGGTTTTACTGAACAGGAAAAGCCCTCCCTCAGTCCCCAGAGAGAGATGCAAATTTATATATTTACTTATTATTATATATTAACTATTATTTAGAGTGTGGTTTGTAGAAAGCTGAGTTAACCGGCGGCAAACTTCTAATTTACTCCCCTGGCCCTTTAGTGGCCTTTATAATCAGCTCTCTGGGCCGTTGTTCCCTATCTCTCAAAAAATAAAGGAGTACCCAAGCACAAAAAAACAGTATTCAGGACAGAGGAATATAAGACAAGCAAGAAAAGAAGCTGGACCTTTGTCACTGAATCAGCTCCTGGCTCCTGGCTGTTTCTAAACATCTCAGCCATACTTAAGTATTCCTCACTGGGGGGACCCCAACACTTAGATGCCAATGATGGATAGTCCAGCAATACTGGTCTGAAATATTCTAAGGTCAATACTCCGGAAAGACTTCCTGCATTTCAAAGATTACTACATCACTTCTAATATACCGGCCAAGGAGATATTTGGAAATTAGAGGATCAGAAGCCTCTTAGAAAAGGTGAAGCCCTAATTTCAGTAAAGATACGTTGATTTTTCCCAATATAACACCTTCAGATAGAAGTGCCTTGGCGTTTTCCAGAATTATTATTCTATTGTAATAGAACATATTAAATAAATATTCAACCAAAATAAATACCTTTAATAGCTTCTGTCACTATTTCACATTTGCAGTCATGTTTCACAAAGTTGATCACCATCTTTAATTCCAAACAATAATTATTACTAATCTCCTCAGCATAATTCTTGGCACTTATTAAAATTTAATAAACAACTGTTAATATTGTTATGTTAGATAACTTGGCATTATACATGAAACAGAGAAACCATGCAATGAGAATCCAGATTCCTTCAAAGCTGTACCTCTGTTTACTGTTTTTTCATGTACACATGTGGGTTGTTGCTAAAAGCCAGCTGCTTTCCTTACAGACTCTCATGCCATGGCTCCTTCAAGCAATTGCAACTTCTCTTGATTAACCAAGAGTAGAGTGACTCACTATGTCAGTTAAGTGTTCTGAATCACTGACACAATGAAGTCGGCATGGCAGATGTCAGTGGAGTCATTTGGTATTTAAAAGGCATATATCCTAAAGTGTGTGTCAGTCTCCGGACGGCAAAATTACAAAGGTGTAATTTCCCTCACTTGATATTTACATTTTAACGGAAGCACTTTGGTGTAACAGTAGGTAAATCTTTACAGGCCACTGCCAAGTGTCACTGCTTGGCAATCTTTTAGTGTCTTAAAGACGACCCTAGCCAACTAGCTAAAAAGAGTTGATAGTGCGCATAAATGATATGCCTTAGGTGTATTTTAAATAACCAGGGAGGGGCGCCTGGGTGGCTCAGTCGGTTAAGCGTCCAACTTCGGCTCAGGTCACGATCTCACGGTTCGTGAGTTCGAGCCCCGCATCAGGCTCTGTGCTGACAGCTCAGAGCCTGGAGCCTGCTTCAAATTCTGTCTCCCTCTCTTTCTGCTTCTCCCCCACTCATGCTCTGTCTCTCTCCTTCAAAAATAAATTAAAACATTAAAAAAATTTTTTTAAATAATAATAAATAATCGGGGAGCATTTTCTCCTTAACAAAACTATTCTCAACATTTATGAATCGTTTGCAATTTACACAGGGAAAAAAAAAAGTGAGCAACAAGAATGACCAGAGAGATTGTTTTCAGCTCATACACAGAGAACATTCTAGCCTCAAATTTCAGACGGCTATCTCTCTGAATCCTGATAAGAATCATTGTACTCTTCCTTCCAACATAGGATTGATGAGTACATTAAAAACAGAGAATAACAAGTCCCGATTTCTTGGAAAAAGTGGCTGTGAAGTTTTCAGCACACAAGCTACATGCCAAACACTCCCCAACTGTAGCCAACTTGTCAGCCGTGACCGTGAGTGCACCCAATCCAAAGAACACCACAGCATCATCTAAAACCAGTAAAAGTAAACATGATTAATACACCTGGCACCTACATAGCACTTCATTTGTGCCAGGTTTTATTTTAAGTGCTTAATGTAAATAGCTCAATCTCCACAATAACCTATATGGTAAGAACTATTATTGTCCCTATTTAAAATTTTTTTAATGTTTATTTTTAAGAGAGAGAGACAGAGCGTGAGCAGGGGAGGAGCAGAGAGAGGGAGACACAGAATCTGAAGCAGGCTCCAGGATCCGAGCTGTCAGCACAGAGCCTGATGCGGGGCTCGAACTCACAAGCCGTGAGATCATGACCTGAGCCAAAGTTGGACACTTAACTGACTGAGCCACCCAGGAACGCCTACTGTCCCTATTTTAAAGATGAAGGAACCAGGAACAGGGAAGTTAAGTGATCTTGCTCATGGTCAATGGCTAGAAATTAGCAGTCTGTCCCCAGAGTCTGCGATCTTACCTATTATGCTGACCTAATGGTATGCATTCCACATCAAGAAATTTACAATCCTACTGGAAAAAAAAAAAAAAAAACATATATCCGATGAAAAAAATGTGAGAATACTCACTGGGTAAGGGATTAGATTGAAAAGTAAAGGACCGGTAAGTGGTACACCAGATTTATAAGAAAAGCATTTTAAAAAGCAGAGAACACCCCAATTCTGCTTTCGTTAGAGACAAAATAAACAAATCTCTCTTTGATTAATATTCTCTTTAACTTTATAGAGTCGTGGAGTGAGAGAAGGTTTCCAAATTGTATCTAAGAGTTCTACAGTTATGCTAAAAGTTAGGATGGATTTCTAAAACGCAGGCTTAATTCTTCCTATGTGTCAAGAGCGGGCCAGCACAGTTTTCCAGCTATTCCAAGAGGCAGCTCTCTGAGGTTTATCTTCCTGGTTAGAGAAATAGCCTCACCAGTGCAGATAATTTAATAGGGATAGGAAGCTTCTAATAGAACAGCACGGCCTTGCTAACCATGCAGTAGCCATAAGAACAAACTACTCATAAAGAGACCAATGCCCCTGGGTTTGCCCAAGACCTTCTCCAGCTTAGCCCTAGAAGTCCCATATTCTTGGAAGCCCTCTTTCCTGGGAATCCTCGGACAGTTGGCCATCCTAGAGCCAGTGCTATCTTTGACCTTGGGCAAGGCAGCTGAAGGGTGAGGCAAAGAACAGGGTAGGGTGTTCAGGAAAAGAGGCTTTTATTCCAATTCTGCCTCTGCCATTTACAGTACGATCTGGGACAAGTCATTTAACCTCTGAGACATCATTTTCTTTACCTGTAATATGAAGATAATTGCCCCATAACTTTTTGAGAATTTAATGAGAAACCATGAAAAGTTCCTGGAAAAGTATCTGGCATAAAGTAGTTGCCCAGCAAATGGTAGGTGTTATTACTATATTCCAGGAATCCTAAAACCAAACTGTAACTATATAAAAACTGTCTAGACAGGTTTTTTTTTTTTTTTTAAGTGTGGAGGAGGTATGTATCTATGACCACGATTATTTCAGCTTTTGAAAAGTCGATTTATTTGACGGGATTTGTTTGTCAAAACTCCATGTTGACTCATGTTCAACCGTTGTAAAATCAAGCACTTTCAAAATTCATTTATGAATAAAATTCAAATCATCTTGTCCCAAGTAAATATTTAAGGTAAGAGCATAACTGCCTACTGCTTCCAGAAGCATTTTTCTTTCAGTAGAATTTTAGGAAGAAAGAGGTACGCAGAAACAAAATCACCCAAAATGTCCAATTATCTCAAACTATCATGTTTTCCACCAACCTTGGTTTTTATCTAACAAAACTCTCGTTTATACTAAGTCCATTTTATTTTATTTTTTATAAAGTTTATTTATGTATTTTGAGAGAGAGTGCCACACGCAAGCGGGGGCACGGGGGGGTGGAGAGAAAGGGAAAGAGAGAATCCTGAGCAGACTCCACAGTGTCAGCACAGAGCCCGACACGGAGCTTGAACTCACAAACCGTGAGATCATGACGTGAGCCAAAACCAAGAGTCAGACACTTAACCAACTGAGCCACCCAGGCACCTGGGACACTAAGTACATTTTAAAGTGTTAATCAGAAGAGAACCAATATATAATCCTGTGCTTTAAGTTCTTTATATTGACAGATAATAGTAGGTCTCCCAGAATAAGATCCATTAAATCTTATGATTTTTCTTTTTTCTTATTTATTTTTATCTATGATTTTTATTTTTTATTGATGCTAATTCATTTTTCACTAATTACTTTTGTGTCCTATACTCTTCTCCAAATACCTAACACAATTTCCCACACTTGAATTTTTAATTACATAAATGGGAGGCATTTTTTATTAATTAATTTTAAAATTCAATCTCTGACTGTCCACCTTCTCCTGCATAAGGACTTTAGGTATGGATGGAAGGGTGAGTCCCTAGCATCTATTTTTTTCTATCTGGGAAGTCTTTTCTCTTCCACCGAGTACGACATTGAATAAGAATTTTCAAATCTCGAACCAAAAAGGTTTGTTACTAAAATTGTTTTTTCTACTTTATTTTTGAGAATCATTTTAGATCCGAGCTCATAAAATCTTCAGTTTATGATATGATACAATTCAAGCTAAGCAGTCAAAAGATTCTGAGAAGGAAACTTGAATTGCTCAGAGAAAGTGTGAAATCCCATGTGCTACTAAAATCAAAGGACTGTCTTGATCAAAATTTTCTGAATACGTTGCAAGTGGATAATTCATTTTAAAAACTCCCCACCCACATTGTTCTCTGAAGCATGTCTCAAAGTCCTAACCTTCTTATTCCTTAGTATTGAATACGTGTTGGTTTCTTTTTCTCAACATGTGCTTTTTTAAAAGTCAAATATGTAACATTCAATCTCGGGACATTACAGGAAATATGATTTAGATTCCTCTCATTTCTGAAACATAACACACACACACATTAAAAAGAAAAAAAAAAGTCCCCCCTCCATACTGCTCATGTTCCGTCTCAAATACCGGCTCTTTAAGTTGACTTTGTCAATATCTTAAAAAATAAAGGACTATATTTTCCATTCTTTTTTATGTATCTCTCACATCGTGTCTTATTTGTTCTCTGCCCCCAGATTTCTGATAACTACAGGACCTGCCAATGACCTCTTGAAGCCTTTCCAACACAGGGCTCAGAAAATTTGAGCGTGATTCATACTGGCTAGAGAAGATTCTGAATAAAAGCCTCTCCTCCTAATATAGTACACTTGTAAAGAAGCACATTAGATCTGTCAGATAAGTTAACATTTACTAATCGAATTTGTTGCCACTGTTACAAGCAAATTACTTTTCAAATGGCTGATCTAGAACTTCAGGGGCGCTAAAATTTGCTGAAGTACCTTATTTGCTCAAAGCTTTTAAATGTACTGTGTTGCCACGTCGTAAGTCGTCTGCTCCACTGAACGAGCCAAGCGAACAGAAGTTCACCTGAATGCCTAAGATAGCTGCGCATAAACCTGCTGTTCAGTATTGATCCTTAGGAGAAAAACCCAAACTAAGAACACAGACTGGCCCAACGTTTCTCTAGCTCTCTCAGGATGTCAAATGTCTATAGTGTCAAACACCCACCACCTGCCACCAATTTGTTTGCTGAAGAGACAAGGGCAGGTGGGTAGGTTTCTGAGAGGTCATGTTCAGACATTTTCAGGGTTTAACTTCACTCTTTTCTGAATGGCTGTTTGCAGGTAAAATGGCCTGAAAGTCTGTTAAAGACTCTATTCTTCCACTTTATCCGGCTATGAACCCCGGCTTTAATCTCCGAGGGAGATAATTCAGCCTGAAAGTCATCAAAGAAACAAAACAGTTCTTTTTTCATCGACTACTTGCGACAGTATGTACAACATTCCTGCTGATATCCTGGCATGTTTTTTAAAAAGGAAAGTTTTCAAAAACCATGAAAGGACATATTATTTTATCACTTTTCACTGAAATATTATTGTATATTTCAAGAACCTTGAAACTGGTTTCTTCTAGAAAGAAAATGTAAATATTCCCAGGTAGGTTTAATTTTTGTCCACAAGAAATTTAAGATGTAAGAACTTAATTTATAAGAATGAACACTGCTTTTCCTTTCGATCAAAAATTAAAGGAAAATGAGCATTACCTGTAATTAAAATAGAATATAACCAAATTGTGCGAGTTGCTATGTCAGAAAGTTAGTATCATCATTGTGCCTTTAAGTCATTTTTTCCATTGATAGTAAATTTAGATTTCTAATAGAATTAAATATAATACCTAAATTGCATAACAAAATATTGTCATACCACTGAAAGCCTCTTCAGCCAAGAACTTAATAGGTTTTTGTGATTTGTTGGGAAATTTTCACCTAATTTGTTATGTTTGTAAGTGCAAGTTAAAAGCTTCTTCAGTGTTTTTACATGAGTAATAGTTTGTTTGGCTGGCATGTTCTCTTTAAAAATGTTTTCTCTGAAGCACGTGGGTGGCTCAGTCAGTTAAGCGTCCAACTCTTGATTTCAGCTCAGGTCATGATTTCATGATGCGTGAGTTTGAACCCCACATCAGGCTCAGCTCTGACTGTACAGAGCATGCTTGGGATTCTCTCTCTCTCTCTCTCTCTCTCTCTCTCTGCCCCCCTCCTGCTCTCTGAATAAATAAACTAACTAAAAAAAATGTTTAAAAATGTTTTCTCTACTAACCTGTCCTCTAAATACAAATAGAGATAATCTCCCTGATTCTAAGAACTTTCCACACCATGTAAAAATTTAAAGCGATAATTGGACTGTTTCACATACTCTCTAGTTCTGTAAGTCCTTCTTCATAATCCATCTCTAACAGTGTTCTTACTATGGTAAAGCTAATTGAAAAATAAAGTGACGAATGAGCTAGCACTGAAATTTTAAGAACAGCAGCTATGACTGCATAACACAACACAGAAGGGCGATATCTGTCTTTTCCCATAGCAAAAACCATAGGAGGGATCATTAGAATCACTCAGCATGATTAACTCTCTACATTTTAACCATGCAACTCTCAGCATTGGGAAGAAGTTAATAGGGTAGCTCCCCAAACACAAAGGATAAGATGTGCCTAAATGCAAAACTGTGGTTGATACTAGATGATGGGAAAAGTAGGCCAGAAAATGTCAGGACTGGGAGTCAACCCGGCTGATGGGTATGGGAATGTATGAGGCGCAGAAGTGATAAAGCATGGAGTGAGGGGACAACAGGCAAGAGATCAAATACTGTAGAGAAATGTCCAGAGGAAAAAAGCCAAGAAATCAGTTATGTGTCATCCAATAAGAAAAGGCAAGAAGTAGATTACCAAGGATCATGTGGTTGACAGAACATGGCCTCCCAAAGATGTCCATGTTCTAATCCCTACAACCTGTGAATATGTTACATAACAAAAATAATTAAGGCTGAAGATGGAATTACGGTTGCTGTTCAGATGACCTTAAACTAGAGAGATTTTCTGATTTATCTGGGTAGTCTCAATGTCTTCATATGGGTCTTTAGAAGTGGAAAAAAAGAAACAGAAAGAAGGGAATCAGAGAAAGAGATGCGACGGAGGAGGGGAGTCAGAGAGACACTATGTTGTCGGCTTTGAAGATGGAAAGGAGGCCCCCAAGCCAAGGAATATGAGCCCCTAGAAGCTGGACAAAGCAAAGAAACAGATTCTCCCCTAGAACCTCAAGGAAGGATTATAGCCTTACCAACACCTTGATTTTAGCCCAGTGAGGTCAGTATTCAACTTCTGACCTATGGAACTATGAAATCATAATTTTCTGTTGTTTTAAGCCATTAAGTTTGTGGCATTTTGCTAGACAGTGATTGAAAACCAATACAGATCTGTACTCAAGAATTAAGAACAAATAAAAGAACAGAGTATTCAATGAATTTTTGTTGAAAGAATGAAAAAATTAGTGAATAAAGAAAGATAGGGCAGTTAGCAATCCCATTCTGGGGTCCCTGAAACATAAGAGAATGGTCACCAGACACATAATATGTTGACAAACAAGTGACCCAGAGGCTCATCATCTTCCCTGAACCTTTCCATTCTATTGAGTGTGCATAAAACCTGTCTGGTAGAGATTATGTGTAGAAAGAAAGAAAGAAAGAAAGAAAGAAAGAAAGAAAGAAAGAAAGAAAGAAAGAAAGAAAGAAAGAGAGAGAGGAA
Organism: Panthera tigris; assembly: GCF_018350195.1. Taxonomy (NCBI): domain Eukaryota; kingdom Metazoa; phylum Chordata; class Mammalia; order Carnivora; family Felidae; genus Panthera; species Panthera tigris. The sequence goes on along the minus strand of NC_056668.1, from coordinate 18,912,794 downwards.
GAAAGAAAGAAGGAAAGAAAGAAAGAAAGAAAGAAAGAAAGAAAGAAAGAAAGAAAACCATACTTAAATATATGAAGAGGTGCTCAACATCACTCATCATCAGGGCAATGCAAATCAATACCACAATGAGATATCCCCTCACACCTGTTAGAATAACTATTACCAAAAAGATAAGAAAGAGGCAATAGTGCTGGTGAGATGTAGAGAGAAGGGAAGCCTTGTGCACTGTTGGTGAGAATGTAAATCAGTGCGGCCACTATGAAAAACATTGTGGAGTTTCCTCCAAAACTAAAAACTAGACCAACCATGTGATCTGTCAATTCCATTTCTGGGTATGTGTCTGAAGAAAATTAAGTTACTATCTTAAAGAGATATCTGCACCTCCATGTTCATTGCAACATTATCTATAGTAGCCAAGATATGGAAACAAACTAAGTATCTATCAAAATGGATAAAGAAAATGTGAGATAGATAGATAGATAGATAGAAAATAGATGATAGATAGATAGATAGATAGATAGATAGATAGATAGATAGATAGAAAATAGAGATACATAGACCACATTTATTATATATATATATTTATATATAACATATATACCACACTTATTATATATACATATATATAACATATATATGGAATGTTATTCAACCATAAAAAAAAGAAATCCTGTCATTTGTAACAACATGGATGAAACGTGAGGGCATTATACTGAGTGAAATAAGTCAAACAGAGAAGACCAATCCTGTATGACCTCACTTATATGTGGAACTTAAAAAAACCAAACACCTAGAAACAAGTGGTTGCCAGAGGTGGAGGGTGTGGGGTAGAGAAAATGGGTAAAAGTGGTCAAAGGGTACAAATTTCCAGTTATAAGATAAATACGTTTTGGAGATGTAATGTACAGCACGATGACAAAATGAAAAATGCTATATTGTATATTTGAGACTTGCTAACAGAGCATGTTTTAAAAGTTCTCATCACATACAGCACAAAAAATGTAACTAATGAAGTGACGGATGTGTCTAGGCATCTTATTGTGGTAATCATTTTGCAATATATGTATGGAATCACTATGTTGTACACCTTAAACTTATACAATGTGATATGCCAATTATGTCAATGAAGCTATGAAAATAAAAATCAGGCTTATCCCCCAATTCCTCAAGTTACTGTGGCAATTGGTCAAGACTGCAAACATGGTATTACCAGGTCTTTGAGCTTGCTGTTGCCTCAGCCTGGCAGGTTCACCAGGCCTCCCCTGTCTACTCATTAACTTCTTGTTTGAGACAGAAAGTAAGTGAGAGAGAAAGACAGCATGCATGAGCAGGAGAGAGAGAGAGAGAGAGAGAGAGAGAGAGAGAGAGAGAGAGAGAGAGAGAGAAACCCCAAGCAAGCTCCACGCTCAGCACAGAGCCCCACACGGGGCTCAGTCCCACGACCCTGGGATCATGACCTGAATCAAAATCAAGAGTCAGAAGCTCAACTGACTGAGCCACCTCTACTCATTAACTTCTAAACACCATCTCTTACAGGTTTCCTTAAAGAAATTTATTCGTTTGGCTACTGACTGGGTGTGGCCCCCAACTGCATACTCCCATAGACTTGTATACTCCATGACATTTGTTTAGCAACTGGTATTTCCCAGTACACCCTAAAGCAGGAACACTGGCACAGTCCAAGGATTCAGAAGGGCACCTGTGTCAACCATACTCATATCCGTAAAAATCCACCTTTGCTGATTTCATGGGCCAAACCAGCTCTCTTGGGCTGCCACAAATGCTCTAAAAAGACAGACATAATGTCCGCCTTGCCCACCATTGACTCCTCAACATTTATTATTGTACCTGACATAAGATGGGTGCCCAGCAGATTTTTGTGGGATGTGAAAACTAAAAGACCAAACAATAAAATCTAGGTCTCTTCATTTTTTCTTGTATTCCAATTTTCACTCCTGTCACCAAGATGAATGTTTTCATTTCTGTCACCAATAGATCAATATACTATTGATGTTCTCTTCAAAGATAAGGTAATACTGCCTTTTATACTTTTCCTTTCCAGCAGGAAGATTAAAAATATTTTAGAACTGGTATTTTCAGCTTCAATATATGAATAATCTGAAACTATATCACATCATAAGTCTGTGTACATATAAATATATATATATAGGGTAACAGTCAAGGTTCTCCAGAGAAATAGAACCAATTGGAGATGATAGATGATGGATGGATGGATGGATGGATGGACAGACAGACAGATAGAGACACACCCATAAATAATGTTTAAGCAAATATCTGAGCATCCTATGGCCCAGGAAAGATGACACATAAAATCTGGTGCACCTGGGTGGCTCAGTCAGTTAAGCATCTAACTTCAGCTCAGGTCATGATCTCACAGTTCATGAATTTGAGCCCTGCATTGGGCTCTGTGGTGACAGCTCAGAGCCTGGAGCCTGCTTTGGATTGTGTCTCCCTCTCTTTCTCTTTCTCTCTCTCTCTCTCTCTCTCTCTCTCTCTCTCTGCCCCTTCCCCACTCATATTCTGTCTCTCTCTCTCTCAACAATAAATACATTTTTTAAAGTAACTATCACACACACATACATATATATAATTCATTTTATTTTCAAATAGCCTTTATTTTTACTAACATATTTTGATTCTAGAGTTGTGAAATGCTCCTTCACTCTCATTTCTGACAATTTGATGAGCAAGACATTTCTGGATTCAGATGACTGAATGAAGCTATATTGATCCTCTTTCTTACAATGCCGTATGAATTAAAGCACAAATACTTCAAAATTAACAAAATAAGTTCACCAATAGTACTTGGAAAAGTTGGGGTGGGGAGGGGGGTGGCATGGCAGAGTCTAAATATATCAATTCCCAAAGAAAAAGTACCCAAGAAGAAGAACTTAAAGCAGAATCAGGTGGCACAGCATGGTGAGTCCCACCCATACCTCCTCACATCCTGATCACAGGCTAGTCAGTAATCAAAACCATGGCATTTCTTACTAATATCTCCACATGTTCATTGTCTGTAGCTGCCATAATAAATTACCACAAATTTAGCCGCTCAAAACAACACAAATTTATTACCTCCCAGTTCTGTAGGTCAGGAGTCTGGTGAGCTCAGCTCGTTCCTCTGGCCTGAGTTGCACAGGCTGAGATCAACTAGTTGGCAAGCTGGACACTTATCTGGAGGCTCTGAGGGGGAATCTGTTTCCAAGCTCATTCAGACTGTTGACAGAACTCAGTTATTCAGGCTGCAGAGGTGAGGTCCCTGTTTCCCTGTTGGCTGTCAGCCAGGAGCCTCTCTCAGCTTTGTAAGGCCACCTGAATTCCTCATCATGTTGCCCTCCACCTTCAAACCAGCAACTTCTTGTGGAGTCCTCCTCATGCTTGGACTCTCTTTGACTTCTCTTTTAAAATGCCACATCTCCTCTGCCTCCAGTTAGAGAAAGTGCTCTGCCTTTAAATGCTCACGTAATTAGACTGGGCTATCTTGGATAATCCAGGATAACCTCCCTATTTTATGGTCATCTGCAAAGTCTTCTTTGCAAGGTAACATAACATATTCACAGGTTCCAGAGATTCGGGCATAGACATCTCTGGGGTAGAGAGAGACATTCTGTTGGCCATACCCACAGCTAAAAGGAGCTAAATGCGAAGGGCTAGAGATATCATCTTTCCCCTCTTCTAAATCAAAAATACTACAAATGATTTATAGGGAGAAATTGGCGAAAAGTTGTCAGAAAACAAGATCCAGAGCTACATACAACCAAATTGAGGATCCCACCTGAAATGCAAAGATATTCTTCCCTGGGAATGGAATACTAGCCCCAACAAGGTCGAGGGGATCCTACAAAGGCTCCACTAATTTACATAATCTTGGAAGTGACAGCAGAGCTCAGGTGTTCCAATAATGGTGAGAGCTTAGCTGAGCGCATCCTCCTGGCCACAAAAAATGGTGCTACAAAAAACAGAAGGATCACCAAGAATCCAGCACGCAAACTGTGGAGCAGTATAGGAAGTATATATGTCAAAGGTACGTATGGTGAAGAGAGAAGTAAGAATCTTCTCACGCTCTCCCAGATTTAATAAAACTTCGTGGCAGAGCCACCTAACCATGCATAAGCTAGAAAAAAAAATGGCATGGCAAGCATGGAAGCTACACAGAGGAAGGAAAAAGAAAGCAAGGAAGGAAGGGAGGGAAAAAAAGGAAGGAAGAAAGGGGAAGAGAGGGGAAGAAACTAGCATAAAAGAGATATATGTATAATCTAAGGGTGAAGAATTCCTCACAAGGGCTTCAAATTACTTAGAACATTAACCAATTTGCTCAAAGATAGATTTTTTTTTTAAAAGAAGGATAACATGAGGGGCGCCTGGGTGGCTCAGTCGGTTAAGCATCTGACTTGGGCTCAGGTCATGATCTCACGATTTGTGAGTTCGAGCCCCACATCAGGCTCTGTGTTGACAGCTCAGAGCCTGGAGCCTGATTCAGATTCTGTGTCTCCCTCTTTCTCTCTCCCTTCCTCGCTCTCTCTCTGTCTCTCTCAAAAATAAATAAACATTTAAAAAACATTTTTTAAAGGAAGGATAACATGAGAAAATTACAGGTTTAATGAAACTATTTAAGGACCTAAACACTATTATCAAAGACCTGATGGATGGATTTTAAAACAGAAAACTATTACACATGCATACAGACAAAATAATTGACATGGAGGAAAGATGGAGACAGTCATGCTGAAGGCAGATGAAAAAGAGATTAAATCAGAGAGAAACTGAGAATGATGAAATCCAGGTAAACATAGTATGGCATAATTAATGTCTGAAGCAGAAAACTGCCCAAAAATGTTGGAGTAACCCTATTAATGAAAAAAAATATCCATTGGCCTTTGTGAAAGATGGTAAGGCAGACTTTATTCAGGACCATTCATCATGACAGGTATAGGGACCCCTGCACTTGGATTTTACAGTGCAGGATATAGATTCAAATACAGCATGACAAGTAGGAATTTACAGGAGCAGGGTGGGGGTTAATGGATAGAAAATTACTAAGAGGAAATATCTGGAATGAGGAGAGATTCTGGCTAAATGGACATGACAGGATTCTTTGCTGAAGACAGGCCAGGGTGATCAGACATCCTTCGGGGGAGTGGAGGGGAGGGATCCAGTTCAGATACTGAAGGTGATCAGATACTGAGAGTGTGGAATCTAACTAAACTAATTCAGCACAGTTCTTCTAAAACTGGATTTTACAAGGAGGGACATACATGGGTCTAGGAGAAAGTTCAGGAGCCTGTCTGAAGTCTGGTCAAGGACAGAGCCTTTGTCAAACTCCTCCTTGCCTCATCCTTCTATAGAGAGGAGGGAAGCTCTACTCAATTCTCCAAGAAGAAAACCTGTGGAACAAAATTTTCATCTTTACTCTGTGCTTTATTCCCTTTTCCCCAGGGACAGAGTGATTTGTCTGATGGGTGAAATTAGAATAAAAGACTGAAAATGGGTGGATGGGTACACTTTGGCTCTTGCTTCTGGTCTGCCTATTTGTGGAGAGGTACAGGCTTCAGAGGGACACAAGGTGAGTACAACTGTCTCCTAATTCAGGAGGAATATCATAAATCTTGATATCATAAACTTGACCTCAGCTCTCAAGTCATATTTTCCAGCTTTCGTTAAACTCCATTAACCTGTCTCCTGGGTTTGCTTGCTTGCTTGCTTGCTTTCAAATTTGGCAGAGAAAGAAATGGGTCCTCCAAAATCCAGCAAAATACCTTCTATTAAAAATATTCAAAGATGTAATACAGAAAAATCTTTCTAAAATGAAGAAATGACTTCAATATGCCAAGCACAAGAGTGTGTGTTTCAGGTATGTCTGTTGCAAACTATAGCTTCCTCATAACTATCCTTTTTAATTGATGGAATGTCAGGAAAAATCAAATATTATTCATATATCTACCCAGAAAAAGCAAATTTCTTAGAAAAGGACACAGAAATCAGGCTGGCCAAGACTTCCTGAAGGCAACTATCCACAAAATCCTAAGGGAGGGAGGGAAGGCACACTCTGAGATACTGTTTAATGGAAGAAGTAAGACTCAAAAGCCTTTTTATCTCTTTGACGTTACACCCAGAAAGATTTTCACATTCTTTTTGATTATATAAATATTTGTTCATATTGTTTTCCAAAATCTCTATGTTTCTCTTTTCTATTTAAGGTTAATCCAACTGGAATTTATTTTAGTTATTAGGGAAGCAAGGGATGGAATTTAATCTTTTTCTTTGTAATGATCATCTCAAAATAATGTTTAAATGTTTATTCTTGCTTACATTTGACTTAAAATACCAACATAATGAAGATAATAAAAATATCTATGGAGAAGTAGATGAGCCAGGATCACTATGCTAAATTCTCTTCAATACATCATATATCATAATTAATACACATACACACACACACACACACACACACACACACATCTATTTCTGGACTTCAAATGTGTTTCATCAGATTGTGTAATTCCTGGACCAGAAACACACTATTTTTATTATGGTAGCTTTACAGTATATTTTAATAAAAATATATTATATATTTGATATTATATATATAGTATATATTATATAAAAATATAATAATATAAAATGCAGTATATTTTAATACCAAGAAGTTTAAGTCCTAGTTCTTAATGCCCCCTGCCCCACCATACACACAATTATTCTATTTCAAGTTTTCTTTAGCTATTCTCTTATTAAGTTTTCACAGTGAGTTTTGGGTGCATGAAATTGGATTAATCATAATTCTTGGTCAATCTTAGTTCTTGAAACAGACCGATTTTACTGTTTTATTTATTTAACATTTATTCAGTGATTGTTTAATAATGAGATGGATACCCATTAATCCATCACCCATAGGGCGCCTGGCTGGCTCAGTCTGTAGAGCATGTGACTCTTGATCTAAGGGTTGTGAGTTTGAGCCCCAAGTTGAGTGTAGAGCCTACTTTAAAAAAAAAATGCATCACCCAGGCCAAGGTAAGGAACATTAACAGTAACTTCCATTTCCCATATTCTTCCCATTCTATTCTCCTGTGTCTCTTCCCCCCACACACATACCTGGACATAACCACTATCCTCAATTTTGTGTTTATCATTTTCCCACTTTTTAAAATAATTTTTACATGTTTAACCAAACATTGTCCATTTTACTTGTTTCTTCACTTTAGAAAACATTAGTTTTACAGATGACTTTAGTATCATTTTATCAAATCTGCCATTGAAAAAGTTTTACAACTTTAACTGAAATGCATGATATTTACGAATGATTTGGGAAAAATTATTATCCCTATAACAATGAAATTTCATATTAGTGGTGATTACCATTTTCATTCATAATGTATATCTCTCTTCTGTTGCTGTTATCGTTTTCTTTGGTTCCGATTTGTCTAGTAATTAAGCCTCTAAATGAACTGTTTTGAAAGAATATCTAGAATTTTTTTATTTCCTAACTTTCTGCTTTAATCTATTTTGTTCCATCCTACTGATGTTCTTAGACTCCTTATACTGCCCTTTCTTAGCTTCTTATATTAATGCTTAGCCTCTTTAATCTCTATTTTTCTTCTTCAATAAATAACATATTTAAAATTCTCAAGCACACTCTTACTATTCTGACTGTCACACTAGTCTCAATATTTTGTAATTGCAATTTTGTTTTCCTCCAGACCTGGAAGCTACTAGGGATAATTTTTTTTTAATTTCCAAGTGATTGAGTCTTTAAGTCAAAATTATATTGTTTATATTTCTGTTTTCCTACTTATGTTCAAGGGTTGTGTCCTGCAAATTTCTGCTTTTTAAAGTAACATACGGAGCTTTATATGTTCTGATGTGTGGTCATGCTTTAATGTCTTAAGAATATATTCTCTGTTTATAGGATACAATAATTCCTAATATCTACATTATTTAAGGATTATTAGTGAAAAAGTAAGATAACCTAGAATATGCTTTAAAACACAACAGTAATAACTCATTAACTAAACAGACACAAACATAAAGGGATAGAGATAGATGAAAAAGTGATGACAAAATGTGAATTTTACTTTTTATCAATATGAATTTTGCTTTGGATGTCAGTTTTCTTTTTGTTTGCATTGACCTGTGCTTATTCTTTAACTTTTAACTTTTTAGGTGATTTTTCTTGAATGGTATCTTTTTTCACCATTAACTGGTTGACTTTTTAAAATCCTACATGAACTTGTTCTTTTAATAGAGGAGTTCAACTTATTTATAAATATTGTTAGAATGTATATATGTCATATTCTCTTTTTTAATGCTGCTTTTAATCATTTCTTACCACATGAGTCAGCTATCTATGCTAGTCTTAATATATAGGAAAATATGTCCTATTTGTAAAAATTCTATAGTTATGTTTATGTTAAATAATTTTTAATGTGTATTTATTTTTGAGAGAGAGAAAGAGTGTGAATGGGGAAGGGGCAGAGAGACAGACAGACAGACAGACAGAATCTGAAGCAGGCTCCAGGCTCTGAGCTGTCAGCACAGAGCCCTACACGGGGCTCAAACTCATGAACCAGGAGTTCATGACCTGAGCCAAAGTTGGATCAGCTATCCAGGTTGCCCCTGTTTTAAATAATTTTTAATCTACAAATCTAAACTTCAGAATCAAAAATGAAACTCATATATTCAATGAATAAATACATTTTGAGCCCTTACTCTGTGCAACCACTGTGATAAAATTTGAAAATCAACCTTTCTGATTGCCAAGTAATACTCCATTGTATATATAAAAGAATGAAATCTTGCCATTTGCAACTACGTGGATGGAACTGGAGGATATTATGCTAAGCCAAATTAGTCAGAGAAAGACAAAAATCATATGACTTCATTTATATGAGGACTTTAAGAGACAAACAGATGAACATAAGGGAAGGGAAGCAAAAATAATATAAAAACAGGGAGGAAGACAAAACAGAAGAGACTCCTAAATATGGGGAACAAACTAAGGGTAGCTGGAGGGGTTGTGGGAGGGGGGATGGCCTAAATGGGTAAGGGGCACTAAGGAATCTACTCCTGAAATCATTGTTTCACTATATGCTAACTAATTTGGATGTAAATTTTTAAAAATAAAAAATAAAATTTAAATAAACAAATAAATAAATTTGAAAATCAAATGCCAAAAAAGATAAACCTAGTCCTTGTCTGTACGCAGCTTAAAATCTAGTTGAAATATAAGTGAATGAAAAGGTGTTTACAGCTGAGCATTTTAAGACAATTAAGGGAAAGCAAAAGATGCTACCGATGCACATAGAAGAGACCCATCTTGACTACACTTTATGGAGGAAGCAACATCTAAGTGGAGACTGTAAGACCGAGTGGGAGTTAGTCAAAATCTTTCCAGCTGCCTTATTTCATTTAGAACATGTTTAATCCCCAGCCCTACCGCCATTATTTGTCAGTTGTTATTAATAATATCTTACATTTTATATTTAAATATTTGCCACTAGTTTAATAGTATTGCATCCTATATTTCCACTTTCAGGAGAAAATGTTGACTTTTTTTTTCTCAGATTCTAATAAAGTAAGTTAGATGAACCTTCATTTCAACTAGCTCTAGTGTTCACATCCAGGCCTTTTAAGTTGTTACCTCGCTATTCCTTAGTTATTATTTTCCCTGGAAAATTCTGGTTAAGTATTTTCCCCTGAGCTCTGTATTTAATTCTTCCTCCATGTCTTTAGGGACATCACTAAATTAATTATCCCTTCTTGACTATATCTCTAGCTCTCTCTTTCCAGCTCTTTTCCTTCAGCATATAAATATTCTTCCTACTTTCCCTGTTTGAAAAGTCTTGCTCCTTGACCACAACTCTACATCCTTCTCTCTAATGCCAAACTACTTCCCATTTGAAAAAGTTGTCTCCAATCTTATGTCCCCAAGTTGTAAACACTTATCTGATCTTCAAACCACGGCTGCAAGCCAGTTTCTAGCCTCACTCTTTCCCGATACTGCTACACTAACATCATGAAAGAACTTCTTGCTGCCAGAGTGAAAGAAAAATTTTAAATTTTTATGTTACTGGACGTCCCTGCCACACCTAACTCTGGACATCATCTCCCTGTGTCATTCCGTCCTCCTCAGTTGGCTTTAAGACTCTTTCCTGGTTTTTCTCCTTTCTTGTCCCTCTACTTTCTCCTCTTCAATCATCTCTTAAATACTGAGGTTCTCAGACTTTCAAACAAACTTCTCCTCTTAACTCCTCCACTTACACAAGTACTTTTCCTAATTGCCATTGTATAATCTCCATGGCATCAACTAATGCCTATATGCCAATAACTCCAAAATATATACCTCTGAAACCAAAATGAATGTTTTGTGTTCCAAACCATCGTTTCTAATTGTGCATGCACATCTCCCCTTGGATGTCCAATGAGCATCTCCGTTCGCTCTGATCATCTTCTTTCCAACACCTTCTTCATATACTTGTTTTTCTCTTCTCCCAAACTAGAAACGTAAGGATCATCTTGCTTGACTCATCCTTCTCCCTGACCTATATCGTCAGGCATCAATTACTACTATTTGTACCTTTCAAATTCATACCTTCTTCTCTGGCTCCCTGCTACTGACTGAATTCAGATTCTCATAATTTACCAGGTGGATCATTGCCAAGGTCTTCCATTGTCTCCATTTTTGCTCTACTCCAATCCATTCATTAGATTCCTCACCGAATTATTTCCCTAAAACACAAATATGATCATGCCACTTACACACTTACTTCTTTCAATAACTCTTCACTGCCTTGAATATAACATGCAGACCCCTTAACCTGGTATATAAGATCATTCCTGATCTAATCCCTTCCATTAATTGCAGTCTTATTTCTACCCAACTCATACACACAGGCTTATGCAACCATTTTCCCTACCAACACACCTTCTCTCTTTGCATACGTAGTTCTAACTGGAAAAAAATTTAAAACCTTACCTTTCCTTCTTGACCTGACTCAATTCCCACTCATCTTATCGGAAGTCTGTGCTGTGTCTGACAAGTCCATCCCTCTCTGTAGGTTTCATATTATTTTCAAATATTTATATCACTGTTGTAATCAATTTTATTGGAGCAGTTATACTATTTAAAATCACTGTCTCCAATATGCAACAGGGATTCAGTGAGGACAGGAATCATGGTCATAAATCTCCCTGCCCTGAGGGTCTATCAATTTGCAGATCAATTTACAGATATACAAATTTACATGCATGAAGAGCAAGCAGTTCAGGACAGAAGTATTTTAAGGACATACAGGAAAATGGCTTGAACATGAAAAATCTTGTATGCCAGATAAGGTCTTTGAAAGTTATCAAAGTCATTTTAACAGGAAATTATATGATCAAACGTGCATGTTTGAAACCTCAGCCTCGTGGTCATGTGGTGAAGAGACCATAGAAGGATAGCACTGGAGGAAGCAAGAGACATTGACATGGTACCAGTGAACAATTATGAAAAACAAGTTGACGACAGCAAGGATGTCGGATGGAAAGCCGATACAAAAGATACTTGGAAAGTAAAGTAAATTGCAGTAAATGGCCAATTAAGTATAGGGGGTTAATGAGGCATTAAGAACCAAGAGCACCTCTAAGACTCCTGGCTCGTGTGGCTAGGAAGATGGATCATTTATTCTGAAAATCATCAAATCATTTTAAGCCTATCCTCTAACCAGGCCATACGCCAGGTGATAAGACCATAAGATAAATAAACAAAACACAGTCCCTGCTCTCCAGAGTGTGTAGTGAAAGAGACAAAAATGTAATAAAATATAATAAATATTATTAGAGATCTATAGGCAAGGTCCAATGGGGGGAAAAACGAAAGACGGTGCTGAACTTTATTTGGAAATGAGTAATATATAAAACTAGTCACAGTAAAACTCCAAGAAGAATGAGGTCCCATCAACTGATATAGGGAATTCAAGGCATGGAACAGAATCTGAGAAAAGAAGAAATAATATTTTCTATTTTGAAGCTGTGATTGACTTGCATGTTGGCTAATCTAGGTGACAGCCATTAGGCAATCAGGATCCAGAGCTCATGGAAAACTGTTAACAGAGAGACCTCTTGCACCGAGACTATCACAAAGGCCTTGCATTCATTTCCTGTAGCTGCTGCAACAAATTACCACAACGTGGATGGCTTAAAACAATAGAAATGTATTCTCTCATAGCTCTGAAGACCAGGAGTCCAAAATCAAGGTATGGGTAGAGCTGCGCTCCCTCTGGAGGTTCTAAAGGAGAATCCTTCCTTGCCTCATCCAGCTTCTGGAGGCTGTCAATATTCTTTCATTTGTGACCACGTCACTTCCTCTCTGCCTCCATTCTGTCCTCCTCTTCTGTCCATCTCAAATCCTCCTGTGTGTTTCTCTTGTAAGTACACTTGTCACTGGATATCAGAGCCACCTGGATAATCCAGAATTATCTCTCATCTCAAGATATTTTGTTTAATTATGTCTACAAAGATCCATTTTCCAAATAATGTAACATTCACAGGTTCTGGGGATTAGGATATGGACTTATTGGGGGAAAGGGGCACCATTCAACCCACTACAGGCATCCTAAATAAACTTTCTGATTTTGCCATTGCTTTCTTCAGTCAGTTCTCAATACTGCAGCCGGCAGGACTCAACATTTAAATCAGATCAAGACATCCCTGTTCGGGTGCGACCCTTGATCTCAAAGTCTTGAGTTCGAGCCCCATGTTGGGCATACTGCTTACTTAAAAACAGACAAATAAACAACAATAACAAAAAACTTCTCTGTTCAAATCCCTTTTATTGGTTCCCACTCTTAAGAGCCTACCAAGCTCCAGTATATCTGGCACCCCCGTTACCTCTCTGGTTTCATCTCCTCCTTCTTTGCCCCATGTTCATTCCACCGCAGATACATTGCTGTTCTTAACGTGACAGACACACTCTATCTAATATACCTCATTGTGATGGTTAATTTATGTGTTAACTTGACAGGGCCTTGGGGTACCCAGATATTTGTTCAAAATTATTCTGAATGTGTCTGTGAGGGTGTTTCTGGATGAGATTAACATTTTATTTTATTTTATTTTATTTTATTTTATTTTATTTTATTTTATTTTATTTTATTTATAATTTATTGTCAGTAAGAAAGACTGGCTAATGGTCATTTTCAATAAAAACCTTTACAAGACCATTGCATCAAAATATACAGATACCATTAAAAGTCTGTCATGATGATTTTGGTTTATTAACAGATATACAGAAGGTACAATTACTCTTTCCAATAATGAAAAATGTTTACACTTCTAAACAATCCATTTAAGACATGTTGATATATCAGATCTTTCCTTATCATATGTACAGCTAGAAATGAATGAGTGTATAGAAATGTGTTAATGAAATAATCATACTTTAGTGGAAAAAAAGATTTAATGAAATCCTGATTATATTTAAAAATCAGGGTGCTAGGTAATGATACTAACACCACCAAAATTCAGTCCAAAACAAATGCACAAAATATCTTGAAAGTCCAGTTGAAACTATGAAAAGTTAAATCTGTACATAAAATTTACCCCCCAAAAGACAGGAAAATTAAAATAATCAATTTTATATAAATCTATGATCATGCTAACAAGATAGTAGGACTGATTTTTATTTCATTATTTCATCACAAATATTAATACAAAAAGATGTTCGAAAATGGCATAGCCAACATAAATCTCACCCAGTTAAAGTGGGTTAGGACACGGAAAATGGCTAACATGTCAAGAGGCATGTGGATCAGTGTAGGCAGGCCCATTTTAGCTCACTGAGAAAAGTGCTTAAGCACTGCTACAAAGAACAATGCAGAAGGGGCTCAGTCAGTTAAGCGTCAGACTTCAGCTCAGGTTATAATCTCTCAGTGTGTGAGTTCAAGCCTTGTGTCAGGCTCTGTGCTGACAGCTCAGAGCCTGGAGCCTGCTTCGGATTCTGCGTCTCCCTCTCTCTCCCCCACTCACTCACACTCTCTCTCTCTCTCTCAAACAAATTTTAAAACATTAAAAAAAAAAACAGAACAATGCAGATTATTTACATAATCTCTGTAACTTCATTAAAGTGCAGGTACTGGGGGAGTTTTAAGCCTCAGACTTCCCTAAATCGTTGCAGATCTGGTGGAGGAATTGTCACCTCTTCGAAGCGCCCACTGTCTCCTCTCTCGTGGTCACTCATCATGACCTCGAACTCCAACAGCATGCCGACCCATCAGAGCAAGAAGCTGTGAAAGCACACACAGACGTGGGTATGTTTTCTACAGAAGAGGCTTCAAAGTTTCTTTGATGCTGTGAGTAGTTCTCTACAAGCACTGTTCTCACCAGTGCCTGTTCGGGGAAGTTCAGACATATTGACAGGTTAGAAACTGGGCAGATAAACTGATTTAAGCTGAACTCCTGCCAGTTTCCCAACGAAAAACCCAAACTACCTGCAGAAAGTATGTCTCCAGGAGGGTCCATTGATTGAAACTGATCACTGAATTCTAGAGGCAGTGATGGTAACTCATCAGGCACAGGAAATTCTTCTGCTGGTGGTAGAAAATCACTTTCAATGTCATAACCTCCAGGGTGATAGTCTGTATCGATGGTATTTGGATCTGCTGAGTACAGGGGTGTCTACACGTCAATAACCTTGTAATTGGGGAATTCTTGTATATCTGGCAGAGGAACACTTGACATTGAATCTGAAATATCTCAGTGATACCCATTGTCATCACACACTTTACCCTAAAAGGAGCCAGGAATTGCACTTCAGACAGGCTGTTTTGGGCACTGTAAAGATGAGAAGGTCTTTCCTCTGGAGGTTTCTTGCAGAGGCAGAGATCAGGATCTACTGATCTTATCATAGTTGGGCTTCTGGATTGAGTTGCTGTTAGAAGGAGTTTGAAGGAGGAGGAGGCACGTTTGGGGCAGCAGTGGAATCCCCAGGGCTTTGCCTGATGCAGTGTGGACTGCATCTAGATCTAGAACCAATCTAGTATAGTTTCCATTCACGTTGAGAGACACTACTTGTCACAGCCCATTATTGACTTCAATGCTTAGAACAGAGATAATTCCAGGGCCACTTCCACTATCAGCTTTGTGTTGTAGTCTTCCATTGTGCATCTCCAGGGTGTTATAGTCGGTTCCCCAAGCATATGTTACAACTGAATGAGTAGAATATGTTCTAAGCCTCATGGTCAGTTTCATCTCTAAATTTCTTTTTTAATTTTCAAGATTAACATTTTAATAGGTAGACTGAGTAAAGTAGATCATCTTCCCTGATATGCCTTCATCCAATCAGTTGAAGGTCTGAACAGAATAAAAATCTGATCCTCCCCTAAAGAGGGAACTCCTACCTGACTGCCTGTGAGCTGGGACATTGGTTTTTCCTGCCTTCAAGCTCAAACTGAAACCTAGGCTCTTCCTGGGTCTTGAGCCTGCCAGCTTCTGGACTGAGACTAGACATTTGATTTTCCTGGTTCTCAGGCCTTAGGACCCAGATTGGAACTAAACTATCATATCTCTTGGGTCTCCAGCTTGCTGACTCATCTAGAAGATCTTGGGACTTGCCAGCTTCCATAATCACATAATCTTTATAATAAATCTTTACATATATACTCCTATTAGTTCTGTTTCTCTGGAGAACCCTAATACACATATCCTCACCTAGTTATCCTGTTTACCATCTGTTTCCCACTAGAAAGTAAACATCATGAGGTCAAAGATTTTTCTGTCTTGGTCAGTGATCACTCAGTCACTTTTAGAGCCTGAAAGATGCCTGGCGCGTTGTATGCATTCAAAAATCCTCTTATTGGATTAATTAATAGATATATACAGATCTAAGAATACTCAGAAAAACACTGTCTTCTCCTTTCAGTTTAAATAACATAACACACAGTATTTCCTATAATTTTCAATAGATTCTCATTCATCTAAAATACCAATAATATTTGGCAGAAGAGTCACATAAGAATTAAGAGCGCAGTACAATTTCAAAGAAAGACGGGGAGATTTTAAATCATACAGTATCAAGGCGTTAAATATCCAACCAAAAGAGGAAGGGACAGATAAGAATATCTTGTGAGAAGAAAATAAGTCAAAAATGGAATGTAAGTGATAAGAAGTTTGAGATTATGTCTTTAGGATCAAATACATTTAAAGAGAAGTTAATGAAAAGCTTCTATAAGTGGGTGTGCATAATTATATTTTTAGAGTGCTTTTTCTAAAAGCTTTCTGATTTATAGACTATGAGGATTTTATTAAGAAAGAAAAGACCATTTAATTACACCATTTAGAAATTTGAAGGTTCCAGCTTCCAGATGAAGACGGTTGACTTAGCACACACATTTACTTTTCTCCCCACTGCAAATCCCTTTAAAATGACAAAATATTAAAAAATGAACAAATATGACAATGCAGGAAAGCCACGAAGGCTTGGACAGAAACCGTGAGGAATTTCTCGAAGATATAAAGGAGTTAAGATGGATGCTGGAGGCTCCTGTGTGGCTCAGTCGGTTAAGCGTCCAACTTCATCTCAGGTCATGATCTCACACTCCGTGAGTTCGAGCCCCACGTTGGACTCTGTGCTGACAGCTCAGAGCCTGGAGCCTGCTTCTGATTCTGTCTCCCTCTCTCTCTCTGCCCCTCCCCCACTTGTGCTCTGTCTCTCTCTCCGTCTCTCAAAAATAAACGTTAAAAAATATATATAAAAAGAAAAAAGATGGATGCTGAAACTTGAGAGCCAGATGTCCTCCCAAAGAAGATATCAAATATCCACAAATGAGAGTTTTGCTCAAAAAAGTGAGTTTGGTAGGGTTTTTGTATGTGTTCTCAGTAGAAACCCTGAAAAACCCCTAAAAGCATAAGCAGCAAAACCTGAGCCATCTAGGAGGCTAGGAGTTGGTTGGTGAGATTAAAGGCCCACAGACTCCAGATTGAAGGTGCAGTGGGTACACGTTAATCTCTTTCTTCCAAGGCCCTCTGCTAGGAGAACAGGGGGTGACTATCAGTTAACAAGAAATCTCAATAAATTCCTGGAAGACACAACGCATGAGGAGGAATAGGTACTAATGCTGTAGAACACAGGAAGGTGCAGCGTAAAGCACACAGACAGAGGCTGTACCGGCAGAAGGAGCTACCTGTCTGCTGGCGGAAGTGAAGTATGGGCCCAAAAGCAAGAGGCTATAGAGGAAACAGTCAATCCTTCCCTAACAGCCAGGTGTTTCTTCCTAACGAAGAGAACATGGGGAATTCTTCTCTTGAAAAACTGAATGAATTCTTAAAAAAGAAAAAATTGAATGAACTCTTTGGGAGAACAAAGGCAGCTGGGAATTAGCACTTCAGAGATCTCCTTCCAGCTTTCTTAAAGGAAAATGTGCCAGCTGACATGTCCCATCCGTGTTCACAGACCCCAGAGTCAGCTTGTCTATTTTCTCACTTTTAAATAAGAATGGAAAACCAAGAATCACCAGACATTTGGGGGGGGGGGGGGGGGCGGGGAACAATAGTATACTAACCACAAAATTACCTCAAGGAAACATAAAATTCAAAACAAAACAAAACAGAGCACAGAAAAGAATCTAGAAAAATGCTAATTTGTACTCTCAGAGAAATTAAACTAAAATGAAAATCTAGATTTTGTGTAACCCTAAAGCTTAATCAATATTTAGGGCCTTTTTAAAAGTACGAAATTAGAATGTAAAATTAGGTACAAAAAATAAATATTTATATGTGGAAAATATGCCACAATTTAAGTTACAGAATCTTAGAGGTTCCAATCCCTTTCTTCTGAAACCTATTTAGCCTAAACACTTTCCCAGAAATTCTTCCTGATTGTAATCTAGCTGTACCTTCCCACTGAGAACACTCTATAATTCCCAGAAACTTCCAGGACCTGAGTGTGGGGAAATCAGCTTCATGGCAAATCTACTCTAGCACAGACACAAAAAAAGGAGGAGGTGGAGAAGGTTAGAGAAGAAAGAAGTATTTTTAAAAGTTACTGCTGATAGGGCACGTGGGTGGCTCAATTGGTTGAGCATCTGACTGTTGATTTCAGCTGAGGTCATGATCCAAGTCCCACGTTGGGCTCCATTTTGAGTATGGAGCCTGCCTGAGATTCTCTCTCTCTCTCTCTCTCTCTCTCTCTCTCTCTCTCTCTCTCTTTCTCTCTCTCTCTCTCTCTCTCTCTCTCCCCCTCTGCCCCTCTCTCCGCTCTCTCTCTCTAAATTAAAAAAAAAAAAAATTGTTCTAAATTTCTGCCACAAAGCATCAGTAAAAGTTCTAAGAGACATAGTTCAATATATTTCAAAAAATAAGACACAGAACACCCCTTCCCAAAAAGACAGAAAAGATTAGACACAAAAGAGGATTAATCCAGGTGGCCCATAATCAGACCAAGAAAGTTTCCATTAAAAAAAGACAGAGACAATAGTCAAAAAATAATAATGAGTAAATGCCCTCTCCTGTACATATTATTGTGAAATTGTAGCATGCAAGAATTGAAACTATTCCCAGCTAGAAAAAAAGGAAAAAAGAAAAAAGGAAGCCACATACAAAGGAACAAGGGTCAGTTGAGCATCATTAGAAATACAATGAAAACATGTCTTCAAAGTTCTAAAGCAAGGATTGACAAACTCCATCCCGTGGGACAAATCCTGCCTGCTGCTTCTTTTGAAAATGAAGTTTTACTGGAACACAGCCAGACTCATTCATTTACCTCTTGTCTATAGCTTCTTTTATGCTACAAAGGCAGAGCTGAGTAGTTGCAACATAAGCCCTGTGACCCACAGAGTCTAAAATAGTTACTATCTGGCCCCTTTCAGAAGTTTCAAGGAGGGAACTCTATTACCTCCAATATTATACACTAGTAAGTAACATAAACACTGAATATTGAATTTCAACTTGTAGCATCCATCTGTAAGCAAACGTGAAAGATTTAACCAAAGCTGCAGAACAGAAAGTAAAGATCACCAATCACTACCGTGTAAAAGTAAAAATACAGATCAAA
Organism: Panthera tigris; assembly: GCF_018350195.1. Taxonomy (NCBI): domain Eukaryota; kingdom Metazoa; phylum Chordata; class Mammalia; order Carnivora; family Felidae; genus Panthera; species Panthera tigris. Next base: position 18,893,752 of record NC_056668.1, on the reverse strand, counting down.
GAAGTTGAAAGATTAAAGGGAGAGGAGACTAGAGGGATAACTCCCGCTCCTTATAATATCTTCTTCCTACAAAATGAGGCACGGCTCTGATGTAACAAGTAATAAAGAAGTGGAAGTTAACCAATACAGAAATCAAAGGGGATGATGGAATCACATTGAGAAGACAGGAAGAAGGGAACGTATGGTGTCAATGAGCGAAATGTCTAAATCTGAAAAAGTAAAGAACAGTGAGTGACATAAATATTTCATTTAGAAATATGGTTGAAATCACCTGGAAAAGCAGGGAAAAGTGTTTAAAATTGCTCTCTGGGAAGCAGAAGCCGGAGTGGGAGGGATGGGGCAGATCTGTGGTTTTTAAACTTCAGTCTCTGTATTTGATTTTGTAAACAATGGGCTTGGTAAATGTTTACTTTAAATGAGTAGCCAAGTCGTTATTAACCTCCGTACTGAAATGAAATAAAATGAATGATATGAAATGAACTGAACTCCATCCGGAATAGGGTCACCACCGCCACCCTTGTGGCAGCTGGCTGCTGTAATTACCTCTGGGTAAGTAAAGCAAATTTGCCCCGATGTTGCTTCATTACCTCCTTCTGTGCTATTATTATCACCTATGTGGCATGTTGTCAAATATATATTTTTTCAAATGCATATTTTACATATATAATATATATTCAACAATATGGAGCTATAATTAGTTCATTGTTGTTTTAAACATTCCTGTGTGGGTTTTTTTAAGGAAACTGAGAAAAGAGGAAAAAATACATATGTGGTCTTTTACGTATGCCCATATACTTAATATTTCCTATGGCCTTCATCTTTCCTGTGGATCTCAGTTACGATCTCATGTCAGTTCCTTCCTCTCTGGTGGGCTCCCTTTAGCATTTCTTGCAGTAAAAGATGGCTAGAAATGAATTCTGCCACCTTTTGTTTATCTGGGAATGTCCTAGTGTTACCTTCATTTTTGAGGAGTATTTTTGTTGGCCATCGGCAGGTTTGTTTTTCTTCAGCACTTTGTCATTTCACTGCTTTTGGGTCTCTGTTGTTTCTGATGAGAAGCTAGCTGTTTACTACCGTATTGTTAATGCTCTGTGTGTGGGAAGTCACTTTTCTCTTGCTGATTCTAAGATTGCCCTTTATTTTTGGCTTTTGGTAGTTGGCCGAGGATATGTCTAACTGTGGTTCTCTTTATGTTTCTAATAGGATTCGCTGAGAATCTTAGATATCTAGGTAAAAGTTTTTCATCAAATCTGGGGAGTTTTGGGTCATTACTTCTTCAAATATTTTTTTTCTACACCCTTCTCTCTCTGTCTTGCCTCTCCTTCATTGACTGCCATTACATGTATGTTACATACTTTACGTGATTCAAAAGTTTCCTTTTTCTTCCATCTTTTTTCTCTTCATTTTTCTGATTGGAGTATTTCTATCGATCTTTCTGTAAGTCTCATTTTTATTTCTGCCATCTCAAATATGTTACTGGGCCTATGTAGTAAATTTTTATTTCAGTTAAGTAGTCCCCCATCATCCACAGTTTCCTTGCCATGGTTTCAATTACACACAGTCAACCCTAGTGGACAAGCAGATGATTCTTTTTCTGATGTATTGTCACACGCTCAATAGTAGCCCAACACTATGTGACAATGCCTAGGTCATTGACCTCACTTCATCTCATCATGCAGGCATTTGATCATCTCACTTTATCACAAGAATGCAGTGCAATAATATCTTTTGAGGGGCACGTGGGTGACTTAGTCAAGCATCCAACTCTTGATTTCAGCTCAGGTCATGATCTCATGGTTTATGGGAATGAGCCCCACATCTACACTGTCAGCAAAGCCTGGTTGGAATTCTCTCTCCTTCACTCTCTGCTTCTCTCTCTCTCAAAACAAATAAATAAACTTTAAAAAAAAGATATTTTGAGAGACATAACTTTTATTACAATATATTGTTATAATTGTTCTATTTTGTTATTAGTTATGGCTGTTAATTTCTTACTGTGCTAATTTATAAAGCAAATGTTACCACAGGTATGTCTATATAGATAAAAATATAGTGGATTTAGGGTTTGGTACTACCCAAGGTTTCAGGCCCCCACTGGGGTTCTCAGACCATAATCCCCATGGATAAGGAAACACTACCGTATTGCATTTTTCAACTCTAGAATTTACATTTGGTTCTTTTCTTATACTTTCTAGTTCTCTACTTCTATTTCTTGTATGTTAAGTCAGTGTCATTAAATTTTGCTTTCATTATTTGAACATAATTTCCTGTAATTCTTTTTTTTTAATATATTTTTAAATGTTTATTCACTTTTGAGAGACAGAGAGAGACAGCATGAGTGGCAGAGGGACAGAGAGAGAGAGTGACACAGAATCCGAAGCAGGCTCCAGGCTCTGAGCTGTCAGCACAGAGCCTGACACAAGGCTCGAACTCACACACCACGAGATTATAACCTGAGCTGAAGTCTGACGCTTAACCGACTGAGCCACCTGGGCACCCCATAATTCCCTCTAATTCTCTGAACATATTTACAATAGCTGCTTTGAAGTCTTGGTCTATAAAGCAACATCTGGGCTCACCCTGAGCAACTTCTATTGACTGTCTTTTTTTTTAATTGAGTGTAGATTATATTTTCCTCTTTCTTATATGCCTAGTCAATTTCGTTTTAAAAATCAACATTTCTAGATAAATACTGTAGCAATTCTTTTTTTTTTTTCTACTGACGTGGGTGGGAATATGGGAATTGGGGAATGAAAGAAAAAATCATTGTGCTTCTTTCAGCCTGACGTGAAAGAATGGTTGGTGTTTTTCCTGCATTGTATCTTTTCTTACTGTTTCATTAATAAATAGAGTGAGAAGACATTACTTCTTGATTCTGTTTTATTTTTCTTAAGGTTATGGGGTCATTATTTTTAAATAATTTTTTTAGTAACTTCCTTGTACTTAAAGTGTGGAATCACTGATGTCTCTGCTCAGTTTTTTAATTCTTGTTTTTGTTTTTAGACTATTTTCCTAAAGATCTCTCTTTTATGTGCATAGCTTAGTGGTAAGCCAGTGATTTGGGCAGAGCTTGAGGTCAAATGCCTCAGTCCCACAAAGCTTTCACCTCTATCGATTAATTTCTATGTTGCTGGCAAAATGTATCTCAAGTTACAGCCAATTCTCAAGTCTCGCTCAGCTTTCAATGTTCACCAGCCTCCCTCAGGTCTCCTCCAAGCATGGAGAGTTTTCTAATCAGTCAAGAACATATGGTGAGATTATCTCAGCCTTTCCATGGGTCTCTCATCTCCAGGATTTCCCCATTATATTTCTGGCTGGTCCACCACTCACCATTCACCCCAACCAGAACCATACGGTCAGGCTTGCAAAGCTGCACTTTCCTTTTTTGTCCCCAGCCATGTCCACCCCTTTTAAACAATAAAGCCAAATATTTTCACCACCACCCCCCCCCCCGGACACACACACCCAGATTGAGTTCATCCCCTCTGGCAACAAAGCTGTTGCTTTTCGTGTTCCTCCCCCATGCTGATGAAACTATTATTCTTGGCAGCCAAGTTAAGTTGCGGAGGGGGGGGGGGGGGTGGAGAAGACGTATTCCTACTATTCTTACCTGAAGTTCTAGCAGCTTTCCAAGAATAAAGGCTCCTCGATTTGTTATCTGCCTTTGGTTGGTCTCCAATGCCCAATCTCTTCATGGCTCCATAACTAGAAATACCTTCCTTCAAAGAGATTTGAGAAAGTTGGAATCCAACATGGCCAAGAAGTAGGGGGATCCGAAGTGCCCTCGTCTCTCAAACACAGCAGAGTTGAGGCCAAAGGACTCTGCACTCTAAGAGTCTGGGCAGCAAAGTGACAGAGATGCCTCAGGGACCCACAGGGACAACCCGGCGGGCCATGGGTGCGTGATTGTGAACCGGGAGAGATAAAACGGGTGGCAGAGAAATGGAGGGGAGGGATCCCCTTTTACGGAGAGACAAAAGAAGAGAAAGAGAGGCTGAGGAAGCGTAGGGCTGTACCTGGACAAGAGAAAAACCATGGGCCAGGATGGAGAAAGATCCAATCTCGAACTGTGGCGCTTTCTACAGACTGGGGCTGGCTGCCCTGTTTGTGCACCTCGGGAGGAGGGGAGCCAGTCCAGGGCCGGTAGCTAGTTCAGAGGCACAGTCCACAGTGGGAGAAAGCAGCCCCCTCCCTGGAGTGCCGTGGCAAGAAGGTATATACCCGTTCAAAGGACAAAGACTGCCCGTGCCCGCCAGAGGCCATATATCCGCGATGCGGAGCGGCACTCCCCCCTGAACTGGGGTGCGCAAGACCGGAACCTTTAAGACTTCCGGGTTTAAGACCCAGCTGAGCACCAGGGAGGCACGGGAGTCGGCGGAGCAGGACAAACCGCCTCGTTCGCACCCATAGCACAGTGAGAACGGCTTGAACAGAGCCGTTTGGGACACCAGGTCCGCGGAGGAGAGACTGGGGCCTCACCTTTTTCCTCGCCATCACCAACAAGGTAGGGGCTCAGGGAACAGAGAGCCGGCCCCCAGTGGAGGCGGGACCCACCTACACCAAGCCACGCCCCTCCGCGCCCGCTAAGTGCGGATCTACGGGAGCCGGGAGCCGGATTGACGCTGACCAGCCAGCCAGTCCCTCGTCCAGACCAGCGCTGCTGCCTTGGCTGATTTAATTCACAGACAACTCTTTATGTTCTTCCTTCATTTTCTCCTTCTTACTTCTTCCCTCCTCTAGTCTGATTATTCTGGTTGTTGATTTGTTTAGGCAGACGCATTTAATCTATTCTCTTTACACATGTTCTACACCTCCTGCTTTCCTTTCCTTTCTCTCTCTCCGGATTAAGCCGTATCGTTTCTCTGTCTGGTGAATTTTGTTTTATTTAATTTTTCCCCGCCCCTGTCATTTCTCTTTGCGTGGGATAAGGCCTCTTCCATCAGCACCACCTCCACCCTGTTGTTTACTTGTAGTTGTTGTTTCTGGGTTTTTTTGTTTTGGGGTGTTTTTGTTTGTTTGCTTCTGTGTTTGTTTTTATTTTCTGTTTGTTTTTTGTTTGTTTGTTTTCCTTTCCAGGGCTACTTCAATGAACAAATAAAAGCACACCTGGTGGAGGGTCCAAAACATCACTAGGAGTAGGGAGATAAAGTAATCAAAGTCACAACAACGGAGAGCAAGTACCACACTCCAAAAAATACCTCCTGAAGGGCCAGGCCCTGGACAGTGTATGACTCCTCTTTAATATGGTGGTACTCACAGGTGCAGGACACATAACAAGCTTTTAAAACACATAAGGGATAGAAAACTAGCCAAAATGACAAAACGGAAGAATTCTCCTCAAAAGAAATTAGACAAAGAAATGACAGCTAAAGAAATGATCAAAACAGATATAAACAATGTAACTGAACAAGAATTTAGAATAATAGTCGTAAGATTACTCATTGGGCTTGAAAAAACCATAGAAGACAGCAGAAGATCTATTGCTGCAGAGATCAAGGAACTAAAAAATAGTCATGATGAATTTTAAAATGCTGTAAATGGGATGCAAAATAAACTAGAGGTGATGGCAGCGAAGATTGAAGAGGCAAAGGGAAGAATAAGTTAAATAAAAGATAAATTATGGAAAAATATGATGAGAAAAAGAGAGATAAAAAAATTCTGGACCATGAGGGGAGAATTAGAGAACTAAGGGATTCAATGGAATGGAATAATATCCGTATCATAGGAGTTCCAGAAGAAGAAGAAGAGAGAGAAGGGGGAGGAAGGTGTACTTGAACAAATCATAGCTGAGAACTTACCCAGTCTAGGGAAGGAAACAGACATTGAAATCCCGGAGGCACAGAGAACTCCCTTCAGACATAACTTGAATTGATCTTCTGCACAACATAACATAGGAAAACTGGCAAAATACAAAGATAGAGAATTCTGAAAGCAGCTAGGGACAAATGGGCCTTAAATGACAAGGGTAGACACATAAGGGTAGTAGCAGATCTATCTACTGAAACTTGGCAGGCCAGAAAGGAGTGGCAGGAAATTTTCAATGTGCTGAATATGAAAAATATGCAGCCAAGAATCCTTTACCCAGCAAGCCTCTCATTCAAAATAGAAGAGATCAAGGTTTCCAAGACAAATAAAAACTGAAGGAATTAATCACCACTAAACCAGCCCTATAAGAGATCCTAAGGGGGACTCTGAGTGAAATGTTGCAAAGACCACAAAGGACCAGAGACATCACTACAAGCATGAAACCTGCAGATAACACAATGATTCTAAATCCATATCTTTCAATAATAACACTGAATATAAATGGACTAAATGCTCCAATCAAAAGACATAAGGTATCAGAATGGATTAAAAAAATTAAAAGACAAGACCCATCTATTTGCCGTCTATAAGAGACCCATTTTAGACCTGAGGACACCTTCAGGTTGAAAGTGAGGGAATGGAGAACTATCTACCATGCTACTGGAAGTCAAAAGAAAGCTGGAGTAGCCATAATTATATAAGACAAACTAGATTATTAAACTAAAGGCTGTAACAAGAGATGAAGAAGGACATTATGTCATAATTATGGGGTCTATCCATCAAGAAGAGCTAACAATTATAAATGTTTATGCACCATATTTGATAGCACACAAATATATAAACCAGTTAATCACAAAGATAAGCAATCTTATTGGTAAGAATGTGGTAATTGCAGGGGACTTTAATACTCCACTTACAACAGTGGAAAGATCATCTAGACAGAAAATAAATAAAGAAACAATGGCCCTAAAGGATACACTGGACCAGATGGACTCAACAGACACATTCAGAACTTTTCATCCTAAAGCAGCAGAATACACATTCTCCTGGAGCACACATGGAACATTCGCCAAGATAGATCATATATTGGGTCATAAAACAGCCTTCAATATTGAGATCATACGATGCACACTTTCAGATCACAATGCTATGAAACTTGAAATCAACCACAGGAAAAGGTTTGGAAAACCTCCAAATATATGGAGGTTAAAAAAACATCCTACTAAAGAATGAATGGGCAAAAAAAAAAAAAAAAAAAAAAAGAAAGAATGGATCAGCTAGGCAACTAAAGAAGAAATTTTAAAAATATATAGAAACAAATGAAAATGAAAACACAACAGTCCACACCCTTTGGGATGCAGCAAAGGCAGTCCTAAGAGGAAAAAACATTGAAATCCAGGCCTATCTCAAGAAACAAGAAAAATCCCAAATACAAAATCTAACAGCACACCTAAAGGAACTAGAAGTAGAACAGCAAAGAAACCCCAAGGCCAGCAGAAGAGAAATAATAGAGATCAGAGCCAAAATAAACAATATAGAATAAAAAAAATTAAAAAAAACCCAGTAGAACAGATCAATGAAACTAAGGGCTAGTTTTTTGAAAAAATAAACAAAATTGATAAACCCCTAACCAGACTTCTCAAAAAGAAAGATGACCCAAATAGATAAAATCATAAATGAAAAATGGATTTATCACAACCAATCCCTCAGAAATACAAGCAATTATCAGAGATTACTATAAAAAATTATATGCCAAAAACTGGGTAACCTGTAAGAAATGAACAAATTCCTAGACACCTACATATTACCAAAACTTAAATGGGAAGAAATAGAAAATTTGCACAGACTCATAACTAGTGAAGAAATTGAATCAGTTATCAAAAATCTCCCAACAAATAAGAGTCCTGAGCCAGATGGCTTCTCAGGGGAATTCTACCAGACATTTAAAGCAGAGTTAATACTTACCCTTCTCAAGCTTTTCCAAAAAAATAGAAATGGCAGGAAAACTTCTGGACTCATTCTATGATGCCAGCATTACCTTGATTCCCAAACCAGACAGAGACCCCACAAAAAAAGGAGAATTACAGGCCAATATCCCTGATGAACATGGATGCAAATATTCTCAACAAGATATTAGCAAATCGAATTCAACAGCATATAAAAAGAACTATTCAGCATGATCAAGTGGGATTCATTCCTGGGCTGCAGGGCTGGTTCAGTATTCACAAATCAATCAATGTGATACATCACATTAATAAAAGAAAGGATAATAACCATATGGTCCTGTCAATAGATGCAGAAAAAGCCCTTGACAAAATACAACATCCTTTCTTAATAAAAACCCTCAAGAAAGTCGTGATAGAAGGAACATACTTAAACATCATAAAAGCCATATATGAAAAGCCCACAGCTAATATCATCCTCAATGGGGAAAAACTGAGAGCTTTCCCCCTGAGATCAGGAACATGACAGGGATATCCACTCTTACCACTGTTATTTGACATAGTGTTGGAAGTCCTAGTATCAGCAATCAGACGACAAATTGAAATAAAAGGCATCAAAATTGGCAAAGAAGAAGTCAAACTTTCACTTTTCATAGATGATGTGATTCTCTACATGGAAAACCCAAAAGACTCTACCAAAAGACCGCTAGAACTGACACATGAATTCAGCAAAGTCGCAGGGTACAAAATCAATGTACAGAAATCAGTTGCATTTCTATACACCAATAATGAAACAACAGAAAAAGAAATCAAGGAACTGATCCCATTGACAATTGCACCAATAACCATAAAATACCTAGGAATAAACCTAACCAAAGATGCAAAAGATCTGTATGCTGAAAACTACAGAAAACTTATGAAGGAAATTGAAGAAGACACAAAGAAATGGAAAAACATTCCATGCTCGTGGATTAAAAGAATAAATATTGTTAAAATGTCAATACTACCCAAAGCAATCTACACATTCAACACACTCCCAATGAAAATTGCATTGGCATTCTTCTCAAAGCTAGAACAAACAATCCTAAAATTTGTATGGAACCACAAAAAGACCCCAAATAGCCAAAGTAATGTCAAAGAAGAAAACCAAAGAGGGAGGCATCACAATCCCAGACTTTAGCCTCTACTACAAATATGTAATCATCAACACAGTGTGGTATTAGCACAAAAACAGACACATAGACCCATGGAATAGAACAGAGAATCCAGAATTGGACCCACAAATGTATGGCCAACTAATCTTTGACAAAGCAGGAAAGAGGATTCAATGGACAAAAGACAGTCTCTTTAACAAATGGTGCTGGGAGAACTGGACAGCAACATGCAGAAGAATGAAGCTGGACCACTTTCTTACACCATTCACAAAAAATAAACTCAAAATGGATGAAAGACCTAAATTTGAGACAGGAAACCATCAAAAGCCTAGAGGAGAAAACAGGCAACAACCTCTTTGACCTCAGCTGCAGCAATTTCTTGCTCAACACATCTCCAAAAGCAAGGGAATTAAAAGCAAAAATGAACTATTGGGACCTCATCAAGATAAAAAGCTTCTGCACTGCAAGGGAAACAATCAACAAAACTGAAAGGCAACCAACGGAATGGGAAAAGATTTTTGCAAATGACATATCAGATAAAGGGTGAGTATCCAAAATCTATAAAGAACTTACCAAACTCAACACCTGACAAATAACCCAGTGAAAAAATGGGCAGAAGACGTGAATAGACACTTTTCCAAAGAAGACATCCAGATGGCCAACAGACACATGAAAAGATGTTCAATGTCACTAATCATTAGGGAGATACAAATCAAATCCACACTGAGATACCACCTCACACCAGAGTGGCTAAAATTAACAACTCAGAAAACAACAGATGCTGGCGAGGATATGGAGAAACAGGAACCCTCTTGCACTGTTGGTAGGAATGCAAACAAAAAGGGAAACAAAGGCAAAAGGTCACTTAGAGAACTCAGCGACTTATTAAGGAGGAATAACATTCATATCATAGGAGTCCTGGAACATGAAGAGAGAGAAAAGGGGCATAAGGTTTCTGTGAGCAAATTATAGCTGAAAACGTTCCTAATCTGGGGAAGTACACAGATATCAAAATCCAAGAAGCACAGAGAATTCCCATTAGATTTAACAAAAACTGACCATCACCAAGGCATATCATAGGCAGATTCACAAAATACACATACAAGGAAAGAATCATGAAAGCATCAAGGGAAAAAAAGTCCTGGGACGCCTGGGTAGCTCAGTCAGTTAAGCGTCTGACTTTGGCTCAGGTCATGATCTCACAGTTGGTGAGTTCAAGTCCCACATCAGGCTCTCTGCTGTCAGCTCAGAGCCCATTTCAGATCCTCTGCCCCCTCTCTCTCTGCCCTTCCCCTGCTCTCTCTCTCTCTCTCTCTCTCTCTCTCTCAAATAAACATTTTTTTTTAATCCTTAATTTACAAAGGAAGATAGATCAGGTTCACAGCAGACCTGTCCACAGAAACTTGGCAGGCCAGAAGAGAGTGGCAGGGTATATTCAACTTGCTAAATCAGAAAAATGTACATCCAAGAATTCTTTATCCAGTAAGGCTGTCATTCAGAGTAAAAGGAGAGATAAAGAGTTTCTCAGATAAACAAAAACTAAAGGAATTCATGGCCACTAAACTAGCCCTGCAAGAAATTTGAAGGGGGACTCTTTGAGTGGAGAAAAAACAAAACAAAATCAAAAAGACCAAAAGCAACACAGACTAAAAAAGACCAGAGAACATTACCAGAAACATCAACTCTACAGGCAACAGAGTGGCACTAAATTCATATCTTTCAATAACCACTCTAAATGCAAATGGACTAAATGCTCCAAACAAAAGACATAGGGTATCAGAATGGATAAAAAAAAGTAATAATAAGAAGACCCATCTACATGCTGCCTACAAGAGACTCATTTTAGACCTAAAGACACCTGCAGATCAAAAGTAAAGGGATGGAGAACCATCTATCATGCTAATAGTTGTCACAAGAAACACAGAGTAGCCATTCTTATATCAGACAAACTGAATTTTATTTTTTAACTTTATTTATTTATTATTTTGAGACAGAGAGAGAGCGAGAAAACACGGGGAGGGGTAGAGAGACAAGGAGAGAGAGAACCCCAAGGAGGCTCCACACTGTCATCACAGAGCCCAATTCAAGTCTTCAACCTAATATCACAACCTCAGCTGAAATCAAGAGTAGGATGCTTCACCGAATGAGCCACCCAAGCTCTCCCAGACAAACTGAATTTTAAAACAAAGACTGTAACAAGAGATGAAGAAGGGTGTTATATCATAATTAAGGAGTCTATTCACAAAGATCTAACCATTGTAAATATTTATGCTTCTAACTTGAAAGAATGCAAATACATAAATCAGTGCATCACAAACATAAAGGAATTCATTGAGAATAATACAATAACAGTAGGACTTTAAATTTTTTTTTAATGTTTATTTATTTTTGAGACAGAGAGAAAGCATGAACGGGGGAGGGGCAGAGAGAGAGGGAGACACAGAATCGGAAGCAGGCTCCAGGCTCTGAGCCATTAGTCCAGAGCCCGATGCGGGGCTCGAACTCACAGACCGCGAGATCGTGACCTGAGCTGAAGTTGGACCCTTAACCGACTGAGCCACCGAGGCGGCCCAACAGTAGGACTTTAACACACCACTTACAACAATGGACAGATCATCTGAGTAGAAAATCAACAAGGAAACAATGGCTTTGAATGACACACTAGACCGATAGACTTAACAGGTGTATTCATCTCATCCTAAAGCAGAAGAATACACATGCTTCTTGCATGCACATGGAACATTCTCCATCTTCCAGTATGTGTGAAACACATACTGTTTCACAAATTAGCTCTCAACAAGTACAGAAAGATTGAGATTCACCATGCATATTTGCAGACCACAGTGGTATGAAACTTGAAATCAACCACAGAAAAAAATTTGGAAACACCACAAATACTTGGAGATTAAAGAACATCCACTAAAGAATGAATGGGTTGACCAAAAAATTAAAGAGGAAATTAAAAAGTACATGAAAGCCAATGAAAATGAAAACATGACAATCCAAAGCCTCTGGGATGCAGCAAAGGTGGTCATAAGAGGGAAGTATATAGCAATCCAGGCCGTTCTAGAGAAGGAAGAAATGTCTCAAATACATGACCGAATATTACACCTAAAGGAGCCTGAAAAAGAACAGAAAATAAGGCCCAAAACTAACAGAGGAAGAGAAATAATAAAGATTTGCATAGAAATCAATGATATCGAAATAAAAATAATAAAAAATAGAACATATTAAAAAAAACTAGGAGGTGGTTCTTTGAAAGAATTAACAAAATTGATAAACCCCTACCCAGATTTATCAAAAACAGAAAGAAAAGTTCCCAGATAAATAAAATAACAAATGAAGGAGGAGACATCACAACCAACACTGCAGATATATAAACAATAAGATAATATTATGAGCAATTAATGCCAATAAATTTGGAAATCTGGAAGGAATTGATAAATTTCTAGAAAATTATAAACTACCAAAACTACCAAAAGCAGAAAGAAATAAAAATTTGAACAAACCCATAACCTGTAAAGAAATTGAATTAGGAATCAAAAATCTCCCAACAAACAAGAGTCCAGTACTGGATGACTTCTCAGGGTAATCGTACCAAGCATTTAAATAAGAGTTAATACCTAAGTTTTAAAGCTGTTCCAAAAAGTAGAAATGGAAGGATAATTTCCAAATTCATTCTATAAGACCAGTTTTATCTTGATTCCAAACCAGACAAAGACCCCACTAAAAAGGAAAATTACAGATCAATTTCCATGATGAACATGGATGCAAAAATTCTCAACAAGATACTAGCAAATCGAATCCAACACTACACTGGAAGAATTACTCACCAAGATCAAGTGGGATTTATTCCTGACTGCAGGGTTGGTTCAATATCTGCAAATCAATTGTGATACATCACATTAATAAAAGAAAGGACAGGAACCACATGATCCTCTCAATAGGTGCAGAAAAAGCATTTGACAAAATAGAGCACCCTTTCTTGATAAAAACCCTCAAGACGGTAGGGATAGAAGGAACATACTTCAACATCATAAAGCCCATGTACAAAATACCCACAGCTAATATCATCCTTAATGGGAAAACACTGAGAGCTTTACCCCTAAGATCAGAACATGACAGGGATGCCCACACTCACCACTGCTGTTCAACATAGTACTGGAAGTCCTAGCTTCAGCAATCAGACAACAAAAAGAAATAAAAGGCATCCAAATCAGCAAGGAAGAAGTCAAACTTTCACTTTTAAAATGACATGATACCCTATGTGGAAAACCCAAAACACTCCACCAAAAAACTATTAGAACTGTTACATGAATTCAGCAAAGTCATAGGATATATAATCAATGTACAGAAATCAGTTGCATTTCTTTATATCAATAATAAAGCAGCAGAAAGAGAAATCAAGGAATTGATCCCATTTATAATTGCACCAAAAACCCAAAAAAATTGCACTCAAAAACAATTGCACCATAAAATATCTAGGAATAAACCTAACCAAAGAGGTGAAAGATCTGAACACTAAAAACTATAGAAAAGTTATGAGAGAGAGTGAAGACGACACAAAAAAATGGAAAAACATTCCATGCTCATGGATTGGAGGAAAAAATATTGGTAAAATGTATATACTACCCAAAGCAATCTACACATTTAGTGCAATCCCTGTCAAAATAACACCAGCATTCCTCATGGAGCTAGAACAAACAATTCTAAAATTTGTATGGAACCAGAAAAGACCCTGAATAGCCCAAGTCATGTTGAGAAAGAAAACCAAAGCTGGAGGCATCACAATTCCAGACTTCACGCTGTATTACAAGGCTGTAATCATCAAGACAGTAGTGAGACTGGCACAAAAACAGACACATAAATCAATGGAATAGAATAGTATGGCCCCAAACGTATGGCCAACTAATCTTCAACAAAGCAGGAAAAAAATATCCAATGGAAAAAAGATAGTCTCTTCAGTAAATGGTGTTGAGGAAACTGAACAGTGACATGCAGAAGAATGAACCTGGACCACTTTCTTACACCAGACACAAAAATAAACTCAAAATGGATGAAAGACCTAAATGTAAGACAGGAAAATATTAAAATCCTAGAGATGAAAATAGGCAACAGCCTCTTTCATCTCAGCTGCAACAACTTCTTACTCAACACTTCTCCGGAGGCAAGGGAAACAAAAGCAAAAATGAACTATTGGGACCTCATCAAGATAAAAGTCTTCTGCATAGAAAAAGAAACAATCAACAAAACTAAAAGGCAACTGATGGAATAAGAGAAGATACTGGGAAATGATATATCAGATAAAAGATTAGTATCCAAAATACTAAAGAACTTATCAAACTCAAAACCTAAAAAACAAATAATCCAGTGGAGAAATGGGAAGAAGACATGAACAGACACTTTTCCAAAGAAGACATCCAGATGGCTAACAGACACATGAAAAGATGCTCAACATCACTCATTATCAGGGATATACAAATCAAAACCTTATGCTGAGATACGACCTCACACCGGTGAGGCTAAGTGTGGCTAAAATTAACAACTCAGGAAACAATAGATGTTGGCGAGGATGCAGAGAAAGGTGAACATTTCTGCTTTGTTGATGGGAATGCAAACTCACACAACTACTCTAGAGAACAGTATGGATATTCCCCAAAAATTAAAAATAGAGCTATCTTACGACCCAGCAATTGCACTACTAGGTATTTATCCAAACGATATAAAAATGCTGATTCAAAGGGACACAGGCACCCCAATGTTTATAGCAGCACTATCAACATTGGCCAAATTATGAAGACCCCAAATGTCCATCGACTGATGAATGGGAAAAGATGTGGTATATATATAATATAATATTACTCAGTGATCAAAAAGAATGAAATCTTGCCATCTACAGCAACATGGATGGAACTAGAATGTATTATACTAAACGAAATAAGTCAGTCAGAGAAAGACAAATACCATATGATTTCACTCATGTGGAATTTGAGAAACAAAACAGATGAATATGGGAAGGAAAAGGAAAATGAGATGAAAACAGAGAGGGGGGCAAATCATAAGAGACTCTTAAGTATAGACAACAGGCTGAAGATTGCTAGAGTGGTGTGGGGTATGGGGAATGGGCTAAATGGGTGATGGTCACTAAGGAGGGCATTTCTTGGGATGAGCACTGGGTGTCATAGGTAAGTGATGAGTCACTGGGTTCTGCTCCTGAAACCAATGCTACACTGTATGTTAACTAACTTGAATTTAAATAAATAAACTTAAAAAAAAGAGGAACGTGTAGACAGCACACTGACACTCGTCAGAGAAAAGGAAGATGAGATACATATTTGCATGGATTCCAAAAATTGAAGGATAAAGTATAAAAATATATTTTAAGGAAAAGAAAGACAATAGTCTCAAAATATACCTTGTTTTATAAACTTGGGTCTGAAACCATGCAAATGCATTGTGGAAATAGATAAAATGAAAACAACTCAACCTAAAAAAGCAATACCTAAAAATTGAAAGTAAATTAAACAAATGACCTTAATTGTGTATTAAGTTAGTAGCCAACTGAGAGAAATTATTTCAAGTGACTTTAAAACAAGATAGATCACACGTCCCAATGTGGACTATATTCTTTGTGGGACAAAGAGAACCGAAAAAAAATTATAAATTATTAAGCTGTTTTCAGTAGTATGGAGGTGTTTGTGTGTCTGTGTGTAAGTGTGCATGTGTATGTGTAGTAGGATAAAGCAAATGTGGTAATGTTGATGCTGTTGGGAGCCACAGTGGTTTTCTTCTCTCCCGCTTCTACATTTATATGATGCTTATGATCACATTGGGCCCACCTGAAGAATCCAGAATAATCTCTCTATTTTAAGGTCAGCTGATTAGCAAACTTAATTCCATCTACAACTTAAATTCTCACTCACCTTGTAACATAACATATTCACAGGTCCCAGGAATTAGAGCAAGGACAGTTTTGAGAGGGTCATTATTCTGCCTAGCATCCCACTCAGAACATGCCAGGAAAGAGGTTGATGCTTCCCCAACTATGAAAAGGAAAGTGGCGAGTTTTGTCACTAGCTTGTTATATTGTACAGCTTCATAAAGTTGGGACCCTGGCCCTGATCACATCAAAATGGCAAGCACTTCCTTAATCGTCATGCTTAAAGCCTTACAGCCTAGGGATCAAGGTCAGTCTCCCAGAAGCTAGCATCTTGCCCCATCCCGTTGCTGCAACTTGCTTCAGAGTGGGAATAAATGGAAACAAGGAAATTTCACGTCTGCTACTGCCCTTATGCCCATGATTTTTCCCCAGCGGACACCAATCCAGCAGGCTGAGTGCTCTTAAGCTCTTTGATCCATGGAAACCAACTGTATCCTCTTGCTTAAAGCTATCGATCGTGGTCAACCACAGTGTTGGGCCTAGTTCCGATAGATCGTTTTCATAAGAGCAAGTGAAAGCACTTCACACTCAGTAAACTCAAGCAAAATTTTATTATAGAAGATAGTAATGCTGTAATGGAGAAGAGAAGAATAACAACAGAAAAACCCACAACACATTCAGAACTCATATTCACACAAACTGGAGAGACGGGAGCAGTAAAATGGAATGGGCAACCAGCTTTAGCAAGAAGGGTCACTTGCAGCTTCCCTGAGAGGGAGGAGACAAAAGATGAACTCACTGGGGCACCTGGGTGGCTCAGCTGGTTAAGCATCCAAATCTTGATTTCAGCTCCGGTCATGATCTCACTGTTGCCAGGACGAACCTGGCACTGGGCTCTGAGCTGTCAGCACAGAGCCTGCTTGGGATTCTCTTTCTCTCCCTCTCTCAGCCCTGCTCAGGCTCTCTATCTCTCAAAATGAATAAGTAAACTTAAAGAATAAGTAAATAAAATTCTTAAAAAAAAATATGCAACTTGTCTAGATTCTTTTATTCATCCTTGAACACTTGCCCGGTGAGTGCGTGGTCCCAAGATATTTAACTCCCTGAAAGATTATATTAGTATTTACACACAATTTATTCCTCCCGGGAGGCCAACATTATTTGTAGATTAGTAATCTGTCTATACCTTTTCTCCATATGATATTGGATCTTCTGTTCTCTACTGACTGACCCAATGGGAGTAAACCTTCTTGAATTCTTTTATATCATTTCACAGTTAGGATAATTTGTGAATGCTACTCCCTTGAGTCCACTTTTTCCCATTTCCTAAGCCCAACATTGGAGTCCTTATTAAATTATAGTCAACAGAATAAACATTAGAATACTGTTCTTAAACCAGGCATGGAGATGCATAAGAGGATAAAAGAGCCACTGGGAACAGTTAAATAATATTTAAAAAATAATTAAAATATAACTATAATATTAAAAACAAATTTCTGTAAAAGGACAACTAGGATTATTCTATTCACATAAAAGAATACGAAGAGAAAACCAAACACATTTATTGAAGCCCTAACTAGCCCCCAGTGTGATTCTATTTGGAGATGAGGCTTTTCAGAGGAAATTAAGGTTAAATGAGGGTCAGAAGAGCAGGATCCGAATCCAAGGATGAATGACCTTATAAGAAAAGGAGAGAGAGAGAACGTTCCATATGCATGTTCCGAGAAAAGGCGAGGTGAGCATGTGGCAAGAAGGTGGTCATCTGTAAGCCAGGAAGAGAGTCATCACCAGGAATTAAATTGGCTGGCATCTTGATCTGTACTTCCAAGCTTCCAGAACTATGAGGAATAAATGTCTATGTTTAAGGCTCCCACTCTGTGGTATTTTATTCTGGCAGCCAGAGCCAAAACAGTGAACAACATCAGAGTAGTACTGAGTTTACAGCTGGTTCCAAGTGCCCATTTATACGCATTGATCTTCCAGAAGAAACAGAACAGAAGAACAGACAGTGCTGGCACTCAGAGAAGTCTCCTTGGTCATTTCAGGGAGGAAGGGGAAAAAAAAAGACAGTGGAGAGTGATTTACTAAGAGTGACTCATAAATTCACCAACTGAAGTTGAGAACACTGAGCCGGGCCGGGGGACGTAAGAATGAGGCTGAGGCCAGATATGGATGAAGTGAGTGATGGGGGCGAGCAGAGGAACTTTCTCTCTATATGATGATGGGAGACAGGGAAGCAGAATGGTCTCTGCCAATGTTATTCATGAACCAAAATACTTTCAGAATCTCAGTTCAGTCCCAAGACCCTAACACTTCCCATATAAAATATTTCCAACAGACAATGACAACCTGGCTTCCCAAAACATAAGAAGAAGAAGAAGAGGAAGAAGAGGAAGAAGGAGAAGGAGAAAGAGAAGAAGAAGAAGAAGAAAAGAAGGAGAAGGAGGAGAAAGAGAAGGAGAAGGAGAAGAAGAAGAAGAAGAAGGAGGAGGAGGAGGAGGAGGAGGAGGAGGAGGAAGAGAAAAAGGAGGTGGGGGAGGAGAAGAAATGAGCCTGGAGCAAACGATCTTCACTACTAAGAAGTTTAAACATTCAGATTATGAAAGAAGTTATCTATAGAAGGCAGCACATATGCAAACAAAGGACTCTCATCAGACAATTGGTACATACAAATGATTACACAATTAGGGCCCAGCTAATCAGAGCCTGTAACTCATTGCAGTAACTGCTACTGTCCTATTCAGAGATCTGTCTTCATTTCACTGTGCTTTGGGAGGGGGTGAATGGGAAAGATAAAGTTGAAAGGTTAATTCCCTGTAATTTGTAAACCCCATCTCTTTGACAGAGATTTTTTTAATGATTTTTTAATGTTTATTTATTTTTGAGAGAGAGAGGGGAGGCAGGGCAGAGAGAGAGAGGGAGACAGAGGATTCGAAATGGGCTCTGCACTGAGAACAGACAGACCTCTGTGGGCTGGAACTTGGCGATCATGCCCTGAGATCATGACCTGAGCCGACCGAAGTCAGATGCTTAACCAACTGAGCCACCCAGGCTCCCCAACCAAAAGAGATCTTAAAAAGAGAGAGAGAGAGAGAGAGAGAGAGAGAGAGAGAGAGACCACTGCTTTATCCTCTGAAGGGAAAGGCACCCCAGCATATGTGAGAGTGTCACATAACACTCTCAACCAGTAACACATTTACAGAGGAAATGTGGCTGAGAAAAACCTAAGAGTTCAGATTTGAGCTTCCAAGATGTTATAAACAGTGACAGGCATAAAAATTAAATTATGACAGAAAAAAAAAAGACTTCTGATGCTTTGTGTCTGAAAAATAAAAACAAACACTATTTATTAAATCTGAACATCTTATGGAGGAAACATTTTTAACCTCGGGCATTAATTATGGTTGCGCCACTAATGGGGTCTAGAGGAAGCAGATTCAACCCGCTTCATCCCCAGGGAGAGAGCATCCACAAGTTCACAGAGTCATGCATTATCTCCATTTTATTGTCCGACAGAGTAAAGAATGAGCTGAAACCTTGTGCTACATTAAATACGCTGGCCAAGCCTGAAATGTCTATTTCTTCACCCACCATCTAAAAAGTATTATCCGCTCTCAGAAACGTCTCTCATATTCTTCAAGATGAGTTTAGAACAAAGCCCCCAGGAATTTATTTTTTCTCCGTGATTAATTTTTTAAGGAGTGAGACTGTAGGCTGGTTCCTAACCATTCCCTGTGATTACTGAGTTTTCTGCAGAATTTCATGAACTTATGGTGCTTCTAGCAAGACTTCTTCAATAGTAGGTAATGATGCCAGCTGCCACAATCTACTCATCATTCTCTGCAAAAAGTAAGAGCAACACGTGCGGCCCTTACCTGGGAGGTCACTGGGTTGACCTGGTCAGCCTCTGGGGCACCTGAGCAGGGCTGAGGACACCAGCCAAGTCAGCGGCAACGTCTGGATCCATTTGCTAGGGCTGTCGCAACAAAGTAACGCCAACTGGGTGTCTTAACAGAAATGTATTGGGGGGAAAATGCGTCTTTTCCGCAGGATGGTTCCTCCCACGCTTTGTGAGGGAAGGTTCGGGTCCAGGCCTTGTAGGTGGCCAACTTCTCTCTGTGTCTCCTCACATCATCTCCCCTCACGTGTGTCTCTTTCTCTGCACACAGCACTTTTCTCAATAAGGACACCAGTCCAATCGATTAGGAGCCCACCCCAAGACTTCACCTTAACGAGCTATATCCACAATGACCCTATTCCCAACTAAGGTCCCCACCTAAGATACGGGGGATTAGGACTGACTTAATATTTAATTTGGGGGGAGAGACAATGCAACCCATAACAACATCCAGGGAACAACACGCGTGCCCCAGCAAATCCCACTGTGTAGTCACATGATCTCTCTATGCAAATACGGAGAGGGTGCTTAGGTCTCTTCCTCTTCTTATAAAGGTTAGAGCCCCACTCTTACGACCTCATTTAACCCCAGTCTCCCTCTCATAGGCCCCGTTTCCTGATACGCTCACATTACAGGTTAGGGCTTCCACATATGAAGGGCAGGGGGGAGGCGGGGAGGCAGGGACACACCCTTCACTGCATCGCAATCCCGTGGAAGAGACTATCATCCTCATTTTACACATGAGGAAACGAGGCACAAGAAACTTAAGCGCAGTCCCACCGCTAGAACTAGAATGAGCTGCAAGTTGGACTCCCAAAAGCCATTTATTTGTCCACCATTACTGGGTGTCCCGCACCATATGACTTAATATGAAAAAAGGGAAATTTAGAAGCGCTTTGCAGGTGTCTCTAACCGGCAGAGAGGTACGACGCACCCGGGTGAGGACCATGATTCCTTTCCCCACTGCCAACCGCCCTACTCTGCTCCGGATCCCGGAGGCATGGTGGATCCAGGGGGCTGGGAGGCTGTACTGCCCAGCCATGCACACGGGGCGGAGCTGGGTCTGAATCTCAACTCTGTGACCTTACTAGGACCTAAATGTTTGATGTCTCTGTGCCTCGGGGTCCCTTGTGCAAGGAGTTTCGGAATATGGCCCGGCACACGGTAAATTTATAGATGCTTTAGAAATATTACTTGTTATTAAAGCCATATAAGCCTTGAGAATGAAGAATTTTTGAATGCTCCCAAGTTCCTTAACCAACTGGGGCTATCTGTAAGTTAAGGACTATGTGCTCTCTGCGTTCAGAGGCCCCAGAAACGAATTTTTGACATCAGCTTAACCCAAACTCTTCTAAGATGTCTTCTGCACTTGGGCTGCAGATCCAAGTATGAAAGAGTCGCTCTGGGATCCAGCGGTGAGTCTGTCTTATCTACAAAGAGGCACAAATCACGTGTCGGTGAGGCTAAACCCACACCAGACCACCTCGTCTCTCTCCCTCACACGCCTCTCTTCTTCCTCAAGGTCTGAAAGTTTATTACACCAAGGCTCAAGAACGAGTTACCCAAGCAGTCTTGCGGTATGCACGTGCCATGTCTTAGATCTATTTTATTCATTTCAATCCAGGGTGTCAAATGACCTGCTCCAGGAAAATGCCCCCCCCCCCAACCCTTTGGTAGGTCGGAGGAAGTCCAGAGGGAGGCAATGAAGTCCTCACCCTGAAAGACTTAAGTCTCACATGCTCCAGGAATATGCTCTGGAAGTGGGAAGGGATCAGGGAAAGAATGTTGCTGAGGTCAAAATGAAAGAAGATTCGAGCCCTGTATCCTCGCATCCCCACGTACAAATGTGGGTGATACGGGCTGTATCAAACCCCACGGATACTTCCCCAACCAAACGCTGACTCTCGAAGGGTAGAGACGGGAGGAGTCCCATGGAGGGGCCGCTTGACCACTGCTTCCTCTGTGAGGGACCCTCTTGCCCCCGCGGACTCCGTGGGGGAGGAAAAGTCTCCCATCTGCTTCCCTGCGGCTCCCTCTTCGCTCTCCTGCGCGAGGATTTTGTAAAGACACCCCTGCCACCCAGTTGCAAAAAGTAGCAACTTCCCCTCCGGCCGACTGAGCGCTCATTTGAATGCGTTTCCTTTTCATTAAGAACAAAGGTTGGAGTCCGAGCTCGGCTGCGCGGGGGCAGGAAAGTTCGCGGCGTGTGTCGAGAGAGAACACACACACACACACACACACACGCACACACACACCCCACACACACACACACACACACTGACCCACGAGAAAGGGAGAGGGGAAAACACCAATCCTCGGGGCGCTGGGCTTTTTCGACTTTTCCTTTAAAAAGAAAAAAAAGTTTTCAAGCTGTAGGTTCCAAGAACAGGCAGGAGGGGGCCGAGGCGGGGGGTTTTACAGAAAAGGCGGCCGTTCGGTTATGAGTCACAAGTGGGTTATAAAAGGGTCGCACGTTCGCTGGCGCGGGCTTCCTGTGCGCGGCCGGCCACGTCGGGCCGCCTGCAGCCTCGGGACCGGAGCCGACGCGAGCGCGGGCGCAGCGCAGGCCGCCCGGGCCGCCAGGTACGCCGACCCCGCGCCCCCGCCCGCCCTTCCGAGCCCCCCGGAGCCGCGGCCCCCGCCCCGCGCGCACGT
Organism: Panthera tigris; assembly: GCF_018350195.1. Classification (NCBI taxonomy): domain Eukaryota; kingdom Metazoa; phylum Chordata; class Mammalia; order Carnivora; family Felidae; genus Panthera; species Panthera tigris. The sequence goes on along the minus strand of NC_056668.1, from coordinate 18,871,417 downwards.
GGCCGCCGAGCGCCCGTCGGAGGGGCACAGTGCGCGGGGCCGCGCCCGGGACGGGAGGCCGCTGGGGGAGGGGGGGGGGGAGTCCGGAGGGCGAGGGGGGGGGAGCGCGGGGAAGGGAGGGTGGAAGGACCCGCACGCAGCTTCTGTGCCAGGTTCCCTTGGCTGGCGGAGGAGGTAGGTCCCCGTGACCTGGCCTTGGACGAGCTTAGCCAGCGGGGTGGCCAAGTGTGTGCAAAACACACTTGGAGGGACAGGGTCGATCTGAAGGGACCGCCTTCAAAACACGTGTCCTTTCTATTTTCTTTGGAAAAGCAACTCATAATCATATAGCTTAATTTTACAAAAGTCCGAGTCCTAACTTATCAGATCCCAATGTCTGTATAATGGACGTAAGGCCATTGAACTTCGGGATTGATTTGCCCCCGTGGTGCCAGGGGGCGGGGGGGGGGGGGGTGTTTAGTTTCTGTGTTTGTTTTGTTTTGTTTTTGCGGAGCACGTTGGATATCTTTCTTTATTCTCGTAAAACCCCAGGGCCCGGTCTTTCGAATTTTATATCGTCCTAAGCAGGCATATTGGGACGGTTATGAATAAACTTTAAGCTAGAATTACTGAAGCTGACGGCTGACAGAGATACAAATGAGAAGCCAGTCTTTAAAAATGAGGGGGCTGAGGCCGAGAGAGGTGAAGTTACTTCTCTGGTGCCACACGGCAAATCTAGGATTCCCCTATGATTTCAAGAGGCCGACAGTACCTAACGATGCTTGTAATTTAATTTATATTTTGCGCCAAATAGTTGAGGTTCAATGGAGATAGACTTTCCCCCTAATGTTATGTAGATGTTTCCAAGTCAAAGTCGCTCATTATCTCCGTTCATCTCCCTGAAGAAGTAGTGCCTCTTTTATATGGCTTTAACATAATGTAGAATCTAAATGAACTAGGGCAGCCAAACTTTTAATAATCACAGGACTGATCTTTTAAAATGGGCATGTATATTTAATTGCTTATCTATGCGAACAGTGATATAAGCTATGAAGGTGACAAAGCAATTTCCTGCATATTGTCTACTCTAATAGTCATAATGATAAGAAACTGCAGGGTTAGGTGGTGTTATCCCCATTTTGTCCGTGGGGACTTGTGGCTCAGAGAATTTGTGTTTTCTCTGGTAAGGTCATTAGGTTCTTAGTGTAAAGCCTACTGTTAGGGGCAGATGTGAGATGTGGGATGTTGGGGGTTGGCCGGTGGTGGGTGGGGGACTTGGGACATGAAACCTCTCAGCTCAGGCTCATTCCCATCATACTTTGCTGCCTCCCTGATTCCTTCCTTAGAACCGCAGCGCTTTTAGTCATTACTTCTGCTGCACAGGCTACTCCGTAATGGCCTGTAATAACTGGGTTCTCTCACATGGCGGGGGCAGCTCACCTTGGCCACAGGACAGAGTTTCATCACCACACGTATTAAGAAAGAGTAACATGAGTGCTGGCTGAGACCTACACTGTTTCAAGACCGAACAGTGGCATTTGCACAAACTCCTACTCTGTTTTTACCTAACTAGTCATATGTAAAAAGTATAACTTACTGGTTTTTAAAAGAAAAAAAAAAAATCCGTAAATGCCACGTTCCCTAAATGGGAAGGCCATCATCACGTTCTGTCTGGGCCAGACACTGTGCTGGACGCTGGAGAGCAGTCAGCAGTGAACAAACAGCACAGCCCTACCCTCAGGAATCTTAAAAGTTGGAGGAAAGGCTAACAGCACATTGCTGTGTCAACGGCATGTAACATAAGTAGTTAAACTACTTAGGATGTGCTGTGAATTTGGTCATTCTCTACGTTCCAGTGGCATACATGGAAAATTAATAACCTTCATCTTTCTTCATAGCTCATCAGATCAGTCTTCGGTGAATCAAAAAATCCACCCCTAAAAAGCCCCCTAGGTTTCAACTTCTGAAGAGTTTTTTCATCAGCTATTTTATGTCATGACTAAGATCTACCATTCAGTCTAAAGGAGGTTTTTCATTTTAGAGCATTAGTTCTTAAGCCCCTTTTTTCCTACCTTAAATCTAATGGAAGCCATGTGCGCTTTTCTCAGAAATGGTAAGAAGTGAAAATATGCATCCTCACACACAATTTTGTATTCGTGTCAGTGGGCTCCAGCCTTCCTTGAAGCTCAGGCACAACCCTCCTGGGGTGGACTTTGCTCATCCATCCCTATTCTAACCTGGTAGAACTTGAATAGCTTGAAAGATAGAGAGTGACGTGTGGACTCCACCTTGCACCTAGACAGGACGTCTTGGTCCTTGACTCGTTGGTGTCTCTACATTTTTGTGAGTCACTAGCTGTGAATCATAGCTCAAGCTATTGATTTTAATAGCTTTCCTGCTTTGGTGGTGGGCCTGCCGCCCACAGAGCAAAAGCCTGGTATTTTGGAAGAGGTACCAGCCTGAGAACCATGGTAGGACTCTAGTCCCACCTCTGTGCAAATTCCTGTGCCTCATTCTTCTCATCTCTAAAATGGGTGGTGGGGACTGAGTCATCTCTAGAGTCCCTCAAAGTGATGAAGAAATTCTGTGATTCCAGCATATGATTACTTACCACTTCACTTCACTTTCATACATCTTCTAAGACAGAGCCCGACCCAGTGAATCCATATCCCCTCTGTCCAAAGAGTCAGAGTCAGTAAGCACCAGTACAAGTGACTGGAGAATGTATGTTTGTCTTTCATCCATCTTACTGGCTTCCAAGCTGTCACACGTTTGCTGAGTTGGACAGAATAAGAAAATCATGACACACTCTGTCTCAAGGAAAAATGCTAAAGTTTGAAAGGCCGCTCTTTATCCCACCTTTTCTCTGACTACATCTTTCTTATATGTATATATTCCCTTTATCTCAGACTCTTAAAGAAAACAACAATGTTTATTTGTTCATTGCTGCATAAGACTCACCTGCCATAAAACACTGAAGCCGTGTCCGTCAGTCTTGTCTTGGGGCTTACAAGAGTCAGGGCCAAAAGCACACTTATCCTCAAATGAACACATCACACATCTGAGCAGTTCAGCATCTTCATTCATGGCTCCAAGGCTCTCTCTCGGCAGCGTGGAAGAAGAGCGAACCAAAAGGCACAATTCCCACCCGTAGACGCCGGTGACATACTAGCCAGAAAAAGAGACTTCACATGGGTCCAGTGGCATGGCTTGACGGGTTGTGCCAACTCGGAATCAGTTCTGGAAAACAATACCCACATGCGGGCAGATGGGGTTAAGGCAAAGGCAGAAAGGTTAGTGAAGAATATCACACAGCTCGTGTGATCAAGTTGTGAAGCTGATGTTTGGAGAAGTGAATGACATTCAGCGGCATTTACGCAGTTCTCCATGATGAGAATGCTGTATACACGGTGTAAGTTCCTGGCTGTCCTAACGAAGTGCTGTGCTCCTTTATGTTGTGCAGCCACCATGGGGCCAGCATAGTGGTTCAGAGCACGGACACCGGTGGCGGATTGCTCGAGTTTGTATTCTAGCGGCAGCCCTGCTTACGCACCCTTTAGCCTTGGGCAAATGACTTCACTTGCCTGAGCCCCAGTGCCACCAGGGATAAATGGAGAGGATGATAAAAGTCATTCCTAAGGCTGCTATGAGGAAGAAGAAGTCAAACGAGTGCATGGCCCAGAGACCCATGGAAGTGTTTGCAGTTAGCGTGCATACGTGTATGATCTTGCGTATTTCAAGAAACCAATTTGGAAAGTGAGATACAAAACCAGTCCGAAAGAGTGAGGTATGTAGGTACAAAATGGCCTCTAGAAGTTCTTGACAAGGTTGTTCGGTTTTGATGGGTTTTTAACAGTTTCATAATACGTTTTTTTTCCCTCCGTAGCCCCAAGAAACTCATAAAACACTTTGGAAAATTGCTTCCACGGAAACATTTTGGCGTACCTTTATGATTCAAAGATTAGAATACCAAAGGATGATTTTCCTCCGACTTGTATGTGTTTGTTGCTAGCCTCTAATTTAGGGGATGACTCAACCATGCAGTTGTAAATGTATCTTGTACTTTTCAAACGGCCAAGGCAGCAGGCGGCACATAGCCAGGTAATTTCAGGGACTCAGCAGGTATTCGTGACCGATGTCGTTAGTACCGCAGCTAACATCCATTGAGCCCTGAGTGTGGGCCTGGCGCCCACCCTCAATGCTTTATGATCATTGTGTCACTTCATCTTCACGACGACCTTCTGAGCAGGTTCTATCATTATCTCCATTTTTAAAGAAGCAGCTAACACAGAGTTTAGTTAAATTGCCCAACACCGCACAGCTAGGACCATTGCTGTGGTCAGGAACGGAACGCAGGCAGGTTGAAAACAACAGACCAATAACACGCCTCGACCTTTCACTTTGAGACATTAATTGTTAACATTTGCCACATTTGCCTTCTTTCTCTCTGTGCCTGTCCGTCTGCCTATCTCTCTCTGTCTCTACGAAGACCTGGCATCTCACCTCTAGATGCCTGGGCACTTATCTCCTAATAAGGGCACACCCCTACCAACAATGAAAACACGTATTATGACATCCAAGTGTGGTTTTAAAACACAGGAATGGAACCTAGTTTCTACCCACAACTTCAGATTATTTCTGGTAGCATTCTCCAGCTTTATCCTTTAATGATTATACTTTGTGGACTCAGTTCCAAGCCTCAAATCCGCTAAATGTGAGTTACTAATGCGGAAAAGCAACAGACCTCATTAATACATTTCCGCATTCATAAGCTGCCACTACGCCAGTTCTCCAAGAATCTGCGTGTTAGTTCAGTCATGCCCCAGGGCCAAAGCCAAAGCGAATGTGCAGACAGAAATACCCCTGGAGCATCTCAGGGGTTTACCCAACAGCATTTACTGTCAGTCATGTATCAAGCACTGAGGTAGGACCCAGTCTCTGCCCTCAAGTATACCTCAGAAGAGACAAGAAGAAATCATCCCAGCGTAGTGTGAAAACAGCTTTGATGGAAGTCAGAACCAGGACTAACCGTCTTGGGGGAGGCAGTGAGGAAGGGTCACACCGGGCACTGAAGAGGGCCCAGCCTCCAAGAATTTGCTCTGTGAGAGAAGAACTAAGAAGGAGAAGGCAAGGCGGGCCAGTCCGTATCCTAGGAGCAATTGGAAGTAGGTGTCCTAGTGCCTAAGTGTACATGCGACATGACGTCTGCAGAGGACATCTTGGGGAGCACCAAATACGACCCTCATTTGGTACGTGAAGACATTGCGTAAAACACCGCGGGGCTGTAAGTAGGGGATGGGATGGTGTTTGCTGTGTAACAGGGTCTTGCCATACATCATGAGAAAACTGATTTTTAAGCAGGCAAAAACCAAGCCTCTTGTTCCCCACAGACTCCCATCAGTTTGTCTCACATCCTTCCCAGGACACAAATTCTTCCTTGTGTGGGGCCATCGCTGTGTGTAGAAATAGAAAAGAGGACTTTTCCTGCGAGGAAGTCCACGTAAGTGACAAACAGGTTGCACATAGTAAGTTCCAAAGGAGGCGTTTTATTGACGTTCCACGTTGGGAATAAACACAGTGAATTCAAGTGCACAGAGAAGGTCTCTGGAGGAGGAGACTCTTCCAAGGATGACAGAGCACGCCAGAGTTGACAACTGCCATCACGTTTCCTTTCTCTGGGGGGAGATGGGGATAGAGAGGGGAGCAAGGATATTGAAAATAAATTGCAAACAAAGAAAATGATTATCAAAATTCTCTTATGGAAGTATGATATTAAAAAGTTTAAGTGGTTAGGCACGTGGAAAAACCTTTGAGTACTTATGAAGTAAGAATGAATGGCCGTGATTTAAAGAGAAAGAATGCGTCTCCCCCCATCCCAAGCTCTCTCCTTCCTGCTCCTTGTTTTCATCCATGTTTGCTTAGTAACATATTCCGCAAGTTTGGGGCTGGCAGCTGAGCCAGTGTGAGGTCCGGTGTTGAGACGCTGGTTCAGGACAGGAGGGGAGGGGACTCATGCTGGCTCTGGACCCACTTCTGCTTACGCTACAGAATGGCTCTGGGGGCAGATACTTCTAACCTGTTTTTTTCCCCACATCCTTATCTGAAAAAGTGAAGGTATTAATCACTGTCTATAATAAAAATCTATTGGGAAGGCTGCTTAGCTTGTACATAAGATCCACAAGTGGTTTCAGTGAAATTTTCTGGTTTTAAAATTGGGAAAAGCAGAGTAATCCTCTAAGGTCCAGATTCTTTCTCATTTGTACATTCACAGTTAAAACGGCCACTCAATATGATGTTTCCATAGTGATCCTGTGAATTCCACACTGGCTGTCTTCTGAGACAGTGCAAAAGTATGTCATGCTTAGTTTTATGTGTTAATATCATTACTGGCATATATCTTTAAAAACATTCATTTTCTGGATTTCAAAATACAGAAAGGTATGTTGTATTACAGCTGTTCCACATGCAAACCTGCCTTTTCAAGAAGGAGCCCTTATTTGGCAAATAGCAGGTATTTGCCTTAAAGGATTCATAATTAGAACTATCAAGGGATGCTAGATTTTTGTGAAAATAGGTGAAAGAAAATATCATGACATAGAGAGTTGATGATCATTTTTTCCCCAGCAATGACTTCTATAGGGAGTTTTTCTTAAATGTAAGAAAAAAGTTAATAATATGAAGAGTAACTTAACCATTCACCCGGAGGTCAGGACATGGATGACACTTACAGACCACGCATTTTACTTTTAGAAGATGCATTTGTGTGCTTTTGAAGACATGACCCCCATCACTGACCATCTCAATCAGTAGCAAGCCACACGGTCAACCCCTTTTTACTGAGGGAACTCATGTGAATTCGAGAGGAATCATAATATTCTTTGCCCCATTTCCTGACAGCACAGAAGTTGCCTTCGCTTCTCATTTGCTGAGATGTAACACAGAATGATCATATGCTACAGAACACATACGATTAAAAAATTGCACACACGTTAACAAAAAACAGTTTAGAAAACCATTCCTGTGAATATTTCTTTTTTCACAATATTAAAGGTCTGTATGAGGAATTACTGAGATGGTACACTTTTCTAGGAAATTTTAGACCATGTAGGAAATTCAGACACAGAGGACTGAACTAAAACTCAGGCAATACTGCTTCAGGTACTCAATTGGTGACTGTTCCATGCCGGACAGGAAAAGGACGAGCTCTTGAACTGGTGGGAGTACATCATCATCTTTCCTCTAAATCATTCTTCATCCCCATTAAAACTTACCCACCCTGAGTCCTCTCTTCTCAGTCCTTGATCTCTGCTTTCAAAGATGACTAGCTAACCAACCCACTAAATAAGTCTAAGTTCCAGTGCCAATGAGAGGGGCTTCTCCCTCTCCAGATACCTCCTTTCCATTTCAAGAACAGCTTACCTGAAACCCTACCTGGCACCTTGCTTCTCCCGCCCAAAGGACATGGTTCGAATGGTAAGAAATGCAGACGGAGTGGAAGGAACGCGAGGCACTATGACAGATGTGGCATTTTTAGAGGGGAAGGTCTTTGAGGACTGTGTTTTCAACCACCTTCATCTTCTGACCTTAGGTCAAAAAGGTAATGAAGAAATTGTCACTGTAAAGATTAACTACGACAGGTCCAAATTTTCTCGGGTCCTTGATCCTTACATACCTGCATTAATCTTCACTGCTTACTTTCATGACCTGAGCCAAAACAGCAATTTCAGAATATAGAGAATCAGCGTGAGTTCTGGTGGGAAAGCCAGACAACGCTCTCTTACCCAGTTGTATACTAGTCACTTCTAGTGATCGGATCCAAATATGGATCAACATTGAATGCCATCTTAATGATTATGTTTTTCCCTGGTGTATAAGAAAATGGGAAATACTTAACATATCTAAATTTAATCATTTTAATTTTCAAAAGCCTAATTACTTTTCACCCATTAAGATGGCTTTGGACTAGAATTTGCCCTTACTGCTACATCAATACAGGATCCTGCCTTTCAGTAGAAATTCGTGTATATTCACTTTTTGACAACAAATTAATAGTTTCCAAATATTTGCACATTTTAGGATGAATCAACTCATGATGGCTTAGTTATGAAATTCAACCACGTGACTCTTTTAAAAGAAAACTTTATGGCATGCAGTTCTTCTGGTATGCAAAAATTAAGTAGTTGGTGCTGGGAATAAGAAAAATGGGGAAATATAGAGATATATAAAATTATGGAAGGATATGTCATGATTCATTATGAGAAGAGATCCTTAGTGACAAACTTAGGATATATTCTGCTCTGAATACATAGCTGATAACGTCTTTCCTGGCAAATGAGTAAGGTAGGAATGAAAGGATCAGGGCATGCCTGGCTGGCTCAGTTGATAGAGCATGCGACTCTTGATCTCAGAGTCGTGAGTTTGAGCCCCAACTTGGGTGCAGAGTTTACTTTAAAAAAAAAAAAAAGTATATACTGAAATGACATGGCCCTCCCCCAGAAAAAAAAAGAAAAAAGTCATTCTCAGAAAAAGCATAATTTAAGGAAAAATTTCCCAGAATGCACCCTTCAGAGACACCTCTGGTAATGCCTTACCAGAGAGGAAAAATAGGCCTGCCATATGATAAAAGGTATCCAGTATTATTATTTATCTAGTACATATCCAGGACTCCATCTTGGTAGATTTTTTATCCAACGTGAGAAGGGATGGTTTTGACAATGACTGAGTAACAAATTCTCCAAAGTACTAGATTTAGCCTGGAACCTATATCATTATTCAAAAGATGTTCAGTGGTAAAGCTTATCCTGACAATGGATGTGGGCCTGAAAGTATTGTGGAGTGAGGGAGTTTGAGGTAGGTTTTCAGAATTACCCTAGTGAAGCCTCTATTTTGAGTGAGTCATATAAATTGCCCTTGTATTGCTATACACTGGAAATCATGCTTGTCGCATTCTTACCAATGCTTAGCGGCTGGGAGCTGTCGATGGCTGGGTCTATCACTGTGTCTAATTCTTCTCCTGCCAGTGGGGTCACTGTACTGCTGCCAGAAAGGGCCACTTCACTCCTCATTGCCTCATGACAGCATCTTCTGCCCAGTGTCTTGGCTATTAGACTAACCTTTGTTGTCTGTGGTCACTAGTTTCCACTCAGACACGCAGCAATTCTGGAAAACGGTGGAAGGCAGAAAACTTCAGTTGTTGGTTAATTTGGTTAGGAAGCCTAGTCAAAAACACTGGAAGTGACCATCACTTCCACACTAATGGGCCTTCTGGCCAATCGAACATCTAAAAGTCTATTGAATATACTTCTTAGGCCATTCTAAGATATTTTCTCCTTTATTCTGTGTACTGGGGTTAATGTTTTTCACCTCTCCTTATGTTTTAAGTGAGATTTCAGACTGTGTAGTGTAGTTAGACAAACTGTGCCTGAGAAGTCTGTCTAGATACACAATAGCACAGTTTGTGTTTGAGCACTGAGAACAAAAGACCTATGTGACCCTTTTCACTTAGGCATACTTTTCAAGTTTGAACCAATAAAAAAAAAAAAAAGATGTTAGAATGTTGACTATAGTGTAGCACATTGTGAACAACTGGTCACTTTTCTGAGCACTGTAATCAGGCAATCTGTTAAAAAAAAAAAGATGAAAGAGAAAAAAATCCAATTATTATACTACATGTATTTTAATACCTGTGATCAGATGTCACCTTTAGAGAATAGGAGAAAAATTTATGGGTAGAACAAGATGCAAACAATTTACCTTAAATTTGAATTAGACATAACTCTTTAAGAAAGGGTTGAATTATATTGGTTGGAGAGGAACCAACATTGGGATAGTAACATGTGTTGAGTACTTACTGTATCTAAGGCACTGTGGATAGGGGGAAAAGGTTATTTTTATAATCTTTATTGACCGAAAATCTGTAAAAATGAATTAAAGTCCTGAATTGGCATCATTGTTTAGAGCTCTTCATCCTTAAGTTAATTCATCTCAAAAAAACAGCAAAGTTAAGAAAAAAAATTACTATCAGTAAGAATGATATATTTCCTTGGTTTGGAAATTTCCAAACCACGGTATTCTGCTCTGTCAAAATACATTCATTGGGGAATTTTTAACTTTATACATTTCTTTTGAACTTAATCACAGTTTTACATCTAGCTGGTTTCATGATGAAATAAAGGAGAAGGTGATTCCCCTCTTGCACAGAAGAGACCACATGCTTGAATGGTACTCTAACTTCTAGGTTCTGCTATAGTAACACCGAAACCAGAAGCTTGTGGGAGAAATGTCACTTTATCTGAGAGAGTAAAATCAGACTCCAACAGGAAGTAGCAAATTCATCTTTGTCTTTTTTTAATCCACTCCTTGCTGAAGACAAGAAGTTTGAGAAACAGCACTTTTAAGTCATACTTCCTTTACGTAGATCAAAAACCAAAGCCACCGGGTAGCGCTTTGGCCACAGGAATCTCTAAATAGCAGATGGGGCCATTTTATGATGGATTCATTTATAGGAGAGATCCCCACTGCGTGCACCATATCTGTTGGAAAAAATAAAGGTAAAGCCTCAAGTGTTTACCACGAGTAAAATTCTAGCCTGAACTCAACCTTTACAAATTAGGCTAATTCGGTTTTAATTCTTACAAATCAGAAAGTACTATGTTGAATATTTTGGCCCTTTACTTAAATCATCTAGTTCCCAGGTAAAACATAAATCAAAAAAGATAGTACTATCAGAATTCAGAATCCCCTGTTTGCATTTTAGCATTTGGCAACTTTTGAAGAGTTGTTTTGTTTTGTTTCAAAAGAAGATGATACCTGTGCATAAACAATTCACATTACAGAATAGAATTTAAAACATATTTTTTTAGACAGAGAGAGAGAGAGAGAGAGAAAGCAGGGGGCGGGCAAAGGGAGAGAGAGACACAGAGAGAAAGAGAGAATCCTAAGCAGGCTCCATACTCAGTGTGGAACCCACCGCCCTGGATTCATGACCTGAGCCAAAATCAAGAGTCAGATGCTCAACCAACTAAGCCACCCAGGCACCCCAAACCATAAATTTACAAATAGTCTTCAAGTAGACCTAAAGGTAAAAATGTCTTGTGATTGCCAATTTCTCTAGCCTTTCCAACAAATTACTTGCGAGGATTTCATGAGCTAACTCTCTCCCTTAAAAAGAAAATAAAGGCCATTTTTGCTCTCAGACTTATATTCCCTCGCTCCAGCTTTAGAACCGCATGTGCACACACAACCATTTCTCTCTCTCTTGCAGGTGGCGCAGACCAGGAAGGGGAAATCTGTGGTTTAAATTCTTTATGCCTCATCCCCTGAATGTTCGAGGCTTGCTGTAGGCTGTATGCTGTTAATGCTAATCGTGATAGGGGTTTTTACCTCCGACTGACTCCTACATGTTAGCATTAACAGGGTATGATGCCTGTTACTAGCATTCGCATGGAACAAATTGCTGCCGTGGGAGGACGACAAAGAAGCATGAGTCACCCCGCTGGATAAACTTAAGACTTCAAGCTGTCTTATTTTCTGTTAATCATGATCTGGTCACCAGGACGTTCCTTCCACCTTAAATTAAGTTTTAAGAGAGTAATGTCATTTAAAAGATTGATCAGCAGCATTCTGAACGCAAGCATTTATACTTTCATCCTCAAGTCCCCATTTTTGTATCTTTTAGTGGAAAACGTATTCGTGTCATTTTTTAATTCAGAGTTATGGTTTATTCATCGTAACTGTCCATAAGTACTTTTCATAACTGCCCTGGAAGAAATATGGACTAAACTCATTCTGCAAGAAATTTCTAGAATATCTTTGTAGTTAAAACTTAGAAGGACTGCTCCTCTCCAGTTACATCATGGATGGTCTGGCAACATTTTTAAACAGAAAAGTTGGTATTATTTTCCCCCTTGTTTAACAATTTTCTTTTTTTAATTTTTTTTCATATTTATTTGTGAGAGAGAGAGAGAGAGAGAGAGAGGGAGTTGGGGAGGAGCAGAGAGAGACGGAGACACAGAATGTGAAGCAGTCTCTAGGCTCTGAGCTGTCAGCACAGAGCCCAACTCGGGGCTCGAACTCACGAACCATGAGATCGTGACCTGAGCCGAAGTCAGACGCTTAACCGACTGAGCCACCCAGGTGCCCCGACAATTTTCTATTCACAACTCTAAAGTTAGCACTTCAAAAAAATTTTTTAAATAAAGTTAGGACTTTTATTTGAAACTTAAGAGGGAATGGAAAGGCTGTGACCATGAATTTGTTTTTTAAAAATGCAATATTTTTAAAAAATGAAATATTTTCCCACTTAGCATGGTAAATGATGTCTGAGAGACAACCCCTGTCTTTTCCCTACAAGATACAAAGACTTAATTTTAAAAATTTCATATTTGAAATTAAGTCCCAAATCTAGGTTCAAGCATAATAGCTTGGCCGCATAATAATGTCGTGGGGTCAGAGAATCCACTTTTCCTCTCTAAGCCTGTTTTTTCACCCACAGAATGCAGCTGACACTTCACAAGGTTGGTGTGAGTCTTACACGGAATAGAGAACTATTTTGAAAAAGACAAAGCATTACATTAATGTTACAGTAAAATTAATCCAAGAACTAGTCCCCCACCTTCCCGACTTTGTTAGAGAAAAGCTAATGATTTAATTTACAGATTTTTTCAGGTTTGGCTTTCCATGCAGTTTTTTTTTTTCCCCATAATTGACTATATCATTTACAAATAAATAGTTAATTGTAATTGTGAGCATATTTAATGTATACTGGTATTAGCGACTTCTCAACATTTTGTCAAACAGTTATGCACTGTAACCAAATAAATCTCTTTTAGCCCTTAGTTGATTTAAAATCATGTTTCATTTATGGCCTTTTTTCTTTTGCAAAGTACAAACTGTAACTTCAGAAGTCATTCACACCAAAAAAAAAAAAAAAAAAAAAAAGACAATGGGAAAAAATTATGAGAATACCAAAGGAACAGCCATGACCCCTACGACATGGTATTCTCCTCTGAGGGCATCCCCTCAGCCTAGCCCACATTTGTGGTCAAGCTCTTGTCCTGCCAAGATCAATTTCTCCTCTTAGCGCTTGGAACGAACCTCTGGTTCCACGGAGCTCCGAAGTAGGCGTGTCACATTCAAGGGTGTTTCTTCAGACTGTGCATTTTATCTACACTGCTAATCTCATAAAAGGAGTCCTTGTTTTGAGTCCCAATTCTCCAAAACCCTGCTTGCTGCCTACAGCCAGAATGTTAGGCATGTTTTGGCCTGATCAGGTATCCTTTTCCTGCTGTTCTAATGAAAAGCTATGAACACCAAAAAGGCAGCTTGAGAAAAACTGCGCTGTGAAATGCTTTATTTGAAGAGCACTAGACTACATGAAACTTGGGTGGGTTCCTTAATCTCTGTAGGCCTCAATTTTCTCACCAGTAAAATGACGACTGTTTCAGAAGGACGGTGGGCTTAAGTGAGATAGCGTAAAGTGCACGGTGTCTATTACGCAATACGTGTTAAATGAACACTAGCTTTAAACGTTCTAAATTTCAGTCATTAAATCAAATAAATGATCTACTGTAGCACACCTCCCTGGTGATGCATTAGCTCCAACCTAACCATAATCCCGTGGTGACAACCCGGAGAACCTAGATGTGCCAGGGTGGCTGGGTTTTCTCTGATGCCCGGCTCTCATCTCGTTAGGCTGCTGGTTCCTGTTCTCTTGGTCTTAGATGGAGTCCTCTTGACCGATATGTTCAGTCATGCCAAAAACTCTTGGAACATGCATAAGACTGGGTGTGTGTTTAGGTTGGAGGAAGGCGTAAGTAGCAAAGAAGTGTGTGTGTGTGTGTGTGTGTGTGTGTGTTGAAGCAACAAACTAAGGGTGCTTGAAGTAATAGTGTGTTCTGTGTTACATGGAGAAGGTAAAAGGAACCCAGAATAATGAATCGAAGGAAACACTACATTATGCAGGACATGGTTTCTTTAAAAAAAAAAAAAGAAGAAGAAGAATGTCAAGAGGGTTGCCTAGGATCTGACCCACTTCCCCAGAAATTTGCTGAACTAGAGACCAGGCTTTTCCTATTCAGTGTCAGCAGTAAGACCCAGTAGCTAAAAAATAGAACAAGGACAGGGGGAGGGGAGGGACGAAGTCAGGAGATTGAAGAATATATAGAAAGCATGGAGTATTAGAATTTTTCCAAAAATAAAAAGATGACCCCAGTACTTTGGTCAAAGAGGAAAAAGAGCTTGAAGAAAATAAGAAGTCTATAAATGGGAAGCACTCAAGAAAAGTTGGCCCATTAGGTGGTTTTCTAGTAGGAAACAGTGAAACCAACAGATTAAACTTACACATGAGAGTTCAGCTTTCCACGTTGGACTTCAATAAGGATAAGGAACTAACATACACATAAAGGGGTTGGGTTTTTTTCTGTTGCTATTATAACAGATCTAAGTCTTCCAGTATTCATCTCCAGCTGGTTAACACACATATTATATTCCTAACCACTCAGGTAATGGATTTTTTTTTTTTTTTTAGGTAGATTGCTCAAATGTAACTCTTCCTCACTTCTTTGCAGAACTCAGGGATTTCCCAGGTCACTAGCACTGAACACAATGCATCATAACTGGTTGTGGTGTGTAAATGACCGCACTGTGAGAAGCGACAGTCTCCACCATCTTGCAGATTTAGATCTTTGATTATTCCAAGTCCAATTGTAAAAATAAGTAGATTTAAATACCATGAAACATTTCACTTTATACCCATAGGCTCAAGGAGGCGATTTTTGGGAAAAAGAAGCTCCTCGCAGCAAACAAATGACTGAAAAATGCTACCTATAACTGAAGAGCTGGGGCAGTGATTCTCACTTTGAGAATCTGTCTCCAGGATCCCACCCCAGGGCTCCCAATCCTGCAGTGGAGCTGAGGAAACTGCCTTTTTACCAGGCTCACCAAGTGACCTAGAGGCAAGTGGTTCATAAACTGAGAGACAGTGGCTTATACCCAGCACTACTGTCCATGTGACAGTTGGGAATGCTCAGCAGAAATCCTGCAACGTACAGATGCGCTTCTGTTTACTGTTTACACGGCATTTATTCTGTGCAATGAGAGGCTCTGTGACACGGGTGGCGTGGGGAGGTGCCCTGTCCTTGGTCTCTTTGCGGGATGAGGAGCAACTTCAGGTCCCATTAGCCCTCCCCACCAAAAACATCCTAACCATCTCCATAAAATCCACCTGACTTGAAAGTTGCCCACTGAAATCAGGTGCCCTGTGTTCTGTCCCCAGCTGCAACTAATCAATGGCCTTGAACTATCCATGCCCAAGCTATCGGCTGCTGCTTAGGGCAGCTGTTAGGGAAGGTCAGGGAGAAGGGACTGGGTGCCTGTTCCTGCCTCGGAAAGAGCGGGCTGACCTGATGGAACAATCACAAAACGTCACCGCCATCCTGGCTCACCTCGTGCTGTCAAAGCTTCACCAATCGAGATATCCGGTCTCCCCTTAGGAAAATACAACCCTTTCCCAAATGCTGACATTCAACAATTTCTGATCCTTTAGCCCATGCCCGGCACATAGGAAAAGAACTCTGCAAAGGGTTCCATCCAGCATGATCTTTTTCCTCTGTTCTCCCAAAGTACAGCTTGTAGCTCCCCTATAAACAAGTGCTTCTCACGGTGCCCCCACATTTGTTACTTGCTTACAGGCTGTCCTCTCTTCTAGATCATGAGCTCCTGTAGAAAGAAACACTTCCTACAGTATAAAACCGTTTTATACTTTTCTGTATCCCACTCAGCTCAGGACCTTGCTCACAGTTGCTTAAGTAGAATGGGAAACTGTATCCAAGTCTCCACCGACTTTGGAAATACAGCTTGTTCCGATGTTGGAGACTATCTGCACCTGGCATATGTATATATCCCGACTAGAAGAACTGTTTTTCAAGTTGACCTGTATGGACTTATCGCAGACAGCTCAAGCATCAGTTTGGCTCTTCCTGAATTCTGCACATAAAGGAGGCCGTCTCCAGATTCATTTTAAGATATTCCATTATTGAAAAAATATATATGAAAACTTGTCCTTTTAATCTCTACAGGCAGGCTTCACAATAACACCCAACTTCGAGATCCCTTGGAAATAAATTACAGGGGTGGGTGGTTCAGTCAGTTTAGCATCCAACTCTTGATCTCAGTTCAGGTCTTCATCTCAGGGTCGTGAGTTCAAGCCCTGCATTGGCCTCAATGCTGAGCATGGAACCTACTTAAAAGTAAATAAATTTTCCGGGCACCTGGGTGGCTCGGTTGGTTAAGCATCCAACTTCGGCTCAGGTTATGATCTCGCAGTTCATAAGATCCTGCGTCAGGATCTGTGCTGACAGCTCAGAGCCTGGAACCTGCTTCAGTTTCTGTGTCTCCCTTGCTCTCTGCCCCTCCCCCACTCATTCTCTTTCTCTCCCACTCAAAAATAAACATTAAAATTTGTTTTAATAAATGCAACAAAATAACATTGCAGTAGTAGCCTCTCCTAAAAATTTCCCCTAAATATTTCCCCTTTCTTTCAACATATTTAATCATGTAGGAAACCTAAAATCTACTCATTTGAATAAATTTATCTTTGTCTACATTATCGAAACTTAAAATACACATACTCTTTGATCCACAGGATCACCTATAAGAATTTATATTCTAAACCTACAAACACATGTGTAGAATCGTATGTACTGGGTTACCTGAAGCATTACTTGAATAGCAAAAATTAAAAATCAACCATCAACAGGGACTGATTAAATAATGGTACACCTATAAATGAATACTATCTACTGAAAGAATAGGAACAAAATGTGTAAATTCTGAAATAGAAGAGAAAAAAGGAAGAGAAAATAAGGAAAATCAGATCAATCTAATACTTGGCAAGAAACAAAAAAAAAATGTAAGAAATAGATAATCACAGTAAAATGTACATGCACTAAAACTTATCTAGTAAAGGACAGTAATTCCAAGACTGGATTTTAAAAGAAAACAACAGTTTTATGCTGTTTGCAAAAGACTTGAAACTTTATGACCAAAAAAAAAAAAAAAAGAAAAAAAGAGTTGAGAAGTTAATAGTAAAGGGACAGAAAAAACATATACCAAGAAAATGCTAAAAACCCAAAGTAAGGGGAGCCTGGGTGGCTCAGTCATTGAGCATCCGACTCTTGATTTCAGCTCAGGTCATGATCTCAGGGTCGCGGGATCAAGCCCCTCTCCGGGCTCTGTGCTGAGTGTGGAGCCTGCTTAAGATTCTCCCTCTCTCTTTCCCTCTCTCTCTCCCCCTGCCTGTTTCCCCTGCTCATACTCTCACTCTCTCTCTCAAATAAATAAATAAATAAATAAAAAGAAAAAGAAAAAGAAAAACAACAATAACAACAAAAAAACCAAGGTAATAATAAAACCAGATTAAACAAAAAAAATAGATTAGAGAAACCAAATTAAAGGGGATAAAATCATTATAAGGGATACAGAAGACCCTTATTTAATGACAAAAAAGAAACAATTTGCCAGCAAGTTATAAAAACCGCAAACCAGAATACACGGTGCTAACAAAATAGTCTCAAAATATTGAGCAAATACTAATTTAATTACAGCAGAGACTGTCAGATCTACAATCTTTGCAGGAACGTGGATTTAAGGGGGAAAACGATTCCTCTATGCTTTTTTAAAAATTATTTTTTAACGTTTATTTTTGAGAGAGAGAGAGAGAGAGAGAGAGAGAGCACACAAGGGGGAGGGGCAGAGAGAGAGGGAGACACAGGCTTTGTCAGCACAGAACCTAACGCGGCCCTCGATCCCACGAACCGTGAGATCATGACCTGAGCCGGAGTCGGACGCTCAGCCAATGAGCCACCCAGGTGCCACCCACCATGCTTTTTTTAAAGAGAAAACCTAACGCATTGCGACACGAAAGGCCAAAAGGAGTAAAAGAATATTTGCCATCACCTAAAGAAATTTCAGAATCAGAAGAACAGATTTTTTTTTAATTTTTTTTTAACGTTTTATTTATTTTTGAGACAGAGAGAGACAGAGCATGAACGGGGGAGGGGCAGAGAGAGAGGGAGACACAGAATCGGAAGCAGTCTCCAGGCTCTGAGCCATCAGCCCAGAGCCCGACACGGGACTCGAACTCACGGACCGCGAGATCGTGACCTGAGCCGAAGTCGGACGCCCAACAGAATGAGCCACCCAGGCGCCCCAGAAGAACAGATTTTAAGACAAGTCGCTCAGAAGCTGACAAGTTGGTCCTACAATAACCACAATTTTGAAAAAAGGAGAATAAGCAAGAACTCGGAACATGCTAGACAGCTGTACTAATGAAAACTGCAAGGCAGCAGCACAGGGCAGACACATGGGCCGGTGAAAACCCCCCGGGAATGTGAAGGAATCGGACACAGGACAGCAAGGCAGGAGCACGGGGTGGAGAGAAAGAACATGGTAGAGAATAAGTGACTATCCGCGTGGGGTAGGCAGGAATTCAAAATCAAATCAATCCCTTCCCTCCCTCTATATGCAAAAGTATACGTCAAGTACACAACTAAAAAATGTGAAAAACGAGACTTGAAAATATTACAAAGCACAGAACGATGCCTTTTATTTTTCTCCAAGTTTTTATTTAAATCCCAGTGGGTTAACACACAGTGTTAATATTAGTTTCAGGTGTACAATTGAGTGATTCGTCATTTCCACACAACACCCCGAGCTACTTCAAGTCAGAAAGGGCTTTCTTAAATTTCTTAAACACATATAAATCATAAAGGAAAAAATGGGTAATTGTGACCCCAGTAAAATGAAAGCCAGCACGACAAAGTTAAAAGGTAAGCCAGCCTAGAGAAAGATATGTACAGTGGCAAAGGTTTAACTTTCTGAATATGTAAAGAACTCCTGTCAAAAGGACAAAAGATCCAGTTGGGGAGGCAAAATGAGAGGCAAAGGCTATGAACTGGTAACACAGAGAGGAGGAAACCGTGCTGGATAAAAAACAAATGAAAAGATGCTCATGGTCTCTGTTCCGCTCGGTATTAAACAAACTAAATCAAAAGACAGGGTCAGGCAGAGCCAATCAACCCAAATGTCTGACGATGGCAAGTGTGTGTGAGGGGGAGGGGAGACAGGACTGTCACCGCTGATAGGGAGTAAGCTGGTACAACTATTGGCGTGACTGGTAACATCTAGTGGAGTTGAAGATGCATGTTCCCCTTCAAATGTGTACACGAAGAAACCTACACAAGGATGTTCTTTTTGTAACACTAAAAAGCCCACCCTCAATGGCCACCGATAGGAGAAATGAATTAATCATGGGGTTAATCACACAACGAATACTACACGTATCGACCAGCTATGCACGTATCAACAGGTTAAACGTGAAAACATAATGCTGAGTGAGACGTTTCAAAGGGACATGTGTCACGAAACCAACTGCGTTTAGTTGAAAACACGGAGGATACGACACACCGCAAATCATGAAGGGTCCAGCTCTGCACAAAAAGGAGAGCGGTTCCTGGAAGGAAATGAGAAGAGGAAGATTTTCAATGAAGAGGTCGCTTTTTATTTAAAAACACAAGGATCTGAAGTAACTAAGGGAAAAGGTTAACAATGGTTACACTTGGGTAGTGGCCACACGTCAACAAGCCCGGTTGCGAACGACAGGGATCCGCTCTAGCTAGTTTACGCAGGAAACAAATGGCTCGCGGACAGGCCCAGGCTTGGAAATCGGGTTACACAGCTCGAAGAAATGCCCTTACGCCAGAGTGGCTGCAGAGGGGGACCTGCTGGCACCCTTGGAGCACTGCTGCCTTGGAAGCCACAAGTCACTGCTCCCCTCGACAAAGTGCATCCCGTGTGCCACTCTGTCTTCCTGGTGTCACTCCCAAATGTCACACAAGTGTGTCTGCTGGTGACTCTTGCTGAGCTAGGCTGGCTCAGTTGGTAAAGCACGCGACTCCTGATCTCAGAATCGTGAGTTCAAGTCCCATGTTGGGCATGAAGCCTGGCTGAGCCCCAGCTGCCAGGCAATTTCGGAAAGTAAGTTCCATTCTTGCACTTGCTGAGATAAGATCCATAAAAGGGGAAGTCACCAGAATGGATGTTCACACAGTGCTAGGTCTCCGAAAAGCATGACAGATGTCCACTCACATAAGGGTGAAGTTCTGCATGTCTCTGTATAAAAATACACAACTATTTTAAAATAGCTCATAATTCAAAAAAAAAAAAAATCAAAGTATAAATCCACAAAGGGGATGGGAGAGGAAAGCAGGAGCAGACAAGAAATTTCCAGCCATCTCCAAAAGATGTGACTAATACAACAGTAGAGGATGTCACCACCTAGACTGGATGTGGAGGGAGCCCATCAGAAGAGAGAGCCGATGGGCCTGGAGAAGCCCAGAGGTGGTAAAAGACAGAAGAGGAGCTAAAAGGGGGATTAGAGGTCTATATACAAACCAGTTGGCCTCAACCCCATATCCCCGATCTCCAAATACAGAAAGGCCCGAGTCCAGGTTATCTCCCCCCAGGCAAAATGTTGGAGGGATCTCATAAGGGAAAGAACTGTCTGGGAGGAACAAGAGCAGTCAATATAGGCATCTGTCACCGGAACCGAAGACCCCATCATTTGAGCATTTCGAAAATCCCCATCGTAACAGCCAGCATCAGTACTCAGCCTCACAGAAGCCGAACGTTACCTGGACCACAGAGCTGCCATCCAATCTGCCCATAACCACCTCTCCAACTAAAACTAGTAACCAACAATCACTAGATTTTGGAGGCTGGGGGGGAAAACCCTGAAACATGAAAAATTGAGATAAGCAAAAAAATCTATCACTTGAGGAAAGATAGAATTCAGGGACCAGGAAATAAATGCATATAATTCTATCTGTTCTTTAGAGTCACACAGAGGGCTGGCTCTCTGGTAGAGGACGCAACTCTTGATCTCAGGGTCATGAGTTCAAGTCCCACATTCGGCATGAAGCCCACTTAAAAAAATAAATAAACAAAAGGTTCAGAAAGATACACTGTTATACATGAATTTCAATTAAAAAGATAAAGATATACATAGAAAGAAAGAAAGAAAGAAAGAAAGAAAGAAAGAAAGAAAGAAAGAAAGAAGAGAGAGGGAAAAATACAGATCTAAAACCTAACTAAATGGTATTAGAGAGACAGAAAAAGGAATATTTAAAAAGAAAAATTTCCTAGAGCTCAAGTTATCAAAATTGAAAGCACCAGAATAATTAAAAACCTAGATAGATATGAAACATCTAGGTCATCTAGAACATCAAGGTCCTAAAAGTACCCCAAGTGTGTATGCATGTGGGGGTGTGGTAGGGCAGGTGATCTGGAGGAAGGCAGGTTTAAGAGAACAGTTTATATAAAAAGGAACAAAATCAGACAGCGTATCAGACTTTTCATTAGCAACATCAGATGCCAGAAGTTAACCTGAGTTGCTTTCAAAATCTTGACAGAAAATTACCTTTCAGGGGCGCCAAGGTAGCCCAGTCGGTTAAGTGTCAGGTCACGATCTTGCGGTCTGTGAGTCTGAGCCCACATTGGGCTCTGTGCTGACAGCTCAGAGCCTGGAGCCTACTTCAGATTCTGTCTCCCTCTCTCTCTGCCCCTCCTGCACTTATGCTCTGTCTCTCTCTGTCTCTCTCTCTCTCAATAATAAATAAGTGTAAAAAGAAAATTACATTTCAGTCTACAACTCTAGCCAGTTGACCACATGTAAGTTGCAAAGCAAAGCTCCTTTAGACATGCAAGGGCTCACCTCTTAGACGCTTTTTCTTAAGATGGAACTCACTAGAGATTCCAACACAATGAGAAAGTTCATAAAGGAACAGGAAGATATGGTCTCTAGGAAGTAGATCCCACCCAGGGAAGAAATCAAATCTTCAGAAGAAACCTGTGCACTAAGCCCAGAAACAAAATGTTCACCCTGGAACAGAAAGAAATCTTTTGGCCAAACAGTTTTAAAAGGGCTGATAATCAAGATTTGCCCCAGACACGGGAAGCAGGCACTCCCAGACTGTTGTTGGGAATGCCATTTGGCAAAACCTTGTGGAGGCTGAGCTCTGGTAGCATCTGTCAATAATTCTACTACCAGAGTCTATTCCTCTGACGTCACTTATTTGTGAGGCAGTGTAGAGCATGCGGGTGAAGTTACGTGGGTCCACATTCCAGCTTTGCTACTGGCCAGTTCTATGGTCTGTAGGTTTCCTCCCTTACAAAATGGAAACACCTTCTCAACACATTTTGAGGATTAAATAAGAGATTCCATGTGAAAGGCTTAGCACCATGGCCAGAACATAGGAAATACTGTTAACTTGGTCAATACTCAACTAATCTAACCACAAAACACTTAAAACATTTTGTACAAAAATGTTTACCGTGCCATTGTTTAAAATAGCAAAAATGGGGGCGCCCAGGTAGCCCAGTCAGTTCAGTGTCTGACCGCAGCTCGGGTTGTGATCTTGTGGTTCACGAGTTCGAGCCCCACATCGGGCTCACTGCAGTCAGAGTGACCCTCTATCCCCCTCTCTCTCTGCACCTCCCCCACTCACTCTCTCTCTCTCAAAAATAAAAAAATAAAATAAGATAGCAAAAACGGAAACTAGTGTGATCCTTTGTTTTCAAAAGATTCCACTTGTATTTGTACATATGCTTATACATGTAGAAAAAAGAACTGAATGGAGAAAACATGTCAAGGTGTTATATCTGGGGAGCTGGAGGGCGCAGGGTTGTTTCTGCGTAAAATTCTTATTGTGAACAGCATAAGCTGTCTTATCCTTTAAAGGAAGGAAAAAGTATAAATTAGTATAAATCTTAGGGAGAAAAAGACAGTTAATCTTTATAAGTCCACACAAACATTTTGTAGAAAACTTTTATTTTAATTTACTATATATATTTAATTTTTAGGAAATTACTGGGTCGATGCACTTTCCTCTGTAGGTTTAGTTTGATCTTCAGTTACCTGTAAAAACATGAATAGCTTTACTTTTCTAATAAAAACAACTTTTAGTTCCACCCTCCCCCCACCATTTTAGATCATTCCACAGTCCTTCTCCTATAATGACCCCTGGTCTTTCTCCTTCGTTAGTAATTATTAAAGAAAGGTAAGTAGAAAAAGAAGAAACCTTACAAGGCCAGGGTCACAACAGAAATTATCAAATAAAGTACAACAATTCCACTCAAAATATAATGAGGCATCCATCTAGGCTTCCCAAGTTTGTCGTTTTATTTTTCAATTACAAAATGAAATCCTTAGTGTGAGAAAAAGCCCAGTAATGCTGTAACACAGTATTTTAAATCAACAGAGTTTCTTGAGAGACATAATTCTATTTTAAACATAGAATATTACAGGTTTAGTAGAAATAGGGACCTGTATGTCCCTATTTCTAGTCTGTGTCACTCAAACACATCCATCAAACAGCTAAACTATACTCATCACCCTAAAACCTGCCCCACGTCGTGCCTTACCTATCTTGCTGAGGGGCTCTGTCTGCCCAGCTACCCGAGCCTGCCACTGCAGAATATAGGTTCTCTTCTGTGCACATTTCAATCAACAAGAATTCAACGAACTCTACCCGGGGCTCTCACCGCAACACCTGAACTTGAGGCTCTCATCTCTTCCATCCCTCTAACAGACCGCAGGCTTATGTCACAGCTTTCTTCCGTGCTGCCCCAGAGTGAGCTCTGGAACAGGAATAGCTGACCAATAGGTCACTTCCTTTCTCAAATTCCCAGTTGCCTCCAATCACCTTCAGGAGGGGAATGCAAATTCCCTACCATGGAAGACAAGCCCCTCAGATGCTATTTCCAAGAAGCTCACTTTGTTGGACTCATCGCCCACACTACATACGACCGCACACCCAGGTTTATGTTCTAGTCACCGTGCTCTCCATTTCTCCGTGCTTTTAGGCAAGCAGTTTCCTCTGAGATAACTCCCAAGCCAGCCCCCCAACCCAGCCCCAAGCAACCCCACATACCAAAGGGTGAGCTCAAAATTTGGCATGACACATACATAACAAGCACTGACTGGGTTCACAGACTGAATGTAAAGGCACTAGCAGAAACAATTAGAAAACTATACGAGGAGGCATATAATCCAGCAGGAACTGTAGGAATAGATATTTGTTCGGTGATGGCTCTGAGAAGGTTTCATGGAAACAGTAAGACTTGGACGAAGTACTGAAGAATGAGTCGGATGTTTCATTTATATACAGGAGGAGAAAGGGAAACAGAGTCCAGACAGAAAAACTGCCATGAATAAACAAACCAGAAAACAAGTCTGAGTTAAGAATACTAGTGTTGTATATTTGAAGGTTGCTGAAAGTAGATTTTAAAAGTTCTCATCACACACACACACACACACACACACACACACAGAATATGTCACTCTGTGAGGTGATGGATATGCTAGCTAACCTTGTTGTGTAATGGTCTGCAATCCATACACACATCAAATGATTGCAGGGTACGTCTTACACTTAAACAATGTTAGGTGTCATACATCTCAGTAAAGCTGGGAAGAAATAAAGTGATATAAGAATGTAAACTAAAAAAAAAAAAAAAAAAAAAGTTTGAGTGTATTTGCAAGCTTGACTAGAGTGGAAAATTACAATAACCAGGATGAGTTCAAGGAGGCCAGACTACACAGAATAGCTCTCAGATAATGTAACTAAAGGCTAAGTACTTAGTCTATGAAAGAGTAAACAGGGATAGAACTGGTCAAGAAATATAATCATTCCTACTTGTGAAATGTAAATACTAATGACACAGAATGAGCTACAAATGCAAGTACCCAGGAAATTTGCACATCTGTCAACCAACAGTCAAGGCAGCTCCAAAATACACGTGACAAATCTCACTCTTTAAATGTTCATTAAGCTTACAAAAAATACCATCTCTTGAAGACCCAATTAACACCACTGGACCCCCTTAAGAACTCTCACTACTATACAGCGGTCCCCTTATTCTTCTTCAGGTTCCACAACATCATTTCCACAATATTCACAAATAAAAACAAGAGAACTGCCAAATCACAGCTCTTCTCTTGCCAAGATGCTACCGGGGTCAACAGCTACAACACTGCTTTAGCTACAGAGACAACCAATTAATTTTTTTCTTCTGTGTTCTTTTATTTCTTTATTTACTGTTTTGTTGTTGCTTAATTTCAAAACAACTTTCTTCATGGAACAGTACTCATTAGCTGTCAAAAATACTTACCATTTTCCGAGATCTCTCCAATAGCTTATTCCATATAGTAAAATGTGCCTTGAAAAGAAAAGAGTCACGATGAATTAAATATAGCAATGAAGTTAAAATAAAAGTATCTGAGTCTTATATAGGTTTTAAGCAAGCAAACACATAAAAAAGAAGGCAGTACTAATGAGGTTAAGTGGTTACAGAAGTGGATTACCCCTGAAAAGGTATTTAATGGGACAGCCACTTTGTTTGGCATTTAAGCAAAAAAGACTAAGTCTTTTTTTAAGACTTTTTAAAGAACATGCCATTCTTCCTCTTTTGTCCTTAATCATCACCATCATAGACAGTGTTTCTTCTAACAGGAAGCAAAACTGTGCCCCATCTTCCCACAGGTTGTAGTTCTTTCCTTAAATAGCCATTTACAACCAGCTAGAGGTCATTCTCCACACCATCAGCAGTCACAAGGAGAGGTTCATCAGAAACCAACTGATATCTTCACACTGAAATGGGAGCCCCAGAGGTTTTACCTAATTACCCTAAGAACAAGTAAAAACTAACGCAGACAATAATAAAATTATAAAACCAATTTACTTAATCCTTAACAATTTTATACAGCAAGGGATCATCAGAATGCAGATGAAAACTGTGCCAAATGCGTAAGGACCACATCAATTTTACTAAGTCACATGAACGACCTGGCAGAATCCATGATAAGAGGTAAAATTACTATATGTACACGTAAGCCCTTCTGGAGAAAAGGGCAGCATCGCATGTTTAAAGGGAAGACAGCCGAATGGACTGCTGGTGCAGACCCCGGAGTGTGTGGCTGGAAGACAGCAGATGACAGAGAAAGTGCTATGAGAGATCAGAGGGGCAGGCAGGGGCCACGTAATGCAGGCCTTCGTGAGACAGGCTACAGGGTTGGGATCTGTTTACAAGAAGCCACTGGAGTGTTTGGGGCAAAGGGATTACATGATCCGAGTATGAAAAAGGCCATTCTGGCTACTAAGCAGGGAATGTGCTTTGGAGGGGGAGCATCCTCGGTGATGAGTAAGGGGCTTGGAAGAGTGGTGAGCACAGATGAGACGCTACGTGATGGAAGGATTCAGGGCATGTTTCAGAATTGAGCTGAAAGGTCTTGCTGATGGACGGGACGGAGCACGGCTGGGAGGGAGAGAGAAAAGCCAAGGATCACTTCACAGCTAAGCAGATGATGATGCCATTTACTGAAATGCAGAAAGCTAGGAAAGGAAGCAGGTATGTGGCGAAAAACAGAACATATGCTAAAAATTACAAAATGTTGATGAAAGAGATGAGGATTCAAACAAAAAATATACTGTGTTCATAGACTAGAAGACTCAATTTAGTAATGATGTCAATTCTCCCTAAATTATACGGGTTTAACTCAATTCCTATCAAAATCTCAGCAAGATTTGTCAAATCAGAAAGATTATCCTAAAATTAAATGAAAAGGCAAAGAACCTAAAATAGTTAAAACAATTTTTGTAAATAATAACAACATGGGATGAATTATTCCACCTGATTTGAAGAACTATTTACAGCTACAGTAATCAAGACTGTGATACTGGCAGGACAGAGACACACATCAATGGAACAGAACAGGGAACCCAGAAATAGACCCATTAAATATGCCCAACTGATTTTTAATAAGGGTGAAAGCAATTTACTGGAGGAAGGACAGCCTTTCCAACAAATGGTGCTGGAGAACCTTGACATGTACAGGCAGGAAAAGTGTACCTCCACCTCCTTCTCACGCCGTGTACAAAACTTAACACAAAGTGGACCACAAACCTATATAAAACTATAAAACTTTTAGGGAGAAAAAGAGGAAGACAAATCTTTGGGATCTAGATCCAGGCCAAGAATTCTTGGAATTAACACCAAAAGCATGATCCATAAACAAAAACTAATAAACTGGACTTCATCAAGATTAAAAACTTCTGGGGAGCCTGGGGGGCTCAGTCGGTTAAGCGTCCAACTTCGCCTCAGGTCATGATCTCACAGTTCATGGGCTCAAGCCCCACGCTGGGCTCTGTGTTGACAGCTCAGAGCCTGCTTTGGATTCTGTGTCTCCTTCTCTCTCTTCCACTCTCCTGCTCATGCTCTCTCTCTCAAAAATAAACATTAAAAAAAATTTTTTTTTTAATTTAAAACTTCTGATCTGCAAAACTTCTGATCTTTTGTTAAGAAGATAAAAAGACAAACCACAGAGAGAAAATATTTGCAAACTATGTATCTAACAAAGGACCAATATCTAGAATATACTAGGAAAAAAACCCTCAAAATTCCACAGTAAAAAGCAAACAATCCAGTTAGAACATAAGCAAAAAACATAAATTTCCCACCAGAAAAGATATACAGATGGCATATAAACACAGGAAAAGATGTCAACACAATTAGCCAATAGCAAAACACAAATTAAAACCACAATGAGAAATCATACAAACTTATCATAATGGCTCAGATAAAAAATAGTGACAATGTCAAATACCGGGAACGGCAAAAGGGCAGTCACTGTGGAACTCAGTGTGATAGTTTCCTAAAAACTAAATATGTGCCTTCTGACCCAGCAACTTTACTCCTGGGCATTTATCCCAGAAAGATGAAAACATATATTCACAAAAACCGGTACACCAATGTTCATAGCAGCCTTATTCGTAATAGCCAAAGAACTAGAAACAACCCAAATGTCCTTTAATGGGTGAATGGTTCAACCAACCACAGTAGATCCATACCACAGAATACTACTCAGCAATTTAAAAGAAAGAAAGAAAGAAAGAAAGAAAGAAAGAAAGAGCAAGCTACCGATACATACAACTTGGATGAATCCTCAGAGAATTACTACTGAGTGAAAAAAACCCAATCCCAAAAGACTGCACAATGCATGATCCTATTCATATGATACTCATGAAATGAAAATGCATAGGAACAGAGAACAGATGAGTATTTGCCAGGGGCAAGGAGGTGGGGGTGGGGCAGAGGAGAGTGGGCGTGGCTATCGATGGCCAATAGGAGAGAGCCGTGTGAAGACACTGTACTACATCTTCACTGTGTCACAGTCCATACATCGGTTGCGAAAGTTTGCAAGGTGTCAGCATTGGGGAAACTAGGTAAAGTGATCAAGGATCTCTATATTACTTCTTATAACTGCATGTGAACCTACAAAGATTTTGAACTATCTCAGAATCCAAAGTTGATTAATAGAACTACCCTACAAGCCAGCAATTGCACTACCAGGTATTTATCCAAAAGATTAAAAAATGCTGATTCGAAGGGGCACATGCACCCCAATGTTTAAAGCAGCACTATCGACAATAGCCGAAGTATGGAAAGAGCTCAAATGTCCATCCACTGATGAATGGATAAAGATGTGGTGTGAATATATATGTGTGTACACACATACACACACACACCATGGAATACTACTCGGCGAAGAAAAAGAATGAAATCTTGTCATTTGCAACAACGTGGATGGAACTAGAGTGTATTATGCTAAGTGAAGTAAGTCAGTCAGAGAAAGACAAATATATCATTTCACTCATATGTGGAATTTTAAGAAACAAAACAGATTAACATAGGGAAAGGGAAGCAAAAATAAGATACAAACAGAGAGGGAGACAAACCCTAAGAGGCCCTTAAATACAGAGAACAAACTGAGGGGTGCTGGATGGGTGTTGGGTGGGGGGGATGGGCTAAACAGGCAAGAGGCATTAAGGAGGATGGCTAGTGTCGGGATGAGCACTGGGTGTTATATGTAAGTGAAGAATCACTAAATTCTACCCCTGAAAGCATTATTATACTATGTGTTATCTGACTTGGGTTTAAAGTAAAAAAAAAAAAAAAAAAAAAAAAAAAAAAAAAAAAAAAATTAGTGACGGGTGGGAGCAATATGGAAAATAAAAGACTCTGAGTCATGAATAGATCATGCCAAACCTAAGACCAAAAGGCATTCTAGAGGGTCTTACCAACATGCACTCCAATAATCTCAATGCACCCTCCCCTATATTAATTTGAAAAAGTAAAATAACTATCTCAGTTTGATTCAACTTTTTCAACTAATATCTCTTTCGTGAATTATCCGTTTACATTCTGAGCAAAATTGTTCTTAGCATAAACATGAATTTACAAAATATTAGTGTCACAAAATTTAATGAAAATTAAAATGTACATCCTTCAAATTAGTATAAAATCAAGAACCAGAATGACATCCACTCCCAAATTGGACGACCTGAAACTTTCAGCTTTACTTACTCTTAAGTGTACCGGTAAAGACAGACCCTGGAATCTTCGTACAAGACTCAACTGCGTGGCTTGAAGATTGTGAACTGCTGATACTTCATACTGGAAACAAATACTTGTTCTTGGAATAAGAGGACCCTCACTCACATCAATGAAGTCACCAAATCTGAATGATTTTAAAAATAAACAAATAAAACCTCAAAATCAAATCGTTTAGAGTAGTTTGGGGGGAAAAAAGAATCTATTCAATCTCTTTGAGGCAATGTCCACAATCAAGAACATTCTATATGGCTTAATTCAATCTCTAATTGCCCCTGACGTAATAATCTCAAGTGAAGCGGCTAAAACTATGAAAATTAAAGTCAAGTGAACCTTGTTCCTTACTAGCATTGATATAACTTTAGAGATTTTTAAGATCATTGAACACATCATGCTCTCAAGTGAATCCAATGTCTAAAACTGATCATCTACGACCTCATAACAACTCACTGTAATAGAGTTTAGAACTCACTATACAGGACAGATTGTCCAAAGAGCAGCTTTCTAAAAGAAAAAAATTAACTGAGTCATGAAAACATGAAGCTGAGAACACAGATACAGGCCATGAAGTCATTTCTGCAAATCCATTATGCACGGTCTTACCTCCCTCATCCCAGTATCAGCACATTCCTATTTCACTTACACGTAACATAAGTAGTTACCAGTCAGTATCCATATTTGCACATACACGTGAATTATGCTCAATTCACAACAATAAATATTTTGCCCAATTTCAAAGTTAAGTTTTAAAAATCACATTTTTAAACAATGGTTTTCAACTCTTGAAATGCGGAAATAGAAATAAGAAACAATAAAATGAGGAACAGAAACCACAATGGCTCCTGAAGAGAATTTAAACCTTCCAATTACCACCGTACCAAAACAATGCACAAAGCAACAGAAAATAAGGTAACAAGAATAACAAATTATGGCACAGATTCATCTTTTTCAGTCATAACTGTACGTTCAGTCACGTCAATTCCACTGCCTAAGTCTTCCTATAAATTAGCAGGACAGCAACTTTATTTTTACTTACCTGTGCAGCTTGACTATCCTCTCAGGGTTCTGAGATGCCTTCTCTTCTATGAAATCCGTTTTGTACCTAAAGAGGAACAAAGAAAAAGCGACTTACTCCTATACGCACAAAAAGGGATTTACGGACATCTCCCCTCTCTTCCTCGTTGGCCAGAGTTTTTCAGACGGGTTTACACTTGGAGTCTCCTCTTCACACCTCACCTCCTTCAGTCTGGCCACAAGCTCACGGCTCCGCCAAAGCCATAGGTACCTCCCTGGCCTCACCCTAACGGACACCTTTCTGTCCTTATTTCCACTGTTCACCTCCATCTGTCAAAGTGCTCATTTCCACTGGTGTCTGTGGCAGTCCCTACAGCTTGTTATTTCAACTCTCTGGCCACTCTTCCTCCCCTCTCCCCTGCAGGGGACCTGTCCTAAAGCCTCCTTTCAAGCAAGCGTCCTCCCTGCGCTGGCTCCTTGATGCTCACAGCTCTAATTACCACTTCTGTGTCCTTATCTTCCACATCTCAGCGTCTAATCCACATCCTTCTTCTGAGCCCCAAACTACGTATCTAAGACCCTCCCGGACACGCACTAGGCTGTTCCACAAGCATCTTACACTCCTGAATTCTCAAACAGAGTGAAAACTTACTCCTTCTTTTCCCACCACACCTACCCTCATTGCTGAATTTCCTCGCTTAGCAAATGGCACCACCAACCACCCACGTGTCTGAGAGAAAAACTGCAGGGATCTCCTCGATTCCTGCTTCACCTACCACACCCCCTCCATCCAACGCATTGCCAAATCACGTCAATGCTACCGCCGAAATGTCTCTCAAACCCACCCAGTTCTGTCACTACAGCCAATAGCACAGACGGAACTGCACAGCCCAGGTACAAACCATAACTTGACCACTCACTACCAAGAGCCTTCTCTCTTCACGCCAGAGTGCTAAAAAGTATTACGTTTGTATATGGCAAAGTCGGGAAGCATTAGTTCACGTGCAAACGTCTACCTACTGCCCACACCCCTTCTGCCAAAGCCCCCATGCATTACTAAGGAAGTCCGTTCCCTTGACTACCTGTCTCTCTTGACCCGACTCGAAGACATGCACCTGTCCCCGGGGAGCCGAAGCCACTTAAAACTCCCCCTGCAGCAGAAAAGCCCAATCACAGATCTACCTTCAACCATCCAAAACTCTGTCCCTTCAGACTTGCCCCAAGCCATCCCTACGTCCTTCCACACATTCAACTAACTTACCAAAGTCCTATAAGCCTCTCCTGGACTTTGAAAGTCCAGTGGAGGGGATGGGAAATCACATGGAATGAACAGCTAGAGTAAATAAACTACGGAAGCTATGGAGCACTTAAATGTGATTAGTCCTAACTGAAATGTGCCTCAAGAGTAAAACGCACCAGATTCTGAGGACTTAGTATGAAAAAGAGAATACAAAATATCATTAATTTCTAAATACTGATCACATGTTGAAATAACATTTACATGCACTTTAAATAAAATGTATTATTAAAATTTACTTCACCTTTTCTTTTGACTTTTTTACTGTAGCTACCAGAAAACTTACTTCTCTAGATGTCTCACATTATATCTCTATTGGACAGCATGACCCTAGAATTGGGGCACTGGAAGTGTCTTGATATGTTCTAGCAATCCAAGGAATTTTCTCATAGAATCAACGTTGGTTTGGTTCTACAGAACTATCTGCACTCTAGTCCAGTTAAAATAGTACATTCCTATTGCTTTCTAATTCACTGGTTCCAGGCTACGCAAAATATTATAAACTACCACTACGAGAACGTAGGTCTCAATTCACAAATACCTAAAGATTTTCCAATCCAGAACCTTGAACAATTTGCAAGAGCATATTCTGTCTTCAGAATCTAGCGTCTATGTTATTTTCTTTGCAATGTAGATTTCCCTAACTAGTTCTAGCTTCAATTAGATTAATACTAAAATATAGTTTATGTTGTTACAATTAGTAAAAGGTAAACTGGAAGTTTTCCGAGTGAGAAAGGGAATTAAGAACGCAGGGAGGATTTAAAATGCTGGCAAAGAAAATCCCCCTAATGGATAATTTGGTGCAGAAGATGAAGACCCACCCGGCTGTGTAAACGTTTCACTTCTCCCCTTAGCTCCCTCCAGACCACGGGCATTCTCTATCTCACCCTTCTCGTTTACAGAGTAGAGGATGGGAAGGAAAGGCTGCCGAACGTGCAAAATGATACAGCTTCGTGTATGCTATCACCTCACGATGGAAGGAAAAGAGGGAAACACACCGCCAAGCTGATATGAAGGACGGACCAGCCAGAGAAACAGAGAAGTGAGACCAAATGAGAAAATTACCAAAGGTGAGCGAAGTTTTTTTCTCAGGGAAATAAATAATGGGATGAGTAAGTAAATAAGTAAAGAGGCTGGGAAGTGGGATGAATGAAAGTAAATAGGTTGGTACAGAAAAAGAGATCTTAGAGCTAAAAATAGAACAGTGTCCTACCCACATCAGATATAAAGATTCTTAAGAGCTGAATTTCCTTCCTTACATGTAACTTTGGGGGGTTAGCAAGGTTTAGCCTTGCTTTCAAGGAAGCCAACACTTACTTGTTGTGCTGAAATATTTCCAATGCCACTTTTGCTTCCACTTCCAGAGTTTCAAATGGAAGATCTTTATAAATTAAAGCACGGGCATCTTTTGTGAAGGAACGCAGGTTCTCCTTCGAAAGGAAAGTATTAACCTCTTGTAACAATTTACTTAAAAGCATTTCTCCATAAGGAAGGTAAGATAAAATCGTATGCTAAATATTATAAATCCAACTAAAAGAAAAAGCAGAAGCAAACTTATTCGGAAACAAAGTTACTAATTTGCGACAATTATTTAGACCATTTTTAGACCGTAAAATGTAAGGTCAACAATTTATCTCAACTCTATGAACTATAAACTTGTAATTTACTTGTAATTAAGATATCAGTCTATATTAATAATTATTAAAGATAATCCTACAAAGAAATTTTAAGTTTTTATTCGAATTACATAATTAAACAAATGTTCATTAAAACAACGATGCAGTTAGAAACGCTAAGAAATAAAAGATATAAAAATCTGTTTACATTGTAAGCAAAACTAAGCTTTTATAAATGCACAGGGAAAACACTGTTTATGTGATTCAGAAAGTTTCACCAGGAAACGTAATGTCATCATTGGCCCTGCCCCAAATATGGCATATATCTAATATTAAAAACCTGTTTAATGAAGAGGTTTTATGCAATTAAAATCATTAATACACATTAACAATATCTGAGATTTTTATTAAAACCATAATTGAGTTTTCATACTATAGATCCTTCATTACTGATACAGAAAAACCAGGCACTGTTACACAACTTTTGTAATAAAATTATTTCCATAAACTATGAGACTTTTTTTGCACGAATGACTCTTCTCCATTCTTAAAGGGATAACTGACTGTATAACAAATCCACATTCACAGTTTATACAGCTGTTCCTTGCGTAACTCTCTACCACTTCTTCTAAGCAGTCCACCTAATACCATGATGCCTGCAATTAGCCAGTGCCTTTTAAGTTTTATATTTAAAACTTGTTTTTGTCAGTTTATTTACCTATCTTGAAAGAGACAGTGGCAGAAGGGCAAAGAGGTAGGGAGAGAGAATCCCAAGCAGGCTCTGCACTGTCAGCACAGAGCCCTATGTGGGTCTCGAACTTAAAGAACCGTGAGATAATGACCTGAGCTGAAATCAAGAGTCAGAGGCTCAACCAAGTGAGCCACCCAGGTGCCCTTTTAAGTTTTATATTTAAAACAGGAAAAAGAAGCAGCAAGTTTTACAGCTCAGAAGTGAATCTTGACTGCGTTCATTTTTATGACATAAATAACGCAAATATATAAAGTAAGAATCACTTCTTCAACTTGAGGGCATATCTGAAAAATAAATTATATTGAGCACAGTTCAGAGATCACGAAGAAAAAGTTTCAATCCTTTCCCTGCCCCCTTCCCTATCTCTCTTTCTACCTCTCTTCCCTCCCTTTCTTTGTTCTTTCCTGTTTCCCTCCTCTCTCCCTCTTGACACTAAGCAACATGAGCAGGATTATATAAGAAATAACTTCCAAAGTCAGAATTTAAGCCTGAATCTGCTTTGACTCCAAAATTTTGCTTTTAGGAACTATAATATTTCACTAAAATGTACCACTAAGGAAAAAAACACTAGCAATTATAATCATAAGATGCCATCTATTATAAGACACATTTTGGGGGCGCCTGGGAGGCTCAGTCGGTTAAGCATCAGACTTCAGCTCAGGTCATGATCTCATGGTTCGTGAGTTCAAGCTCGCTCTCTGCTCTCTCTTGGTCTCTCTCAGAACATTAAAACAAAATTAATTAAAAACATTAAATTAAAACATTAAAACATTAAAAAAAAATTTTTTTAAAGACGTTTCCAGAGATACTAAAATGTGAAAAAAACGTACACTGTGGAATTGATAAAATGCTATGCTACACTGCCTTTCCTTTTCTGACCTCCAGACTTTCAATCTGTAGAAAATACGGTTTTGCTTAATTAAGAATCAGGCATGGGGCACCTGGGTGGCTCAGTCAGTTAAGCGGCCGACTTCGGCTCAGGTCATGATCTTACGGTCCGTGAGTTCGAGCCCTGCGTTGGGCTCTGTGCTGACAGCTCAGAGCCTGGAGCCTGTTTCAGATTCTGTGTCTCCCTCTCTCTGACCCTCCCCCATTCATGCTCTGTCTCCCTCTGTCTCAAAAATAAATAAACGTTAAAAAAAAATTAAAAAAAAAAAAAAAGAATCAGGCATCTGCCTTGTTAATCATAACTAAAATCTCTGGGCTGGACATCTGAAAGCCACTGGCACATCCTGCCCACAGAGAATCTGATCCAGATCGTCTTTGTCAGCGAGGTCCCTGGTGCTACCCAACTCCCAGATCAAACAGGAGAAAGCTCATCGTGCAATCAGACCATTCACCAAGAGTCTAGTCTGTTGCTATTTGAGTTAGCTTAGCTTTGTCAAAGTCTGATTCTTAATTCACTAACCGTCTACCCCCTCCACCCCTCCTCTCAACGTAACCCTGGTATACAGGGAGACCTCGCAGTATGCAACAGGTTAAAACGGTTAGGGCAATGAGTTTTACATTGTGCTCTGAGGACCCAGGAAGTTAGTAAGGCTCCAAGACAATTAAACTTGTAAATCTGATAGCTTGGGCATCTTGAAAACCACTATCTTAAGAAAAGGAATGAACAGTACAAGGAAGAAAGCACTTCCAGAAAAGGTCAAGCAGGACATAAAGTTGACCACATGAGGAAAACCCCCAGTCCTATGCTCTGTCTTGAATACACTGAAAATGCAACACAGGTAGGCAGGTAAGGTCTTTCAAATATCCTCAACAGGCAGTATCACTCAACAACACTGACACAAGAATCGTTCTAACCAAAGAAGGTACATACTCTAAAATTCATATTCTAAACACTATACTTACTTTTGTTGGCATCCACTCATCAAGTCTCTTATCCAGAACTACATCATAGCAGAAGGCTCCAGAGATTACTGTAAATCCAACCAAAATGAGAGGCAAAGTCAAATCTACTAGAGTTACTAATTTGCAGCAACTGAATATTTAGACCATAAAAGGGAAGGCCAGCAATCTCTGCCAACTCGACAAATTATAAAAGTTACCATTATCCCAGCTCTTGCCAGAGCTCTCTCTAGCAGCTTTCCCTCACTCACTCTCTTTTTGTTGAACCAAAATCCCTAGTACTTTTTAAACATTCACATTTTCGTCCAGAATATTATCACTATAGAGACTGCACAGTTACTAGACATAAAACTTCAAAAGAATCAGATATTTAATGTGTAGACAAATGACTACGTGGGCGTGAAATGTTGAATTTTTTAATGTCTTCTAAGCTTTGTTTTTGTTGTTTTGTTCTTAGAATCACTTATTGAGCTTTTTTAAGTTTTTTGGCGCGTATACTTCTACCTTTTTTCGAAAATTTACAAATGCGATCCTATCGCCCATACTGATGCGGAATCTTGGCAAAATTGCAAAGACTGTGAGCTCTTCCATCTTCTCAAAAGTGTCCCCCCCCCCCCCGCCCCAGAGCCATGTCATTTCTGCTGAAATGGTACCTCCTAAACATAGCTTTTTCCAGAATTCTATTTATACTCCTATTTCCTCCTCCTCCACACATTCGATTTAGAAATAAGTGCCTAAAGTGGTAGGAAACAAACACTGAAACAGGGTAATTACACAGAATTCATATTCAAGAGAAACATTATCCTCGAATTGTATTATGTTAATTATTGACCTCCAGTAATTAAATAAGATGGATTTTGTTACCGGTTATAAATGGATTGTATGTACGACAGTAATTTCTATCACATAAAATTAGAAATGAGCTAAAAAAAGAAAAAAAAGAAGCTCGGGGCGCCTGGGTGGCTCAGTCAGTTAAGTGTCCGACTTCGGCTCAGGACATGATCTCACGGTTCGTGAGTTCGAGCCCCTTATCGGGCTCTGTGTTGACAGCTCAGAGCCTGGAGCCTGCTTTGGATTCTGTGTCTCCCTCTCTCTCTCTGCTCCTCCCCTGCCCATGTTCTGTCTCTCTCTCTCCTTCAATAATAAATAAAAACATTAAAAAAAATTAAAAAAGAAAAAATAGAAGCTCTATAAAATATCAAAAATAGGTACCAAAATATTCAATGATTACAAAATGTGCGTGCACGCATATGTACATTACCAGGAACTTCTGGAGCTCTGACCAAACTGACCACATATTCATCTTTGAATGCCCTCTCTATCACACAGCCCATCATCATGGCACAGGAACGCCAATAAGCCTAGAAAAATAAAACATACACAAACATAATACACACTAAGGTTCACTGTTTCTTCAATATTAAAATTTAGGTTAACTTTCAACTACATGGATGGAACTGGAGGGTATTACGCTAAGCAAAATGAACCAGTCAAAGGAAGACAAATATCATAGGACTTCACTCATATGAAGAATTTAAGATACAAAACAGATGTACATAAGGGAAGGGAAGCAAAAATAGTATTAAAACAAAGAGGGAGACAAAACAAAAGAGACTCTTAAACACAGAGAACAAACTGAGGGTTGCTGGAGGGGCTGTGGGGGAAGGGGGAATGGGCTAAATGGGTAAGAGGCATTAGGGAGGACACCTGTGGGGATGAGTACCGGGTGTTACACATTGGGAATGAATCACTGGAATCTACTCCTGAAATCATGATAGTAGCACTATACGCTAACTAACTTGGATGTAAATTGAAAAATAAATAAGTAAATAAAAAAAAATTTTTGGTTAACTTTTGCCTTAGGAACTATTTTTCTATCCATCCTTGGCACGTAGCAATAGTTAACATCAGGCCACGACACTACCTCTACCGAGCAAAAAGCACTGAAGAATGAAGTGCCAACTTCTGTTGTTAGCAGTGTTTCTGTACAAGATACCACACACTACGATGTTTATCAAACACAAGGTAGTTTTACTATCCGGTAGCAACTTTTCTCTCTAACCCAGGATAAAGATAACTTGTTAACAAACCTGTACTAAAGTAAAAAAATATATACATATTAATATACACCTGTTTACGCCATGTATAATAGAGAGGGAACGCTGAACTCTTCAGAACTTGTGACTCCTCTCCTATGCCTAACACCACAGAGCACATCACCCAAGTTACTCATATTTACGGCAGAGCAAACTCACTATTAACTGGGCTTTCGTTTTACTCGCACGTTTTGACCCACGGACATGCCTAATGTGGGTATCCGTGCAATGACCTTACCAGAGTCGTAAAGAGAAACTCAAGTCCTATCACACCCGCCCATCTCGTGCCCCATACTGGCACTACTACAACTGGGCGCTTGACTTTCACAAGCTCTTCACATCTGCGGACAAGAGTGGGCCCACTTCGCTGTGTGCAGCAGAGACTGCTCCAGAGCGTATCCTACAGAACCACACAACATACACTAAAAAGGAGTACAAACTCAGGTCTTGAAGGCAAGTAGCAAAACGCACTTCCTCGTCTATCCTACTTAAATGTGTTTAATGTCTGTTGAACTCCAGAATCAGAATGCCTGGACTAAAGTCCAGGCTCTAGTATTTCCTAAACTCGTAACCTTGGTCAAGCTACCGAACCTCTCTTTGCCTCAGTTTATTTTTCTGGGAAATGGGAACGATAGCATCTATTTTTATGTGGTTTTTATGAAGATTAAATGAGTTAATACCTGTAAATCACCTAAGACAGTGCCTGATACATAATTAATACTTGATATAAGCTACTATTATCATATCTATCGTTTTCTTGCTTAAGTGTTTCATTTCAACATGTATTTATTAAATACCCATTGTCTGTAAGTCAAGGACTGGGTCCAACAGAGGATGTGATCCCTGTCTTCACAGAGCCGAGAATCCAATGCATTCAACAGTTCACATCACAAGGCATGATTAAAATACTGTATCTGAAGAAGTTAGCCAAGTGTGAGGCCCTAAAGAACAGAGGGATTCATCCTGACAAGAAGAAACTGGGAAGATTCCACAGAGCAGACAGCATTTTAATAGAACTATAAAAGATAAACAGGATTTTAACAGGGAGGAAAGAAAATACCCAGAGTTGAAGAAGGACACCCATAAAAGCCAGGAGGCTCACACAGCAAAAACCACTAGTGACCACGTCCTCAAATGTGGCCACAGCAGAGAGGAAGTGGAAAGATGCAGCGAAGGTGAAGCTTGAAAGCCACGCTGGGGTCAGATCCCACAGGGCCTGAAAAGTCATGAGGAAGAAATGACACAACACTCAATCATGTCGCTTAATAAAAGTCTTACAGGCCTGGGGCGCCTGGGTGGCTCAGTCGGTTAAGCGTCCGACTTCAGCTCAGGTCACGATCTCGCGGTCCGTGAGTTCGAGCCCCGCGTCGGGCTCTGGGCTGATGGCTCAGAGCCTGGAGCCTGCTTCTGATTCTGTGTCTCCCTCTCTCTCTGCCCCTCCCCCGTTCATGCTCTGTCTCTCTCTGTCTCAAAAATAAATAAACGTTAAAAAAAAAAAAAAAAAGTCTTACAGGCCTACTAAGGAAGACTTTAGTATTAAAAAGGGAGGTGGGGACAGAGAGTTAAAAAGCTACTGAAATAATCCAACGATGGTCAACGGCTGAATTCAAGCAGCAGAGAGAATGAAATATAGAGGATAATCAACAAATGTCTGTGGAACAAAGTCATGAAAGTAAAATACAAGTCACACGGTTTTCTCAAACCAAAATACAAAGAAAGGATGCCACTGGTACTTTGTGAGCTTGTGAAAATGCAAAAAAATCAAAACGCTGATTATCACGGGCATTACTACATTTGACCTTGGCCACGTTTGCACATCTCATACTCCAAAGCAAAACAGATGTTAAAGAAGAAG
Source organism: Panthera tigris (assembly GCF_018350195.1). Taxonomy (NCBI): domain Eukaryota; kingdom Metazoa; phylum Chordata; class Mammalia; order Carnivora; family Felidae; genus Panthera; species Panthera tigris. The sequence goes on along the minus strand of NC_056668.1, from coordinate 18,831,456 downwards.
AAGAACACTAGGAGGAAAAAAAAAAGAACACAGAAGTAGAAATACCTTATTCACTTCTCCAGGATCACGATCTTTGAAAGTAAGAAATTCAATTTCACAGGATTTGGTCAAAGGTTTATACATGTCCCAAGGCTGTCCGTCCACAAGAGCCAGAATGGACTTCCCGCAGTGCCACTCACTTAAATCTAGGAATTTAAAATAGATTGAAGGTCTGAATCTAACAAAACTCAAATTGAAGAGTTACCTGTTTAAGTGCTACATTAAGAAATAAAACCAACAGAAAGGCAAGATTCTGCAAGCTGACTTCCTCTGGGAGAAAAAAAAGCATTACATAGTACCTCTGTACCAATAAAAAAATAATACCCAACACACCCAATGTGTTATTATTAACAAAACTGCCCAAACCGTTTACAAAAACCATTGAGGCTAAGTCTAATTTGAAGTTAATCTATTATTAAGTAGTAAAACAATCTGCCAAGAGTTACACTTGTATACATAAATATACATCCATAGTAAATCTGGTCAAAACGGGTTGGGTGTCTTGCTCCTACACCACCTCGTCCTTCCCTAAATGGACTGTCCAAGTGAAATACCTTAACAGTTTTTAATTACGGGTATGAATTCACATATAAGCCCATCAGCCCTGGTCTGTTCTTTGACCGGAATGCAACTCTAACTCTAAGCCTGATTAGATGTTCTTCAAGTACACAGCTAGTCACAGAAGTGCTCAAACTACAGGGCTAGAGTCTAAATAAGTCCCACAGAGGATCACGTCCGTTTTTGTTCACTCATCAGTATATCCAGAACCTAGCCCCAGGCCTGTAATACAGTAAATACTCAAAAGTGTACTGAACGGTCAAAAGTATGAATGAGAAGCACTTGTCAGTGCAGGTGTCATGCTGAGGGGGGGCACAGAGGCTTCATCTCCACCCCTCAAAACCCACAAAACCCCTCAAGGGCCTGTGCTTCGTCCTAACCCTCCTCTGTAATCCTAATGCCTATCACATAGCAAAGGTTCAAATAAATGTTCACAGAACAACCAAACAACAGTCATAAGGACTCATCCAAGTGCCAGAGTGAAAAAAAGACTGAGAATGTAGACTATCTTAAGCTTTTAACTAAAATTGTTAATTACTTGAATGGAATCACTACTCCGTTTTCCAAAAATTTAAACAATGTGGTTTAAATGAGCATCCTGGTGTATATACCTATTTGGGGAGCTTTCTAAATTTAAATATTACCAGTTCTATCAAAGCTGCTTTGAAAGCATTTTGATCAAAAATAATCCATACAGAGGCTCTGTTCCCTTCATTTACACACCAAATCACACACAGGGCACAGTCCTCTCCTTTAAGATATGAATCCCAACACACACTTTTACCCTAACCGCATTCACCCCATGCACACTTCCACTTACACATTCACTACATGTACACGGACGTATAAAGAAACACATAACACACAATCAGGCAAGCGGGAAGCACCTAAGGTTTAAGTTAGGCCATAAAGAGCTAGAAAGGAAAAGAAGGCCTAAAAAGCTGGTCCTCGGAGGCCTGGGCGGTCCCTCTATCCCAAATTCCTTTAACGAGCCCCCCATGGGTGCTGTCTAAAAAAGGCAAGCACACTAGTATAGTAACAAGGCTTTCACCTCCGTCTTCTTCTGCCAGAAACAATTACGGCACCCCAAACCTAGCCAGATTCAAGTTTGAGTGCCAGGAAACCTGTGCATCACAGTACCAACCTTTCAAGACCCACAGGACCCTCCAGAGCTAAAGTGACAGTGAAGAGAGAAGAAGATGCTGGATAAAGAACTTCTGTAAGGTCAGGGAGCAATTACCGAGTCTTGTCTCTTCTGAACCAGTCCTTCTGCACAGCTCATGGGAAAGTCAAAACTGTATCCTGATTCACTACTTACGCATAGCACAACTATACGGAGTTGAAACGTTTTTATTCATCACGAAGATAGTGCCAGGGTCCGTTTTCCCAACGTGTTTAACTTCAATCTTCTCAGTTCGAGGAGTTAATGATAACTGCCTGTTTTTCTCTTTATTAAAGAGGTCATTCTGCATTTCTATCAGTTCTGTCGGTGACAGGTGCGAAGCTGGCGATGTTGCTATCAATCCTGTGTAGAAGTTACGATAAATATAAACAGTGAATGAGTAACACACCGATGATACCCCACCCCGCACCACCGTCCTACAAGAATGCGGGGCAACACGAGTTTAAAACGCCGTTCGCCAAAATGCGCTCAGAGATTAACTTAAACCACTTTCTAATATTAATAACAAAAATGCCAAGGGAAGAAACCCGCAGCTAGCCCAGATCCACACCTTTCCTTCAACTTGGGTCTCTCACCATCAGATCCCCATTGCCCATCAATTTCCTCTGTCGTATTACAATCTGTGCTTTACAATAAGAGGCAAAAGGTAACCAGGAAGTAGTCAAAGTCACACTAGTCATTGGGAAGGTGAGCAAAGTTGTCGCCTTGAAACGTTTTGGGGACAAGAAAGCTCCAGGAGACTGGGGCTCCCTCGCCAAAACTATCGATATCTGGAGCGAGAAATGATGAGCTTATTTTCCAAACCCTCAATCAGAGGATTTGACAAAGCCAGTACGAGTATTCCAATGGGAAAATAAGGACACGTCTGCACCACGACGCGGGATCCTTCTCAGAGACGCCCCAAGCTCCTCCCACGGCCCCGTACCCACCCAGCGCCCCGAGATCTGTGTCCCCGGGCCGGGAAGGGGTGGCCGCCACAGCCAGGACGTAAAGACCCTCCTGCGCCCGCAGCCCCGTGAGACCTCCCAGGGCCCCCCTCAGGCCCAATCTGAGCCGACAATCCTTTAATCCTCTCTCTCCGTCCTCACGGCCGCTGAAACTCACTCCAGCCAGCCCCGCCAGCAGGGGCGGCCCGCCAGAGGCGCAGTCCCCGGACCCCCAAAGCCATTGCCTCCTCCGCTGCCGAAGGAACCGCCTCGTACAGGTCCTCCTCTGCCCTCCTCCCCGGAAACTCTGAGCCCGCACCGCGTTCCGTAGAACACTTTTGTTCCGGTCCCATCGGCCGCGCTGCACGCCTCCACCAGGGGGCGCGTTTGCGTCTCGCTGAGGATTAGTGGCGGGAGGTCAGGAGGTCTGGAGCTGGGGTACGTTCCAGGGGCGCAGAGGGTGACCAAGAGGTGCTGGACCGCAGGGCGACGGGTCCGCCACCCCCGGGGGCTGTGCAGGGAGACGGGCGTCCTCTTTGGGGTCGCAGAGTCCGACCTGCGCCATCACCCTCCTCCCTCCGCGAGTTCGAGCCCGAAAGGCTGGGAGAAACCCTTGCTCCCCGCAAAGAATATTTCTGGGGAGAAGAACTGGGCAAAGACAGCTTCTGTGGATTTGCTTTCGTGGTCTGCCCGGCCGGTCAAGCTAATGGCATCTTAACTCTCGGTTTTGTAAGGGTGATCTGCGCCAGGGTTCTCCATTTATTGAGCCATTGAAGGGAACTCTATAATTCGTATAGCTCTTTACAAGTTAGATTCGTTTGTGTAGTATACAGAGAATATAAACAGCATGTAAAAAGGCATCCCGGTGATGCTGGCAGGCCGTTCTGCGGACCCAGAGTCTTAAGCGGGTACTTAAGAGGGTCCCTGGATGCGTGCAGGATGCGTGCAGGAGGCGAAAACAGAGTTTGTTGAAGGTACAGAGAGAGTAAGATCACAGACAGCGTCGGGGGGATTCAAAGGAAAAGAGAGAGCCTCGTCTTTGCTTGGGGTCTGGGGTTTTTCACTGAGGACAGTCGGTGGTCGGGTGTAGGTGTCCTCTTAGGCATCCAGGAACCAGTGAGAACAAAGATGAGGGTCCAGGTCTTACTCCTTCAAGCCAGGGTATCTTGGTGTCCAGATGTCTAGCGCAGGTGGTCTGGAATACTGTGTGATAGCTTCCTCTGGTCATTCTCACCAGACTAGGATAGAATAGGATAAAAAAAAAAGTTATCTATTCTAAAGAAGTCCCTTACAAGGACGACATACACTATTTGCATTATAAGGCATGTGTAAAATGGGGGTGCAGGTCCTAGCAAGAATAGCAGAGGGGGAAATAGAAGCAGGAAAAGGAAGAAAAAGAGTTCTATGGAGCCCTTCAGTTTCCCTATCTCACTGGGGTGGAATTTTTGTCTCATCCCAAGGGCCCGGAACGATGCATGGCACACAGTACGAGCTCAGTAGGTACGTGTTGAATGATTGACTGTCTTTGCGGGCAGTTCCAGAGCAGCGTCTAATACCGTTGTTATACCCCAGGATGTTATTGCCATTGAAGGAAGCATTCCGTAGATGGTAAGTATGATAATGCTTTTTGTTCAAAGTGGTCGAATGCTGTGGCTTTACTTAAGGCTTGTTAAGTTCACAAATTCAACCCATGTCCTTCCCCCCCCCCGTCCCCCCCGCTCCCCCCCCCCCGCTGGGTTCTGACTTGCCATGGGAACATATCACCACCAGGGGGCGGTACTTGCTAAGGAACAAATACCAGGCAGGGCTCCGTGCCTTCCCTTGGGAAACTGGGTGAATGTGGTCACGAATCACAAACTCCCAGTTATAAGACAAATCAGCACTTGGGAGCTAATGTACAGCATGACGACTATAATTAACAGTACTGTATGGTGTATTTGAAAGTTGCTTAAAAAAAGTAAATCTTGAAAGTTCTCATCACAAACACAGTGAGGCGACTCGTGTTAACTTATTGTGCTAATCCTCGTGCTGTATGCATGTATTTTAAGTCTTTGTGCTGTACGCCTTAAACTGAAAGTGTTGTATGTCACTTATAAAACTGGAAGACAACAACGGAGACTCCGTGCCTCCATAGATGTGTCTCCGTGGCCTGAATTTTATATTCCCAACGGCTCAGGGAGTGTAATTATCTTTGGTTTTAAAATAAGAAATGCATGGGGCGCCTGGGTGGCTCAGTCGGTTGAGCATCTAACTTCAGCTCAAGTCATGATCTCACGGTTTGTGGGTTCGAGCCCTCCACTGGGCTCTGTGCTGACAGCCCAGAGCCTGGAGCCTGCTTCCCATTCTTCGTGGCCCTCTCTTTGCCCCTCCCCTGCTCACTCTGTCTCTCTCTCTCTCTCTCTCTCTCTCAAAAACAAACATTAAAAAAAAAATTAAAATAAAAAATGGGAGGGGTGGAGAGGGGAAGAAATGTAAATAAGCAGTAGAGCTTTGATAATGCCAGCCAAATTTTACTAGGCCACTTCTCATTTAAGATACAATTTCAAACTATGAAATACAGATACACATGTATGTATGATGTGTGTGTCTTTTGCTTTCTCCTTAAACTTGCATACAATTACTCTCTTGAAAGATCTTTGTTTTATCAGTCCCTTTAGACTTGAACCCCATCTAGTTGCCTTCAGAACATTTTAGAGCAATATTTAAACAAAACCTCAGAACATAAATTTAAGCAAGTTTAATCCTATATATGTCACATTGGGAGGATAATTGGAAGCCACAATTATCACAGAAATTAACTTGGAAGGATGTTAGTAATGGTAATGTCCAACAGGTGTTGAACATATGCCAATCAATCAGGTTGATTAATTCTTGCAACCTACTCCTTCAATAGGCACATAATAATCTTTATTTTCCAGAAGAGGAAATGCAGGTTTGGAGAACCTGGGAGACCTACCCACAGTAGATCAAGAACTCCCCCAAAATATTTCCTTACACTAAATCTCCTTTCTGACCTCCTTCTTTACCAACTTTCTCCCCAAATCTTAGCCTCACTCTCTCGGTCTCTCTCCCAAACAAAAAGAGTCATCAGGTCTGTGGCAGTAACTATCAAAGGTCGGCCTAGATAGAACATCTTGTTGTGTCAGAAAGCAAGAAAATACTCAAAGACAGGCAGAAACATGCTCAAAGGGCACAGGATCCAGCTTGACAAGGGTTTTCATTGTACAAATTTAGGACTGTTTAAATAACAAAAAGAATACTGATAAAGGAGTCTAACATTATTGTATATGTTAAAAATCCAGTTCATAGCGATACTAAAAAATAAATGGGAGCAGAGAGGAAGTTTTCTTTACAAAATCCAGAGGGTAGAACCACAGAATGGGGAAAAATCACCACTCTGCATCTACCAGTGTAACAATTGTTTCAGAAATGAGTCACCTGTGGATGCTAACAGCATTGGGGAACATTTTTCCAAGATCAAGATATTCTCCTGGTGTCTATCACCCCAGAGGTTATCCCCCAAAGGGATAAAGGAAATTTCAATGGAGAAATCTACTGCACACCACCTTACCAAAGTGGTCAAAATTATCATCACCCAAAATGGGACCATCTGACACTATTTGTGCCTCCTGGTTGTGATATAAACATCACCCATGTAGTATAAATGTCTAACCTGATTCTAAAGAACCGCGAGGAAAAGAAATCAGATATATCCAGAAAATGACACATTCTACAAAGCAACTGGCCTAAGCTCTTCAAAAATATCGGTTCCACGACAGATGAACCAAAAAAATTCGGGAGCTGTTCTAAATTAAGGGAGCCTAAAGAGATAGGCAATGAATGGCCATGTATGATCCTTATTCGGGTTTGGGATTTGAAAGAAAAAAAATTCCGAGGACATTAGTATGACAAATTTGAATATGAACTGTATAGTAAATATTATTGGATCAATGTTGTATTTCTTGGATTTGATAACAGAATTATGGTCATGAAGGAGGAAATCCATGTTCGTAGGATGTGGGAATATTTAGGAGTAAGTATCCTCCTGCCTATAACTAATTCTCTAATGGCTCAGTAAAAATGGAGGGCTTTATATCTGGAGAGGAAGCAAGAGAAATTCAGCAAATGTGGCAAAATGTCAGCAACTGGTGAGGCTAAGTGAGGTGCTGATTATATTACTCTTTCAAGTGTATTCTGAAATTTTTCAAAATGAAAAGTTGGGGGAATAAACCACAGTTTTCAACCACAGAAGTTTGCTCACATTGCAATGCTACAGGCCAGCTGTGGTTCAGCAATTTCATTCTGGAATCCAAACGGCCCCCCGGCCACCCCCCACCAGCCTGGGACTTGTGGTTACCTGGCGGAGGGAAGGGAGAGTTTGGTCTGCTCAGTGCACTGGTTCTTGAAATCTTCTCAGGCTCACTAGCTCTCGGCCTCATGGTCCCCTAGCCCCAGCAATTTCAATGGCCAAGCCCGGTGGCAATCCAGTGGGCAGTGTATGCCTTCTTGGGATCTGGCGAATGAGGTTATCGAATTCAAGGAGAAAAATAACTCACTGACATCTAGAATCCAATTGCTTGGTTACCCACCCAAGACTGGTTATTTTCCCAAGATCACTAGCTGATAAGGGACTCCAGCTCAGATCCATCTCCAAAAGTCATGCTTTGTTTTTCTCTCAAATTCACGTGTTTTTTTTTAATGAAAACATTTGATTTTACGTTTTCAAATTGTTATACATTTATTTGCTTGAAAACTCGAGAAAATATATAAGGTATACCTTGAAAAGTTTCTGTCCCAGTTCTTATCCCCATTCATCCCCAAAAACCTCACACAGGATATCACTGTTATTAATTTTTTTGTGTATCCTTGAGAGTTCTGGGTGCCTCTATCAGCTAACCCAAATGTACAAACTTATTTCCTCCCCCTTTATGACCTAAAATGTAGCATAGCAAACACATAGTTCTTTGCCTTGCAAAGCTGTGCTTTGAATCAACGTCAATCTGTTCGTACGGTTCTCTTGAGGATGGGCACCAAGACAGAGTTAAATATGCAAAGATTTCATTTGGGCTCCATACCAGTGAGAGAAGAGGGGAAGACTGGCTCCACGTGAAATCCAAGGGAAAGGAAGAGACAATGGAGGCATTCCTGACCCCCCCCCCCCCAAGCAGGATAAGGAAGCCTGGTCAAGACAAAGGAAGGGGGACTCCTTAAGCCCAAGCCTACCACTAGAAGGCTCCCAGTCTCCCAGGGGCAGGCCGGCCACACTCAGCCTCCCGGCTGGGAGCAGCCGGTGGGAGGTGTGCCCTCAGAGCAAACGTGGTGGATTTCAGAGTTCAGTGTCTGGGGCTCTCGGTCATGACACCCCCCTGTAATTAGACATCTATGAAGCACTCAAAACGAGCTGTATTTAAGAAATCAAATAATTAAAGAAGCACTTGCCATGCATTTTACACTTACTACATAATAATCACACACAAACATTTCTGTCAATGATCTCATAGCAGGGCTCAACACCCTCCACATCCACGTGGCCTGAAAGGTACAGACAAACACACAACTCCTGAGATTATAAGAACACAGGAAAAATCAGGCGCAACTCAAGGCTTTTCTTTCTGTTAGTGTGATACCATGGGGCAAATTGGTACCTTCACTTTGAGGCAGCAGTGGAGAGAGAGAGAGAGAGAGAGAGAGAGAGAGAGAGAGAGAGAGAGAATCTATGGGCTTCTGGAGAAATGAAATGCAGTTGAATATAAAAATAATACGTATCGCCCACTCCTTCTGCTAGCATTCCTCCTTTAAGCCATTCCTTTCTTCCTCACACCACAAGAAAATCCATTCTTTGTTACTAGTAAACAAGAGAGGACCAGAGATACAAATCACCAAAGTGAAAGGGTTTTTTTTAGGTAATATTTTCTATTTCATTTGACAAATATGTGTGTGTGTGTGTGTGTGTGTGTGCATGCGTGTAAGAATTGTGTTAGGAAAGTACATTTTTTGCTTCTAACCTTCATTAATAAATACCAAGTAATGCTGATTTAAAATGTTAATGATTCAGTAAGTCTTGAGGATGAGACATTGAATCACAAGTTGAAGGCAGTGTATGGATCATTTATTCCACCCACCTCATTTACTAGATGGAGAAGATGATTCACAGAAAGATTGGTATTTGGCTCAAGGTCATACAGAATGCTAGGGTAGCATCTGGGGAAACTGGAAACACCAGGGCATGTGGAAAATGCCAGGACTTCTGAAATTGGCATGTGCTCCTTAAAATGCTCTGAATCATCCCACCCTGCAACAGCCACACCAAACCCTTCATTTCACAGTTCTGGGAACACTGCAAGAATTCTCTTCCCATTTGCTTAGGACTTCAAAGATGTACTAATCCCTCAAACACATGTTAATATGGATTTTCTTTGATGAAAAGGGACAGATATATTCTCCAGAATTAAGCTCCTCCTTCCTTCCTCCATCCGGTTTCAGAGTGAGTACCTTCCAGTTCACTTAGCGTCTTTCAGGATGGCTCCTGAGGGTGAAAATTAGCTAAAGTGATGCTCTTTGGTGAAGTGAAATACTTTCCTCCAGAGTTCCTCTCCCTAATTATGCATAACTCCTTTTTTTCCCACTTTTTATTGTTGTTTTAAACTTTGGACTTTCCCCTGTCTTATTCCTTATTCCTTGGCCATGACACTCGCCTGTCCCTCCTCCTCTCCCCACCATCCAATCTTGACCTGCCCTGGGAAGAACACACAAGCTGAGTCCTGAATGCCCCAAAACCACCCACACCCACTGACTAACTCATGAAATGTATTTACGTGAGGAAGTAAAAGCATGTATTAGATCCCAGATCTCTACTTCTTAGCCCTATGACCTTGGGACAGTTGGACCATAATTTACTTAAACATACTCTCTCTGAAGTACACTCAGGATATTTGAACTATTTTGCTGCAGTGAGCATCTGCTATCTAAAATCTGTGCACTGGTATATTTCTTCAGCAGAGGTTCCTAGCAGTGGAATTGTTTGGTCCAGGGTATATGTGTTTGAAATTTTGATAGGTACTCTGCCAAAATGTCCATCAAAGCCATTAACCAACAAGACAAAGCAGAGATGTGTTTGTTCCAGATGAAAGTCGCAGATATTATCATAGTGGTAAAAGGCTACGCTTTCATGCATCTTTGAATGGGTGAATGGGGTCCAAAGTCACACCCTCTCATCTTCTTCCTTTCCCGCTTCGTACGCAAGAGCTTTTTAAATGTGGCCTGGCATTTACCTGTTTGAGTCTGGCACTTATCTGTTGGAGTACTCAGAGGAAATGCAAACTCAGAGCCAGTAATTTGTCAATCTCTGTTTCAAAGCGCTGGATTATATCTCTCAATTCTATTATATAGATGCTTGTACTACCTAATTGTATATCTACAATTAGAATGAGTTGTTCTACCCAGACTTCCCTTAGTGTTTTCCTCTAGATTCCCTCTCAAATGTTCTTAATGCTTTTATTGCTGTTTTACATTACACAAACAACATAACGTCTCTATAAAAATTCAAACCCATAGAGAGCAAAGCATGAGTTGTCCTTCCCAGTCTCGCTGCACCCTATATGTCAATATCTGTAGCTACATCTCAGCCATTCTTAGGTTTTCAGTCCATGATTTGATTACTCAACTGCTCCGCGTACTGACAGTATTCAGGTTGTTCAAATGAGTCCCCAAGTAGAAGTGGCAAAGGCAGTGACATACAGGGACAACTAGAGAAAGAAATAGAAACTCCCTGAACAGTTCTCTGTGACAACTGTGGGAGTATTTTGATAAGTGTTGGCAGCAGGACACTGCATGTGATGTGGGGAAGGAAACCTTGGCATTCGAACAAGCAAATGGTTTGGCGACAGTTTATTAAATTTCTGCAATGCTTGCAAATGCCAGTAACGCTTTCTCAGACCGCAGACTTACTACATGTGACAGGTTTGGGAACGTTTCACAATTGTCATCAAATAAATGGCCCTTCAAAATTAAAAAAAAGTATACGAACTCTGAATAATTGTCACCACTGAAACACAAGCCTACTGGAGTCGATATATTTAAACTTGTGTATTTTGGTTGCTTCTGTGCCACAGAATCAGAATCTAAGCAAAGGCACCCAAGTACAATTGTAACTCAATCCCACTGGTAGGTTTTGGGTCAACTATTAGACTTTCTTTATACCAAATAAAAGTCCACATTCCTTCCTAAATGTATATCTGTAAATGCCTACATTTAAAAAGATTTCAAAGCAATAGCTACCATTATGCCTTAAGGAACTAGAATAAGAAAGAGCAAACGAAACCCAAAGGCAGCAAAAGGAGGGAAATGAGGAAATTAGAACAGAGATCAATGAAATAGTGAACAGAAAAAACAACAGAGAAAATGAATCCAAAAGTCAGTTATTTGAAAAGATAAACAAAATCAAACAAAACCTTTAGCTAAGCTGCCCAAGAAAAAAGAGAGAAAACACAAATTACTAAAATCAGGAATAAAAGAGGGCACGTTACTCCCAACCTTCTAGTAATAAGTTAGATTTTAAGGAAAGCTATGAACAACTGTATGCCAACAAATCAGATAACTTGGATGAAATGTACAAGTTCCTAGAAAGACACAAACTGCCCAAACTAACTCAAGAAAAAAATTAAAAATCTGAATAGGCCAATAATAAGTAAAGAGATAAAATTAGTAATTTAAAATTTTCTTTACAAACTCTTCCAAAATATTGGAGAGGCAGGAACACTTTTAATTCATGTTATGAGGCCAGAATAATCTGATACCAAAACCAGAAAAATACATCACAAGGAAAAAAAACAAACTGTAGACCAAAATCCCTTATGAATATAGATGTAAAAAATCTTCAACAAAATACTAGCAAACTGAATCCAGCAATATAAAAAGATTGTATGCCAGGACCAAATTTATCCCAGAAATTCAAGGGTGGTGTAATATATGAATATTAATCAATGTAATACACTATATATAGAATAAATGACCAAAAAAAACCACATGATAATCTCAACAGATGCAGAAAAAGCATTTGATGAAATCCAACATGCTTTCTTCATCAATATGCTCAACAAATCAGGAATGGAAGGGAACTTGCTCAACCATCCACAGATAACATCATACATGATGCTAAAAGACTGAATACTTGCCCTTAAGTGAGGAACAAGAAAGAAAAGGATGTCCACTCTTTCACTTCTATTTAACATTGTACTGAATGTCATATCCGGACAATTAGGCATGAAAAGGAAATAAAAGTGCTCACTTCAGCAGCACATATACTAAAATTGGAACAATACAATGAAGGTTAGCATGGCCCCTGAACCAGGATTAGACACAAATTCATGAAGCATTCCATTAAAAAAAGAGCAAATAAGTATCTGGATTGAAAAAAAAAAAAAAAAGAAGCAAAACTATCTCTATTTGAAGATGACATGATTTTGTACATAGAAAATCCTAAGGAATCCATTAAAAATGTATTAGAACTAATAAGAGTACAAGAAGGTTGCAGGATACAAGATCAATATACAAAAATCTATGGTATTTCTATAGACTGGCATTGAAAGTTCTGAAAATAAAATTAAGAAAACAATACCATTTACAACAACATCAAAAAGAGTAAATTATTTAGGTATAAATTTAGCAAAGGAAGCACAAGACTTGTACACTGAAAACTACAAAACATCATTGAAAATAAAGACCTAAAAAAATGGAAAGATATTCTATATTCATGGATCAGAATTAATATTGTCAAGATGGTAATACTCCCCAAACTGATTAAAAGATGCAATATAATTCCTATCAAAATCCCAGTTGGCATTTGAAAAAATGGACAAGCTGATCGTAAAATTCATATAAAATTGCAAAGAACCCAGAAAAACAAAAAAAATCTTTAAAAAATGAAGAATAAAGTTTGAAGAAGCATGCTTCCTGCTTTCAAAATTTAACTATAAAGCTACAGTATTTAAGATGATGTGTCACTGGCTTACAGATAAACATAGAATGATGGAAAAATTGAGAGTCCACAAATGAACCCTTACGTTTATGGTCAATTGATTTTTGACAAATGTACCAAGACATAATAGGGAGAGAACAATATCTTCAATATATATTTCTGGGACAACCAGATATCCACATGAAAAGAACAGAGTTTATTTCTGAGATTTATTTCCCATATCAGACAACATACACAAAAGTTGTATGACTTCTTCACAACATATACACAAAATTAATTCAATGGATTATAAACCTAAATGAAAGTGCGAAAACTACAAAACTCTTAGAAAAAAATTTAAGAGTAAACCATTTTGACCTTGAGTTAGGCAGTGGTTTCTTAGATTAAAAAAAAAAAAGCATAAGTAAAAATAGAAAAAAATAAATTGCACTACATCAAACTTTCTGCACAAAGCATCAAGAAAGTGATCAGATTTCCACAGAATGGGAAAAAAAATTGCAAATCATATATCCGACAAGAAACTTGTATCCAGAACATATAAAAAACACAACTCAATAACAAAAAAGGGGCAACCAATCTAAATTAAAAGTGGGCAAAACGTTTGAATAGACATTTATCAAAGAAGATATGCAAATAGCCAGCAGGCGTGAAAGCGACATCACTAACCATCAGGGAAAGCACATCTAAACCAAGTGAGTTATTACTTCACACCCATTAGGTTGGCTATAATTAAAAAGGCAGTTGTTAACAAGTGCTGATGAGGATATGGAGATACTGGAAACTTCAGGCACTGCTGGTGTGAATGGAAAGTGGTACAGCTGCTTTGAAAAACAGTCTGGCAGTTCCTTGAAATGTTGAATGTACAGTTATCGTGTAACCTAGCAATTCAACTCGTAGGCATATACCAAGAGAAATGAAAACATACATCCAAACAAAAAGCTGTACCTGAATATTCATAGCAGCATTAGCCATAACAGCCAAAAAGTGGAAACAACCCAAAAGTCCAACAACTAATGGATGAAAACCAAAATGTAGTGAATCCATATGACAGAATATTATTCATCAGTGAAAAGGAATAAAGTACTGATACATGCTACAACATGGATGAGTCTAGAAAACATGCGAAGTAAAAGAAGCCCATCAGAAAAGATGACATAGTGTAGGGTTCAATTTATATTGAGTGTTCAGAACAGGAAACTCTATAGAGACAGAAAGTAGGTTAGTGGTTGATTAGGACTGGAGAAAAGGGGTTGAGACTGAGGGTGAATGCAATGGGTACTAGGTTTCTTTTAGGAAAAAACTAAAATGTTCTTTTTTAAAATTTTTTTTGAAGACAAGTATTGTTTATTGAGAATTTGTTTTCTGTTTTATATAGATGTATCTGTGGGTAACAGTTGTGACAGTCAAAATAAGATGTTCTAAAATTAGATATGGCGATGGTTTCACATCCCTATAAATATACTGAACAACACTGAATTTACACTTTAAATGGGTAGATTGTATAGCATGGGACTTATACCTTAACAAAGCTGTTTTTAAAAAAAATTCTGACCAGTCTGGCTGGCCTTTTGAAAGGATACCTTATTCCTACTCCCTTGGTCATGACACTTGCCTGCCTCTTCCCAGCAAACTTGACATGCCCCAGAGAGAAGGCAAGCTGGGTCCTGACCACGTAAAGCCACCCCAAATTAGTTGGATACAACCAACGTGAAATGCCGGTGAGATAGCACAGCTCCAGAGATAAGCTGCCTTTGTTCAAATCCCTCCTCTCCACTTTTTAGCCCTTGACTTTTATTAGTTTATTTGCACCTCATCCTTCTAATTAATCATAAAAAATTGGAGTCATTATAACACCTTGTAGCATCTGGGGACAATTAAAGCAGTTAATACATAGGCATTTAGCACACTAATGGGTATACTCAGTGAGATCAGTTTTTGTTACTGGGAGTTGCCTGTTCATACTCTGACCCGTGTGGGTCTAGTTCCGGCCACATTTGGATGATTTCTCACTTTACTTCACATGGAGATAACATCAGTTGCCTTCACTGGGCTCTGTTACATAGCAGAAGGCACCAGCCCTCTTTGCTATGCTGTGGGTGGGCAGCACAGCCATTTGGGCATGGGAGGTAGTTTAGTGCAAATCCATAGTTAAGGGGAATTACGTGTTTTTAATTAGAACATTTTCTGCATCAAGTGTGTAACAACTGAAGGGACACATATTATCTCATTCTTATAAAAATAATTACACATAAAATAGATTTGGAGTATAAAGAAATGCACTTAGAAGATAGTGAACATTGAAAGGGCGCCTGGGTGGCTCAGTCAGTTAAGCGACCGCCTTCAGTCCAGGTCATGATCTCAAGGTTCATGGGTTTGAGCCCAGCATCAGGCTCTGCGCTGAGCTCAGAGCCTGCTTCGGATCCTCTGTCTCCCAGTCTCTCTGCCCCTCCCCTGCTTGCTCACATGTGCACATCCTCTCTCTCTCTCTCTCTCTCTCTCTCTCTCTCTCTCTCTCTCTTTCTCTCAAAAATAAACATTTTTTTTTAAAGAATAGAATGTAGTGCACATTTAAAACGTTGAAAGAAGGGAGTGTATTTGCAATTCTAGTTTTAAACTTTTGACTTACTTGTAACCTGATTGTGTTTTTTTATTCAACTTAGGTTAATTTTCCTGTTGGTATAAGTCATCTCTGATAATCATCGTGTATTTATTCTCATCCCTTTCCTTTGCAATCTACAGTATTTAGATGCTTTGACAAGCTGGAAAATTCAATTCAGTGTTCTCTTCAATAAGAAATTTCCATCATGTTTGTCAATGAGAATTTGAGAATCCAGGTAGTAATATATAACAGATATCTCAAATGTTGGTAACTGAGTATTTATAAACAGACAGGCTGGCTGACTTTTTTTGTTTTTTACTTGTGACACTTTCATGAGCTTTTATAATAGTTTAGAGCAGTGGTTCTATATCTTCCCTGAGTAGCTTTTTTAGACTTTTTCCTAGTACCCACCCCCATGACATTTTATTTTTAAGATTTTATTTTTAAGTAATTTCCACACCCAATGTGGGGCTCAAATTCACAACCCTGAGATCAAGAGTTGCATGCTCTACAAACTGAGCCAGCCAGGTGACCCCCTCCATGACGTTTTAGTATCACTGATACAGAGTTGACCCTTGAACAACAAGGGGATTAGAGCACCAACCTCTCACATACTTGAAAATCCACATATAACTTTTAATCCCCCCACCCAAAACTTAACTCCTAATAGCCTTTTTTAAATTTTTTTTAACATTTATTCATTTTTGTTTTCTTTTTAAAATTTTTTTAACGTTTATTTATTTTTGAGACAGAGAGAGACAGAGCATGAATGGGGGAGGGGCAAAGAGCGAGGGAGATACAGAATCGGAAGCAGGCTCCAGGCTGTGAGCCATCAGCCCAGAGCCCCACGCGGGGCTCGAACTCACAGACCGTGAGATCGTGACCTGAGCTGAAGTCGGACGCTTAACCGACTGAGCCACCCAGACGCCCCTTTTTAACATTTATTAATTTTTGAAAGGCAGAGAGAAACAGGGTGCGAATAGAGAGGGGCAGAGAGAGAGGGAGACACAGAAACAGAAGCAGGCTCCAGGTTCCTAGCTACCAGCACAGAGCCCGACGCGGGGCTCGAACTCACGGACCTCGAGATCACGACCTGAGCGGAAGTTGGCCACGTAACCGGCTGAGCCATCCAGGTGCCTCATGCTTTTGACCAGAAGCCTACGGATAACACAAACTGTACATTAACACATATTTTGCATGCTGTGTGTATTATATACTGTATTCTTACAAAGCAGTAAGCTAGAGCAAAGAAAATGTTATTGAGAAACCATAAGGAAGAGAAAATACACTTACAGTACTGTATTTACTGGGTGAAAAAATCCATGTATAAGTGGACTCATGCAGTTCAAAGCCCTGCTGTTCCAGGTCAGCTAGACTATATATCTGTTGAAGCTTTTTTACCACCAACAAAAGAATTGTCCCCCCTTGGGGGCAATATTGCACCCATTGAGAATTCATGGCCTAATTCTAGTATTCAAAGTTTACATGGTAAACTTCCTCCTCCTGCCATTTGTTATTTCAGTAGCAAAAATACACTTGAGGGGCACCTGGGTGGCTCAGTCAATTAAGCATCCAACCCTTGATGTCACCTTAGGTCTCACAATTGTGAGATCGAGCCCCACATCTGGCCCCACGCTGACAGTGCAGAGCCTGCTTGAGATCCTCTCTCTCTGCCCCTCCCCTCTCTCATCCCCCCCCCTCAAAATAAATAAACATTTTTAATTAATTGAAAAAGAAATACATTCGAAAAACACTCGAATATTGCCATGCTAATTCAGTGTGGTCCATGGATCAACAGCATCACCATTACCCAGTAGCTTGTTAGAAATGCAGACTTTCAGCCCCACCTCAGACCTCCTCCATCAGAATCTCATTTGAACATGATCTTCTGTTAATTCAGATGTCCATTAGTCTGAGAAGCACTGGTTTAGACTACAGTCCTCTACTCAGTTAGGAAACATTAAGTTAATGTGTGAATGGAAAGAATATGCCTGGGCCCTGAAACCAGGTTTTAGGTAACCCACCCCTTCCTCGCAAGTTCTGACTAATACACCAAATTTTTTTGGTCATCAGTATTCTTTTTTTCTTTTTTAGAGAGAGAGAGGTGTGCAAGTGAGTGAGGGGCAGACAAAGAGAGAGAATCCCAGGAAGGGCAGAGAGAGAGAGAGAGAGAGAGAGAGAAGCGTGGCTCACCCGAGGTGGGGCTCGAGTTCACCAGATGGGACTTGAACTCACGTACCATGAGATCATGACCTGAGCCAAAGTCAGATGCTTAACAACTGAGCCACCCAGGCCCCCCCATCGATATTATTTTCTTTTTTTTTTTTTTTTTAATTTATTTTCGGGACAGAGAGAGACAGAGCATGAACGGGGGAGGGGCAGAGAGAGAGGGAGACCCAGAATCAGAAACAGGCTCCAGGCTCCCAGCCATCAGCCCAGAGCCCGACGCGGGGCTCGAACTCACGGACCGCGAAATCGTGACCCGGCTGAAGTCGGACGCTCAACCGACTGCGCCACCCAGGCGCCCCGATATTATTTTCTTAAACACAGAAATGGGTGTGTTTTGTTTGTTTGAGAAAGGTTAATTTTATGTCCTTCTAAGCAAGTGAAAAATCCCTATGAAGCCTCACCTCGCTGTCCATAAAATGAAGCCTGTTTTGATAATAATAATTTCACTTGGATCAGGTGACAGAAGGAGCCAGTAATAAAGCAAAGAGATTTTTATCTACTTGACTGTTTCAAAGAGCCTGCAAGTTAGCATGAGGATGAGAAGATACCGAGTTAATTCACTTTGGCTCCTTATTTATAAAGATAGAGTTAAGTTTTTCATTAATTTTGGGGGGTCTAAGAATGAAATTTTGAAACGCGTGTGAAATAAATGTGAAACATCTCAGTCATACAGAAGACATAGGCTAGCAAATAACCATATACCTACTACCCAGGTGAACAATCTGCCACGTTTAGCTGCTTCCACATTTTTCTGAAACATTTTAATATTTATTCATGAGTTTTACTTAACTAAGACTTTTGAGGTTAACACTAGAGAGAGTTCCACTACCACGAATCTTCCATTGTTATTTCCATCGCGTTTTCTCCGACTACAGGGAATGAGAAAAAAACCCTGGACCTGTCAGACTTGGTCCAAGTACCAGCTGAGTCTTTATTTTTTGATGTTTCCAGAGGAGCCTTGACAGCAGAAAGCCAAGTTCTCTTTAAAATTCTCCACTATTGACAAAGACCGCGGTCAAGTTAGGCCAAAAGCCAAAGTGCTCCTCGTTGAAAAATGCTGTGGAAGATTAGGCTAAATGCCAGCCACTTTTTCTTAATCAAGAAACTCAGCTAACAAGTTGGAGCTTTTAAATGCAGAAGGAAGAGAAGAGAGTATAGAAAAGAGGTAAGAGGAAGATCAGAAGAGAGAAGAAACAACTTCAACTCAACTCAAATGCCACTCATCTCAAAACCCCAACTCAAATGCCGCTCAAAAGGCATCTCTTTCTTCTATCTCCCAATATCCCTTTCTACATCTTGACTTACCAGGATAAAATTAAATATATTTTAGACAGTTCATGAGAGGTGTGGTGTGTGCGTGTGTGTGCGTGTGTTTAGTGGCTGGGGGCAAGAAGGGGAGGGGCAGAGAGAGGAGGTCAGAGGATCCAAGCAGGCTCTGGGATGACAGCAGAGAGCCTGAGGCGGGGCTTGAACTCAGGAACGATGAGCCACCCAGGTGCCGGGAAAGTGCCTTTAAAATCACCTACCTCTGAAAAGCCCACAGCTAACATCATCCTCAACGGGGAAAAACTGAGAGCTTTTTCCCTGAGATCAGGAACACGACAGGGATGCCCACTGTCACCGCTGCTGTTTAATATAGTGCTGGAAGTTCTAGCATCAGCAATCAGACAACAAAAGGAAATCAAAGGCATCAACATTGGCAAAGATGAAGTCAAGCTTTCACTTTTTGCAGATGACATGATATTATACATGGAAAATCCGATAGACTCCACCAAAAGTCTGCTAGAACTGATACATGAATTCAGCAAAGTTGCAGGATACAAAATCAACGTGCAGAAATCAGTTGCATTCTTATACACTAACAATGAAGCAACAGAAAGACAAATGAAGAAACTGATCCCATTCACAATTGCACCAAGAAGCATAAAATACCTAGGAATAAATCTAACCAAAGATGTAAAAGATCTGTATGCTGAAAACTATAGAAAGCTTATGCAGGTAATTGAAGAAGATATAAAGAAATGGAAAGACATTCCCTGCTCATGGATTGGAAGAATAAATATTGTCAAAATGTCAATACTACCCAAAGCTATCTACACATTCAATGCAATCCCAATCAAAATTGCACCAGCATTCTTCTCGAAACTAGAACAAGCAATCCTAAAATTCATATGGAACCACAAAAGGCCCCGAATAGCCAAAGTAATTTTGAAGAAGAAGACCAAAGCAGGAGGCATCACAATCCCAGACTTTAGCCTCTACTACAAAGCTGTCATCATCAAGACAGCATGGTATTGGCATAAAAACAGACACATAGACCAATGGAATAGAATAGAAACCCCAGAACTAGACCCACAAACGTATGGCCAACTCATCTTTGACAAAGCAGGAAAGAACATCCAATGGAAAAAAGACAGTCTCTTTAACAAATGGTGCTGGGAGAACTGGACAGCAACATGCAGAAGGCTGAAACTAGACCACTTTCTCACACCATTCACAAAAATAAACTCAAAGTGGATAAAGGACCTGAATGTGAGACAGGAAACCATCAAAACCTTAGAGGAGAAAGCAGGAAAAGACCTCTCTGACCTCAGCCGTAGCAATCTCTTACTCGGCACATCCCCAAAGGCAAGGGAATTAAAAGCAAAAGTGAATTACTGGGACCTTATGAAGATAAAAAGCTTCTGCACAGCAAAGGAAACAACCAACAAAACTAAAAGGCAACCAACGGAATGGGAAAAGATATTTGCAAATGACACATCGGACAAAGGGCTAGTATCCAAAATCTATAAAGAGCTCATCAAACTCCACACCAGAAAAACAAATAACCCAATGAAGAAATGGGCAGAAAACATGAATAGACACTTCTCTAAAGAAGACATCCGGATGGCCAACAGGCACATGAAAAGATGTTCAACGTCGCTCCTTATCAGGGAAATACAAATCAAAACCACACTCAGATACCACCTCACGCCAGTCAGAGTGGCCAAAATGAAGAAATCAGGAGACTATAGATGCTGGAGAGGATGTGGAGAAACAGGAACCCTCTTGCACTGTTGGTGGGAATGCAAATTGGTGCAGCCGCTCTGGAAAACAGTATGGAGGTTCCTCAGAAAATTAAAAATAGACCTACCCTATGACCCAGCAATAGCACTGCTAGGAATTTATCCAAGGGATACAGGAGTACTGATGCATAGGGGCACCTGTACCCCAATGTTTATAGCGGCACTCTCAACAATAGCCAAATTATGGAAAGAGCCTAAATGTCCATCAACTGATGAATGGATAAAGAAATTGTGGTTTATATACACAATGGAATACTACGTGGCAATGAGAAAAAATGAAATATGGCCTTTTGTAGCAACATGGATGGAACTGGAGAGTGTGATGCTAAGTGAAATAAGCCATACAGAGAAAGACAGATACCATATGGTTTCACTCTTATGTGGATCCTGAGAAACATAACAGAAACCCATGGGGGAGGGGAAGGAAAAAAAAAAAAAAAAGAGGTTAGAGTGGGAGAGAGCCAAAGCATTAGAGACTGTTAAAAACTGAGAACAAACTGAGGGTTGATGGGGGGTGGGAGGGAGGGCAGGGTGGGTGATGGGTATTGAGGAGGGCACCTTTTGGGATGAGCACTGGGTGTTGTATGGAAACCAATTTGACAGTAAATTTCATATATTAAAAAATTAAAAAAAAAAAAAATCACCTACCTCAGCTCTGTGCTGACAGCTCAGGGCCTGGAGCCTGCTTTGGATTCTGTATCTCCCTCTCTCTGCCCCTTCCCTGCTCATGCTCTGTCTCTCTCTGTCTCTCAAAAATGAATAAATGTTAAAAAAAAATTTTAATAAAAAAAAATAAAATAAAATCCTACCTCAGACCCATTTTCTATATATTAGGAACTGAGGTTCCAGAGGCATTAGGTGGCTCATCTAAGAGTGTCTCTAGGAAACAGAGATGTTACTTCTGGAATGACCAGTATATCCTCACTTCTGATTTTCAGTACTCCAGGATGTTTAGTCCCTATCCTAGGAAGGACTGATGAGGATGGCCACTCCCACCACCAGGACTCTAATCCTGCATGCTGCTTGCTAAACAGCATCCCTCCCCACGGGGCATTTTCAAAGTCTCCACTGTTGCCAGCCATTGTGTTCACTGGCTCCAAGCCAGCAGACAAGCATTTGAACTTCTGCACCTGAGATGATTCCTAGCCCTTCAGGGAACCAACAGCCTGGCTTTCTTTATAGTATTACACTTCCAGGAAAAAAAATATTTTCGCAGAGTGTTCTAATTCGCAGGAGTATTTACATCTATAAGGCACAAGGCAAGCCTTAAAAATTCGGTGAGATGACAGAGTTTTAAAGCCTATCATATGAGAAAATATGCCCTCTCTTGACTTTTCCAAAGAAACATAAACCTTGGCTTACATGGTGGACAGAATGTTGTCACTTACAGTGTTTTTAGTGGCAAAACTAAAGGTTAATTGGAGCTACTTTTCATCAGGGCCAAAAAAAAAAAAAAAAAAAAAAGCATTCTGGAAAAACTAACACTATCCACCTGGTTTAAAGAGGATGGATCCAAGAACACAGTGGATTCTTAAATCTTTGGGAGCAAAAAGGCATCATTCTGTTCCTTGTCCACCTCATCCAGTTTTTGCCAGAGCAAGGTACATCAAGTTCATTTGTGTTCTCCAACCCTCTCCCAAAGATCTTAAAGATGAAAGAACACAGTTGAGATGCTGGTAGGAAAAGTTGTTTTGAGTATCGAATGCTAAGTATAGCATGAAGAACTTGATTATGCAAAACATTAAAATATGTTCGGGATATAAACACCAAATAAATAATAAACAGTCCGTTTGCTACACGCACTTCTATTTATCTGCCTTATGTTGGAGGACATACTGAACTCCGTACTTCAGAGGAGGGCCTTGAGGGGCGCCTGGGTGGCTCAGTCGGTTGAGCGTCCAACTTCGGCCCAGGTCATGATCTTGCTCTCCGAGAGTTCTAGCCCCCACGGCGGGCTCTGCGCTGACAGGTCGGAGCCTGGAGCCTGCTTGGGATTCCGCGTCTCCTTCTCTCTCTGTCCCTCCCCAACTTGTGTGCACGAGCGTGCTCTCCCTCTCTCTCTGTCTCTCTCTCTCCCTCAAAAGTAAATAAACATTAAAAAAAATTCAAAAGAGGGCTTGAGGACTAGGGCTAAAGACAAAGGGCTGCAGTGGCTTCTATCTTTTTCTATCTGTAATTCAAGAAAAATTAACCGAAATGCAAAGAATGCTTTAATTTTTTTAATTTATTAGAGAGAGAGAGAGAGAGAGCTTGCACATAAGCAGGGTAGAGGAGCACAGAGAGAGAGAGAGAGCGAGCAAATCTCAAGCAGGCTCCATGCTCAGTGTGGAGCCCAACACAGGGTTTGATCCCATGACCCTGGGATTATGACCCGAGCCAAAATCAAGAGGTGGACACTCAACCGACTGAGCCACCCAGGTGCCCCCAAAGAATACTTTTAAGTCACGTTTGTCTTTTTTGGTTCAATGGCAGAAATACTCTCTTGGCAAATAAGCAGGTAAGAGACTCTACTACTAAAAACTCAAATATTGCCATTGTCAGTTTGGCCATGAGCCAAAAACTTCCGAATTTTTTACACACAACTACCTTGAGGTAACAGACAATAATAATAGCGGGACCTTTGGAGACAGGTACATAAAAATGTGTATCATAGGGGCACCTGGGTGGTTGAGCGTCCGACTTCGGCTCAGATCATGATCTCACGGTTCATGAGTTCAAGCCCCGTGTCAGGCTCTGGGCTGGCAGCTCGGAGCCCGGAGCCTGCTTCGGATTCTGTGTCTCCCTCGCTCTCTGCCCCTCCCCCGCTCACGCTCAGTCTCTCTCGCTCTCAAAAATAAACATTAAAAAAAATTTTTTTAATAAAAAAAAGAATGTGTATCATACTTTGTGCTGTTAAAAAAATCAGACCCACCTCAAAGTAAACGAAATATGAATCCATCAAATAATTATGAAATCCCTACAATAAATGCAAAGGCGCCATAAGTAATGCTGCTGCAGTAGACTGGTTACTCGCAAAGATGGTCACAAGAGCGGAGGTCACATGGCAGTGTTGTAATGGCTTTTGACGCAGGCAGACATGGAACCATCTTTTGTTCTGCCACTGGCCAACTGGGTGGTCTGTGTCAATGTTTTGGACCTCACTCCTACCCTCACTTCCTCCAGTGTGCAATCGAAGGAGATAATGAAAAGAGCACTGGGCAATGAGATGGGCATATGGAGATACTGAAGCTTAAAAGTACCAGTGACTGGAAAAAGATACTGTTAGGTGCTATGGACTGAATGTTTGTGTTCCCACAAATTTATATGTTGAAGCCCTAATCCGAATGTGATGGCATTTTGGAGGTGGAGCCTTTGGAAGGGGATTACGTCATAAGGGCGGAACCCTCATGAAGGGGATTAATACCATTAATAGGTAATGGGAAGACAGAAAGGTTGGAAGAGAAGGAGGAAGGCATAAAAAAAAAAAGTGGGGGGGTGCGCCTGGGTGGCTCAGTCGGTTAAGCGTCCGACTTCGGCTCAGGTCATGATCTCACAGTTTGTAGGTTCGAGCCCCGCGTCGGACTCTGTGCTGAGTCAGATCCTGGAACCTGTTTCGGATTCTGTGTCTCCCTCTCTCTCTGCCCCTCCCCTGTTCATGCTCTGTTACTGTCTCAAGAATAAATAAACATTAAAAATAATTTTTTTAAAAAAGGAGAAAAATGAGATGGGGTGAAGAATCAATGAAATCAGCTCAATTTTAAACTCGATTTTAATTTCACATTTTTAAAATCAACTGAAATTGATTTTGTGTGGCCCATCTACGTACATATATATAAAAAGAGGCCAGAGAAGCAACCAGCTCTCATTCTGCCACGTGAGGATACCATGAAAAGTTGGCTGTCTGCAACCCAGAGGAGGACCCTTGCTAAAAGCTGATCATGCCAACACCCCGATCCTAGACTTCTGGCCCCCAGAATGTGAGAAATAGATTTCTGTTGTTTGTAAGCCACCTGGTATCTGGTACTTCGTTATAGCAGCCTAAAGAAACTAAGTTATTAGGTTAAAAAAAAAAAACTTACAGTACAATCACATTCTCGTCAAACATTTATCGATCTGTATGTTCCTCTAGTAGCCAAATATTTATTGAGCATTTAATAGCTGACAAGCCCTTTTTTGGTAAAAGAGACTATAATAGTGAACTAAAAATTAGACAAACTTCTGCCTTCATGGGGTCCACAGTCTACTACTGGTGACTGGTTATGACTAATTGAGTTTAATATCCCAACTGGGATGCCGGAGAGGAAGGGGGTAATGAGAGCTTGCAATGGTAGGATTTGATCCAATCAGGAAGGGCAGGGAAGTTTCCTAAGGAAACTGCATTTTAGCAGAGACAGAAAAATAAGTAGGCTTTGACCGTGTGAGAGGGAAGCATATGGGAAGCATGCACATAATGGTTAAGCAAATTGAGGCTGGAGTGAGCCGGGCGCTGTCCCAAAGCTCACCTTACCACCCACAGAATCCCAGTCATGATTCGGGGCCTGCCACTCAATTTCTCCATAGCAGTGACCTCACCTGTAAAATGGACGTAACAGATTTCCTTATTTAATACGATTGTTACAAGAGTCAAAATAGACAAAATGAAAAGAGCTTAGCATGGTGCCCAATATTCGGAATATATTTAATAAATGCTAGAGAATACCAAAGTTGGCGGGGGGGGTGGGGGGGGGGGGAGGACAAAGAATGAAGACCCAAGTGCAAAGAGGGAATAGGGTATGCAAAGTCCCTGGGGCAGCATGATGACAAACACAGGGCTTCGTTCCCTGTTGAAAATTCTCCTTTTATTCTGAAAGCTGCTGGAAGCCATTGAAGGATTTAAGCAGCGGGCACTCCAGGGTCTCCATCATTTTCCCTCTCAAGCATAGTGCTACATACAGCCCCACCTGCCCACCTTTGCACATGCTGGTTCCTCGTCATAGACTGTTCTTTCCACCTGTCTTCTCCTACTTGCTTCAGATTTCAGGCTAAGTGCCACCTCTTCAGAGAAGCCTGACCCCCAACCAGCCAAACCCTTGTTGATAGCTCCCCTAGAGTGCAAGCTCTCTTTGCCTGATTGAGGTCTGTCTCCCCCACCTACATCTCCAGAGATGAGGCACTGTCAGTTACTGTGCCTCATTGTGTCCCCTACCATTAGCACAGCGGTTGGCCTCTAGTAGATGTTGATTTCATAGTAGGTAATGGGAAGACAGAAAGGTTGGAAGAGGAGGAGGAAGGTAACAAAAAAAAAAAGTGGGGGGGGGGGGGATGCCTGGGTGGCTCAGTCGGTTAAGCATCCGACTTCGGCTCAGGTCATGATCTCACAGTTTGTAGGTTCGAGCCCCGCATCAGATTCTGTGCTGAGTCAGAGCCTGGAGCCTGTTTGGGATTCTGTGTCTCCCTCTCTCTGTGCCCCTCCCCTGTTCATGCTCTGTCTCTGTCTCAAGAATAAATAAACATTAAAAAAAAATTTTTTTAAAAAGGAGAAAAATGAGATGGGGTGAAGAATCAATGAAATCGGCTCAGTATTAGACTCGATTTTAATTTCACATTTTTAAAATCAACTTAAATTGATTTTGTGTGGCCCATCTATGTACAGATGTTCTAAAAAGAGAGAAAACTGATCTGGACTTTGAGAGATCTAAGCTGGAGACATGTTTAGGGTCATTAGAACATGAACAATAGTGGGGCACCTAGGGTCTGACTCTTAGTTTCGGCTCAGGTCATGATCTCGCGTTTTCTGGGTTTGAACCCGCGTTGGGCTTTGCACTGACAGTGTGGAGCCTGCTTGGGATTCTCTCTCTCTGTCCTCTCCTCTCTCTCTCTCTCTTTTCCTCTCGCTCTCACTCTCACTCTCTCAAAAATAAATAAAAACATTACGCAAAATGGCTGAAGCAAGGGAATGGGGAATAGCAGGGCCTTTGGAGACAGATCTTTTGGGGTCAGTACCTGTGTGGGCAGGTTGCTAAGTCTCTAGGTCTCCTTTAAGAACAAGACATAGGTAGGACCCTATCATAGCCAGTCACGCTTTCAACAACGTGCTTCCCATGTAGCCAGGCTGCTTACACCTACCCAGCTGGTCACCCAGGTTACCCTGAATGTTAACCATACAGAAAAATGAGATATTTCCATTGACTTGGCATCTGGAGTTTCTCAAGTTCAGACTGATATCTGTCAGTTAGAGATATGCATAATTTTACCTCTCCCCAGCTCCGTCACTGGGTTGTTGTGGAGAACATGCAAAATCTCAAACAGAAATCAAACACATGAAGATGCCATTATCATGATAGAGATTACGTGATAATAGCCATGATAATATCTTTTTTTTTTTTTCCATCCTAGGAAAAGAGAGAAACACATTCCACTGGAGTCCATCTTTTCAGATACCTTAGCAGTTAAGAACATGGGTCTCGGAAGTCCAAATAACTTGGGTGTAAACCCGGCTCAATTATTTCGTAGCGGCCTAGTCCTGAATCAGGGACTTAGTTTTCTTAAGTCTTTCTTCCAATCTATAAGATAATAATAGCCCCTCTTCCCAAAGTTGTTTATTAGGTGACACCTATGATGGGCTTTGCACAGTGCCAGGCATAAGTAGTGCTTAATAAATGTGAACAATTAATACAGTATCATTATCGTTAGGAGTGTTCTGGAAAGCAGTGACCAAATGGAGGAATCATTGAATCTTGCCCAAATTCTTTCAGTATCCTCTCTTCTGGGCTGTATTGCCCCAGATCCAAGATGTTGAGTGAGATGGCAGAGTTCCCTGCAACACAATGGAGAGTTCTTACCTTCCCCACTCTCTCTTTAATTAGGACACGTTAAGTGTCGTCATCCCAGGCAAGGGATCCATGGGGGAAAATCAGGTAATAGTTTGGGTCAAGGTGTATACAGAAAGGCAAACCTATTCCCAGCCAATGCAGAGGATCCATTTTGGGGACTCCACCCCAAAATATCACTAGGGTCCCTTCCAGGCCTGGCTCGTTTCTTATCTAGCCATGTGACCTTGAGTAAGTCATTTCACCGTTTGGGTCTCATTATCTATCATCTTTAACTGTGACATGAGAAAGGGGAGAACGGAGGGCGGAACAGAGCTGCGAATTATCTCTAAGTTCTCCCCAAGTTGTAGGTGTTATGATTCCATGCTTCTAGACTAATTGGTGCCTGTCCCTTCTTCACTGATCCTAGCAAATGTTTGTTAGATGCTAGCTCCTCCCCCAAGGAAATTTCATGTACAAAAAAAATACCATTTTTATATTATCTAATTCTTTATAAAATTGCTAATTGTCATTCAATAAAGAAGCCAACCATTGAGTTGATAATGTGCTTTTAAAAATGAAAGCATTAATAATTTACTGATTGCCGATGAACTTCATTTAATTGATATGTAGAACCACCTTAGTGATGTTAAATTATATGAGAGTAAAGAATGTGAAAGATATTCCTGCTTGTAGTAATTAGAACCAGGTGAGGCTAGTGAGAGGTTTTTGTTTGTTTTTCTTGGAAGAAAGTTTTGTTATAATGTACCTGAAGAAAGACGTCACTTTGGGACAGTAATGAAGGCTGCATGCTGGGGAAACACTGTGGGTTTCTCTGAATAGGTTTATCTGGCTGGAAAGGGATGTGGTTTGAACACAAGCCATGAGTGTGCTTATATACATATCAGAATGGAATGTCGAATGAGGCTTATTCCAGAAAGTGATCTGAGGAGATAATAATTGAGGGACAAGTCCTAAGAATCCCATTAGTTAAAGACCTTAAATTCTACCCACAGTTTAAAATTTATAGGAGACACACTTGGGAATCTATGTGGTTCAGGAAGCGAAAGACTTTTTTTCCCCCTTCTTTTCTCTAAATTGCAGAGTGTGGGCACACTTTCCAGCATCTTCTCCACACCCATGAAGAAAAATAACCCATCCAACACAGAAATACCAAATCTGAGATGTTGTGAGAAGTCACTCAATTTAAACCCAGCCTTCTCTCCACTGCCTCTACACCTCCTCAACTTTCCCTTGAATTCAGAATGAGGGTGGGTGGAAAGAACAAACAATGGTAAGATGTCCCAAAGCACCAAGTCCCCATGGATGCTGGCCTGACAAAACTGTTTATAGTGTCATAGTAAGAGGGATTATGACACGTGGGGAGAGGGGGAGCCCAGTAGGAGCACGGAGAATAGAAGGGAGGTTGAGGGACTCCTGTGTTTCCCCTCCAGGCCTCCTGACAAACGCCCCATGCTGCCTCAGGGCAGGGATTCTTGCCATCAGGGAGATAATGAAACCAGCTCCCAAGCACTAACTGTGCAGTATTAACCACTGCTATTCCTTCCAGCATCCGGCCGCTGATGTTTGTAATCACGTCAGTATTTGTTTCTATCCCATGCCCTAGTTTTATACCTTGTTAAGTATGGAACACAAGTGTCTACAATTTTTTCTAAAAGTTGGGTGGAGGCTTGCTTTCTCTGTTGTCCAAGGGGTCAATGCCCTCATAATTGCTAACTGCAGGAGAAATTCTCAGTCCTCTTCTTTTGGCATGTGACGCTGTAAACACCTTTGCTCCTAATTCTCTCCCATTTCCTCTCACTCTTTTTTGACTGCTCTTTTCTGTGATCTTTCTCTAGGTCTTCTTTTGGTTTGTTTTAATTTTGCTAGATTTTGGGGGTTTTTTTTAGAGCAATTTTAGGTTCCCAGCAAAATTAAGCAGAAGGTCACAGAGATTCCCCACATACCCTCCCCCATTATCAGCATCCCCCACCAGAATGATACATTGGTTAAATTCATAAACCTACACTGACACATCACGATCACCCAGAGTCCACAGTTTGCATTACGGTTCACTCTTGGTGTTGTATATTCTATGGGTGGGTTTCGACAAATATATGTTGATATGTATTCACCGCTGTAGGGTAGGTAGCTTCACTACCCTAAAAAATCTTCTGTATTCCACCTATCCATCCCTTTGTCTCCCCTAATCCCTGAAAACCACTGATTTTTACTGCCTCCATACTTTTGACTTTTCCAGAATGTCATATAGTCAGAATCATACCAGATGTAGCCATTGGGGATATTGGCTTCTTTCACTTTGTGATCTGCATTTAAGGTTCCTCCAGTTCTTTTCATGGATTCATTTCTTTTTTAGCTCTGAATAGTATTCCACTGTCTGCATGTACTATAGGTTATTTATCCATTCACCTACTGAAGAACATCTTGATTGGTTCCCAGTTTTGACAATTATGGATAAAGCTGTTCCAACCATCCATGAGCAGGTTTTTGTGTGGACATAAGTTTTTCAGCTCCTTTGGATAAATTCCAAGAAGCATAATTACTAGACTGTATAGCGTGATATTGTGATATAATAAGACATATATATTTGGTCTCCATCCCTGATTCCTGTACAGAGCTCCTAAAATCCTTGTAATTTCCCGAGTGATGGGCTGATAGCAGCATCTTTTGTTATGACATTTGATCTTAGTCCCAGTTTCCTAACACAAAAGCTTCTAAGACCCTTGGGATCTCTGGAACGGTGAGTGTCTTTTGAATGCTAATGAGATGTCTAGTGGCTGGGGGCTCCCAGATAGCTTCAGATTGGGGGCTGGTCACCAGAAGGACCTGGGCATGATTAGAGGGTTAGATAGAACTTTCAGCCCCGCCTCACACCTCCAGAGGGGTGAGGGGCTGGAGATTGAGTTAATCATCAATGGCCAATGATTTCTTTAGTCATACCTACCTAACAAAACCTCCATAAAAACCCCTTTACTACAGGGATCAGAGATTTTCCAGGTTAGCGAATGTATCCATATACCAGGAGGACGGTGTCCCCCAACTCCATGAGGTAAAAGCTCCTGTACTCAGGACCCTTCCACACCTCACCCTATGTATCTCTTCATCTGGCTGTTTGGTTGCATCCTTCTTAATAAACAGGGGACAGTAAGTCAGTAAGTTTCCTTGAATTCTGTGAGCAATTCTAGCAAATCAGTCAACTCATTCCAAATCTGCTGCAACTATGTATACTCCCTATGTTTCTTATTCAGTTAATGTGCTATTTATAACAAACGCATACACCAACCCAGGCTAAAAATCTCAGTTACCCTCTCCCCCTTCTCACCCCCATACCTAATCCATGACAATCCTGCTAACCAGGTTTGTGAAATATCATTTGAATCTACTTGCTTCTTTACTTCCCCCACTGTGATCATTTACCTCACGCCTCAGCTCTTTCTCAGAATATTGCAATAGTTTTCAGAATTATCTAACCTCCTGATTCTCTGATCTCTAATCCACTTTACATTTCCATACCAGTCATCATTCTAAGGCAGCGATGTCTTGTAAAACTTCCTGCACTGATGGAAATGCTCCATATCTGCACTGGCCAATAGATTAGCCATTACCCCCTATGTTCCTATTGAGAACATCAAACATGGCTAGCGTGACCGGAGACTTGAATTTTAAATTTGACTGAATCCAAATCGACACAGCTACATGGATCTGGAGGCTGCCATATGGGATAGCACAGTTTTAAAACATGATTTTTTTTTTCTTCTTTTCATATCCTACTCTAGTGCTTTCAAAAAGCTCTTTAACTGCAGGATAAGGTCCAGAGTCTGTAGTATGGCACTGAATGACTCTCATAATCCAACCGCCTTTTCGGTTCTCGCCACTTCCGCTGGCACTGTAGAACATTGCTTTACCTAAACAAGCCAGAATTTTCCAGCTTTTCATCTTGCTCTTTTCTCTACCTAGAATGCCATTTGCTTATTTTCTTCCTTTCAACAGCTACAATTTTTCATGCCTTATAAAGCCCTGCACACACCCTTCAGTAGAGGAACATCCCCCTTATTCTTGACCTTGAACAAGCCATTGGCATCTAGCAGTCCAGTTTTCATCTGCAAAGTGGGAATGATAACATTTTCTCCCTTACGGAGTTGTTGGGGGATTCAGTGTGGCACTAGCCAGACTCCCCCACTGAGAAAGCACTCAGTAAAAAGTGCTGTTATTATTTTCTGTTCTCCCACAACACTTATGTGATATTAGAAATCTTTCCAGATGGGACTTTCTCTCTCAAGACCGTGAGCTCGTTAGTAGCAAAGACTCAGTCTTGTTCATCATTGTACCCCAGCATCCAACACACTGTAGCTATTTGACAAATGCTTTAACTGATGACAACTGAGGGAATCACTTATTCACCTAGGATGTCGCAGAAAAAAAAAAAGTATGCCTTTTTGTGTGTATCTTTAGGGAGGAGCAAAAGAGATCCATAGTGGCAAGAACAAGAAAAGAGAATGCCAACAACTCTTGTAAAGCATTATATTTTTCTGGTCACTGCCCAGAAAACTGGCATAAAAGTGTGTTGTTAAATCTGTGTCCTCTCTCCTTGCTTGACTGGAGTGTAGCTCTTACGTTTTTGCCATTTTGACTTTCTGGGTCCTCTGCCCGTCTCCTGCCTTGAGTATGAAGCTTCCATCCCTGTCACCAAGGAAACAGCAGGGAGGTCTCATTCCTCACAGCTCCGCATATCTAAACTCTGGTCGCCTTTGTCCAGTGAGCTAAATTCTTCATGTGCACACCACTAAATCAACTGTCTTCTATTCAGAACTTTATCCATTATTCTACCTTTGAAAAACTGATGTATCACAATTTCTTCTCTTGGGAATGGCCTTTTTCCAGACCTGTCACTATTCTTGAATGCACCAGACATTTTTGGTCCCTGGGAGCAAATAGAAAAATTGTCTGTTTAGCCCTTGGAGTGTGTGCAGTATAAGTGCAGGTCAATTTTAAAGCAGGCAACAGAGCATTCATAATGGGTTTCCCTTTTAAAAGCACAGTAGACCAAAAATAAACCTGACAAAGGGCAGCTGTAGAGTTTTAACATGTGGAAAACTCCACAGGCAGCAGTTATGTAACTGGAAAGAAAAGAAACATAATAAATATTTCACACCGTTAGATGAACTTCCAACTCTGACACGTGAAAAGCAAAGAACACAAAACACACCTTAACTCTCCAAAGAGCACAAAGCTTACGCTGAGAAGGGGCCAAGGCTCTTGCTAAAATCGGAGCCCTGCCTTCCAGCGTGGGTCCTCATTGCTTTTTTTTTTTTTTTCTTTTTTTTCCCCTCTCGCGTCCAAGGCGGAGCCGGCAGATCCCATCTCCCGGCAGCGCCCCCGCCCCCCCGCAGCTTCGCCCGTTGGACAGAAATTTTCCAAAAATCTCCACCCCTAGGCTGAAAACCCGAAAAGTTTTGTGCCAAGGAGAGGGAAGAAAGGAGTTGGAGCGAGGCGGGCGGAGTTGCCCTCCACCGCCGCCTCCCCCCACCCTCGCCCGAGCGCCCGCCGCCCGCGCCTCCCGCCAACCCCCCCCCCCCCACCGGCTCCTCACCCCGGGGACAGCTGGCAGCCCCCGCGCCGGACCAGACACAAAGCCGATCAATCCCGGCGGCGCGGGGGCGGGGGGACGCCCGCCGGGTCTTCCCTTCCGCTCCTCGCCTCCTTCTGCCCCCTCATTAGGACCCAGCCCACACCTCGCCCGGCATCCACTGCCCTCCCGCTCCCACCCTCCACCCCACAAAAGGAACAGCCCAGACCCCCCCCAGTCCCCGGCCAAGCCAGACCTGCCCCTAGGCGGCCGGCTGAGAAGGCGCCCCCGGCAGGGGGAAACTGACATCCATTGGGGTCCGCCCACCGCTCCCCTGGTCTCCCCGGAGCCGGCCTCTCCTCTCCTGCCCCAGAAGTTCAGCCCCCGCCCGGCCCCCCCCGCCACCCCCCAGCCCGGGCCCTCCCGCGCTCCGGCCGCCGGGACCCTCGGCTTCCGAGGCGCAGCCAGCTCGGACCCCGAGAAGATGGCGAGGAGGAGCCGCCACCGCCTCCTCCTGCTGCTGCTGCGCTACCTGGTGGTCGCCCTGGGCTGTAAGTTGCTGGGGTACCTCCACCCTTCCGCCCGCGCGTGCTGGGACCGTTCCCCCCACCCGGACCTCCAGCCCCGGGACGCGGCGCGCGCCGACGGCTGTCTCTGGCGCCCCGGGCTGCGCGCGTGTG
Organism: Panthera tigris; assembly: GCF_018350195.1. Classification (NCBI taxonomy): domain Eukaryota; kingdom Metazoa; phylum Chordata; class Mammalia; order Carnivora; family Felidae; genus Panthera; species Panthera tigris. The sequence continues at coordinate 18,797,847 of NC_056668.1, read as the reverse complement.
CCGCGGGGGCCGTCTGGCTTGGCACCCCGGCGAGCGGGAATCGGGGTGCGGGCCGGCGCGGGGGCGGCGGGGGGGGGGGGGAGGGCGGGCATCCGCGGTCGATAGCCTCCGATTTTGTCAGTTCTGGTTCAAGAACATTAAGAGTCCACACCAGCAGGCTTCTTGCAAAGTTGGGGTAAGTTTTCAGAGACCCAGGGACGCGAACAGAACGCAAAACTCAAGCGCTACTTCTAAGATGCTGAGATCTCAAGATGGCATCACAGGGAGGCAGGCGCTGGCCACACTCCTCAGGACCAGAGAAGGGGGTAGGGTCAGAGTCTTTCTCGGGTTTCCGAGGCTCCCGACCGCACGGGTGCGACGCAGTGCCCTTGCGGGGCAGCGGATGAGGGGAGTTCGTGACTGCTGAGCCAGAATTCCTTTTATCCTCCCACCTGCACTTCTGCATTCGGTTAGGGAGGTCTGGTCTGGGGATTCCAGCCAGCTGCTGTGTCCTCAGGGGACTTCCAGCGGAATGATTGTTAGAAAGATTCAGAAGCTGAATGAACGAGTAGCGGGGGGACGTCCCAAAGCCAATTTCACGGGGTGGTTCTAAACAGGATTTGCACGGATTCTGAGCTCATGAGATTTAAAATCCTGGGAACGTTTCCTATTATTTTGTTTTCTTCGCCTTAACTTTTTAGGAAAATGGACGAAATTGCAATAGATCTGAAGCACTTAAGCAATCCTTTTACTTTGTTTTATTTTTTTTCCTCTTTTTTTTTTTTTTTAACAGAATGGGTTATTGTTGCTATTCAAGTTCTGGTAATATAGTATTTAAAATAACCCGCCGGATAAGTGTCTAATACCATAATACAGTGACTTTTTTCTCACGCTCTTACTGCCAAAGTGAGTATTCCTGAACTCGACGTGACGTGAGCTTTGTTCCTGGGGGAGGAAGGCACAAGTTGTCTCAGGGAATGGGGTGCGCTGACCTATATTATAGAAAATCAAACCGGGGAGGCAAGGCTTCACAATAAAACCATTATGCAATTTTGAAATATCAATTGGTATCAGGTTGAACACACAAAAGAAATGCAGTGATGAAGAAAGGCAGCAAAGACACACAGTGGGGCAACTGTAACAAAACTGCTGGGAAGGATACATATTTTGTTGATGGTCCTAAATTTCAAGTTAAAACAAGACTGACTTTAAGAATTGTCACTAATTGAAAACAGACCAAATGGTTTTACTCTGCTCCTTCTTATTCAGTGATCAAATGGGAGGAATAACCTCTTTTTCAGGCTTTGATTAAATCTAACCATTGGCTCTTCTCACCCTGACTCCAGTGGAGGAATAATTTGGGTGTGTGGGGGGATCTTTTCTATATGGTTCCTAGGATGCCTAAAAGTCTGGCATTGCAAGAATGTTTTCATTTCTTTGTCTTTTTTTTTTTAATTAACTTTGTTATTTTATAACAGTTGATTTAAACAAATATTGTGAAGATAGTATGGAGATTTCCCATACATACCACACCCACTTTCTCCTTTTATTAATATTTTACATTAGTCCGTTACGTTTGTCATAATTAATGAAACAATTTTGACACATTATTGTTAACTAAAGTCCACACTTTATTCAGATTTCTTTCATTCTTATCTAATGTCCTTTTTTATTGCAGGATCTCATGCAGGATACCATATTACACTTAGTAGTCATGTCTCCTTAGGCTCTTGGCTGTGATAATTCCTCAGACTTACCTTTTTTTTACCTTGTCAAGTTGGAGGAGTACTGGTGAAGTACTTTGTAGAATGGCCCTTAGTGGGTATTTTTCTGATGTTTTCTCATGATTTCTATACCAGTATGGGCTTGTGAATATTTATTTTATACTTTGGATTACAGTCTAATATGATTGTATTTATTTTAGTGCTAACATTCTTCCAGCTTTGGCCATTGGGAGTTCTTCCAGTGGTTTCTGTATCCTTGGACATAACCCTCTCGTTGTATAAATGTATATGTGTGCATTTTTGTTTGTTTTTAGTGCTTCCTCACTTTCTGGCAACACAAAATGCTTCATGCTGATCGTGTGTATTTCCTGCTCTAGTCCTAGGATGAGCCATTTCTCTCAGGAGCCCTGGTTCCTTTTAGTGGAGAACTGTTAGAAACCAACGTGCTGTCAGTGTTGTTGAAAAACAAGAGTCTTCTTCAGGGCCAGGTTTCACTCCACAATCCTGTTTGTGGTTTATCCATTCAGGTTTCATGTCCAGATCCCAAAACTGGGTATTACAGGCTATGTATATATCAGCCACTGTTCTAGGGACTTTCTTGAATATTCTTTTTTTAAGTTCTCAAAAATGCACAAGACTGAACATATCTTCAACTTACAGATAATGACCCCCAAGGCTCAGGAAAGCTCACTTACGGAGGCTGAAAAGAAGTGAAGCTGGGATTTGAGGATCTGAGGATTTGTTCCATAGATTATTGGACTTCTCTCTTTCTTTTTGAATCCAAGCACTGAACCCTTTCCGCTGTCTTCATTCAGGAAAAGACTGTGGATTTCTTATGCTCTAATTATATACTCATCTTCTTTATATCCACCCCAAATATAACTGTACCACCCTTTTATCCTTGATCCTATTATATATATAATATCACACTTATTCCATTCTTTCATTTCTTTTTTTTTTTTTAATTTTTTTTCAACGTTTTTTATTTATTTTTGGGACAGAGAGAGACAGAGCATGAACGGGGGAGGGGCAGAGAGAGAGGGAGACACAGAATCGGAAACAGGCTCCAGGCTCCGAGCCATCAGCCCAGAGCCTGACGCGGGGCTCGAACTCACGGACCGCGAGATCGTGACCTGGCTGAAGTCGGACGCTTAACCGACTGCGCCACCCAGGCGCCCCTCCATTCTTTCATTTCTATTTGCCCGTATTTTCATCTCTTTCTTAGTAGTCTAGAAGATTTTTGTGGTTGCTGCTGTTATTTAAACTATGATTTCGGTGTACCTGTTGATATATGGACATTTATTTGTGTGTTTAGTGGAACTGTATTTTTCTTTACCATTAAAATGGGAACTCCACGAGGGGAAGAATTTCTTCATGTTTGCACACCACTGTGTATGTGCAATGCTGAGCACAGTGCCTGGCTAATAGTAAGTGTAAATAGATATCTGTTGACCAGCTCTGAAGAGAATGAGGTGGAATAAATGAAAGAAATGTATGGGTGGAATTAATGATTCTGATACACATCATGAAGCCCTAATTCTAAGTAGGTGATGTCTCAGATTTCTCTGAGGCGACATCTAAGCCAAGGAGTCAAATGTGAATGAGAGCAATGTGCTGTTCTTAACACTACATGGCTGGTAGCAGTCGGTCCTCAAATCTGGACTGGAACCAAAGCCAGGCCACTTGGCCTGTGAGTCTGTAATCTCTCATCAACTGATGAGGACTGTGGAGCAGGGAGAAATCTGGATCTTCTGCAAAATCACAAGGTTCTGCCCCAGGGGTGGGACTTACCCAAAACAGCACACCAGGGATCCAGTGCCAGGAAAATCCTGCCCTCTATAAACATTGTTAAGAACAAAGCACAATCCATTTGTGGGGGGAGAACTGGCTCCATCCAGGCATGGTCTTAATTATTTGATGAACGTAAAGGTCAAACTGGGCTTGCTGGTAGACCTGATGACCGGTTTAAGACTCAGACACAAATGGCATTCAAAAATAAGTCTAAAACAAAAAGTTAGCATAAAGAGAACCGTGAGTTCCCCTTGGCTGAGAACACTCCTTTATCTTTCCCCCGGAGCAGTTTAATGAGAGGAGTCTGTGTGAATTTACGTATGTTTGCTCTACCCATTTTCTATCACTTTGGTTTCCTCCTGCTGGCCTTGCTGGTAGAGAAGATGTTTTAAACTATGCAAGCTAGCGCTGCTCTGTTTGTCGAAGTTGGACCAGAAGATCTCTGTAAAGGCCATTATTTAAAATAACCTTTTCATCCCATAGCACTGCTGACTCAGTACTCCTGTGTTGCCAGATTGATGCTTTGAGGAAGATAAAGTCGAGGAGGGGAAAAGGGGGCCAGGATGTAGGTCAAGTGCTTACTTTGGCAAAAGCAGAGAAAGAAAACTTAAAACCGGGTACTGTTTTCTTGGGAGGGGTTACTCTTAACATGACTGGGACTCAGAAAAACAACCCAACTGTGTTAGTTTCCTATTGCTGCAGAAACAAATTACCACAGATTTAATACAACATGGACTTATTACCTTAAAGTTCTGGACGCCAGAAGTCTGAAATAGGTGTCACTTGGTGAAAATCACATTACGCTTGGGGCGCCTGGGTGGCTCAGTCGGTTAAGCATCAGTCCAACTGCAGCTCAGGTTATGACCGCACAGGTCATGAGTTCGAGCCCCGTGTCGGGCTCTGTGCTGACAGCTCGGAGCCTGGAGCCTGCTTCGGATTCTGTGTCTCCCTCTCTCCCCCCACCCCCTAGTCACACTCCATTTCTCTCTCTCTCTCTCAAAAATAAACAAACACTAAAAAAAGAAAAAAAAAAAAGTAAAATCAAAGTACGCAAAGGGCAGCTATCTTCTGCAGGTTCTAGGGGAGAATCAGCTTCCAAGGTGTTTTTCCAGCTTCTAGAGGCCACCGCCTCATCGTCCCATTCCTTCAGCCTCAAAGCCAGCGGTGCCAGGCTGCCACCAATCTGGTTCTGTCTCTCAGCCTCCCTCTTCCACTTAAAAGGACCCTCATAATTACATTGGGCCCACCTAGGTAATCCAGGATAATCTATCCATCCCAAAGTTAGCTGGTTAGCAACTTTAATTCCATCTACAATCTTAAATCCTATTTACCATGTGAAATAACACGTGTATAGGTTCCTGGGATTAGGATGTAGACATCTCTGGGAGGCCATCGCACCAACCAAAATTACGAAGTGCACAGAAGCAGTGCAATCAGCGCTGTAGCCAAGAATGTTCTAGATCCCATGGGACAACTGTAACTCTTACCTTTATTATTTTTTTAAATGGTTTTAATGTTTATTTATTTTTGAGAGAGAGAGAGAGTGCAAGTGGGGGAGGGGTAGAGAGAGAGGGAGACAAAAAATCCGAAGCAGGCTCCAGGCTCTGAGCTGTCAGCACAGAGCCCGACGCGGGGCTCGAACTCACAGACCACGAGATCATGACCAGAGCCAAAGTCGGACGCTTAACCCACTGAGCCACCCAGGAGCCCCTGTAACAGTTACCTTTAAATTATAATTCATCGTGATATAGAATTGTGTTTTTTGAGTCATATTTCAGATCACGTATTGTAGCAGTAGTGACCATGCACTCTGAGGCTGAGCTCTATGTTCAGTTACTAACTAACTGTATGACCTTGTACAAGTTATTTGATTTCTGTGTGTGTCACTTTACCCATCTGTACTGGCGATAATCCCAGTAATAGACTTACGTCCTAGAGGCGTAGGGAGAATGAAATGTGTACACATGCATAGCACACGTTAGAAAAATGGTCCTGTTAGTATTGACAACATTTGGAGGCAGTGGAGTTAAATATTCATGTTATTGTTTATAATGGATTTCCTGTATATATGAGAGTCCTGTCTAATAGGACTGTATATCTGTATACCTATCTCCATGAAAAGAACATGCTAGGCAAGTCAAAGTGGGGGTGGAGACCACTTCAGATACGGAGGGAACGATGTTGCCCAGAGGTACTTGGGCAAGAGCAAGCAGGAATGGAAGAAGTCCCTTATGGCCAGAACGTGGAGGAGAGGAGAGGGCAAAACGCAGCACCCAGGTGGCGGAGGGCCTTGTGGGACAGATTTACGATGTTCGAATTTATCCTCAAAACTAGGAGAAGCCCATTGAAGGTTTTTAATCACTGAATATCAGTTAGATTTGCATTTCAAAGAGAACATACTGGATGGAGTAATGAGAATGGGCAGGGTGGATGGATGGGAAGTTGAGGTGAGGAACCCAGTGAGATGTTAGTAGAGTGGTCCAGGCTATCACATCCTAAGTATTTCCTTGATATGGCTTATTGAAATCTATACATGCATATATATATATATATATATATATATATATATAATTTATTTATTTTTGAGTGACAGAGACAAGTGGGGGAGGAGCAGAGAGAGAGGGAGGAGGGAGACACAGAATCCGAAACACGCTCCAGGCTCTGAGCCATCAGCAAAGAGCCCGATGTGGGGCTCGAACTCATGAACCATGAGATCATGACCTGAGCTGAAGTCGGATGTTCAACCGACTGAGCCACCCAGGCGCCCCTATATGTGCACATATATAATTAGACATTTACATTCACCCACGTGGGAAATCAAATAGCTAGGTCCTGGTTAAGGAAATTATAGGGAACACATTACACTGCTTTCTGGCCCTGCTGAAAACAGCTGACCAGTATCTAGTCAATGATATATAGAAGTCAGGTCTTACCTGTACTCATGAATTCCTTAGACTGTGTTATCTATGGAATATCTTATCTTGTTCTCCACCCTGCTTTCGGCATCTGCTCTTTTGTAGTCTTGGGAAGCACGCGCTTCCCATACGTTCTTTCGGGCACGTAGCCACTGACATATTACGCAATGTCTTCCCTTTGATGTATGCCTAATAAATATGGGAGCTTGAGAGCAGCTTGGGGAGACTTCTCTTAGCCTCCCTCTCACCTCTCTTGACTTGCATGGAGTCTTGAGTAATTCTTTCTGCTGCCCTCGGCTTTGCTGGACAAAGCCAAAAGCCGAACCCACACACCCACAGAAAATTGTTTTATATCTGAGATGTAGTTAATTGAATTTAATCAGGGATTTGAGAAAAAATTGTTCATTGGTTTTTAAGGAATTTTTAAAAATTGTGTGTGCTGCAAATGTTTCTAAGTTTCTGTTCAGCCCCTAACATCTAAGCATGAAACAGTAGCTTTGGGGGCTACTATTTATCATTTTTCAGTATTATTCTCTTTCCCACCCCTGGGTTTGTCTTCCTTCAGTATTGTCTTACGTATTTCCTATGTTGCCATCCTTAGACAGGTGACTGGATTGCATTTGATAGGGAGAGGAGTAGCCTTCTGTGTTAGTAAGTATGTGAGGGTGTGCACGTATGTGTTGGAGACACAGAAAGAGAGAGGTAGGGGTGGGGAGAGAGAGAGGGAGAGAATGTGTGTGCTCACATGAATGCCTGGTAACAGGACCACAAAATCCTACTCTTGGGACCTTTAGGCCAGTGAGTGGATTGGAAATGTTCTGTAGTTTGAATTCTTCCTACATTTTCTGAACAGAGAAGCAAAGAGCTCCTGCACCTGGTCCCATGAAGGTGTTTCAAGAGCTACCCTCTTAGCTCTGCATGGTCTTGGGTCAAACAGCCCTGAGCAGGAAGCCTTGTGATCTTAACAGATAGGAGTTTTAGTGCTTAACTGAGAACTTTTGCTTTTCTCTCTTTCTTTCTTATGTCAACGTCATCAAGGTTTTATTTGTTTCATTAGATTTTCTGTTCTGTTTCAGTTTTCAACATTTTTTACAGGGACGGTTTGGGACTGAGTTGTTTTTATAATGGCAAAGAGTGAAAAAGCCTGACCTGGGCTTACTCCATTATTCTGGGTGTTTCTAGTTCACTCACTCTCATTTTGTCAAAACAGTCCCTTGTTTTTGGTTTTTAGTTTTAGCTTTGCTCACACTCTAAAAACTTGCTAAATACATTATTATGGCCATAATCAAAGACAAAAATAGATCACTGTTGGATGCATTCACTTACATGTTTAATTAAAAACAGTGTATGTATATGGTAAGTTCAAACAGTACAGAAAGGTTATAAGGTGAAAAATAACTCTCCAGCCCCCCACCCCTGGCCTTCTATTCCACTCCTCACAGATAACCCACTCTTAAGTTTTTGGCATATAGTTTCAGAAAACTTGGGGGAAAAATATAGTTCTAGCATATATGAGCATACCTGTATAGTTTCTTTAAAAATAAAGACTCAAAATTTAGGGGTACCCGGGTGGCTCAGTCAGTTAAGCCTCTGACTTTGACACAGGTCATGGCCTCACGGTTTGTGGGTTCGCGCTCCACGTCGGGCTCTGTGCTGACAGCTCGGAGCCTGGAGCCTGCTTCGGATCCTGTGTCTCCCTCTCTCTCTGTGCCTCCCCCACCCATGCTGTGTTCTGTCTCTCAAAAATAAATAAATGTTAAAAAAATTTAATAAAAAAATAAAGATAAATAAAAATTTACTGTGCTTCTTGTTCTGTCCTTCCAACAAACCAGATCATATTATGTATGATATTCTGTGACTTCCTGCAAAGCTTTATTTTTACTAGTAATGAAGCCACAACCCAAAGCAACTTGTCACAAACAGGACTCGTGACAGCATCTCGCAGAGGCCTTTAAAATCCTTAAGGTATAAAAAAAAAAATAAAAAAATCCTTAAGGTAAAATACAGCAAACCAACAAAAGTAAATAGTGAAACAAAGTGAATAGAACAAAACAGAGGGAGATAAATTCCCAGACCAGTGACGAAACCTAGGAAGGGAGAAATTCCAACTCAGATGCAATGAAAAAGTCCAAAGAAAAGTGTAAAGGCCAACGCCCAGAGAAAACCAACACCAGCACCGGCTAAGACTTACAGACAAGTGCAAACTGGTGCTATTTTTAAAGGAGACCAAAGAAGAAGTAATGACCGCAAATAAAAAGGGAACACGTTGAACTACTGGGAAAGTGCTAAATTTGAAAAGGCAGAATTGTGCTCATGTTTTAAAAAAGGCTCGAGAGGCACTTTCAAATAGGAATGGATTCTAATCAGAAGTCAGAACTCCCACAGTAGCATGAATAGTAACTTGAGTGTCTGTCCAATAATCTAAACACGCAGTTGGCTATGTCTTAAAAGATAGGATAAAAATTCTACATAAGCTGATTGGAGCCATGGATTGTTGCCCTTTGGCTGCGTGCAATACTTTTGGTCCCAGAACAAGTCAGGTGCTTTTGTGTCCTGTGTGTGTAAGGGAGTGAACTATGCCATTTTAGATACAGTGTTTCTCCTTCCCAGCCATCTTCTCTGCTCTTCTGTTGTCATTGTTGAAATTTTCTCCCTGTGCCAAATGCAACTCCTCCCTGAAGGTCTAAGCCCCTTCCTTGTTCTCTTAACCCTCCTCAATTCCCCATTCCCGGTGATATTAGTGTGTTCCTGGTTCTCTTATGGTACTTACTGGGCTGGACCCTTACCATGTTTACATGTGCTTCTCTCTGGATGTGAGTTTCTTAAGGCCAGAGAGAACACATCTTTGTGTCTCTAGCACCTAGAATCGTGCCTGACACCTAATGGTTCTCTAGTAATTAGTTGAATGTAAGTAAGTAACCTCAAGTGTAATGTTTATTTGTTTCTTACCTTCCTAAAATTACATTTAACAATTTTTTAAAAATTTTTTTGAGAGACAGAGCGAGTGCAAGCAGGAGAGACAGGAAGAGAGAGAGAGAGAGAGAGAGAGAGAGAGAGAGAGAGAGAGAGAGAATCTTAAGCAAGCTCCACACTCCGCTTGGAGACTGACACTGGACTCAGTCTCATGACCATGAGATCATGATCTGAGCTGAAACCAAGAGTTTGACGCTTAACAGAGTGAGCCACCAAGGTGCCCCTAGAATAACATTTTAATAACAAAAGTTGCAAGACATATGTAAAATGAGTATTTCCTAATGAATGCATAATTTTACTGCTCTTAGAACTCCCTCCTCCCCTGTTAATATGGTTTCCCTAGAGTTTAGAGTTACAAGGTAATATACAGACTGGTCTGCCTTAGGGAGTTTTAAGACATTTTACTGATTGCCTGATGCCTCCTTGTATTGTAAGAAGAAAAAAAAAACCCATATAAGCTCCTCTTGGATTAGTAAGCATTGACTAAAAGCTCAGATGAATAAAAGAATACCTCCTCACAAGTTGCCTGAGATAAAACACAATACAGGATATTAGAGAGTGGTAAAAGTACTCTCTGGGATAAGGGTCCAGTTTTTCCCCTCACGGTCCAATCCCTCTGCCACAATTGATATCATAGCAACCCATGTCCCACAGTAGGTAAAAGTTTGATAAAAGAGAGGGGGCCTTATAAAGTTATCTTTATTTCCAAACCAAAGATGACTTTCCTAGGCATTCTTCTCCAGTAATTATATCTTCTTGTGGGATTTTGACACCTGCTCATTAGCAGGGAAAAAATTTTTTTTCTGGATCCAGATGATTCATCAAGAAGGTCCAAGGGTATCGTCTCATTGCAAATGCTAGGATTCGATGCATCCTAAGAAATTCAGCTCTTTGCACTACTCCCCCCCATAAAATCTAATGAGCATGTTGAAATGTTTGAAAAACACTGCCTGGAACACTGGCCCTAGACTTTTTTTTTTATTCCATGCCCTACTTCTCTTAAAAAGAGCATGTGCCCCAACATACATTTTTAGTAATGGATTATATACATGTATTTCTGTATCAATATATTATACTAATTATAAAACATATGTAAAGTAAAAAAAACAAATGAGATAATGAAAAATAAGTAGTAACGTCTTGGGGCAGAAATGAGGTGGTAATGGCCCCATATTACAGCCCTTGCTTGATATGATAAAACCTCTATCATTAAAACTCTGTGAGACTGGTACTGAATAGACTCACAGACTAATAGAACAGAATATAAGTTGGCCCAAGTTCATTGGAAATTTAGTATAGATGTGAGACCTATCTTTCTATTTATGTATATAAAATACTAGCATCTCAAACCATAGAGAATGCTTAACAAATATCATTATGATTGGGTAGCCATTCGAGGGAAAATGGATCTGATCCTGACACTGTGCATGAAGATAAAGTCCGAATGGATCAAAGATCTAAATGTAAGTGAGTAATAAACTCACCACCCCCCCCCAAAAAAAACCCAAAAGCATGGGTACATTTTTCTATAAAATATATATCAAAAGAGCATCTGCATGAAAAAAAATAACATACACAAGTCAAAAGACAAATGACTGATTAAAAAAAGATGTCTGCATGGGGCGCCTGGGTGGCTCAGGTCATGATCTCACGGTCCGTGAGTTCGAGCCCCGCGTCGGGCTCTGTGCTGACCGCTCAGAGCCTGAAGCCTGTTTCAGATTCTGTGTCTCCCTCTCTCTCCAATCCTCCCCTGTTCATGCTCTGTCTCTCTGTCTCAAAAATAAATAAACGTTAAAAAAAAAAATTAAAAAAGATGTCTGCAATTTAAATCTCAACCAAACAGTATTGTCACTGACGTACGAACAAGCCCTAAATATGGAAAGAAAATAAAAATGTAAAGAACAAAATAGAAAAATGGTGCACATACAACACAAACCCCAGAGAGTTCCCAGAAGAAAAATTGTAATAGTTCTTCAAATACAACGCTGCCCTCAACATCACTTAAATGCAAATTAAACTGTCACAGAGATAACGTCTCTTCGCTGCCAGATTAGCAAAAACACAGAACTCATCTGCATACTCTACTATTGAAGCTGTGTGCAAACAGGCACTCTCGCTGCTGATGGGCTGTGTAGTGATTAATCTGCTATGGAGAGGAATTCAGCAATACGTACAAAAATTACATGTCTACTCTGACTCATCAACCCCACTACTGGGAGGCTATGGAAGGACCAGTCTGTTATCACCTGAAACTACTGACTAATCTTAACATCATTAAAAGTAGGACATTCAAACATTGTATGATACAACAGGAGGCACATAGCGTTCCCCATGTAGTGTTTATGCTCATCCCCTCAAAAAAAATAAGAATAATTGACCTTTATTTGGATCGAGCCTCTAACCAAGCTAACACCTCTTTACAGGAAGGTAGATACACAAATTAAAGATATGGATAAACTTAGAAAGTGGGTGGTTCTATAGAATAACTGACCAGCTTTCCATGACAAGTCAATGTCATGGAAGGAAAAAATAAAGGCAGAAGGGAGAAGAGGGCAGGTTAACTCTAGATTAAAAACAAGATGAGACAAAGAGCCCAGGAGGCAAGTGTAATACTGAAATGCGGATCCCAATTCAAGCAAGATATTGGGGGAATTGGACTAGGGTGAGGTATTAGATTATATTAAGGAATGAATTATAATTTGTTATTTAATGTTATCATAGCTATATGTCTTTAATTTGTATCGATACTACTAAAATAATAAAGAAAAGTGATTGATATGTGTGATTTGCTTTAAAACTCTCAACGACAAAAAGGATAGATGAAGTAAATGTGGCAGTCTTTACAACTGTTGAATCAAAATTAGGAATATATGGAGTTTATCGTTCTGTTCGCTCTACTTTTGTGTCTATTTGCAAATTTGTTGTAGGGGTGCCTGGGTGGCTCAGTTGGTAAAGCGTGAGATTCTTGATCTCAGGGTTGTGAGATCGAGCCCCATGTTAGGTGTATAGATTACTTAAACAAATAAATCTTTAAGGGTGCCTGGGTGGCTCGGTTGGTTAAGCACCTGACTCTTGATTTCAGCTCGGGTCATGATCTCAACAGTTCGTGAGTTCAAGCCCCGAGTTGAGCTCTGTACTGACAGTGCAAAGCCTGCTTGGGATTCTCTCTCTCCCTCATTCTCTGCCCCTCACGTGTGTTCTCTCTACTCACACCCTCACGTGTGCTCTCTCTGAAAAAAAATAAACAACAACAAAAAGAAAATTTGTCATACTAAAAAAACTAAACCCATAAAAACAGAAAAAAGAGTGTGATAAATATATAAAAAATCCAATATTTATTTTCTTCACCTGGGTTTTGTTGGACAATCCACCTTAAAGTCTACTGGTTTAATGAAAGAATAAATAGACCAGAGTCTACTTGAAATATCTGAAATATGTGCTCTCTTAAGCTCTATACCTTAGCTAGTCAGTATAAGAAACACAAATTCTGTCTGAATAGCCCCCTCTTTAGTTAGTCTATTTCACACAAACAGAAAAATAAAATGCCTTAACACAAACAAAACACCCTGTCATTAACTGAACTCCAAGATCCTGGGTTATACGGCAAAATCCATTAGTAAATCTGCATAACAGCTACATTTCTTCATAATGTAGCATGAACCTTTCAGTGCATTTCCTTTGAAAGGGACTTTAATATTTTATTCCCTAAAATGTAAAAGTACCCAATAGATGAATGCATGTCACAGTCATAGACTGATGGCAAGAAAGGTGAATGTAAAAAAGAGTTGATTAAATTCCTAAAAACTTAAAACTTTTCCCTTGCATTTATTTAATGGAGGGCAGTCCAATCAAGCCTCCTTTGTGAACCCTCTGGCTCTTCTGAACAACAGTCTTTTTTATGGGGTAAGGGCATATCCAGCATTTAATGTACCAACTCAAGCACACTTCAGAATTGCTCGCGCTTTCTAAAATATTCATTTCATGTTCAAATCCGTGTCATTAATAACTTAATATCAAGTTTCCAATGAGTTCCTGGTAGGACTTAATTTCCCATGGTTCCTGGAACCTTGAGGACTCCAAAGCTCTAACGATTTCTCTAGAGAAGACTCTGGTTATGGGGGAAGAATGAAAGAAGTAGAGGCATTACGGGCAGCCCAGAGCCTGTGTCGGCAGCGTATGCACACTCTCATTGTAGCCCTTTATGTCAGAAGCTGTTTCTATGCAGGATAACACTTACTCCAGATACACCACGAATTCACGAGCAAGAGAAAATAGAGGCGGGACTTTCACTTCACCTCCCATCCCCTACAAACCTCTTAGGTTTAGAGTGGAAGGAAGCCCGCGTTCAGTCCTCTAACAGAATTTATATTTATTTAGAGCCCTCCTTATGTGAACAAACAGGTCATGTCTCCCTTGCTTGTGCCTTCCCGTACATTCAACTGCTCTCTTTGGTGGTGAGATACCGAAATCTGCCGAGTAATGATGAGATCAGTTAAGACAAGCCTTTACTGGGAGTGGCCCCGTCGGTTACGCATCAGACTCTTGATTTTAGCTCACGTCGCGATCTCACAATGGGTGAGTTTGAGCCCCACATCAGGCTCTGTGCTGACGTTGCAGAGCCTGCTTGGGATTCTCGCTCTCCTTCTCTCTCTGCCCCTCCTCCGCGTGCATGTGCTCTCTCTTTCTCTCTCTCAAACATTAAAAAAGAAAAAAAGTAAGACTTTTTCATTTCATGGGCTAGAATGTTTGAGAAAATTTATTTCTTACTATTAGAAAATAAAAGGACAAATAATTTTGGAAATGGGATACAGAAACATTGCTTTTGGACAGCCGAGTTATCTCACCAGTGAGTGTGTTGAATATACATTGTTTTCTCAGAGCACAACGGATTCTCATCTTTTACCTGAAAGAATATGAGTCACATTTCCCCTGACTGGGATGGTGGGCAGAATCACCTTCACTTTTTAAATTGTTCAGTTTTATAAATTAGAATTCTGAGTATGTTTGACTTTGGTACCTTGTTGGATTCGTCAGTTAAATGTCCAGGTGAAAAGTCTCTACTGGAGGGTCAAAGGACCTCCTTATACTTTAAACCAGAAATGTCACATGTTTACAAGGAAGCAAAAAGTATGGTCTAAATAAAATGGAGCTTGGGGGTGCAAAGAACTAAGGTGGTGTCAGTTCTGGTCTTGGTTATGATAAGGCTTTAGAAAACTATTTTATTTGCATCTTGTTTTCCTTATTTGTGAAATGAGGAGGTTTGATTTAATGATGATTAGAGTTCTTTATAATTTAATATTTTGTTTTCAAATGCAAAAAAAACGGACCATACTTAGATGATAAAATTATTTTGTATGGCATTGAGAATATGTTTTCCTCTAAACTGCCTTTTTCACAGTTCTTATTGGATAGAACACAGAGCTTGTTCTGAAAAGAAGCAAGAAATGGCTTTGTATATGTGAAGTCGATTATATATTATGCCTAAAGTCTCTGTTTGATGCAGTAGTTATTAGGAAGTTGCTGGAAGTTTTGAAGGTTAAAGCAATATACAAAAAAATAATGGTATTTAAGGTAAACAATAATTTTGAGCCTTATATATAGGATAGACTTAGAAGGAAAGAGGTGACCATAGCCCAAGCACGAGGTGATGGGGTACAGGATTAAGGTAGCACCTGTCAACGCTGTTTAGGAAGAGTTAAATCCAGAAGGCTTGGAAATTAGAAGTTGGTAAGATTTAGTGGCTGATTAAATAGAGGGAGACATCAAAGGAATCAAAACAGTAATTTCAATTTGTAAATTTGAAGAACCAGCAAAACCATAGTATTTAAACCAAGAAGGAATGATTATTTTGTATATATCAGGAGGCAACAAAATATGCAACTAAAAATGCCTCTATAGAGCATTGGAAAGAGGATGAAAGTGTAAATCATCTGTACCTATCCCCTGTACTTAAGTGGCAAACAAAAACAGAAAGTTCAATTCACTCAGGGAGAAGACATTCTCTGGGAGAATACATGGAGGCTGATGAGTAGGGCCAAAGGACTGAACTCCTGAGAACACGCTCCGTTAAAGAATATAAAAGAGCAGAGACAATGAAGAAAAAGTGCCCCCGGGAAATAATAATAGACAGCCAACAGCACCAGCATCATGGAAGTCATGGAAGCGGGGAGGAATTTTGCCAAGTCGGTTATTATCTGGAGGCCAGAAAGAACGAAGGGAGATCAGAGTGAAGTCTTGGCTAACCTGAAGGATTAAAAAAGAAAAAATTAGCATTTGAATGGAATTACGATTGACAAAACACTTCACAGGAATTACATTACTTGATTTTCCTGTTATTGTTCTTGCGAGCTATCCTAGAACTATTTTTTATCAAGTCTTCATAAATGAGAAGCAGAGGCTCAGAATATTTTTAGGGACACACAGAGGCAGAACTTGAAGAAATTGGAACTGCTGACTCCAGATCCCTTGTTTTTCCATGTAGGGGATGAGGATACTGGAAAGTCTAAGGAAAGGTAAAGGATTGAGGAGATTTTGAAGGCGCTCTTTGAAGGCGCCATTGAAGGCGCTCTTTTCTGGTGTTCACTTTGGCACTATAAAGTCCCAAGGACAAAAGAGGGGGGCCCTCTCCCATGTACAGATTTAGACTCAGCATACAGTATCCTGCAGGGGCACTGCAAAAATGGCTGATGTTTTTTGTCATAATAAGAAAATAATTCGAGGGGTGCCTGGGTGGCTCAGTCGGTTGAGCATCTGACTTCTGCTCAGGTCATGATCTCACAGATCGTGAGTTCGAGCCCCGCGTGGGGCTCTGTGCTGACAGCTCAGAGCCTGGAGCCTGCTTCGGATTCTGTGCCTCCCTCTCTCTCTGCCCCTAACCCACTCGCATCCTGTTTCTGTCTCTCTCAAAAATAAAGAAAAACATTAAAAAAAAAATTAAAGAAAGAAAAGAAAAGAATTTGAGTCCTCCATTTAGACCATGGTTAATGGCTTCAATATCATAATATGTTATTAAAATGCTTTCTCACATTTAGTATATTTGTAGCCTAGTTGTCTCTTAACATATACAAATGCCTTCTGCATTCACAACTCAAATTGAATTCAAAGCGATATTCACCTGAAGGGTAAGCCATAAGCCTGTAATACATATTTCATGATCTGAAAAATATTGTTTACTTAAATGGGAAAAAATACTCAAACATGAGATCATTCAATATCGTTGAGGGATTTATTATCAAATTTAGTCACACTACGGCAACACAGATCATTTACAAGGGAAATAGAAAAAGTCCCCATAATTTTCTGGCTTGCTTTCTAAAAGCTGATATTAAAAGAAAAACATTAATGTTGTCATAAGCAAAAATAAATATTTTCATATATCACGCCCTTCCTAAATTTCTTATATGTATTGCCTTTTAAATTACCATGTGCTACCTGATGATAGGAAACAAGGATTTTTTTTTTCCCTTTATTTTGAAATGAAGAATAACTCCTTTAGCTAATTTCTGTGGTACCATTTTGTAATTTCTTCTGGCTTTTACTACTTCCCAACTTTAGTTTCCATGGGAGCAGGATCAGTCAGAAAATATGTGGGACTCTTTCAGAATGTTGAGTCCAGGATTCCTAATTAGGCTTCAGGCACTTGCAGCTTAATTAACATGAGTCTCTGTGTTACATCTTCGAAGGTAAAGAAAAGTGGGTTATGATCGCATGATGTGTTTGCTTGTCAAAGATTTTTATTAAAGATTTGGGGCAGAGAGCTCTAAAAATCATTTAAGGGCGTGGGAGTGCATGCCTAAAAAAAAAGGAAAGAAATATCTTTAGCTTACTATTCTTGACAGATAAGAAGACTTAAGAGACATCAATTATCTCAGTTAAATCATCAAAATTGGTTAAATGTGTCTTAGCTAAAAATGCTATCCTTTGAAACCAGCATATTGTGAGTAGGAAGAATTATATTGGGCTTAGATTTGGCAGTGAGTGATTGAAACTCAAGAGGTGGGATAGAAAATAACAGCATTGAAAAGCCACCAAACTGTACCCAAAAGGCCTCAGTAAATCCCGTGTCCTCTCCAAAACCTCCTTCGTAATTTTCCTGTGTGAACAAGTACCACCAGTGGAACACGGGAAATCGCAGGCCCTTAAAAAATTAACTTTATAAGCCACATTCCCTCAGCTCAGTGGAGAACACTCAGTTTGTAATGCAAAGCTTCCAAGTTTCTGTTAGCTGAAAGTGTGTCCAAGGAATTCAATGGGGGAGCTACCAACAGGAGGGGCCTCACGGCCCCAGGGAGTCTTGTGGGGGTTCCGGGGGACCTATTTGTCACAAGAGTGGCTGGGTGCTATACATCTGCTGGGCAGGGACCAGAGCTGATAAATCTCCGTGTGCCAGACAATGTGGTAAAATAAAGAATTTCTTTGTGTGCCTCCCCCTGCAGGGACTCTCTCCCAGGTCTCACTGAATGTCCCTATAAGTGAGGACTTTATGACCATCTGAGCCTATAACTAACACTAATTTAGCTGTAAACAAAATTGTTTTTTGCACAACCTTCTTACGTAACTAAATATACACGCTTCTATTCCAGTGTCCACAGTAAGCCTTTTCTTCATTTTCCTGTACCATTTGGAATGGCTTCTGGTTTTTTTTCTCCTAAATCCAATGTAACATTATAAGTACAGGCTGATATCTGAATTCTTCATCATTGTGTCGTTCTAGTGTATTTGTGTACAAACATTTATCAGTTGAAATATGTATTATTTTACTATAAATTTTCTTTTTATTTCTCTTTGACCATTAAAAGAACATCATATTTAGTTTTCCAAATTTGATGTATGCATATATGTGTGTGTGTGTATAACTATATATATATAACTATATATATATAACTATATATATATAACTATATATATATATACACACATAACATATATATATGAACATATAAAATGTTATATTACCCATAAATTGTTTCAGGATAGTGAAGGGCATCAAAAATTTATTAGAAAAAGAGCTTCTGGTAGTGCTGAAAACCAACCAATTAAAATAAATGGATGCAAATTACATGTATTTCATTACTACAGTAAATTCTTCAGTTTGTGGCAGTTGAAGACAGGAAATTTATTATATATTCTATTTTTAGCTTTTCCCTTTCTAAGGTTCATTCTTAGCTGATGTGAGAAAAAAAATTAAATGGGAGAAAAATGTTAAAATGACTCTGCAGAATGCACTGAAGAATACCTATGTGTACAAGCACACACATTTCACTAAAATGTTTGTCATTTTTTCCTTTTATATGTAGTCATGGTGAGGGTAGTTTAGATTTCTGCAGTGTGAAAATTCCTTGTAGATTTTTGTGCAAAGAGGCTATAAACCTTTAATATTATCAAAGAATTGTTAAAATATAACTAGAGCCTAATACTATATTTTAAGTCAACTAATATTTATGGGTCTAGTATGCCAGGTGGTATGCTAAATTACAAAGATATGTTGTTTATACTGTATATATATATATATATATATATATATATATATATATATATTTTAAGATTTTATTTTTAAGTAATCTACACACCCAGGGTGGGGCTCAAACCCAAAACCCCAAGATCAAGAGTCACACGCTCCACCAACTGAGCCAGCCAGGTGCCCCTATACTATATTTAAAATATATTTTATGCTATTTATAAATATAGTTATACTATATGTAAAATACAGTAAAAAAAAAGTGTGTACATGTCATTTGAAGACAAGACACGTTCAGTTTTGTTTACAACAGACATTTAATTATCTCTTATTGTATGATGTAGATACAAACATGTCAACAGTTCCTAACATCATCATGTTCCTAACACTATTCAATGGAAGAAACTGATATGTAAAAGAGAGTTTGTAATAAAAAAGTAATAAAGGCTTATAAAAAGTGCTGCGTCACTTAGAGGGAGGGCTGACTATGCACTGAAGGATCGAAGGGGCTGGGGAAGGCTTTACCTTTCATGACATTTGACTGGGACATTGAGTTATCCACAGAAGTTCACCATTTGTCAGAGGAGTATTGGAGGGAGGGGACTCCAGGAAGAGAGGATGGACATTGCAAATGTGGTGTTCAAGGAGCGTGGGAGCCCTATGGGAGATGGGGGGACTTGAACATGGGGTTTGTTCGGGGGGGGGGGTCAGCGATTGAGGGGGAGGCTGGAAAGACAAGCCAGTTCTGAAAGGCTATTTAAGGGAATTTGGCATTGATCCTGAAGTCAAGGGGAAGCCACTGAAGGAAGCTACATAGGATCAGATTGTATTTTAAGAAGCTACCTCATGGGGCGCCTGGGTGGCTCAGTTGGTTAAGCGTCTCACTTCAGTTCAGGCCATGATCTCACGGTTCCTGAGGTTCATGAGTTCGAGCCCTGTATTGGGCTCTGTGCTGACAGCTCAGAGCCTGGAGCCTGCTTTGGATTCTGTGTCTCCCTCTCTCCCTCTGCCCCTCCCCCATTTGCTTGCGCACACCCGTGCTTTCTCCCTCTCTCTCTCAAAAATAAATAAAATTTAAAAATTCTTTGTAACAAAAAAAAGAAGAAGAAACTACCTCATGCAGGAGTGAGGCAGATGAATTACAAACTTGTGCACATTCATTACTCATCCTTCGTAATTTCCCTCCTGAACCAAAGAGCCCTCCCTCCTGTTGAAAGCTAGTTTCTTTTGCTCATGAGAGTCTCCTTGGGTCCTTTTTTCCATCCTCCCTCATATACCTTCACCTTATTTTCATTGCCAGCTCTCTCATCATGGGTTACACACATGTTCAAGTCTCTACAATTTCAGTGGGGAAAAATACTCACCATGATTCTGTAATAAAGTTCTGGAATCGGTGATCTCTATTGGTCTCTGTTTTTTTACTGACTGTTCAGCCCACTGCAGACTTCCTTTCTCATGCCATTGAACTTGCTATCACTGTATTGCCAACGATTTACTAGTCTCTAAATTCACAGCTTACTTTCAGTCAAAACCTTACTTGACCCTCTGGAACATCCAACATTGTTGACTCTCCCTCCTTGAAAGTCTGCCCATCCCTGACTTCCATGACATCATTCTGCCCTAGTTTTTCTTGTTTCTCTGATTCTCTTCTCTTTTATAGGAGTTTTTCTTGGGCTTTTTTCTCTCTTATTCTACTCCAGTGTTCATGCTCTAAATTACGCTTCCTCTTGGAGAGTTACAATGCTTCCTAGCGTAAAGACTCTAATATCTCCCACAATGAAGAATTTTAATTTTTTTAAGATTTTATTTTTGGGGTGCCTGGGTGGCTCGGTGGGTTGAATATCCAACTCTTGATCTTAGCTCAGGTCTTGATCTCAGGATTGTGATTTCAAGCCCCATGTTGGGGCTCCACCAACTGTGGAACCTACTTAAAAAAAATCTAATAAAAGATTTTATTTTTAAGTAATCTCTACACTCAACATGGGGCTCGAACTCACCAAGATCAAGATCAAGAATCGCATGTTGTACTGACTGAACCAGCCAAGTACCCCCCTATTTAACTCATTAATGGAATTTTCTCAAACTTTCATGACCATGGAACCTTCATCCTTCTCTAAAATGCTAAAAGTTAGTGGCCAGTCTGAGGGAGAGGAGACAGGAAAGGGGTGTCAGAGAAGAGAACCAGGAGAGAACGGTGTCACAAAAGCCATCCACTATGACAAATTATAAATGCTATTTAACTTTCTCTTAGTGGATGGGGAAGGAAAGTTCCATGGGTAGTCAAGACGTTACCTACAGCTCTGACAGGAGAACTTGCTAGAGGTGGTGAGACTTAGGAGAGGCCTTGAAGATTGGAGAGAATTTTAATGGAGAGGAGGCTGAGCTTCCACTCCTGTGCCCACCTCCTCTCCAAGTGAAGGCTGTGTGAAAAGATAAGGAAGACTACTCATTGTCCTTGAGGATATAGACATGGCTCAGAGCAGGGTGTTTGTTCTAGGTCACTCTTCTTGGAACTTAAATGACTATGGAACATTCTAAAATATTACGGTACATTGCTGAACCTCCGAAAAGAACTGCTAAGATACAAAGCACACTTGTATTAAAGTAGACACCCCCAAATTAATATATCACTGTAATTCATTATGATTCTGATATTAGAGTTCTTCAGAGAAACAGAACCAAGAGGATGTGTATATAAATAAAAAGATTTATTTTGAGGACTTGACTTGTGCGATTAAGGAGGCCAACAAGTCTAAAATCTGCAGAGTGGCCAGCAGGCTGGAGACTTAGGAAGAGCCAACGTTGGAAGAGCCAAGTCCAGTGGCTGTCTGCCGGCTGTCCTCTTGCTCAGGGGAGGTCAGTCCAACTCATTGGATGAAGCCCACCCACATTATGAAGGGCAAGCTGCTTGACTCGAAAACTGTCCATTGAAGTGTTAATTTCATCCTTCACAGAAACATCTAGAATAATCTCTGACCACATATCTGGACATTCTGGCCCGTCCAAATTAACACAAAATTAACCATCACAATGTTATTTTAAATTATATATCAAAAGTTTTAAAGCAAATAATTTTACTTTAAAAAATAAAACTTCTCAGGGCACCCAGGTCTGTTAAGTGTCCGACTTCAGCTCAGGTCATGATCTTGTAGTTCATGAGTTTGAGCCCCATGTCAGGCTCTGTGCTGACAGATCAGAGCCTGGAACCAGTGGATTCTCTGTGTGTGTGTGTGTGTGTGTCTCTCTCTCTCTCTCTGCCCCTCCCTGCTCACGTGGTCTCTTGCTCTCCCAAAAATAAATACACATTTTTTTAAAAATTAAAAAACTAAAACTTCTCATCTTGTGTTATTAAAATTAGAATTTTCTTTTTACTAAATTATACATTTTTAAAACATATTTCTAAAAACAAGAACGGTGATTTGTGCCTTTTAAAATCACATTTTAGGTAACTATTCCTACATACTACCTATTATATACTACTACCATTACAGCATTATTTTTTGCTGCAGCATAATGTGAAAATGATTCCATTGTGATAAAGTGTTTTTAATTTCACAATTATCTGCTTCAAAATCTTTCACAGATCAATCTTGTGCAGCACATCTCTTAATTAAAAAAATTAAGCATAGCTCTTTATATTCCATTTTCATTCCCCCCATAAATGAACTTTGTTTCCATTCATTTGGCAAATATTTACTTAGTGTTTACTACATATCAAACACTTCTTGACCCTTGGGATACAGGTAGGAAAATAAAGGTCCCTGCCTTCAGTGCCTCAGTACATTATATAGTATGTTAGAAGGTGATAGGTACGATGGGAAAAAGAAACATCAAAGCAGGATAAAGGAAATCAGGAAGTTTGGAACGAAAAAGGCCAGATAAAGGTGGGGTTGCAATATTGAATAGGATGCCCAGAGTAGCCTTCAATAAGGAGGTGTCCTTTGAACACAGTCGACATCTGAAGGAAGAGCCTTTGGGGCAGAGGGAGCAGCCTAAACCTGGCCTGTTTTGAGGATGAACCGGGAGGCCAGAGGGAGGGAAGAATTGAGGAGAGGAGGTTGAAAGGAAGTGAGACCAGACTGTGTAGGGTTTCCAGGCCAGTGTAAGGGCTTCTACCATTAGTCTGGGGAAAATGGAGAACTGGTCCAAGGTTTTGAGCAAGAGTGCCATGATCCGACTTAGCATTTTAACAGATCACTCTAGTGGATGTGCTGACATTAGATCTGAGAGGGCCAGGATAGAGTAGAAGACCAGTCAGGAGTCTATTGCAGTGGTCCAGGCAGAGAGTATGGTGCTCAGAGCAGGTGGTAGGAGTGGCGGTAGTAAGAAATAGTTCTGGATGCATGTTGAAGGTAGAGCTAATAGGATTTGCTGGTGAATTGGACATGGGCTATAGCAACGGGACTCATTAAGGACAAGTGCAAACTTTTTGGCCAGAGCAATTGGAATAATAGAGTTGCCATCATCTGAGGTGAGGTAAGTGAGGTAGGTTTAGAGAGAAAGATGAGGTTTGGACATAGTGTTTGAAATGGCTGTTAAGCCTTCCAGTGGCAAAGATAAATAGGCATTTGAATCCAAGTCCAGAGTTCAGCAGAGATCCAGACTGGACACATATACTTGGGAATTGTTAGGATCTGGGGGTGTTTTGATGCCATGAGTCTGGATCACAGTATGAATGAAGAAGCATAGAGAAGAGGAGAGGACCAAGAATAAGACTTGTGAGAAGGAAAAGCAGGGAAGCGTGTTGTCCTGGATGCTAAGAGTAGAAGGTGTTACCAAGGTGAAGGGTGTGGTGACTTGTGTCAGTGAAAGTAGTTAGGGAAGGCTTCATCATCATAAGTCATGCGTCATGTTTTGCAGCCCAAAAAGGCTATAGCTGTCCCAAATATGTCACAGCAAGCATAAAGAGGAGGTAGAATTTAAACACAGGACTTCCCACCACTCTGAGGGGCCACTGCAATGAGGACATCATGCTAATCATTTAAAAAGGAAGAAAAAATATAACCCTACCAATTCATTCACTGTTTTTGCAATCCATCCATGCAATCCGCGGAATCATTTGTAACGCACTGAACTCGCATCGCCACATTGGATAAAAAGCAGTCAAGTGAGAGGGGCGAGCTAAGAAGCAAACGTGTAGAGCATCCACTGTGTGCCAGGAGGTGGGCTAAGCAATTACATACTTTATTTAATCTTATAACCAATGAGGGAAGGCACCACTAGCTTCATTTTACGAAAATGGAAACAGGTTTACAAGGTTAAGGCTGTAGCTTGCCCAAGGCGGTGTGACCAGTAATTCACAGCACTGGGTTTCAAAGCCAGTTAGGTCTCATTTTATCTCTGTTAGTTGTGATTTCCTGAAGACAAGGATTTATTCTGTCCTCATCTGTAATCAAGCCTTGGACTGCCACCTTTAAACAGACAACCCTTTCCTCAGCCATCTGGGCTTGAATGTTGCTCTTTGTTTGATTTCAGATAATCAACAGTTTAGTCAAAAAGCCAAGCTGTTGAAAATGGCGCTGGTGTATTTCGCTCTTTATCCCATTGGATGAGAAGTCAGTTCTGATAGCACCTCATCAAAAAATGAAGTGCTAAGATTGCCTCTACATTGAAACTATCTGGTTGATTCTGTCACAAATCCAGTCATCCCCACGCTACACAAGATATCAAACAACCGTTTCACCTGAATAGTGTTGTGGCAATTAGACTTCTACACCCTATTTGTGCACAGATACCTTTGTCCATTTTTAACTGCTTCATCTGAATAAGTTTCAAAAATAGGATCTTGAATGGTACCTGCTCATGTCCTGAGCAGCTCAGGACGCAGCTCTGATTTGAATGTCGACAGATTGTCTTAGTTCAGGCTGCAAGAGGGAAGACACCGTAGACCGGGTGGCTCAGAAACAAACCTCTATTTCTCGTGGTTCTGGAGGCTAGAAATTCCATGACCAAGGTGGTGGCAGATCCGGTGTCTGGTGAGAGCCTGCTTCCTGGTTAGACACTGCCACCTTCCTGTTGGGTCCTCACGTGGCTGAGATGGGCATCTCTGGGGTCTCTCTCATAAGGGCACTATTCCCAGTTGGGAAGTCTTCGTCCTCATGACCTACTCATCCCCAAAGCCCCGCTTCCTGATCCCACCATATTGGGCGTTGGGATTTCAACGCATGAATTTTGGGAGTGAGGGGGGGACGGACACAAACATTCAATCCATGACACAAACTTTCATTAAACCATTTCCTAGTTGACTGGTCTAGTTGACTGACTTTAAAAGGTATGTTTTGGTGTTAGCTCACTGTTGGATGTGTAGAACCAGTTTCAAAATGAAAATAATGAGTGAGAGAACTGTCTTTACCTAAAAAAAAAGGGGGGGGGGATTATAGTCCCTGGATGTAAAGCACCTGAGAAATCAGGGTACTTAATTCTGAGGAGTCTTACCTAACAGTGGTAAAATATGACAGTTAAGCAATGCCAAACCATTGTTTCCATGTTCTGCATTTCAGAATAAATGGTTCTTGTTCCTCTGGCTTCCTGAAGACTAATGAAAGGAAACATGAAGCAACAATAAAAATTGGGAGGGTTTCCCTTAGTTTTCAAATCTCTTCTGCAAGTGTTTATGGTAATAGAATTTAATTAATAACATATGTATGCCCTGTAAGGGCTAAAGCTTTTATGAATCATCATCCAGCAGGAGAGATGAAAAATAAGATTCATGCAACCCCCATATTTTAAGAAATGAAAGTTGAGACAGAGGGAGAGGGCAGGGGTGCACTAAGTTGTTGACCATATAAAATCCTTAGTGCTTTAAAGGTTGAACTATCAGACAATGATTTCTGGAGATCGCTTTCTTTATTATAGGTAGTCAAGTCTAGAAAGCTAAGTAAACTCAATATGGAGAAGCCCATAATTCTGTGCAAAGATGGATTATTAGAGCCCTCGCTAAGAAAAATTGTACCAAGAAAAAAAAAAATCTTGTCCTTGCAAGTTTTACAAAATGTACACCCATTGCTAGGCCTTCCCACCCAGGGCATCGGAGGTGCTATTGCGAGGGAGGGCCCCAAAGCTTAAGCCTTGTTCAATTCACGTCTGGCCTCCCTTGATGCATTTATTCATTATTTGTAAATCTCCTAACTCAGAGAAAGATTTAAACATTAGCAGTGCTCTGTCTTCATTTAAGAAATGTATGGGAATGCAAGCTGGTGCAGCCACTCTGGAAAACAGTGTGGAGGTTGCTCAAAAAACTAAAAATAGGACTACCCTACGACCCAGCAATTGCACTACTATGCATTTATCCACGGGATACAGGTGTCCTATTTCGAAGGGACACACGCACCCCATGTTTATAGCAGCACTATCAACAATAGCCAAAGTATGGAGAGAGCCCAAATGTCCATCGATGGATGAATGGATAAAGAAGATGTGGTTTATATATACAATGGAGCATTACTCGGCAATCAAAAAGAATGAAGTCTTGCCATTTGCAACTACGTGGATGGAACCTGAAGGTATTCTGCTAAGTGAAATTAGAGAAAGACAAAAATCATATGACTTCACTCTTATGAGGACTTTAAGAGACAAAACAGATGAACATAAGGGAAGGGAAAGAAAAATAATATAAAAACAGGGAGGGGGACAAAACAGAAGAGACTCATAAATATGGAGAACAAACTGAGGGTTCTGGAGGGGTTGTAGGAGAGGGGATGGGCTAAATGGGTAAGGGGCACTAAGGAATCTACTCCTGAAATCATTGTTGCACTATATGCTAACTAATTTGGATGTAAATTTTAAAAAATAAAAAATTAAATTAAAAAAATAAAAAAATAAATGCAAAGATAACTTTATTTGCAGGCTATAAACTTGACAGATTAGAAATATTAGAGAATATTTTCGACATTCTGTGCTAATCCCTGTAAAACTTAATTTGTACTCACTACTGCATGATTGTGCTTTCAAAACATGAAAACATTGGATGCATCAAAGTGATTCCCCAAATTAATTCAGTAAAGCAGAGAAGTAAGACTCTGGAGGTCCAGCGAGTTTAAAACAAGCATCTATGTAGGGTCAGGGTGGAAAGAGCTTAGTAGATGGTAGAGTTCTGCTCGCATATGTTGCTTAAGTGGCTTTATACATATCAAATGACCGCAGAATAACCATTTCACTATCCCCTGACCCAGTCAGCCACTGAGTGATCTGTGTGTATCAGCTGTTAGGACATTTGGGGCAGGGATTCCCAGACTCACATACTTCGGTGATTCAGAACCAGAGTGCAGAACCCAGATTCAGAAACGTGGTTTTAGCTCTCTTTGCCCAGAGCTGATCCGAACTCTGGAGAAATGATTTACAATACCTGCTCTCAAAAATTATTTATTTGACAATTATACTAGTATGTCCATTTCTGCTTAGGAATATAACTATCAGATATTGGTGGTAGTTCTGTACTTTGAATCGTGAAAAACCATATTGCAAGTTAGGAGTTAGTGACTACAATTTCAGATCAAAGGGCAATGAATAATGTTAAGTTAAAATGTCATCAAGCTCTCAAAGCTTGATGCACCATCTCTAATAAAAGGATGTGCCTGAGACACAATCCTGACCACATGAGTCAATTAGGAGAGACACTCAGGTTTATTTTCTTGACCTCTCCCATTTTAATGTTCTTTGCCTTTACACCATGTGTCTATTTTGATAGCTGACATCTTTAGTAATAATTTATCTTACTTTTACAAAGATTTAGGCTTCCTGGCACCTTAATCTTAGGGAGAACCGATCAGAACATAGAATGGTCGACATCCATACCTTCCATTGAGTATGTGACTCATATTAACATCTCCATCTTTTTTTTTTAATGTTTATTTATTTATTTTGAGAGAGGGAGGGATGCAGAGAGAGGGAATCCCAAGCAGGCTCAGTGATGTCACTGTAGAGCCCCATGCGGGGCTCCATCCCACAAACCATGAGATCATGACCTGAGCCGAAATCAGGAGTCGGACACTTCACTGACTGAGCCACCCAGGCACCCTGGCATTTCTTCATCTTGAGAGCCTACTGGAGTTCAGTTGACTGTTGTCATCTATCTAAAATCTATGGTTACGGGCGCCTGGGTGGCTCAGTCGGTTGAGCACCTGACTTCAGCCCAGGTCATGATCTCGCCGTCTGTGAGTTCAAGCCCTGTGTCGAGCTCTGTGCTGACAGCTCAGAGCCTGGAGCCTCCTTCGATTCTGTGTCTCCTTCTCTCTCTGCCCCCACCCCTCCTCTCCTCTGCCTCTCTCCCTCTCAAAAAAAACATTAAAAAAATTTTTAAATCTATGGTTAATGCCATTGGTGAACATACTGTGTTTGACTGGGATTGTCACTTGGGGAATATTAAAGAAAGATCTCAGAATCCTAAAATGGTTTCTTTCATGTCCTAATGGGGAGTACCTAGTGAGAAATTCAGCCAGTTGATGGCTTTCCAATATCACAGGCCACCATTAAACATTGCAAGATGGGCTTGAAGAACATTTTAAACATTTTTTGAGAATTTATTTTACTGTAAGAAGTTAATTTACTTCATCTCTATCTAATATCACCCCCCCCCCCCAAATTTAATCATTCAGTGGTTTTGGTAACAGAATGCCCTGAAAGTTTCCCTAAATATGCTAAAGCTTATAACTTATATGAAAACAACTATATACTCAATTCTGAAGCACCAATCATTCTTTTTATACTCAAGTGATTAAAAAAACAGAAACGAGGAGAGGGCATAAAACTTTAGTGCAGTATATAATAAATATACAAGGTTTATTCAAATTATTCATTCATCATGAATATTTGCCTGTTAACACTTGCTCTGTTAAAATGACAATTTGTTATATTTCAGAACAATATCTTTACAACCCTAAAGATTGAAAATGAATGTGGGGGTGCTGGCTGGCTCCGTCCGTTAAGCGTCTGACTCTTAATTTCGGCTCAGATCATGATCTCACGGTTTGTGAGATGGAACCCTGTGTCGGGCTCTGTGCTGACAGCACGGAGCCTGCTTGAGATTCTCTCTCCCTCCCTCTCTCTGCCCCTCCCCTGCTCACACTCTCTCTCAAAATAAATAAACTTTAAAAAAAAAAAGGGAAGAAAATGGATGTGAAGCCATCTGCAGAGCTTCTCACAGAATCCAGTTTTACATGACTTTCTCACAATGCCTTGTGCTGATTTGAGAATGAGAGGAGGGGGAAGGGTCTGTGCAGCCACACTAACTAGAAGAAACTGCACATCTTTGCTTCTCTGCTTTCTAACATTGTGACCTTGAGCAAGGACCTCTCTCAATCGTCACATCTGTCAAATGAGGATATTAACACAGTGGAGTCGCATCTTATTTAGATGCTAGGTTCTTAAGGGGAAAATTTATTCACAGTCAAAATCACCCTTTAATTCTTTAGATCATCATTAACTCATCAGGACATCAGCCACGGGTAGGTCCAAAGCCACATCTTTTATTTTTCCTTATACTTTGGCGTGATTTCCCTTTCTCTGCATATAGGATGTCAAGGTCTCGTTAAAGGGAAGGGCCAGAATGTCCAGTTTAAGAGACTAGGACACGTCTGTTTGTGTGCGTCTCTCTCTCCCTCCCCTTCCCTCTCCCCCTCTCCCTGATCCTCTCATCCTCTCCCCCCTTGCATGATAGTGAGATAGATAAGTATATTATCTAACTCCTAATTCCTACTTCATTTGGTTATTTCTACCTTATAAATACACTAATCCATAATAAATACTGGATGGTATTATTTTATCTATTACCACTAGCCCCATGCATCTTTTCAATATTCATTAGCACAATGATTGTATATTAGTGACTGTTAAAGCCACATTTTATTTTCATTTTTGAAAACTTATGAAATAACTAATATCCACAGTTTTTAGAACTTGCTTGGTACTCTCTGTAGTGTACTCTTAAAGCAAAAAAAAAACCTCTGTGACACATCAATTTTTCGTCCAATTAAAAGTGTTACTTTCTTTTTTCTTAAGTTTATTTATGTGTGCGTGAGAGAGAGAGAGAGAGAGAGAGAGAATGAGGGGAGGGAGAGAGAATCCCAAGCACGCTCTGTGCTTGGAGCCCACCTGAAGTTCAAACTCATGAACTGTGAGATCATGACCTGAGCCATGGAGGAGAGTTGGATGCTTAACCAACTGAGCCTCACAGGCGCCCCCAAAGTGTTACTTTAAAAATACTTTTATAGTAAATTTTTAAATTGTGGCATAAATATAAATATTTATTCTTAATCGTACTAGATTATTCTTAGTCACACAAGAGTATTTTAGATGAGCGATAGTGTAAGAAATTTTATTTTTAGAGTTGGGAGAAAAGAAACATAAAAGGTTTCATTTGGTTAGGGATTACTTGACTTGGAGTTGTTAACAATTATGGAAATAATTCTCTCTTAACCTCATTTTATGAACTTCTGCCAGTGATTTTGGAACACATCCAAAAACTATTAGAGATGTTTTGTAGCTAACTTTAAAACAATTGTTGACCTCAGCCAGCAGACCTACAGGACAATTTTTTGTTTGTTTTCTTTTTAAACTCATTCTGGAAAAGTGAAGAAAAAATAAAAATCAGTTCAAGAAAACAGCCAACAGAGACTCTTCCTAAAATCTGTTAGTAAAATGTTGATATAAAACCCAACGTTTGTTTTCATAAAGTTACCGGGTTCAAGTTAAACACCACCACCACCAACAACAAACAAAACACAACTGAATTCCAAGACCAGAAAGGCTTGAAACAAGACAGAACTCTTATAATAAATGATTTCTTTTAAGATTCACAGCTTTCTGTTTAAATAAGTTCATCATAGATGACCACACATTTTTGATATTTTTACTTAAATAAAAGCAAGCCTAGAAGTAAATAGAACCAGAGGAAGCAAGGTACCTAGAAGACATCACTTAAAATCGCAGAAATAAAGATTCAGGTATCAAGAAGTAGCATCTATTTATTAATTTACTAAAACTAATCCCCTTGATAATTTGTTTGGCCTTCATAGTTTTTCCCATTCAGTCAATCCTCTCTTTCTTAGTATCTGGGACACTTTTTTTTCCTATTCATATGTATACATATACAAGTTCTGAAGAAATTGATCACGTTTCTGAAGTTCACCACTGCTACTTTTCCATAGGACTTTTCAAGCGATTTTTGAAAATTTAAGAAATCTTTCTCAAAGGATGTTTTAGCAAATAGGAAACTGGGATTGAGAAGAGGGGAAAACAATTGAGCCCAGGGCTAAATCTTCCGATCTCAGATGAGACTAACATTCGCCTCAAATGAAAGCAGATCTAAGCCTGCTGAAGAAAATAAACTTTCTCAGTAGGCAGTGCAGTGTTTGAAAAGTTCAAAGATGTGATGATGTGGAGGGAACAAAAATTTTCTTTTTCTCTTTTGCCCAGATTTCTCCCTCAACTGGCTTCTAGGGAATAGAAATCTTCATTGTTTTGTCTAAAAAAGGTACTAAAATAGTTCAAAAATCACAAGAAATGCCTGTCACAATCAGAACTTCTCTGAGGGCACTAATTTACCCACTGCTAACGGAGAAAAGAGGCTTTTTCAGAGTGAGCTTTGAAAGTGTCACAGAAAAATGGTTTGGAATCAGTATCACTGGAAAAACAGTCCGCGATCATGCAGCAGGAACGTATGAGATCCTGACTCTTTGAGCTTGGCCAGCTTAGGGTCTTCCCTCCCGATGATCTCTGGAGATCTGGATCCTCCCTTTGGGATCTACAAAACAAAGTTGGGGAAGGAGAGGAGAAACTGGAAAAGGAAGGCAAATAGGGGTGACAGTGGGGTTCAGAGGACTATGGCACATATTCTGGGTATGTGACAGACATATATGGAAAAGGGAAAAGGGAGATACTTAAAAAGATTGCTTGGACCCCTTCATTTTTTTTTTTTTTTATTACTATACAAGTAAAAGTGATATTATGAGATCATTCTTTGGTGACCTGAAGCCTCTCTAAGACTGAGCCACATAAGTCTGCTGTATATAAATATATTTACAACTGTGGGGGCACCTGGCTGGCTTAGTCAATGGAGTGTGTGACTTTTGATCTTGGGGTTGTGAGTTCAAGCCCTATGTTGGGTGTAGAGTTTACTTAAAAATAAAAATCTTTAAAAATATATATACATATATATGTATACATATATATATATATTTGTGTGTATATATATATGTGTGTGTGTGTATATATGTATATGTATATATATATATATTTACTAATGCCAATAAAAAGGACCAGCTCAATTCTACATTCTTCTCATAGACACCACCTTTGCTGACTTGCCTAACAAAGATGTTTGCAATTTAGAGATATAGAACCTGAATAGTTATACAGTGTTAGACAGGAGAGCTAGACATTTGAGGCCTGTAGGTTTCTGAGAGTTTTAATTTCACTGTCCAGGCTTCTAAGAGAGAGAAAAAGAAAGAAAGTTATCCAAAATAGCATGTATTCCTTAGGAGTGATGAAACTGAACACAGGGAAGATTAATTAACATGCCAATGTACATATAGATGGATAAATCAAAGATGGCATGTTTTAGGAAACATTTTTTCTTCCTTCCCAGAAATGTAGTAAATTATTTCATAGTTAAGAAATTCTAGGGGCGCCTGGATGGCTCAGTCGGTTAAGCGTCCAACTTCAGCTCAGGTCATGATCTCACGGTTTGTGGGTTCCAGCCCCGCATCGGGCTCTGTGCTGACAGCTCGGAGCCTGGAGCCTGGTTCAGATTCTGTGCCTCCCTCTCTCTCTGCCCCTTCCCCACTCATGCGCTCTCTCTCTCTCTCTCTTTCTCCCTATCTCTCTCTCTCTGTCTCAAAAATAAATATAAAAAAAAGTTTTGGGGTGCCTGGGTGGCTCAGTCGGTTAGACGACTGCAGCCCAGGTCATGATCTCGTGG
This sequence comes from Panthera tigris, assembly GCF_018350195.1. Classification (NCBI taxonomy): domain Eukaryota; kingdom Metazoa; phylum Chordata; class Mammalia; order Carnivora; family Felidae; genus Panthera; species Panthera tigris. The sequence goes on along the minus strand of NC_056668.1, from coordinate 18,765,093 downwards.
TTCGTGGGTTCGAGCCCTGCGTCATGTTTTGTGCTGACCGCTCAGAGCCTGGAGCCTGCTTCAGATTCTGTCTCCCTCGCTCTCTGCCCTTCCCCCACCCGTGCGCGTGCGCTCTCTCTCTCTCTCTCTATCTCTCTCTCTCGAAAATAAATAAACATTAAAAAAAAATTTTAATTCCTGGTTCTACTACTTTGTTGTTGAAGTCTTAATCATGCCTACCACACCAAGTCGTTTTGAATGTTGAATTGTATCAAATAAAAAAAAAAGTAAAAGCTCTTTTTAAAATGAAAATTTCTGTGTAGGCTTATGAAAGTGATGATACACCACCATCATCATCATCATCATCATATTATTATTATTATTATTAGATCACATGAGCCACCATAACTAGTCAGTCATTTCAATCCTATAGACCAATCGTGGAAAAACATTGAAATGTTTGGGGAAAAAATAAAGATATTCTGCTTGCATTTTTCGTCAAAATTGTGTATATAAAATTTATATGCAGTATATATTATATATATGTTTCATAGTACAAAATACGTTAAATGACCTATTTCTATATAATATAGGTATAATCAAGGGATAAGTTTGTAAAGCAACTTAAACCCTTAAACAATTAGCTTTTATCTTAAAGGGACACTATCTTAGGCAGTATATTGCATATTAAGCTAAATTAAGGGCAAAAACATCTGTTTAACAATCAGGCTTTGTTAAGAGATTGTGTTGTCTGTCATGGAGCCCTAATAGATTCATGGGTTTGGCTTTGTGAAAGAAAAGCAGAAAAGCACAGTACAAAAAAATGGAAGAGACATACAAGGTTTGGCTTCGTTTTTCTTATTTTGATACTTTAACACCTATGTGTTACGAATGTGTGAAGCAGTCATCAAACTTTAGGCCATTTTTCCTTATTGTTCCATTCCATTCAGATAGTTGCAAGTGGCCTTTGGTGCTGTTTTAATTGTCTTATCTGTTTTAATCTTTCAGATCATAAGGCCTATGGATCGTCTGCCCCAAAAGGCCATCAAGTAGTCACAGCAATAGAGTATCAAGGTAGAGTAACTTACTGATTTTCACGGGCTGGGTTGTTTACCTCAAAAGTATGATGCGTATGATGTTATCTTTCTATTTGTTGGGACCCTTTGCCTTGCCTCATACTGACCCTTCCTTCCAACATGCCACTCTGTGCTATTTCCACTTGAGAATTCTTTCTCCACCTCCTCAATGGAAATTTTGGACATTTGATGAAAGACCTGATGTACAAAGAAGGCCTCTTGTTGGGTAAATTATCTGCAACAAAGCAAATCTAATTTGTGAAACTGGTAGATCTTGCAAAGATCTGGAGGTCTTGCAAAGTTTCCAGCCAGCTGGATATGGCAAATGGAAATTAACACTGCAAACCCCACTCTACTTAACGTATTTGAGATGACATTAATATAGCCTATTTGGGGGTACCATTTTGTTATGATTTTGTCCTGTCAAGTACATTTATAACAGGGAGTTGGTGTTTCATGGGTATAAAGTTTCACTTTTGCAAGATAAAAAGTTCTAGAGATTGGTTGCTTAACAATGTGAATGTACTTAACACTACTGAAAAATTAAAAATCATTAAGGTGGCAAAAAGTTAAAGGTTATTAAGATGGCAGAGGTTATGTGTATTTAACCACAATTTAAAAAAAAAATTTCGAAGCTCTAATAACCAAGAAAAACTTTTTAAGGGCTTTATAAGTTTACTTCAAATATTGACTACCTGCTACTTTTCTGAAGGCTCTTTTGCCTAGAACACAATAATACTAGGCAGACAGAAGAATTACTATTTCCTGAGTGTGCTGCTTGTTTAGGCCCGAGATTGTAAACATTTAAGAAACAAGTTTCAAATGTGTCTGATCCCTCTTCTTCAGGCACGTCTTAGGTTCCTGGAGTGTAGAGAGACAGGTTTGAAGGAAAGAGACAGAGATTGAAGAAGAGAACTGGATGGGGAGGAACTAAGTAGATTAGTATTTAACTAGTATTTGCACAGTGCCTGGCACATAGTGTTACCTAAGCTTGTGCAGTAAAAATGTGCTATCGTAACCACCAGCCTGCCATTCAAAAGTAACACATCAGTTGATAACAAACCACTTAAATAACTATTTCAGTCAACTGAGTTCTTTCAAAAGTCCTAATATTTTATGTGATTAAGCTAACAAAACACTTCTTCTTTATCATGAATTAGTTTTAAGTGGAAAGAAGTGGGAAGAGCAAATTAATGATTGGGGGTAAGTTAGGGCTTTGGAGGATGAACAGGGCTGGACAAGATGTCAAAAAGTTGACAAGAAAGGCCAAAAGGGAAGAGAAGATGGGCCAGGACTCTGTGAGGGACAAAGGAAGTGAACCGTCCTACTTTGTACTTTCCTGGAGGTTCTTACTGTTGGAACCAGCTGGGTACCATGAATATATGTCCCTGCCCCCGCTTCTGCCCAGGCCCTATGGCATGATATCTCAGTGAGGTCGCCAAAATTATATTCTTCAGTCTTACATTACTTTTCAACAAATGTACTGAGATGAGGGGGGCCTGGGTGGCTCAATCAGTTAGGCATCCAACTTTTGATCTCGGCTCAGGTCATGATCTCACAGTTCGTGAGTTCAAGCCCTGTGTTGGGCTCTGCACTGACAGTGTGGAGCCTGCTTGGGATTCTCTCTCTCCCTTTCTCTCTGCCCCTTGCCTGCTCCCTTCCTGTCTCTCTTTCTCTCTCTCTCATAAATAAACTTAAAATGTATTGAGGTGAAATTCACATTCGAATGAGTGATTCAGTAGCATTTAGTACATGCACAATGTTGTGTAACAACCACTTCTGTCTAGTTGCAAAAATTTCCATCGCTCCAAATAAAATCTTGTACTATTTACATTACTTTTTAATGCGTGTTCTATTTTCAATATAAAAAGTCCTTCTATGATGTATTGCAATCAAATGTTAGTCTTACCCCCAAGTAAGCATTTTCTATTGTTTTGTTTCCCCTTTGCTCCTTTTACTTAAGAATTGTACTTTGATTCGATTTCATATGTGCTCCAGTCATTCCAATCTAGCTCTCCTTAAAGGCAAAAATAAATTTCTATCTTCATCCACATTTTAGTTGCAGGATATCTTATGCAGTAACTTAATTTCAGTTCAAGTCTAAAATATTTTGTAATTTATGTCTCTGTGTAGGTACTTTCCACCTCATTCATTTTTTGTTTCTTGTCTCTCCGATGTCAACAAATCATGAATTAATTCCTTCTTTTCGGTACTGCTGTTTTGTGTCACTTCCCATAGCGGTGCCAAGAACAGAGCAAGACTGAAGTGAGGGCAGCTTTGCTAGGCTTATAAATTATATAAGCAGCCTTTATGCAGAGTGTCCAATCCTGAGAGCTATAAATCAGTTTAATAGAACGCCTTTTTCTCACAGAAGTAATTTCTTCATAAGTCTTCAGAACTGCTTTGGTAGCATCGATTCTGTTTTTGCGTTACATCAGATTCTGATGATTTTTTTTTTTTTTTTTTTTTTTTTAAATTTTTTTTTTCAACGTTTCTTATTTATTTTTGGGACAGAGAGAGACAGAGCATGAACGGGGGAGGGGCAGAGAGAGAGGGAGACACAGAATCGGAAACAGGCTCCAGGCTCCGAGCCATCAGCCCAGAGCCTGACGCGGGGCTCGAACTCACGGACCGCGAGATCGTGACCTGGCTGAAGTCGGACGCTTAACCGACTGCGCCACCCAGGCGCCCCTCTGATGATTTTTTAACTTGAGCACAGAGAATAAAGTCAGAAGATAAGTGGCAGTACAGAATCCTAGAAAAACTAAAACCTTTATCTTTCTATCGATGTGATTCCTAAAAGTGGCTGTTTTGCTACATGAAAATAGTTATTGCTAATAGTTCTTCTAAACAAAGAAATCTCTTTCCTCGAATCAAGAGAGACATGTTTTTGGAAATGAAATGATCATCTTATTTAAAAAACATGGTACAGACTGTTAAAAACTGAGAACAAACTGAGGGTTGATGGGGGGTGGGAGGGAGGGGAGGGTGGGTGATGGGTATTGAGGAGGGCACCTTTTGGGATGAGCACTGGGTGTTGTATGGAAACCAATTTGACAATAAATTTCATATATTAAAAAAAATAAAATAAAAAAAAATAAAAAACATGGTACATTTGTATGCTTCAGTATGCCTTGCTTTGGGAAAATATGATTTATGTCTGTATCCTATTTTTTGCTGTCTACAACTGAGATAACATTTTAGTTCAAATTCGAGTGATTTTTTTAGGTAAATTTGGGTTGTAGAAAGCGTGGGTTTCTATCACGTCAAGGCGTACTTCAACTACAATGACAAGACGTTTCTCGTGAGTGAAAGCAGTTATAACCATTGAGGGGGCACCTGCTGTGTACCAACTATATAAGTATATTACCTCAAGCATATTAGTATATATAAGTACATACCCAAGTGTATAAGTATTTTACCTCATGTAATCTTCACAATAACTTCGTAAGAGGAATACCATCATTTTTTTTCCTTTATACAAATGCGAATATAACGTTCAAAAAGAGTTAAGTAATTTGCCCAACATCGCACACATTGTATATGGGAGAGCTCCAACTCCAAAGTCCGTGCCTTAAACTACTACATTAGGGTTTAATAACCCTGAGGGCTACCTACAGAATTACTCTGATCGTAAGTGCTGTATTTTAGCTGCAAAGAGAGAGGAGAGTCTGTGGTAGTTAGCTTCTCCATTCATTTGGTTCTTTATCCTCAGATGTTGACGCCATGGTTCCATTTGACTTACTGTTTCTCACAGTTCTGGAGGTCATGGTGTTGGCACCTTCAGATCTAGGCACCGGCCATTGCCTTGCTTGGAATACTCCCGAAGAAACACATGATGAATTCCAGTTTCGAATTCTAGGAAATTTGTATTTAAATTCTCAAGAATTCTAATTTCTTTTTTTAAGTCTTTGGTCAAATGTCACTCTCTAATTGAGTTGAACTCTGACTACTCCATTTCTCTTTTTCTTTTTACTGCACCCCAACATTCCTGATCTACTCAATTTTATTTCCATAGCACTCAGTCTCTATTCTGATTTACTCTACTTTATTTCCATAGCGCTCCTTGCCTCCTAATGTGGTATTTAATTCACTTTATGATATTTCTTACGTACCTGACTCCCCCTGCAAATTGCAAGACCCAAAAGAACAGGGATCTTTGTTTTGCTCACTGATATAGCTCAGGAACAAAGGTGGACACCCAGTAAGTACTCAATAGTTGGACCAATTGGAGAGAACATTCCTCCACATCTTACATGGTCATTGGAGTGAAGCTGGAGTGGTGTCAGTGTATTTAGGCAATCCATTGGTTTCATTTTTGAATATAGTTTCTGCAGAGGTTTTCCATGGAGCAGCGAGGAGAGAAGTCAGATCTTCTTGGTAAAAAGAGCCGTGTGTGTGTATGTGTGCGTGTGTGTCTAGTTAAGTATATGAAATATATGAGCAGTGTGACTGAATACAAATTTATTCCTAAGATGTAGGCGTGTGGGCTAAAAATGAGTGTGGGTGTGTGTTTAATTGTTGGAAACTCAACAAAATACGGGAAGGAAACCTATCTAAAACTCAAGACTCCGGAAAGTCACCACCCATTCTCCTTAATCAACAGAACAGAACCGTGTTTCCTCAGACAAGTCCCTCAGCACACATTTGTCTTTGTGGCATAGTTGTAAACATGCCTGTAAAACGATGTCTCTTCGTAATGTAAACCTGCTCTAAAAACTTCAGGCATTCTTGATAGCAAATTTTGTGGGCTTCCCCCCCCCCCTTGCCTTTCTTTTCTCTGTTCTGTTTTCTTTTTTCCATTACCTTTTATCCTAACAACATGTGTAAAACTAAAAGAAAAATTAGAAGCTACATATAACAAAAAGTCATAATCCTATCTCACAAAAATCACCGCTGGGTTAATATTTTCATACATATTCCTACAGGCTTTTTGTCCATATTTGTGTGCATATTAATAAACCTGGGATAGTACAAGAATTGCTTTCTAATCTACCATATCATATAATATCCTGAATTCTTTTTTAAAATGGCATTCAATCTCCTACATCAAAATCAGAGATATGGAAAGGATTTTAACATAATGTCTCTTCTAGTCAAAGATTGGTGTTTTGGGGTCAAACTAGATGCATCGTGGGGGAAAAAAATCTCAGAAATATGAAGGTGACACTCTAGATTGCCTGACTGAAATGTGCCTTAAAAATATTTACAAGCAGAGTTTCCTTTGGTAACTCAAAGCAGACACAGGATTTCTCCCCACCTTGGTGATCTTGTTTGGACAGTTAAGTGGGGGTTCCTTCAAGGTTCCAGGAATTCTTTAAAGATGTGACTGCAGTAAATTTCCTGTAATAAAGTAACTGAAATGAACTACAGGGAGGCAGTTAAACTTGATGCCAAGACTGAATCTTTTCATAATTTATCTGGATAAAGAATAGGAATCCATGATTTAGTAGAAGTCCATACTGGGTTTGTATTAATACATCCATAGAGAGGGTTATCAAAAAAGGAACCTGAATGAGATTGTAGCTTGTTGATGGAATGTTTGTGGATTCCACAGGCTGGACTGGGAGCCTTTCTTAGGCACTAGGTGTGAAGCACCCTCTCTGTTAACCTCCATGGCACTCATGGCACTTATCACAATGGATCAAAATTACATGATCTTGTTTGCCTCTTCTACCAAACTGTAACCTTGATGACTGAGACTGGGAATAGTGAGAGAAATCGTTGACCATGACTGCCATTTTCACATTACTTACTATGTCCAGGCATGTGTGTTTTGCATATATTATTGTATTTGAGGACTCACTTCAACTCGAGGAAATACGGTCTCATTTTACAGATGGTAACCGAGGCTCAAGAAGTAGGGTGAGTAACATAGTGTCGTGCAATTATTATGGAGAAGAGCTGTAATGCTCTCAGGTTCATCATGGAGTCTTTTGAAGTGATTTATGAGTGAATGAATGAATGAATGGGAATAGCTGAAGGCTGTTTAACAATTTACTTAAGTAAAATATAAATTCATAGGAACAATTAGAAAACAAGTATTTTTGTTGTTGTTCCTAGAGGTTATATTAGCCTGCAAATATGCAAAGAAGACCATGTCCTCCAGGTTAGAGTGGAAGAAACTGGGCCGGAGTGTCTCCTTTGTCTACTACCAACAGTCTCTTCAAGGTAAGATGCTGTAGACTTGAGGAGGTGAGAGCAAGAGAACACCAAATGTAGCCCAGATTCTTTAATTTACAAATAAAAACAGGACAGGGCTAATTATGGACAATGTGGGGGTTTTTATCATTTTATTTTATTTCATTTTATTTCATTTTACTTTATTTCATTTTATTTCATTTTATTTTATTTTATTTTATTTTTATTTTATTTTCATCATGATAACGATACTCTTTAATCCCTATCCCATATTTCCCCCATTCCCCTACCCATCTCCCCTCTGGTAACCATAAGTTTGTTCTCTACAATTAAGAGTCTTTTTCTTGGTTTGTCTCTCTCTCTCTCTCTCTCTCTGTTGTTTTTTTTTTCCTTTGCTCATTTGTTTCTTAAGTTCCACATATGAGTGAAAATCATACGGCGTTTGTCTTCCTCTGACTGATTTATTTCTTTTAGGGTAATAGCCTCCAGCTCTATCCATGTTATTGCAAATGGAAAGATTTCATTCTTTTTATGGCTGAGTAATATTCCATTTTGTATATATACCTCATCTTCTTTATCCATACATCTATTGATGGACACTTAGGCTGCTTCCATAATTTGACTATTGTAAATTGCGCTGCAATAAACATAGGGGTGTGTGTTACCGCTTTGAATTAGAATTTTTGTATCTTTTGTGTAAATACCCAGGGGTACGATTCCTGGTCCATACGGTAGTTCTATTTTTAATTTTTGAGGAACTTCCATACAGTTTTCCACAATAGCTGCACCAGTTTGCATCCCCACAAGCAGTGTACAAGGGTTCCTTTTTCTCTATAACTTCACCAACACTTGTTGTTTGTTGTGTTTTTGATGTTAGCCATTTGACCGGTACGAAGTGATATCTCATTGTAGTTTTGATTTGCCTTGATGAGGCGTGATGTTGAGCATCTTTCCATGTGTCTTTTGGGCATCTGTATGTCTTCTTGGGAGAAATGTCTGTTCATGTCTTCCGCCCATTTTTTAATTGGATTACTTGTTTTGGGGTATTGAGTCATATCAGTGCTTTATATATTTTGGATCCTAACCCTTTAGCAAATATATAATTTGCAGATATCTTCTTCCATTCCATAGGCTGCCTTTTAATTTTGTTAATTGTTTCCTTCATTGAAGAAACTTTTTATTTTGATGTAGTCCCAATAGTTTATTTTTGCTGTTATTTCTCTTGCCTCAGGAGATCTGTCTAGAAAAATGTTGTTATGACTGCTGTCAGAAAGATTACTGCCTATGCTCTCTTCGAGGATTTTTATGGTTTCAGGTCTCACATTTAGGTTTAATCCATTTTGAGTTTATTTTTGTGTATGGTGAAAGAGAATATGTTTTGTAAGTATGAGATGAAACCAACAATGACTGAGACCTAGAACACAACACCCCCAAAACAGGACAGAGAACAGAAGAAGGCGAAGTCCGTGGAGACCCTGGACCCTTCATGTCTCAGCTCATTTGTAAAGGATGTAAAATGCAATTGTTCTTGCTGGCTCAGTAGATTAGACTCTTGAGAGAAAGGAGGAAGGGATGGTGTGGAAGTGAGGTGGAGGGTCATTGCTCAGTCGTTGTCATGTTACCCTATGTCCATATCACCGTCTAGAAAGCTAGGCCATCACTAACAAGCCTAAGGAGTTAAGACTTAGGCTTATGGGGAGGGGAGCAGGTAGAGGGTAAATACAACTACCTTTAACTGGCGCTTTATTTTTTTTTATTTGTTTTTTAGTGTTTATTTATTTTTGAGAGACAGAGAGACAGTGTGAGCGGTAGAGGGGCAGAGAGAGAGGGAGACACAGAATCCAAAGCATGCTCCAGACTCTGAGCTGTGAGCACAGAGCCTGACGCGGGGCTCAAACCCACAAACCGTGAGATCATGACCTGAGCTGAAGTCAGACGCTTAACTGACTGAGCCACCCAGGCGCCCCTAGTGGGGCTTTATTTTTAATTTTTAATTTATTATACACTTCTTTCCACTTCCTGTTTTTCCTGTTGAATATGTAATGAGCTTTTAAAGCATTGATAATAATAGATGACATGCTAAAATAATTTGCCTCAAAAAATAAAATAAAATAAAATAAAATAATTTGCCTCAAAATAATTCAGTGCTTAGAGGCACAAATAGAATAAAAGCGAGGTGACTTGAGGAAGGTAGTATAGGGAAAGTTAGTTGCATTCTTATTAACGTCATTGTCTTCTTTTTCTAAAAGGTGATTTTAAATATCGAGCTGAGATGATAGATTTCAGTATACGGATCAAAAATGTTACAAGAAATGATGCTGGGAAATATCGTTGTGAAATTAGTGCCCCATCTAAGAAAGGCCAAAACCTGGAAGAAGATACGGTTACTCTGGAAGTACTAGGTATGATGCGCTTGTATCTGTGGGATTACTGTTGTCCACCCTCCCTCCCTCATCCCCCAGCCCTGGGCAATGAGGCAACCTGGGGCCCCAGTCAGGAAAGTTCTAGAAATCAGCACCTTTCCTGCAAAATCTTGGCTGTATCTCCTCTTCACCTCATTTGCTGCTGAAATTTTACTCTGACTAATTTTTTCTGACAAGATCTCTTATCATTTAAGATTAAGGTGAATCTTAATGGCCCTATCCTGTACATAGGAGCAGTTCCCCTAAGAGTTTCTTTTTCAGTACCTTTCAGTATATGTGGTATATCTCTTACCACATAAAATCCTATCACATGAGATGATGGAAAAGCAATAAAACGAAAAAGTAGGCCAGAGAAAGAGTTAGAGGTTATTTGGTAAAGAGGGGAAATTTACCGTGCATTTACCGTGCATTTACCGTGCAACTAGTATGTGTTAGGCTCTTTCACATATGTAATTTTACTTAATCTTCACTGACAACTTCAGTTTTATAGATGAGAAAACAGAAGCTAAATGATTTCCCAAGTCTACACAGCCAATAAGTGTCTGGACCAGGATTCGGACCCTGGTGGAATTAACTCCAAAGCCAATATATTTAGTTACTCTGAGACTGATCGATAGATCCTAATAGCTCATGCCGACAGTTAGTGGAGGAACATGGTCTTTTCTTCTCCATAGATATTAATATAAACTGTTGATCATAGAGAGTCAAATAACTCCTCTTCCTTTTTCTATACAACCCAGGGTCTTCCTAAAATGCTAGCGATGCACCAGTATAGTAGAAATTTAATTCAGAAAACCTTGCAGGAGATTCAGCTGGTACATGAGTCTTCCATTGCTACAGAACAAATGATCACAAGCCTAGCAGCTTAAAACACCAGCCACTTATGAGCTCACAGTTCTGTAGCTCAGAGAAGTCCAGGAGGTAAGGCCGTGCTCTCTGCCTAGGGTATCACAAGGATGAAATCAGGGAGTCAGCTGGGCTGAGTTCTTGCCTGGAGGCTCCGCAGAGATGCCCACTGCCAAGCTCACTATTGTTGGCAGATTTCAGTTCCTGTGGCTGCACTACTGAAGTCTCCATTCCATGCTGGCTGTGAGCTGAGGGCCACACTCGGCTCCTGGAGGCGCCACGTCTCTTGCCACGTGGCCCTCTCCACCTAGAGTCCGACAAAAGCATGTTGAATCCTTCCTGTGCTTTGAATCTCTGACTTTCCCTTCTGTGACCGACCAGAGAAAATGACTTTTCAAGGGGTCATGCAATTAGGTCAGACCCATCTATGTTATCTCCCTATTTTAAAAGACAGTAGATCTGGGACCTTAGTTACAGCTCCAAAATCTCTTCGAAGTAGTACCTAGATTAGTGTTTATGGTCTAGAATCAGGTCCAGAAATGGCATATATCACTTTTCCCACGCGCCATTGGCCAGAACTCATGCATGTGACTCCATCTGGCTGCAAGGGGCCTGGCAAACGTGGTCTAGCTGTGTCCCCATGAAGAAAGGAAAGGGATCTCTTGAACAAGTAGCCAGTCTCTATCCCAGGGGTCCAATAAACCCATCTTTACCTGGCTGTTAAAATTCTTGTTTAGCTTATAAATAACCAGTGCCGTTTGACTTCCATCCTTCAGTGGCTCCAGCAGTACCGTTGTGTAACGTCCCCAGCTCTGCTCTGAGTGGAACTGTGGTAGAGCTGCGATGTCAGGACAAAGAAGGGAATCCAGCTCCTGAGTACACGTGGTTTAAAGATGGCGTCAATTTGTTAGAGAATCCGAGACGTGGCCCCCAAGGCAGCAACAGCTCATATACAATGAATACAAAATCTGGGACTCTGGTAAGGTCATGATAAGCATTGGCCTAATAGCAGTCTTGTGTTTGGGGAAGAAAAATTATTAGAACTAAAATGATGGAGAATAGAGGGCTGATAACCATTGCTTAAGTGGAGAGATGGAGGGGGGTGCCGGACAGATGGCACATGCCCACGGAAGTGATGGAAAAGGAGATGGGAAGGCAATACAAAGAACTAACAATAATAATTTTAACAACTGTCAAAAGGTTCGTTCCTTCAATCTACACGTGCACCGTAACATTTAAATACCAGATCCTCTGGGAAATAATAAAGCATATTGTTGGCTGTGGCTCCTTGAGGAGGGCCGCACTCCAGCCCTTGCAGTGTCAGCGGGCTCAGTCAGCAGGTCCGATGAATTTTACACTGAGAACTTGGGCAGAAGACCTGCCGTCACACTTCGCTATATTTACTTTTCAAATTTATTTTTTCTCAGAGCAGGTGATAAAAGCCTCAAGGTGAGTTTGAAATGATATAGATTCACCTTCCCCACTTAGCCTCAACCCTTGAAATATCTTATGATGTCAAAGGGAGGCACCAGGGCAGGACAAGGATGGGTTATTTCCTGAGAAATAAGCAACAAAGACTCCAGTGGATGGATGATAATGACTTCCTTTCAATTACTACTTATGCACCAGTAAATCATTTATGGTTTTAGTCTAACTTGTTGTTAATACTTACCCTTGGCCTTACATTCCTGGTGAATATTTTTATAGTCTGGCTTTGGGGACAGTGAGAGATGATTTCATAAAGTGAAATACACGAGGAGAAGCTTTCTGTCCTATCATGTTGAAGTATACAGAAAAAAAGGGCGATGTGTAGGTGGTGGGTGATGGAAAGGGAGAGAGAAAAGGGAGTTCGTGGATCAAAAGCCTGGTTTTTAGGAACATGTATTGCATGAGGATCTAAGACAATGAGGAGGTGCTCCTTAGAGATTCATGGCTGTCATGGATGCGGTCCACAGTGACCACTGCAGTATTGAGGATGTGACCAGGAGGGCACCAAAAGAATGATTCTGAGTACCCCTCTCATCCTCTGCACTGGCAGGATCCTTTAAGGTGTTCAGGACCCACTGCATTCCCTCCCTCCTTCCCTTCCTTCCCTCTCTCCCTCCTTGCCTTCCTTCCTTCCTTCCTTCCTTCCAAAAATTCACAAAGGGAATAAATCCACTAATAAAAACTACGAAGCCTATAATACCAAAGTCTTACCTTCAGTTATTGTGGCAGAGAGTAGAAGGAGCAAAGGTTAGCCCTTTATTCTTTCAGAATTTTCAAGAATTCTACCACGGAGAGGATTTGTAACCCTGTAAGCTACACCCATTAGGATTTTCCTAGGCGCTAAGCTACTTCCTGGTAGGAGTTCTGGCCCTTTAGAGGAAGTGTTGATTGCTGCTGCAGCGAACTCACTCATGGCTGAGAAAACTGCATTAGCCCCTTCAGGCCAAGGAGGCCTGCCTTTCCGAGTGGTACGTCCCAGGACTTAGAAATACTGACAAAACGTCATAGTACCATGTGCTGTAAACTGTGAAAAATGCCCACTGCCTTCTTAACCATACCGCCTCCTCAGTATCACAAAACAAAGACACTTCCCCGTATATATTTAAGTCCTTCTCTGGCAAAATAAACAGGAAGCCTGGCTAATTACGCCTGGAAGTCATGGCAGATTTTTGAATTCGCGGTAAAGGTATAAAGGCCTAGGTGGTGAAAAAGGAAAGGCCTACTGATGGCTAAAATTCAAGGGATGCGGTTGCTTTAGGAGTCTACTTAGAGATTTATTGCTTAACATATATGTTTGTTTTCCTTCCGCAAATAGCAATTTAACACTGTTTCAAAACTAGACAGTGGAGAATATTTCTGTGAAGCCCATAATTCCGTGGGACGTCGCAGGTGTCACGCGAAGCGAATGCAAGTAGGTAAGCATGAGATACCGGGAGGAGCAGTGGTTGGCAGCCAGAACGCACGAGTGCTTGGGGAGAAGGAGCAAGGGGTAGGATCGGGCCGAGTGATTGGAAAGATAAGCCAGACGGAGTGTTTAAAATTCGCTTGGACATGATGTGTTGCAAAAAGCACACATTCTGTTCTTGGTTCGTCTCCCAAACGAGCCAAGAATGTTTAGCATTATACTGTTGAAGTTTCTTAATTTTTCAGATAATTGTTTTAAAAATATGCTTGTCCAGGCGGCCTTTTTCAAACAAACACTGTGACTGTTATAAATTGCGCAGGGTCAAGGATTCGGTATGGTGTTGGATTTCTAGCTCCATCACTTCCTAGCTACATATTCTTGGGCAAATTATTTAGCCTCAGCTTCCCCAAGATGGAAGTAGTAACACGCTGTCTTCATAGGGTTATTATGAAGATTCAAATAATCAGTATTTGAGGGGGTGCCTGGCTGGCTCAGTCAGTACAGCATGAGACTCTTGATCTTGGGGTCGTGAGTTCAAGTCCCATGTTGGGAGTAGAGCTTACTTTAAAAAAAAACAAAACAGGGGCGCCTGGGTGGCTCAGTCAGTTAAGCGTCTGACTTCGGCTCAGGTCATGATCTCGCGGTCTGTGAGTTCGAGCCCCGCGTCGGGCTCTGTGCTGACAGCTCAGAGCCTGGAGCCTGCTTCGGATTCTGTGTCTCCCTCTCTCTGACCCTCCCCCGTTCATGCTCTGTCTCTCTCTGTCTCAAAAATAAATAAAATAAACGTTAAAAAAAATTTTTTTTAAACAAAAAAAACTCAAAGGGTTATTGAAATAGCACTGGCAGATTGTTGGCTATTTTAGTTGTTGTTATCAGATTATTATTGGTAATTTTTTTCAATCTCCTAAAATACAGTGCTTTACTTATCAGAGTAGGCTCTCAAGGCAAACCATAAGAGATCTTACAAAGAACAAACTGAGAGTTGCTGGAGTGTGTGTGTGTGGGGGGGATGGGCTGTATGGGCGATGGGCATTAAGGAGGGCACTTTTGGGATGTACACGGGTGTTATATGTACGTGATGAATCACTACATTCTACTCCCGAAACCATTATCATGCTGTATGTTAACTAACTTTGATTTAAATTAAAAAAAATGAGACATGTTAAATGTAGTCATGAATCCTTATTTGCTATAAAACATACCTGCCATATTTCACAACGTAAGCTTCTTAGAATTCAAAAAATTAGTACTCGGGAATCTTTTCAGATTATATGAGTTCCAGAGCAGATATTTACTTTCCTTTTATTTTTAATAATTTGGTTCAGTCCCCCCTTTGTGAAAGTCCTGTGTTTTGCAAATGGTTGTGTAATGGAGGGGGGTAGCTGGAGGTCGCACCTGCGGGGTGAAAGGTCACTCAGGAGGGCTGCACCCTGAAGCTGAATATCCATGGCTCCCCTGGGTTCAGGAGGTTGTCTTCATCTTTGTGAGGTCAGAAATTTGCTTTTTCAGTGTGCTCGGAGATATGCAGATACATGCACACTAATTTGTGTTGTTTATGTGCGGTTAAATTCTTGGCATTGTCTTTTAAAGAAAATATGATCTTGTTAGAGGTCAGGATACCCTAACGTATAAGGAACTCAATAGGGTATTCTAATTTCCACAAGTGTCTTTTTGAAATTCAGAGATACTTATTATCCACCAAATTCACTCCAAGTGTTGATGGTAATAGTCAAACATTAAGTGTTTGCTTAAAATATCAGAAAGCATCCCTCTTGGGGCGCCTGGGTGGCTTAGTCAGTTAAGCGTCCCACTTCAGCCCAGGTCATAGTCGTCGCGGTTTGTGAGTTCAAGCCCTGCGTAGAGCTCTGTGCCGACAGCTCAGAGCCTGGAGCCTGCTTTGGATTCTATCTGTCTGTCTCTCTCTCTCTGCCCTGGCCCTGCTCATGCTCTGTCTCTCTCTCTCTTAAAAATAAAAATAAACATTAAAAAAAAAGAAAAAAAAAAAAGAAAGTATCCCTCTTAGTGCTGCTTTGGAGTTATCATTAGAAAAATTTATCAGAACATGTTTAAAATTAATGCATTAGTACAGTGTTTCCCCAACTTCATTCATTCACATACTATCCTCATATTTTTTACGGTAGCCTTATTCCCCCTGCAGTATTACTGTTTTAGTTTTTTTTCTTTACATGGTCCCATTTAATTTCAGTGCCTAATGTAGTCTCACCTTAAGAAATCCTATCTGCGAAGGCATGGTTTTAATGGACTAGTGAATGTTTTTCCCTGGCCTGGAGTAAATAAATACATACTAGATGAAATTCAGTAGTTGGTGTTTTTTTAGTATCATCACTATAATTCACTAGGATTTTCCCATTATCTCCTCTTTCTGGTATAAGTTAGCTTACAAGTTAAAATTTAGTTTGTTTAATGCTCATCCATTGATCCTAGGTGTTTCATGCCCTTGGTTTGGAATGTGTATCTTTTGAAATCCGTAAGAATTCATGAAATCACATATCAAAGGTTTTTTTTGGTAAACCATCGGTAGTAACTTGTAACCCCAAACAGAATCTGTTAACTGCTTTAAAGAAGCTCTTTTTGAAGTTCAGAAAGAAGGTAAATCATGGGTCTGGTGATCATTCCCAAGCTGCCCCTATAAAACTCCACAAGACCCCACTCCCACTTAGTATTTTAACACTTTGGCTCCTTTCCTTTCAGTGAGAATAATGATACCTTCCTTTCATACTGGACTTTTTTTTTTTTCTCAAAGAAAGAACACAATAGATTTGTGTGTGTTACATTTTCTCGATAGTAAGACATAAGGCGGCTTTAGAACTTGTTCTCAGTCTCGCAGTACATGGCAAATGGCATGAGAACATCTTACCTCTAACTTACAAGACTCCTTCCATTTCACTAAAAAAAAATAAAATAAAATTTATACTGTGTCTTACAGGAGAAGACATTTTTGTTGTTGTTGTGAGATGTCAAATTCACTGTCAAACTGTAAGACAGATTTTTGTCAGATAATAACCTTGAGGTTGAAAACTCCACAGATACCACATTCTTTGACTACTGCAAAGAAAATAGTAGATACAGTTTGGTTCTAAGGAGTTTCATTTAGTTACCAATTTGCCTTAGATTATGATTATTGTGGATTTTTTCCCCTATTAATTTCATTTTGCCTTCGATTATGAATATTGTAGGGTGCCTGTCAGTTAAGCGTCTGACTTCAGCTCAGGTCATGATCTCACAGTTTGTGAGTTTGAGGCCCACGTCAAGCTCTGCTTGGGATTCTCTCTCTCCCTCTGTCTCACTAAATAAATTTATTTCTCTCTAAATAAATAAATAAATAAACTTAAAAAAAAAAAGAAAAAAAGACTATGAATACTGTGGATATTGCCTCTCTGCTATTTTTATAAAGATTATTTTGTTTTTAAAGTTTATTCATTTATTTTTGAAAGGAAGGGGCAGCGAGAGAGGAGAGAGAAAATCCCAACCAGGCTCCTTGCTGTTAGCACAAAGCCCGACTTTGGGCTCAAACCCACGAACCATGAGATCATGACCTGAGCCAATATCGAGAGTCGGATGCTTAACTGACTGAGCCACCCAGGCGCCCCTCCTCTATTGTTTTAAGTAAATAAATAGCTGGGTCTCATTGACCTCTGAATACTTAAGCAAAATTGAACTGAGTTTATTTTTTAAAATTTTCTTAGAGGGGGAGGGCAGAGAAAGGGAGGGAAACACAGAATTCGAAGCAGGCTCTAGGCTCTGAGCTGCCAGCACAGAGCCCAAAGTGGGGCTTGAACTCATGAACCGTGAGATCATGACCTAAGCCAAAGTCAGATGCTTAACCAACTGAGCCACCAAGGTGCTCCTGAGTTGTTGTTTTGTTTGTTGGTTTAAGATTTTACTTTTAAGTAATCTCTACACCCAACATGGGGCTCGAACTTACAACCCTGAGATCAAGAGTCACATGCTCTACCAATTGAGCCAGCCAGCTGACCCTAAAAATGAATTGAGTTTATACCAAGCAATAATTAATGCTTTCTACTCTGGTCAAATTACTCAGCCTTTCAAAAGGTGTATCCAGTTTTCTTTCTTAAAACAATCAGTTAACATTTCAGAGATATACGAGAAAATTAATAACACTTGGCATTAGAAAAAAATTTTGTGGGGTGCCTGGGTGGCTCAGTTGGTTAAGTGTCCAACTTCAGCTCAGGTCACAATCTCACGGTTAGTGAGTTTGAGCCCCGCGTCAGGCTCTGTGCAAACAGCTCAGAGCCTGGAGCCTGCTTCAGATTCTGTGTCTCCCTCTCTCTTTGTCCCTCCCCTGCTTATGTTTTCTCTCTCTCTCTCTCTCTCTCAAAAATAAATAAAAATTTAAAAAAAAATTTGAGACCAGAGAGTTTTATGATAAGCGTACTCACTTAAATAATGTTTCTTTTAAAAAAATCTTTCCCAAAATGTGTGGTGCTTTTAAATATCTAAAATTACTGTTGAGAAAATGCTACCTAAAATTTTCTCCAAGTTATTTAATCACATGCTAATTAATACTTGCTTTTAAAAACAAGAACCCTTTGAGGAATTGTTCCTTTAAAATGTATAGGTAATCTACATATTAATCAATACACAGGCAGTACCCAAATGACAGAGGAGTGAGGCTCATGAAATCCTTATGGACGAGCTGGAGAAATGTGATCCAAATTAAATATTTAGACGGATTCACACATAGTTGGATCCCATACCCAGAGGGTGTAATAGATCCTATTATATGAAGGGGGTTGTGTAATAGCCTCTTCCATAGTTCTTTCCCTAACAAAATCATAATCATCATTTTATTAATTACTTGAATGAGGGTATTTTTGAGGCAGTTCCCAGTTACATAAATATTAATCTTGAAAGGTTAATAATCTAATTCTTGGACAACAGAATCTGAAAAAGCCTCGTAGGTTGGTAACAATGGTAGTGATTTCAAAGTGAGTTCCAAAAAATCCAGTTTAGGTTAGAGAGAAGATGACTTAATAACAACAGGAAAAAGTCTTGGGGAGTTTAGTTCATTTTAAACCTAATGGGATGACAGCTTAATGGCATATATGTAGGTGGGTGTGTATATGTGTATATGTGTATATGGACACACACACAAGCCTCATTAAATTCAAGAAAGATGTTGCCGATTCTTAGTTTTATAGAACAACAGTGGCACAGCTTTCTTTGGAGCTGATTGAGTTTTCCAGCATTGGTGAAATTGACACAGATGATGATGTAGAAGAATTTTAAGTAGAATTTGGGGGGTATGTGGTGGTGTAATACTTGAATTCACTGAACTTTGAAGGTCACTTCCAGTGTGATATTTAATCTTTTGAAGTTTTACCTCTACAAATGACTGCAAGAGAATATACCATACGTATTATTTCTGAAGCTAGAATTTCTTTAAATGTAAGATTCTTGCAAAACTTTTTTTTATTTAAAAAATTTGTTTAATGTTTATTTGAGAGAGAGGGAGAGAGAGAGACAGGGTGTGGGCGGAGGAGGGGCAGAGAGAGAGAGAGAGAGGGACACACAGAATCTGAAGCAGGCTCCAGGCTCCAAGCTGCCAGCACAGAGCCCAATGCAGGGCTCGAACTCACAAACTGTGAGATCATGACCTGAGCTGAAGTCGGATGCCCAACCGACTGAGTCACCCAGGCACCCCAATTCTTTTTTTTTTTTAAGTGTATTTATTTTGAGAGAGAGATTGTGTGCGCAAGAGAGGGAGGGGCAGAGAGAGGGAGAGAGAGAATCCCAAGCGGGCCCTTCACAGACCCTGAGGTGGGGCTCAATCCCACGAACAGTGAGATCATGACCTAAGCTGAAACGAAGAGTTAGCTGCTTAACCGACTGAGTCACCCAGGTGCCCCTCAAAACTTAATTCTGTTAATATTTTCTTTTTTTAAATTTTTTTTTTTTAACATTTATTTATTTTTGAGACAGAGAGAGACAGAGCATGAACGGGGGAGGGTCAGAGAGAGAGGGAGACACAGAATCTGAAACGGGCTCCAGGCTCTGAGCAGTCAGCACAGAGCCCAATGCGGGGCTCGAACTCACATACCGCGAGATCGTGACCTGAGCCGAAGTCGGACGCCCAACCGACTGAGCCACCCAGGCGCCCTCTGTTAATATTTTCAAGCAATTTTGAACATTGTCCTGGAAGTGAGTCAATTGAACAGGCTTTAACAGCATGAAACTATCCATGTTTATGGTATAGAAGCCAAGGGGAGCTTTTGTGATTTTTTTTTTCAATTCAATAACTACATCTGTCTGTCTGTTTGACCCAAATTCATGCAGGGTTTATTTTGCATTCCAGACAATCTCAACATACGTGGCATCATAGCAGCTGTAGTAGGTGTGGCCTTTGTGATTTCTGTTTGTGGCCTTGGTGTGTGCTATGCTCAGAGGAAAGGCTACTTTTCAAGTAAGTGGATTTCACCCTTCTTTGCTAGACAACTTCCGGTGGATATAGTTTTCTTATGAGACATTGTTTCTCCCAATTAGTTCTAACAAACCCTAGATACTATTTTTCATTGGTTTTTCTGCAGAAGAAAATGTTCAACATGACATGTAGGTGAGTTATGAAGCACTTTGGCAAACATAGGGACAAAAGGCAGAGCTGCCTCATCGGAACATTCAGGAAACACCAGAGTATGTGAGAGGCGCCCTGGAGTGGCGTAATGCCGCAGCACTTACTGGGAGATAGTCAACATCCATGGATAGTTCCAGTATATTTACATGTATTTAAGATCTCTTTACGTTAGGAATTACATATCTCAAGATGTAAATTGATTTCCACTTTTATCATAAGAAGTTTCAGTGAAATATTCTATCAGCGTCGAACAGCGGAATGTGGAATATCAAATTTAGCACCACTGTATATACAAGAGAATTATTCAATAAAAACAAGTGGGGGAGGGGCAAAGACAGAGACTCTCTAGCAGGCCCCCGGTGTCAGTGCAGAGCCTGATGCCAGGATTGATCTCAGGAACCATGAAGTCATGACCTGAGTGAAAATCAAGAGTTGGGCGTTTAACCACTTACTGAGCCACCTAAGTGCCCCACATAGTTTTTACTTCTTCAAGTTTAGACTTTTTATAACTCCACACCCCCATTTGATGATAAAATATGTTTGATATGAGTGATTATAATATGAATTATGAAAAAAATAATGTTTTATTCTCTTAACATATTTCTCTACTCCCGGTCTTTAAAATTATCTGAGAGCTCAAAAGCTGTAGAACTTCATCGCGTCCATTGGCAATAGTGTAGAAAGCAGAGTTTTTTTAAACAGAAGAGTACATTTATAGCATAAGCAAGTTTTAGACCCATTGTTTCACAGTGAACATTAATTTTAGAATTTAGGTTTAAAAAACATTTTATGCAACACAAAACTTAACCTATAAATAGATACTATGTCATAAAATGTTTCCATGAGCATTGTTTCAAGAATGTTCCCTATAATTAAGAATAACTGCTCTGTGAATTAATAGCTCTTTTCCTTAGTGCTCCAGTCTTAGACTAGTGTAAATGGAACTTTCTGCATGGAATCCAGCTGAGTCCCCCTGCTGGCCACCAGTGAAAGTACAGACAGATAAGATTACTCCAGAATTCTTGCCATCTTTATCTCCACTTGTAAAAAGTATCTGTCTGAATGTTTTTATTGGAGACTTGGTGAATACATTTTTCTTAAAATAATTAAAGATTCTCCTTGGGTATTACGAATTCATTAGTGAAGAATATTACTCCACAACCTATCCAAGGGGATCATTTTCTTAAACTTGCTTGCATTTCCGATAAGAATTGGCAAACTATGACCTGTGGACCATATCCGGCCTGCCACCTGTTTTTCTGTGGCCCACAGGCTAAAAATGGTTTTTACAAATGAACATTTGCAATCTGTTTGATAACAAGGAACACTAACTTTGAATCTTAATTAAGAGAAATGTTATTCCCTCCCCAAAGAAGAATTCTAGTCTTCCGATTAATAGACCTATACTTAAGACTTTGATTATTTTTATATGTTGAGTTTTATTAATAAAAATTTTCGGAAACTTGTTCGCTCTTATTATACAAGTACCTACATAATATCCTCAGTTTTACCTATTGGCCTACAAAGCTTAAATATTTGCCTAGTGGCCCTTTACAGAAAATGTTTGCCAACCTTGGTTAGAAAGTACGGATATAACAAGAGAGAATCAACATTGAGAAAAAGAAATTAAGCCTAAACTCACTTTTATATTAATATATTAACATATGTTAATATATTAATATATTAATCTGCATCATACTATATTAACTCTTGCATTAATGATATACACTTATTCTTTTGTAGAAGAGACCTCGTTCCAGTAAGTATACTTTCTTAAATGCATGCCTTTCCCCCACCTCAACTAATTTTCTGTTAATCATCTGTTTCAAGTCAAACATGAAAAGTTGGTTGTGAAGTATCCTACGGAAGTGACTCATACTTATCAAGAAATACATCCCACCTCATGCCTCATGCCTATCTGTCAATGTTGCTCAATTACCTAGAGAAGAAATGTAGTCACTAATTTGCCCCTGTAGGCATTTCCATAGTACTACTTTGGAAAATATATTTGCTGTATTTTGCTAAATTGAAAATTTTCAAATAAGTTTTTACTTAACAGCATTTTCACATTTAATTGAATACTTATTTTGTGCCCAACCCTGTCCTAGGGAATGGCAATACGGCAGTGAACAAAACAGACCAAATAACTCTCTGCCTCACGGAGCTTACATTGAAAAAGATGGACAATACACACAAATGTAAACTCTGCAGTTTGTCAGATTGTCATAGTATTATGGCGAAAACTAAAGCGGGTAAGAGAATGCACAGGGTGGGAGTGGAGACTGTCCTTTAGGGTGGTTAGGAAGGGCCTCACTGATGAAGTGATATTTAAGACCCGAAGGAGCAGAAATCTGTCTGATACCCATGAGAAGAGCATTCAAGCAGAGGAGAAAGAACGGATGGAAAGGTCTTGAGGCCCGGCTTGCCTGGAGTATCTGAGGCATATCGAGGGGATTGGTGTGGCTGAAACAGATTGAGGACAATGGAGAGAGGGGATGCACAAAAGTAATGGAGGCCAGATTACATGGAGCCCCTTCCGGGCAGTTGTGAGGAGTTTGACTTTGATTCTGAGTAAGATGGGAAGTCGCTGGAAGGTTTTGAATGAGGGAGTAGTATCCTGTTACTTAATTCTTAGAAGCTCACATTAGCTGTTCTGTGAGGAATAAACTATAAGGTGACGTAGAGTGGAGGAAGCAGGGAGACCAGTTAGGAAACTACCCAGTAATCTAGCCGAGAGAAAATGGTGGCTGGTTCCAAAGCGATGGTGTTGGAGATGTTGAGAAATGATAGGATTCTGGATAGATTTTAAACAATTTACTGATTTGCTGGATGTGGATGTGGGAGAAAAAGAAAAATCAAAGATAGCTCCAAGGATCTGAGAAGAATAGAGTTACCATTTACTGAAATGTGCAAGACTTCAGGGGGAGCAGGTTTGGGGGGCTTAGATGGGAAGGTCTGAATGTTTTGGAATTTTCATATTTGAGATGCCTACTAAGCTTCCAAAAAGAGGTATTAGTAAGTAACAGAATGTATAAACCTGGAGTTTGGGGGACATATGTTAACTAGGATTAGAAATCTAGGAATCAGAGATCACCAAGTTTACGTGCACTTGATTTGTGACGGTCCGTTCTGTGTACGTGGAAATGGCAGACCCAACCCAGATCTATGGTCATTCCCCTCTACTCTCAGCTGCGTGGCCTCAGATACTTGCTCATCTTCTAAGTCATTTTGAAGACTTAGCTGCCTTTGATTTCCTGTTCCCAGACTTCCTACTCAACCCTGGTCTCTCTGTCTAATAATATCCCACTACAAGTCCAAGATGACCTCCAAGTTATCAGGGATAGCAGTAGCAAAGGGGAAAAGTTCAGAAAACAGGTTGCCTGATGATATAGCCACTCTGCATTCCACCCTAGGCAATTGTAGGGACTTCCACTTTTATTGAATAAGGTAGAAAGTAATTGGAGGTTTTGGACAGCATCATCTTATACAAGGGGAAAGGCTGGCATTGCTATGGCGAGAAGGTAATTCTTTTCTTCAATCACGATGTCTTTGTTAACGCAGGTAGGAATCTGGGAGGCAATATCTTTTCTCCTAGATATGTTTTTGCCGTTTGTCAAATCCATCACCCTCAAAATTTTGGGGATAATGAATTGGATGTTATATTAATTTGCTAGGGCTGCCATAACGAAGTGCCACAGACTGAGTGGCTTAAACAGAAAATTGTTTTCTTACACTTCTGGAGGCTAGGGATCCAGATCAAGGTGACAGCAAGGTTGGTTCCCTCTGAGGACGACAAGGGAAGGATCTCTTTCAGACCTCTCTCCTTGGCTTATAGATAGTCTTCTCTCTGTCTTCACATTGTCTTCTGTCTGCCTGTGTTTGTGTCTAAATTTACTCTTCCTATAAGGCCGCCAGCCACATTGGATTAGGGCCCACCCTAATGACCTTATTTGAATTTAATTACTATTTTAAAGTCTCTATCTCCAAATACAGTCACATTTTGAGGTACTGGTAGCTGGGACTTTAGCATGAATTTTTGAGGGGAATACAGTTCAGCCTACAACAGATGACTAGAACCCTAGTTACTGTGTAAAGCTTTCTTCCCATGGGAAAAAGTGAACTTTGATGATAATTGATCAAGCTTTCAAAATGCTAAATGTTAAAAAATTGGTAAGTTAAAAGTGAGTAAGTTTCTGTTGGCATAATCCACAGAAATCTTTAGTCCTAGGGCTACAATGAGATACCTAGGGTTTCCCGGGCCAATCCCTTGCTGCACGGCTTTCTCTGTGAAATTTGTCTACAAACGGAAGAAATTCAGTTGGGATTGCTGGCCTTTTTTTTTTTTTTTTAATACTGTCTTTTATATTCTATAAACAGGAGAAGTAATTCTGCATCTAAAGCCACCACAATGAGTGAAAATGTGAGTATGTTTAAAGCATATTTATAGACCAGATGTGTTTGGGAAATGGGGCAGGGAAGTGAAGTGATTGTACAGAAATGATGAATTTTGACTTTTAATATACTTTGTGCTAGTGTCTATTACTGGTATTTATTTATTTATTTATTTATTGTTACTGGTCTTTAGAGGGAGCTGAGTAAATGTTAGTTTCCATCCTCTGTCTAGGACGGTATGATAAAGTTGCTCAGCGTTTGTAGACCAGTTGGGGCTTTGCCATACCACAATTTTCTTTCATGATGTTTGCTATTATTAGTCAGCCTTCTTAGCATCATTAAGTCGGGTATTATCAGCTCCATTTCATAGATAAGAACATTAAGACACAAGTTCTCATAGGATTACAGTGGTAGCACTGGATTCAGGGACCTTGACTCTTGTCAGCTTGCCTCAGCAGATGGCTTCCAACAGATCTGTGATTCCAGGACTCTCCTTTGGTTATACAGAGAAGTTGGAAAATTTACGGATATGGAAGATCCTCTGCTAATACTGAAAGGCACATTCTAGAAATCCCTGAGGAGATGCAATAATTATCTAACTCAGATGGTTTAGGCAACATAATTTGGACCCTTTTGTATTCATTAATGCTAGAGTGAAGCAGTAAATACCATCATTGCTCAGACTTTGTAGCTCTCTGGATGGATATTCAACCTTCTGGATTATTTTTCAGGAATGTGGGAAGTAAGGAAGGAAGGTTTCCAATGTTTTTAGAGGTCTAAGCCCTTTCTTGAGAAACAGAGCATGGGTTTTCTGAATTCCTTGGCACTCTGGCAGGGATCCTTTTAGGTATCCTATTTGTAGAGCTTGGGGTAGGCAGTGGACACTGGTATTTTAAACAGATAAGTGATCCTCATGGATATGAACTTTATGACCCACGTACTGCTGCATGGATTCTTGTTTTCTGTCAAAATTTGATTTTCTAAAATTGTCTACTCCAAACTCTATCATAGAAGTCACTTTATTTGTAGTTTACTACGCCAAAATCATATTTTCATTAGTAGATAAGCAGTCTATAACTCCATATTTATAGAAAGCAATATGTAACTCCTATAATTTCTAGAAAATACTCCTTAAATGTGGAATAAAATAATCGCATCCTACCAAACAGTAAGAGACACTTTGTGG
The DNA here is from genome assembly GCF_018350195.1 of Panthera tigris. Classification (NCBI taxonomy): domain Eukaryota; kingdom Metazoa; phylum Chordata; class Mammalia; order Carnivora; family Felidae; genus Panthera; species Panthera tigris. Next base: position 18,739,544 of record NC_056668.1, on the reverse strand, counting down.
GGCACCTGAGTGGCTCAGTCAATTGGGCGTCCGATTTTGGCTCAGGTCATGATCTCACGGTTCATGGATTCGAGCCCCACGTCAGGCTCTGTGCTGACAGCTGGGAGCCTGGAGCCTGCTTCGGATTCTGTGTCTCCCTCTCTCTCCGCCCCTCCCCCGCTCATGCTCTGTCTCTCTCAAAAATAAAATAAACATTAAAAAAAGGTTTTTTTAAAAGATACTTTGTGGTGTAGTCAGAAGAGCAAAAACATTTTATTTTTTTCACTGTCTTCCTCTCAGTTGCCCTCATCCACTGAGAAGTCGAGCCTCCAATTGTCGAGCCTCCAATTTGCCCCAGAGCAGAATTTCTTGGTCTTGGCATTACTGACAATTTCTTATAATTCTTATGTTGTAATTTTTTTTTAAGCTTTGTTTATTTATTTTGAGAGAGCGAGAGAGAGAGAATCCCAAGCAGGCTCCGCACTGTCACCACAGAGCCCAACACAGGGCTCGAATTCATGAACTGTGGGATCATGACCTGAGCCAAAATCAAGAGTTGGACACTTAGCTGACTGAGCCACCCACATGCCCCATTATATTTGTAATTTCTTCTATGAATTCTGCTATAATGAAATCTTACAATTTTGTAGAAGTCTTTGCTGGGGGGGCTGTACTGTGCATTATAGAATGCTTAGCAGCACCCAACCTCCACCCTGTTGCTACCAGTAGTATACCCATAGCAAATAAGATTTCTCCTGCTCTAACTCCCACATTAACTTCCTTACTCTTTAGGCAAAGTTTCAAAGATCTTGTCTCCTAGTATTTATTTAATTCCCCGCAAAATAGAGTTAGTTAAATATATGCTGGGTTGTACCTGTAAGATTCTCATAGTGCATGTAGCTTTATACTCATAAAATGTACTTATTTCTTTAAATATGAATGAATACATTATACTTAAACTTGTTTTTTTTTTTCCTTTTCCTAGGATTTCAAGCATACAAAATCTTTTATAATTTAAAATAATGCCACCTTTGAGATACACCAAAACCACAGTTGTTACACCAAGCTATTAAAAGATTTAAATCTCTGCTTTGTCTTACATTTGCAAGGAGGTACATGAGGAGATTAAATTGGTATTTCATTCTAATTTTTATGATCGCTAAATTACTTGAAATTGTTATTTTAAACAAATAGTTCTGTCAGCACCTAAATAAAATATGGTCTGGCTTCTTGTGTCTGGACAAAGTTAAAAGAATCACAATACTTTATAGTATTCTGGGGTTTATGAGATGTTAAATGCCCTAACTTCTGGAGGAAGTTCGATTGTGAAATGAACCCACAGAGCATGAAAATATAAACTGTATCCACTTTCTGTACCAGAGTCTGATTTAGAGGGTTCAGAAAACACTCTAAGACAGATGCACTCTAAAACACTTTGACAGATGCAAAAAGAACCTCTGGTCTTATTTCTACCAGAATCCTCTTTTCTCCCCTAATACAATCTTTATTCCACTGCTCATTTATCACTAATCTATTCACAGAAGGGAGGTAGCAGGAGTGGGTCTTATTCCCAAGGATTTGCACTTGGTGTTTATTTTTATTTCTGAGAACCAAAAACAACACGAAGAAATACCTAATGACCAGAGCTCACTCACCTGATGTCATTGATTTCTTCATTAAATGTAACTTTGAGAGTTGAACCCAAACCCAAATGTCTTCTTTCCCTTGAGTTGCTTGTTGCCGTTTCCTTCTCCTAAGACCGCTTTGAAGATCATCAGTGAACTTGACATCAGACCTCGCCACTGGACCCCACACACATAACCTTGCAGGCAGGCACCCTTCTCTGCATGATGGGGACTTCATATTTGTCTCTGATAATCATGCAGTGAAATTCTGGGCTGGGTCAAGTCCAGAATTAATAATCAGATCCAGTCCTGCTTATTGAAGAGCCAGAGATACAGAGAGGAGAAAGAGTTGTCTAACAAATGAAATGAAAAATGGGTCCAATCATCTGGTTTCTCCACGGTGTCCAAGCTAGTGTTACAAAGTGAAAATTCCAATGATCCATGTAAGAGTAACTAGGCTGTGTTAAAAAGCATAATCTTCTATAACTTACTGTGATTAGTCAATTTATCTTGAAAATAAAATATGGGTAGGGCATTTCCAGTTCTGGGCAAACCTGGATGAAAAGCTTACAAACTTTGACAACTTTGAACATGGTTAAGCTACTTTTAAAGGAATCCATTTTTCCCCCAATAGACAAAGCAAATCCCAGGATTCACTGGGCCAACAAATGGTACCTGGATACCACACCAGGTCACTGGGAAGATGTCTGTTGTCAGACTGTGCCTTGCCCCCCACTCTTCTGTGGCATTGGATGCTTCTCACCAGACTCCTTGCAATATCTCCTATAAAGGGCCAGAGAGTAGATATTTTAAGCCATACTGGTTTTATGGTGCCTGTTACAACTACTCGACTCCACCTTGGTAGCACAAAAGCAGCCGTAGACAATAATAAATGGCACGTTTGTGTTCCCACAAAACTTAATTTACAAAAACAGCAGGCATAGACAGGACTGGGCCCACACGCATACTTTCCCAACGCCTGGTGCTGAAGCATGAGAAAAACACCTATCTATAAGCTTTTGCCAAAAAAATAAAAATAAAAAATAAATTAAGCTAAATGTCGCCCATGCTTTGATTTGGTTTGGTATGAGGAATGCTTTCTTGTTGCATGGCCAGGGGTCCAAGAGTGTATGTGAGTCTCAAAGGCGGCTCTTCAGGCATACCTACCAGCACACAAGATCAACTTCTTCAATTTAAATGACACAGATTGTGGGGGAAAACATGCAGTGCCTTACTAACGCATGAAAGCTGCTGAGCCATTTGGCTAGAAGATTCATCTTATAAAGTGCTAACATATAACACTCTCTGAGTCAAATATATATTATACATTATCTTAATATATTGTACGTAGCTAAGTAAGTGTACAGGATGCTTGCTCCCACACAAAGGACATAATGTTGAGCACTCGTTTTCCATTTATTAAAAGTATATCCACCTATATCTGGACTTGTGTTTCCATTTGCTTTTGAGGAACTTGAATATTAACAATATTATAATATTGAGGTAAAACCTCATTATAATTCATAGAGAGTTTTGATTTTCTTTTCCTGCAGTGAAATTGTGTTCTATAAGGATGAGGGCTCTAAAATCTCTAATAGCAAGTTTTGCTTGGTTTTAATTATCGTTGTTGTTATTGTAACTAGATTTAATTTATTTTTAGTTAGGGGTTTAACCTAACTAAATCTGGAACGATTGTTTTTTAGTATAACTTTGCGAAGAATTTCCTTCACCTCATGAGTGGTTTTGTTTGATTAAAGTCTATGTTAACAAAAATAGCTGAGCTTGTTCAACTTTTTAGGCCCATTTAACCGGTGCAGGGGAAAAGTCATCCACATACCGTTCAATAAAACCTGGGAAACTATGCCCTCTTACCATCTGTAGCTACAAGGTTAGCTCTTCAGCTGCTTAAGATTAGAATCTCATCTTTCTTCTGGGTGCCTGCCAACTTCCCAAATGCTGGGGGAAAAAGAAAATACCTTGCAAATAAAAAGTCAGAACTATTAAACATTTTATACATGTGAAGTGGGGGTGGATGGAGGTGCAGGTGTATACAATCTCATTCATCTCAATGGTATTATAAAGCGGATCATGTGGTCATTTGCAGACCAGGAAACAAACTCAAGAGTCAGTCTGCCAAGTTCACAAAGGGAAGTAAGGGCTCATGGTCTAAGAAACTCAGGTCCATCTGATCCAGGATGTTTCATACAAGATGTTTTTTCTCTTGCCCCCAACATACTTTCTTTTAGATTCTTACTTCTCTCATGCCACACCCTCTCTTCACCCTTAGTAATCTCTGGCTAGTTCACCCCTCCCCAGTCTCGCAGCTCATAACCTTTTTCTGTCTTGCCTATCCCCAAATTTTGCAAATTGCAAATTGTAAGTGCCTGCCAAAAAGGAAATAGCTTTTTTGAGCAGGGTGAAAGAGTTGGCAAAAGGTATCAAAGGAGACAGCAGGAGATGGTGAAGGACCTGTTTCCCCAGGTTCTTAGGAGAAGAATGATAGGTTTCCCGTACTCAAGCAGAGGCATCATCTAAAGTAATTGGCCTTGTGCCTTCTTGCCAGTGTCTTACTGAGGTCAAACATCTGAAATAAGACTGTCCCACTGGGATGGGGAACAGAGGGGAGTTTGGAAGAGGTGGAGTTGAAACAGACCTCCCACTTAGGTAATCTGTACAACAGGAAGACCTCCTGGCCCAAAGAGCCCCCCAAGAATTTACACATGCAGCCCCTAACCAGGGAGAGCCAGCATTTATAGGCTCTGCTAAAGCAAGGGCAGCAGCAGAGAACTAGTAACAAAGACAAAGAAAATCCCACACTAAATGGATTTAAATAAGCAAAAATTGCCTAGAACAGAAGTCTTCTTTGGTCATCATTAAAGGTAACACTAGAGGGGCACCTGGGTGGCTCAGTTGTTTAAGCATCTGACTCTTGGTTTCGGCTCAAGCCATGATCTCACGGTTCACGGGTTCGAGCTCTGCATCAGGCTCCATGCTGAGAGCATGGGGCCTGCTTGGGATTCCCTCTCCCAGTCACTGCCCCTCCCCTGCTCACATTCTCTCTCAAAATAAATAAACTTAAAAAAAAAAAAAGAGGTAACACTAGATAAGACATGTGTCCCTTTCCAGTTCTTTGTACCTTTCTTCAACTCAAATTCCCTCTTTTGAAAAGGATGGTAGTCAGGAGTGGATTCAGGCCCACCCAAAGGGCCTAACTTTAACTTAATCCCATCTAAAAGTCCTATCTCCAAATACAATCACATCCGGAGGTGCCGGGGGTTAGGACTTCCATAAATGAATTTTAGGGGAACACACTTCAACCTGTGACACCAGGCATGGGAGAAGAAAAGTTACTTTCAACACGAAAACCTAGAAGGCTGAGGTCATTTGTGATGAACATCTCAGGTAGTAAGTACAGGATAAGGAGTGTACTGGCAGACTGAAGTGACAGATAAAGGCTGGAGTTTGCAGGGTTGGGGCAGCCTCACCAGAAAGAGGAAGGGGCTCTGAGGAAGATGAGGCCTTTAACATCTGACTCAAAGCACCACTGTAGCATTCAGCCGGGAAAAAGGGCGTACTTCCCTGGCCAAAAGTTAGCAATAAACGCCCTATGATGTAGGGCCTGGAAGTAGGGTACTTAATGCAGTATTCTTACAGCCCCGAATCCTTATGTTTACATAATGAATGAAGAGATTGGGATGTTGAAGCAAACTCCAAATAGTTGCAGGACAGATTTTTAAAAATATGAGGGGTATCTGGGTGGCTCAGTTGGTTGAGCAAACAACTCCTGATTTAGGCTCAGGTCATGATCATCGCCCAGTTTGTGAGATCGAACCCCACATCGGGCTCTGTGCTGACAGTGCAGAGCCAGCTTGGGATTCTCTCTGCCCCTTCCCTGCTCGTGCTCTGCTCTCTCAAACGTGTATGAGAAAGTAGGTGTGAAATTATAAAAGGTAAAATACAACTAACCTGAGTGGCAGAGTGAGGAAAGGGAGACGAAGCAGGTGCTGAAAAGGATCAGGCCCCTCTAGACGGGCCTCTGCACCTCGGAGTCAGGCAGCTTGCCTGTCGCAGGTGGGTGGAGGTGCTTCGGGGGAGGTTAGAGAAGAACCTGAGCAACTCTGCTTCCTCAGTTACCTTTAAATAGCGCCATTAAAAAAACATTGAATTGTTTCAGTGTCTGCAGTTATTTAAATAAAAGGAGGTCAACTGAACTGTCACTGCTTAGCATTTGAAGAAACTGGGGCTCTTCTTCCTAATACTTTACCCTCCCCAATTCCGATTCCACACATGTTACTAGTTTAATCACACCTGTATCACTAGGAAATGTTTGCAGGTCTTTTGGAAAAGGTAGTCCTGAGCAGGTTTGACTCCAGCTAGAATGGCACCCACAGTAAAAATCTATTCCTCTTTTTGAGTGAGCTAACCTCATAAGGAAGGCTGACTTTTGACTTCATATTTAAAAAACAAAAACAAAAACCTTTATCAGCAGAAAGACCTGGAGAAAGTCTGCAACCCCATGGTTACGAAGCTGTACCAAAGCGCAAGGGGCACGTGGGAGGAATGCCTGGAGGCTTCCCTGGTGGTGCAGCTCCCCCATCTGGTGCTGCCTCCTCTGGGCCCAGACAAGGCATGTTCCACACACAACATTTGAAGGACCCAAATTTGTAGCAAATTCCATGGCTATTACAAAGTCGAGTTGCCATAGTAAATAAACCGGTCATTCTTGATACTTGAATATGGACTATGTGCCCAGGGAAAGGAAATAAACATTGCACTTTGTAAGCACTGTATTTTTTAAGTGGAAAATACAATGTCTTAAATAAAATTATATTTAAAATCGGTACCAAAAAACAAACAAAAAAAGCCTTTAAAGGTTTATTAAGACCCGTAGTTACTGACACAAGTCAGATTGTCAGATATAAAAAGGCACAGCTGATTTCCTTTTGAAAAAAAAAAAATCATTTCCTCAAGAGCCAGCTACGCTAACTGAAATCTTGATGTGCCTGTTATGCCGCCTACTTGCTGGGTCTCCCATCGCTTGGGCAAAACAACACCATACAGCTTACTCTTTCCAAGGAGGTTCCTTTGTAGATCCCCCGCCTGCTCCCAGCTTTCCTTCCTCCATCTGTGTAGCACAGTAATAGATCTACGATCATAAACTGCAAGGGAAGAGGAGGGACCTGGCTGTTGGGATAAAAGCATTTAACGTTTGAGGAGATGGTAGTTAAAACACAATGAATGTTCCCGTGCGTATTCAAGCTTAACTTGAATTTCCTGGAAAAGTTATGATAAAAGGTTTACAAGCCTTTATATTCTGGGAACGGATGTAACATCCTTCTGTGGCAAACATTTCTTAGGTCAGGGCGGCCCCCTGAGGCGGGAAGTCTCCACTAGTAAAAGGCGAGCCCTGCGGGGCACCTGGGTGGCTTGGTCGGTTAAGCGTCCGACTTCGGCTCAGGTCACGATCTCACGGTCGGTGGGTTCGGGCCCCGCGTCGGGCTCTGTGCTGACAGCTCAGAGCCTGGAGCCTGTTTCAGATTCTGTGTCTCCCTCTCTCTGTGACCCTCCCCCGTTCATGCTCTGTCTCTCTCTGTCTCAAAAATAAATAAACGTTAAAAAAAAAAAAAGGCGAGCCCTGCACACCGAGAGGAGTCTGGCAGGTTGTGGGCAAGTTGTGGCCAACTGACCCAAGATCTCCACCTGTTTCATTAGAGCCAACTGGGCAGATTTAAAAACAATGCTGAAACACAGAATTCAATACACTCAAATGTACACTCAACATCACCAAATAATTTATTTGGAATCAGAATTAAAAGAACACATTTGACAGTTGAGAAACGTACGTTTGTCCCGATACTTCCGACCAGTTGTACAACTAATCTAGGACAAATTACCAAATACATTTTACACTATTTCTTCAGGACTGGGGTTTGTCGATGACTTCAAATTTGGGATCTAAGAAAAGGAACAAAAAGGTCCACGCTTAGCTATATTGCAATAAAATGCATTATCTAGAAGGCTTCAGTATTTAACTGATCAATTTTTTGATTTTTTTTAGTCTCTATGGTTTTTTAACACCTACATAGAACTATTACAATTGATAATGATTTATTAAGCACTTACTATAAACCAGGCTATTAACTGACTTCACATATTTTATGTCATTTAATTACAACAACCACGAGAGAGGTATTAGAATTCTCCCCGAATGTCAGATGGGAAACAGTCACCAGTTAACTATCCAAGATCACACACTTCATAGGTGATAGTGTCACGATTCAAGATTAGGGAGTTTGATTTCAAATCCCCACCATTTGACCTGTTACATAATCTCCTAGACCGATGGCAAGCATTTGTGCGAGAGCTTCTCATGCAAATGTCCCTGTCCTAATAAATTTACGTGTGATCGTCATTTAATCCTCTAAACAACCCAAGTATAAGGCATAAATAGTCTCGACTTAAAACAAATCTCCCCCAAGAATGAATCCATGATGGAAGACACTTACCTTCAAAATTGAAGTTAGGGAAAGTATTCATGTCTGCTTTACCATACATCTGCTTAAGCTTAAAAAGCTCTCTCTCCAGCTCTTGCTGATACTCTGGGCCAGTATCAACAGGTCCTCCGGATGCCCTGTTGTGGGCAAATGAACCAGTAAAAACTCTTCTTATGCACTAGTTTACAAAACCAAAATTACTTTTTACCATCAAGTTTCAATAGACCTTTTAAAAGTCATCAGATAGGGAAAAACGTAGCTTCTGAAACAAAGCATTTCCGCTTGAATTTCAATTCAAACTTCTAGAATGATGAGGCATCACATAAATGAGGCAACTTCAAACAAACTTCTAACGTTCAAGCTTTGAGTATCAAGGATGTTTATCAAGTCATAATCTCTTGAGGTCTAAGTCGTGATAAGATATAATGGCTAAGTCCATGGGTTCCCTGAGTCAATGACTACTTCGGTTTCAATGTCAGCTCTACAGTTTATTGAAACTACATAAACTGAAGCAAGGCATGAAACACTCTAAACTTTAGTTTCCGCATCTAAAACTGAGGGCCCTACCTAAGGATGGTGTGACGAGAATTACAGAGATAATGTACATGTACCACTTAACAGCGCCTGGCCCACAGTGAGGTGACATAGTGGCCAGTAAGTGCTATTATTATTATTATCCGATTTAATTCAGCCACCACTAAACGTCTTTTAAAAGGTCTTAGTAACTTTAAGTCTCTATAATATGGGCCTAACAAAGCTGCAAATATTTCTTACCCTCAGAGATTTTGCCATTTAGGGGAAAAAAAATGTTTAGAAACATCCGTGCTATAAGAGAGTTATTGATAAGCTTCAAAGACACGGCTTATCAAACAGCTACTCAAGTTGAGGAGAGAGCATTTTTGCGGAGCTAATTGGAAAAAAGTTTCATTTTACAAAGGTGGCATTTGTGACAAATGATGCGTTTGGGTCAGATTTTAATTTCAGACATTCTAAGACTGAAAAAGCAAAGAGTGGAGGTAATAAAAAACTGGCTGTCTGGGGAGAATCAGCCATCTAGATGGAAAAGCCAGCAGGACTCAGGTCATGGGAGGCCTGGAATGTTAAGGCGGGGGGGGTGTGTATTTTATGTGTTAAGCAATAAAATGACAAAATTACAGTTGTGCTTTGGGAAGATAAATATAGCATCAAGACCAGCAGTGGGGCCAATTAGATGTAATTAATTCTTTGCAGAAATTCTGTGTTTGTCATGTTACTGCCCGCCTATCATGAACAACATAATAAACAAAAACTTCGTAAGTGAGAACTCCATTAAGGGTAATAACATTTTTACATATGCCTATGATCAAAGTAGAGGGCCTGATGTTACAGAATTCCCACAAAAAATACACAGACAACTCTGGTTTTTTTGTTTTGTGTTCTTCCAGAGACAGCTCTAATTTAAGAACTTGTTAATGATGCTTGTTCTCATGGACCCAGTTTTCTTCTACATCAGCACATGCAATAGAACCTTCCGTAATGAATTGTATCTGCGCTAATTAAGGTGGCCACTAGCCATATGTGGCTAGTGAGCACTAGAAATGTAACTAAGGACCTGAATTTGTATTTATACTTAACTGCAATTAATTAGATTTCAATAGGCACATGTGGACAATGGCTAATGAAATAGACAGTGGAGTCTTCAACCCGACACTTTAATGACTGTCTTCTAACTCTGGGAGCTACAAGTCTCAGACAGTGCTTTGAGTACATCCAGCCAGTCTCACCAATATTCTGGTTACTGACAGATGATGGCTGCTAGAGAACTTTCATGTGGATTCCTATGATAGAAAGAGGCCAGATCTCATCTACCTCCTCAACTGAGTATGTCTCCCAGCCCATCTTATTATTATATCCCCAGGATCTAGCATGGCGACCCGGACAAAGCAGACACTCAAAGGATACTTGTTTATTTCATGTAAAAAATACTAGGCATGCTAACTTACCGAATCACTTCATTTTTATAACATCCTCTGAAATACGTGCTGTTATTATCACCCCCATGTTACGTACAAATAAGGTATAGCATTTGAATAACCTGCCCAAGGCCCAAGTGCTAATAAGTTTCAGAGCTGCATTCCAGGTCAGAGTCCGTGTGCAGAACATTTTCCCACACAATTTGCACAAATGAATGAACTAGAGTCCCCTTAGATTCAGAGTACATCCCAGGGGCACCTAGCTGGCTCAGAGGGTAGAGCATGTAACTCTTGAGGGTCCTGAATTCAAGCCTCCTTTGGGCGCAGAGCTTACTTAAAAAAAAAGAGTACGCCTCAGGATTGACTTCTTATTGCACAGGCTTTTTAAGGACAATTGGAGTGCAAACAGCATCAAGAGTAAGATGTCACACTACCTCTGGACAGAAGACACTCAAATGAGTGTCAACGGATCCTGCACACCTGCTTACTGAATAGTGTGATTTTAGACAAATTCTTCTCTTTTAGCCTTGCTTTTCTAACATGTAATAAGGGGATAAGATCTGTAAGACTGTTGTGAGAATTTCTTAACAATGTCTTCATTTTAATCCTTTAGCTCTCTCCATCCTTAGCTGTGGTAAGAACAAAACCTTTTTTGTTAGTTGCCCAGTCTCAAAGTCTCAGGGCTCTTTAACTGTTCCTTCTCCTCTCTCTCTCCACCAGATAACCAAGACCCAGTTCTCAGTCCCTCAGTGTCTCGACTGTCACTTTTATGTTCCCACTGCTGTAAAGACAAGGTTCTCATCAACCTTGTCAATCCAATGCTTGGACTGTTACAAGTTTCCTACCATGTCTGTCCGTCTTCTCTACTCATTCCAACCTTCCTAATACTCTGATTAAAATTATCTTCCTAATACAGAGTAACCTTGTTTCATCCCACCATCCTGTTCAAAAACCTTAAACTCCTCATAAATGCCTATCATCTAATACTTTACCTGCCCATCTATAATCGAGGCCTCTCATAATCCCCTCATTCCGACCCCATTCGCATCCTTACTGCTCCCCACTCTCCTCATACACTCTACGGCCCTGGGGAGCAGCATTACACAATTTCTCAAACCGACCTGGTCGTTTCAGTTTTCATGCTTTAGCTCACACCACTCTTTCTTCCTAAAATATATCCTTCTCCCCCTCCCATTTATCTGTGCAACCTTCACACCAATTGTTCACAACCAGAGGTAGAGATATGTACTGATAGCCTTTCTTGGTTTTGAGAACCCTTTGAAGCTATAAACAAAATCATGTGAGTAAGTTCTTCACAGTTTTAAACTGAAGGGCTGATCCATAGCTGTCCACATTCTTAAAAGGGATAAAAGATCTCAGGGGCACCTGGGCGGTTCAGTCGGTTGTTCGGCTCAGGTCATGATCTCACGGTATGTGGGTTCGAGCCCCGCGTCGGGCTCTGTGCTGACAGCTCAGAGCCTGAACCCTGCTTCCGATTCTGTGTCTCCCTCTCTCTCTGTCCTTCCCCCACTTGTACTGTCTCTGTCTCTCAAAAAATGAACAATGTTAAAAAAAAAAAACTTTTTTTTAAGGATCTCAAATACTGCCTCCAGCAAGAAAGGAACATTCCTTTCTATGAAGTCCCCAAACACTGAATGTGTCACTATGTTAGTATCTAACCCATTTTTCCTCATAGATTACCTTGTACATTCCTACAAGCTTTCCACCCCATCAGATTTCAAGAATATTATGGAAATGCAGTATGGCTTCCTTCTGCGGCCTACCACAGTTAATAGCCCAGTGCTTTGCACATGGTAGACAACTAAATAAAATGAACACCAAACTGCTCTGTATTGCTTTTCATAAGATCGGGGGTTGAATCTGATGATGGCTAACGTCATCATTCACCTCCAAAGCTGTGTGGTTCCGTAACTGTGTTTATCCTGGACTTTGCTTTATGCCACTTCCCTCTTGACCTTTGACATTCCCAGAAATACAGAACTATGGAAATAGCATTAAAGAAAAAAATGCTGTGTTCATACATTTCCCCCCCAAATCATGATGTCAAAGAAAGGGCACTAAATTGATAGTTAGAATATTTTGATAATGTTTTTCCTACAATTAGTTTTATGACCTTAGGCTAATTAATGTCTAAGGGACTCAATTTTTTCAAATATAGTTCCTAAATGATTTCCAAGATCCTATAGACTTCTAAGAATTGGCTCTAGTTTATAATAAATGACATTATAATGACAATACATCTAAAATGACAATAGAGGGGTGCCTGGGTGGCTCAGTCGGTTGGGTGTCTGACTTCAGCTCAGGTCATGATCTTGCAGTTTGTGAGTTTGGGCCCCGCGTCGGGCTCTGTGCTGACAGCTCGGAGCCTGGAGCCAGCTTCTAATTCTATGTCTGTCTGTCTCCCTCCCTCCCTCCCTCCCTCTCTCTCTCTCTCTCTCTGCCCCTCTACCACTCATGCTCTGTCTCTCTCTCTCTCTCTCAAAAATAAACATTAAAATGACAATAGATATAATGGAATTCTCCCTTGGAACTCATATAAGATAAAATTTGTGACTTTAAAAAAAAGAATCAAGATCTTTATCTTCTTTTGGAGCACCTAATGAACCTCTATGTCAGCAATCAGCTCAGTGAAGGTCTTAACATTTTCAAACACCTAGTAATTTCTTTTCCCCATCTCACAACTTACATATATCTTGAATATTTATATTTACACCACAGGTGGTTATCTACCCACTTACTGTCGCTTAGTTTTGTATTCTCTAATCTTATCCACGAAGAGTTTCTGTACAGGATCAAGTTCTTTATTAAATGCCACTGCTGTAACACCGATGTTCCTCCTCAGATGCACTGAGACCATGGACCGCATGAGAGAGGAGAACCTGAAGAGCCTCTGGAGAATCATGGTGATTCTATTACTGAAAACAAGCATGAGAGTATTAACATACTTTAAAATGTACATAATTGTAAAACACGTCTAAGTATATTATATAGTGGGAATCTAATTCTACTAATTGTTACAGAAGTCAATCATAAATCACACCAGAACTTGCTGAATGCTAAGAACAGTCACCTGACCAGAGCTCCCTTCCCCCTCTCCACTCCCCACCGCAAGTTTTTCTGCTTCTTAACCAAAAGGCCCCGGGACCTAGGGGCAGTTAGAAACAACTCAGGCCTGTGTGCTGGGTTAGATGCAGAAAGAAAGCACAAAATCTAGGATGAGGTATTTCTTCTCCATAAACTTGGTCTTGGACCACAGGTCAAGAATAAGCATAGTCAAGGTAGCATGTTAGATAACTGCCCATCTCAGGCAGAAAAGAACACTGGCCTCCAGATTAATGTGCCAGGTTACCCCGAGCCCCCTCAGAAGACCAAAAGGGAGCTGAGCACGGAGACACGGGCCCCATAGCAGGGGAAAGTGTTCTGCCTATTCCAACTGTAGGATTCCAGGCATTCAAGAATACTGTAACAGCCAAATCTAAGTTCAAAAGAACCATCCCAAGGGAGCCCACCAGTAAGAGAGAGAAAATCAAACAGTACAACCTAATCAATAAAATAGAATGAAAGGGGTGCCTGGGTGGCTCAGTCGTTTGAGAGTCTGGCTCTTGATTTTGGCTCAGGTCATGATCTCACAGTTCGTGGGTTTGAGCCCCACATCAGGCTCTCAAAAATAAATAAGCATTTTTTAAAAAATAAAAAGAAAGAAAAATAAGGACTTAAAGATTTCCAAGTCTTTAGAGCTCCTGAAACTAAAATAATATGATTTTCTAACTAAAACATTTCAACAAATAAGGGCATCTGGGTGGCTCTGTCGGTTGTGTCTGACTTCGCCTCAGGTCATGATCTTGCGGGTTCGTGGGTTTGAGCCCCGCATCGTGCTGTGTTGACAGCTCAGAGCCTGGAGCCTGCTTCAGATTCTGTGTCTCTGTCTCTCTGCCCCTCCCCCGCTCAACTCAACTCTCTCTCTCTCTCAAAAGTAAACATTAAAAAAATTTTTTTAAGCATTTCAGCAGGTAAAACAGAAGATGATTTCAGTTGAGACCTAATTTAGTACCTTGAAAGATCAAATGCCAAAAAAAATTCCAAATTACAAGAAATAAATGCAAACAAGAATTCCAAAAGAAATAGATAAGAAAGCCACAAATAATTAGAAGAAATTTCCCTCAGATTGAGAAAGAAGATGTCTATTAAACAGAGTTTACTAAACCCTACGTTGGAATGGGGATCCAAGATTCACACCTCAATACAGCCTGGTTAAAATTTCTGAATCTTACAGATAAAATGAAACCTGCCATGCTAACCTGAGTCCCATGAGCCTCCAAAATTACCTATTAATAACCATGATCACTGTCATCTTGATGATGAACTTCTATTAAAGTGCTCAAAGTGTGGTCTGTGGGCCAGCAATAGCATACAAATTGTGTTACTGGTCTATCGTAACAAAAATCGTTAATAACGATTTAGAAACTTTTATAACAATTTGACAGAGTCACATATATCTGTTGAATAATAAAAAATCAGTTTGTATTTTGGGTGTCTTCACTGTATGTTCTTTCATCTAACTTTTACAGTAACTTTTACTGTAGTTTTCAAAGGTAGCCACAGGGTTAGGGGCAAAATGGTCCTCTACTACTGACAGTTTGAGAAGCACTCAGCTAGAAGACCGTAGAGTAACACAGTAGTTCTTGAGTAGGGACAGCAGTATACCTCAAGGGATTACTGGCAATGTCTGAAGACATTTTTGGTTGTCCCGACCGGGGTATTACTGGCCTCCGGTGGGTAAAGGCCAGGGATGTTGCTAAACATCCTATAAAAACCAAAACAAAATAACAGCCATCCCACAACAAAGAATTATCTGGTCCAAAATGTCAATAATGCAAAGGCTGAGAAGCCCTGGAATCGCACATAAAAACTACCAAAAGAACTCCCATAATCAACAAAATATCCTTCACCTGCCCCGAAAGCAAACTATTTGGAGAAATTCACCATACATCACCCCTTATACCCCATCAGAGAAAAATACTTAAGAAGACTCAAAGCAAACAACACATAACCTCAAAGTGCTACATATTACCATTCCCATTTTACATACACATAAACTGAGGCTTAGAGATTAAGTATCTGGCCCAAGGTTACACAGTAGAATCTAAGTGGACACAGATCTATTTCAAAAATTGTGCAACTCAGGGTGCCTGGGTGGCTCAGTCGGTTGAACGTCTGACTCTTGACTTCAGCTCAGGTCATGATCTCCCAGTTCGTACTATCAGCACTGAGCCTACTTGGGATTCATTCTCTCTCCCTCTCTCTCTCACTCTCTCTTTCTCTCTCTGCCTCTCCCTGCCCCTCCCCGGTTCAAGGAGCCTGTGTTCTCTCAAAAAATAAACATTTTTTTTTTTTTTTTTTTTTAGAAAATCATGCAATTCAAGGTGCTATTTTCCCTTATAGCAATTTAAGGACATGCTTAATATTCAGCAATAAGGTCACCTAACATTGGTTCATCCCAAAATACTTTGCAAAGTATTTCCATATATATTCTCCTCTTCAACCCTTAGGAAAACACTATTAACAATTAGGGGAAAGTGTCCTTATCCCTCCTTTACAGAAAATAAAACTACGTCAAAGAAAAGTTATTACACTGCCCATATCTCCACAGTCAATTTGCTCTAACTCCGATGGCAAAAATCGTGTTATTCCTATTAGGTAAAGTCTGTTTTCATTTTTTCAATTTCTATCATCTAAGTATTTTATTTAAGTAAGCTCTACGCCCAGTGTGGGGCTTGAACTCAGACCTGGAGATGAAAAGTTGCACGCTGCACCAACTGAGCCAGCCAGGGACCCCTCTATCATCTAAGTATTAACGACTCCCAAATCACACCTCTAATTTTAGTCGTTTTTTCTGAACCCTAAACCTACCCATTCAACAGGTCTTTTCCTTTCCTAAGTCCTACGGGACCATCAAATTCAACCTGTCTAAAAACTGAACACATAATCTCACTATCAAAACTTGTTCTTTCTCTTTTACTCCCTTTTATTTTTTCACTGAGTAATATATGAGTGTCCACTGTCAGTCCACCGTCACGCAGAAGACACATGTTATTACACAAATAGGTGTAAAATACCAAGTGTGGTAAGTTCTCTATTCAAGTACGATCGCCCCCCCACCCCCACCCCGAACCTGTGACTGGGATTTGACATAGAAAGACTGGGGAAGGCAACAGCAAGAAAGGGTACACATGAGAAAAGGCCTTGTGGTGAGACGGTGCAGGGTTCTCCAGTTTACAGAGATGACTGACCAGCCTAGGTTAGTACTTTCGCGGCCCATTCCGTGCATATTCCTGAAGTCAATCCACAACCCGCCTAACCTGACCCGTTCTCTTTCGCCCTCCTGGAAACCTTGTTTTGTTCGCCTGCGAACTTTGGCCTCACCCCTAACTCAAGAACCCCCTTCTACCCCAGTCAGCGTATTGTTTCTTGGGGGTGAGGTGTAAGATTGTGCAGGAAAATGAGAGTGTAAAACAAAGCTGCCTAGCCACGTTTCACCACTATCAATATTTTCAGGTGGGATGCAAACTTTTAAGATTACCGTCACCCCTTTCCCTCCTATGGTGCGCATTCTGCTTTCAATAGTTGGGCACGACCTCCTGCGCGCCCCGGTAGGGCAGGCCTGGCCGCAGACCTGTCCCGTGGGAATGACCTTGAGCTGCCCCAGCTGAGCCGCGGGTCCGGGAACCCCTGGCCTCCTTGCCTCGCGTACTACCCCGGTTTACCCTCAGAGCAGGGATGACCACGCCGGAATCTACCGCAAACTTCAAAACCGAAGGGCGCCGAGGTCAACAGTGACCCTGGGCCAGACGGTAAAGGTGCCTGTGACACCAGGCTGCTCTATACTCCTGAAGGACAGAGGTAATAGGCGGCCCAGGCCCCAAGAAGAAACCCAGAATCTGAGTCCCAAGAGGCCAAGCTAGTCTAGCAACCCTCCCAGTCACCTTGCACTCAGTCCCGAGCTGCCGGGGCCTCCGCTGCCGCCACCGTTCTACTTCCGGCCCTGGCTCCACCCCCACCCGCCTACCCGCCATCGCAATGCATTATGGGCCGCCGTTTCAGTCGGTCGACACTCACCGGACAGGAAACGTCTCGGAGGCGGTCTGCGACCGGACAGCTCTAGGTGAGACAGAAGCCAAACAGGAGGAGGAAGTGGAGGGTAAGTGCTTCCGGGTCCCTTGGCGAAGCCTCCGCCATCTTTCCTTCGCCTAACTTGACCTGCTGTCTTTTTCCCTCCTGGAATCCTTGTAGTGTACGCATGCGCACTTTGGTTGGCCTGTCCCCTAGTTCAGTCCTCCCGGACCCAAGTCAGCATCCTGTTCTTTGTGGTTGTTGAGGTGTATGGTTTTGCCCGGAAAGTGAGAATGTAAAACAAAGCGGATTGGGGCGTTGGGCATTCTTGTGCCTCGTGAGCATCCGTTGCCTCGGGCGTTCGTTTCGCGCAACCTGCTGGGAGTTGTAGTCCTGGACCCGGGGGTGCCTGGGAGGCGGGAGGGGGGGTTGGAGTTTCTCAGCGCCGATTCCGCGGGAAAGGCCCAGGGGCCTTACACTTCGAGTCGCAGGAGCGGCGGGTCTTACTGGGAGAAGCGCTGCACGTGGAGCCCGCGCCCCTGCTGTTCTCAGCCGGCTCTGGAGCGCGGGTGGGGGCGACGGGGCCGATTCCGGAGCGGGTGAGTGCAGCCGCGGGGGAGGAAGGGAGCGCGGGCCCGCGCGGGCCGGCCTCGTTCCGGGGCCTTCTCACCCACAGCGGCCCCCCCGCGGCCGCCTCTGTGTTTTGTTTCCGCTGGTCCCCGGCGCTGTGACTCCCATTTCCGTTCGTGGAGACTTGAGGGAGCCGGGTGGGGAGGGGCGGGTGAGGCAGTGCGGGGAGCGGAGGGGAGGGGCGCGCGGCGCGGGGCCCAGGGAAGCCGCGCGCCCCCGGGCCCCGGGCTACCCATGTCACCTTTCGCTGCTCTCTTCCCCTGCTGCCCCGTCCTCGCCATTCCGCCGTCCGTGGCGGTCCGCAGTCGCCGAGGTCGGGACGAGACCCTGACGCCCCCGGGATTTCAGAGGAATGTTCTCAACCAGTCTCCTCGCCGACCCAGCGTTGCGCCAACACTTCAACTCCAGTTATCTTTCTAGAACTGCCCTACAATAGCATCAAAGCCATTTATTACTGTATATGATGTCCGTAGGGATCTATTTTAGAAATGGGGAAGTGAGAAAAGGGGGAAACAATGGGTTAATGTAGTTTGCCAACATTTTTAGTATTTCGTGTGCTAGAAGATAAGCCGTACGTGTTTTCAGTGTATTAGGGAATCCTGACTTGCTTTGGTTAACAGCCAAACAGTGCCTGATACTGCCTTGCAAGATGTTGAGTAGTGATTTAGAAATACTGCCCACTTCATAGTTTCCACTAGTGAGTTTCACTAGCAGGAATTCTAGGTCTGACTCGTGGGAGGAGATTTAGAAACGTTCCCGGGAGCAAAGAGCTGAGCAGTGATAACATTCCTAGGTCCTGTGTGATTTTAAGCTTAAGGAGAAACTGATCAACTCGTAAACAGCAACTTTAGGGGAACAACTTGTGTGTATCAGGATTTGACCCAGGCTTTCGAAGTTTTTTTTGTTTTTGTTTGTTTTTTTAGACATAGTCTGGCACTAGGTGGACTTAAGGCAATTTTACCTGAAATTGTATGCATGTCATGAGAGATACATAGTCTCGAAGTAACAAGGAGCTAGATGTTAAATTGAGATGAGTTATGAGAGCTGAGTTATGGGGAGGCTGACTACTAAATTAAAACTGTTGAGTTTACTCCCTCTCCAACTTCTGTTTGTAAAACTTCAAATCTGCATTCCTGGAAATTATGCAGTGAAAACCTCCCCAGGCGGGGGTGGGGGTGGGTGGTCACCAAGTGTTAGCCTTTCTCCATACTTGCTTTCTTACTCTCTACACACACAGATGCATGTGTTTTGTTTTTTCTTAACCGTTGACTTTATTTTTCAAAATGTTTTTTAATTTCCTCTGATACTTAAAAGTGTTTGTTAGCTTGGGGAAATGTGCTGTCATCCTTGCAGGTCCTGCCACACCATACTTCTATTTATTTTATCCTTTATTTATTTTCCTTTATTGGGCAAAATTTTCTTAAATTCTGTAAAGCAGCAATGCATTCCAATGAAGAAATACAATCCTCAAATTTATCTGTGACCCCAAAAGAGAATATTAAACATAACTGTATTTTTAAAAAAAAATTTTTTTTAATGTTTATTTTTGAGAGAGAGAGAGATACTGAGCACGAGCAGGGCAGGGGCAGAGAGAGGAAGACACAGAATCTGAAGCAGGCTCCAGGGTCCGAGCTGTCAGCACAGAGCCCAACGAATGGCCGGAACCCACAAACTGAGAGACCGTGACCCTAGCTGAAGTCGGACCCTTAACCGATTGAGCCACCTAGGTGTCCCATTCATAACTGTATTTTAAAGAAAACTAGCCTTTCTAGGAATTTTTGAAGTTAGTTTGTATCCATTTTGTGAAGTGTTCTGAACTCCAGGTTAGATTTAATCTAGGAGAAACAGGGTTTTGGGGGGAAGCCCTCATGGGGAGAGGCACCAAGTAATGCTCTCTTCCTCATTTTCTTAAGTGTTGACATAAAATTGTGGAGAATTGGTTCCAGAAAAAGAGGTAAGCTCAAGCAGTGATATCAAAGATTTGGATCATTTCCCAAACCTCGCCACTGTTTCTCTAGCCTGGAGTGAGAGAGAAAGAGATCAATTCTGAGATCAATTCATGAGTAATGTGATTTTTTCCGAAAGCACATAAAGTGTGCTCATTTTTTGCTTTATTTGGCACCTTGTGGGCACTGATCTATAACTTTTTTGGAAGCTCACAGGATAAATGACTTTTAAACACCTCCCTGTTTTAGTGCTTGTTTTAAGTCCAACCACAGGTATCCCTGCTGTGAAGCCTGTAGGGCCATTTCTCAGCCTCTGGTTACTTCTTCATTTCTATTTTTCCATAGTTCCCAGAAATTTCACTTGTTTTCTAATTCTTTTGCCAAGTTGGCTAATGGAGAGGCTCATGGCTGGCTCAGTTGGTAGAGCATGCGACTCTTGATCTCTAGGTCCTGAGTTCAACCCCCACGTTAGGTGTGGAGCCTCCTGATTAAAAAACTAATAATAAATAAGTAAGTAAGTAATGGAGGTGAAAGTGAGCAATAAATGTAAGCCCTGAAAACAAAAACGTAAGTGATCTTTTTAAGTGTCGTTCTGCTATAAACCTTATTCTTGCTTTTTCCTATATGGAACAGCTTTGTGATTGTGTGTGTAAACATTATTTTGTTGTTTCTCTGTGCTAATAAAGTTTCCTAGCATGTGCTGCTTTTTTACAATGGATACTCCTATTGGCTTCAGCTTCTGGCTATCAGCAACAAAGCTGCCCTGGACATCCTATTATCAATCCGTGTCAGAATATCTGTAGTGCTTATCTAAGGGCAGTATTACTGGGTCGTAAATATAAGCATACTTCAGTTGAGCAAGTGCTGCTAGATTTTTCTCCAGAACGCTACACCTGTCCATACAGAGGTAGAGGATTTTCGTGTCCTCATGTCCCTACTATTTTCTGTAGTCAACATTCTAAGTTTTGCCATACATACACCAGCACATGGTATAAAGTGATAATTCTTTATTTTAAATTGCATTTTGGATGATTTGAATTTGAGCATTTCTTCATATCCTTCACCAGTTTGTTTTCTTTTCATGTGAATTTCCTTTTCTTAACATGCTTTGGTCTTCTGATTTTTCCTGATTTTTTTGTTATCAATTCAAGGAATTCATTTTCTAATATTCCAATTATTAGTCCCTTGTCACTTTTAAAAAAAAATTTTTTTTAACGTTTTTATTTATTTTTGAGAGAGACAGAGTGCGAGTGGGGGAGGGGCAGAGAGAGAGGGAATCACAGAATCCACAGCAGGCTCCAGGCTCCAAGCTGTCAGCACAGAGCCCAGTGCGGGGCTCGAACTCACAAACTGTGAGATCATGCCTGAGCCGAAGTTGGACGCCCAACCAACGGAGCCACCCAGGCGCCCCAGTCCCTTGCCACTTTTGAACACTGGAAGTATATTTTCCTACTCTGTAGCCTGACTGTTGAACATAAATCTTAATTTTTATGCAATCAAATCCATCAGTTTTTCACCTTATGGTTAATGTGTTTGGGATTTTATTTAAGAAATCCTTTCTATCCTTAGACTGCAAAACATTCCCCACCATTTTCTTCTATTAGCTTTATACTTTTACCTTTCGTGTTTAAGCCTTTTAGAATCTGGAGTCAATTTTATATGATGTGTAATAGTCCTTATAGCATTTGCTTTTTCAACACATACTAATGGAATGCCTGCTAAGGGTGAGGCACCGGTCCCAGTACTGTACTTTGTATACGTGTGTAAACAAATACTCTTGCCCTGGGAGCTTCAGTTATCCTATCAGGTAGGTGCCTACTGGCTCATCACCTATTTTGCTATAGTGCTCAGTTTGAATTCCACAATTTTATACATAGCATCAGTTACGGGGCAGGCTTTGTGGGGAGAACGGAAAACTTAATTAGTCCGAAGTCAACAAGAAAAGGCCTTAATCTTTAAACCATCCCAAACAAAAGTCACCTGGGGCCAAGTCAGTCTGCTGGGTGTACATGTTGTGTACCTATTCAAGTGGAGAACTCATCCCCTTATTCTTCCTTATAGGGCAGATGTGAGAGCAACCTTGATAATGTGGGGAAAATCAGATTATCTTACACCAGTCAGTCTAGATTTAGGTACTAGCTAGAGACTAACTTGTCAGAAAACCAGCCCCAGCCGTTAGAGATGGTGGGCCTGAAGGAGAGTTATACTCCTTCTAAAGTGGGAAAAAAGACCGTTTTCTTCTACTGTGTGACAAATTACTACACAGGTAGTGGCTTAAATATACCATCAATTACTTATATGCTGTTCTGGAAATCAAGTCTGAAATGGGTCTTTCTGGCCTAAAATCAGATGTGGGCAGAACTGTGTTTCTTCTAGAGATTTCAGGAGACAATGTGTTTCTTTTTTCATCTTCTAGAGGCTGCCTGTGTTCTTGGCTTGTGGCGCCTTGCCTCCATCATCAAAGCCAGTCAGTCATAACTGACCCCTGAGTCTTTCTCCCTTTGAATCATTCTGGATCTCTTCAGATTCCCTCTTCCATTTTTAAGGACTCTTGAGATTTTGTTGGGCCCAACTAGATAAGCCAGGATAATCTCTATTTTAAGATCAGCTGATTAGTAACCCTAATTCCCCTTTGCCATGTAACTTCATATAGTCACAGGTTTGGGGTTATTGTGCCTCTCACAGAGACTTTGGTCCCTTGAGAAGTTGAAACCTGGCAAAACTCTTTCCACCTCAAGAAGCTAGACAAAGTCCCTGGTCTAGACAAACCAATTTACGTTCCTGGAGTCACTTGGACAATATGGTCTTTGTGCTTTGATGATAATAGAATGGAGGAAGAAAGACAGTGAATACAGAAATTCATAATAAAGTATGTTAGGTGCTACAGACAACAAGACAGAAGAAAGGGGTATGGAGAAGGCCGATTACAGAATTAAATGGGGGTAGTCAGGGTATACCTCATTGGGAAAAGGAGATTTGAGCAGAGACATCAAAGAGGTGAGGGATTTAGCCCGGAGGACATGTGGGGGAAATAGGTGCCAGCCAGACAGAATAGCAGGAGCAAAGGCTGTAGCAGCAAGAATTGGAGCAGTAATGGGGTGGGGCTGGGGGTAGATCTGGTAGGGCCTTGCTGGCCACTGTGAAGTGTTTAGGTTCTACTGTGACTGGTATTGATCAAAGGAGTGCTACAGTTTAAAAAAAAAATTTTTTTTTAATGTTTATTTATTTTTGAGAGAGAGATAGAGCGTGACCAGAGAGAGGGAGACACAGAATCCAAAGCAGGCTCCAGGCTCTGAGCTGTCAGCACAGAGCTTGACGTGGGGCTCGAGCTCCTGAAACACGAGCTCATGACCTGAGCCGAAGTCGGACGCTCAACCGACTGAGCCACCCAGGCGCCCCAGGAGTGTACAGTTTAAAGACGATCACACTGGCTGTTGTACTGACTGAGAACGGACGGTAGTGAGAGCAAGGGCACAGGAAGGGGGAAACGTGTTAGCAGGGGTTGTGGCAGTATTCCAGCTTAGAGATGGTGGTGGTTCTCGTACTCGTGTGCATTTGCGATATAGAGCCTGTCTTTGAACAAACCACGGTTCAGTCCCACCTGGAAGAATATGGACTTAGGTTGTTACACCTAAAGTGTCTCGTGGAGCCACAAGCAGCTAAGCATCACTGACCTCTGGATAGTTGTCATGTGAGGACGTGCGTGTGTGTGTGTGTGTGTGTGTGTGTGTACTCATATATACTCAATTTTAACACTGTCCTGTTGTGAAGATTCTAAAGCATTTGAATGCTTGTGCCCTGCACTCCATAAATTGTGGTTATTATTTGGAATGAATATTTAAATTCTTCATTTTGTCAAGTCTTCTAAGTGGGAGACTCTTGCAGATATTAGAATACCAAATTTAATGGACCATTTCCTTATAAGTCAAAGACACTTAGAAGTGCCTTTTAGATATGATAGTAAACTTAGAAAACTACTCTGGACTGTATATGGAGTCCAAAGACAAATTCATTGATCTCCGGTGAGATAGTAACAGAACCTGGAACTTAACAGCATTAATACCTCAGAAATGGCCACAAAGAAGTATCAATATATATAGCTCTCTTATGCATTACTTAGCATTTTTAAAATTATAATGGTTTTGTATCAATGATAGTTTAAAGCAGCAGGTAATAATTTTACATGAGAGAAATAAAAATTGAAATTAGTGCTTTGTTTAAAATACATAAAAGCACATCTAAAAAAATCTCAAGATTATAACATATAATCAGGACAATAATGTGCCTATCTATAATGATTTGCTATTTTATTTTGCTATTTTAGAATGCTGTACTGACCTTTATAAGACCTGTAATTTGTAACACAAATGCTAGCTGTAATGAACTTTAATCTACACTCTGTCATTATAATGCTTTGCTGTAAGTTCTGCTACTAATGTATAGCTTTTAGCTGAACAACTATGGTTCATCTCCATGTTAATTTTTAGGGTACAGGTTTGAATCTGTTATTAAGACTGAGTTGCTATAATAGAATTGACAAACCTTTCACTTGATATTGAAGTAACTTGGATGAGTTTATTGACCAAGAGTTTGGGCCAGAAAACATCCCAATAAATACAGTGGAATGATGAAGTCATGTCAGGTTAATATAAATAATCGTTGTGGATTTTCTTTTATGTGCGAAGATTACTTCCTCCTCTTCTGCTTACCCTCTGCTTTTATTTAAATTGGATTTCTGCTTTTTGTGTAGCATTTCTGCCTTAACTCTTGCAGGACTGACCTATCGAAATACTCTAACCATGACTAAAAGAGAAGCAGAGGAGCTGATAGAAATTGAGATTGATGGGACAGAGAAACCAGAGTGCACAGAAGAAAGGTTGGTATTTTCTGAATTTACTACTTTTTATAATTCTCAGCATACCTACTTAAAAATCAAGCCATAGTTTTTGGTGGGGAGAGGCTTTTTTTTCCAAATGACCTTAGCATTTTGGGGAGATAATGTATTGCTTTTTTACCTTTGACTTAATGGCTTTGTAGCTGGGAGGGAGAGACAGTTTTAAACTAAAGTTAGTAATAAATATAGCTGATAATGGGTCCCTACTTTTCTCTGTAAAGCAGATGACATAATACATTGAAAGTAAAAGGAATTGAAGAGTAGAGGACTTCTGTGGAATAAAAAGGTTTAGAACAATTCTGTATTGAATGGACAGAATTACTAAGGTTGACAAGGATGCTGAGCATTGAGAGTAGAGCTGAAATTTAAAACTTAAATTTTTAATAGAGCTTTCCAGCATGTTTGATTATGCTATTTTCTCTTCCTTTAATTATCAGATACGTGTGTGTGTATATGTCCATTTGTTTATGTCACAAATTACCCCAAGACTTAGCTACTTGAAACGTGCAGCATTTATTATTGCAGGTTCTCAGAGTCAAGAACCTAGAAGCAATTTAGCTGGATGGTTCTGGCTCAGGGTATTTCATGACCTTATAGTTAAGCTGTCTGTCACTCTGGGCCACTGTCATCTGAAAAGTTGACTGGGGCGAGCATATTTGCTTCCAAGATCACTCATGTGGCATGTGGCAGGACCACTCACTTCCTGACCCACGTGGGCTTTCTCTGTGGCTACTCATGACGTGGAAGCTGGCTCCCCCTAAAATAAATGGTCTGCCAAAACCATAAGAGACTCTTAAATACAGAGAGCAAACAGAGGGTTACTGGAGGGTTGTGGGAGGGGGGATGGGCTAAATGAGTAAGGGGCATTAAGGAATCTACTCCTGAAATCATTGTTGCACTATATGCTAACTACTTGGATGTAAATTAAAAAAACCACAAATGGTCTGACATAGTGCTTTCCAAGATAGACATTGTAGTCTCTTTCTAAATTACCTAAGAGGTGATATATCACTTCTGTCTTAGTCTTTTGGTCACACAGTCCAACCTCCAAACAGTGTGGAAGGTAACTACTAAAAGGTAGATTATTAGGAGGTGAGTGAGGATCATTTGGGCTCTTGGAGCCTGACTTGCGTATATTTATGTTTATGTAACACACACAAATGGCCCACATAACCTAAAGTGTTTACTGTTTGGCCCTTTATAGAAAATCTCTGCAGATGTCTCTTGTAAGAAATTGATAGCTACTACATTGACCAGGGGAGTAGCTGTAAAGGAGCAGTTATTGCGATGAAGCTGTCATCTGTACATTGTTGTTGTGCAGGAATTTAGGTCCAGGGATATGAGAACATTCTCAGTTTTTCAAGAGAAACTTAGTTTTGCATGAAACTTTCCAAAGTTTAAGTAGTATCAACAAAATATTTAAAAATTTTTTAAATGTTGAGCTCACATAAAATGGGTCTTTAAAATCTGTCTTAAAGTGACATTTCTTTTAAAGAATGATTGTTACAGAAAAAGGAAAAGATAGCCTATTGTGCTATAGCTAAGGAATTTGTTAGAAATACTTGGCCAAAAGACCCAATTGTTTTACCTTAATAAAAATAATAGTAATAGTTTACTAGTATTTAAAAATAATCTTTGTTTTTAATCATGAGTGTTCTATTATGAACTTTTGTTAAAGTTTTAGAAGAAATTCGGGTTATGTACACTAGTAAGTGATATTTAGGAATATCATGCATATATCACATTATACTTGGAATTTATGTGAAAATGGAACTGGACAAATTTTTAAATACATGATGCAAATAAGATTCAAATCATATTAAACATGCTGTGAAACTTCGTTGAACTCCAGATTCACTAATTTAGCAGATATTATTTGATGTGTGTCTTCTGTTCGACACCATATAAGGATTTCAAAAAGTATGTAGAATTGTTTGCCAAGATTTTACTCTCATGGAACTTATGATTTCATAAAATTCAAAGTATGAAATAACAATACGGAGGAGCCTCAGAAAGCTTTAAAGCAGGAATGTAATTTTTTTAATGTGGAATTATGCTGATTATAACCAGTAGTTCTCAGTTAAGTTAAATCAGAAGTATTTTATGTAACTTAACATTTTCGAGCCTTATTATTTACATTTATGTTGGGAAAGGAAATTGACTAGTAGAGATGGCATACAAATTTTAAGGAGACTTTTACCTTCCATTCTGGGCCTAAAATTTTTCAAAATGACTTGAAAATGTAACATAATGCAAACATTTCCCTGTAAATATTGTATATGTAGTATTTCTATATGTATACACACATATGGACATTTATATACCTAGAGAGATACGTCTGCAAGACTGTATCTTCACATTTCAAGCTCACATTTCTCTGCAATTCAGTATTCAATTTGGCAACACTGGTTGGTGACAGGCCTACCACTGAATGGTGTCTATGCAGAAATGAGTTTCAAAGACCAGAAACGTGTTTTGATATTGAGTTTTGGTTTGAGCGTATTGTTACTTTAATATCCAGGGTAAAAATGTTAACAATTATGTCCTTTAACATTTAGCATTGTAGAACAAACCTACACTCCGGCTGAATGTGTAAGCCAGGCTATAGACATCAATGAGCCAATAGGCAATTTAAAGAAACTGCTAGAACCAAGACTACAGTGTTCTTTGGATGCTCATGAAATTTGCCTGCAAGATATCCAGGTAAAAAAAAAGTTTTGGTTTTTTTTTTTTTTTTTTTTAGATTTATGTTTCAGCATTTAAGTCTGCATTAGAATTTTTTTTTTTTAAGTAATCGTTACACCCAAGGTGGGGCTCAAACTTAGAACCCCCAGATCAATAGTTGCATGATCTACCAACTTGAGCCAGCCAGGCGTCCCAGAAATGTTTTCTTGTTAGCCTTTTATCTGTACAGCTATAGTCATTATAACTAAATTTGACCTGTTTTACAAAATTTAAGCATTTAGGAGTAAAAGTTATTCCAGCAAAATTCTCTCCATTCAAAATTACATTTAAAAGATTGAGTACTAAACGAAACATTTGCTTTTTACTTTCACAAATATAAAATAAGTTCAAATACATATGAATCAAAGCCTAAACATAAAGTAGTGAGAAGCACATTGACGTTGGAACCTGCAGTGTGCCCTCCTCACATCCTGTTTGTAACTAGCTTTTAGCTTCTTTGTGCATTAGTTTCCTTATCTTCAAAAAGAAAAAAATTGCCTAAATGATTTTTATATTCCCTTCCATATTTATTTGCTCCAGCAATGAATTTCAGATAAGAACTTAAGTACCAGTGTATATATTTCTTAGAGTTTATTGCAATAGGATTTTACCTGTGGTAGTATTTTAACAGTATATTATGTTTTCAGCATATTCATAGTCGTATTTTATGGTATTCTCTCAAGAAAGGTAGTATTTTCATGTGTAAAAGGTAGTGGCTTAGATAGAATTGCTCAAATAGTTTCTCTAGACCTTCCTTGAATATAAGAGTAAGTATTAGAGTTTTATACTGTTTTTGTATGCTAATTTATATGAATACAAATGGTGTCCTTTTTGGGATTATTTGGTTTGTTTAATCTCTTCTCCCCTTTGTTTGCCTTATGACGTAGGTACTCCATGTGTTGTAGGACTTTTACGTTAGTTTTTTAGAAATTCAAATCATCGTATGTCTATTTTTTTTTTTTTTTAAGTTTATTATTTTGAGAGAGAGTGCGCGGGAGGGGAAGAGAGAGAGAGAATGCCAAACAGGCTCTGCATTGTCAGTGCAGAGCCCGATGTGGGGCTCAAACTCATGAACCGTAGGATCATGACCT
Source organism: Panthera tigris (assembly GCF_018350195.1). Lineage (NCBI taxonomy): Eukaryota > Metazoa > Chordata > Mammalia > Carnivora > Felidae > Panthera > Panthera tigris. The sequence goes on along the minus strand of NC_056668.1, from coordinate 18,711,078 downwards.
GAACTGAAACCAAGAATCTGATGTTCCACCATCTGAGCCACCCAGGCACCCCTGTCTATTATTTTTAAATAATATTTTGATGTAGAATAAGTTGAAATGTTTAGATGAAATTTGTGCATTTCACTTGCCACTCAACCATACTTTTATCTTTTCCTTTCAGTAAATCTAGTGAATGTTGAAAGGGACAAGGATCTTGCTCTTCTAGAATTAGAGAATGTATGTGAGTCTAATGATATTAGAATTTTTGACATTTAAGTCTTTTCTTCTCTTGGAGAGAATAAATTAGCACAGTCTTTTTGGAAGGTAGTCTGGCATTTAGTGTCTACTAATACTGAATGTGAAATACCTAGTAGCTCACCTCAATAAATTGTTCTTACAGAAATCCTCACCTAGGTGAACAGTTATACATCTGAGATATTCATTGCATTGTTGTGCAGAAACTGAAAATAACTCAAATGTTCCAAAAACGGACTTAGATAAATAACTTCTGTAGATTGGCATTTAAGACAGCCGTTAAAAATTGGTGAAATGGAACTGTATGGGCAGTTTACCTTGAATGAAAACATAATTGCAGGGGTGTCTGGGTGGCTCAGTCGGTTAGTCCCCCAACTCTTGATTTTGGCTCAGGTCGTGATCTCGCAGTTGTGGAAGATCATGGGATTGAACCTCACTTCGGGCTCTGTGCCGACAGCATGGAGCCTGCTTGGGATTCTCTTTTTCTTCTCTCTCTGCCTCTCCCCTATTCTTGGTGTCTCTGTGTCAATTTATAACAATTTATTGAGGTGAGCTACTAGGTATTTCACATTCAATATTAGTAGACACTAAATACCAGATTACCTTCCAAAAAGACTGTACTAATTTATTCTCTCTCCAAGAGAAGACTTAAATGTCAAAAATATCTCTCTCAAAATAAATAAACTTTAAAAAATAATAATTGCAGGACACTGCTACATTATATCATTTAACATTCACATCAGTTTTTGAAATCAGCATTTTTTTTTTTTTTTTTTTTTTTTTTTTTTTAATTTTAGAGAGAGCAGGAGTAAGGAGAGGGACAGACAGAGTTGGGGAGAGAGAGAACCTTAAGCAAGCTCCATACTAAACACGGAACCCATCACAGGTGTCGATCCCATGACCCTAGGATCATGACCTGAGTCGAAATCAAGCATCAGATGTTCAACCAACTAGCCATCTAGTAGCCCCCAAATCAGCATATTCTTAATTACATTCTACAGATGTAGAAACTGAAATTTAAAGAAGTTAAAAATTTGCCCAATGCATAGCTACAAAGAGGTACATTGGAATTTGAACACAGGCCTATGTGACTCCAAACTCTACTTGTTTAAGGCAGACTTTTAAAAAAGTTTGTATTAACTTAGTGTCACTGGGCTTTACCTCTAAAATAAAGGGGAATCTGGACTTGATCTCTTGTCTTTCAGCTCTAACATTTATTGTTTTTTTTTTAATCATACCTGACCTAACCAAAATGAAAGTATTACCTGCGAAGTACCCAAAGTATCAGAAGTTCTCAGTAAATATTAGTTGAATAATATTGGAAATATGCATCATTCGTAGTATCACAGAATTCAGAGCTACCGTAGTATCTAAAGCCTTTTGCAGTCCTCCCTGTCTCCCTTTCTCTCTTAAAAAGAATGTGAGGATAGCAGCTTCTCATCTTCATCACAATTAACCACATGCATCTGGAGTCAGAATGCTTGCTGCTTGTGGTGATGCTTTTGTATTTTCAGATGAATGTCGACTTGAAGGCTGATGGGGAGTGGCAGAGTTGTGCTCCTTTGAGGAGTATGTGAACTAGCTAGGATATACAGTACTGTGTGAGAGTTCACTGTCAGAGTTCCACATGCTGTAGCTTCTGCTGGATCATACCCGTGCCTACCGCAGAGAGGAGGAATCTGGGTATCGGGAGAGTTTTTAACAGAGCGTTAAGCAGAGACTTCTTTTAAGGAGTGAAACTACCATGTTTGACCTGTCTTTCTGCAGGGTTATACAGAGTGTTTTGTCTGTGTTCGCATTTAGACCTAAAGTCATTTAAGATTTTAGGTTTTATTTGTATGACTGCTTTTTTAATATTAGAAAATGTGTTTGTACCATGACTACAGCATTGACTGAATTCTTGGGAAGGGGAATGGGAGGAGCTTTGTGCCTCCAGCTGCGTGGAATGCAGACACACAGATGTATACATTATTCAAGATAATTATAGTGCTAGTGTGCTTTTAAAATGGTGACAGAATGTCTGGAAGACAGAACCTTACATTTTGTCATCAATTTCCCATTGTGTGAAATGCATTGACTGTTAGGCGAGGTGAAGGATAAAAGCACTAATACTGAAAGGATATAGACTTATTGTGGAAGATACCAAAGCTAGGTCAGGTGTGAGCTCATAAGTCCTTTAACTTTATTAACTGTATTGCCAGAGATTTAGAGTTAACCTTGATCTTAAATGTGTGGCATTGGTAATTCAGGGGACTTGGCAAAAATTATGTTAATAGATTTATATAAATCTCCCCACTAATTAAACACCCTTCTTTATTTATGACAGGAAAATTGCATTATCTTCTACTTTAAATATATATGCAGAATAAACAGTAATAATGCCTTTTGACATTATTTAAAATCCTAAACTCCAGAGCTAGAGAAAACCACCACCTCAAATACATTTGGTTAATTTATGTTGTCTTTAATTACTACCATGGTGGTTAAAATATTTTTAATTTCGACAAAGAATTAAGTGATATGACAACTTGGATAATTAGATGTGTTCTTATAATCCCATTAGTATGCCTCAGTAATTAAGTCCTGTTTGGTGCATCCATTTATATTAAACCAGATGACTGAACTAAAATTTGCCTTTATCATTTTCCCATGTTTAGCTGGACCCAGAACGAAGTTTGTTTGACCAAGGAGTAAAGACAGATGGAACTGTACAACTTAGTGTACAGGTAATTTCTTACCAAGGTAAGCTGCTTTTAATGTTGTTACTTTAAAGTCTAGTTTGTGTTTTTTTTAAATATGAGAGAACTCAGTTTTACAAGTTTGAGGTGTTTTACGTGGTTGTCTGAATTACTTTATGTGATGTTATAGTCACATATTCCTGTCTTTGGTTTAATTATTATATCTGTCAGGGTGAAGTAGATAGTATAACATATTCTACTAGTTTACTCAGAGAAGAATGTATTGTAAAGTAGAGAAAGGTGGAAATACACGTTCTGGTTGATTTTCTCAGAACAGTTTAGCCACACTGCAGAACTGGATTGCCGAAGAAGCTGTTGCCCTGCCATGATCTGGAAAATGCCAGATCTAAAAGCCACCACTATAGCTGTCAACTTAGAACCATGCTGCCCCCACAGTGATCCACATTAGCCAAAAACATGGATGTCATGTGCCTGCTTGTCCCTTCTTTACTCATTTCCTGACAGCAGGCTTATGCCAGTGATTCTACAACCTGAATCCCAACTGGAACCGTAGCTCCAAGGAAATCTAGTCTCTACAGTTTAGCACAGAGAGAGGAATTTGCAAAAGATATAGAGTGACTCAGTCACCTATATCCAACCCAGTATTTTACTAATCTTGTTTAAGTACAAAAGTTAGAAAAGTAGGAAACCATTTTGGGTAGGTTGAATTTTGGTTTTTAAAAATGTGGCTTGTTGGGAGTTCTGACCACAGTTTTAGACTAATTTAAATGTTTGAACATAATGTATTGCTTATAATCGCATTTCACAAATCAAAGTATTCTCAAACTATGAAAATGGTAGCTATCTCCTGATCTACAATTTCCCCCAGAATGACCATCGTTGGCAATAAGAAAGAAATTCTTTGTTTTCTTCTTTTTTTTATTTTTAACTTGTTTTATTTTTTATTTTTTAAAATTTACATCCAAATTAGTTAGCATATAGTGAAGCAATGATTTCAAGAGTAAATTCCTTAATGCCCCCTACCCATTTAACCCATCCCCCCTCCCACAACCCCTCCAGCAATGCTCAGTTTGTTCTCCATATTTATGAGTCTCTTCTGTTTTGTCCCCCTCCCTGTTTTTATATGATTTTTGTTTCCCTTCCCTTATGTTCATCTGTTTTGTTTCTTAAAGTCTTCATATGAGTGAAGTCATATGATTTTTGTCTTTCTCTGACTGACTAATTTCACTTAGTATAATACCCTCTGGTTCCATCCACGTAGTTGCAAATGGTAAGAATTCATTCTTTTTGATTGCCAAGTAATACTCCATTTGTGTGTGTGTGTGTGTGTGTGTGTGTGTGTGTGTGTGTGTGTGTGTATCACATCTTCTTTATCCATTCATCCATCGATGGACATTTGGGCTCTTTCCATATTTTGGCTATTGTTGATAGTGCTGCTATAAACAAGGGGGTGCATGTGTCCCTTCGAAACAGCACACCTGTATCCCTTGGATAAATGCCTAGTAGTGCAATTGCTGGGTAGTAGGGTAGTTCTATTTTTATTTTTCTGAAGAACCTCCATACTGTTTTCCAGAGTGGCTGCACCAGCTTGCATTCCCAAAAATTCTTTGTTTTCTTTAAAAGCCTAGTGACTTCTTGCAAGCGTAGGGAGAGTTGACTTGATGAAATTTGAATGGAGGATTAGAGATTAATTTTAGGAAATTTTTTTTCAAAAATTCTAGTTCTTTTTCTCATGTATATTTGAAAACTGACTTATCTTTGTATCAGAAAATGAATGATAAGCAATACAGTTTATTATAGAGTTGGTTTTCAAAGAGGTTTCAAGGTTTTCAACTTTAAAGTTGACTTTTGTTTTTTCTTTCAAATATACTTTGATTAAATTTGATATAGATTGTAACAGACGCAATGACCAAACAGTAGCTGTTAAGTAATATGATAGTTTCTTAGAGCTGTCATCATAACAGAAGTATCTGAGATGATTTTATAAAGGCCTAGTTTATTCTGTTTTGAATATCTTAAGAATTTGGGGTATTTTTTTTTCATTCAATTGAAAATGGAAATCAGAAGTTAATAATGTGTATTTAGCAAACTCAGTGCCAATTCATTTTTAACACATGTACTTTGACCCTTGAAAAGAAGAGCAGTCAGGGGCGCCTGGGTGGCTCAGTCAGTTAAGCGTCTGACTTCAGCTCAGGTCATGATCTCACGGTTTGTGAGTTCGAGCCCCGCATCGGGCTCTTTGCTGACGGCTCAGAGTCTACAGCCTGCTTTGGATTCTGTGTCTCCCTCTCTGCTCCTCCCATGCTTGTGCTCTGTCTCTCTCTCTCTCTCAAAAATAAACGTAAAAAAAAATTTAAAAGAAAATCAGTCAGTAAATAATCTTAATTTGCTTAGAAGGACTTCTACAAATTCCGCAGGTGAGTAGCTACTCCTTTATATTCTCCCTAGTCTAGTTTTTATTTTCTAATCCATATTGGTACTTTTTCTTTCTAATAAATGTTTATAAGTAGCTGTGCGTGTGGTGGTAGTAGTGGTGGTGGTGATGGTGTTAAATTATCTTAGACTTAGTAGGAAAGTTGCAGGGGTGCCTGGGTGGCTCAGTCAGGTAAGCGCTAGATTTCAGCTGAGATCGAGCCCCACGTAGGGCTCTGTGCTGTCAGCTCAGAGCCTGGAGCCTGCTTTCGGATTCTGTGTGTCCCTCTCTCTTGCCCCTCCCCCGCTCCTCCCTCCCTGCCTCTCTCTCTCTCTCTCTCTCTCTTGAAAATAAACATTAAAAAAAAAACAAAAAACAAAAATGTTACAAGAGGAGTAAAAGAATTCCTGGATGTCCTTTACCTGGATTCCCCAAATGTTAACTTTTATTTCATTTGCTTTGTTCTCCGTCCACCTGTCCCCTTGTTATCTTTTTTGCCCTGTTTAAGAATAAGTTGCAGGGGGTGCCTGGGTGGCTCAGTCAGTTAAGCATCCAACTTCAGCTTAAGTCTGGTCTCACAGCTCATGGGTTTAAGCCCCATGTAAGGCTCTGTGCTGACATCTCAGAGCGTGGAGGCTGCTTCGGATTCTGTGTTGCCCTCTCTCTGTGCCCCTCGCCTGCTCACGCTCTGTCTCTGTCTCTCAAAAATATATAAACGTGGGGTGCCTGGGTGGCTCAGTCATTTGGTGTCTGACTTCAGCTCAGGTCATGATCTCACTGTTCATCAGTTCGAGCCCCACGTCAGATTCTGTGCTGACAGCTCAGAGCCTGGAGCATGCCTCAGATTCTGTGTCTCCCTCTCTCTGTCCCTCCCTCGCTCACGCTCTGTTTCCCTCTCTCAAAAATAAATAAACATTTAAAAAAAATAAATAAACAAACATAAAAAAGAAGAATACGTGTTGCATACATGATCTTTTTCTGTCCCTAAATACATCAGTGTATGTGTTTTCTGAAAACAAGGAATTCTTTTGCATGACATTACAATTATCAAAATCAGGAAATTAATCTTGACACAATACTGTTATGTACTAAAGTTCCATTGAATAATTTATAAATAATAAATTTGTAATATAATAATTTGTAAATAATAATTTGTAATTTACAATAATAATTGTACAAATAATTTACAAATAATAATTTGTAAATAATAAATAAATAAATTGTATTTATGTCTACAAGAGAGTATTTGCTCTACCATTTGAGAGCGCGTAAACTAAGCTAATGACTTTTTAGTGACTTTTATGTATCCATTTGAATTTACTTTTTTTTTTTATTCATTCTTAAGGAATTGAGCCTAAGCTAAACATCCTTGAAATTGTTAAACCGGCGGAAACAGTTGAAGTAGTTATTGATCCAGATGCCCACCATGCTGAAGCAGAAGCACATCTTGTTGAAGAAGCTCAAGTAATAACTCTTGATGGCACAAAACACATCACAACTATTTCAGATGAAACCTCAGAACAAGTGACAAGATGGGCTGCCGCACTGGAAGGTTACAGGAAAGAGCAAGAACGCCTCGGGATACCTTATGGTAATAAAATACTTAATTATGTGCTAGTAGTATAATAGGAATTAAGCTTGACATAGAAGATACTAGGGTGAGTAAGTTATAATCTATTTTAAATGTAGAATATTTAGGAAGAATATCGTTTTCCGTATTTTTTTTATCCCCTTTGGACAAATATTTTTGCAGATGTTGGGAATACAAAGAAATAAAATCTGCCTTCAAGGTGTTCATAATGTAGTTGAAGACAGAGCAGCTAAGTGAAAGGAAATAGTTGCCATAAAAGGTAGCATGGTTTTAAGCTGTAACTTACATATATAAAGGGAATATGCTGTCACAGTCTCAAGGGATCACAGTGGCCTGTGTGGAAACTGGGAAAAGGTTTATTACAGACAAAGAAACTGATGGACAGAGAAGGGCAGACCAGACAGGAAACACATGTGCAAAAGTTAGACATGGGAGTGAGTATTCAGGAGTAGTGAGGTTTGGTGGAGTTAACTCTTAACAGTGTAGAACTGTTTTGATTGATGGACGTGACCACGTGGTGGGAGTGCATGGCATATGTTGGTGCACATGGAGACCGGATGAAGGGAAAACAGAGGCATGTTATAGTTGAGTTGTGGCTAGGTGATAATGTCTAGGTCAGCTTGAACTTGATAATTTCTGGGGAAAGAAATGAATGAAAATAGTGATGGGGCTGAGCAGCTGACTCATGGATTGTGTGAGGGCAGAGAGGAGAGATTCAAGTACTGATGCAACTTCTCAAGCTTGGGTGCATATAGGGTAATCATGATATTGATGAGAATTGGTGACATCTTCATTACATGTGTAGTGAACTACATATGCCAGGCATCATGTTAAATGCTGGGCTTTTGATGGCGCATAAGAAAGATAGTCCATGCCCTCCGGAGCTTAAGTGGGAGAGTTGGGGAAGTCTGGTATTGGGAAGATTTTTTTCAAGGGAAAGTGGTTCTACTTTTGAATAGTACCGACTTAACTAAAGGTAACCAGAAAGTGTTTTCAGGTATACAAGATCTGGACTGGAGATAAAGATGTTTTCTGGGACTCCACTGTGTTGAATTTATATTGAAGCCGTAGAGTGTATGCAGTCTCTGATGGAGAGAGAGAAAATGGAAAGGAACACAGTGTTAAAGACTGGTTCCTGGAGCTTGTCAGAATTTCAGCTTGAGGAGAAAAGAAGGGAGACACAGAATGGCTGAAGAGATAGAAGGAAAACAAGAAATGTATATAGTGACTGTGGAATTGAGAAAGAGTTTTAGATGGGCAAGAATCTCCACACTGCCAGCAAAGTAAAAAAATGCCAACTGAGTAGTATCTGTTAAATTTGGTGATCAGAGGTTTATTGGTAGATTTAGAAAAAAAGTAACTGTAGAGTTAAAGATGAGTTACAGGAAACAAATAGACATGGAAATGGAAAAAACTGAATATTAACCTTTGGTGGGGAGGGCAAATGGGAAGAGTGTTGAGAGAATAAGTAAATGTTATTGAAGGTTTAAGAGTTGTTGATAAGCTGAGTATTGGTAGATAAAATGATATGGCACTAGCTGGAAAAGGGTAGATGAAGAAAGCCACGAGAGGGACTTTTAATTGCAACATAAGAAGGTAAGTCCAGTTTGGAGGAGATCAAGCTGTTCCTCAGAGACGGTGTAGTTGACAGTATTCTTACCTATTTTTGACGTGTAGAAGCCAGCATAGATGTTGTACTTGACTTTCTTGTTACTGAGTCACCCCTGAGAGGGGAAATGCTGAGAAGGAAAGAAGGAGCATAAAAACATTTGAAATAATATTTTATGGTTTGCTAGACTTGCAACAAGAACCTTTTGGGGAGTAGAATCCTTTTTTTTTTTTTTTTAATTTATCGTCAGGGTAGCTAACACACAGTGTATACAGTGTGCTTTTGGTTTTGAGGGTAGATTCCCGTGATTCATTGCTTACATACAACACCCTGTGCTCATCCCAAGAAGTACTCTCCTCAATGCCCATCACCCATTTTGCCTCCTCCCCCAAGGAGTAGAATCTTTTATGGAGAGTAATATTTAAAAATGAATTGTAGAGAGCAAGATTATAAACTTTGACTCAAAGTTCCAACCAAGGGTATTACTTACTTAGAATAAAGCTCTTTTCAAACACTTGACATTTATTTAGGTATAGGAAGATTTTTTTTAAATCATTGTGTTTTTTTTTGTTCCTAAAATCATTAGCAACTGGAAAGTTTTAGGAATGTAATTACTGTTTTCTTAGGAAACTATCGTTTCAGGTTTCTTTCTGCACATAAGGGTAGTCATTTTGCAATTGCTTGTTAATTCTGTGCAAAATTGAAATATGGCTGACTGGTCGTAGCTACTTTAAATCTCTTTGAAATATTGGTCCACATTGGACAGTTCCTTAAAGTTCGTTTTATACGTATCAGTTTTATATCTGGACAGGAGCTTAGAACCACCTGTTCATATATGTACAATCCCTTCACTTTTAGATTTTTCCAGGACTCTAACTATTTTCCTGCTGTTTTGTTTTTGTTTTGTTTACTATTTCACATTTAAAAGCTGTCGATGAAATTCAAATTAATGAATTTATAGTAGTTAGAAGTCTGGTCAAATGGGATGTTCAAACTGACTAAAAGTATTTATTCTTGTCCTTTTTTAACAAGAATATTAAAAAGATGACTATATTTATTTATTTTTATTTTTTCTTTCAGTTGTTTGAATAATTAAGAAAGATAGTCATGTTTTTGGCTCCCAAAATTGTCAAATATTAACATTTTAAAATATTACAAGTGTTGGGGCACCTGGGTGGCTCAGTCAGTCGAGCATCCGACTTCAGCTCAGGTCATGATCTCATGGTTCATAGGTTCGAGCCCCATGTCAGGCTCTGTGCTGACAGCTTGGAGCCTGCTTCAGATTCTGTGTCTTCCTCTCTCTCTGTCCCCCTGCTCATGTCTCTCTCTTTCTCTCTCCCTCAAAAATAAACATTAAAAAAATTTTTTTTTAGTACTACAAGTGTAAAATACCTGGTACAAAAAGAGAAGAATGTAAAATTGTTTATGTTGATTACATGCTGAAATAACATTTGGATTCATTAAATGAAATTATTGTTAAAGTAAATTTCACCTAATTTCTTTATTTTTTAATGTAGCTGTTAGAAAATTTTTAAATTACATAGTACCCTGCATTATATTTCTATTGGACAGCTGCTGATCTAGACAATTGTAGCCTTCAGTTCTGGGAAATTTTCCTGTATTAGTCTTTTGATAATTACCTTCTGTGTTTTTCTTTTCTTTTCTCTGAAATTCCCGTTCAATCTCATGGGCTGATCCTCTGTGTCTTTACTCTTCCACTTGTCATTTCTGTATCTGTCTGTACAACTTTGCCAAATTTCTTGTCTTTATAGAACAACCTGTCCTGAGAGTTACTTTCACTTTACAAGGACTCTTGATATTTGTTTGTTGATTTTAGTATTTCGAGCTCAGTATTATGGATATCATGTTTTCTCTTACCTCTCTGAATATTTTCATCATTGTGTTGGGGTTTGTAAAAATTTGTTTTCCATTTCGTTATGGCATTATTTCTGTCTTTTCTGGGTTCTATTTTTCTGTTTATTTTTGTTTTTTTTTTAGACTGAAATATCTGATTATTCCTGCTCATCTGTTCATTGAGTGAATAACTTTTTTTTAATGTTTAATTTTGAGAGAGAGAGAGAGAGAGAAAGAGAGAGAGAGAGACAGGGGTGAATGGGAGAGGGGCAAAGAGAGAGGGAGACAGAATCCGAAGCAGGCTCCAGGCTCTGAGCTGTCAGCACAGAGCCCGATGCGGGGCTTGAACCCATGAACCACAAGATCATGACCTGAGCAGAAGTTGGATGCTCAACCAACTGAGCCACCCAGGCACCCCTAACTTTTTTTTAATGTTTACTTATTTTTGAGATAGTGTCAGCGGGGGAGGGGCAGAGAGAGTGGGAGACAGAGTATCCAAAGCATGCTCTGCACGGACAACAGTGAGCCAGATGTGGGGCTTGAACTCATGAACTCTGAGATCATGACCTGAGCTGAAGTCAGATGCTCAACCGACTGAGCCACCCAGGCGCCCCAGAGTGAATAACTTTAAAGCTAATTAGTTTGAAGCTCTGGAAAGGGTTTCTTGACCATACACAGGTAAAATGGGGTATTGGTCATTTCATTAAAAGATTTGAAAGTGCCAGTATGTATAGCTCTTTTTCCTGGGTTTCTTTAACTTTTCTGGAGAATTGGCCAAATACCTAACAGGGGTAGAACATTGCAGTGAGAATTTATGGTTGACTTGTATGTGAATGCTGCATTGTGGAAGTGGAAAGGGAAGGGCAGAGGGTCTCACTCTTCAGTTTGTAGACTTTTATTACTGGGATCTGTTCTCCCAAGATCTGTTTAATGTCTGTCACAGATCTTAAAGTGTTCCTGGGAGTGGGGGAAGGGTTATGGACATGTGTGTTGAGGGATGCTTCTGTTCATTTGGCTCCTGAGAATGAAGGAGAGGCCCTGAAGGTTCTGACACCACCATACACTTAAAATCAGTCCCCTGATTTATATTTCCCTGATGAGGAGCGACGTTGAGCATCTTTTCATGTGCCTGTTGGCCATCTGGATGTCTTCTTTTTTTTTTTTTATTTTTATTAAAAAAAATTTTTTTTTAATGTTTATTTTTGAGAGACAGAGAGAGGCAGAGCATGAGTGGGCGAAGGGCAGAGGGAGAGGGAGACACTGAGTCTGAAGCAGGACCCAGGCTCTGAGCTGTCAGCACAGAGCCCAATGTGGGGCTCAAACTCATGAACCGTGAGATCATGACCTGAGCCAAAATCAGACGCTTAACCGACTGAGCCACCCAGGTGCCCCTGGATGTCTTTTTTAGAGAAGTGCCTATTCATGTCTTCTCCCATTTCTTCACTGGATTATTTGTTTTTCGGATGTGGAGTTTGGTGAGTTCTTTATAGATTTTGGATACTAGCCCTTTGTCCAATATGGCATTTGCAAATATCTTTTCCCATTCCGTCAGTTGCCTTTTAGTTTTGATGATTGTGTCCTTTGCAGTGCAGAAGATTTTTATCTTCATGAGGTCCCAATAGTTCATTTTTGCTTTTAATTCCCCAGCAATAGCACTGCTTAGAATTTACCCAAGGGATACAGGACTGCTGATGCCTAGGGGCACTTGTACCCCAATGTTTATAGCAGCACTTTCACCAATAGCCAAGTTAGGGAAAGAGCCCAAATGTCCATCAACTGATGAATGGATAAAGAAATTGTGGTTTATGTACACAATGGAATACTACTTGGCAATGAGAAAGAATGAAATATGGCCTTTTATAGCAATGTGGATGGAACTGGAGAGCGTTATGCTAAGTGAAATAAGTCATACGGACAAAGACAGACACCATGTTTTCACTCTCATGTGGATCCTGAGAAACTTAATAGAAGACCATGGGGGAGGGGAAGGAAAAATAAAAAGAGAGGGAGGGAGCCAAACCATAAGAGACTCTTAAAAACTGAGAATAAACTGAGGGTTGATGGAGGGCGGGAGGGTGGGTGATGGGCATTGAGGAGGGCACCTGTTGGGATGAGCACTGGGTGTTGTATGGAAACGAGTTTGACAATAAATTTCATATTAAAAATAAAGAAAGAAAGAAATCAGTCCCCTCATTTACCATGCACACCTCTTCTGCTACCTGGTGCCACCATGACCTGAGCCAATAAGGGGGTTCTGCAGGCAAGAAACTCTTCTTGCTATATCCTCCTTGAAAGATATATTAGGTCATAGCTTCTCTTGCTTCACTGGATTTTCACTCTACTTATGATCTTCAAAAATAAGTTGAAAATCTGCCATCCATTTGTCATTTCCACTCATGGTCCTGTGAGTTTACTTCTTTTAAAAAATCCTTAACTATAATTTTACTAGGGTCTTAGAGAAAATAAGCAGGCGAATATGCATGGACAATTAGTTACGTTAAGAAGTCCTAACGTAGGACAGAAGTCCTAATGTTATTTAAGAAAACAAATCAGACTACTTCTATTTTCCCCCAACTTTTTTGATCTTGACACTTTCTTCATGTTTTTGTAAAATGAGGTTACTTGAATTTTTAAAGGGAGTTGTGTTTCAGGATAGCTTCTCTAACTTCCCAGAACTCCTTCATCTGTTATTTTCAATTAATATTAAAAAATAGAGCCAGTAGGGGCCCCTGGCTGGCTCAGTCAGAAGAGCATGTGACTCTTGATCTTGGGGTCGTGTGTTCAAGCCCCCACGTTGGTTGTAGAGATTACTTAAATAAATAAAACTTTAAAAAAGAGCCACTTGCTTGCTCAGTTCCTGCCTGTTCCCTTACTCCACTTTTATCTGGACCTCCTCTCTCTTTTTCCTTGGTGTTCCTATGCTACTCAATTTCGATCCCATTCCCTCCGGTTTCTCCTCATTGTGGTCCACTCTCCTGGATGTGATCCGCAGGCTCAGTTTTTAGAGCTCACAGATGCTACACTGCTCCAGCCCCTTCACCTTTACCTCAGACCTTTGGGCTCACCTGTTACTGGATTGGGCAGGACTGGTTGAGCTGCTGCTTTGGCTTGGCCTGTCGTGCTTTCAGTAAGAACTCCCTGGCTGTGTTCGAATTCTCTCGTGCTCAGAATGAAGAATGGGTCACATGTCCCTTTGCTTCCTCCCCGCTTTGCTGTCTCCTGCACAGATAACTGACACCATGAAGGTCTGTGACTGTTACAGCTTTGGTCTTCACCTGTGTGTATTTGGGCTTTCCTGGGGATATCTTGTCACCTCGTTTTTTTGTAAATATACCTGGATTTTTGGTTTTGCTCTCTAGTCGCTTTTAGTGGTGTTTTTTTAACATGTGCATTTAGAGACATTAAAAAACTTCACTGCCCTCCTCCTCCCTTCACCTCTTTGTGAAAAGATGAAATAAAAAATCAGTTCTGTGACTATCAATCTTCTATTATGTTTGATTCATTTTTTACTATAAATTGGCTCTTGATAAGTACCTAAATGTTTTTTTCCACACTTACTCCTATTGAATAGCCTGCAGCTTAGGGCATGTAACCAACGCTATTTGGATAGGTCATCTTCTCCATGCAGAAGTATCTGTATCAAAATTAATTCAGTCAGTATTTATTAAATTTATATGGGTAAAATACTCTGTTAGATGCCGGGGATACAACAATTAAATATTCATACATGTTGGCCATCCTTTTCGTTTGTGAATTCAATTAGATAGTAACAAATGATAGGGAAAATGAATTTATTTGTATTTCTTTTTATAGATTTAACAAATTATGCATAAGGCATTGTGGTAAACGCTGAAGATACAGTGGTTTACAAGACACAGCCCTTATATTCAAGACCTTAACGTGTTACAGGGAAAGACAGCTGAGTAAACATGCAATTTGCATGTTGTAAGTGCCACCAAAGGGTAGAGATACAGGAGCACTAGCTTTTTACAAGAAGCAAAAGGGAGGGAAGGTTATGTTGTGCACATTTTGGAGAATAAGTCTAGCTCCTCAAAAGCCCCTTATGGATTTTTTTGGGTTTTTTTCAGTGCACCAAATTGTACACAGCTACAAAATAATGTTTGAAACTTGAATAACTTAACTCCATTCTCTCTAAAGTAATCACATATTTTATTCTTCCAGTTGACCCATTAGAGAGCAATTTTATACTGTTTTTCTTAGTAAAACTCCAGACTAACAGATGTAAAACCAGATGAAGTCATTACAAATTTAGGTTGAAAAATTCAAAAGGAGCTGAGGAGAAAATACATCATTAAAATTTATTTGGGGGCACCTAAGGTGGTTCAGTCGGTTAAGCATCCGACTCTGGATCACAGCTTGGTCAGGTCACGATCTCACAGTTCATGAGATTGAACCCCGCATCGGGCCCTGCACTGACAACACGGAGCCTGCTTGGGGTTCTCTGCCTCCTCCCTCTGCCCCTTCTCGGTGCCCCCACCCCTCTCTCTCTCTCAAAGTAAATAAACTTTAAACAAATTTTTTTTTAATTTTATTTGAGTTTATATACTTGGGGGAAAAAAAACCTGTCTGGATTTTATCTCCATATATATGTGTGTGTATATATATATTTATACGTATTGACAAATTAACCGTGAATTCATGTAGTGTCGAGATAGAGCTAGGCTAATGGTAATATTTTTCTCTTTAGATCCTATACAGTGGTCCACAGACCAAGTCCTGCACTGGGTGGTTTGGGTAATGAAGGAATTCAGCATGACTGATATAGACCTTACTACACTCAACATTTCCGGAAGAGAATTATGCAGTCTCAACCAAGAAGATTTTTTTCAGCGAGTCCCTCGGGGAGAAATTCTGTGGAGTCATCTGGAGCTTCTTCGAAAATGTATAAAATTTAAGTTATTACCTATTTGCGTTGTAACTTCAGTTTAATTTTATTTCGTTATAATTTTGTCTTCATTGTGCATTGTGATCATAGATAATAGCAATAATAATTAACACTTAATTGTATAAGGCTGTGCTGGGAGCTTTATATGCATTATCTCATTTAATCCTTCTAATGCCACAGATCCTTACTTTCCCTATTTTTTAGATAGGAAAGTGAGGCTTAGACAGCTCTCTTAGCTCTCTTGTACTGTCTCTTAGACAGTACAAGGCTAGGGAGTGGCAGGGCCAGGATCCAAAACCAGGCTGGTGAACACTAGAATCTCAGTTCTTAAGATGCTGTGCCGCATACTTAGCTCTCTTCATAAATTTTAGTCATTGACTTTTATTTCATCCGTCAGTTCTTTCATTTACTGTTTATCTTCTAGAAACTTAAGATTGTCCACAGATGTCGTCCCTGTTTCTTTTCATCATTAGTGGAATTAAATCTTCTACAATTTCTTTTAATTGAATGGGATCTTAAGAGAAAGAAGTGTAGGGGCGCCTGGGTGGCTCAGTCGGTTAAGCGTCCGACTTCAGCTCAGGTCACGATCTCGCGGTCGGTGAGTTCGAGCCCCGCGTCGGGCTCTGGGCTGATGGCTCGGAGCCTGGAGCCTGCATCCGATTCTGTGTCTCCCTCTCTCTCTGCCCCTCCCCCGTTCATGCTCTGTCTCTCTCTGTCTCAAAAATAAATAAATAAATAAATAACCTTAAAAAAAAAAAAAAAGAAAGAAGTGTAAGTGTGCATCCCTCCATATTGAATCGAAAGCAGCTAGTTGTAAGTTTCCATGTTGGCTCCACAGACATTATTATTATGATTAAGTGACTATATACAGAAGTTAGAAACTACTTGGCTGACCAACAAAAAGCTCAAGTATAAATGCAAATTATTTTGTTTGAATTTTAATCCATCTTAATCCCCTTTAATCCAACAGTGACTGTTAAAATATTTTAGCAGGAACCTGTTCCCTGACACCCAGTTTAGAGGCCAGAGATGCTAGCCAGACACACATACTTTTCAGAATGGGTGAACAGGACAAACTCTGACTTTGGTTTTGTAATGGTGTATAAAGGTACCTGGTAGGGTTTATTCTGTTATGTGCCCAGTAAAAGAACAGCTCAGGTTGGAGGGATTTTACATAGTAATTGACCGCCTGGGGTGCATTCTCTACTGCTGAGTAAGAAATGAGCTCTGGAGACAGGGTTTTTCCTTCACTGATTATAGTTTGTCTCTTTTATGGAATCTCTTAAATATTAGAGGGAAAACGTATCTATGACACTGACTCACTACATTCATTACATTTACAGGGTTTATTTCCAGTTTTTCTTAATAGGTAAAGAAATTAAATGTTCTAGTTGAAGTTTTGTCCTTGATTTCACGTTTTTTTTTCTCCTTCGTGCCTTTCAGATAAATAATGAAAACTCTTGAATTGTTTCAGATTTTTAGCATATGAGTCATGTTTACTGAAATGTTTTCATATAGGAACTCTAAAGATTAGGACAGGACAAAGACGGTGCTTAGACTGCAGTTTGATTTTTCTCAGATTGGCAGGTTTTCTCTCTCCCCGAGGGCAGCACTTTGTTGTGGCTGTCTGGTTCTCCTAGTGCTTCCCAAAATCTTTAAAGCTCATTCAGCGACTTTTCCTGGTATGGGGAGTAGAGGAATCTCGTGTATCTGTTCATTCATTTCCTTGAAGTGGAACGGGTCTTCCTCAGAAAAACTCTGCCCTGGAATTTTATTTTCAAAAGTAACAAATCCCCACAGCTTAGATAAGTATCTTGCAAATTCCTTGCTTATCTGGCCATGGTTCTTTGCTTTGTCCTGGCAAGGAAGGTCCCATCTGGTTTGGGATCCTAATGCCCAGTTCTGAATTGGGGGATTGGTAGGCTGATGTGTAAAGGCTATTTCTGGCAGATTTTCTGTAATTCACAAGCCTCATTTCCCAGAACAGGCTTTTCTGAGCACAGTCAGGTACTCTGGCCCGTCTTGTAGCGTGAAGTCTATAGCATATGTCTTACGAACCCGGCATCTATCATCTAGTCGTCCTCCGTGATCTTTCAAGAAGAAGCAGTGCTGCACAGATCGAGCTTCTTCTTCATTTATGTTAGATTCTCCACCTGGGTCACCCCCACCTTCCTGCAGTTCATATGGAAACTTCATCCGAGTCCTGCTGTACTGGCGAGGATAATTAGGAATATTCCATTACTGACAGCTTTTTGAAGAGCCTCTTGAAATGCTGTCACCAAAGCCAAAGCTCTCAGTTTGCAGAGGACCTCCTTTAGGAAAAATAATTGCCTTGTATCTTTAGTGTCTAAAGTTTCTTCATAAAACGGATTCATTTCACCCAGAGCGCTGCCTCTTAGGATGATTCTTTTGTACGTGGCCAGGATTTGAGGGCTACAGTAGAGGAATATGATAGGTAGTCTGTGTGGTCTTGAACCCAGTTTTCAAAACCTCCTCTGTGTTGTGCCTTAATCTTGAGAGTTCCCAGGAGACAGACCAAACTCCATTCTGAGACTCAGAGCTTAGAAGCTGATCTTACAGGTTGGTAACACATGGGTTTTGCGATGGTGACTCCCTGTTTTGCCTCTTTTTTTTTTTTTAATATATTTTTTAAATATTTATTTATTTATCTTTGAGAGAGAGAGAGAGCATGGGAGTAGGAGGTGGGTGGGGAATCCCAAGGTGGCTCCACACTGTCAGCACAGAGCCCAGTGTGGGGCTCAGTTTCATGAACTTGTGAGATCATGACCTGAGCTGAAATCAAGAGTCAGGCACTCAACTGACTGAGCCACCCAGGTGCCCTTCTTTTGCCTCTTTTTAGGCTAGGGCATCTGTGTTCATTTAAGCCACAAATGGAACAATTTCTGTTTCAGTAGCACTTTGCTTCTTCAAGGTGCCTTTATAAGATTTGGGGGGAAATCTACAAATGTAGGGCACGGATTTTTCTTCAAGAGAGACAACAGTTCTTGAGGAGAATGCTCAGAACTAGGAATCTGGATGAAATAGTAACATCTTCAGTTTCTGGAAAGTTAAGCTTTGTTTCATGCATTATGCTTTTTGTTTGTTTGTTTAAGTTTATTAATTTATTTTGAGAGAGAGAAAGCACAAGTCAGAGAGGAGCTCTGAGAGGAAGAGAAAGTCCCAGGCAGGCTCTGCACTGTCTACACAGAGCCTGACACAGGGCTTGAACCCACAAACTGCGAGGTCATGACCTGAGCCGAAGTCAGACACCTAACCAACTGAGCCACCCAGGCACCCTCGGCATTGTGCTATTTGAAAGCAGTTTTCTTTAATCCTCATAACAACCTTGTGAGGTGATGGGTGGGGATATCTCATTTAAACATGAGGAAATTAATGTTTAAGTTGGTTGAATAATTTACCAAAGTCACACAGCCAGTAAGTGAGGGCTAAGATCAGAACGAAGATCTATCGAGGCCAGTCCCATATAATTGTATAATCCCCCAAACTCAGGACCCCCAAAGAAAGCTCCCTTCTGACAGGTAGGGTTTAGACTTCTTTTTAGTTTCTCAGCGCTTCCCAGTTCTGTGTGCCTGGAACCGGGCCCTGGCATGGTGCCCTAAGTAGAGCTGCGTTGGGCGCCCAGGCTCTAGGACTCACTCAGTACACAGGCGATTGCTGGTAGGAACAATTTCAAGAGAAAAGAATCCAATCCATGATGGACACTAAATAGGTTGAAGTGTTAGAGACTGGGAAATAAGAACTCTTGTTTAAGAAATAAAGAATAGGGGGCGCCTGGGTGGTTCAGGCAGTTGAGCGTCCGATTTCAGTTCAGGTCATGATTTCGCCGTTCGTGAGCTCAAGCCCCACATTGGGCTCACTGCTGTCAGCGCAGAGCCCCCCTCAGATCCTCTGTCCCCCTCTTTCTCTTCCGCTTCCCCGCTTGTGCGTTCTCTCTCTCAAAAATAAATAAATCTTAAAAAAAAAGAAAGGGTAGCATTTGAGTAGGGAACAGCAACAGATGAGTGATGAATGGTTCTCTAAAGGGTTATATTAGGACTTTTTACAATGTAACTCTCATATGAGAGCTATATTTGTAACCATTATTACATTATTTGATTCACTCGTGACTTTTAGGACCACTACAATTTTATTGAAAATTTAGCTATCTTTAAGAAGGAGCCTTTATAAAGTTAAAGCAATCTTATTCAAAACTTTTATCCAGTCTGTTAGATTAATAAATTATGAAGATCTGTCGTCTTGACTGAGAACGTACATCTAAAGAATGTAGATCTAAGCCATTTCAGTGTGGTGTATATAGTCTCATCTTTGATCTGATCTTGAAGAGTCCCCTGTTTTACATGGTTTTATACAGAAGGAGATATAGATACAGATATTTATGTTTAGAAAACCGTGATTCTCTGAATAACTTTTCTTACCATTCAAAGAATTAGAGCTTTCCATCTGCTACTTGTCTTAAAAATATCTTTTCCTTGCAAAGTGACTATCAAGTATTTCTTAGGTTATTGTGCCAATGAGTTTTGTTGAATGCTTTGCTTTTTTGTTTGGTTGGTTGGTTCGGGTGGGTTTTACTAACTTGAGTTTGATTTTCTGGATTTAAATATAAACAGAAATTTTTATGTATGTTCTTCAGATGTGTTGGCAAGCCAAGAACAACAGATGAATGAGATAGTTACAATTGATCAGCGTGAGTATTCATGCACATAACATGTGGCCCATTTGTCAGAAATTTTTTTTTTTAATTCACTGCAAGATAATAAAAAGAAAAATTAATTTTTAAACTTTTGATGAAATATTTTAGACATACCAAGAAATGAAGTATAACATTTATGTACACCATAAGAATTAGAACTTTTATATATCGCGTTAAATGACTGTCCTGAATTTGGTGTTTCTTATTCTGTGCATATTTTATATTTTTATCAAGTAGGTAACCACACTTTATAGTATTGTTTTACACATATTTAAACTTTTTCGGTAAAATGATCATAAACTGTACATATCCTTCTGTAACTTGCTTTTTTGTTTGACAGTTATGAGACCCATATCGATACTTGGCGGTGTAATTTCATTCATTTTCACTGCTGTTAAATATTGTTCTTAAAACTCTGTGACTGGCACTGAATGAGTATTTGTAAGAATGAGTGTGAGATTCTCTATCCCAGGAGTTCTATGCTTCCCACCTGATGAGGGATTACTGTAGCTTTTCTCAAAGTGGGGGCAGGGGTTTGCTCTCACCAGCAGTGCATGGGAGTTCTCGTTTGTCCGTATTTTCTCCAACATTTGACACACTGTTGTTAATGAAGAAATATTTTGAAAACAAACGTTTTCATAATTCTTTGCCTAACATATACACACCACTAAGTTAATTCCAAATAAGATCAACACTTACTCCTCAAGTTAAGATTTCAAACCATACAGCAAACATCATACCTTATCCCCTGAACTTTTTTGGTAATTTTGTTCAAAACTGTTGTGGATTAAGGCTTTTTTGAAACGAGGCCTTTTGTTGAGCTAATTAGAGGGGCATTAGTAAAACTAACTGCATTCTGTGTCTTTCAGTAATTTTTTTCACTGCTTGTTGTGGAAGAGAAGAAAATTTCTCCTTGTTTTTCTTTGCAGCTGTGCAAATTATCCCAGCATCCGTGCAGTCTGCTACACCAACGACCATTAAAGTCATAAATAGTAGTGCAAAGGCAGCTAAAGTACAGAGAGCTCCTAGGATTTCAGGAGAAGATAGAAGTTCTCCTGGGAACAGAACAGGTATTTTTGCATTACCTAATGGTATTTTTAAAATTTGTCAAATTAATGTGTATTTCATTTCATTGTATGAAAATGTGAATATGCTATTTCCCTGGCAGTATTTAAACAGCATTTGTAAACAGATGTATTTTTAGCATGGCTGGGAAGGAATGACCCAGAGAATCTGTTTGTTGTCTTTGGCCTGCTGTTAATTCATAACACTGGTCAGCACTTGTCCTTCTTGTCCATGTAGGAAACAATGGCCAAATTCAACTATGGCAGTTTTTGCTAGAACTTCTTACTGACAAGGATGCTCGAGACTGCATTTCTTGGGTTGGTGACGAAGGCGAGTTTAAGCTAAATCAGCCTGAACTGGTTGCACAAAAATGGGGACAACGTAAAAATAAGCCTACAATGAACTATGAGAAACTAAGTCGTGCATTAAGGTAGGCGATGATTTTTTTTTTTCTTTTTAACATTAAACCTTTCTAAAAAATGACCCCAGAAAGCTAAAGGTTTTACATTTATGTTAAAAATGACTTTTTGCAAAGATCTTTAGTGATAATTTTGAGGAACAGTTTCTTTAAAAGATGATTCCAAGCTTATTTGTTTTTATCTGGTTGAAAAGAATATATGTGTTTAACTGTTTAATCTCTGAGTTTTCTGTCATTTACCTAACAGATAAAGATGCTGCCATTTGCATAGGTGAATTGAGTGTAAAGTTTAGCAAAGATGCAGATATTTTCCCTTTTTTATAATTAGGTGCAAAAGGTCGACCCATTCCTCTATTTTTTCTTCCCCTTCAACCTGCCTAACTCTGAATATCCAACCTTCACACTGAATTGGAATAGAATAAAATTATTTATAATATCCCATAACTTGTATGAATTTTTTTGACAGAATTACTTTCAGAAATTATGCTTACTACAGTGGGAAATTCAGTATGTTCATTTAAGTAACTGAGAAGTAGGATATATAGAAATATCATGGAATTACTGTCTTTTTTTTGGAAGAGTGAATATAGTGTAAAATAGCTTTGCAATTTACCTCTGTATTTCTAAATAATATGCTTTTACTGCTACTTCATGATTCACTTGAACATTGTGAATTTCACACTGAGAGATTATGATTTACCTCCCATCACTACACACACACACACACACACACACACACACTTTCTCCACTCTCTTGTCATTACATAATTACATGGAAATTGTGGTTAGATCAATATTCACAGTTACAGGATCATGATCATGTGAGTACTGTTACAGGATTATTTACTTTTCCAAAATAGCATTCCTAAGTAACTAAAATGCTTTCTTTTCAATGTGCTTATCACTTATTTAGTCTCACACACTTTGCCAGCTATCTAAAGATCCTTTCCATATACTTAGAATTAAAACTTTCATTTTTGATGGTTGCTATGAATGTATATATACAAGTCCCTTCAAAATTACAGATAAAGTATTAGAATTAATCATTAAGATGTCAGTTCTCCCCAGATTGATATTAAGTTTCAATGCAGAGACCATCTGGATAAGTTTCTTTGTAGAACTTGACATGCTGATTGTAAAACATATATGGGAACATAAAGTGCGCAGTAAGCAGGGCATGTGAGGGAGGAGAGCAGTGCGGGAAGTGCTGGAAAGCTTCGACAGTAAGACAGCGCATGGCTTGCCTCGGAGAGACGAACAGACTGCAGGTTACTACAATGGAGAGCCCACATAGAGCCAGGTATATAAGAGGATTTGATTTAAAGATGGCAGTGGGGGAAAGACTTGCTTCTCAATCAGCAGAGCCACGACAGTTGACCATCCATATGGACAAAGGGAAACTTGAGCCCTTCCTTATACTATACTAGAAATCGGTTCCATGTAGCAAGTCGATAGGAAAACTAGAAAAAATAGGCAAGAGACTTAAATAGACACTTCAGAATTTAGATGATACAAATGGCCAGTGACCATATGCCGTGGTGCACAACCTCATTCGTAATCAGGGAAACTTGGTTGGAAACCACCATAAAATGGCACAACACATATCTTCGAATGGCTGAAATTCAGAAGATCGCTGGTACCAGGTGTTGTGAGCACGGGGGTGCTTCTGCACTTTTGGTAGGGACAGAACCTGGAACCCAGCGGTTTCTCTCCTAAATATTTACCCAACGGAAGCGTCTGCATATGTCCGCACACGTGCTCATAGCAGCATTATTTATAATATCCAGAAACCAAGTATCCATCTGCAGGAGAGTAAATAAATGAATTATGGTAAACGAGAGTGGACTGTGTATCCAAGAAAATGAACAAAGCTACAAGCGCTGATACAAATGCAAAGTCAAAGAATCAGACCCAAAAGACTGTATATGATTACATTTATAGTGTAAAGTTCAAGAAACGAAAACTAAATTGCAGAGTTTAGGGATGCACTTTTGGGTGATGAGAATGTAAATACAAGCCATGAATTATCATCATGCAACAGGATTGGATTGTGTTTACCTTTTAGAGTAAAGGAGGGGTGGTGATTTCTGGGAAGGGCCTTGGAGGGATTCTGGGGGCTGGCAGTGTTCTGTCTCCTGACCTAGGTTGTAGTTAACAGGCGAGTGTTCACTGAAATAAATCACTGAGCTGTTCATTTGGGTGTGCTTTCTGTTTATGTAATATAGTTCACAATTTAAAAGGTTAAAAAAAGACAAGTTTAAGAAAAATCCTATCCATGAAAATACAGGTATTGTGTACCTTTCGACTTCATTGTAGAGAGGGTACAGATGTGATGCTTGCTATTAGGTGTGGTTGTATGATGCGTCTAGTAGATTGAAAGACACGTTAAGTAAAATTAAATTTAGTGTTTGTATTCTTTATCCGTTCTTACCAAGAGACAGAAGATTATACCAACTCCGTTTTTCTCCTTGACATGTAAAACCACTTTCTTCTTTTATTTTACTTTTTTCTCAAGTGTCTGTTACAGCCTTACGTATTATGTAGAAATTTTCTTGAGAAGCTGAAATACGAATCTCGTTTTAAACTGGGTGACAGGAAGTTGGTGGTTTTTGGGCTGAGATCTAAATTCTGTATTAACGTGATTGGCACAAAAGGAAACACAAGAACTGTGCCCACCCAGTGTGTGGTCTTCCTTACTGAGAGAGTCAACGTGACTGACTGTGACACTTTTGCTCTTCTGGAATTAAAGAAAAGTGACTTAATTTCCTGCATATAGATCCGCCTTTTCACTAGTGGACTCCTGATTAAATTGAATGACTTCTGTAATAAAATCCTGCCAGCTGTGGTAGTTTACACCACTGGTATTTGGGCAAATAGTCATGCCTTTCATAACTGCTCATTGTCAGATTGGTACAGATGGGCAGTGCAGTTTTAAAACAAAGCCTTCACATTCCACCTGCCCAGATAAGTCTTGACTTACCTTTTCCCTGTTATTGGAATTCGCAGCGGAATTGGCAGCGCATGACAGGAAATCAGGTCTGTTTTTCAGAGTATAAATCTAGCTCTATTTCCATCTCCATACAAACCAGCAGTAAGCTAGACTTCTAGAGGGTTTCCCACAGAGGCAACTCTTGTTTCTTTATGATGTCCTCTTTCCTGGTTTTCTGTATCCCGTCTTTCTTCTGGCCTTTTACTTCTACTTTTGAGGCTCCCTGTTAGATTTGGAGAACTTCTCTCCAAGTTGAGCCTTTACATATTAAAATGGTGATGGTGAAGGTGTGGCTGCATCACAAAGGATTTTGTACAATGCAGAAAAGAAGGGGACATTCCCACAATCCATTGAATATGTATATTAAAATTTTCTTCTTACTATATGGGTTCTTAATTATTGACATAGCTTATACTTTATAGAGGGCTATGTGCCAGTCATTGTGTGCCAAGTAAGCACTTTGCAAAGATAATCCTTTTAATTCTCAACAATTCTGTGAGGGTAAGTACTATTTTTAACCTCATTGTATAGATGGGGAATAAAAACTTTGCGGGGCACCTGGCTGGCTCAGTCAGTACAACATCCAACTCTAGGATCTCAGGGTCATGAGTTCAAGCCCCCCATTGGGTGCAGAGCCTACTTTAAAAAACAAAAACAACTTAGAGAAAATTTGGCTTTCCTGTGGTCACAAAATCACAAAGGTAGTTAAGTAGAGACGCTGGGTTTTGAATCTTGACATTCTGACTCCAGGCCCTTGTTCTTAGGTCCTGTGACCACTCCCACGGTTTTTTGTTTTGTTTAACATTGTCTATTTTTAAAGTAGTATTTTATCATAATTGTGGAAATGTGTTGTTGAGCATTGAAATTTTAGTAAGTCATGTTTTGAAGTTTGCTTGGACCATAACTTCAATGTTAATTGCTGTTGGGGTAGACGCAATACTCTACCAGGCTCCTGTTTATGGAAGAATCTGTGAAATATCGTAAGTAAGAAGTCCCAATTCTGTATTTTTTACATGGTCCCAATGTGTCCTTCTCTTTTTAAAGGTATTATTATGATGGGGACATGATTTGTAAAGTCCAAGGCAAGAGATTTGTGTACAAGTTTGTCTGTGACTTGAAGACTCTTATCGGATACAGTGCGGCAGAGTTGAACCGCTTGGTCACGGAGTGTGAACAGAAGAAACTGGCGAAGATGCAGCTTCACGGGATTGCCCAGCCGGTCACGGCGGTCGCCCTGGCCACTGCTTCTCTGCAAACGGAAAAGGATAATTGAGCCCGGACCTTCTGGGAGCCCAAGGTCTTTCTTAAACGTTAGAGCAAGTGTTGCTCTTACCTTTATTACTGAATTTGAATCTTCTTTTATTTCTAGACTGTACAATCTGATGCATGATTTTTTTATAAATGTTTCATACTCTTGTGAATTTGGATCTTTTTACTTTGAAGCATATATTTTAGAATACGTGTATGTTAAGGATCACCACAATGTCTTCAGCGTGAAGCCAGGCTCATTGTGGGATAGTTTGGTAACAGTCAGGAAAGCTAAACTGGTCAGTATTAATGTCTAGCCCTACCAAAAATAGCCAGTAGCATCTGAGGATGAAGAATGAATGAAGTATCTCCAGGAAACAGTCTGGCTTAACTATTTTTGAAAATATAACTGTTTCCCCTCTCTGCTGCTTTAGATGTTGCTTTACATAGAACCAGAAAGTGGAATTTTTCACAGCTACAGCATGTGTGCCTGTTTCATCTAATCAAGCAGAGCTAAAATATTCATATCAAATAAAACTATAATATTAATAAGTTACTAAACTGAGAGCATCAAGTTATTAAAATAGTTTATATATTTGCAAGCAAAGGACAATAAGAAGTCGACTGGCAGAAGAGCACTGCCGAAGAAGGAGATCCAGGTTGAAATCTGGCTTAACTCCAGCTAATTTTAAGGATTTTCTGTATAGATTATTCATAATGTCAGGCCAGGATTTAAATTATTTTAAGAGAGGCATTTAATTCTAATAAACCAACTATTACAAAAATCCTGAAATGATCTCTGTTTTTCCTGTCAGAGATTGAAAACACCGGAAAGGTATACCTCAGCCAGAAAATAAAAGTGTGGTTTAGTTTGGTTTGGTATGGCTTGCTTTGTTTCTTTGTTTTCATTGCCTATTCTGCCTGCAGGTGTATTATGCAAAAGCAGCTTATAGAGCATTGTGTTTCTGATCAAAGGAAGCCTTGAAATCAGTCTGCAGTTAACCTTACCTTTTGAGACAACAACAAACTAGTTGCCAGTACATTTAAAAGGAAATTCTGACCTCCAGTATAGGCAAGTCTTCTCTCAAAACCAAATTTCCCATCTATTTAACTTTTTCCTTTTGAATATTATATATGTGTGAGTACCCATATATCTGTATACATGTCCAATTGACCATTTTGTTGTATGTATAACTGTACACATATATGAATACATGATGATATTCAAAAGGAAATGTATCTTAAAAGACAATACCTCATTTAAAAAAAACTTTTAATTAAATGATCCCCATATCTATGAAAACGTCATCACAATCCAACACTAAACAGAAATCACTAGAAATGTCTTTCTTTTTTGCTTGGTTTCCTTTCTTTTTTTCTTTTTGTTTTTTGTTTTAAGGCTGCGATACATGAATCATGAAAGGAGATACTGGCAGAGAGCTTTTTAATCCTCTTAGAGCAGGAGATTGATTCTCAGATATTTCTTTATGCACCTTCTCCCTCATCATTTCCTTTATGGCCATCTCCCTGAACAGCTTTATAAAAGCTCAGCTGATGCTTTTGTCTAACCCGGAGGAAAGGCGGTGGTAGTGAGTCGAGGAGGCATCGCTAGCAGTCGCTGCCACCAGAACCAGATGGTCGTTTGTGTTGAGCCGTAGCAGGAGGCGAATTTAGGAACAAGCAGGAGAGGAAGGATCTTCTTTTCCGGTCACCTCAGATCGTGACTTGAAGTGCTGTGGCTGGAGGACTGCGTAATGTCGGTCCCTTTATATTATCAAGTCATTTAAGGCCCCCCGGTAGATGCCGGAAAAAAATAAAACTTGTAGCTTCTATTTTTACCTTTTTATAAACACATACAGAAGAGACTGACAAACTATTAGTTTACTTTGGGCACGGCGACTGTAAGAGCATCTGAGTAGAATGACAGCAGGAAGTCCTGTGTAGAAGCTCCAGGTTCACGTAAGAAATAGATCACTAAAAAGGTTTTGCCCCATCTTCTGGTCTGGAGAGTTGACACGTTGCTTGTAGTTGTAAAACCATGAAAAAGTTTACTCTTCTGGTACATTATCAGCAACTTAAAAGTTTTGACCTTAACATTTAAAATGCTTTTGCGGAGACATTATTTTAAAGTTTTAGCAAAGTTGACAGACTTCCTCTATGTTGCAATTATCTGTGTATGTATATTTTAAGGCAAGGAACACCCACGTTCTTTTAGATCCTAAAGTCAAACTATTGCTTCTTTTCTCTAAGTCCTCAGGTTCCTTTTTTTTTTTTAAAATACATCCCACCCATTTTTCTTCCTTTGGCGGTTTTTATTCCCCATTATCACTTGAACAAGGATCATTCTCCTACAGGATCAGGTGCTATTTCTTTCTTCTTCACCTGTCATCATCACTTCGTATACTGTAACATAGGTGAAGTCATGAGACTCATTTCCCCAGTGGAGTCAAGAAACTCGAGTGACTTTTTCTCAACTTACATACTAAATTGTTCCCATCGTCCGTGTTGAGGTTACAAATCATCAGAAAGCCAGGTAGTCTCTTCTTTTATTGAAAGATAACTTGTGTCGTTAAGAGAAAATAGAATTCATGTTATTCACTCCTTGCTGTTCTTATGAATAAATTTTCCATAGGAGAATTTACAGTATACTTAAAGGAAGAAAGAATCATTGGCCATCTTTTCTACCCTCTAAGTAAAAAATAAGGAAATGCCCGTTTTTGTTTTAAAACTTGTTTTCCGCATGAGGTTCTCCCTGAGCCAACTTTCATGCATACCTAGCCCGAAGTTGGAAAATGCGTGTTGATACTGGAAAGTCAGACACATTAAACAGAAATGCCATGTGGTTGACCTTCACGTGGAATGACCGGCTCGACATGTACGCGTGTGTGCATCCGTGTCCGTTAAGTACTTGTTTTTCTCTCCCGATTAATGGGGACACTCGAGTATGATACTCCTTTCAAGGGCTGTACCTCCCATCACTTTGGGTGAGGTCAGCTGTTTTCCATACTCATCGTTTTATGCTACCGCCTTTTTAAAAAGAACTAGTGTATCTTTGAAATAGCACAAAAATGTTTTAAGATTCATAATTACCAAACAACCTGTGACTAACTTGATGTCTTCACATCTAGAAGGTGTAAAAATATTGATATTTCAGTGATATTTCACTTGCTGCCAGAAAAAAAAAATATTCTCAGTCTTTTGTAAAAGGAAGGAGGATTTTTGCCTACATTTTTACTCTTTAAATAAAGACACTTATACGGTCATAATAACAATTATGTATTTCTTTGTGGGTTTTATTTTTTTTGTAATTTTACATAAAACAGTTATTTTCTATTTTTACTCAGATAAAATATTTGTGCATAAAATGTAAAAATAGTAATATGAGAAAAATAAAACTATTATACAGTATATTTCTGTGTTTTTGGAAGTTTTTTTCCCTGCATAAAAAAAAAATGGTTGTCAAATTCCTGGAATATTGGGTTGGAGGAAAATATGACCGTCTACATCTGCTGTATTGTGCATGAGTCCCATGTACTTAACTATCGATTTGGGAAGAACTGACTCCACAACTAAAATTAGATGTTACAGTTTAGTCTTTATTTTTTAAGTTTATTCATTTAGTTATTTTGAGAGAGAGAAAGAACAGGAGTGGGGGAGGAGGAGGGGCAGAGAGAATCCCAAGCAGGCTCCACACCATCAGCTGTCAGCGCACAGCCAGATGCCGGGCTCAAACTCACGAACCAGGAGATCGTGACCTGAGCCTGAGTCGGCTGCTCAACCGACGGAGCCACTCAGATGCCCCTAGAGTTTAGTCTTTATGAGAAAATAGATGAAATCGCATCCACAGAGCCAAACTGGTTTAGAACAGCAACAGAAGAAATGGTGACACTGAGTGTTAGTAATTGTCAAAAGGCAAGCCAACGATTCTTCAGGTAGAGGTTCTTGGTAAGCCATTTTTTTTTTTTTTTTAAACTAAAAAGAATTACCTGTTTATGTTGCCTGTGTAACAACAAGACACTTCAGCCAGGACCAGAGTATACGGAATCAAAGGATTCAGGGAAAAACGTGCTGTATGTTATTTATGGTCGAGCCAAACTCTGACATGCTTCAAAAATTACGGCTTGGTGAAATGAACTGCTTTAAAACACAATCTAATTTTATTAAGCTTGAAGTCATGAAAATAATCGGAAAATTAGGTGCATTTGTTCTCTCAAAACACTGGCTTTTTGTGTGTGTATGACTCGAAAGCTTCATTTGCAAGCCAACCACTTGTTTAAAAGGTTTTTTACTACTAGCAAACTGATTTAAAATACTAACTTAGACTGATTTTAAAAACCTCTGGTGAAGGACCACTTTTTTATTTCCAGTGTGTCAGAGACCGAAACTCTTACATAAAACTCTCAGATGCATGAGTAGAGGGGTGGAGGACATGGGAAATTGTTTAAAGGGTATAAATTTTTAGCTTTGTAAGACGAAAAATTTCTGGATATTGGTTACACAAGAATGAATATACTTAACATTACCAAACTGTACACAAACATGTGGGCAAGACGGTAAATTGTCTATTTTACCACAATATAAATGTTTTTTTGAAAAACGAATCACAAGAAGAATTTAATAATTCCATGTAACTCACCATATTACACAATACAGGGGAACAAACCTGATCATCTCAATAGAGGCAGGAAGAGTATCCAGTAAAATTTCACATCTGCTCCTGATAAAAACTGAACAAACTAGAATTAAGAGAACTTCCTTAACCTGATACAATATCTCTGAAAAACCTGCAGCTAACCTCATACATAATAGTTTGTCTTCCTTCTAAGATTTGTGAAAAGGCAAAGAGATAGAGCCTGTAAAATAAGAGAAAGCATACCGATTTAAAAAAAAAAAAAACAACTACAGTTAGAGGCTCCTTGGTGACAGTTTAGCATCCGACTTCAGCTCAGGTCATGACCTCACCGTTCTTGGGATTGAACCCTGATAGTGCGGAGCCTGCTTGGGATTCTCTCTCCCTCTCTCAAAATGAACTTTAAAACCACCACCACAACAATTAGAATTAATGAAAACAACTAGAATTAATCAATGAATTTAGTAAGGTATGGTACCAGGTCAACGTACAAAACTCAATGTTATTTCTACATGCTACCAACAAATAATTGGAAATTGAAATTTAAAAGTTCTCATTTACAATAGTATTTTGAAAACATGAAATAATTAGGGACAAATGTAACAAAATTTGTGCAAGACTCATCCAACGAAAACCACAGAAACTGCTAAGAAACTAATGAAAATCTGAATGGAGAGGTATACCGTAATTGTGAATTGGAAGTCTTAATTTTGTAAATGTTAACTGTCCCTAAGTTGGTGTATAAATAGTGCAATTCAACTCAAAATTCTAGGAGTCTTTTTTTGTAAACGAGCTGATGGTGAAATTTATTTGTAAGTGCAAATGACCCAGAATAGCCAAAATAATTTTGAGAAGAAATTAGAGTAGTGGCATTATGTAAACATTTGCTATTTAACACCACACTACGGGGTGCCTGGGTGGCTCAGTCAGTTGAGCATCCTACTCTTGATTTCACTCAGGTTGTGATCCCAGGGTTGTGGGATCGAGTCCCAAGTCAAGCTCTTCACTGAGCGTGGGGCCTACTGAATATTCTGTCTCTCACTGTCTCTCTGTGTCTGTCTGTCTCTTTCTCCCGCTCTCACTCCCTTTCTCTAAAAAAAAAAAAAAAAAAAAAAAAAAATTAAAAAAAAATGTTTTAAGTTGCTAAACTTAAAAAAAAAGCTACAGTAATTAAGATGTGGTGTTGAAATAGGGATAGACACGACCAATGAACAGAATAGAGTCCAGAAAAAGACTCACACGTAGATAGTTAATTGATTTTTTGGCAAAGGTGCCAAGGTAATTCAATAGGGGAAGGATGGTCTTTTCAACGAATGTTGGAACACTGGATATGTTTATGGAGAAGAATGAGCGTCACTCCCTACCTCGTATCACACGTAAACATCAGATGGATAAAGAAACAGATCGTCAACCTAAATATAAAGACCAAGACTCTAAAACATAAAACGAAATTTTCATGATCTTGGGGTAAAGATTTCTTAGATAAGATAGAAAAAGCAGAAGCATTAAAAAGTCAGTAAAATCGGGCACCTGGGTGGCTCAGGAGTTGAAGCGTCCCGCTTCCGCTCAGGTCATGAACTCACGGTTCCTGATTTCAAGCCATATATCAGGCTCTGTGTCGACGCTGCAGAGCCTACTTGGGGTTCTCGCTCCCTCTCTCCCTGTCTCTGTTTCTCTCAAAATAAATAATTTTTTTTTTTTTTTTTAGGTCAGCAAAATCAACTGCATCACCGTTTGTTGAAACCTCAGTTTTTTGATAGATCATTTTAAAAGGCAAAACACAGACTGGGAAAAATAATTGCAAAACATAATCTTACAAAGTTCTTATTTCACAAAACTATAGAACTCCTAAGAGTTCATGGCCAACAGGTTTCAACAAATACTTCACCAAAAAAAAATGATATACAGACATCCAGCAAAGCATATGAAAGCTAAAATTGTCGAAAATTTAAAAAGTCTCACGACACCAAGTGCTGGCGGTGGCATGGGCCCCGTGGAAAGTATGCACATTGCTGGTGAAAATGTAAACTAGCACACTTCTTTGGGAAAGGTAGACACATTTTTGTCCCAAGCCAGCAATTCCAATCCTAGGTGTTTACCTAACAGAAACGGTTATCTAAACAGAATACCTATTGAAGGACTGTATACTGGTGTTTACAGCACTTTATTCATAATGGCCCCAAACTGTGAACAATCCAAATGCCTGTCGACAGGGAACTGAATAAATTGTGGAATACCCAGACAGCAATAAAAAGAACTGAGCCCCTCTAGGAAAGGCATATCTCATCTCTAAGGACAGAAGGCAGATCAGGGGCCACCTAGGGCTGGGGATGAGGGTAACTTTCTGTATTGGGCACAATGAAATTTTGAGGGGTAATGAATATATCCCTACATTATGTTTTGTCAATGATTCCATGGCTGGAAAAATTTGCCAAAAACTCATTTTTTTTTTAATGTTTATTTTATTATTTCTGAGACAGAGACAGAGCATGAACGGGGGAGAGGCAGAGAGAGGGAGGCACAGAATCGGAAGCAGGCTCCAGGCTCTGAGCCATCAGCCCAGAGCCCGACGCGGGGCTCGAACTCACGGACCGTGAGATCGTGACCTCACGGACCGCGAGATCGTGACCTGAGCTGAAGTCGGACGCTTAACCGACTGAGCCACCCAGGCGCCCCTCCAAAAACTCATTTAAATGTACATTTAAAATGGCAGGCATGAGGATACCTAAATTACACCTCAACGAAGTTAAAAACTGAATTGATAGAAAAACAAAATGAAAAAGATTAAGGTACATATCCACTTAAAAAAAATTTTTTTTTTCCGGGGGGCGCCTGGATGGCTCAAGTCGGTTAAGCGTCCAACTTCGGATCAGGTCATGATCTTGTGGTTTGTGAGTTCGAGCCCTGCATCAGGCTCTGTGCTGACAGCTCAGAGCCTGGAGCCTGCTTCGGATTCTGTGTCTCCCTCTCTCTCTGCCCCTCCCCTGCTCATGCTCTGTCTCTCTCTGTCTCAAAAATAAATAAAAACATTAAAAAAAAAAAAAAAAGAAATGGAATTTAAAAAAAAGCAAAGAGGGGATGATTAGACAAATCTGCGGTATTGTATTTTTTAAGTCAAAATTTTTGGTGTCGAGTTCCAGAAATGGCAGGATTCCCATCCTGCTAAGACATTATTCAGGGACTCAAAATTCATCCTCACCTTTCTTGTTCCACAAGCTGAAAAAAAGCAGCTGTCAAGCAAAATTCTTATGACAAGTTCTTGTCAAATTCTGAGAACCAAACGAAGCAAAGCAGTGAAGTCTGAGAGCAGTTAAGTTTCAGGAGAATTTAGCAAACAGGAAGTCAAAAGGCTTTCAGAGGTGAAATCTTTCAGCTGGGTGGATTTAGGGCTGACATATTCCCTGATATGTACTGGATAAACTTTCATACTGCTGGGGAAAACATTCTCTCCTATTTATTTCCTGAGTAAAAATGATCTCCTCTCATCCCTGTTGAGAAATAAATAATGCCACGTATCTTCCCAAAGAAAAATAAAAGTAAGGTTATTTTCTACATTTTCACTTTGCGACGATATCGGAATGTCCTTTGGCTATTTGGTTTTCAAGTCATTGGCAAAATCTTTGAAACAGAATGATCCTGAGTGTTCTCTCTCAGATGAGAAGTAGTTGAACTTGTATCACCTTGTGGGACCCATTCAGAGTAAATGAGATACACCGTGGAAGCCTGAAGCCGTGTTCACTCCTTCTGAGTGTCAATGATTATCTCAGCCTACTAAAAAGAATCCCAGAAATCAGGAGTGAATGTTGTCCTTTAGACATCTTTACTCCAGAATCAGGATACTGGTTTCCTGGAGTAAATCTTCCTATATTTTCTCCATTCCCCAAAAGCTGATAACTAGATCAATTTAGTGTCTCTTTTGAGGTGGAGTGTGGATAGGGACAGTATTTCTTCACCCTGTTCTCTCTAATTGACATGCTTTTTCTTTTTGTCCTTCTTTTCTTCCCAGTTCTCTGCCTGTCAAAAATCTTATTGTTCTTTATTGTCCTGAATTGGTCATTCTCTCATTCTCAAACATACTTTCGTTTCCATCTAAGCCATCTATGCGATAGCAAATGTCAATTATCTACACTTGACCTCTCTCAGAATCCAAGAATAATATCTTCACCTGCTGACAAGGACATATAATAGAACATTTTAATCTAAATACAGTAAAACCTTGGTCTGTGAGCATAATTCGTTCCAGAAACATGCTTGTATTCCAAAACACTTGTATATCAAAGCAAATTTCCCCATAAGAAATAATGGAAACTCAGATGATTCATTCCAGAACCCAAAAACAGTCATATAAAAATGATTACAATCTTGTAATATAATACAAAATAATGAAGAAAATATAAAATGTAAAGAAAAATAAATTCACCTGTATTTACCTTTGAAAACCTTTGTGGCTGGTGTGAGGGAGACAAGAGAGAGGAGGGTTATTGTGTGGAATGACTTTCACTATCACTAAGGGAATCCCTGCTATTGGCTCAATGGAATCTTCTTCTTTCTGTACAACTTTAACAAGGAACCTATCCAATGGCACTTGTTTGCCTCCTTCTGAGGATTTCGCGGAAATGTGACATCGCATTGTGGTTAAACAGATTCACCTCTCACAATGCTACAGCCTTATTCGGGCGGTGATTTTCTGCAAAATTTTGCACTATTTTCCACATTTTACACATCTCCATTATCTCATTTGAAATGAGGGATTCCTCCTCCTCCTTTTCCTCCTCCTCTGCAGATGAGAGACAGACGCAGACTTCTTATAAAATCTTGCAATTTCAGCCACTCACATGCCTCGTTCGTGCTTCTTGGTGATCTCCTTCTTAACGTCCACTCTACTCATCTCCTTCTTCTTACCACCTTTCTTTTCAACCTTTTTCTGCATGGGGACCATTGTATATGCTCGCATGGACATTGACTACATGTACAGTGTTAATAAGCTCTTGTCATATATTGTATTTCATGTAACTGGCAATGAGGCAGCAGAGGAAAGTGTCTCTATCTGCAGGCAGCCTGACCTAGAATGAAGCAAAGCATTCCTAAGCTTACTCTTGTATGGAAAAGCGAAGGACTGTCCATAGGGGCTTGGAAATCCACCAGTGCCAGTTGCGGGCACCTTCCAACGTTCTGAAAAATCACCGATTTCTGCCAAACCCCACGGCCTGAGACCGGCATCCAAGCATGGGAGACAATCACCCACAATCCCGCAACGCGTGCGTGAGAGAGAGAGAGAGAAGAACCGTTAGTTCAGTTGTGATCATGTGACGTTCAGCATCACACAATATTCATATTGCAGGACATCACTTGTTTATCAAGTTAAAAGGCATTAGAAATGTTTGCTTGTCTTGTGGAGCACTTGCAGAACAAGTTCTTCACAATCCAAGGGCTTACTGTGGGTCAAAAAAAAGAGAGAGTTTTAATTCTCCAACTCACTTCTGCTCTTGTCAGTTTTTCCCTTCTCAGTACATAGCACCCCAATCCACTCAACTGCTCAAAAGGAAGGACTCAAAATTTTCCTGATTCCTCTGTTTTTCTCATTCTTACATCCAATCTATCAGTAAATATTTGATCACTAATATCGTCCATCCCCTCTCTTGCACCCCCACTACTACTAACCCCATTGTCCAAGCCCCTAACACTCAATGTGGATTTCAGGAAGAGCCTCTTCTAATATGGTAAGTTATATTGAATAATTTTTTTAATGTTAAACCAATCTGGCTTTCCTGGAATTAATCCCACTTGGTCCTGATATATATCATCATTTTGATACATTGCTGTATTGAATTTACTAGTATTTTGTTGAGGTTTTTTTTTTTGTTTTTTTGTTTTTTTTTTTTTTGCGGGGGGGGGGGGTTCTATAATTATAACGATATGCACCTATAATATTATTTTCTGGTCAGACTTGGGTTATCCATTTTATCCTGACCCCATAAAATAAGTTGAAAGGGTTTCCTTCTTCTCTAAATTCTGGATAATATTGATATTACTTCTTCCTTAAATATTTGATAGAATTCACCACTGAAATCATCTAGCCCTGGAGTTGTCTTTGTGAGAAGACATTAAGTTTATGATTTTAATTCCAGTACAGTTAACACGAGATGTACCATGTAGTGATTCAATAATACTATACATCCTTCCTCAGTGTCCATCATGGTAAGTGTACTCTTAATCCCCAACACCTATCCCACCCAACCCCCCCCTCCCACTTCCCCTCTGCTGGTAACCATCAGTTTTCTCTCTATAGTTAAGAGTTGGTTTCTGGTCTCTCTCTCTCTCTTTTTCCTTTGTTCATTTGTTTTATTTCTTAACTTCCACATATGAGTGGAATCATACAATATTTGTCTTTCTCTGACTGACTTATTTCACTTAGCAAAATTAAGATTTTTTATTTCATTTTGAGTCACTTAGGATAAGCTGATCTTTTCTTCAGGAAATTTGTCAATTTCATCTACGTTGTCAAATTGTTGGCATAAAGATACTATTTTTCTTTGAATGTCTATAGAATCTATAGTGATAACCTTGCTTGCATTCTTGTTATTGGTAATCTGGGTTTGTCTCTTTTCTCTTGGCTGGTGTTACTAGAGATTTGTCAATATTATTAATCTTGTCAAAGAATCATTTTTGTGGCTTGATTAATTTTCTCTACTATTTATTTTCTACTTTACTGATGTATTACTCTTACCTTTATTGCTTTCCTTCTTGTCTGGATTTAATATAATCATACTCTTTTGGTTTATTAGAATGGAAACTTATGTCTATTGATTTTACACACTAATTACTTTTTTACCATAAATATTTAAAGCTTGGGGTGCTTGTGTGGCTCAGTCGTTTGAGCATCCAACTCTTGGTTTTGGCTCAGGTCATGATCCCAGGGTTGTGGGATCGACCCCAAGTTGGGCTCTATGAACTGAGCATGGAACCCTCTTAAGATTCTCTCTGTCTCTCTCTCACTCTTTCTCTCTCTCTCTCTTTCTCCCTCTGAGTTGCAGAATCTCTTAGCAACCCCTCTGCTCATGCTCTCTCTCTCTAAAAAATAAAAAATAAAAATAAAGCTGAACATTTCTCCTAAACACAGCTTTATCTGCATCACACAAATTTTAGAACATTATAGTTTCATTATAATTCAGTTCAAATATATTCTAACTTCTCTTATGATTTCCTCTTTGCACCCTTGGCAGTTTTAAAATATGTTGTTTAATTTCGAATATTTATTACAGTCTTTTTATAATTATAAAAATTTATAAATAACCCACATTTCTCAGAAGGGTATTGTTTACATTTATTATGGAAACCCATAAAAATTCGATCTGCGAAAAATGATGAAGACAAATACCGTATGATCTCATGTACGTGTGGAATCTGAAAAAAAAATTAAAAAATTAAAAAATGTAAAAACAAAACAAAAGCAAAAACCCTAAGAAATGAGCTCATAGATACAGATTAGTGGTTGCCAGAGGCAGGGGGTGAGGGGTGGTCAAACTGGTGATGGGGATCAAAAGATACAAGTTTTGAGTTACAAAACAAGTAAGTCATTGTGAAGCAATGGGTAGCATGGCCACTATAGTTAATATTGTGTTGCACATCTTAAAGTTGTTAACGAAATGCATCACAAAAGTTCTCATCACAAGAGAGAAAAATATTTGTAACTGTGTGTGGTGACAAATGTTAATGAGACATTGTGGTGATCACTTTGCAATACGTACAAATATTGAATCATGTTCTACACCTGAAATTAACATAATGTTACATACACTCCATTAAAATTTTTTTACAATGATGCTACATAGGGGCGTCTGGGTGACTCAGTAGGTTGAGTGTTCTACTCTTGATTTCTTTTGGCTCAGATCATGATTTCACAGGTTTGTCAGTTCGAGCCCCGGATTGGGCTCTGTGCTGACAGCCCAGAGTCTGCTTGGGATTCTCTCTCTCCCTCTTTCTCTACCCCTCCCCTGCTGGTGCGCTCTCTCTCTCTCAAATAAATAAATAAATAAATAAATAATTTAAAAATTAAAAAAAACTTAATGATACTGCATGGAGCACCTGGGTAGGTCAGTCAAGTTGAGGGCCCAACTCTTGACTTTGGCTCTGGTTATGATCCCGGGGTCCTGAGTGACCAGGACCATCCCAGGGTTATGATCCTGGGGTCCTGGGCTTAAGCATGGAGCCCGCCTGCTTAAGATTCTCTCTTTCCCTCTTCCTCTGCCCCTCTTCCTCCCTCTCTCTCTCAAAAACAAAACAAAACAAAACAAAACAAACAAACACCTGACATTACGTATTATAGGACAAATGAAGCACATTTTATTAAGGGGAAAAACAGGTTAGGACCTACTACTCAAATATTTCACTTTGAGGTATATGTACATCTGTACAGTTGGCCCTTGAAAAAGGCAGGGCTTGGTGTAACTTTTGAGTCCTCAAATATTTACTACAGCCTGCTATTGACCAAGAGTCTTACTGATAACATAAGCAGTCAATTAATACATAATTTGTATATGTATCATATACTGTATTCTCACAATAAAGGAAGCTAAACTAAAGATGTTACTAAGAAAGTCATAAGGAAGAGAAATTACATTTAAAATACTATACTGTATTTACTGAAAAAAACCCATGCATAAGTGGACCCATGCAGTTCGAACCCACATTGTTGGTTTTTTTTTTTATAAACTTTGTTTATTTATTATTTCTGAGAGAGAGAGAAAGAGAGCATACAAGCAGGGGAGGGGCAGAGAGAGAGGGAGACACAGAATCCGAAGCAGGCTCTAGGCTCTGAGCTGTCAGCACAGAGCCCAACGTGGGGCTCGAACTCACAAACTGTGAGATCATGACCTGAGCTGAAGTTGGATGCTTAACTGACTGAGCCACCCAGGCGCCCCAAACCCACATTATTCAAGGGTCAGCTATATATGTAAATCATGCACATTTACGTATATGTGATATTTACACTACAGCTAACTTTTAAGAAATGTGGATATTGTTCCTCACCAGACCTTTTTACTCTCTTCAGAATCTTCATGACTTTGGCCATGTGAAAGAAAACCTAGAACTGAGCCTACAAGTAGGGTTTGAGGAGAGCTGAACTGTTCCACATAAGAGGATAAAATTTGGGGGGGAGCCTAGGTGGCTCAGTCGGTTGAGCCTCCGACTCTTAATTTCGGCTCAAGTCATGATCTCAGGGTTGTAAGATCGAGACCCTCTTCGGGCTCTGTGCTGAGCGTGCAGCCTGCTTAAGATTCTCTCTCTTTCTCCCTCTGCTCCTTTCCCCCACTCGAGCTCCCTCTCTCTAAAAAAAATGAAAAAAAAAAAAAAGAAAAAGAAAAGAAAAAAAGATAAAATTTTGTTCCTGTTGACCCAGAAAATAAGGGAGAAGAGGAAAGCTGAGTGTGGTGTCTGTGAAGGTTGAGTTGGAGAATCTCTTAGCAAGATGGATTCCAAATGTGGAATTCTAAGATGTTGGCCTTGCTGTATACCCTTCACTATCCCCTGCTTGCACCTGCACAATTCTGTCTCCAGTACAAATGGACTGAATAGGTAGATTTGGAGGCACCAAATCCGCCAAGAAACGTAACTGAATCTTCAAGAGTGGAAAGCCTCCCCGCTGACATTGTGTTTGTGTGTGTCTACATTTGAGTATATCTGTGTATGACGTTTAAGTAATTCACTAAAATACAAACATTTGTTATCTCTAGGTGAGAGAATTATGACTTTTTTTTTTTTTAATTTTTTTTTTCAACGTTTATTTATTTTTGGGACAGAGAGAGACAGAGCATGAACAGGGGAGGGACAGAGAGAGAGGGAGACACAGAATCGGAAACAGGCTCCAGGCTCTGAGCCATCAGCCCAAAGCCTGACGCCGGGCTCGAACTCATGGACCGTGAGATCGTGACCTGGCTG
Source organism: Panthera tigris (assembly GCF_018350195.1). Taxonomy (NCBI): domain Eukaryota; kingdom Metazoa; phylum Chordata; class Mammalia; order Carnivora; family Felidae; genus Panthera; species Panthera tigris. The sequence continues at coordinate 18,670,772 of NC_056668.1, read as the reverse complement.
AAGTCGGACGCTTAACGGACTGCGCCACCCAGGCGCCCCGAGAGAATTATGACTTTTAAAAATTTGTATATTCCACATTTTCTACATTAAAACTATATCACTGTACTCGCACTTTCAATCACGGTCAAAATGGAGGAAGAGGTACTATGGTCTGAATGTCTGCGTCCTCCAGAAATTCACGTGTTGAAATCCTACGACCCAAGGTGATGAGATTAGGAGGTGAAGGTCATGAGGGAGGAGCCCCCATGAATGAGATTAATAACCTACCTGAGGCCTGAGAGAGAGAGAGCTGGACCCTCCAGCACGTGAAGACAGCCTGGAAGAGGGCCCTCCCCCTGCCCTGCTGGCACCTGATCTTGGAATTACAGCCTCCAGAACTTCAGGAATGAATTTTTGTTGTTTAGAAGCCACCCAGTCTGGGGTACTTTGTTATGGCGGCCCGAATGGACTAAGACACGGGACTGGATCTATCTTCCCTCCATAAACATACGCAAAACCAGGGGGTGGGGGAATGTAAAACCTTTTTCAGACATGGAAAACCAGGCAGCACAGAACCAGGATCCTCAGGGAAGGAAAGGAGATGAGGGCTCAAATGAGATGAGCCCTACGATGGCCCGGTTTACTGCACGGACTGAGTCCAGCGTGCAGCTCGCAGTGGGGGGACACGGAGCCCAGAGAGAGAAGAGCGGGAAGCCGAGGCAGCCGGAGTGTGCAGAGCACAATGGCAGGTCTCCCATATGTGGGACTCCCCACGGCCAGGAGAGAGCCCCCCGACAGGAGCTCACATACAGCCATACGTGCTTCCACCAGATAGAGGTGGAATTCAATTCATCCAGGAGTGGAGTTCTCAGGCTAGCTACTTACGTTTGCCCTGGTCCCAGATAACAAAGCTTAAAAAGCAAGCCTCGTTCCAGGATGAAGTTCAAGATTACCAGTAAGGGGGCAGCCAGGTGGCTCAGTCGGTTGAGCGTCAGACTTCAGCTCAGGTCATGATCTCGCGGTTGTGAGTTCGAGCCCTGCACCGGGCTGGCCGGTATCAGCATGTAGCCTGCTTTCAGATCCTCTGTCCTCCTCTCTTTCAGCCCCTTCCCCGCCTGGGCTCTCTGTCTCAAATAAATAAACATTAAAAAAAATTAAAAAGATACCAGCAGGAATGAAACATAATAAAGCATTGCTTCATTACATTATTAAAAACAAAAACAAAAAACCAAAAACCTTAGCCCTCAAATTCCAAGTAAAAATGCTAATTGATTTTCTTCTTTTATTATTTTTTAAATTTTTATTTAATTTATTTTTTTTTAATTTACATCTAAGTTAGCATATAGTGCAACAATGATTTCAGGAGTAGATTCCTTAAAGCCCCTTACCCATTTAGCCCCATCCCCCCTCCCACAACCCCTCCAGTAACCCTCTGTTAGTTCTCCATATTTAAGAGTCTCTTCTGTTTTGTCCCAGTCACATGATATTTGTCTTTTCCTGACTGACTAACTTTGCTTAGCAAAATACCTTCTAGTTCCATCCACATAGTTGCAAATGGCAAGATTTCATTCTTTTTGATTGCTGAGTAATACTCCATTGTATTACACACCACATCTTCTTTATCCATTCATCTGTCGATGGACATTTGGGCTCTTTCCATACTTTGGCTACTGTTGATAGCGCTGCTATAAACATGGGGGTGCATGTACCCCTTTGAAACAGCACACCTGTATCCCTTGGATAAATGCCTAGTAGTGCAATTGCTGGGTCATAGGGTAGTTCTATTTTTAATTTTTTGAGGAACCTCCATACTGTTTTCCACAGTGGCTTCACCAGTTTGCATTCCCATTGATTTTCTTCTTTTAAATTATTTTTAGCATTCTGGGGCTCCTGGTTGGCTTAGTCGGTTGAGGGTCTGACTCTGGCTCAGGTCATGATCTCAGGGTTGATGAGTTCCAGCCCCACATCAGCTCACTGCTGTCAGCTCAGAGCCCGCTTTGGATCCTCTGTTCCCCGCTCTCTGCCCCTCCCCCACTCAGGCTCTCACTCTCAAAAATGAACAAGCACTAAAAAAAAAGAAATTACTTTAGCATTCTTTTATGGCACTTAACAGAGCCTATATTTTGTGGGTTTTATCCAGTTGCACCGTAAATGATTTTATCTAGTTGTGTTGCAGATTCCTGGGAGACCAAGAAGACCCAAGATGTATGTATATTTGTAGCTCTCTTGCATTGTTGATACTTTATTATAATCTGATTTCAAAATTACGTCTGCCTAATAATAAATGACTATTACATAGAGTTATCCAAAAGTATTAATTGCCATCTAATTTGTATAATTCTACTTTTTTTAAAATGTGAGGGTCAGCTTAAGAATCACTCATCTTGGGGGCACTGAGGAGGGCACCTGTTGGGATGAGCACTGGGTGTTGTATGGAAGCCAATTTGACAACAAATTATATTAAAAAAAAAATCAGTCATCTTGGGTGAGTCAGTCAGTTAAGCGTCCAACTCTTGATCTCTGCTCAGGTCATGATCTCCCGGTTTTGTGAATTTAAGCCCCATGTCAGGCTCTGCGCTGACAGCCCAGAACCTGCTTGGGATTCTCTCTTCCTTTCTCTCTACCCCTCCCCTGCTTGTGCTCTCTCTGTCTTAAAATAAAAAAAAAATAAACATTTAAAAAATAAAATAAAATCACTCATTATTGCTAGTATGTTTCTTCAAGGTGCGAGCCAAAAATATGGACTAGTTAGTTCTCATGGTCGTTTTTATAGTAATAAAAAATAATTTTTATTATTTACATTGGAATTTGAAAAGTCCTTTTTTGAAAAACAGCGGAGATTCTTTTTGTGGTACTTATACGGAGATTATTTGAGAAGTACTTTTTTGTGAGTAGTATTTCTAAGTAAGATAGGAAAAAATATGAATTTGGGGGTTTCTGTGATGCTTAGAGGGTCCAGTTCCAACTATTTCCAGTTGATGTCACTGTGGCAAAGGTATCTGAAACATCTGGCGTAAAAGCAGTAGAGAGGAGAGAATGCAAACCTAATAATGTGACTGAACCAAGAGGAGGCGTATATTTTGGTAAATTTGCTAAAATGAGGATGGGGAGAGGGGCAAAACATCAGAATTCAGTTCTTGGGACGCATTTGTCTGATCTTATCTGAGTCAGCAAATAGGGAACAAAGCTGTAATGAGTTCGGAAGCTGCTGAACCGGCTTCTCTTTGTGATGACCGAGCAGGTAAATCTTTGCCACCGAAGCAGAGAAGCATTGAGGTAGCAGGTTACACCCTTTACTGCGGCTTCCATGCTCTTTAGAAAGAAGGAAATGGACCCCTTAAGGCTGTATTTCTGGCAATGGTCTGGGATAGTGTCTCCGTCCCCCGCAGGACCACAGGACAGATAACCAAGGAAGTCGGAAGCCAGCACAGCCTTGTTTATTAAAAGGAGTGGTAATGATTCTGAGTGTCTGAAAATCAACAGAAGTTTGGGATAAAAATGACTGCCTGGGCCCTTTATGGCTCCAAAGTAAGTAATAGGTCCTTAAGTTCCAGCAGCTGTTTGGGGGCACCTGCATCTCTCAGTGTCAGTGTTAAGTGACAAGGTAAAGGAACTTACATAACTCACCACCGTTCATCAGCGAGCATTCACTAGGTATTTTTCTGAAATGGGAAAAACATGCCTGTTTTCAGACACGATTCAGCTGTGCAGGGAGGCAAACAGATGTATCCATTAACACTCCCCACAGAGCATATTGTGATATTCGCAAGTGGAAAGTGTGGGAGCCGAGGTCACACGAATGTTTTCCGTGACGAAACCTGCCTTTACAGGACCTTGATTTTCAAGGAGATTCTCATTTTAGACCATTTCCTGTTGTCATGCTTGAGGTGAAAGGTGGTTTTTCCAATTAAGACAACAATAAGTTGCATCTTGCCTTGTTTACAAGAATAGCTATTCTTGTGTGTGTGTGTGGTTTTTAAAAGTTTGGGGTTATTGTTTTCTTTCTGTCCAAAAGTAGGAAACTGAACCTGTTTAAGATTCAATTTGGAAAAGAAAAAAAGAAAAAGATTCAATTCACTCCACCCCAGTGAAGACAGTGGTTTTTGCAAAGCTGAAGGAAATTCAAGGTAAGACTGCGAGATGTCATTGGTACTAAAGCCAGAACTGAACACATCAACTAAGAATTGCTTTTCCTGTTTTAAATCTTATGAATCGGTAATAATGACGATCATGGAGCGCAGCCTGTATGTGGAATTCTGCTGGACAAAGTCGGGATGGTGTGGCCCTTCCTTGTCATCCACAGCTTTGCCTGCTGAAGTCCTCTGTTGGTAAAGTCATAGCCCTCAGGGGAAGGCCTGGGACAGGGATTTATGGGGAAGGCACTCCGTCCTCAGATGCAGAGATGGGAGAAAATCAGTGTCTTAAATCCCTCATAGGTATTCTAAAAACAGGCACTGAGGGGCGCCTGGGTGGCTTAGCTGGTTAAGCATCTGACTTCAGCTCCTGATCTAGCGGTCCGTGGGTAAGATTAAATAATAAAAGTAAATCATTAAATAAAAACAAAATAAATAAAAATAATAAATAAATAATAAATTATTAAAAAAAAAAAAAAAAAACAGGCACTGAAACAATGAGATGGCTTGAAAGCCACAGAGGTGACTAGGGTTTTCATGCCCTTGACTAGGACTTGATTACAAGCGTATTGCTGGTGAACTAGGGAGACTCTAGGCCCTAGGGTCTTGACTCTGCTCAGCCCAAAAAATGTTGCAGAAGGTTCTTGGTGTCCTAAGAAACAATTCAGGACAGGCGCGCCCGGATGGCTCAGTCGGTTAAACGTCCGACTTTGGCTCAGGTCATGATGTCACAGTTCATGCGTTTGAGCCCCTCGTCAGGCTCTGTGCTGACAGCTCAGAGCCTGGAGCCTGCTTTGGGTTCTGTGTCTCCCTCTCTCTCTCTGCTTCTCCCCCGCTTGCACTCTGTGTGTGTCTCTCTCTCAAAAATAAATACATGTTAAAAAAATTTTTTTAAAAAAAGGGAAAGAATTCAGGACAGACAGCACAGCAAATAAGCAACACAAACAGGAAAGCTTAAGAAAGCAAAAGTACACTCTGGAGATAAGAGAGTGGGTGAGTTTGAGAGAGCCCTCGAGCTATGCGCCCTGGGGTTTGGGTTTCTATCTTCTAACAGTTAGCTAGGAGGTGAAATATTCATCACACAAGGTGGAGATTTCTTGGAAACAGAGTCTCCTGCCTGTTCTTCCTTATTTGGTCAGGGATTTCCTGTCATGGCAGGCGCTATCTTAGGCCCCTCTGGTGTGATTGGCTTCCTGTGGAGTGCCACCAGGACAGGCCTGTGACTTTCCCCATAGCTGGCTGTGACTTCCCCTTTGCTGGCCTCCAGGTATCCTCGTAGAACCTAAACTGCCTACTCTAACATGTGGACCTTGAATGGGATTCCTAGTATTGTCAGATTTTTTTTTACCTCAATACCCGGGATTCGTTGTCTTGCTGTTTCAGAGAATAAAGAGCTGGACACAGAGTAAAATAAGCAGCAGGAAAAAGTGTCATTGAGTAAGATTAGAAAGTAAGAATAGTATGAAAGCTCTCTTTGCTGAGCGGGGACATTCGAAAGTGAATGCCCCTGGACTATAGGCAAAGACCTTTGTTTTATAAGGTTCTGGTTGCCCCCTCCCCCCACCTTCCCTTCCCTCTTGTTCCTTCTCAGGTTTTACCCTTATCGACTGGATAACTCTAAGTGCTGAGTTGTCCATTCCTGATTGGCTCATTTTCATTGCACGAAGGGTGGCCATATGGTTCCTTGTGGGTCATACGTTTTATGGTCAACTACTTATTTTTAGTTAGGTCTTTCGTCACATTCCTGAGGGAAACCTGAGGGGGAGTTTGTGGGGTCTGTTACCCCATTCTTAAGAGGCAACTTACACCAGAGGGGGTTTGCTGTTGTCAGGCCCTCCCAGCATTGTTCCCAAATGTGTGCTTTTTCCCACCCAGGGAACTCGGGTCCACATCTTTCCCTCTGTGCCTACCGAATCCTATCTTTTCCTATTATACTAGGAACACACAGTTTGTTCCTAGAAAAAGATCTCTGAAGTAACTTAAACACATGGAGGAGGAGAGAAAAATCCAAGGAAGAGGGACAGTCATAATGACAAAGGTGAAGTGGAGAATGGGAAAGAGATGAGAGGAAATGATGATTCCTGTTCACAGAATAATCTAGAAAGAAAATCGTCCTTGTAAAGCAAATTTTGTCCAAATGAATCTCGTTTTTCAAGTTTGGGTTTAGTATTCGTAGCCAGACAGTTGCCAATTTGTCTGTTGGAACTGTGTTTAAGTATTTTTTTTTTTTAATGTTGATTTATTTTTGAGAGACAGAGACACACGGATCGTGAGCAGGGGAGGGGCAGAGAGAGAGGGAGACACAAAATCCGAAGCAGGCTCTTGGCTCTGAGCTGTCAGCACAGAGCCTCACGCGGGCTCGAACCCACGAGCTGTGAGATCATGACCTGAGCCGAAGTCAGGTGAACTATTTTCTTAATCCAGAATTTCCCAGTGATCTGGGAATTTCCTCTGTATCTCTAGGTTTCAACAAATTTTGATTAAATGTCTGTTTGTGCTAGCAGTATAAAAGAAGCATTTGTGATACCCCTACCAAACTGCCCCATAATACATTGAAATGACTCTAGGATTGAGATTTCATGGTAGGATAAAATTACAAAAACAATACAAACAATAATATCTCATTTTGCTAGGGCTGCGTTAATACACGGGAGGGGGTTTGCTGTGGTCAGACCCTCCCAGCCTTGTTCCCAAGTGTGTGTTTTTTCCCACCCAGGGACCTCAGGTCCTAACCCTTCCTTCTCTGCCTAATGAGTCCTATCTTCTCGTATCATAAACATTTAATTTACAGTTCTGGAGGCTGGAAGTCCAAGATCAGTGTGTCAGCAGAGTTGGATTCTTCTGAGGACTCTCTCTTCTTGGCGGATGGATGGCCATCTTGTCTGTTGTCTTCGCACAGTCTTCCCTTTATACGTCTGCATGTCTGTGTCCTAATCTCTCATGAGGACACCAGTCATATTGGGTCAGGTTTCACTTTAATAACCTCGGTTTAACTTAACTACCTCCTTAAAGGTATTATTTTGAAAGACTAAAATTTTGAAGGACTAAATTCTATCCTCCTTATTTTGAAGGACTAGTGGTCAGCATATGAACGGGTGGGGAGACATAGCCGAGCCCACAGCAAACAAGGTGAACAAACCCACAAACCAGTAATCCCAGGTGGATGACACACGGCCTCAGACATTTCATTTGGCCAAGTCAGGAGTTTAAAAATAGCAACACAGGATATTGTAGGGAAGGAAAATTTGTCCTTTCTTCCTTTCTAGGTTCTTTGGATGGCCTAATCATTAAATTGAAGTAAGACAGCTTAACAGGAAAAAAGCCAGATGTAATTTTCATACATGTGAGAGCCCCAGAAAAATATGGGACTAAAAAAGTGACCACAGCAGGAAGTTGATGTTCTTTTTAAAAAAATTTTTTTTTCAACGTTTTTTATTTATTTTGGGGACAGAGAGAGACAGAGCATGAACGGGGGAGGGGCAGAGAGAGAGGGAGACACAGAATCGGAAACAGGCTCCAGGCTCCGAGCCATCAGCCCAGAGCCTGACGCGGGGCTCGAACTCAGCCCAGAGCCTGACGCGGGGCTCGAACTCACGGACCGCGAGATCGTGACCTGGCTGAAGTTGGAGGCTCAACCGACTGCGCCACCCAGGCGCCCCAGGAAGTTGATGTTCTTTTAGATACACACACACACACACACACACACAAAACCCCAATAAATGCATGAAGAATTGACAACACAAAGGGATTTGGGCTTGGAGTAGTAAATTAGTGAGGAAGTAACAAAGTTTGCTTACACAGACTTCTCAGTCCTAAAGTCTACCTCTGATGATAAGAATGACTTCTACCCTCCTGGTACAGGGAGGGCGGGTGGGTACCTTTCAGAGGGGAGATCTACTTCCTGCTCTCAGGGGGACAAAGGATTGTCAGAGTGTCCTTGCACTGACAATTTCTCGAGTAACTTTAATTTGTAATAACCATCATGCCAAAGTGGCATATTTTGGGATGGTATATTCTGCTCCCCTTCACTATTATCGTAATTTAATAAAGGAAATAATTTATTAGTGGGAAAAAAGAATAAATAATAAATCAGTAATAAATGATTAAGTGTTAAATAATTTCTTGATTAATAAAAGATTCATTATTAAAGAACAGTCAAGGAATAGGGGCCCCTGTGTGGCTCAGTCAGTTAAGCATCCAACTTCAGCTCAGGTCATGATCTCATGGTCTGTGAGTTCAAGCCCCACACTGGGCTCCATGCTGACGGCTCAGAGCCTGGAGCCTGCTTTGGATTCTGTGTCTCCCCTTCTCTCTACCTCCCCTCACCCCGCCCATTGCCATGCTCTGTCTCTCTCTCTCTCTCTTTTAAAAATAAATAAACATTAAAAAATTTTTTTTCAAAGAATAATCAAGGAATAAAGGAGTATTCTTTAAATACAATCAACTTTAAAAGCAAACATTTATAGATATGTCTTTGTTTTTAGGACCAGCAAAATCTTGACATCTTTATTAGTGACTGATGCTGATCTGCCAGAAGAGAGAACAAAGTAATTGTGGGTTTATTTTTGGTTTTTGTTTTTTGGGTTTTTTAGAGAGGGAGAGAGGGAGAGAGGGAGAAAGAGAGAGAGAGAGAGAGAGAGAGAGAGAGAGAGAGAGAGAATCTTAAGCAGGCTCCATGCTCACAACATGGGGCTTGATGCGGGGCTCAATCCCATGACCCTGGGATCGTGACCTGACCAAAATCAAGAGTTGGACGCTCAACCAGCTGAGACACCCAGGATCCCTGAGAACAAAGTAATTGTAACGTGGTGCTCTAACTAAACTGTGGTATTTCAAAACCTTAATCACACTGGCAGACACATTGCAGGAAGTGAAGATCTAAATATATACCGAGGCGTCCATTCTGGGGAAACCGCCAGAAGGGATTATTTGGCTAGGGGTAGATTAACCAGATACCGTAAACCAAAAAGGAACGCCTAAAGATGTAGAAGGGTCTGTGTAATATAATTGAAAGAGAGGGGTTGGTGGGGGGAGGAATTAAGACAGGGGGGCACTTGTAGACAGTGTATCACATTTCTCTGCTTGAATTTAACTGCACACGCCTATGATTTGCTACTCGTTTTTATGGACGTGTGTGTGTGTTGTTGCTTCTGTCATTTGAGAAATTGTTCGCCAGTGATCAGGAGCTGAGACGTGATGTTGGTGAAAACCCTGGGAAGCCCCGTCTTCATCTTGCACAAAGAGGGAAGTAACAGCCCAGATGGAATTCAGCCCAGACTATGCTGCTGAACTGCTGTTTGCAGAGCTGTTAAAACAGAATCATCCATATTTGGAGACACGTTCTGATGTTGTACTCATGTGTTCTGACGTTAATTCCCTACAGAGGCCCTATGACAAATCTAAAGCCCTGTAGGCAAGGGATATTCTCACGTTAATTATCCCAGGAAGAAGTGCGTTCTACAGGAGGGAATGGAAACTGATAATTCAGGGTTAGATTGGCTTGGGATGTAAACCCATCTAGAGGAAGACTCAGCGGGGAAGTGGATGGAGTCTGGCTCCGTTGTGTGGGTTTTCTGCTGGTAGGATGGGATGCTAACGTCAGGAGACCAGCTCAAGGGTACTCTAGCAGAGAATGAGACTCCCTGTCTCCATGCACGTTGGGTCAAGGCACCCAACAAGGGTGACTCTTGTCCGAGGGGCTCTGGCAGCCGCAGTGTCCATTGAGAGCTAAAAGAAAACTGTTGTCCATTGCATTGAAATGACTTTCTATAACCCTGAACCTTGAGTAAAGTCTTACTAAAGACTGCAACCTGTCTCAACTGTGCAATGAGAAAACAAAGAGCTGGTTCTGCACTTGCCCCACGTGCGAAGGCTTTGCCATCGTTAGACAAGACACGGATGTCTTGATGTGATTTAAAACTTTTTATATTTTGTTCATCGTGGATTTTTTTGCATTCATTAAAAAAACATTGCATCGGGGCGCCTGGGTGGCTCAGTCGGTTGGGCGGCCGACCTCGGCTCAGGTCATGATCTCACGGTCCGTGAGTTCGAGCCCCGCGTCAGGCTCTGTGCTGACAGCTCAGAGCCTGGAGCCTGTTTCGGATTCTGTGTCTCCCTCTCTCTGACCCTCCCCGTTCATGCTCTGTCTCTCTCTGTCTCAAAAATAAATAAAAAAACAAAAACAAAAAAAAACATTGCATCAAAATATTGTTTACTTCAATCACCGGATGTCGTTGGTGCTTCTGTAAATGTTGTACCTTATTACCAGTTCCAATTCTTTCACGTCTTAAAATTCCGGGGTCTGTTTTCCAATGAGACAAGGAGTTTTAAGTTTCCAAGTTCACGGAAAATGAAACAAGAGATGTAACAATAAGGTTTTACATCACAGTAGGAAAAAGCTTAACAAAACACACAAAAGTATTTCATGACGCTAAGAGCTGTCAGCATATGCATAAAAACTTCCTCAGCAAATGATACTCAACACAGAGAGGAAAGAAGAGAGGAAAGAAACCACTACAGCCTTTGGCATGGTGGTGGCAGTCTAAATGTGACGGTCACATCAACAAATCACTGGGAGCATGAAATTCTTGGCCTAAAACGGTGCATTCTGATATGATACGATATATTTATGCTTCTTTTTGGATACGGCACGAGAGCGAATTGAAAATATCTCTACCTATACTTGGGAATAAATCTCGACTGTGGGAATATTATGTCACATTCACAGCATCTTCTTCTTGAATTTAGCATGGAAAAATGAAAATTAAATATCTGGAGACCTTCTGGTTTCGGTTCCAACGTGTAAAGAGCTTGAAAGTTGACATTCCTGGGTTCACAATAAGAAAAGGCTGAACAAACTGAAAAGCCACAGCTTTTCTTGGATCCATCAGAGAGTTGAAGTTACAGGGTGGATAGGCAAGTTGTATTCAGAGTCACCGCCAATACCTGCTTAAAAGGAACAAAACTTGGTGGAACTATAAACTAGTAGGAAGACTTAACTCGCAAGTTTGATCAACTCCTGAAGGCTGCAGATGAATTAGCTTGAGGGTTGGAAACCCCTGAGGCCCAGTCTAAAAGGGGCCTTTCCTACATTTTACCGAAGACTTTCCTACATTAAAAAAAATAATAATGTTTATTTATTTTTGAGAGAGAGACAGAACGCAAGCAGGGGAGGGGCAGAGAGAGAGAGAGGGAGATACAGAATTGGAAGCAGGCTCCAGGCTCTGAGCTGTCAGCACAGAGCCCAATGTGGGGCTTGAACTCACGGACTGAGAGATCATGACCTGAGCCAAAGTTGGATGCTTAACCCACTGAGCCACCCAGGTGCCCCCTAAAACCTCCCTACATTTTACCTCAGGAGTCCCATCACCTTCTCATGATGAAGAGCCAGGAAAGATCCCCTCTGACTCTAGTGGAGAGAAAGAATAGCCTTTGTAAACGGCCCAGAGCATTCTCCATAACAAAGGAGAACTCTGTCGAATAGACTTCCCCAGAGCATTATCTCCACTGGGGAAGGGCATCTCTGCCACTCTACCCACCACCAGACTTCTCCCTTAAGGAGGGAAGATAAGAAACGTTTGTGAAGGTCACAGCCCAGAGACCGACAGAAATGCTGGGATTTAATCCAGAGATTAAAGAATGCGTCTCTGCCCCCCACACCTTATCACCACACCCACACTGCTCAGGTATCATAATAGTGGACTGCTGTTACAATGTCTTTGATTCCTCGAATTTCCTTTTGATTCTTTTCTTAGAAAATAAAAAACTGCAGGCTGCAGGCTACGGAGTAGTTCTTAAGGGGTCGCAAAATCAACAGGGGAGACAAAAACACGGACACTAGAGGAGTCTGAAGCCATTAGCACCTACAGTTACAGTAAACGCAGCCCGATTTCTTAAATTAACATTAAAAAAAAACGCATTGTAAAGCCTTATAACTTAGGTCTTATTACCTGATACATAACGTCTGGGCTTCAGAAAATTTTCCAGACATGCTGAAAGGCAAAAAAAAAAAGAAAAAAAAAAAAAAAAGCAAAACCCAGAGACAGTATGAGCATCAGAACAAGACTCAGATATGACACAAGGTTTGGATCAAGCAGGGAATTTAAAATAAGTATGATTGCTGTGGCCTGAGCTGGAACGGAAAAAGTAGGTAACATGCAATAGCAGATGGAAAATGTGAGCAGAAAGATGGGAGCTCTAAGAATCAAAATTAACGGCTAGAATTCAAAGTCCTGAAACAGAAATGCAGAATGCTCATGGTGTGTTTATTAGTAGACTGGATGTAACAGAGAAAAGAGGGGCGCCTGGGTGGCTCAGTCGGTTGAGCGTCTGACTTCAGCTCGGATCATGATCTCGCGGTCTGTGGGTTCGAGCCCCACATCAGGCTCTGTGCTGACAGCTCAGAGGAGCCTGGAGCGTGCTTCAGATTCCGTGTCTCTCTCTGCCTCTCCTCCACTCGCTCACTCTCTTTCAAAAATAAATTAAAAAAAAAAAAAGCATTAAAGGAAAATAACAGAGAAAAGAATCGGTGAGTTTGATTTGTCAATAGAAACTTCCCAAACTGAAATTCAAAAAGAAAAAAAAAGAATGAATAAAATGGAACAGATCATCCAACGCATGTGGATTAATTTCAGACAGTGTAACTTGTCCCTAACTAGAATACCAGAAAAAGAATAAAGAGACTGAAGGAGGAGAAATGTTTGAAGAACTTGTAGCTGAGAATTTTCCAAAATTAATAAGATATAAAACAACAGGTCTAGGAAGCTCAGAGAACACCAGCTAGATAAATACCAAAAAAAGTCTGTACATAGGCATATCACATTCACATTCAAACTGCAGAAAGACAAAGACAAAGAAAAATCTTAAGTTTGAATGAAAAAAAAATCCTTACATCTCGAAAAACAAGGATAAGAATTACAGCCGACATCTCATCAAAAAACCCACAAGTAAGAAGAGTGAAGTGAAATATTTAGAGCATAGAGAGGAAAAACCCCACCAACCTAGAATTCTAAATCCCACAAAATTATCCTTTAAAAATGAAAGGGAAATAAAGACTTTTTTCAGGCAAGCAAAAATTGAGGGTGTCCACTGCCAACAGACATGTCCTACAAGAAATGTTTAAAGATGTTCTTCAAGGAAAAGAAAGCTGACACGGATGTAGAAACTCAGATCTACGTGAAGAAAGAAGATGCTGGAAAAGGGATACGTGAAAATAGAATACAATCTTTTATGAAAAGGAGGAATCGGGATACTCTGTTATAGAGTGTCTGCATGATGTGTGGCATTATGTTATCTGAAGGTTGACTTAGATTAGTCAAAAATGTATATTGCAAAAAAAAATGTGTAATGCAAACTCTAGAGCAACCACTAAAAATTAGAAGCATAGTTGATATACAAAGAAAGGAGGTAAAATGGAACCATATTAAATACCCAATTAAAAGCAAAGGAGGCAGAAAAAGAGGAAAATAAAGAATAAAGACAACAAATAAAAAATAGGTATTAAGTCAAATATATCAAGAGTTGCATTAAAGGAGAATGGTCTACATATATGAATTAAAAGACAAAGATTGTCAAAATGGATTAAAAATCAAAACTCAATTATATGTTGTCTACAAGAAACCCACTCTAAATATAAAGACTCATTAAAAGTAAAGAGATAGAGAAAGGTATATCATGCTAGCATTAATTTTTAAAAAGATGGAATAGCTATATAAATTTCAGATGAAATAAACTCTTCAGAGTAAGGAAATATTTCAGGGCATTACATAAAACTAATGGGGTTAATTTTCCAAGAAGATAAAATAATCTTTAACATTTATGCACCTTGCCACAGTGTCAAGATACAAAAATGGATGGAACTTCAAGGAGAAATAGATAAATCCGATATTATAGTTGGAGACTTCAACGCTCCTCTTTTTGAGTAATGGATAGTTCAAGCAGGCAGAAAATCAGTAAGGACAGAGTTTATTTGAACAGTATCATTAATCAACTGGATCTAATAGACAGTCATAGAATTCTTCATCCAAAACAGCAAAACACACATTCTTCTCAAGCTTACATGAAAAATATATCAGGAGACCAGAGAACACACATGAATAAAAAAAATTTTTTTTTAAAAGAAATCAGATGAAGAATGTTCTCAGATCATGGTGGAATTAAACGAGGAATAGACAACAGAAAGGTAGTTAGAAAAACGCTAATGTTTGGAAATTAAGCAACACTTTCCTAAACAACCCATGGGTCAAAGATGAAGTCTTAAGAGATATGATAAATGTTTTGCACTAAATGAAAATGAAAACACAATTTATCAAAATTCTTGGGATGCAGTGAAAGCAGAGCTTCAAGGGAAATTCATAGCATTAAGTGCACGTGTTACAAGATAAGAAAGGTCTAACGTCAATAATGTAAGCTCCCACTGTAGGAAACTAGAGAAAGAAGGGCAATTTAAGACGAAAGTAAGCAGGAAACAATAAAATAAACAGAGCAGTAATCATTGAAATTGAAAACAAGAAATCAGTACGGAAAATGAGTGAAACCATTCAAATGGAATGAATGACAAGCTGGACCTTAGTAAAGTAATGTTGTGTCACTGCTGGTTCAAGAGCTGTGACAAAGTACCTGAGACTAATGTTAATAAGGGGACTCTGGGCACAGAGCATGTGTACCTCTCGGAATTCCCTATATTATTTTTTTCACTTTCTTTGTAAATCCAAAATGATTATAAAAATAAAATTTATTGGGGCGCCTGGGTGGCTCAGTCGGTTGAGCATGCAACTTCGGCTCAGGTCATGATCCCACGGTCCGTGAGTTTGAGCCCCACGTCGGGCTCTGTGCTGACAGCTCAGAGCCTGGAGCCTGCTTCGGATTCTATGTCTCCCTCTCTCTCTGCCCCTAACCCACTCACATTCTGTCTCTGCCTCTCTCAAAAATAAACATTAAAAAAATACATCAAATAAAGTTTGTTTTTTTTAAAATTAATTACCTGGCTTGAGAAGGTGACCTCATTACTAAGCAAGTTGGCAGACACACCTTTTTAAAAAAACTGTGAGAATAACAATAATACCCATATATTCGGAGTGGCTCAGGTCAGACAGAGCCAAGGCTCAGGCAAGTCATATTTTGGGTTCCTTGAATATGAAATGATCTAAGATCTCTAAGCACTAACCTGCCATCCATTTCCTAATGGGGCAGGATATAAATAAGTTTATGGATTTTAAAAGATCATGTGTAAAAGGGATAGAAAAGCAAAGACATAGAGAAAAGACAGAAAGGTTATCTCTGGAAATAGCATTTAAAAAGTGAAAGTTCAGCATGACTGGAGACTTGCAGAAACTGCTTAGGTTAACAAGAGCTTGCTTTTCTCCTTTCCCTTTTTTTTTTTTTAAAAAAAATTTTTTTTTTAACGTTTTTTATTTATTTTTGAGACAGAGAGAGACAGAGCATGAATGGGGGAGGAGCAGAGAGAGAGGGAGACACAGAATCGGAAGCAGGCTCCAGGCTCTGAGCCATCAGCCCAGAGCCCGATGCGGGGCTCGAACTCACGGAGCGCGAGATCTTGACCTGAGCCGAAGTCGGCCGCTCAACCGACTGAGCCACCCAGGCCCCCCTCCCTTTTTTTTTTTTTTAAGCCGTTTTGAAAGAAAGGAGAAAGGATCATGGATCACACAAAATCAGCTTTAGAAAAGATGGAGTATTGGGGCACCTGGGTGACTCAGTCAGTTGGGCATCTGACTTCGGCTCATGTCACGATCCCGAGGTTTGTGAGTTCCAGCCCCACGTCAGGCTCTGTGCTGACAGCTCAGAGCCTGGATCCTGCTTCAGATTCTGTGTCTCCTTCTCTCTCTGCCCCTCTCCCATTTGCACTCTCTCTCTCTCTCTCTCTCAAAGATAAAAAACATTAAACAAACAAACAAACAAACAAAGATGGGGTATTATATTGCTGTATCTCCTAGTTTGGGTTTCTAGGAACTGGAACACTCCAATTCACAGAGGCTTAAACAATAAAAAGTGCGTTTTATTTTCATATCAGATTTGGAGGCAGATGAACCAGGGCTTGGCTTTCCCATCTATAAAACTGATGCCAACAGTATCTGGCTCATGATGGGCTGTGGTGGTGATTATTGTCCTCACCATTTTAACTACTACTCAGACTTTGAGTGAGGAATGTGTTGGGCATAAATATGAGGGACAAATGTAGGTTTCATCGGGCGGGTGTGGAGGGGTGCTGTGTTTATACCCCTGTGTTGTGTCCTGGGATACTAAGGGGTGAGAGCAAGACAGTTGCGTTGGGGGGGGGGTGGATTCTGGAAGGCGCCGCAAGTGCTTCCGGGGTTAGGGCAGAGGGCAGACCATGACTAATTTTCCTATTTCGTCTTCATCTTTCTTATAATTGGGGGGTACATCTCTGGCATTCAGGCAGCCGTTGTATGTCAGTTTGGTTTTCAGCGCCCTGTGAGTTTTTATCGTTGTTAGTGTTTGCAGAGATGTCCAACACGGTTTAGCAGTGACCGCAGTAGGAGATCCTCTCCACGTGCCCCCCCCCCACCTTTTTTAAATGTCTATTTATTTATTTTTGAAAGAGAGAAAGAGAGAGTGTGAGTGGGGAGGGGCAGAGAGAGAGGGGGTGAGAGAGAATCTCAAGCAGACTCCATGCTGTCAGCACAGAGCCCGATGTGGGTCTCAAACTCACGAACCATGAGATCACGACCTGAGCCGAAATCAAGGGGCAGAGAGGCTTGACTGACTGAGCTACCCGGGCCCCCCTCCAGGTGCCACTTTCAACGTGAAGTTCATTTTTAAAGCTCCTACAAGGGTGCCTTGTTGTAGTTACGAAATGGCTCCTGAAACTCTAAAATTTGTTGACCTGCTATGTTTCTTAATCTTCTAACAAATGTTGGGATACGTGACCCATCCCTGATGCCGTCAGAAAACATTTGAGTAGACACCTAATAGTCTGTACGAGTTTTAGTAGGTTATAGCTAGGGAGCCTTAAGGAGTGAGAAACAATGAAAGAGTTCAGGACACAGACTCTCGTGACCAGTATGTACCATATAAAGCTGGGCTACCTCAGATAAGACTGCTTTTCTCAGCAAACAGCCGCCCATGCGTCTTTACATATCTAGTTTACTTTGCACGCCACTTGCTTTGAAACATACTTTTATGTTCGTAATCCTCCTATTTTCTTCTTCCAAGAGCGTCCCTGTCCTAGTTTCTGGATGCACCATCGGTCAAAGAGGATGACGTCTTCTTGATATCACGTCGTGACAACGGTCGTTGACGTCACAGGAGTGTTCAAGGCAGAGGTCATCTTCTCTGTACAGGTAGGGAGATGCGTAGAAAGAGGCTCCCAAGTCCCCAAGGTTACACGGTGACTTGGCGGCACAGGAGGGTCCAGTCCAGATCCACCTGGCTCCACCGTCAGTGGTTTCTCTCTCGCAACGTCCTTCCTTCCCAAAGTGCTGCTAAAGTTTGGCCTTCGGTATGAGAGGCTTATGGATTTGACCGTTCCTCTTACTGTTGAGCAAGCAACTTCACAGCCTTCTTCACACAATTAGCAATTCTATGCCTAAAACTAGGATGTTAAATCTATAAAACTTGTCCTAAGAGAATGGAGTTAGGATGTTCATTGACAGGTCTCTTTCAGCCAATATATGTATTGTGTATGTAAATGTCTGTGTGCATATTTAGACTCACATTCACGCGCATGGCATCCACAAAACTCTTTTTGAAAAAAGTACCAAAATTCTTTCTAATGGGCAACACATAGAAAAATAGAGCTTATTGCTTATAAAGGAAATAAAAACTCTTAAACTATTTATTTATTTATTTATTTTGAGAGAGAGAATCCCAAGCAGGCTCCATGCTGTCTGCACAGAGCCAGATGTGGGGCTCGATCCCACAAACCATGAGATCATGACCTGAGCCAAAATCAAGAGTTGGACGCTTAACCAACTGAGAAACGGAGGCACAGGTGACCCAGAAATAAAAACTCTTAAACCCACTATGGGAAAATAAAAGAGATGATGCCTTTTGATAATTGGGACCAATAACCATGCAATATTCACCATTCCGTGTTGTTATTTGTATAGTAACTTGTTCAGTATAGTTAGACTAAACACACACCATCACCGATATGCTAACAAGCTAGGAATCAATATGATGAACTCTATCTTGAATAGTCTTCACAAATATAAGGCTTTAAGCTATGCACAAGCCATTTCTATTATATTCACACTTTAAAATTTAGACTCAGGGGCGCCTGGGCGGCTCAGTCGGTTAAGTGACTGACTTCGGCTCAGGTCATGATCTCGTGGTTCGTGAATTTGAGCCCCGCGTCGGACTCTGGGCTGACAGCTCAGAGCCTGGAGCCTGCTTCGGATTCCGTGTCTCCCTCTGTCTGCCCCTCTACTGCTGGCACTCTGTCTCTCGCATTGTCTCAAAAATAAATAAACACTAAAAAACGTTTTGTTTTTTTTTTAAATTTAGACTCAACATTCCATTACATTGAATGTAAGAAATGCATATTTCAAGAAGAGCTTCCATTTTGGCATGAATTTTGTTGAAGAAAATGTCAGGGGCATCATACCCGGAGAGAATTAAAACAGCATGAAGCTAAAACTAAAAATATGTTTTTAGGAAAAAAATTATTCTCCAAGGCATAGCTTTTTTTTCCTCCCCCATAACCAATTGCGATTCAGAAATTACGTTCTCTTCCGTTCTCCTAGCAACCCCTGAGGAATAAGATCATCTTTCCATCAGGGAACAGAACTAGGAAAGATAAAGTCACGCTTTGTGTTCTGATATTCTATTTTTCTGCTGCTTTCAGTACCTGCCGTTACTAGTTTGGCAACATTTTGTCCTCTGAGGTTTTAATTTTCCTTATTGATTGTTGCAATTCTCACGAAAGTGAAAAGACTAGGAGTCTGGACATACATTTGGGAAAAGTCCCAGTTTTCAAAGAGAAAAGAAATCACAAGACACAATGAAATGCTTAGTGGGCAGTTGCTATATAAAGGCTTTACAAATCCCACCTCTTAGCCACTGAACACAGGGTTGTTACCAGCCCTTATTTATCAGAGCACAGAGTTACTATGCCTTGCAACACTTTTGAGAAACTACAATACAATATTCCAACCATTAAAACCATATTTTTCCTTTTTTTAATAATCCAAGTCTTTTTATTTTCTTTTTCTTTTTTGAAATTATTTATTTATTTTTAATTTGCATCCAAATTAGTTAGCATCTAGTGCAACAATGATTTCAGGAGTAGATTCCTTAATGCCACTTACCCATGTAGCCCATCCCCCCTCCCACAGCCCCTTCAGTGACCCTCTGTTCTCTATATTTAAGAGTCTCTTATGTTTTGTCCCTCTCCCTGTTTTTATATGATTTTTGCTTCCCTTCCCTTATATTCATCTGTTTTGTCTCTTAAAGTCCCCATAAGAGTGAAGTCATATGATTTTTGTCTTTCTCTGACTAATTTCACTTAGCATAATACCCTCCAGTTCCATCCACATAGTTGCAAATGGCAAGATTTCAGTCTTTTTGATTGCCGAGTAATACTCCATTGTATATATATACACCACATCTTCTTTATCCATTCATCCATCAGTGGACATTTGGGCTCTTTCCATACTTTGGCTATTGTTGATAGTGCCTCTATAAACATGGGGGTGCACGTGTCCCTTCGAAACAGCACACCTGTATCCCTTGGATAAATACCTAGTAGTGCAATTGCCGGGTCGTAGGATAGTTCTATTTTTAATTTTTCGAAGAACCTCCATACTTTTTTTCAGAGTGGCTGCACCAGCTTGCATTCCCACCAACACTGCAAAAGAGATCCTTTCTCCGCATCCTCACCAACATCTGTTGTTGCCTGAGTTGTTAATGTTAACCATTGTGACAGGTGTGAAGTGGTATCTCATTGTGGTTTTGATTTGTGTTTCCCTGATGATGAGTGATGTTGAGCATTTTTTTCATAAGTCAGTTGGCCATCTGGATGTCTTCTTTGGAGAAGTGTCTATTCATGTGTTTTGCCCATTTTTTTCACTGGATTATTTGTTTTTTTGGGGTGTGGAGTTTGATAAGTTCTTTATAGATTTTGGATACTAACCCTTTATCTGATATGTCATTTGCAAATATCCTCTCCCATTCTGTCAGTTGCCTTTTAGTTTTGCTGATTGTTTCCTTTGCTGTGCAGAAGCTTTTTATTTTGATGAGGTCCCAGTAGTTCATTTTTGCTTTTGTTTCCATTGCCTCTGGAGATGTGCTGAGTAAGAAGTTGCTGTGTCCAAGGTCAAAGAACTTTTTACCTGCTTTCTCTTTGAGGATTTTGACAGTTTTCTGTCTTAACCTTAGGTCTTTCATCCATTTTGAGTTTCTTTTTGTGTATGGTGTAAGAAAGTGGTCCAGGTTCATTCTTCTGCATGTCGCTGTCCAGTTTTCCCAGCACCATTTGCTGAAGAGACAATTTTTCCTTTTAAGTCCTTTGAGTCTGAATTAATACAGAATCTCTAGTGGGCATTAACTTCACACTTTGGGACATTCCTTCCCTTCCAAACACCCAGCAGTGGTAGAGCATAAAAGGGAAAAATACAAAGACATGATTATATTCAAAAACAAAATAAAGATCAACGTAGACCAGCAACCAGCGAGAAGTGAGTGGGTTGAAGGAAGACCAGAACTGTGCTTCTGGAACCCGGCAGAGAGAAACGGGCACTGGGCTCTGGAGGGTCAATCGCTCCACAAAAGACAGAAGCCAGAGCCAGCCCACTACTGAAGCAAAGGCTGGTGTGGATCCTCTGCATCTGAAATCGAATTCAGAATTCCTGCTGTGCACACTTCTTGCCACTAGGGTCTCTGGGACAAATGCGGTGTTAAGAGGGAGAGAGATGCACGAAATAGGCCGCCTAGCGGCTCAGTGACTGAACTGCAACAGCTCCAGGGGCACCTCCCGTGAGTGGGCGCAGTTACAACCACGTGACGATGTGGGGTGCACACCGGGAGGGTGAAAACAAAAACGGAAACAGCATCCAAAGAGCCTGCAAAGAGAATATTCATAATGCAGATAGAATTATAATGTCAAGAAAGACAACTGGCAAAATCATGAAGTAAACACAGTTCAGATGAATTAAAAATGATAGGAATTTCTGAAAAGGTTGTAACATAAATATTTTAAGATGCTTAAAGAGAAAATAAATGGAAACATCTTCCTCAAAAGGAAAAGTAAATGGGAAAGAAAATATTATGGAACAAAATTGGCATAGATGAACCAAGAATGGGTGGATATGAACTATAATGAGTTATAAATATTAGAAATGAAAAAATGTAGGCATAAATATACCTCAAGAAAGGGAATAAACTATTGCACCTAATGGAAGGGAAAAAATTAGTTAATGGAAATATTCACCCAGAAATAGTGATTACATTGAAAAGCAATGTTGGAAGGTACAGAGAAAGAAAATGAGAGGAGGGTGGAAAAATTATATTTAAAGAGATTAGTAAAGGCTTTTCCAGAATTGAATCCAAACATAAGTATTTATTTATTTATTTATTTATTTATTTATTAAGTTTATTTATTAAGTTTATTTATTTTGGGAGAGAGAGAGCACATGAACATGCATGGGGGAGTGGTGGGCAGAGAGAGAGAGAGAGAGACAAAGGGAAAGAGAGAGAATTCCAAGCAGGGTCCACCTGTCAGCGCAGAGCCTGAGGAGGGGCTCAATCCTGAGAACCCTGAGATCATGACCTGAGCCAAAATCAAGAATGAGCCACCCAGGTGCCCCCAAACAAGAGTTTTTAAATGAAAAGGGTAGTTATTCAAAGTACCAAGGAAGATGAATAAAAATAAATCTAAACAAGATATATTATAATAAAACTCTCTAAGAAAAGTTATCAAGCAAAAAGATTTCCCCATTTTAATGACTGTAAAAGTATCATCAGCAGAGATAGATGCATAGAGATATATCTCAAATGTCCTAAAGGCAAATAATTATCCACCTAGACTTTTATACTCAGAGAATGACAGATATACTAAGACCAGAATTTACTACACACATCTTGACAATTAAAAAAAAAAAAAAATGGGAGGTGGGGTGCCTGGGTGGCTCGGCAGTTAAGCATTGGACTCTTAGTTTTGGCTCAGGTCATGATCTCACGGTTCGTGAGTTTGAGCCCCGCACTGGGCTCTGTGCTGACTGTATGGACCCTGCCTGGCATTCTCTCTCTTCTTCTCTCTCTGCCCCGATCCCCCCCAAAATAAATAAAGAAAAAGAAAAAGAAAGTAGAAACTATCCCAGCGATATCAGTAACAACTCTAATGGCAACAGATTAAAGTCACCTTTTAAAATGACTGAAATTGGGGGCACCTGGGTGGCTCAGTAGGTTAAGCATCTGACTTTGGCTCAGGTCAAGAGCTGTGCCCCACATGGGGCTCTCTGCTGTTGGAGCGGAGACTGCTTTGGATCTTCTGTCTCCCTCGCTCAGCCCTTCCTCCTGCTCCTGTGTGTTCTTATTCTCTCAAAAACAAATAAATACTAAAAACATCTTTAAAAAAATAAGATAAACAAAATAAAAAATAAAATTTTTAAATGACTGAAATTATAATTACACCAAAAATAATAAAATGTCTAGGAATAAACTTAACCAAGCAGATGAAAGATCTGTATTCTGAGAACTATAAAATAGTGATGAAAGATATTGAAGAAGACACAAATAAATTGAAAGCTATTTCATGCTCATGGACTGGAAGAAGAAACATTATTAAAATGCCCATACGACTCAAAGCAATCTACACATTGAATGAAATCCCTATCAAAATAGCACGAGCATTTTTCACGGAAATAGAACAAATAATCTCAAAATTTGTACGGAACCACAGAAGACCCCAAACAGCCAAAGCAATCTTAAAAAAGAAAAACAAAATTGGGGGTGTCTCAATTCCAGATTTTATACTGGAAGTTGTTATACTACAAAGCTGTAGTAATCAAAACAGTATGGCACTGGCACAAAAAATAGACACTTAGATCAATGGAACAGAACAGAAAGCCCACAAATAAACCCATGAATTATATGGTCAATTAATCTTTGACAAAGGAGACAAGAATAAGCAATGGAAAAAAGACAGTCCCTTCAACAAATGGTGTTGGGCAAACTGGACAGCTGCATGCAAAAGAATAAAAGGGGACCACTTTCTTACAACATACACAACAATAAAGCTCAAAACGGCTTAAAGACCTAAATGTGAGACCTGAAACCATAAAAATTCTAGAAAAGAGCACAGGCAGTAACCTCTTGGATATTGGCCATAGCATCTTCTTATTGGAAATGTCTCTAGAGGCAAGGGAAACAAAACCAAAAATAAACTATTGGGACTACATCAAAATAAAAAGCTTCTGCACAGTGAAGGAAGCAATCAACAAAACTAAAAGGCAACCTATAGAATGGGAGAAGATGTTTGCAAATGACATATCCAATAAAAGGTTAGTTTTTAAAAGAACTGATACGAGTCAACACCAAACAAATAAACAATCCAATTAAAAATGGGCAGAAGACATGTCTCCAAAAAAAAGACATACAGATAGCCACAGACACATGAAAAGATGCTCAACATCACTCATCAAGGAAATGCAAATCAAAACCACAATAAGAAATCACCTCACACCTGTCAGAATGGCTAAAATAAAAAACACAAGAAATGACAACTGTTGTCAGGGATGTGGAGGAAAAGGAACCCTTGTGCACTGCTGGTGGGAATGCAGACTGGTGTAGCTGCTGGAAAACAGTATGGAGTTTCCTCAAAAAATTAAAAATAGAACTGCAGTAATCACCCTACTGGTATTTACCCAAAGAATATGAAAACACTAATTTGAAAGGATATAAGCACCCCTATGTTCATTGCAGTATTATCTACAATAGCCAAATTATGAAATCAGCCCAAGTGTTCAATGATAGATGAATGGATAAAGAAGATGTGGTGTGTGAGTATGTGTATCTATCATCTATCTATCTATCTATCTATCTATCTATCTATCTGACTTTGGCTCAGATCACAGTCGCACAGTTTGTGAGTTCGAGCCCTGAGTCATGCTCTGTGCTGACAGCTCAGAGCCTGGAGCCTGCTTCAGATTCTGTGTCTCCCTCTCTCTCTGCCCTCCCTCGCTTGTACTCTCTCTCTCTCTCTCTCAAAAATAAATAAACATTTAAAATGAAGAGAAGTGTAATTCTGCAAGACATGAACACTGAGGAAAGCTGCAGTGTGCATGAATCTCCTTGTACATTTTTTTGTGCTGCAAATTTCTGGAGTATATAATTATTTCAAAATAAAGAATTATATTTAAAAAGAGGGATGGGGAAAAGATATGCCATTCAAATAACCAAAAGAAAGGAGTAAGGGGTCGCTGGCTGACTCAGTTGGTAGAACGTGTGATTCTTGATCTTAGGGTCGTAAGTCTGAACCCCACATTGGGCATAGAGATTACTTTAAAAAAAAAAGAAAGAAAGGGGTGTAGTAATATTATTACCATACAAAATCAAATATAATACAAAAAAAATAGTGATAAAAAGGATCAATCCCTAATAATTGAAGGGAAACTCACGGAGAAAATGTAATATTTATGAGCTTGACTATATCTATAATAAACAAAGCCCAGAATTATATGAAAGAAAGTGATAGGATTACCACAAGAGGTGAACGAAACCACAAAATAGTGGCATACTTTAATATGTCTCTATCAGAATCCAATAAATTAGACCCCAAATTAGTAAGGATCAGAAGATTTACAAGATAAACTAGCTTTATCTAATAGATATCTAGAACTCTGCCTGTAACAAATAGATATTATACGTTGTTAGAATACATTCACAAAAAGTACACAGGCCATTTCAAAAATGAACCACACTCTGGATCACTAAGATATTTCAGCAATTGTTAAAGAGTCAACATGATACAGACCATGTGGTCTCACCATAATCCAATTAAATGAGAAATCAAGACTAAAATTACTTTAAAAAATACCATATGGCTTAAATCCTAAAAAATTACTCTAAAAGAATTCATGGAAGAGAATTATAAAATACTTAAAACTAAAGTATGGTGTATCAAAACTTGTGGAATTCAAATATCCATATTTAGAAGTAAAGTTACAACCTTAAATGCCTTCTTTTTCATTTGAAAGCAAGAAATATGAAAAGAAATGAATTAAGAAGTTACCTCAAGAGCTTGATCAATAAATAAGTATAAGGACAGAAAGGCAGGACTAGCAATGAATGAGATATAAAACAAGAAATCATAAAGTCAAGAAAACTAGAACTGGATCAAATTACAAGACAGAGAACAAATAAAAATATAAGGAATTAAGAAATCATGAGTGACCACTCTGAACAACTTTATACCAATACGTTTTGAAAAATTTTGCAACATTTTTAAGTATCTAGGAAACATGCATTAAAATTAGCTCGAAAAACAGAAAACTCAACAAATAATAAGTATTTTAAATTCACTGATATTGTCAAAACCTCCACAGATAGCTATTTAAATGGTGTCCAATATGAGTCTCAAAAATCAAAGGTCACAATGGCGGGCACTGTGATTGTAGGTCAAATAAGAGACTCAGATATGTCAAGCATGGATAATTCTGCATAATTTCTTCCCCAGGAGAGAAGTAAAGCTATTTCTTTTAAAGATAGTTAATTATTCTCTAATTTATCTTGGGAAATCCAGCTTGTTATAAATAATACTGGAACAGCATCTTTTCATAAATAATCTTTGCAGTATTGACTGCCTTCTTAGGGAGAGACTCTCAGCTGCAGAATTTCTGCATCATAAGTGTAACATTATTCACCCCAAATGGGCTTACGGATGGAGAAAAGACCATCCTAGACACTGGCTCCCAGCACGGAAGTGGGTTAGTCACTCCAAGGTTACGTGGAACTAGAACAGGTTGGCTCTCAGGACCCACCTGCCACACTGCACATCCTTCTTCGCCCAGCCACTGCCTGGAGAACGAACTTTTTCAATCAGACTTTATGTCTGGGGAGATCACATAATTTATTGTCTGAACCCAGACATATGCTAAATTGCATGTCAGGATGACAGATATAAACTAGGATGGTCTTGGGAAAACTGGGGATGTATTGTCATCCTAATCATGACCCACACTGTCCAGAACATCTCCCCCATAAATCTCACATAATTCTCTACCTGCCTCATCCTCACCCGTATCCATATTTTTCACTGTGCCTTCCAGGTCTGCAATCAAGTGACCCTCATACATTCAGTCTCTTTGTTGAATGTTTCTTTCACCTCCTGAATTCACCTGAAACCTGGCTTTCCCTGTGACTACTCTCTTCCTTCAAATCTCTCAAGTAGTGGCCATTTTTGCTGTTATACACCTTGCACCCAGCTCAAAGTTTCCCTCTTTGTTTCTCATTGCCATTTCCAAACCACGTCTCCACCTTTCTTGGAGATGGGGGTGAGCGGTGTTGGGATTTCACCCACACCCTTGGGGTTTAAACTACGGGACTTGAAAACTTCCCCTCTCTTTATCTTCATCATCTGGTGACAACCCTGTCACTTCCGTTCATGGGAGCGAGGGAGTGTATATCGGTTCCTGACTGTCAACCTTGATATTTACATCAATTCCTGTCACAATAACTGGCAACTTCAACCATCAACAAGACTGTTCTATATTTCATGATATTATGGAGTCATTGTCAGTTGTTTTCAATGTGATAAAGTAGTGTGGATATGTTTTTTAAAGAGTTCTTGTCTTTTACAGATGCATTCTAATATATCTACCCATGTGGTATCTGGATTTGTTGCCAGTTATAATAAAAGATTGGCTGTGAGTTCCAGTCAACCTAGAAACAAGATCTGGGCTACCACTTCTCAAACCAAAATTTGCATATCAATCATTGGGAGGTCTCATTAAAATGAGTGGAAAAGGAACCTCCAGAATGGAAGAAAATATTTACAAATCATATGTCTGATAAGAGGTTAATATCCAGAATATATAAAGAACTCCTTCAACTCAGCAACAACAAAAATAACCTAATTAAAAAAAATGGGCAAAGGAGTCTTGAATAGACATTTGTCCAAAGAAGATATACAAATGGCCAAAAGGCACATAGAAAGATACTCAACATCATTAATCATTAGGAAAAAGGCACACCAAAACTACAACGAGATCTTTACCCAGTAGAATGGCTATCAAAAAAAAACCAAACAATAGAACAAGTGTTGGGGCGCCTGGGTGGCTCAGCCGGTTGTGTCCAACTTCGGCTCACGTCATGATCTCACAGGTTGTGAGTTCGAGTCCCATGTCAGGCTCTGTGCTGACAGCTCAGAGCCTGGAGCCTGGTTTGAATTCTCTATCTCCCTCTCTCTCTGCCTCTTCCCCCCTGTCTCTCTCTCTCTCTCTCAAAAATAAATAAATATTAAACAAAACAAAACAAAAAACAATATAAGTGTTGATGAAGATGTGGAGAAACTGGGACTCTTGTGCACTGTAGGTGGGAATCTACGATGGTGTAGCCATTATGGAAAACAGTATGGAGTTTCCTCAAAACATTAAAAATATTTTTACTGGATCTCCTGGGTGGCTCAGTCAAACATTCGACTTTGGCTCAGGTCATGATCTCACAGTTCATGGTTCTGAGCCCCGTATCAGGTCCAGAGCGAAGCCCCACTTTAGATCCTCTGTTTCCCACTCTTTTTTTGTTTTTCGCCCCTCTCTCAGAAATAAACAAAAATATTTTTTTACCATATGATCAAGCAATTCCATTCCTGGGCATATAGCCAAGAGAATTGCTATCAAGATGGTGAAGACATATTTGTATATCCATGTTCCATGTAAAATAAATAATCCACGTATTATTTATAATGGCCAAAAAGGAGAAGCGACCCAAGTGTTCATCAACAGATCAACAGATAAACGATATATGGTATATATGTATGATAGAGTATTATTCAGCCTTAAAAACAAAGAACACATGGGTGAAATTTGAGGACTTTATGCTAAGTGAAATAAGCCAGTCACAAAAAGACAAATACTATATGATTCAATTTATATGAGGTACCTAGAGTAGTCACACTCATAGAGACAGAAATTGAATGGTGGCTATCAGGGGCAGGTGGGAAGGGAGGAGGGGCATGGGGAGTTGTTTAATGGGTGAAGAGTGTCAATTTTGCAAAGTGAAAAGAGTTCTGAAGATCAGTTGTACAACAATGTGAATGTACTAACATTACTGAGCTATACACTCAAAAATGATTGTTAGTAGGGGCATCTGGGTGGCTCAGTGGGTTGAACAGCCGGCTCTTGATTTAGGCTCAGGTCATGATCTCACAGGGGTGAGACTGGGCCCTGGGTCAAGCTCTGTGCTGACAGGGTGGAGCCTACTTGGGATTCTCTCTCTCCCTCTCTCTCTCTCTCCCCCACCCCTCTCAAAATAAATAAATAAACATTTTAAAAAATGGTTATTAATATGGTATGTGGTAGGTGTATTTTACCACAATTGAAAATAAAGACAAAAATGAAAAACCAGTATGGTATAACCACTTTGGAAAACGATTTGGCACTTTCCTATAAAGTTAAACATGCTTTACCTTAGACCCAGAGATTCCACTGCTACGGTTTTACCCATAAAAAAATGAAAATATGTCCTCAAAACGATATGTACATGAATGTTCACAGCAGCTTAATTAATAGCCCGGAAGTGGAAAAGGCCTGGGTATCCGTCCACCAGTAAATGGATCAATGAATTGTGATATTCATACATTGGAATACTTTTTAGCAATATAAAGGAGCAAACTATTGATACTCAATGAGGATGAATGTTTAATGCCGAGCGAAAGAAGACAGAACCAAAGAGTACGTATTATGTACCATTGATATGAATTTCTAGACCAGGCAAAACGAATCTAATGGTGGCAGCAGATCAGGCTAGAAGAGGAGGGGCAGGAAATTGAGTGCAGAGGGGTATGAGGAAGCTGGTTAGGGTGACGGAAATGTTCTATATCTTCATTGTGTCGGCGGCCATTTCTGCGATCAGTACTGGAGGAAGAAAGCAACACTCTTTCACTCATTGAAAGCCGATTTCCAAGATTCTGATAAAGGCAGTGAGCGACAGTAAGAAATTTTCATCCTTTTTCTTCTAGATGCTTGGTTTTCTGTAAGAATGTTGATTTGTCCTCTGACATTTTCAGTTAGGTGATACTAAGAACTCCCGCTGACTTGATTCACAAATGCGAAACTAAGGGGTTTGTGCCTGGTATTCCTGGGCACTGTTGACTGACATTTACCCGGAATCCTGTTGTAATGGTCCATGATCTTAATGTCTTTTTCCCTTGACTTCCTGTCAGCCCCCATCCTTGGATCCCTGCCCCTGTCTTGAACCCCTGAGTCTAGACTAACACAGCTCACCACCAAATCCAAGTCGGTCGAAAATTCCCCTTGCCTGGCTCAAATGTCCTCTTTCTGCATCTCAGAAAAACGTGGAATTCATCTCTTCTGATTCCCCACCACGATCCATGGGTGATTACGCCTGACATCCTCTCTCTCTCCCTTTCCATGACTTAGCTTTCTGCTAGTGACCGGGCCTCGAAAGTTATTGGAAAGATGAGGCCATCGAATGCGACTTCCTCAGTCACGCGTGTTTAACCCTTTACTTCTTTGTGTTTCTCTGGCTGCAGCTTTGCCCGCAACCCAGCCCTGAAGTGAGACCCTTTCTCTGTGTTCACACCCGGTGCCGAAGCTTCCAGGGGGGTCCATTCCACACAGAGGCTATTCGTTGTCATCAACGCTTTCATCCCTTTGAAAGAATGTATCTTATCGCCTCCAAAGGTATTTCAGAACTTTCACACAAGCCCCTGCTCGCCATTTGTACCCATACAACAACTGTACCAGTTGGCCTGTCCCGCCAACAGTATGTGAAAGGGAGTTTCACTGCACCCAACCCTCCCGTGTTAGTTCAGGCTGTAGACATTGGGACGCCTGGTGGCTCAGTCAGTTAAACATCTCATGGTTCATGAGCTCAAGCTCCACTTCGGGTAAAAACAGGAGCCCCACTTCAGGTGAGCCCTGATTCTCTCTCTCTCTCTCCCCCTTGCTCACTTACTCCCTCTTTCTCTCTCAAAAAAAAATTGGGGCGCCTGTGTGGCTCAGTCAATTAAGCATGGACTTTGGCTCAGGACACGATCTCACAGTTTGTGAGTTCAAGCCCCACGTTGGACTCTCTGCTCTCAGCACAGAGCCAGCTTCAGACCCTCTATCTTCCTCTCTCTCTGCCCCTCCCCAACTCATGCACTCTCTCTTTCTCTGTCAAAAATAAATAAAACATTAAAAAATATATATATATACACATATACATATGTACATATATATACATATATGTATACATATATATGTATGAAAATAAATAAATAAATGTTAAAAAAAAAAAGAATAACCATAGAGATGGTGGCTTAATAAACAACAGAAATTTATTTTCCCCATTCCAGAGGCTGGAAGTTCAAGATTAGACATTTATTTCTCACAGTTCTAGAGGCAGGAAGTTCAAGAGCAGCATAGCCCTGCTCTTGTGAGAGCCCTCTCCCAGGTTTCAGCCTACTGACTTCTCACTGAATGAGAGAGCTCTCTGTGGGTCTCCTTTATGAGGATACTAATCCGCTTTGTGAGAACTCGGTCATGGTCTGCTTACCTCTCAAAAGCCCCAGCTTCTAATACCATCACACTGGGGGCAAAGATTTCAACATATGAATTTGCAGTGGACACAAACATTCAGTCCATTGCAAGCGCTCGGGAAGGAAGTGAAGCATAGTGGTTAAGAGCACGGGTAGGGAGCCAGACTGTTGGGTTTAAAGCTACATGAACTTCGTCAAATTACTCACATTGCTGGGTTCCAGTTTCCTTGTCTGTAAAATGGGGATAATAATGGTCCCTACTAATGTTGAGTTGTTGCGAGGATTAAGTGGCTGGCAGATGTAAAATACTTAGAATAGTGCTATATAACAGTGTTCAGTAAGTGCTACATACGCATTAAATCTGAGCCTGTCATTAGCTGAAAACGGCTTCTGTGGTAAATGTCTTTGTTGATTAATAATGTGAAATATTCATGTTTTGGGTCATTTATTTTTCTTTTGGGAAATGTTTGTTCAAGTCCTTTGCCAGATTGTAATGGCCTATTATTATTTTCTCATTGATAGTAGAGCTCTTTATAAACTAAGGCTGTTAACTGTTTCCATTATAGTTTTATTATTTGAAAACGTCTTTTTAGCCTATTATTTGTATTTAATTTGTTTGTAGCATCTTATATACATTTTTCTTTTACATCTAGAAAAGTCTTCCCAATGATTTAAAAAAAATTTTTTTTTGGATGTTTATTTATTTTTGATAGAGAGAGAGAGAGAGAGAGAGAGAGAGAGACAGAGCATGAGCGGGGGTGGGGCAGAGAGAGAGGGAGACACAGAATCGGAAGCAGGCTCCAGGCTCCCAGCTGTCAGCACGGAGTCCCTCGGGGCGGGGCTCGAACTCACAGACCTCCAGATCGTCACCTGAGCCAAAGTCAGATGCTCAACGGACTGAGCCACCCAGGCGCCCCCCTCCCAACGATTATGTCAGTTAGTTTCTATTTTCTGTATTTTTTCTCTCCCCCGCACCCACCCCATCCCCAATCTGAAGTCTATTTTTTGAAAAGCTACATATAGTGGCTGTTAAAAACAAAGCCTATTTCTTACAATTGCATACAGTTTTATGTAGGCTTCCTTCAGGTAAATCAGCCTCCAGGAATTGTTGCCATCGGTGACTTTGCTTCTCTTGAACTTTGTAACGCTGAGTTGAGTGTCGCATCTTGTGCGGCTTCTAATCTCTCTCTTTCAAACAGAAGCTTCCTTATTACTTCTCTGGCCCTGTTGCAGACCGGAGCCTGGGGACGGCCATGTTGCACACCGTTTCCTCCAGAGTCTTGCTGTAGGCTGTCTCTAGGATGTAATGAAGATCTAGAATGTTCTCATAGGCAGAACTCAGCCCCTGCAGCCCCCCTGCCTTGAACCCGGCCTTGACCTCAGTGGAGTCAAATCCATTATCCAAGAATTCTGGAAGGAGTTCCTCTCTACTCAGGATCATTTGACTTTTGGAAGATAGACTGGAGTTGCCCAAGATGTTTTTATCTGAAAATCATTTCTGTCTTAGAATTCTGCCTTCTGAAGGCTTTCAAAATAGCAAAAACTAATGAATTATGATTTTGTTGTATCTGAAAATCATTTCTGTCTTAGAATTCTGCCTTCTGAAGGCTTTCAAAATAGCAAAAACTAGTGAATTATGATTTTGTTGTGGTCTACTTTCCTTTAATTGGCTAAAGAGTGTTTTGGCTCAACATGAGACTAAATCTTCATAGCTGTGTTTTTTAGTGCTGTTTCATATCCATTTTTTCAGTATTCTTTTGGCCTTCGATAAGGAATCCGATGCTTAAGCTGCTTTATCCTGACGGGGATTCATTTTTCCCAGGACTTCTTAGTTTAGGTGAATCTCAGGCAGAGACTCTGGTCTCTTCAGAGAGAAATGGTAGAGTAGCATAAGAATGAGAAAAGCTATCTTGCCAGAGTTTTTTAATCAAAGAATTCTTTGGTGTTAATATGCGTTGTTTGGTGACCTTGAGAGTGAGTTGGGTGCAGAATTAGATTACTCAGAGGTTACCTTGGTTTTCAAATTAATAATCAGTTTGTTAAAGAAACACTTCCAAAGGCCTTGTTCTTAGTAGTCTTAAAAATGAAAAGTCTTATTTTTCTACTTGTAAATCTAGCAACCTATAATGACCACGCTTAAGGGGACGTAGTGGGTAGAACTGTGTTCTCCCCAGATTCATATCTACCGGGAACCTCAGAATGTGACCTTATTTGGAAATAAGAGCTTTGCAGATGAGATTTAGGTGGTGATAGAGATGAGATCACACTGGATTTAGGAGGGCCTTAAATACAGTGAGGGTGTCCATCTAGGGACAAAAAGGATACACAGAGAAGGTCCTGTAAAGATGGGGACAGAGGTTATAGTTATGTAGCCATGAACCAAAGAAAGCCGGGAGCCCCCAGAAGCAAGAAGACACAAGAAGGATTCTCTCCTAGAAACTTCAGAGGGAACATGGCCCTGCTGACACCTTTATCTCAGGCTCCCGGCCTCCAGAACTAGGAGACAGTACATTTCTGTTATTTTAAGCCACCTAGTTGGTGGCGATTTTTACAGCAGCTATAGACATCGGTATGAGTGGGGGAGGATTGATCCTTGGTTTCATTTATAAATAAACTTATTTAAACAATGAAAACTTTAGTTTAAGTTGTTAATTGCCTTTGGGGTACCTGGTTGCCTCAGTCGGTTAAGCATCTGACTCTGGATTTTGGCTCGAGTCATGATCTCACAGTTCATGGGATTGAGCCCCATGCTGGGCTCTGCCCTGACAGCAAGGAGCCTGCTTTGGACTCTCTCTCTCCCTCTCTCTGCTGCCCCCTCTCAAAATAAATAAATAAACTTAAAAAAATAATTAAAAGCTTTTAAAACTTCAGTTATCTGACAAATAAACCTTCCAGGGAACCTAAATTTGCTTAACTCTAATAAATAAAATGTATTAATATAGTATATCTATATTAATCCTAAATCTTCTTGTAACTTCAATGTCATCAGCTCAGTAAGAATTTTTCCCATTCTTTTCCACTAAAATAATAAGTTCAAGTCAATTAACATTTACACGTTTTAAGTTGGAATCACAAGACTGAAATGTTTCTAAGCCATATTCTTTTAAGTGTGACAAGTTTGATGTAAGTACCAAATACTATGGGTATTTTTCTTCAGCACGATACCAAAAAAATATTTATACCATGGGCTTGATTCTCCTAAACATTTCTGGACAATTCTAAAGATTCCCAGAACACGATTGGTTGAGATGGCATGACAAACAGAAATTTTGGCCAGGATACTGATTGGATTGGTTTTTTCAATCCCCAACGGATAAGCCAAGACTTTCAGTCCCTGTATCATGATTTCCGCATTTAGAGAAGGTGGTTGTCATTTTCCTTGAGTATTAGTCAAGGTTCTTCAGAGTATATATGTATGTATATATATGTACATATATATGTATGTATATGTATGTGTGTGTGTGTATGTATGTATATGTATACATAGTGTGGAATTGGCTCACATGCTTACGGAGGCTGAGAAGTCTCCTGATTAGCCATCTACAAGCTAGAGACTGAGGAAAGTCAATGCTATAGTTGTGTTTGAGCCTGAAGGCCTGAATGCTAAGGGAACTGATGGTATAAGTCAGGCCCAAAAGCAGAGAAGATCCATGTCTCAGCTGAAACAGTAAGACAAAAAAGGGGTGAATTCTCCTGATGAGGGAGCATAAGGCAAGCTGAGACCCCACAAAACCCTCCACCTCAGGTGGGATACGTGTGACATTCCTCAGGCATTCCTGGCTGCCCTAAAGCTGAGAAAGGGAGAAGACGAATGGTTAACTGATAGAGATCACAGTCATGCAAGACAGGAGTCTCCTCAGGTTACAAACGTCTTAGTAAATTATAGGAAAAAGGCAATCTTATCAATAACCTAACCTCCAGAAACCCAAAGACCCAGTTTCCTGGAGCCCTAACATCATCCTCCCCTCCATAGTGTTGCGGGGAACAAGCAAGAAGGAAATAGCAGGTGAAATTAAATTTCCTTACAACCTGCAGCCCACTGATAAACACTTGAGACAGGCCTAGTAGAACATTCCTCCAAGGAACTCCCTACTGTCTTTTTTTTTTTTAATTTTTATTTTTTAACGTTTATTTATTATTGAGAGACAGAGAGACACAGAGCGTGAGCAGGGGAGGGGTAGAGAGAGGGGGAGACACAGAATCCAAAGTAGGCTCCAGGCTTTGAGCTGTCAGCACAGAGCACGATGCGGGGCTCGAGCTCACAAACTGTGAGATCATGACCCAAGCTGAAGTCGGTCGCCCAACCAACTGAGCCACCCCGGCGCCCCAAGAACTCCCTACTGTCTTAATGTTAATGCTTTACTAGAGAAAAAACAACCTTAGCTTGACAATAGCTAGGCCTCCAGTGTCTCATGAGTCTTCTATAGCAAATGAAAGTCCTTTTGGAACTCTCCCTTTTCCTTACCTCCCCCAACTCCTAAGTATATAATCAGTCACCTCTCACACTTATAATGCGGCTCTTTCTGCCCACAGGTCCCATCCCTGTGCTTTCATAAAATCATCTTTTTGCACCAAAGACATGTCAAGAATTCTTTTTCGACCATCAGCTCTGGACCCCAACCACTCCAAAACCCCATCACTCTCTTCTGCTTTTTGTCTATTCGGGCCCTCAGTGGATTGCATGATGCCCACCCACGCTGGAGAATGCCATCTGCTTTCCTGAGTCCACAGATTCAAGTGCGAATCTCATCTGGAAAAACCTCACAGATACACCCAGAAGTAACGCTTAACCAAATATCCGGGCACCTCTACTTCAGTTAAGTTGATGCATAAAGTCAATCATCAAAACTGAGTTGGCCTGATACCATGACCTCTTTCTTTCCTCTGCTAATACAAAATTGCAACCTAAAACTTAGGATACTAGTTCACTTGATGTGTGTGTGTGTGTGTGTGTGTGTGTGTGTGTGTGCACGAGCTTCATATATTTCAGTATTTCCACGGATAGGTCTAAACACTTTGAATTGAGAGCATTCAGCATCCTCTTCATATTTCCTTATCTTCTAAGCTCACAACTCTTACTAGATACCGAAACGACGTCTAACTGGATACTAGATATTCCCCCAGGGCCTTGGGGGCTCATGCGGTCTCAACATCTAAGATCATTCTAGTGTATTTGTAGTGACCAGAGTTCGAAAATATTCAGAAGCAACAAATTTTAGAGGATCCTCCAGAACTGGTCTAAGGTGAGGGACTGGAAAGTGGGACCAACATAATGGTTGCCAGTGATAAGAAAAGGGGGTAAAAACCAAGAAAAGCTAGTTTGAGAACTGCATTGTGATGTGGTGGGGATGGGCACAGAACCCATGCTACATCCGAAGGCCAATAATAAGATGGAATCCACACAAACCTGAAGATTATGTTTCAGTAATCTCCTCCAAGTGAGATGGTAAGGCAGACCCACAATAATACAGCCAAAATAGCATTGATCAGGTCATGTGACAAATTTGAGGAATTGAAGGTACGACAGCACTGTCATATGCCCAGACGCTTCCTCTCTGCCTCCACCACAGTTTTTGGGTGCAGATGCAGTGACGCGATACTAATCATTCTTGTTTCCTGGCTTATTCACTCATCTGGCAACTCACTGCCTCACATTCCTACCTCTACCCTTCTCGCTACCTCCTCATAGAATTTCCCCCAGCTCTGAAACAGAACTTTTTTTTTTTTTAATGTTTAGTTATTTTTGAGAGAAAGAGAGAGTGCAAATGGGGAAGGGGCAGAAAGAGGCAGACGAGGATCTGAAGCAGGCTCCGAGGTGTGAGCACAGAGCCTGACGCAGGGCTCGAACTCACAAACCGTGAGATCATGACCTGAGCCGAAATCAAGAGTCAGCCGCTTAAGTGACTGAGCCACCCAGGCGCCCCAGGACCACTCTTTTTTCTTGTTTTTGGTTCTGACATCCTCACTGAAGGTGGCTGCCCAGTTCCTAGATGGAATTTACCTCACTCACGCCCTGAGGAAGACATGACTTTCCTGCCAGAAAGTTTCTTGTGTTTTCTTTGCAGTTACTGCACTTTCTCTGTGTTCCATGCGAAAACGAGTACGCCTCTCTGCCCAGCTCAGGGCTCCATTTTGTCACCTGAGCTTCACTGCAGTACAGCTTATGACACACATCTCTTCAAATCTCTGCTGGAGATCATTCCCTTCGGTTGTATTCTACAGGGGTCCCGGGTATTCCTGGCACTGGTGTGGAGAACTGTGATCCTCTTGTCCTGCTTCCCCGGGTCTTCTGTTTCTTATCTGAGCAAATGCCCCAAATGTCATTGTCACAGACAAGACCTGTGTATACCACTCAGTGTGTCTCAGCCAGAGCCACTAAACTCTGGTGATGTGGATTTAGGGAAGTGTCTTTAAAAAGATGTGATTATCCAAAGAGCACTAAAGTTAGTGGACGAAAGCTTAACGGTGTATTTTATTTTATTTTAGTTTGCAAGAGGGGGCAGGGAGGGGTAGAGAGAGAATCCCAAGAAGGCTGCGTGAGCACTGTTGGGGCAGAGCCCTACCAGGGCGGGATCTCAGAAACCCTGAGATCATGACCTGAGCTGAAATCAAGAGTCGGACGCTCAGCCAACTGAGCCACCCAGGCGCCCCAGTGGAATGGAAGTTTAAAGAGAAACTGGGTATTTGCATAGTCCCAAAGTGTCTTCCTCCAAATATGTATTTATTAATTATAATGAGAAAAATAGTAACTTTATAGTAAAGAGACCTGGCAGATACCATCTCAACTAAGTGATCAAGGTAACATCACCAGCAGTAAGATGCATCAACATACCGTGTCACCTAACATGATGCAATGAGAAATGTGCGTCACCAACTGTGGTGTTTCCCCAAAATACATGACCTCAATTTCATCATGAGAAAATATCAGAGCAACTCAAATGGAGTGATATTCTACAAGCAACTAACTGACTAGTACTCTTCAAAAATGTCAGGATCATGAAAAGCAAGGGAAGACCAAGGAATTGTCACAGATTGGAGACCAAGGAGACGTGAGGATTAAATGCAAAGCGGATTCCAGGAATGGATCCTGCGACAGTGAAGGAACATTGGTGGGAAGATTGGCGAAATCCAAATGGGGACCGTAGTTTAATTAATAGTCTGGTGCCAGAATTAATTTCCTGGTTTTGACTCACGTCCCATTGTTACTGGCGGGAGAGTCTGCGCTGTGAGAATGGAGGTCTCGCACC
Organism: Panthera tigris; assembly: GCF_018350195.1. Lineage (NCBI taxonomy): Eukaryota > Metazoa > Chordata > Mammalia > Carnivora > Felidae > Panthera > Panthera tigris. The sequence goes on along the minus strand of NC_056668.1, from coordinate 18,632,736 downwards.
TTGGATTTCCCTATTTCCCAGGAAAAGTGTTACGTGAGGATCTGTGCTCAAATAAAAACTGCCAGAAGCAAAGTAGCAAGCACAAAGCAGTGTATTAAAGCAAAAGTACACTCCCAAGGTGGGAGAGAGGGCGGGATCCTAAGCGGAACTAGCCCCAGGTAGTTTTGGGTTTGGGTATTTTCAGTCTCTCTGGGCTGGGAGGAGACAGTGGGGGTGGTCTCTAAAGGAGGCTGCTTCCAATCCTTCGGGAAACTCCTCCCACAGGTTGGGAGGGGGAGTTTTTGACCTTATAAGGGTTGAACCGGAAAGGTCAAGGCTGCCGTTCTCCACGGGGCGGAGGGCTATCACCACAAGGCAAATGCATTTAATGGGTCTAGGGGTTATCCTGGGGCTGAAGCGGAAGAGGAGAGTACCAGCTCTGCACCTGTGGCTCTTGATCTGTCAAGCCCAAGGTCTTCGAAGTACGGTTCAGGACATTCATTGTGCCCCAAGCTTCCAATATGCAACCTATTCATCACTGTCCTAGCCACCAGCTCGTGCCTGTATCATTGTCCTTCAAGGACTTGGGACTCTGCCTCGGGCTTTCCTTCCACTGCTCCAGTCTAGTTTCTACTTAACACCATTATTATGTGAGGGGAGGCTCGGGTAGTGATCTCACTTGAGATGGAGACTCCTGTTGGGCTCTGCACTGAACGCTCAGAGCCGGCTTGGGATTCTCTGTCTCCCTCTCGCTCTCTGCCCCTCTCCCACTGACTCACACACACTCTCTCTCTCTCTCCCAAAAATAAATAAATATTAAAAAAAAAAAAAAACATTCGGGAAGCAAGGTGGAGGGTATATGGACAGTCTCTGTACCATTGTTTGCAATTCTTCTATAATTCCATAATTGTTTCAAAAATGAAATGTTAAGAAAATCTGTGGTTACAATAGCAAATTAGATATTAAAAGCGTTAGGGGCTCCTGGGTGGCTCAGTCAGTTAAGCGCTGGACTTTGGCTCAGGTCATGATCTCAGGGTTCCTGGGTTGGAGCCCCCAGTGGGGGGCTCTGTGCTGGCAGGTCGGAGCCTGGAGCCTGCTTCGGATTCTGGGTCTCCCTCTCTTTCTGCCCCTTCCCCACCATGCTCTGTCTCTCTGTCTCAAAAATAAATAAACATAAAAAAATTTAAAAAAAAAAAGAAATAAAAAGTGGTATATACTCTTGCTGCTGTGTTTGTATCTGAATAGAAACGTATTATGATTCGTTTTGTAGAACAGCACGGTTCTATAGTGTGCATCAGAATCACCCAGAGGTCTTGTTTAAGCTTTCATCCAGAGGTTCTGATTAGGTAGATGGGGGGGGGGGGGGTTGGGGGTGGTGGGGGAAGCTGAAAAAAATGTGCGTTTCTGATGAGATTCTAAGTGCTGCGGCTAGTATTCAAGGAACCACAATTTGGGAATCACCGGAATAGCATTAACTCTATCAAGTGTATAAATGTCCTTGTGACAAAGTCTCAGAATTTACTGGTTCCTTCAGACCCTTCCCAGGCATGAATGGCCAGCCTTGACCACTGGAAGCTGCCTGGGTGAACAGAGACACCCTGACAAAATCTTAATTTCTTTGAGCCCAGAGCATCACGTGACTTTAAGACTGGAGACAAATATGCAGTATTCTAGAACCTGGCTAAAGAAAAATAAAAAAAAAAAGACTGTGTATGTCTTATGAAGCAAAATTACTACGTGATTTTCTGTGCGCTGGAGATATGCAGATGACTTTTTTTCTTTTTTAGGATTTCTATTTTGATGATGGAGGCCATGCTAACTCTGTGGACTCATAAGCTCTCGCTGAGATATGGCTCTCATTTCTGAACCTTGACAAGAGCAGTTAGCACTAAACCAAGGCCTTTGACATTTTAAAATGGCAAGTAAACATTACATTTTTCTTTTCAATTTAAAAAGACAAAACCCATTACAAAAAGCTAGAAAGATACAGGAAGTGTCATAATTTCTTCACTCTGATGCAATCTTGACTTCTTTTTCATTTCTGTGACTTTCTAGTCTTTGGTGCTCCCGTATGTCATTTAGCTATAAATATAGTTCATGTAGTTTTAAATCCTATTTTCCCCCATCAATTCAAATCACAAATTATGTTTCTCTATAGCCTTTGTACTATCATTTTCACGGTACTGTTTCTATGTAGTCTTCTATTATTCTTTTCAATGCATGCGTGAATTTCAAATGATTGGGTCCTAATTTAATTAGCCATTTCCCTATTCTGAACATTTCCTTTGCTTCCATCTTTTGAAATTGCAAAAACACAGCAAAATGATGTTAGTTGTCACCTAACGTTGCACATTTCTTTGGAGAGGTAGATTCTGCCATTGCAATTAGCGCATGAGCGGGTCTAGTAAGCTTGGTTGATAAGAGCACAGAGCTGATGAGACAAAGGTGTCAGTTACCTCTAAGGAGGAGGAAACTGTCCCCCTGGCAAGATTAGAACTCTTGATTCACTTCACACGTTACCAATGCACGTCACTGGGTCACCAGGGGGAGGTGTACCCATCCATCGTTGCTACAGCACAAAATTCAAATGCATTGGTTGGCATGCCAATAGGACATTTTTTTACAGTAATATCTGAAAATGGTTCAAACTTCATTCAGACATCAGTCTTGTAGGAGATGTTTTGCCCTAAAACAGGAAGACCAAGACTTATGACAACATTTCATCGAAGGGTGATGGTAGAAAGAGATATAGAATGGGAGACAGTTCCCCTGTTGTTAACTGACTGCTCTTTTTTGAAGATTAAAGCCACGTGCATAATAACACATCTTTCGGATCTGCCCTTTCACACAGATGTTCAAAGAATCCTTTACAATTCCAGGGCCCACTGCTTGAAGCAAGTCTTTTTTTTTTTTATTTAATTTTTTTTAAAATTTACATCCAAATTAGTTAGCATATAGTATAACAATGATTTCAGGAGTAGACTCCTTAAGGCCCCTTACCCCTTTAGGCCATCCCCCCTGCCCCCACAACCCATCCAGTAGCCCTCTGTTTGTTCTTCATATTTAAGAGTCTCTTATGTTTTGTCCGCCTCCCTGTTTTTATATGATTTTTGTTTCCCTTCCCTTATGTTCATCTGTTTTGTCTCTTAAAGTCCTCACATGAGTGAAGCCGTATGATATTTGTCTTTTTCTGACCGACTAATTTCGCTTAGCATAATACCCTCCAGTTCCATCCACGTAGTTGCAAATGGTAAGATTTCATTCTTTTTGATTGCTGAGTAATACTCCATTGTGTGTGTGTGTGTGTGTGTGTGTGTGTGTGTGTGTATACACACATATATATATCACAACTTCTTTATCTATTCATCCATCAGTGGACATTTGGGCTCTTTCCATAATTTGGCTATTGCTGATAGTGCTGCTATAAACATTGGGGTACATGTGCCCCTATGAATCAGCACTCCTGTATCCTTTGGATTAATTCCTAGTGGTGCAATTGCTGGGTCATAGGGTAGTTCTATTTTTAATTTTTTGAGGAACCTCCATACTGTTTTCCAGAGTGGCTGCACCAGCTTGCATTCCCACCAAAAATGCAAAAGAGATCCTTTCTCTGCATCCTCGCCAACATCTGTTGTTGCCTGAGTTGTTAATGTGAGCCATTCTGACAGGTGTCAGGTGGTATCTCATTGTGGTTTTGATTTGTATTTCCCTGATGATGAGTGACGTTGAGCATTTTTTCATGTGTCGGTTGGCCATCTGGATGTCTTCTTTGGAGAAGTGTCTATTCACGTATTCATGTCTTTTGCCCATTTTTTCACTGGATTATTTGTTTTTTGGGTGTTGAGTTTGATAAGTTTTTTATAGATTTTGGATACTAACCCTTTATCTGATATGTCATTTGCAAATATCTTCTCCCATTCTGTAGGTTGCCTTTTAGTTTTGCTGATTATTTCCTTCACTGTGCAGAAGCTTTTTATTTTGATGAGGTCCCAATAGTTCATTTTTGCTTTTGTTTCCCTTGCCATCGGAGACGTGTTGAGTAAGACGTTGCTGCGGGCAAGATCAAAGAAGTTTTTGCCTGCTTTCTCCTCGAGGATTTTGATGGCTTCCTGTCTTACATTGAGGTCTTTCATCCATTTTGAGTTTCTTTTTGTGTCTGGTGTAAGAAAGTGGTCCAGGTTCATTCTTCTGCATGTCACTGTCCAGTTTTCCCATCACCACTTGCTGAAGAGACTGTCTTTATTCCATTGGATATTCTTTCCTGCTTTGTCAGAGATTAGTTGGCCAGACGTTTGTGGGTCCATTTCTGGGTTCTCTATTCTGTTCCACTGATCTGATTGCCTGTTCTTGTGCCAGTACCATACTGCCTTGATGATTACAGCTTTGTAGTACAGCTTGAAGTCTGGGATTGCGATGCCTCCTGCTTTGGTTTTCTTTTTCAAGATTTCTTTGGCTATTCGGGATCTTTTCTGGTTCCATAAAATTTTTAGGATTATTTTTTCTAGCTCTGTGAAGAATGCTGGTGTTATTTTGATAGGGATTGCATTGAATATGTAGATTGCTTTGGGTAGTATCGACATTTTAGCAATATTTGTTCTTCCTATCCAGGAGCGTGGAATCTTTTTCCATTTTTTTTGTGTCTTCTTCAATTTCTTTCATAAGCTTCCTATAGTTTTCAGTGTATAGACTTTTCACCTCTTTGGTTAGATTTATTCCTAGGTATTTTATTGTTTTTGGTGCAATTGTAAATGGGATTGATTCCTTGATTTCTCTTTCTGTTATTGAAACAACCTTCAGGGACCTTCCTTCAGGGACCTTAGATTAGTTTGAAATTATATATACTCATGAGATTATGTGATTACCATTTTAAACTCTGTTTAAGTTTTGTCATCTTTAAAACAGAGATAGTAACAGTACCTACTTGATAGATTTAATTAAATAAATTCAATATAAGAAAATGCTGAGAACAAGCCTGAAACTGGTAAACACTGTATAAACATTAGCTAGGACTTCTTCATTAGGGCTCTTAACAGGAGACATATCTTTTTAAAAAAAAGTTTATTTATTTATTTTGAGAGAGAGAGAGAGAGAGAGAGAGAGAGAGAGTACAAGCAAGGGAGGGGGAGAAAGAGAGGGAGAGAAAATACCAAGCAGGCTCTGTGCTGTCAGCCCAGAGCCCGGCTTGGGGCTCGATCTCACAAACCGTGAGATCACGCCCTGAGCTGAAATCAAGAGGTAACCACTTAACCAACTGAGCCCTCAGGCATCCCAGGGAACATATCTTTTTTGTGCACCAGTATATCCCCAGTGCCAAACTACAGTGCCTGGCAGATAGTGGTGCTCAATAAATGTTTGGGAGTGACTTAATAGCAATTGAATGAATACATGGGGTGACTGGCAAGGCTCTCAACTTGCCTTCTTGCCTTGTTTATTTCTTGTTTTCCCCAGACTCTGTAATTTAGGAATTAGGAGCAGCTGGCTGCTTATGTTCATAACCCAAACACAAAAAGAGCTCAGCACGTCCTAGAGGGAGACAGTGATGTCTTGTAACAACCACAGTTCAGACGATGGAAGTTTATTTCCACATTAGCTGTTTTCATCTATGAAAAGTGCTTAGAACATTATTTTTGGAGTGTTAGACTTGAAAAGAGAGACTGTGAATCCATAATTTTCCCAGTCATGCACTTCCAAATCTCCTTTACTCTTACAACTGAAGAATAAAAATAATTCCAGAAATATATCTATATGTGAATAGGAAGCCCTCCGCATCTGGGAAGTCTCCAGTCAAGAATTCAATTAATTTGCCACAATAACTCATGATTCCGCTCTCAGTGTTCCCTTTCTGTTTCTCCTAATTTGCAAGCATACTTGCAAGGTGAGAAAGGGGAGGCTGGTAGAGTGGAGCCTGTGCCCTGATCAACAGTCCTAGTTCTGCTGGCTGGGAAGCATACAGTAGGTTCCAAAAGCTAAGCACATACAATCTGATGGTGTTACCTGAAGTGTATTTTTCCTAGAGTAGCAATATTAGGCAGTAGGTTCTACAATCAGCCCAAGGAATCCTATTAGTCTCACTATTGATGAAGGATAATTCAATATGAATGGTACTAAAAAATCCAGCCACCATTTGTAATGATCTTAAGCAAAGATATTTACAGGCTCTCCATTTAGGGAGCCAGAAATGCATCTTTCTTAAAAGTGAAATTCAGGGGGCGCCTGGGTGGCTCAGTCAGATGAGCCTCTGACTTGGGCTCAGATCATGATCTCATGGTTTGTGAGTTCAAGCACCACGTCGGGCTCTGTGCTGACAGCTCAGAGCCTAGAGCTTGCTTCGGATTCTGTGTCTCCTTCTCTCTCTGCCCCTCCCCCACTAGTGCTCTGTCTCCCTCTCTCAAAAAATGAATAAACATTTTTAAAAAAGTGAAATTAGGGACCACACTTCTTTCCACCCTCCACTTGCTGTCTTTGAAAGTAATGATGCTTCCATTCTCCTCCTAAGCAGGAAGTGGCTTCCTCTGGACCAAAGAATGAGATTGAGGCATTAGGTGGAAACAAAGAGCCTTCAAAGCAAGAACCATCTGCAGGAAAACCTCTGAAATTAATCGGCTTTTTTGAGGCTCCCAGGGCTTACTCTATAGCATACTACAAACTCTGCTGTTATTACACTTATTTTAAGTTAGATCATGAGCTTCTTATTAAGCAAGGAGTTCCTAAAAGATTGATCCTTGATAAAGCCCTTACCATGACTGTCTAACCACATTGTCCTTCACATATTAGGGGTTTATATTTGTTGACATGAAATCCCTCCAGTTTCTAACCATTCCTGATCGGTTGCAAGGAGAATTGTATAATTTGATAGTTTCTCTCCTACTTCTTCTGCCACTGGTGTAAGAACTCAGATTTTTTGGTGCATATTGTCAATTTCATTGCAAACAGTTAAATAAAAATAGGGCATCTATTTTCACCCCGACTCTGTAAGGAAAGACAACAAGCAATGAATCTTATAGGAAGATATACTGGCCATGTTTCACTGGGTTAGCCTGTGTGAACTTTGGCCCCCGAAGGGAAGGCGCTGACAAACTTATCAAGAGATTCCCCAGCCTGCGGCTGAGTGTATCATAGACCAGCCAATCTGGTCATTCTCACTGGTGGAAATCTGTTGGGTTTCCAGTGTACCTTAACATCAGACTGTGTCCTTTCTGCCTTGTTTGTCTGAGATTCTTCTGTGTCTTTTCCGTTCCTATCCCAAATCTTTTTTTTTTTTTCCAGCTATCATGACAGGAGCTCAGTTTCTTGAGAACAAAACGATTTGACCAAGATCATGAAGCTAGGTCTTTAAGGATCAAAGAGACCTATCTTCTGCTTTTCAGAGGAAAACCCCACAAGCCTTTACAGGAACTGAGGAGAAGAGCAGAGCTCTGAGGTCTGTAGATGCATTTATGAAAAAAAAAAAAAAAAAAAAAAAAAGATGTGGTGGGGAGTGCTGGGGAAAAGCAGTCCTGAATTATATAAATACTTAAACCGTGATGGAATTGGTTAAACAACCAGTTTACAAGATTCCTGTAAATTTAACAACAGATTCTTGCAAGCAAGTCATTAAACACTTGCTCTAATGAACCCCAGATGGAGTAGGGGCTGGGGAGAAAAAGAACTTCAAGGCCATGTGTCCCTTTAAACTCTTCTCTTCTCATTTTGATCAGAGTGGAAAGAAGTGGGATCTCAGTTGGAGGAGACTGAGTTATCTAAAAAGCAGTGAGAAGGAAAGAGAACGGCAGGTAACTACTGATGGAGAGAAGCAGTGTCTTGTCAGTGGAGACGATGAATAGAGTATTCATTAAGTGAAGATTAGCGGTGTGGGGAGCAGATATAGAGATGGCTTTTATTTTATTCTTGGTAGAGTCACTTGAGAAATAAATACGGCACACCAATTTATTTAAATGTATCACATCTATTTAAATGCATCTATCACCCCTTTCCCCATTTTTTTTTTACCATCTACAGGTAAAATTGAATTGAATAATTCAAATTTAATTCAAAATTAATTGAATTGATAATTTCTAGTTGGAATGTGTAAGGAAGCTAGCAGTTAATAATCCTAGAGATATATTGTGTTCTGCAGTTCAGGACGTGCCACCCCAAAATATACTGTTTTGGTATATTGATTATTTTTGAGCTGGGAGTACTTGAAAAACAGCAGATGCAGGGGGAGGCTTTCTCCGAACGCCCTGCATCTACCTAAAGACAGGTCCTCCAGAAGGAACTCAGTTGTCATGAGTCTTCTCTCCAGGAGTTTCATTAACTGGGGAAGATTGGCTTTCATCACAGGAAGAGACTAGAAGTGGACACCACACCCAGGCAAACTTTGTCACAAGCTATTCTGTCTCCCATTTATTCTTCTAAGGGCCCCTTCATCTCTCCTAAAACTCACTTTCTTTCCTTTATGTGGCCTACCCCCCTCCTAGTAAGACAGTGCACTCATACGCTCTCAAATATCACCTTTCTTTTGAGCATTCACTTTTTTCCCCCTGTGGTGCCTTCATACACTTAATCCTAACAGTTAATAGATTTGTAAACCTTATTTCCTGTTGACCTATTTTCAGTTTATTTCAGACCCAACTATTAGATTTAAGAGTGTAGAAGGCAAGTCTTTCCTCTCCGATAGTTCTGTAGCCATGATTTTCCTCACTCACACTTTGTGGGAATAGAACGCCATAGAATTGTATAACACGGGAGCCCTGTGAGTAAACGCTAGAGAAGAATTAAGCCTATTAGTTAAATATACCTTGATGTCACTCATCTGATCAATTTTCTCATCTTGATGATGTTAACCTGTGTGAGATGAAGGTTTGACCAATGTACTGTGTAGTTGGTTTTTAGAGGGAAAGTGAAGTAAATGAGCATAGATCAATTTAAGTTTTCTTTGTCTTACTCCCATTAAGAGAAAAATGTTCTAAATGAACTTTTAACTTTAGAACAGGTTTAGATTTACAGAAAAGTTGTGAAGGTAGGTACAGAAAGTTTCCATATAACCCACATCCATCTTCCACTGTTTACTTGTCCCAATTAGTGAACCAATGTCAATATATTATTATTAACTAAAGCCCATACTTTCTTTAGATTTCTTTAGTTTCTCCCTAATGTCTTTTCTGTCCCAAGATCCCATCCAGGGAATCACATTCAGTCATCATGTCTCCCAACGCTTCTCTTGGCTTTGACAGTTCTCAAACTTTCCTGCTTTTCGACGACCTTGACAGATTTGAGAAATTCTGGCCAGGGTTTTGTACAATGTCTCTCCGTTGAGATCTGTCTGCTGCATTTGTCATGGTTAGATTGGAATTATGGGTTCAGAGGTAAAGACCCAGGGGTGAAGTGCCATTTTTATCATATCATATCATATCATATCCAGGTGCATAACATCAATATAATTTATCACTGTTGATGCCAACATCAATCACTTGGCTGAGGAAGTATTTGTCAGGTTTCTCCACTGTAAAGTTACTCTTTATTTTGATTTGCATTTTTTATTCTGGGGAGATATGAATGCAGAGGATACCATATGCTTGTTGGAATGCTTAATTGTTTAACCTATGTATTGAATCTACTTTACCATGGATAAGAAGGCTGGCCAGCCATAATTTCAGCTCAGGTCATGATCCCAGTGTTGTGGGATCAAGCCCTGTGTTGGGCTCCATGCTGAGCATGGAACCTGCTTAAGATTCTCTCTGTATTTCTCTCTCTCTCTCCCCCCCGCCCCCCGCCTCACCTGCCTCTCTCCCCTCTCTCTCTCTAAAAACAAAATAAATAAATACATTAAAAAATTAAAAATAAAGCTCTTTCCAGGGTTCCAACCCTTGAAGATTCTGATTCATTTGGATAGGGAGACCCTGGCAGGAATCTATACTTTTTTTAAAAATATAATTTATTATCAAATTGGCTTACAACACCTGGTGCTCATCCCAACAAGTGCCCTCCTCAATGCCTGCCCATCACCCATTTTCCCTCCCCTCTCCCCTGTCCACCTTCAGTTTGTTGTCTGTAAGGAATCTATACTTTTAATAGGCACAGGTTATTCCAATCCAGTGGTCTCTAGACTATATACATGTTGAGAAAAAAGACCTAAACTATAACAGGAAATTAGGAGAAATTCTGGATACACTCAGAAGTTGCCATTTCAATTTATATGATGCTAGAGTAGAAGAAAATTTCATTTTGAGGTGTCCTTTTGGGCATTATTTCGGGGCATAAGATACGATTAGTATCTAACCCAATGCTTTCTTCCTCTTAAAAGCACTTTCATACCCCTCACTGGATAGGCAGGGACACTTTCCAATGTGCTGTGATAGCATTTTGTTAAAACCAACATCCCATGTTAATGCAACTATTTGTGGGCTTACACAACAAAAACAGATGAAAAAATATATCTTATATTGCAGTGGGAAGGAAAATATTATTATTAAAAAAAACCCTCAATTGACTAGCCACATTTTTATTCTGTAGGGATAGCAGATTCATGGAAAATGTTATGCTTTTGTTTAGAAAAACTGCTTAGTGGGCCCTTTGGTCATAAAACCAGTCTGGATCAGAGAGGAAGTAGCAAGGGGTGTTCAACTGCTCTTCATGGCCAGCTAAAATGATGACCTCCCTGGGGGTGGAGAGAATGATCTAACATGGCAACTGCTTGTGGGTTTCCATTGACCACGCTCCAGAAAGAGTTGGTTTCAGATCTCTAGAACTTGGAGAAGACAGGAGGGAAGGGGCTGAAGTGACATCATGGAGATGGTTAGAGGGGAGAGTGAGCAAAAGATGCCCTGGGGCAGGGAATGGTGGATCAACTTTAGAAGCAGTGCTGTCTGATTCTGCCTGTTGCAAATTATTCTCTTTTGAATTGATAAAAGGTATGCTGAGGCATATTAAACATTTTAAGAATTGAGTTTTTTTTTTTTTTTTTTTTTAGCAGAAACGATTCAAATTGGATAGCATCCAATCTAGCAGATAGAAAAGAGCTCCAAGAAGCTGTACAAAATGAGAGGCTTTCATGGGCAGAAGGGAGGAGGAAAAAGGAAGTTATACTAAGCACAAAAACATATTGGTTATTTCAAGGTTACTTTCCTTTAGAGGATGAAAGGAATCTACCAGGCAGATTCCTGGTTGGCTGGTTTAAGATTCCATTTCTGAGAGAGCTGAAACTGAAATTAAGTCAAGTCTTGATTTGATGTTGTGGGGCTTTACATAAATGACTCCATTTGGGGCCTGCTGTCTTGTTTTCAGCAATCCAAATCTTCATACACTATATAGACTTTGTTAATGAATCACGTTTTGGGGCTCAGGAGCAAGGCAGGCAGACCAGAGAGACCTAAAGCAGTATCAGGAGGCAGATTTAAACTGTCAGATATGATGCAAGAATACATAGGAGCAGGACTTTGGTCTGAGACTCCTCAGAATCAGGGGTAAGTGTGCCAGAATCCCTAGACTTATATGCACAGGCTTTGAGTTACCCCATCTAAACCTATTTCATAACTGGAAGACCTAGGAACTTTCAGTTACATAGTAAGAGGTTCACTAACCATTCTCAAGTCTCCCTGCAGATCTGAAAGAGGAACCTTGACTTGGAAAACATATGGCTATCTCCTCACCATTTCTTTTTTTCATTATTATGTTTTCCTAGTTTTCTGTCATTCTTATTGTCAGCCTGGTGTTGAATATTCTTTCTTTCTTTCTTTTTTTAATGTTTACTTATTTTTGAGAGAGAGAGACAGAGCATGAGCAGGGGAGGGGCAGAGGGAGAGAGGGAGACAGAATCCAAAGCAGGCTCCAGGCTCTGAGTTGTCAGCACAGAGGCTGATGCGGGGCTCAAACTCACAGACCATGAGATCATGACCTGAGCTGAAGTCGGACGCTTAACTGGCACCCCTGATGCTGAATTTTCAAATAAACTCTTGCTTAGGAAGCAGATAGTGTTTCATCATTTATGGCTGTGTTCAACTTCAACTAGTCTAAATACAAAATGGATAGAGGTTTTCATCCCCCCTATTGTTGACAGCAAAATTCTCTTGCATGAACATATTTCCTTACACAGACAGAAGATAGTGAGCAAGTCATGGTAGTTTAAGTACAATGTAGTTGAGGGGAATGGATTAGAATGACTGCTGTCTTGTAAGAAAGAAACTAAAAAATTGTAAGGTAAAACAAATCAACGTGTAAGCTAGTTAAGATAAGGTATAAACATGAAAAAAGAAAAAATCCTTCTTCCTCCAAACTTAGTGGTATTTTCTATTATTTAAAAACAGTGAGAGGCAAGAGAGGGAAGTTTGTTTTTAATCCTCTAAGAAATGGTAATGAGGTATTTCTTGTGTGTGTTGTTGAGTTCAGGGGCAGGGGTGAGGGGGGTGAGGGGTGCGGGGGAGGAATAATGGAACTAGAAATCAGGAACATCACAGCAGAATAACTTCTCATAAGCCAGTTGTTCTATGACTTCTAGCTTCTGATAGCTGGCATGGAGGCTGGTGAGAATTTTATGAGGGTAAAATTTTTGCGGATAGCAATATTTTTAAAAAATCATTGTTTTCTTTTTTATTTTAATGTTTGTTTTTCTGAGTTGCCTCCTAGTTTCTCATTGCTGCCGAAACAAATTACTAAGACAAACAGTATCTTAAAATGACACAAATTTATTTTTTTCAATTTAAAAAAACATTTATTTATTTTGCGAGAGAGAGAAAGAACTCGCACAGGAGAGCAGGGGAGGGGCGGAGAGAGAATCCCAAGCAGGCTCCACACTGTCAGTGCAGAACCCAACATGGGGTTTGATCTCACGAAGTGTGAGCCAAAATCAGAAGTCAGACACTTAGCTACCTGAGACACCCAGGCACCCAATGACACGAACATATTATTCTACCATGTGGAGGTTAGAAGGTGACACAGATCACACCGGGCTAAGGTGTGAGCAGGGCTGTGTTCCTTTCTAGAGGTTGTCAGGGAGAACCTATTTCCTTGTGTTTTTCCAGATTCAAGATGCCACACACATTTTTTGGCTCAGTCCTCCTTTCCCAACTCTCCAGAGCAATCAATGTTGCATGATTTGGTCCCACCCCTGCCTTTTTTTTTTTTTTTTTTTTTTTTTTTGTAGTCACATCTCCCTCTGATTCCAATGGGGAAAGATGTCAATTCCATGGACATCTTTGGGGGACATAACTCTGCCTGTTGCAGGTTGGTTATAGATTTCATGTTCCAACATCCATTTTCTCACCAGAGTCACTGAAGAAATTTTTTTAATGTCTTTTAAAATTTTTTTTAATGTTTATTTATTTTTGAGAGAGAGAGAGAGAGAGAGAGATAGAGAGCGCGCACCAGTGGGGGAGGGGCAGAGAGAGAGGGAGACACAGAATCTGAAGCAGGCTCCAGGCTCTGAGCTGTCAGCACAGAGCCTGGGACATGGGGCTCGCACTTACTAACCATGAGGTCATGACATGAGCCGAAGTCAGATCCTCAACCAACTGAGCCACCCAGGTGCCCCTGAAGAAATTTTTTAATGGGAAGTCATGGAAAAGCTTGTAGCATGTAGCAGATTAGAATGTCATGATTCCTTGCATCTGATGAAAAAAAGTTAAAGATTAAGTAAAGCACCAAGTAAAACTGCGATCGTGCTCCCAGCAGTTTTTCAAATCAGCTCATTTGATAGCCTGGGGGTGTTACTGATGTTGAGTACTTTGATTCCTCCCCTGAATCTTTTCCTTGAATTAATCATCTTTATAATGTATCTTATCTAGTTCAGCTTGAACTATCCACAACGGTCACAGTTTGTTCCTTATGAAAAGAATTTGTTGTTGTTATTGTTGTTTAACCCGTCACCAGAAAATACCTTTTTGAGCTGTCAGACCAATAAAGATCATGGAGCATGCATTTCTGGTAAGATCTTCCCAGATTTAGAAAACCATGATAACCCGCATCCTCCAGAGAGGGAAATGTTGGCTTAGAGGCTAGAAACTAGGGACTTCTTTCGAGAAAGAAAGGGTCATTCAATAATCAAGAACAACGTTATCAGATAGAAATATTATACGAACACATATGTAATTAAAAATTATCTGGCAGCCACATTAAACAGAGTAAAAAGAAACAGGTAAGATCAATTTTCGATATATATCCAATATATCACTGTAGCGTGTAATCAATATAACACACTACTGATGAGATTGTTTAAATACTTTTTTTTTTTTTTTTTCGCATTACAAATTTGGGATCTTCACACATACGGGGCACCTGAATTCAGACTAGCTACATTTCAGTTATAGCCACATGTGGCTGTTCGAGTCTACTGCCTCGGACAGAGCCAGGTAGGAATTTCTTTTCCTTGAGGAACATTCGTTAGTAACCTTGTTCATTGAGTCATTCATAGTATTCTCTACTCTTGCTCAAATGGATTCAAAAGCTTGACCCCTTGGATTAAGGGCAGTGGTCGTCACTATTGTCTCTCTCAACACGGATGCCCTTCTCCCTTGCCAATATCCACTAGCGAAGCTAGAAACCCAGCACTCACTTCAAGGCTTCTTTGCAGTGGGGAGAGGTCATTGGACAGTGCTCTGGTCGATGAAAGGTCAGAAGAATTGTGATCGAGGGCCTCTGCGAGCTGAAGCTACCCTTCCTCATTCCAGGCGCTCTGAGTGTGATGCCTGGGACTGTAGCCACCCAGAGAATTTCCAAGATGCGTGTCTGACGCCTTCAATAACTGAACTTGTAGCCACGTACGTTCACATTTCTTTCTATTAAATATTTCCTTATTTATTTAAGCCACTGTTAGTGAATTTCTTTCTGACTTGCATGTTTTTTCATCCCTAGTGATACAAACTGCTGTCTGGATTCTGCTTTGCACAAATTCCCCGTCTCCTTTGCCCCTTGGCTTCCTGCTAGTCCCTATGAAGGAGGGCAGTAGAAAGATACTGGAAAGTAGGAGGAAGCAGGAAAGGCTCTCTTTTTCCTTTTTTGCTCTGCTCAGGATCGTCCTGAAATACCTGGGGTGATTTCTATTTCCTGCCTGGACCTTGATGCATAACCTCCCTGCCGTCTCTTCTCCACGTGGCAGGCAGGAGAATAGTTTTAAAACATGTCAGGGCTTATCTACAGTGGCTTCTGGTGCCAATAAAAATACGATCCAAAGTTCCTGCTCTAGCCGACAAGGTCCTGCATCATGTGCCGTGTGCTACTTCTCTGGCCTTCCGAGCAGCCACCTCTAGCTCACTCTGTCCCAGCCGCCCAGAATGCCTTCGTCCTCCAAGCCCAACCTACCAGACATGCTCTGCCCTCAGGAAGCCTGCACTGGCTTCTTCCTCTGCCTGGAATTGCCTTCTCCTAAGTACTCAGCTGGCTCCATGCTTCAGCACCTTTGCTTTCCACTCAGATACCGTCTCATCAGTGAGATTTCCCTCAGCACCCATACAAAGCTCATCTCTGTCTCCCTCTCTAAACACTGGCCCCGCTCCATTTTTTTCCCCAGCACTTCCTCCCACCTGATGTTTTACATGCTTAGTAGTTTATTTATTATTCATCTCTTCCAACTAGAATAAAACTCCACAGGAGTAGGAGCTTTGGCTATTTTGTGTGTTGCCTTATTCCCGTACCTGGAACAGCTCCTGAGATTGGAATCGTAGGGAAAGGGTCAGGTGGGAAGGAGAGGGAAATGGTACCAGTTTTGAGTCTGATGATTTTTGAACTGCCTGTTTGGATATTCCTGTGGACACGCCCAGCTGACAGCTGGGGACATAGGGGTCTGGAGCTAAAGGGAGGGGTGTAGTTCATTGAATCAGACTTGGTTCAAGCCATGGCTTTGACGACCAGTAGAAGGAGAGGAGGGTCCCAGAAGGAACTGCACAGAACACAAATATCAAAGAGAGATCTAGGACAGGCTTTGCAAGGAAGTTACAAATGAACATCAGAACAGAGGGAAGAGGTAAGGGAGGAGATATTGTCCCTGGAAAGTGATGAAATGCCTCAGCAAGGTCAAGAGAGATTCCCACAAACCTTTTGGTTTCTTATCTAAAGAGGTTTTGTCAGTGCTAGTGAGAGCTTTTTTGAAATGACTGAATAAGAGTTTTTGGAAAGCCAGATTGCCATGGTTTGAGGAGTAAACAAGACCTGGGGGAATATAGGTTTCACATATATATATTTGTGTGTTTATATATATATAAATATATATATATTTGTGTGTATATATATAAATATATATATTTGTGTGTATATATATAAATATATATATTTGTGTATATATATAAATATATATATTTGTGTATATATATATTTGTGTGTATATATATTTGTGTGTATATATATATAAATATATATATATTTGTGTGTATATATATAAATATATATATTTGTGTGTATATATAAATATATATATTTGTGTGTATATATAAAAATATATATATTTGTGTATATATATATTTGTGTGTATATATATAAATATATATATTTGTGTGTGTATATATATATAAATATATATACATATATATATTGCTTTGTATGTATATTATATATAATATATACTATACAATTATTATATTGAGTATATTGTATATATTAATTATCATTATATTATCAGTTATATTGAGTATATAGTATATAGTATATATTAATATATATACAATATATTGTATATATATTTGTATATATGTTATATATATACACAATATACATACACAAAAAAATATATATGTACATATATATGTACATATATATATATATACTTTTTTTTAAGAGAGACAGAGTGCAAGCAGGGGAGAGGGGCAGAGGGACAGAAAGAGAAAATCTTTTTTTTGTTTTAATTTTTAATGTTTGTTTATTTTTGAGAGAAACAGAGTGTGAGCAGGGGAGGGGCAGGGAGAGAGGGAGACACAGAATCCGAAGCAGACTCCAGGCTCCAAGCTGTCAGCACAGAGCCCGACGCGGGGCTCGAACTCATGACCTGTGAGATCATGACCTGAGCCGAAGTCGGGCGCTTGACTGACTGAGCCACACAGGCGCCCTGGTTTCTCTTAAGAAGAATTTTTTTGAACCAAGGAGGGAGATCTCCTCAGTAGACACTGGGCCAAAAGGAAATTGGTTTTTGATTTTTGATTTTTGTTTTTAAGATGAGAGATATTTGGACATGCCACACAGCACTGGAAATGAGCGACCGTCTCTGAAGGTGGCACTCAGTAGGTCTCCGCTCTGTACGTTGGGACCATTTCTAAACTCTATATTGAGCAGGTCTGGGTCCACAGAGGCATCTTTGCCGAGGCTTTGGCACCAGTGTTGAGAGGAAAGCCTTTTGAGAAAGTGTGCTTTTGAAATATGTGTTCTCCTAAGGCAGGTTTCCTTGTCACCTACTGGAACTTGACCCCTCTCCGGTTCCTCACGTCCGGCACCTAACAAACTTGCAAAGACTCATATATTGCCTTTTTTAAAAAATGTCTTCCCTACAAGCTTCAGACCACACATTCACATATTATGACACAGACAGATTGATATAAAATCTAGAGTCCCCCAGCATAACTATACAAATCAAGTTCTAATAATTATCAGAGTGGAGGTAAACAAAATTTAAAGCAGTGAACTGTTTTGTTTAAAAAAGAATTTTTTTTAATGCTTATTTATTTTTGAAAGAGAGACAGACAGAGTGTGAGCTGGGAGGGGCAGAGAGAGGAGACACAATCTGAAGCAGGCTCCAGGCTCTGAGCGGTCGGCACAGAGCCTGACGTGGGGCTTGAACCGACAAACTGTGTGATCATGACCTGAGCCAAAGTCGGATGCTCAACTGACTGAGCCACCCAGGTGCCCCGGTTTTGTTTTCTGTTTTTTGTTTTTTGTTTTCAATTTTTTTTTTTAAGGTTTATTCATTTTTTAGAGGCAGAGAGAGACGGAGCATGAGGCGGGGAGGGGCAGAGAGATAGGGAGACACAGAATCCAAAACAGGTTCCGGGCTCTGAGCTGTCGGCACAGAGCCCAACACGAGGCTCTGTCTCACAGATTGTGAGATCATCACCTTAACTGAAGTCAGACACTTAACCGACTGAGCCACCCAGTGATCCCGCCCCAGTTTGGTTTTTAAATATTGAACACTCTTATCCAATTTGAGCCTTGGTAACCATCTTAACCATTTTTTGTGAATATCGATGATACACATTGATACACAGTACACCATGAGTGTATAATAATTGCACAAATCCACGGGCATGAGAAATGTCTCTGTACTGTGCATTGTGCACTGGCGATTTGAGGCCGGTGGGCTTGTGAGTGTGGGAAAAATCAGCCTGAGTGGTTGGCCCCCGCTTTTTTCTTCAGGCTCCAGCAACCGCACCCTGTGTGTGTTGGCATAAGAGCACAGAATATGATCCATGATCTTACTCGTTCGTCAGCAATTACGTAAGAGAGTTCTACGTTTCCTGAAACTAATAACAATAATAATTCCTTCTGAGGACCTTGCTGGGAACGAAAACCAAGTGTAAAGCAAAAACCGAATCTGATTTTGAAACGAGCCTTGGTAGATGTATTCGTCACCCAGGGCTGCCGTAACAAATCACGGAGAACTGGGTGGCTTAAAACAACAGAAATGTCTTCTCCTACCATTGTGGAGGCCAGACGGTCCAAAATGAAGGTGTCAGCAAGACTGGTTCTTCAGAAGGCTCTGAAGGAGAGTCCGTTCCGTGCCTCTCTCCTGGTCTCTGATGGTTCCCAGCCATCGTTGGCATTCCTTGGTTTGCAACTGGATCCCTCCTCTCTCTCTGCTTGCATCACCTCATGGTGTTCTCCCTGTGGGTCTGTGTGTCCCTGTGTCTTCATATGACCTTCTTATAAGTCATTGGAAGTAGGGCTCCCCCTCATCTGGTATGGCCTCATCTTAACTTGATTACATCTGCAAAAATCCATTTTCCAAGTAGATTTTCATCCACTTGTACCAAAGGTTAGGACTTCCACATATCTTTTGCGGGGACTCAGTTCAACCAACAACAGAAGGCTACTGAGAAGTAGGGAGTTAGATAAGCCCAACAGAAGAGTCAATACTTAGCATGCGGGAAATGAACATGGTGTGCTGAGTAACAAATGATGCCTTTTGTATTCAAGCTTTGGTCAAAGCTGAGATCTCTCTGGGAAAATGAAAAATCCCGCAGATTTTTTATATCATGGAATTTTTGGTAGTGGAAAACAGATTAACCCCCCGAGTCTAGCCTCAAGAGAACATTCGCTCCTTTCAAATTGAGCAAGTCTGACGTGGAAACTGCAAAACTGAGTGCGTACACTCTTAAAATTCCACAAACCACTTAAAATTAGTCAAAGTTGTAGTCGTTTTCGATATGCTGTACCTTGGGAGAGTACCATCTCCTTAATCAGGACATTCAACTCTCAGACTTTTATGTGCATTGAGGCTAGAAAGGCATTCTCCTGATGATCTCCCAGGGTACCTGGAACTTATCAAAATTGGTATAGCTTATTTTAGGGCATTTGGCTGACTTGGCCTTTGTATTTGAGTGACTTCCATGATGAATTGTACTCTGAGTATTAAGGTCTTTCAAAATAAACCAAGTATTTATTTCCTTACAATTGGAATGATTTTGCTCTCGGTTTCCTTTGGCTTCATTTTGTTTTGTAATTTTTAAAATTCTTATTGTGTATCTGTGCTGTTACTTTCCTTGGGCTCAAAGACGTCATAGCAGACAGAACTCTTCCTGAACTGACTTTACGTCACTAGGGACCCGCGTGTTTTGGAGCTGGCTAGAGCTAATAATTTTCATTACACCAGCTGTCACAAATAATTCAGTCTGCTAAATTCCAATACATTGACAGAATGGGTGAGCAGTCCCTTGAAAGGAGAATTTTCGATATCAATCTTTCCTCCCTCATATCAGTGTTCAGAAATTCTAATTAAAACGTTTTGAGAAGCAGATAGAACTGGTAAATAATGGAATTGGACGGTCCTTTCCACATTCCTGTTTCGTGTTGATCTGCATTGAGATGGAAGCATGAACTCGGTCTCTATTTCCCGAAGGCTTGCTGTGTGCAGAGCAATGCATTAAAGACTGGAACTCGGGGCGCCTGGGTGGCTCAGTCGGTTAAGTGTCCGACTTTGGCTCAGGTCGTGATCTCATGGTCCGTGAGTTCGAGCCCCACATCGGGCTCTGTGCTGACATCTTGGGGCCTGGAGCCTGCTTCAGATTCTGTGTCTCCCTCTCTCTCTGCCCCTCTCCCACTCATGCTGTCTCTCTCTGTCTCAGAAATAAAATAAACATTAAAAAAAATTAAAAAAAAAAAAAGACTGGAACTCACAGAGAATCTAGGCTCGGAAGTATCTCTGCCCTCAGCCATCTTATTGCCTCAATTCCCAAGAATGAACCAATTGCAAGAACGGCAGAATGTTGAGTGTGTTAGTTTCCTTTTGTTCCTGTAACAAAGTACCTCAAATCTGGTGAATTAGAACACCACGCATGTATCATGTTACAGTTCGGGAGGTGAGAAGTCTGGTGTGGGTCTCTCCGGGATTACATCAGAGCGTTGGCATGGCCGATTCCTTCTGGAGGCTCCAGAGGAGGGTCTGTTTTCGTGCTTTTTCTAGCTTCTGCCTGCATTCCTGCTCATAGGCCCCCCCCACCCCCCTCCATCTGCAAAGCCTGCAATCGCTGGTCACGTCTCACTCATGTCTCATTCCTGACACTGACTTCTGTCTCTTTCTTCGACTTTTAATGGGTCTCGTGATTACTTTGGGCCCACCCAGGAAACCCAGGATAATTTTGTTTTAATCCAGCTGACTTGCAACTTAATTTCCCTTGCCACCTACCCTGACATATCCCCGGGTTCTGGGGATTAAGACATGGACATTTCCGGGGGCCCATTCTTCAGCTCAGAGCAGGGGGTAGACACCAAGTGTTAGTCAGATGTCCTCTTTGGCTAAAAATGGTGGGAGGCTTTCCAGAACTGTTCTTCTTGGTAAATATGTTTCATAAAAATATAAATATATTTAGCCATTCTGGTACTGGGTGGAGTGACAGATAATTGAAATCTCAAGTCTCAAACCACACCCAGTTTTTGCTTTATTATCCACCATCCGCACTGCCCAAATCAGATCATGGAATTGTAGTACCCTCTTCCTTTAACCGTCAATGTTTGATTTTATTTGACTTTATTTTATTTTATTTTTTTTAAGAGAGAGTGAGTGAGCAGGGGAGAGGGACAGAGGAGGAGAGAGAGAGAGAGAGAAAGAAT
Organism: Panthera tigris; assembly: GCF_018350195.1. Lineage (NCBI taxonomy): Eukaryota > Metazoa > Chordata > Mammalia > Carnivora > Felidae > Panthera > Panthera tigris. The sequence continues at coordinate 18,611,538 of NC_056668.1, read as the reverse complement.
CTCAAGCAGGCTCCAAGCTGAGCACAGAGCCTGAAGCAGGGCTTGATTCCACGACCCTGGGACTATGACCTGAGCAGAAATCAAGAGTCTGTCACTCAACCGACTGGGTCACCCAGGTGCGCCAACGTTTGATTGTAAATAGCAAATCCAATGATTTTGAGGAGGGCATCAAGCAAAAATCTGACTCATTCTTAGAACCAGTTTGGACCCATTCAGACAGAAATGGACAATGGAAGAGAAGCTTTTTCACATACATAGCAGGAATCACATCCTCTGTATACACAATACTCCTTTATATACGTAATACCTCTTTTCGTCTATAGAGATGCTTGCCCAACTCACACCCCATTTATCACTGGCACAGCCACGGCCACCCTCCCACCTCACCGGACCTGTTCTTAGCCCCGCTGAGTGGGCAACAGACCTTGTAGTTTCATCCCCTGGCTGTGGTGAATACCTGTTTAATGAAGCCCATTAGATATTCTCATCTAGGACCTTGGAATCGAGACTCAAAAACTCTGTCTGTCCAACACAAAGAGTGAACCCCATGTAAACTAGGGACATTAGTTAATAAGAACATATTAATATTGGTGCATCAATTGTAACAAACGTACCACACCAATGTAAAATGTTAATAATAGCGGAAGCTGGGTGTGGGAAGCACACTGTCCTGACTGCTCAGTATCTCTGTAAACCTAAAACTGTTCTAAGAAAATAAAATCCATTCATTAAAAAAAAAAAAAAAAATCATCTAGCCAACTTCTTTAAAACTCCAGGTATGGAGGCCACTTAAATTCGGGGCTAAGTAACATTAGATGGTAGGTATGTGAAGCATGAAATGTGTAAGCTCTGGTAACATACGCTTCACGGGCAAGGACTGATTCAGATTATGGAAGCATGTACAATGTAAGGGTCCTACACACACACACACACACACACACACGGACAAAATAGAGCGTGACATAGAATACATATTTGGAAGAGACTCTGCAAGGGAGAGATCCCGAGGCTTACGCTTCATGAACTTGATGACAAGTCTACCTGGGCCCATGGATGCTGGAGCAACGAAAGCGGGTCTTCAGAGGGAGGCAGGGTAAGCAAGGCAGAGACGGAGGAAAACCATCTGAGGTCCTCACTTTGCAGGTCTGTATTTTATTTTGTGAAGCCCAGCTCTTCTATGCGTGAATGTTACCAACAACTTGCTCACGGTCGTTCAAGTTGGCCCGCCGGAACGAAGCAAGCAGCGGACACCATATCCCCTCGTGAGGAGGAGAGAAGGCAATGGAAGGGGTTCCATTTTGTACGTGGCACAAGCAAGGCAGAAAGCACGGTGGGGACCTGCCCGAGGCACACAGCATGGCGGCCTCAAACAAGGCCTGCTGTTCTGACTCAGGCCAGGGGCTTCTTCACCCTCTCCTGAGAAGGGTTAGCACCTCCTGAGAGAGCCAGTGCCTTGGGATCTCATTACCTATTCCCTGCCCACATTCCTCGTCCCCAGATCCCTTGAAATTCGATTCTGTCACCCTTGGGGGCTGAGAAATAACGAACCGGACCCTGAGCAGGGGTGCATATTGCGGCAAGATGACATTTTTGACAGTACGTTCAGAGGCCGCTGTTCATTACAGTTGCTTATTGAGACCCTCTCTTGCTTTCCGCTGGAGTGATTTGCAACGAGGGTATTTTTGAAACTTTCCCTCTGGGAAGTGTCCTTCACGCTTTGAGGTGACAAAGGATGTGAACAGCCTTAATCTGGGCGGTATCCAGGTGGACGCTCCTTAAGCCCCGGAGTTAGGATGGATGCCCTTGGACGCTGTGGCAACGTGCGCGCTGACAGACGTGGGAGACTTGTTAGGAAGGACGCACGTGGTGAGTGTTGGCCGATTATTGCGGTGTGACCCTGGGTGCCATGTTGTTTCACGCCGTGGCGCTGTCGCTAGTGTGTGTGTGTTTGCTGTTTCGATCCAGAAGGGTAGTTTAATCCCTTTTTGGTATCGGTGTCTTGGCAGCTGCCAACTATAGGCTAAGAACAGAATCTTCAAGAGTCGAGAGAGAAACAAGTCGCACAGCCATTTTCTGTGTTCTCGATGCACGGTACGTGACAGTAAATAGTAAGGAATAAAATCTCTCCCTTTATTTATTTATTTATTTATTTATTTATTTTAATTTTTTTTAGCAATTATAATGCTTTCAGGTCAGTGCTGGGAACCTTCTCTACGCCAGCACAAAAGTCCTGAAAACAGTCCTGCAAGGGAGGAATGATTCCTGTCCACACTGAGGCAAGGGGGGATTAAAGCAATGTGTACAGTTGGGAAACTGCCAACCTAGAACTCAAACCCAGGTCTTTCTGACGGCAGGGACCCAAAGACCACCCTGTCCTCAACCCTCCAGTATGGCACCAAGCAAATGCCTTTCTAAATGGGGCCCTTGAGCACCTAGACCATGTAATTCATTTTCGCATCTATAACTTCTACCTCAGTGTCTAACTGCTCCATAAATGCTTCCGAAATGGATTGAATGAATGAATTTTAACCCCAGATTCGATGGAGTTTCTCAGACTGGCACAGAAAGTGGCCACCTGGGCATTCTGGTGTCCTTTCACGTGCTGGAGAAGCTTTCGGAATGTTGACGCGTCTCAGCACAGTGCCTCCTCAGGTAGCTTCGTGGGTCGGACCCTCCTTGGCAAGGGCCCATCTGTAGAGTCAGTAGTTGGCCTATCGAGGGGACAAATGAGACTGACATCACGGCCACTTTTTGAGGGACTGGCATGGCCTCCTTGTCAAGAGTGAGTAATTTGCTCTTCAGCCTCCCTGCTTTGGTGCAGAAGGATTAGGGTTTGTGGGGGAGTGGTTCAGCACTCGGTTAATCCACCATTCTATGTGGCATCAATGTTTTTGAATTTTTGAAATAATTTCTGTGGATTCCTCTCTGCTTCTCCCCCATTTAGCACCTCCCACACCTTGGTAACTCCGTCTCCTGGCACTCGTTCTTTTTCAATTTCTCCTCCACATGTCCCTTTCTGCAGCCTGATACATCTCTTGGGGCGGGGTGGGGGGGTGGGGGGGTTGGTGGCGCGGGAAACTGCCTCTCAAGATTTCTCTGTCAAATGTTCTCTGGTAATGAGAGTGGCGCTGTATTTCCAGGTCGTTGCTATGGAGAAAGCGTGTCTTCTCCTGGCTCTGTTATATGTGGGCATGTTCCTAGGCTCAACTCTGAGAATGACACTAAATTTACACCCCCTTTCAAGTCTGTTGTCTCTCAGTTATATAAGCAAGTTTAAGTATGCCTTTTTTGGCCTTAAAAAAAAAAATTAGTTTCATGTTCCCTTTTTGCTGTCCAGTGTAACAGGTGGCCTCATACCAGAAGCGGTTGAGGTAGAAGATTGAATTTCTCTCTTGCATCCATATTATATGTATTAAGCTGCTTGTGATGTGGGACGATACCACTCAAGGTTTAGATTTATTCACATAAGTAACACAGAAATGACTAAAGTTTGAAGAACACTAATTCCTTCCATACTCCGCACACCTAGAGTCTGTCCTCTGCTTCTACCTAGGCTTTATTTAACAGCATTAACTGCTCAGGCACTGATGGATTCTAGAGCTTGACTTTTTTTTCCCTACCCAGAGTCCCCTCTTCAATGGAAACGGTATCGAAACCTATTTGGAAAAGCAAATAACTGAGGTGGGAAACAAGGCTCAGAGAATTCCGCTGCTTTTTTGCCTTGTGGGAGTCCCCAAGGAACACCAAGACAACCTCTTGGGCTTGCAGAATTTAGCTGGAAACCCGCTTCTGCAAGTTGCTACAAAGATGGACAGACCCAGCCCCCTCCCTTGGGGAGCTCACAGCTGAGTGGGGCAAATGTTAGGTGCTTAACACACAACTAGCTCTCGCTGGATCATGGTGAAGGAGACAGTGGGCATTGGAGATAAGATCACAATCCTGGTTACTCAACTCTCTCTGTGACCTTGGGCAAATTAGTAAGCCTCTCTAAATCTCACTTTCTGATCTACAAAGTGAAAATAAGCCTACCTATCTACTTTTCTTGCGTTCTTGAAAGGACTGGGGAGAGAACAAGCTATAATGTCTTTAACGTATTTAACTCAGTGACTGCCTTGTTGCAAATGGCAGTATTGATGAAGACAGTACTCAGAAAAATGATAGCTAATATTGAGTGATTTTTGTGTGGTTGTCACAGTGTTAGGCAGAACCGGTTTTATGTAAGCCACCTCAATGTCTTCATGAAACCTGTTTCTGAGATATCTTACAGATAAAGAGACTCAAAAACTCACATAACATCTTATTCATTCATATGTATACTCACTCATTCAACAAATATTTATTGAACTCTTCTTAAATGCCAGGCACTTTGAGGGGACACCACAGTGATCTCTGCCCTCAAAGACCTTGCATTCTGACGGAGGGAACAGGTCACAAACAGATGTATTCATTGGATGGTGGGCTAAACAGAAGTAAATCTCTGAGATGATGGTCAGGTTTTAATTTTGCTGGCTTTTCCTGATATCAACGTCTGGTTTGGCTCAACGAATCACTCCGTCTCAATCCTCTGAGGGCAGAGATGATAATTTTTTTCTGCAATCTATGACTATGGCACATACACCACATTTATCAAGAATTGCAATTGGAGGGCAGAGGGGATGGGTTAAATAGGTGATGGGGTTTAAGAAGGGCACTTGTTGTGACGAACAGCAGCTATTGGAGGTATGGATTGAATCACTCAATTGCACAACGGAAATTAATATTACATTTTGTGTTAACTAGCAGGAATTTGCAGACAAAGTGAAAAAAAAAAAGAATTGTAATTTGAGGACCCCACTTCACGTCTTGACAGAGGACTTGCTTGGAGATTTTGTCCTCGTTCGGGTTTTATAGTTTCAGCACATCCATCTAAACCATTGTCTGGTGTCTACTTCTCTGGGGAACTGCCTTAGTTCCTTTGGGTCTCCCCTGCACCTAATACCTCTATCATAGCAATGAACCTTTCATACTGCAATTGTTTGTTTCCATAACTCTCTCCTCCGTTGTTCTCTGTCTACCTTAAGGGCAAGGACCATCTTTTATTTCTTCATCCCCAGAATCTAGTGCATATAGCACTGAGTTATAGTAAGTTAACAATGGGGGAAAAAACCACCACCAATAGAAGATTTACCGATCTATGTGTATAGATACAAATGCCCGTCCTAGAGGGTACATTACAGTTGAATCGCCCCATCTGTTTCATTTCTCAACATTGGTTTTGTCACCTGCTGCATAGATGCTATAGACAGGTAGCTGGAACTCTTGGTTCTCCGTGGCTGGGAATGGTCGTGGTCAACTTGGTATTATTGACAGGTCTTTGTTTGCATTTATCTATTTGTGTAACCTGGTTATCATATGCTATTAAGACGTGTGTTCGTAATACCCTCATCTCAAAATTCTTGCTCTGGAGCATAAACATCTTTATCTAAACTTAGAGGATGACAGGCAGTGAAACCTGCCTTAAACTAATTGATTCATCAGTCTCCGTTCTAGAGAATTCTTTTTCAGGGCAGTATTTATATCTCCTTTCTTCAGTGGAGCCTAGCATCCCTCTGATACGATTCGTCATGACAGCACTGTCATGTAGATCGACCAGCTGAATACCCCTATTAGCTAATTACCCCAGGAATTAATTAGCTAATTAATCAGCTAATACCCCAGGGATTAGCTACTTGCTCCCTGAGCTACTCAGTGTTAGAGAACAATGGACTGTTCACTGTCAGAATCTGTTCTTGGGCGAGGCGGACATAATGTAAAAAGTTACCAGCAGCCTCTGCCTCTGTGATGTTATGTGCGTTTCCTCAAAGAGACATTTTAAATCTTCCATGAATGCAGTGCCCTGATGAGCTCTGTTTCAGACCAGATCGGGCCTGGAAAGAGGTAAACTACAGAGAGTTTGGTGTAGCCCTTAAGGGACTTCAAAATGCCATTTGGTTAGGAAAACAAGTTAGCACAAGTCAGAGCCCGATGGAGAAGCGGCTACTGAGGCAGACTAGTAAATCTGGCATCCTTCCGAGCAAAAATGCTTTCACAAATTTCCCACGTGGGTGAGAAGAAGAGGCTAAGTGCCGTTCGGAGAAAGAAGAGGAGTTGGGGATATAGGGGGCTATGCTGAGTTTCTTCGTTATTTCTCCAGACTTGTGTGATCCACGTTGCTAAGCACACAGTCAGGCTAACACTTAGAAGGCAGTTTCTCGACCTTGTCTCATCCCTCAGCACACCCACCGCGGCCCCTCAGAGCGTTCTTTGCCCCTCACATGGATGGATGCTAATAAGGGCCCTGACCTTTATCTCTGCCCCTGTCTGCTCAAGTTCCCATTTTCCCAATTATGTGTTAGAGTGTGGATTGAGATCTCGGGGAGAGGCTTCAGGGTCCACTTCTCAGTCTCTCTCCGGATAAGAACCTCATCTGTGTGCCAAACGAGACCTGTGTTTTTCACATGAAGCTTCTATAGGAGTGGCAAGTGCTGGTCTTGAAGTCAGCTTCTGTATTCTGTTTTCAGTTGGCATGGGTCCTACCTCTGAAATGCAAGAGACTGACCTCTTGATCCTCTGGCCCCATCTATATTCTACTGGGCTATAGGCCTCACATTTTTTTTTTAAAGGCTTCCTTATTTATCTTGAGAGAAAGAGAGAGACGGGGGTGGGGGAGAGGGGGGAGGGAGACAGAGAATCCCAAGCAGGCTCCGTGCTGTCAGCACAGAGCCCGATGGCAGGGCTCCGCACTGGGAGATCACGAGCTGAGCTGAAATCGAGCGCTGGATGCTCAACTGACCGAGCCACCCAGGTGCCCCAGACCTCACATCTTCACCATGAAGTGTGGTGTCCATGGCTTTGCCATAGACCATACCCACACCGCTCTGGGATCCCCGGTCCAGCCATGAGGCCATGTGACATAGCCCTGCCTGGACATCTACTTGTCACCTCCTCAAATAGCAGGAGAGCCCCTGCCACCCCCTCCTGTGGGGCTAGTTTCCCCTGCAGCTGAGCAGGACCGGTAAGTATCTGCTTCTCAAACATGGAAGGTTTACCAAAAGTACGCCACACAGGCCCCCTTCAAGCTGACGCCTGCCAGGATAGCTCCCGCATCCCCCCACGATACACCAGCTTAACTCCTTCAGCACCGAGCCATTGCCTTGCACCTTTAGGACCTCACCACCATGACCAAGTTCTCACCACTCTGCTTGAGACTCCAGGGACTAGCTCCACCAAATCCCACATCCTTGTTATACTCTGCCTGGCTAACTGTCCATGATCTCCCCCAATCTCACCTTATTCTGCTTTGTTCATGCCACCCCCTCACCACTGGATACAACTCCCTCGACCTGTTTATGAGGTTCTGGGGAACGCCATCTCAGCGGGTGTCACCCTCTGCATATTCTCAAAGTCTTCCCACCTCTATCTCTTTTTCCTTCTCATCTATTGCACCTCATTCTCATCTACTCCATACCCTTCATTTCCTCTCCCCAGCGTCGACTGTGCCTTCTGAGGATGGTACTCTGTCCACGCTGCTCTCGAGGACAAGATCTTCACATATTCCCACCGACACCGAAGGCGGGAGTGCCACGTCCGCGTCTTCTCGTTCTCCGATGCCCGTCTCAGACCACTACTCCTCTGCCCACTTCTTCTAGGACACCAGTCCCTTGACAGCCTGTGGCATCTGGCTTTCCCATCACCCAACTTCACTTTGCCCTCACTTGGGTTGTTCGTTATTTTTTGACCTTGACATCGTAACTTCTTTTCTAGTCCTACTCCTGTTATCATCCTTGGTAGTGCCCATGTGCCATCAGTTACTCTAACTGCTAAGTTTTTCTACCTCCCCACTCCCAAAGATGTTTTCATCTACTCTTTCTCAGCCACATGGTTAAGAATGGCCACCATCTGGGCCTTGTCTTCAACAGAAACATTACTGTGAACATTACGAGTTTGAACATCGTATTCGCCAACAACGACTCCTTATCTTTGTAGCTCACTTGCGTAAAATACCTCATAAAAATTATTCTTTTCTCTCATTAGTATGTAAAATTTAGCTTTTGCTACATGATCAACTACCCCAAAACTTAGTGGATTAGAACAAGAATCCATTTTTTTCAGCTCACGACTCTCTATATTGACGACCTGGGAGGTACTCAGCTGAGAAGTTCTTCAATTCTTGGCCAGGCTCAGCTGATCTCTTGGCTATGCTTTCTTATCCATCTGTGATCAGCAGTTGGGGTGGCTAGAGCTGGCTGGGTGATGATGGCCTCAACTGGGATGGCTGGGACTACTGGGATGGCTGAAGTCTCCCTCCATGTGGTCTCTCCTCCAGCAACAGGCCAGCTTGGGCTTATTCATGTGTAATTTGAAGAATTCTAGGAGCAACAAAAGAAGTGTTTAGGGCTTTTAAAGTCAAGGCTTGGGGCTCATTTGCATATCACTTCTGCCATACTCTATGGATCAAAACAAGACATAACACTAGCTCAAACCTAAGGAGTGAGAAAATAAGTTCCATCTATTGATAGAAGGAAAGTGTTGAGCCCAATTTTGCTGTATTCTATAAGGATTTTCAACTCACTGTCTTCTCTCTTTAATACTTTGTGGTTTCACTTTCCTCTTTACCCAATTTAGATGTTTGAATTCATCATTATATCCTTTCTTTGAATCTACACCAAGCGACTTATCCCTCTCTCCCTCCAGTATAGCTAATTTAGTAAATCAACAGCCCTAGAACACCATCCCTGTTTTCCTTGACTGCATAGATGCCGATGAATATTACTGGGGAAAAAATCATGTAGCTGGGCCTATTTGTGGATGGAGTTTTGAGTGGTTTTAATATTCATTCTTCTTATTTTCTTAAATAATGCATGGCCCAGGGAGCCTTGGCCTTTCATTTTCTCCGTCTCCCTGTTCTTCTCTTCTGTAAATAAAAAAAACTTGGGCAGCATGAAAGGGAGCTGAACTCTTTCGTCCTGTAGCACTTCAACACTGCCACACGAGCTTCTCCAGAGGGCTGTGTGTAATTATGTTTGATTGGTTGCTAATCTCTGAAAGGCCAAATAAATTTTATAGCTGTCCAGAGAAGCTTTCACAAAATCTCCAAAATTCAATTTGCGTGAGGCCTGCCTTGGATCCATGACTTCCCTTGGAGTTAACCCAGGGATCAATGCCCCTCATGGTATAGGCAAGTTCACCGCCATCAACAAGCAAATCATTCTTCTCTGCCCCGTGCCTTCAATCTGATATTTCTTTCTACGAGTGAGCAGGAACATCTAGTCCCAAAGCCTATAGAAGTTGGTGGTTGCCTAGCAACATCATTCCCAGTACAAGTTTGTGGCTTTCTCAAAAAGTGGGGCGGGGGGGGGGGGGGGGAGGGGGTGGTGGTGGTGGGAAACACTTCCTTTCCTTTCACTCCCAGCTTCCTGTGAGCCTCTTGTATTTTCTTATTATGTTGATCTCTGGCTGATTGAAAGCATGTAAGACGACATCTGTAAAAACTGTTTCAGACAGTCAAGTGTGAGTACAAGATGGGATTATTACTTCTCATTAAAACCCATTCTAATCCCTGACTCCTTACTGTAGTATCTTTGCAGCCAGGATATGAATCACTGGTCTCCAATTTCTGGTATATTCTTCTGCTGCAGAGACAACTGCAGATGTCAGCCCCAGCAAGCAAGGGAACCACCCCCCAGTTCTTTTGTTCTTTCTTCTGGAGATAAGTAGCATCTGTTTTGTAGTCTGTTCTTGGCCCCCTGTTCCTCACTTCCCAAAGCATTGCTGGAATCGGTATCTGTGGATGCCTCTCCATTTCCCAGTGAGTTTGATCTAGCTAATTTATTTGTGTTAGCTGTTACTACACATTCTATTTGTTGAGCCACCTTAATTCTTTCTCCTTATGTTTTATGCGTTTAAAACTTTTGTGGCATACACGCGCCAAGCCAAGCCAAGTGTTCTATATAGTTACTTGAAAATTGTAAAAATATTTAACTGTTGAAAGCTTAATCTTCATAGATCCCACATTTATACATGTCTTATGATCAGAGCTGCCTTTTTTCCAGGCTATCTTCTCAAGAATTGTGTCATGGAAGCTAGAGATGGTGTCTCTCTCCAGAACGAAAGGAAAGTTTGCTCAGCCTGGGAAGATAAAACGAGTATCTCCCTCTGGAGCAAAGTAGTGCAATGCTCATTGCAAAAGATAAGGGTTTCTTTTGTTTGGGCTTCTCCTGTAACACATTCCCTTGTTTATATAGGTATTCTCTCTCTCTCTCTCTCTCTCTCTCTCTCTCTCTCTCTCCACCTTGTCCTGTGGGAATTGAGTCTCAGGAAACTGGTACAAATGCTGATTCTCTGCCTATAGCTATCGCTACAGGTAATAGAGTCCTTTGTCTCTGACCAGGAGTCTCTTGTCTTCTGCGGCACCTCTGAAATTGTGGTAAGATAATGTGTTGGCTGGAAAGTCAGGTAAAATATCAGATACTTTACAGTACTGATCAGGTTCTTAGTAGCTTGATACTCACTAGCTCAGTAGATATATGTGTTGAAACATATTTAAAATTGGGTATGTTCTAGAGACCTGAGTTACCACATGTGTTTCTACCAAGGGAGGAGCAAATCTGGGGTTCTTTCAGTGCGGTCATAGCATTTTATTAAGAAATAATTTTTTGAGGTCCTCGTTTCCAATAAAATTGAGTTAAAATTCCTTAGCTGGCATTGAATCGCCAAGAAAATATGGATTTGGCTTAACTTACGCTTCCACATATGCTCAAAGCTCCAGAGAACTCAAATGTTGAAAGTTACTAATCTACTGCACTTAGATTGTTCCTTTTCTAGTATTTCGATCAGTGGATGGCATGCTCACGTATTAGCCATCCAAAAAAAGCCTGCTTGTCCAATATTCTTCCCTGTTCTTCATCATCCATATCGAATCGTTAGTGTCATAAATGTCTCTAGCCTCTCATGTCCCCTAATCTCAACTTTTACTATCAGAACTCCATGCTTTGCCCAAAGAATCATTGCAAGAGCTTCTTAATTACTGTGTCTAATTCCTAGGTCTGTATTTTAAATCCATCCTCCAAACTGGGCTCAGGCCAGCGTGATCCATTCCAAATATAAAACTGCTGCTATTTAAACTGCTTTAGCAGGGACACCTGGGTGGCTCAGTCAGTTACGCATCTGACTTTGGCTCAGGTGTGATCTCACGAGTTTGAGTCCCTCATCGCACTGTCAGCACAGAGCCTGCTTCACATCCTCTGTCCCCCTTCTCTCTCTGCCCTTCCCCCACTCGTGCTCTCTCTCTCAAAAATAAATAAACATTAAACATCTCAAAAATAAATATTAAACATCTCAAAAATAAATAAACATTAAACATTTAAAAAAATTAAATGCTTTAGCAGTCCTTCTTCCTTCAGAAAATAAAGCCCATGCACCTTAGGATGGCTTTCATGACCTGGTTCTTACATATCTCTGGACTCATGTTTATCTTCCATTCTGGGGGAGGCAGGATGGCTAAGTGACTAAGAGCAAGTGCTCTGGAGTCTAAGTGTCTGTATTTGTATTCTGTTTGCTTCCTCTGTGAGCTGAGTGACCCTGGGCAAGTGTAATTATCTTCTATAACTCAGTTTCCCCATATGTAAAGTAGGAATAAAAAATTTTTAAAAAGCACCTAGGGACACCTGAGTGGCTTAGTTGGTTGAGCATCTGACTTCAGCCGAGGTCATGATCTTGCGATTTGTGGGTTCGAATCCCGCATCGGGCTTTGTGTTGACAGCTCAGAACCTGGAGCCTGCTTCAGATTCTGTGTCTCCCTCTCTCTCTGCTCCTCCCCTGCTTGTGCTCTCTCTCTGTCTCTCAAAAGTAAGTAAACATTAAAGAATTTTTAAAAAGCACCTAAAATAAAAAATCAAATAATTATTATAAACCACTCAGTAAAGCATCTGACACATAATAGACGGTCTATAATGTTAGTTAGAGTAACACCACACTACTTGTTTCCATCACATGCCATGTTAATTTTCAACTCTTCATCTTACCGTATTGTTTTCCTGGAACGTCCTCTCCTTCATTACAGCAGAGTGGTTGAGAGCGTGTGCTTTGGAGTGAGATTGAACTAGGTGTGGATTTCAGGACACTTTCGCGTATTAACTGTGTGGCATTGTAAAGAGCTTAGTGTGATGCTTGAAAAAATATTACCCTGCTTGCCCTTCAGTATCTAACTCAGGAGAAATCACCTATTTGCCAGTTATTAGTCTGTTACCTCTTAGCTAAGTCCAAACTCACCCCTCTGTGGTTGGTTTTGTGATGTTGGGGCCAGGACTCAACAGCCTGCATTTCTACTTTGCTGGCAGGCTCCTTGTTAGACTTTACCTATAGGGGGTGATAGAGGGAGATTGCAGTGCTGGAGGAGGAAGAAGGGTCTGATCCTTCTCTGTTTTCTGGGTCCTTCCCTCTGGCTGTCTGCTCCTATGAGCTGGCAACACCTCTTCACTTTGGCTGTGGATTCTCATTTTACCTTTTCACAGGGCAGGGACTGGAGTGAGGTCCGTGAGGCGTTTTCCTCAGACACAAAATTGAAGGGTTCGCCAGAATACTCAGGAACTCCGATATGTTACGTCCTAATGCAATATTTTTAAAATAAAAATTAGGGGCACCAGGTGGCTCAGTCGGTTAGCGTCTGACTCTAGATTTAGGCTCAGGTCATGATCTCACAAGACGTGAGATCAGTGTGGAGTCTGCTTGGAATTCTCTCTCTCCTCTCTTTCTGCCTCTCCCCACATTTTTAATTTTTTTTTTTTAGCATTTATTTCTTTATTATTGAGAGACAGAGAGAGACAGAGCGTGAGTGGGGAAGGGGCAGAGAGAGAGGGCGACACAGAATCGGAGGCAGGTTCCAGGCTCTGTGCTGACAGCACAGAGCCTGATGCGGGGCTCGAACTCACGGACTGCAAGACTGTGACTTGAGCCGAAGTTGGACGCTTAACTGACTGAGCCACCCAGGTGCCCCCCCTCCCCACATTTGTGCTCTCTCTCTGTCTCTCTCTCTCAAAAAAAAAATAAATAAATAAATACACTAAAACAAAAAATCAAAATGAAATGCAAAAAACCATGATGAACAAAATATCAACATTTTGCAGACCAGTGCCAAGGTGAGGTACATTATAGCCTAAGGCAAAAAGAAAAATGTGCTCCACTGGTTTTAATAGAAACAAGCTCATCAATAGTATTTTCAAAATTTACTTCTTTGCTTACTTCATTTTCAGTTGCGAGAATTGCCATGTTTGATCATTTCTCCTGTCCAAGGGATGATCTTGAATGATTCTGAATTAGCTTAAGCTAATGTAAAATGATAAAAATTAGGTTTTGGCATAAATTAAATATTTAAATTTAAAATAACACTGTGAATTTTAATACACCTACTTTTGGATTTTTCATTATATTTTCAACTACTTTAATGTTCTGGAAGAATTTGGTATTTAAAGAATACATACAATAGGATACAGTCATGCACAACTTTTCCTTTTGCCTCAGGCTTCAATATGGCTCAGCACAGCACTGCCTTTTCATTTACGTAGTTCAGAATTTTATATTAGTTAACTATTCTTTATATTAACTTTTCGTAGCTGATGTGATTTCTTGCTCCTGTGTAGACCCTGAATGATGTGACCTCTAAGTACAAAATGGACTTCTTCCTGTTCTCCTTCCCACTCCTGAGCGCTTTCCCACAGTTGTTCTTGGCTCGTTCTTGGTGTCACATGAAATATAGCCTTCCCTCTCCTGCACACACTCATGTCTTTCCATACAAATTCAATCCGTTCTTCAAGATCCATTTCACAAGCCGTGAAGTCATTGTTCACCCCTCCATCCCCCAGAATGTTTTGTCATTCTACCAGACCTTAGAGCCATTTGGACATTCATGCCATCATATTCTGTCTTTTGTTGTTATTTGTAAGTATTTATTATTTCTCCCCCGACTACACATCTGGGTTTTCAATCTTTGAGGATCAGGGACTGGTCTCCTTCTGGTCTTACTCGTCTTTGAGCTTTGGGGCCCTGTGCACAGAGAGATTGGAGGCACAGTGGGTCACAAAGCACTGGGCTTCCACACAGAGGTGGAAGGCAACACTATTAAATACTTAAATTCTTTTTCTTTGTATTTCCAATGTTCTGAAGCTTTCTTCTTCTTCTCCTTCTCCTTCTCTTCCTCCTCCTCCTCCTCCTCCTCCTTCTCCTTCTTCTTCTTTTCTTCTTTGTCTTTTGCCATCTCTGCCTCGGTGCTCAATTTTAGTCCTTAAAAGGGTTGATTAGCTTCTCTTCCTTGTTTAGCCTGCTGAGCACAGGGTGCCATTTAAAACAGTCAAGAGCAGTCTCTTCCCTGAGTTAGAAAGAGAATAATTTCCAGGAAGCAGAAAATCCCTATGGTACATTTGTGGGTGGGAACCAAATAGTCCTGCTGTGAATGGCTTTGTGAACAAGCCATTTTCCCCACTGAAGAGACGGGGTCCTGGCAGGATCCATTAATGAAGGGGCCATGGTAATTGGGACCAGTGGGGTATATTCCACTTACTTCTATAGCAATAAAAACACCTTCCACAAAACGGAAACATCAGGAACTGTCCATCCCCAGCCTCCCACAGGCCCCAACTTTGTTCTTTTAGAAAAGTCAGAGCCCACTGAGCCTGGGGTTGTTTTGTTAAAAGTTTGTTTATTTATATAACATAAAGGCGGTATCTTCAAACTGGAAACCAACTGATTTCAGACTACAAAAAGAATTTTCCAAAAACAAATGTACCAGGTCAAGTTTCGGCGTCACAGAAGGGGTAAGTAATTTAGCAAACTTGGCCAACCGCAATAGAGGATGGCATATTAAATTACTGCTGTGGAAAAGGAATTTGCATTCACAGACCTCAGGCGGCCTGGAACACCAAGTGTCGTTGGAGCTGAGAGCTTTCCCTGAGAAGCTTGCAACTTCTATACCGACTGCTGACCTACTTTCAGCTCTTTTTCTCCAAAAGGGTAGAAGGAACGAGCAGAGTAATGCAGGTCATAGAAGAGGGTCTTACACCTTGGTGTATTTATGTGCCTATTTGCTTCCCCAGACCAGGACCATGGCTGATGTAATTCGCAACTTACCTGCATGATTTATTGCAGAACGGATGAAAGGCCCAAAGTATCACAGGGGGCATCTGGTCCTTCCCTTCAGAAACTCAGTGGGATTTCTCTTAGAGTCAGACGCATTGACTGTCCTTTCATCACTAAGACGCTTTTTTCAGTACACTCGTGTAGGTAAAGGAGACCTGATGTACACCTAGAGACAAGCGAAGAAAATAAATCCAAATCTCCCTAGCTTGATTTCATTCTTACTGGACTTTTCCATCTATCCATCCGTTCATCCATCTAGTACTTACTGAGGGCTTACTATGTGTTGGCACTAAGCCAGGAGCTGGTCTGTAGCCTAGGTGGGAAATCCACGATTTCTGTCCCCAGGGAGCAGCCTTGTTTGCCTCTGCAAACATTCAAGCCTCAGATAATCACCATAGTCCCAGTCTCTTAAAGTGAGAGCTCTCAAATGAGAAGCTGTGGGTGTCCTTCACGAACTCAGCCAAAGCTTCAAAAATTTGGACCTGAGGGTTTCGCGCAAAAACGAAACGTGCTTTTAAAATATCATAAGTGGCTCCCTATCTTTCCACCAAAATCGAATCAGTGGTTTCAGCCAGGGGTGATCTTGCCTTCCGGGGGACATTTTCCAATGTATGGAGACATGTTTTATTGTCATGACTGGGGTGGGGGTGGTTCCATTAACACTCGGGGAGAGGCCAGGGATGCTGCTTAAATATGCTGCAATGGCGCCTTGTGCTCCGCGGCCCAAGTACTCAGTACCCCCAACAGAGACTTACCTGGCCCAAAACATCACTAGTGCTGTTTGAGAAACCCTACTTTTAAAAATTTTTAATTATTATTATTGTTTTTTAAATGCTTACCTATTTTTGAAAGAGAGACAGAGACAGAGCATGAGCTGGGGAAGGGCAGAGAGAGAAAGAGAGAGAGACAGACAGACAGAATTCGAAGCAGGCTCCAGGCTGTGAGCTGTCAGCACAGAGCCTGACACAGGGCTCGAACCCATGAACCGAGAGATCATGACCTGAGCCGAAGTCTGAAGCTCAACCAACTGAGCCACCCGGACACCCCACCCTGCTTTTAACCAATACAGCCATAATGACTCCGGGTTTTTTTTTTCTATTTTTAATCAAGATGGATAACTTTATTTTGAAAGACAATGTTCTACTTGCCGAGTTCATAAATTACATTTCACACTAACAATGATAAGTCGTAACTGGAAACTACATTTACATTGACTATAGGAGTTTATCGTTGCAACAGCCTTTCACTTATCACATCCGATGCTGGAAAAGAGCTAGTGTTCGGAGCCTAAGCAGTTCTGCCTGACTGCAGCTTGCTGACAGGCAACCCCTTTGGATCTTCAATTTCCTGCCTCTAATGACCTCAGCAGATATTCGTGCTTCTGCCCATTCTCCTCTCTGCCTCTTTCTCAGAAAAGTCCTGGGAGCCTACTTCAGAGACATAGAATCTGGAACCAAAAGGCAAGGCTTAATCAAGGTTGCTCAGCAGGGCTTGTACCCTGGGCTTTCTGCCTCTCCTGAACTGGCTCATTATTCACTAGCCCCTTTGGGAGAGTTGTATAATATAAATCAGAAAAGACCATCACCTATAGTCCACCTAAGTGTTTGAAGGTTAACTTTAGTCAAGCAGGTGATTTATACTTATTTCCTTTAAAACCTCTATGGAGGATTAAGACAGCTTTCAGCCAGGACGCCAAGAAAGGAAATTGAATATTTTTAAAGCTCTGTTGTATTTTTCTCCAAGTATGAAAATACTGTTCCTTTAAAAAGTCTGCGTGCTCGAGGAAGCTTGGATGAAGAATACACTTTGGTGAAGTCATTAACTTATCACAATTTGATCAAACAAAAGGGCTTGGCGTTGCATCTATTAGGAATCTCCTAAGGGTCGAAAGATCGATTCAAGTCCAAGAATCTGGGCTACAAAACTAAGAGCCAGGATGTCTAATGAGGAATGTAATAGATCAACTGCCAGGAAGTTTCTAAAAAATGATATGAAAGGACGTGGTTTTGGTTATAGGGATCATCAATTAAAGTGACAATCTTTATAAAATTAATGGAATTCCCAGCTTAGTTGGGCCCGTCACTTGCTTTCCTTATTCAGGAGGGAAGAAGTTATAATCTAATATAGAGATCAGGAAGCATCCTCCCTCCTTCCTTTCCTCCTTATTTACCTTCTTTTCTTCTCATTTTTCTTCTTTTCTTTCTTTTTTGTGACCCCCACAGTTCAGACAGTACTTGGTGTCAAAGACATACTAAGAGCAGTCAACATTGCCTAGCCTACTCCGTTCCAACCTGACCCCAGCAGCAGCGGCTTCCGTATTACTGACCCCACAGAGAAAGAGACTGCGGTGCTTGACTATTTTGCGGTGCCATTTTGTGTTCAGCATGACAAAATATTTGCTTGCAGTAAAAGGGGATTTGGAGACTGGTTTAAAACTCAATAACTCAGTCTTTAGTGAGCTTCACCCACTCCACCTTTTTACTATACCTCTCCCCTTGGCACCTAGGATTGACTTAGAGTCTCTTCAGGGGATCCCGACTCAGGATTAAGTTACATAGTCTATGGAAAGATTACCAGGTTGTTTTTTGGTTTTTTTTTTATATCACTTTAAAATGCAAATGAATTTTTAGTGGTGAATAAATTTGATTTAGTGGTAAATAAATTTCTTTTTCCTGGGTTATGAAAATTTGAGTGCCTCATTTCATGACAAAACAACTCAGCAACCAAGGGTGTTTCTTAATTATCCTTTCATCTGAATGCTGCCTGCTCTAATTTTTTATGCTAAAAAAGAATATATTTAGTAACCTAAAGATATGCCTTCTAAACATGGTTCCTGTAACAGTTAAATAACTTGATGCATTTTCTCCTTTTGGCTGAAGTCAGTGTTTCTTCATGCAATTCATAATTGCTTTCTGTTAAAAAGAGTGACTCTGTGTATTAGAATAGAATTTAATCCAGTTTAATAATTTAATAATTTAACCCAAGGCATGGGCAATCAATAGGATATACCCAATGATCCAATGATATGACTCAAAGAAAACAAAGGCCAGGGGGCTTCTGTCATTATATATCATATGTAAACTTTCTCATTCCAGAAGACAGCTTAGTGGTTCTTTAAAATAATCTGAAATTAGCCAACGTAGACCAATTTATATCTGCTTTCTGTTTGAATAAATCTATGCATTACAGGTTCAGGGCTCAAAAACCAGAGTAGAAGCTCTGAAATCTCAGATGATGTGGCAACAATAGTCACAGCTGTTATTTATACCAAATTATATGAATATGTTCATAAATTTTTCTATCAATGAATTAATTATAGACAGAAGAGTCACAGTTTTCAACACATTCTCAGTGGTCCATGAACTAACAGAAATTACCACCTCTCTGAACATCTGTGATAACTGACATTTTCCAGACTAACACTAGAATGTAAAGTCCACAAGGGCACTCATTTTGTCTATTTTGTTAACTGCTCTATCCCCAGCACCTGGAACACCGGGAATACTTAATAAATATTTTGTTAAATGAAGAAATGAATCACACAAAAGCATTGCAAGTTCTCAGCGGTTCTATTAAATAGCTGAACAGGGCGCCTGGGTGGCTCAGTCGGTTGAGCATCTGACTTTGGCTCAGGTCATGATCTCATGGTTCATGAGTTCGGGCCCCAAGTTGGGCTCTATGCTGACAGCTCAGAGCCTGCAGCCTGCTTCCGATTCGGTGTCTCCTTCTGTCTCTGCCCTTCCCCAACTCACACTCTGTCTCTCTCTCTTTCTCAAAAGTAAATAAACATTAAAAAAAAAAAAAAAGCTAAACAAAGACCAAATATTATTCAATAAAAGTCAAATGTTGATTTCCTTTTTTTTTTTTTAATTGGCAATCCAAATCTGTTTAAGGTTAATTAAACAGAATATTCAGGCAGCTAAAAACCTTAATTTTTCAAATATTTGGCTGACTGGCAGTCTCTCCACTTTTAATTTCATCCATTGGTTCATGTTGTCCAAGAAGATCTGTGGTTTTTGCTTTATCTTGTAAATTACACATTTGTTTCAATTGTTTCCAAGTCGGGGCAGGACCAAGCCTTATAGTCAGCCCTTCCTCATTCCCATGCCTTTGGAGTGCTTCCTTGGGGCAAACTATTTGAAATATTCATTTAACCACATAGTCACTAATTGCCTACCCATGTTTCCACAGGAGTGTATTGATCCCTTTGCTGTTCAAGGGTTCAAGGACTTTTTTTTTTTCTCTAACTTGTGCCCTCACCTCTTTTCCTGTCCCCAAGTGACTTTCAGTGCCACAATTTCGGGCCACAGAACATGTACTTTTAATAATTAGAAGATTGAGGATGTCAAGGGACATGGCATGTGTATACAAGAATATTCTAAAATAAAATGTTATTTGTTTTTTGGGGCACCCGGGTGGCTCAATCAGTTGAGCATTCGACTTGGGTTCAGGTCATGGTTTCATGGTTTGTGGGTTCGAGCCCTGCATTGGGCTCTGTGCTGACAGCTCAGAGCCTGGAGCCTGCTTTGGATCCTGTGTCTCCCTCTCTCTGCCCCTCCCCCACTCATGCTTACCCTTTCTCTCTCTCTCTCTCAAAACTAAAAAAATAAAAAAAAAGTATTTGTTTTCCTAACAAATGCAATTCTTGATTTTTTATTTTAAAAAATAAAAGGGTAAAAGATATAATAGCCTAGATGATAAAAGAGTAATAGTACAGAAAATTTTACAGTAAATTGAAAGTACTCCATGCGAATTGCTTACCAGTATTGCCATTTTGTATAGAAAGTTCAAAATCAGTGTATTGAAGTGGAAATTGGAGGGATTGTTAGAAATAAGTGAACCAGGCAGCAGACCATGTAAAAAGTATAGGGACCCAAATGTATTCTTTCCTCCCATTGGGACCAAATTTATTTCCCCTTACAAGACTGCTCATAAAGACTTCTGGGTTATCTGGAAATTTCATGGTTCTTGATTAACTGGTTCTTCCTTAGCGTATATTTCGTGTCTTTTCAATCTAAATTCTGATTCAAATTGGGGCACCTTGAGGTTTTCATTGTCAATACTATTGAGTCCCCATGAAAGTATTTAACTTTTCATACATAATGGCAGTGGCCACAAGGATTAACGTGATAATCATCCAAAAAAGAGGCAGTCACATAGACTCTGGACTTTTATTATATCTCTCTTTTAATAGTCTTGGACCATATAATACTATTTTTAATCTTTTACTCTGAAATACTTTTAGACTTACAGAAAGGCTCAAAAATAGTACAGAGCACTCCATATACCCTTCCCCCACTCTCCCCTATTGTTAACATCTTGGTTTTCTGCTCTTTTTCTTTTTTTAAAAATGTACGTGACATAGGTTATAGTAGTTTCAGGTGTAGAACATAGTGATTCAACAATTTTTATATGTGCTGGATTGATGAGATGAACAAAGGAGCCATACACGAAAAGTTCAAGGATCAATTTGCTATTCAGATTGGAAAAGATTTATTTGCAAGAGTCATTTGCAGCATCTCTAAGCTCTCTCTACTTCCCGTACTACTCCCTCCTCACTCCAAAGAAAAGGGAGAGGAACCCTGGGCAGTCTGTTGTCTGGGTTGTTTAAATGGCCATTGGAGCCTCACTGCCAGTGAGATGAGCATGTGCTTCTGGCCCATCTGAATTTAATCTAAGAAGGCTCCACACTGGTAGTCGAGAACGGATAATTACTGCATTAAGTTGTGGAATGTTTGTGGTACTTGCATTGCTTTCCGAAAGAAAAGACAAGATCTCACAAGGCCATTTGTGTCTGCCAAGCTTCAGGACAGGAAACATTATACTGGTTGTGGGTAAGATCATGTTATGCTAAGATAGACTCACCGCTCAGCAGAGTAAATATTCTCCAAGCCTTGGCTGGTCTATAAGCCCCAAACCTTCTCTCCATTCCTCTCAAAATTTTGCCAACTTTAACATATATATATGTCATATACGTCATATATATATGTGTGTGTGTGTGTATATATATATATATATATATATTAGAGTCATGTAATTTTCCTTCCCTTACATGAATCCACTTTTACATGTGAGAATTAGATTCATGTACAGTGAGCCATATACATTTGCCAGACTCACCTATAATTTTAGGAAATTTTAAGGAGCAATGTAGAGGATGGTCTAGAGAAAAATCATATGCAGGACACCTTGGATTGTTTGCGAAAAGTCTCTGTGGTTGTCAAAATGGTTAATCTGGCACAGGCAACATAACATGAAAACAAAAAATCACATAGTTCTGTGTCTGAAACGGCAAACAGTAGGGTGCTTTTTCATCCATTACTGTCATTGGAATATTTTCATCTTTTTGCCTCTGGGCATTAAAATGCAACTAATCCACGATCCACAAAACCCATTAGCATAAACAATAAAAAGACCAATGGTCAGACAACACAGGGCTGGCTTTGCAATTAGTTTAGTAAAATGCAGATACAGAGAAAATGCTTGGTGTCAGAGCGATGTACATCATAATAGGCTAAACCGTTTTTGGACATTAATTCTAGGTTCCTTTATATATGGCTCTTGTGCCTTTCCTTTTTCTAAATAAAACATCTGTGTTCCGTTAAGGTTTTTGAGTGTGTGTGTGTGTGTGTGTGTTTTCTCTTTTCCTCAAAGTTTTCTTATGTTAGAATTTCTGCCTACCGGCTAGGACAGGAAAAAGAAACATTTCCCTCCAGCTGTCCTTTGAGAAAATTCTGTTTCTCCTTTGCAGAAGCGGTTCCTGCCTCCAAGATGATGGGCAGAAGTGATGGGCAGCTTGTGCTGTGGTTTTGCTTCCATCCTTCTAGGTAACTGCCGGTAGCACTCTCTCTGCTGGTCTTGACATTCGAAAGGCAAAAGGAAGAGTGTAAGCACTTCTCAGCAGACAGCATCTGAAACCCACGGTGCACCTGCAGCCCCGTTGTAACCAAGACATGGAGATGCTTCCTTTAACCTTCTTCTGGAAAGAAGCGGGGGAGAATACCACCATGGCATGCATTTTTCTTATCTCTTTGCCCCTGAGTTTTTGCCCATTAGAGAATAAAATCATTAGAACCAGAGGACTTCTTAATTTTTTTCTAGTCAATTTTCAGTCCTAACCTGGCCTCCTTGGCCCCTTCAACAATCTTAGGTGCAGTTATTCACCACAGTGAAAACTGGAGACATAACTCATTCTGCTGATGCAACAAAATCATATTTATGTGGTTAACGCTATTGATGACAGGGTGGGGGACTTTCAGAGGATGAGGATCTTGTGGGATAATTATCACATCCCTTATTTGTGTGGCCTATTAGCGACATGGCTTTCTATTTTACCTTATTAGCACCTTGTGGTTCATCTTTTCCTGACATAGTTTGGAAACAAAACATAATGTATTTATACAATTTGGCTGTGACATGTAAGATGAATTTGGTCTTGGCAGTCCAACACTTACCA
The DNA here is from genome assembly GCF_018350195.1 of Panthera tigris. Taxonomy (NCBI): domain Eukaryota; kingdom Metazoa; phylum Chordata; class Mammalia; order Carnivora; family Felidae; genus Panthera; species Panthera tigris. The sequence goes on along the minus strand of NC_056668.1, from coordinate 18,588,935 downwards.
TCGTGAAAAGTGGCACATACCTGATTCCATATGGTATATCTGGGAGAAAGACCAAATGATACTTTTTGGCCTCCTCCCCCATATGGGTTATTTCTTCTGGTGAGATTACCCTAAATGCTCTCGTCAGGTAAATTCCTTGAATTCACTGAGGGGCACTTTGCACTCTACCACTGGATGACAGTGGGGAAGCCGCAGCTGACGAGGCTGTTGGGGAGACAAGGTAGAGGTCTGGGGGAGCCAGGACTTCGTTTTAAGGGAGTGTTTTACAGGCTGTAGTATGGAGTCTTCAGGGAGAGCTGGAGGTAAAAGGAATGGACCAGATTCTTGCTTGTATCTTCCAGAGCTGCGGGTAAGTCACCTCACATCACTGGGCCTTAGTTTCCTGCTCAGTAAAATAAGGGACCTATCCAAATAATCTCTAATGCCCCTTCACCTTTGGTATTTCTCTGATCTTAAACATTTGGACAAAATTTGGGTGACTGGAATGAGACGGGTAGCATGGGGACCTGAGAACTACTTCTTTCTTTCTTTTTTAGAAACAGTCATAAAGTCAGATGTAACGCTTTTCTACTCTCTTGGAGATAAAGACACAAAATCTTGAGCCAGAAATATCTTTAGAGAGTCTCAGAAGAGTCCAGGGGCCGGGCCCTGCAGGCACGTGGGCCTCTGTCAGGGAACGCTCTAGAGGACAGTGCTGAGGTGTCTGCTGGGACTCCAGAGTTTTAGGGATCACCTTTAGGTTTGAAAAGAATCTTCTTCCATATATGCAGAGCTTTTAGGGGTACCTTAGTTTAAAATGAGCCAGGAGAGAGCACACATGTGATTATAAATATACACTGAAATCGAACTTCCAGAAACTCATCTCTCTTAGGCTCATTTCCTCTCAATTTTGCTTCTTCAATCCCTAAAGCTTATTAAAGATTCTACACTGCGCTCGCCTTTGGTTGACTACTCCTGAGGTGCTTACTTCTCTGAGTTCGCCATTTTTCTCTGTTCTATTAACTATCTGTATTTCATGGTGCAATTCCCCAAAGCTTGGATCGTAGTTTTTAGGCTGAAGTACAATTCTTCAGTAATAGGTGTAATTTTCATTAAACGACCGCTTGCCTTTTCTTATGGCTGGAGCTCTGTCCCTTGATGTAAAAGGGCTGCTGGCCGTAGATAAAAACCCTCTGGTTTGGAAGGATGAATAGCAACAATGGGGGCAATTGAGAGCTGGTTTTTCTTTGCCACGGAAACGTAGCAGAAGCCTATTTCCCCTGCCAGTCCATCGCTCCACGTCCACATGGAGGAAACCACCACAGGAAACTGAAACTAGCAAAGCCTACACACTGTGAAGAGTATTTAAGACTCTTCAGTCTGTGACTGGATCTTGAGAACGCAAGACAAGATATGGAGCTGTGTTGGTTCTCTCCAGTTTTTCTAACATATTTGAGTAAGTCATTCCCTTTCCTCCCAGTTTGCCCCCTTCTCAGTCTTTTCTCTGTGCTCATTGTCCAAATGTGATAACTCAATTTGATGCATTTATTCAAACAAATACTCATTGAGCAATCATGGGTGAGCCGCTGTTCTAGGCACTAAGGATTCATTAGTGAACAAAATAGAAACAAAGTCTTGCCTTTGTGGAGTTTGTATTGTAATGAAAGGAGAACCGTGAGCAAATGGGAGTAAAATGGGGCCAAGGAGACAAACGATGGGGGGCAGGGGTGTAGGAAATGGTCGGGGGCAGGGAGGGAGTTTGGTTTTAACCAGTATGGTCAGGAACAATAGCATCAAAATGATGACATTGGGTCAAAGACCTACAGAAGATAAAGGAATAAGGTGAATGGATAACCAGTGGGTGGTGATTTTTGGTCCCAGCAACTGGGAGAGCAGAGTTGTTTAATAAGAAGGGAAAGGCAGGGGTGCCTGGGTGGCTCAGTTGGTTGAGCGTCTGACTTCGGCTCAGGTCATGATCTCGCGGTTTGTGAGTTCCAGCCCTGCATCGGGCTCTGTGCTGACAGCTTGGAGCCTGGAGCCTGCTTCGGATTCTGTGTCTCCCTCTCTCTCTGCCCCTCCCCCACCCGTGCTCTGGCTCTGTCTCTCTCTCTCTGTCAAAAATAAATAAACATTAAAAAAATTTTTAAAAAAGAACGGAAAGGCAAAAGGGGGAGGAAGACATCTGGAGCTGGATGCTGACCATGTTAAGGACGAGATGTCTGTGAAATATTCAGATGGAGATATCAGTTTCGAAGGGGCACAGGCATAGCAGCACTAGCAACAATAGTCAAATTATGGAAAACCCAAATGTCCATTGATTGAAGAATGGATAAAGAAGATGTGGTATGTCTATACAGTGGAATACTACTTGGCAATGAAAAAGGATGAAATCTTGCCATTTGCAACAATGTGGATAGAACTAGAATGTATTATGCTAAGCAAAATAAGTTAGAGAGAGACAGATATCACATGATTCCACTCATATGTGGGATTTGAGAAACAAAACAGATAAACGTAGGAGAAGGGAAGGAAAAATAAGATAAAAACAGAGAGGGAGGCAAACCATTAGAGCCGGAGCACAAACTGAGGGTTGCTGGAGGGGAGGGGGATGGGGGGGGGATGGGTTAAATGGGTGATGGGCATCAAGGAGGACACTTGTTGGGATGAGCACGGGTGTCATATGTAAGTGATGAACCACTGGGTTCTACTCCTGAAGCCAAGACTACACTGTATGTTAACTAACTTGAGAATAAAAAAAAAAGAAAAGAAAAGAAAAAAGAAAAAAAAGCAGATATCAGCAGGCAACAGGGAATCTGAAGTTCAGGGGACAGGTCCAAAAAGGGAAATGTGAAAAGAAATTGTCCTACCCAAGGGAATTGAGCTACATCGTTCATCATTGTGTGCCCCAAACTGTCTTTCATCACCAGTCAGTTATGCTAGGCAGATCAAGAAAGAGGAATGGTTGTCACCTCTACTTATCTGAATGGAATATATATATTTTTCTTAATGTAGTGGTTTTATTTTCTGAGATGGTTTTCATCAAGACATAAGGGTCTCTGTGCCCTCTCCTTCACCTGGGGAACGTCCTCGTGACTACCTCCATGAATTGGGTATGACAGAAGTGATGTCATGGAAATTCCGAGACCAGGACATAAAAGGCAATATAGCTTCTGCGCTCTTTTTGGGACATTCACCATTGGAACTCTGCCACCATGCTATCAGAATGCCCCGGCCACGTGAAGAGGCACACGTTTAGAGGCATTGAGGTTTCTAGCCAAACTCCCAGGCTGATGGCTTGTACCAACCGGCCAGCCGTGTGAATGTGCCATCTTGGAAACAGATCCTCTAGGCTTTAGTCGGGCTGCCCCAGTTGATACTATGGGGACACGACCCTTCTCCATCAAGCCCTGTTCAAATTGCAGATTTGTGGCAAAATAAAAACTATTAGTGTACAAGCACCGTTTAGTCACGGTTACTTGGAGATTTGTAAGGTCTTGAGAGTGGAACCACATGCTTGTTTTTTTTAACCACTGTATCCCCCATCACTGGCATTGTCTGAGTGTATACAGTAGACATTCAATAAGAGTGTTACGTGAACGAATGACTCGAGATGAAGCCGCTGTGGCCACCTTACACACCGGAGGAGGATTGTTTGAGAAAGAGTCCTAGTTTGGAGGAACAGAGTTCAGCCTAAGAAAAACTAAGTTTAGGGGCACCTGGGTGGCTCAGTCCGCGAAGCGTCTCACTCTTGATATGGGCTTAGGTCATGAACGTGTGGTTGTGGGATCAAGCTCCTTGCGCACTTGGGATTCTTTCTCTCCCTCTCTCTCTGACCCCTCCCCCCCCCACTCTCTCTTTCTCTCTCTCTCTCAAAATTAATAAATAAACTTAAAAAAAAAAGAAAAAACTAAATTTAGGGTGGTTAAAAATTATAGTATGCTCTCAGGTTAAAGCAGGCTATCCAAGAATACTTTGTTATCCCAGACAACTTACAATTAAAATGATCAACCCTGGAAATCACTCTAAAACCTTTTCAAAGACCTCGATGTCAGAAATGAGACATTGCCAGGGTGCCTGGGTAGCTCGGTTGGTTAAGTGTCTGACTTGGGCTCAGGTCATAATCTCACCGTTCGTGAGTTCAAGCCCCACGTTGGGCTCTCTGCTGTCAGTGCAGAGCCTGCTTCGGATCCTCTGTCTTCCTCTCTCTGGCCCCCACCTCTCAAAAATAAATAAGACATTAAAAGAGAGAGAGCGAGAGAGCGACATTGCCTGTTGGGTAGCCTCAGAGCCTGTTGCCTGAAGAGGCATAACTTTTGTTGCTTTAATAGCCCCAATGGATATTCTGATGTGATCTGCAAATGTAAATATAATCAAAGCAAGGGAATTACATGGTGATTTGTGCTCTGATTTTTCCTATATATAGAAAATCACACTACTGTAGGGCCCTTAGATCTGCGTGTAGGAAAGAAGGAATAGAAGAGAATGGCCACAGGGACCTTTCAGGAATCTTCTACAAGAGAACTATTCCTAGATGACCAGCCTCATAGGAAAATGGTGTGTACAGTGAAGCCAAAATTAGTCTCTCTTTTTTCATTTCAACTTGGCAATATGTGACATTACCCAAGTCCCCCTGAGTCCTGTGGTACTTTGAGAGGGCACTCACGAATATTACTGATGAGGGTGGGACTTCCTTTTTCAAAAAGGGATAAGAAGTACAAATGCCCTTCTACTTCTCTGACACTCTCCTGAGTAGCTAACGCTTCTCTACCATTTACTTCTGAAAACTTCATATATTTTAACAAATTTAATCCTCATCACCACCGAATGAAGAGCTATTATTATTTTATTTTTACAAAGCGGGAGACTGAGGCAGAGCCTGACTCAGGTGTGCGGTCTTGAAGCAGATGTTACACTATCTTTTATTAAAAAGCAAAAACTAAAGAACACATTGATTTGTGGTCGATGAGATTGGCTTAAAATCTTAGCAGAAAAATTTCCCAAAGAAGGTGGATTAGATAGCCTTATGTGGTCATTAAAAATAGTGAAGAGGGGCGCCTGGGTGGCTCAGCCAGATAAGCATTGGGCTTCGGCTCAGGTCACGATCTTAAGGTTTGTGAGTTTGAGCCCCACATCAGGCTCTCTGCTGTCAGCACAGAGCCTGCTTTGGATCCTCTGTCCCCTCCCTTTCTGTCCCTTCCCATCTTGTTCTTTCTTTCTCTCTCTCTCTCAAAATAAATAAATATAGTAAAAAATTTTAAAAAATAGTTAAGAAATTTTTAGGTGATATGAGAATATGCATATATTAAAATAAAGCAAATGGAAAAACAGCGCGTAGGCTATGAGATATGAGAGAATGGAAAGTGAGATAAATGCATGTGATTTGAAAATACTGATAGTGTATATGCAAAAGTATTAACAGTACTTCTGTCTGGATGGTGGGATTATGGGTGAATCCTTTTTCTTCCTACATTTTGTCTTACGTACAATTAGCGCAGACAGCATTTATAATCACGACATATATTGTTAAAGCAGAAATAGGCATCTGGGCCTGAAACCCAGGGAAAAGATCGAGGTTTAAGCTTTGTATATGAGTTATAACTAATACTTTCCGTGTGGCCGTGGTAACTTAGAGACAGTGTATAGAAGGGAAAACTGAGGCCAGAGCCTTGGGGTCCCCCAACATCTAAAGCTGCAATTCTTATGACCTTCCGTGGCTTGAATAATCATGGGGAGAATTGCTTATTCAAAATCAGGAGTCCTTGGGCGCCTGGGTGGCTCAGGCGGTTAAGCATCAGACTTTGGCTCAGGTCACGATCTCACGGCTTGTGAGTTGGAGCCCCGCATCGCTCTGTGTTGTCAGCCCGGTGCTTGCTTGGGATTCCCTCCCTCCCTCTCTCTCTGCCCCTCTCCTGCTCTCTCTCTCTCTCTGACTCTCAAAAATAATAAACATGAAAAAAATCATACAAAATGAGGAGTCCTGGGTCCAGAGATTATCTAAGTAGATCCAAGATGAGATCCAGGAAATTGTATTCTTTTGGCAAGGCCTCCAGGTAATTCTGATATGAGAGAATGAAAGAGCCTTTGAGAAACACAGATCTGAAGACCAGCACTCAATGGAGGGTGCAGGTAGAAAGAAAGCCAGAGAGTCACGGCCAGGAAGCCGAAGGATTTTTGAAGCAATATGTGTAAAACAAATTAAAAGCACGTTGTGATATAACAAGTGGTTCTCCACCTTACTGCATAGTGGAATCACTTGGGGGAAATTTTTTTTTAACTTTTTTTAAAGTTTATTTATTTTTGAGAAAGCCAGAGACAGCATGAGCGGGGGAGGAGCAGAGAGAGAAGGAGTGAAAATCCCAAACGGGCTCCGCGCCAATCATGACCTGAGCGGAAACCAAGATGATTAAGCGACAGGGCCACCCAGGTGCCCCCACCTGGGGGAGCTTTTAAAACCTACCATTGTGGAGATTTCCCCATAATGCTGGTTGACTCTCCCTCTTCAGCATTATTGAGAGGAAGAGAAACTGCAACCTTCCAATTATGTGTAAGCAGAGGAAACAAACAAATCAAAATCAATGTCAACAGCATGTCCTCTGCTGGCTTGCTGCAGCCACCCCGAACCAATGGGTGGGTGCAGAGAGGGGCAGAGAGAGGTCTGGAAATCCTGGGGAAAGACTTGAGGGAAGCAAGGGAGTTTGAGGGGGAAAAAAGACAAAACCACCCTCAAAAGAGAAAGTGAAAGAACATATACAAAAATAACGAACAGAGAGGGGGATTGGTAGCGTTATCTCCCTGGCTATAGAGAGGGGTCTCAAAGTGTGCAGGACCAGAGCGGGTGACTTGCAGAAGCCATGGATCTGCAGGAGAATGAAATATGGAGAAGAGGGGGTGCTCCTGGGAGACAGGCAATGAAGGGAAAGAAGGAAATGAGCGAAATGGAGGATCCTACAGAAAGCAGGAACAAGACACATCGCGTCCTGCCCTCCCAACGCCATCCATGAAAGGACAGACAGAAGAATGTGCTCTAAACCAGGCACCTGCCCAGACACGAATACGAACAGAAAACATGCAACACAAGATTCAATTAAACAGTCTGCACCATGCATCTGGGAAGATGGAAAATGCCCCGGATCAGAAATAGAAAAAGTGAGTAGAGAGATCAAGAAAGAATCAGGAAGAAATGAAACAAGAGCTGATCGAATTTAGGAAAGACGGAGGAGGAAAATCACAGAACTGTATCAGTGATAAAGAACAGGTCACGAGGTGCCCGCGGGAGAATGGGTTCAAATAGAAATTTAATGGAGGGAACCGAATAAAAGAAGGGAAACCACCGAGAGAAATGAACACGAGACAACAAATACATAAAAAGGATCAGAAAGAGGTTGAAATGGAAATGAGGCAAAGGAGCCCCAAAGTGTGTGCTAATGATATATCTGAAGAAGAAAATAAAATTATGGAACAGAATATTTAAGACTGTAATCCAAGAAAAAGTTCCCAGAAACAAGGAACTGAATCCACACAGTGAAAGAGTCCTGGGGGTTACCTGGAAAACTGACCCCGTATAATCAACTTTGAATTATTAGACTTTAAAGGAACAAAATTGTCAGAGCCTCTAGGCAAAAAATGAAAACACTTAACAAAGGAAAGGGAAGTAGACGGCCTCGGATTTCTCAAAAATAACATACGAGGCAAAGAAACAGTAGAGCAGCATTTTTCTAGACACCGAAGGATAAAGAAGCTGCCTTTCAAGTTTCAAGGTCGTAAAGATCAGTTTTGAATGTGTTAGGACTCCAGAGATACGGTCCATGTGTTTTTATTTTAATTAATTAATTAATTAGTTAATTTCTTAGTAACCTCTACACCCAATGTGTAGAGGGGCTTGAACTCATAACCCTGAGATCAAGAGTCACATGCTCTACTGGCTGAGCCAGCCAGGTGCCCCTCACACATGCTCTTGCTGAGGAATTCTTTTTTTTTTATTATTAAATATAATTTTATTGTCAAATTGGCTTCCAGACAACACCCAGTGATCATCCCACCCCCCATCAACCCTCAGTTTGTTCTCAGTATTTAAGAGTCTCTTATGGTTTGCCTCCCTCCCTCTCCGTAACTTCCCCCCCCCCCTTTCCCCCCCGCTCTGGTCTTCTGTTAAGTTTCTCAGGATCCACATATGAGTGAAAACATATGGTATCTGTCTTTCTTTGCCTGACTTATTTCACGTAGCATAATACCCTCCAGTTGCATCCATGTTGCTGCAAATGGCCAGATTTCAATCTTTCTCATTGCCAAGTAGTATTCCATTGTATATATAAACCACATCTTCTTTACCCATTCATCAGTTGATGGACATTTAGGCTCTTTCCATAATTTGGCTATTGTTGAAAGGGCTGCTATGAACATTGGGGTACAAGTGCCCCTATGCATCAGCACTCCTGCATCCCTTGGGTAAATTCCTAGCAGTGCTGTCGCTGGGTCATAGGGTAGATCTATTTTTAATTTTTTGAGGAAACTTTGCAGTGTTTTTCAGAGCGGCTGCACCAGTTTGCATTCCCACCAACAGTGCAAGAGGGTTCCCATTTCTCCACATCCTCACCAGCATCTGTAGTCTCCTGATTTGTTCATTTTAGCCACTCTTGCTGAGGAATTCTAACAGTTTCTAATTAGAAGGGTGAGCTTCATCCAACCAAAAGATGTCTGGGGACAAAAGACTGGTGGAGAGCATTTCACATATCCCACTGTAGAGACTAAAATCGGGTGGGATCAGGGTTGAAGAAAAATATATCAACATTTATGTCTGAATAAATAGAACAAATAACAACTGACAAAATGGGAGAAGGGAAAGAAAAGGGAGAGGGTAGGGTAAGACCATTCACTGTTGACAGTGGGAAGGGATCAAAGAACATCATTTGGAAAAGACAGCTAGTAAAGGTTAAGAAAAAAAGGGATTTAAGAGCACTGCAAAAATCATTTGTAAAAAAGTAACCACTAGAATAAAAATACGCTTCCTATAAACCACACACACACACACACACACACACACACACACCCATACACACACGCGGGTAAGAATCCTCCTTCCATAGAGACACATTAAATACAATACTTAGTAACTACAACAATTGACAGAACTCAGAGCAAACATAGTCATATCATAAAACCGAGTGGGTCTAACTTGCCTATTAAACCAAAAAGACTTCCAAATTGGCTCGTATAACAAAAACCCAGCTCTGTGCTGTGTACATGGCATGCCCTGAAAATGCAGCAATTGACAAGGCTAAAAATAAAGAGGGTGGACAAAAATTTATCAGGCAAATGGAAACAGTAAGACAGCAGGGACTGCAATCCTGATGGCAAAATAGATTTCAAGCCCCAAACAAAAAGATGTAAAGAGAAAATTCAGAAATACAAAATGGCCCTTGAGCATATCAAGTTTTATTCATAATAAACTAAATGCAAATGACAAGCGTGTTGAGAGGCCATCCCTCACCCATCAGGTCGGTCATGCAACCCTCCCCGCCACCCCCCAAGATCTCATTGATCTGGATAAATTACCTATTGATTAATCCCCAGGCCATCTGGAGAATCCTTTCATTATACCTCAATCTGAGAACCAAGACTATAAGGCAGTATCATTTCTTTTCATAAATTCTACCTATATAAGCTCTCTAAGCTCACTCTCTATGCTTTAAAAATTTCCTCCTTAGCTCGGAAATGATCAAAACTAAAGCTTGCAGTTATTGGGACTGAAGCCTGCCTGGGAGTAACATTCCATACCTATGAGAAAGTTCGGTTTTAATTCATTAGTGTCACGAGAAATGTACCGTCATACCAGGACTAACTTTCCCCCCGTTGGCCACCTTCTAGCCAGGCAAAATGGAATCGCAGCTTGTACCCAAATGGTCATACCTTAACACACCTTCATATAGCCTTCACATCTACTTGCCCTTAACAGGATAAGGGAGAGAGTTGTTTTGTTCACAAGAGAACAGGACACAGACGAGTTTTTTTTTTTAATGTTTATTTACTTATTCTGAGAGAGAGAGAGAGAGAGAGAGAGAGAGAGAGAGAGAAGTAGAGAGAATCCCAAGCAGGCTCCGTGCTGTCAGCGCAGATCCTGACGCAGGGCTCGAACTCAAGAACCGTGAGATCACGACCTGAGCTGAAATCAAGAGTCGGACGCTTATCTATCTCACTGAACCACCCAGGCGCCCTCACTCGGGTGAGTTTTAATGGAGTCTGTTCTTAGAGCACAGTGACGTGAGGAAACGAATTTAAAATTCTGTGTTTCGTGTTTTGGTTTAAAAGGTCAAATCCAGAGCTCAAATGGGAAGGTTGATGCACGTGTTCACCTGGTTCCAAGCACAACACGGTAAAAACACCAGGTCAATCAATGTGTTCTTAGACCTTTGGGATAGCAGATGGGACAGGCTCTCCAACTAAAAATCATGTGCCCAGGACATTGTTTTAAAATAGCTACAGGGGTGCCTGGGTGGCTCAGTTGAGCACTCAAATCTCGATTTTGACTCAGGTGGTGGGATTGAGCCCTGTGTCAGGCTCCGGGCTGAGTGTGGAGTTTGCTTGGGGACTCTCTCTCTCTCTCTCTCTCTCTGCCTCTCACCTACTAATGCTATCTCAAAAAAAAAAGAAAAAAAAAAGCTACAGAGCTGTGGTTCGTAAATGGGGGCGATTTAGTTCCCCCCAAGGGACGCGTGGCAATGTCTGGAGACATTTTTGATTATCACGTGGGGAGTGCTCCTGGCGTCTCGTGAGTACAGACCGGAAATCCATCAGTGCTCAGGACAGACTCCCAGCAAGGGAGGATTCCTTCCAAAATGTCAGTTGTGTCAGCATTCAGAAGATCTGCTTTAGAGCTAGCCATCAGCTTGTCTTAGTCTTTACTTCCCTGGAGCTTCTCTCTTCAGCTCTTATTTGGGACTGTTATGGTCTGTCTGAATGTCTGTCCCCTCTCCCCCAATTCTTGTGTTGAAATTATAATGCCCAATGTGCTCCTACCAGGAGGTGGGGCCTTTGGGAGGGGACTAAGGTCATGAGGATCCTTAAAATGGGACCAGTGACCTTGTACAATGAGAAATCTGCAACCCGGAAGGTCCTCACACGGCCGTGCTGGCATCTTGCCCGGGACTTCCAATCTGCAGAACTGCGAAAAGTAAATTTCTGTTGTTTAGTCTGCGGTATTTTATTATGGCGGTCCGAACAGACTACGACAGAGACCAACTTGAGGACCAAGATACAGCAGCAAACATACTTTGGACCAAGCTAAAAACTGAATTAGATCAATGAGGTATTTTACTAGCACTGGAAGATGCACGTTTCCTACTCAGATACCTTGCACTTAAGATACAAATCTGTTGGATGTCCAAGAGCAGATTATGTCAGAAGGTTCCTCACCAGGCTTTAAGGACTACATGGTCAAACGGTGGTTACCATGGAATCATTCACACCAGCACAATGGCGCTCCTCCAAGAATGTATTTATTTACATGAAAACACCAGTTTATACAAATTGAAGACAAATCTTAAAAGGGTTTGTCCAGGCAGGACTTCCCCATTCCCTGATTTTGCCCCTTCCCCTCTCACTTTCTTTTGCTATCATAAATAAAATGTTTTAGACTGGTTAAAAGAAACTGAATCTGCTTCTTTCCGCTCCCCCCTTCCCCAATTACTGTGAATATTTAACATCCATAGTTATCCTTCAAAGAAAACTCTTGCCCAGGGTGATTTTATTTAATTTATTTATGTAATACAGTGTAGAAAGCTATCATGGTCATAAGCAATGATTCTGTACAATCGTCCTGCGGAAAATTTTTTGGGAGAATTCTTGGTAATTTGAGGCCAGCAGAACACTCCCGCCCCCCCGCCCCCCCATAAAAGTGCTTACAATGAACAGGGATTCTTTTCTTTATCAAAGATCCAAAGATACATGGACAAAAAAGTTTCAATTCTCAATGCCTAATGTGTGCATATAAAACAGGCACAAAGAAATAAATGTGTATCCTCGTAATTCCTATATCACAAATATAGCAGAAGCAGCAATCTGTACAGTAAAATGCAATCATGGAAAAAAAAAATGCTCGAAATCATTTGGAATACTTAAAAATGCCGAACTTTAAAATGCATAGTGATCAGGAAAAGAATACTTAGGCAAGAGAAGCAGCTATAGTCCCACGTTCACATGAAGCATCCCCCATCGATTCTTAAAGCATATTTCAAGTAGGACTTAATTGGGTCACAAACCACAAGAATAATATTCAACTGGCTAAGCGGCTACGTGATAAATAATCAGGAGAGAATCTATTCATGCACTAGGTCTGATACAGCTACATTCTTTACAGTACACAAAACCCATTAATAATGTAGAGACCAAAATGTGAAGAGAGAGAATACATTACTGATTTGTGGATTAATTCAAGTTCAGGCATCTACTTGTGTTACAGCACGGCTGTCAAAAGGCGATGATGAGTAAAGAAGAAAACGGGAGGGTTTGTTTCTTTTCCACATTATTCTATAAATGAACACCGATGGGTCGTGAAGCAATGGTTTCTGCTGTCCAACTCGAGAGGCTGCTGTGGCGGTGGTCTAGTTCTGCATCTGCTCAAAGAACTTGTAAGTTGGATTTTCGTATCCGTTCTGCTGCATCTTGGAGAGGTGGCGCTCCTCTGGGGTCACAGCAGCGTCGACCTGAAAAGCAAGGGCGAGGAAAAATGAATAAAAAAAAAGAAAATCAATCTTTCAGGAGCGCTCACGTTGAACAGTAAAGGAGAAAGAGCGGGGTATTCTTTTCTCCCTCCTCTCCCATCTCAGAGCACAACGCCTGCGCCCACCAGTTACACAGATGCTCCGTCCGGCCACCAGGTGGCGCTTCAAACCTTGCCCAGCTGGCTCGGCTTGCAAAGTGCTCGGCGGCGGTTGCTTCCCCAACTTAACAGGAACTGGATGTATGCGGCACAATAAATATTTTGTTTCTTCCCTGTTGGCCCAACAAGGGATAAAAAGGTCACAGTGCAAAAACTGTTTTACTTGAAAGTGTGGTGGTAAGCCGGAAAAAAAAAAAAAAAATCCAAGAGCATCACGGAACGTCAGCAAAGTAGACCGGGAGGCAAATAAATGTAGACTGATTATCTTGCCATGCTCATTTTAATTTGTCCCTGTTTTCACTAAATTTAACATGATGACGAGAGGTCTGAGAATCTTTTAATTAAAATGATCTACATATATCAAAGGCCCTACTTGGCGCAGGAGAAAAGGAAACATTGAAAGAATATGCTGTTACAGATCGTACATGTATATATGTATTTAAAAAAATTTTTTTTAATGTTTATTTATTTTTGACAGAGAGAGACAGAGCACAAGTGGGGGAGGGGCAGAGAGGGAGGGAGACACAGAATCCCAAGCAGGCTCCAGGCTCTGAGCGGTCAGCACAGAGCCCAATGCGGGGCTCGGACTCACAGACCGCGAGATCATGACCTGAGCTGAAGTTCAACGCTCAACCGACCGAGCCACCCAGGCGCCCCTATCCATTCATTTTTTAAAAACTGAGCACTAAGACTATGGAAGTATGTCCAGCTAAAGATTTGCAAACAGATCCTCTGTGGTGATGTGGTGCTTGCCCTCTAAGATCGGGCCGGCTGTAAACCTGCCCACGCCCACCCCCGCATCACGGTTAGGACAGAGCTGTGCAGGGGTATTGACTGTCTGCACACCCGGCAAGCTGGACTTAGTCCGGTAAGGTGGGGAGTGGCTGTTCTTATCTGCTGTACCACTCACACCGAACAGACGGGCCAAAGTACTTAACTCTTTGCTGAGTGAGTGAAAGCTTAGTTTTGTTGTTTTAAAAATTCCTCTTCTGTATGACCATTGGAAGATAAAGAGAATGGACACAAATTTAACCAGAATGGAGAACCATGTTTGCCACTGAAAAGTAAGAATGTGCTGTGCAGAAGACGGTCTTTCCTTCAAAAGGATGCGGTCTATTCTGCCCGTGATGGAACTGGGGTCCCCATCATTTTAGGAGAATACGCCCCACAGCTGAGTGTTGTTGCAAGGTGACATTCAGCTCCTCATACATCTTTCCCTACCGACAGCCCATCTGGTGGCATGGTTCTGAACCCACACACCTGTCTTCTTGAAGCACCATCCCTGAACCCAAAGAAGTAAAAATACCAGAGAGCAGGAGTGCTGGAGGCTAAGACACCAGGTCTAGGGATGCAGCCTGATATGACTAAACCACACTGGCTAATGGAAAATTTAGACTGAAATTTTCGTACGATCACTATGGAAAGCAGTGTGGAGTTTCTGAATACACTAAAACAATCTGGCAATTCCACTCCTGGGCATTTATCTGAAGGAAATGAAATTGCTACGTCAAAAGGATATCTGCTTCCTCATGTTCAAGGCAGCATTATTTACAACAGTCACACCATGGAAACAACCTTAGTGTCCACCAACGGAGGAATGGATTATTATTCAGTGGAATATTACACAGCCACGAAGAGGGAACCACTGTCATTTGTTGACGTGGATGGGCCGTGAGGGCATTCTGCTAAGTGAGACAGGCCAGACAAAGAAAGACAAATACTGTGTGATCTTACTTATATGTGGAATCTGAAAAAAAAAAACCAAACTCAAAGATACAGAGAATTAGCGGTTGCCAGGGGTGGGAAAAACGGGTGACAGTGGCCCAAAGATACAAACTTCCAATTATAAGATAAGTAAGTTCTGGGGCTATGTGTATAGCATGGCGGCTGTAAGTTGGTAACACCGTGCTGTAGATTTCAAAGTTGCTAAAAGAGTAGATCTTAAAAGTTCTCATCACAAGGAAACAAACTGTAACTGTCTGGTGATGGGTGTTAGCTCAGTTCATACCGTGATAATCATTTCACAATACACACACATATCGAATCATCATGTTGAGCGCTTAACGCTAATACGGCGTTATAGGTCGGTTCCGTTTCAACACAACCGGAACACTCTGGCTCTGCCAGGGACCCTGCACAGGACTCCACCTCACCAGAATGAACTGGAATTACTGCTTTAGCGAATCCCAGGGCAGCTCCCTCAGACTGCCCGTCACGTGCATGCTTCTCGAGTCCCCATCCCCAGAACATTCCCCTAACGTGGCCTCGTCAGAGCTGCTGCATTCTGGGCAAGTTCTCCTGTTCTAGTGACAAGTCTGGGCACTTCCCCTTAGAACAAAGCCACCAAACAAGCTCTCGCCAAGTCGGTACTCCGACGACACTGCGCAAGTGGATGTTCAGCACCCTTGTCCTTATGGGAATAATTATGGATGTTTTTCCCATCCCTTCCTCTTCCTTTGACCCGCTATGTTGTCAACTAATGAGGTCACCGTGCGTTAATTGGCAATTGGGTAATTAGCCCCGGACTCATAAGCTAAAATGTCATCATCAAAGATTAGCACCGATAGTAAGAGATTCCGACCACTCTCCAGATCTGCTTGCCAGGGAACGGCCTGTATGTAGCATGAGGCCATTCGAACTTGGGCCATCTTCTGGTTTCTGTGCCACCTTTTAACTGATATTTCAAAGAGCGTCAGGATTTAAAAAGAAAACAAAACGCAACAACAAAACGTCTCGCTGAGGGAAAGAGCCAGCACAAAGCTGCTGTATTTCTGAGTGTAGAAAAAAACGCTGCTCCACTGTTAGAATATCAGAGCTCTATGTCCTCCAGGAAGCACATCAACCCTCACACTGGCTGTCACCTGTCATCTGCATTCATCAAGGTCAGGGGAACACCCGGCAACTTAATAGTTTCTCTCTTCTTCAAAGACCAAAGCCAAACGCTTAAAACAGCCCTGTCAGAAATTCGAGGCTGAGGCCGGTGCTCAACCCACGCATCTAACTTTCCTGTCTTCTTGGCCTCCTTTCTCCCTGCTGATCCTCATTATTATCTTTTGTTGCTGGGAGGGCAGCTCAAGTGGTGCGGAGGCTTAGCCCTCACACCCTCAGACGGCTGGCTCAGGAGCTAGAGCAGGGGGATTATTTTTACAAAATGGCACCCAAGGAGCCTGGGTTGTGTCTCTTTGTCCCCGGCCCCATGAGAGCTTGAAGTGAAACACTGGGTACTCACATTCAGGGATAAACCTACAGCTAGAGGAAGAACGGCAGGTAATGGGGAGCCTTCCTCCCCAGTGGGGCTTGGCGACAGGTCCCTCATGGCCAAGCTACCGCACTGGTGGGGGCCACCAGGTACGGGCCACCCCACTGCGGCCCCGGGGCAGGCAGGGCCTCAGCACGAACACCTCACTATTATTTCCCCTAAAGCAGTCGGGGGAAATTGGAGACAGAGCTGCCTGTTCTGGATGGAATGACACAACAACGAAGTTGTTATTCTAAAGGAGAATAAGATAAATCACAGCGACTTAATCCACAACCGCATAGAGGGCAAGAAGATCAAAGGAGCTCGTACTACGGGAAGGAAAACAGAGCAAACAACAACCACGTTTTCAAGTTGGTCATTCTTCCTCCTCTGATTCTGCACTGTTGGTTTTCTGTTCAGTTGTGTCCGTGTTCATTTTCTTTTTTTTTTTTTTAATTTAAAAAATGTTTATTTATTTTTGAAGGAGCGAGAGACAGAGCGTGAGTGGGGGAGGAAGAGAGGAAGAAGGAGACACAGAATCCAAAGGGGCTCCACAGAGCCCAACGCGGGGCTCGAACCCACGAACTGCGAGATCATGACCTGAGCCCGAGTCAGGCGCTCAGCCGATCGAGCCACCCAGGCGCCCCCACGTTCATTTTCTTAACTGTAATTCCATCTTTCTAGAATTGGTTCACTTAGGTTTACTGCCCACGTTTAAGGGATCCTTCAGGCAGGCGATGGACTCTTTGCTAGGCCTTCATCGTCATTGATCACTGACGCTTTCTTTTGACCTCCCAATACCTCTCCCGGCTGTCTGCTTCCAGCCACAAGAGATTTTGGGTCCAGCCACACTTTTCTGCTCCTCTTCTTGCCATTTAACCTGACCATTCTGTCCAGCTGTTCTGCAACACCCACATTAGTGTTTGTACCTCCATCCTGGTGGGCCAACTTCTTGCCAGGAAGAAAGGACACTTAAGGACATATATATATATATATATATATATATATATATATATATATATTTTTTTTTTTTTTTTTTTTTCAAAGTAAGTAACTTAAAAAAATGTTTATTTATTTTTGAGAGAGACAGAGCACGAGTCAGGGAGAGGCAGAGAGAGAGAGGGAGACAAGATCTGAAGTAGGCTTTGCGCTGACAGCAGAGAGCCTGACATGGGGCTCAAACCCATGACCCGAGCTGAAGTCAGATACTTAACAGACTGAGCTACCCAGGCGCTCCCTGGACATATTTTTTTTAATCACATCAGTATGATGGCACATTCATCAGGAAACGTCATGTGCCATAACTCTATAAAAAGATAACAAAGCAGGGTGTCTGGGTGCCTCAGTTGGTTGAGCGACGGACTTCGGCTCAGGTCATGATCTCACGGTTCATGAGTTCGAGCCCTGCGTCGGGCTCTGTGCCGACAGCTCGGAGCCTGGAGCCTGCTTCGGAGTCTGTGTCTCCCTTTCTCTCTGCCCCTCTCCTGCTCGCTCTCCGTCTCTCTCAGAAATAAATAAAAAACATTAAACAAACAAATAGGAAAAGATAACTGAGACTTCTAGCTTCCAGAATTGTGAGGAGATAAATTTTTGTTGTTTATATCGGCTGTTTGGAACGGGCACTTGGAACTGATCAGAAGGAAGAGGCCTCTGGGGGAGGTCCGTCAGTCCAATTGTATGTGTCAAAACGTGCAATTACAGGTGACAGACAGCAGCTGCACCTACTGTGCTGAGCACCGTGTAAGGCACAGAATCGGCAGGTCACTTGGTTGCACACCGGCAACTACCAAAACACAGTGAGTCTTCATCTTCAATTAAAAACAACGAAATTCCCATACGGCACAATAAAGAATTAAAAAGGGGCGGTTTAATTACCCAAGTATGAAAACACTTTGTTTTTTTGTTTTTTGTTTTTTTTTTGGCCCAAACCTGAAATGAAAAGAGTCATGTTTTGAGTAGAAAGGAAGTCAGCTGATGCTTACAATGATACATCTCACACGGCTTCAAAAGACACAAGCTCCGAAATACTATTAGAAGAGCAACACCCCAGAGTCGATGGTGCCGTCGTCGCTCATTTGATGTGCTTACCGTCTAATCTGTCAATCATTCTGTGCTTTCACAGCTTTTTCTCTTTTTTAAAAAAATGTTTCTTTATTTTGAGAGAGAGAGAGACAGAGAGAGAGAGAGAGAGACAGAGGGAAGGGCAGAGAGCAAAGAGGAGAGAGAGAAAATCCCAAGCAGGCTCCCCGCTGTCAGCACAGAGCCCGATGCAGGGCTCGAACTCACGCACCAGGAGATCATGACCTGAGCCGAAATCTAGGGTTGGGACACTTAACTGCCTGAGCCCTGAGCACCCAGGTGCCCCATCTCTCTTTTTTTCCCAAACAAGTCTCAATTAAAGAAAATTTTTTTTTAATGTTTATTTTTGAGACAGAGAGAGACACAGTATGAGTGGAGGAGGGGCAGAGAGAGAGGGAGACACAGAATCGGAAGCAGGCTCCAGGCTCTGAGCTGTCAGCACAGAGCCCGATGTGGGACTCAAACTCATGGACGGGGAGATCATGACCTGAGCCGAAGTCAGACGCTCAACCAACTGAGCCGCCCAGGTGCCCCAACAAGTCTCAATTTTAATAAGAGCCTGTACTCTTTGCTACTGAAAACTGAACTCGCATATCAAAAAACTTTTATTACAATTCCAACTTTCGAAAAGCAGAAAATCTAGCCTATGCATCCTGCCCTAATTATGCTTTAGCCAAACCAGCCAATGTTTTCTAGTCCTTCTGCACAAGCTACTTGCTTTCCGATTTTTGATGCTAGGTTTTATCTCAATGACTTCAGGCTTCTCAAACACACAGGCCAACAACACTGAAAACCTGTTAGTGCTTCCCTGGGTCAGATCTCTACCATGTCCACACCAGAACGGAGAGGGAAAAGAAGACTCAAACCCAATTTCCACCAGCAGATCCCATAAGTAAGTAGCCTCGAGAATGTAAGTGCTGAACAAAACGAGGTTTTTGGCTTTGCCATACGTTTAACTTCTTTAAACTTTTCCTGCCCTTCTCTGATCAAGAATGATTTGGAGCCCATGTGGGGCTGATGAGAAGTTTGACTCACTGGAAGTATCTGGACTTTTTTCTGATAGAAGAAACAATGACTAGGACACGAGACAATCTGTATTTGGACCTTGGCCCTATATTTGACGCTGGGTGAGCACTTTTGTGTGGTTGTTTTCTCATCTACAAAATGAAAAGATAAATTTGATTGGTCACTGAGATCTCTTTAGTTTGAAAAATTCGAATACTTCTCAAGATGTATTCATTCACTTTCTCCAACAGTTTCCTAAAAAATTGCATATACTACGAGGATCTCTCTGCCACAACACCAGAACCGCATTTTAAATGCATAGGGGGCACCTGGCTGGTTCAGTTGGTGGAGGGTTGTGAGTTGATCTTGGGGTTGTGAGTTCAAGCCCACGCTGGGGGTAGAGATGACTTACCGGTAAAATCTTTTTTAAAAAAATGTTTTATTTATTTTGACAGAGAGAGACAGAGAGAGAGAGAGAGCGCACACAAGTAGGGGTGGGTCAGAGAGAGAACCCCAAGTAGGCTCCTCACTGCCAGCGCCGACCCTGACACAGGGCTTGAATTCACGAACCGTGAGATCATGACCTGAGCCAAAATCAAGACGCTTAACAGACTAAGCCACCCAGGTGCCCCAACAATAAAATCTTAAAAAAAAAATTCATAAGAAGAACTTACTTGTAAACTTTCTTTTTCTTTTTTTTTTTTAATTTTTTTTTTCAACGTTTTTTATTTATTTTTGGGACAGAGAGAGACAGAGCATGAATGGGGGAGGGGCAGAGAGAGAGGGAGACACAGAATCGGAAACAGGCTCCAGGCTCCGAGCCATCAGCCCAGAGCCTGACGAGGGGCTCGAACTCACGGACCGCGAGATCGTGACCTGGCTGAAGTCGGACGCTTAACCGACTGCGCCACCCAGGCGCCCCTAAACTTTATTTTTCAATATTTTGTATTGTGGGATTAAGAAGTCTTATTTTTTATTTTTTATTTTATTATTTTTTTTTAACTGTTTATTTTGAGAGAGAGAGAGAGAGAGAGAGAGAGAGAGAGAGAGTGTGCATGAGAAAGCATGCAAGTTGGGGAGGGGCAGAGAGAGAGGGAGAGAAGGAGAATCCCAAGCAGGCTTTGTGCTGTTAGCACAGAGCCCGATGCGGGGCTCAGACTCACAAATCATGAGATCATGACCTGAGCCAAAAATCCAGTTGGACAGCTTAATGGCATGAGCCACGCAGGGGCCCCCAAAAGTCGTATATGAACCTTGCAGCTACTGTCTTTTCTTGGTGCAACTCGTGACTTCTGTGCTATACACACGTCAGTCACATATTGGCCCATGGGGACAAAATCTTGAAGCGTAACTGTGCAGTAATCGTGACTGTCACTGGGTGAACCTTCTCTCTACCCCCAGTGTGACTGCACTAAACTCTGAAAAACAGGTATTTCAGCCAGACGTGCAGGATAACAGGCTGAACATCTGGAATGACCTTGAAGGCTCTGCTTGGCTATTTGGTATAATGTCATTTCCTGTGAAACTCACCTGAAAATTAGCATTAGTTACTATTCCCTGGTTTTAGTTACGAGTCAGTCTTTAAGACAAAAAAAAAAATATAAGGGAATAGGGGCGCCTGGGTGGCTCGCTCGGTTAAGCGTCTGACTCTTGATTTCGGCTCAGGTCATGATCTCATGGTTCGTGAGTTCAAGCCCCGCGTCAGGCTCTGGGCTGACAGTGGGGAGCCTGTTCGGGATTCCCTCTCTCCCCCTCTCTCTGCCTCTCCCCTGCTCTCTGTCTCTCTCTCTCAAAAATAAATAAGTAAACTTTTAAAAAGGTTAGGGAATAAACCTAGGGTTTAGGTTTTTTTCGAAGCAGACTTCCTCATTCCTTTTCACTTCTGACTTCTGTTGTCTTTTTTTCTTTTCTTTTACATGCTGGAGGGTGATCGCAATCTCTTGAAGTCAGGCATTATACTCAGTAGAATTTTGACATTTCCATACGTATTATAGGAAGCTGAGGGAGCGGCATCCAACCCAAGGCCTTGATCACAGTATTTCTAAGTCGGAGTGCATGAAGACAGAATAAGAACACAGCTGCCACCCTGAGTGAGCACCATGCGGGAATGTGGACTTTCCTTTTCAAAGAAGAGACACCTGCAGGATTCTGAGCTTAATGCCACGGACAATCTCCCTCGTAGCCTTCAACTCCCACTTGCAAGCATGCGGCCAAGGTCACCTACCTCCACGACACCATGATGGATGGACGTGTACTGTTTCTTCTTCAGCATCACCAAGGTGATGACAATCACCGTTGCTATGACAACGCCGCCCACCATGAGTCCAATGATGGCACCTTTGTTTGAACCCACATCTTCTGCAAAGAACACCTTGAAAACAAATCAAGAAAAAGGACTGTAATCGCAGGCGACAACCGGAGAAGGTATGTGAAAAGTTTCAGTATGGAAGTGTGAGTTAGAGGCTACTTTGTTACCTGCTGTGTACTTGGGGGAAAAAAAAACCCCAAAAAACCCACACATTCTATTTACCAAGAATGACATCTGTGGTCTACACAACAAAGTACAGCATGTGGCTTCCCCAGTTCTGGGAAGTCTACTCCCTCCCCTGCCATCCCCTGCATGTCTCTAGAAAGGCAAAACAGAAGCCAAGAGGAACCCTGAAACCCTCGACAGGTGGAACACCAGTGAGAGGTGGGGCGGGGACCTATCAGTGGCACCGAGCGTGATTTTGAAAGCAGATCAGCTGGGAGACCTGATGCGTGACCACGACGCCTTAGGTCCTTTTCAAACCCCCCAGATGTCCCAACTTCCTCAGATGGACATTAATACGTAGGAATCAAGCACCTGAAACAAAGGAGTTCATCAGAAGAAAAAGGACATCTTGTTACCTCCTTTTAGCCAATACTTCAATAATTCAAGAGGACGATACTTAACCTTGAGAAGCGTGATGCTTCAAAGACAGTTTTCTTTCAAAGGGAAGAGGTAGGAGGCGACGAGGTGAGAATTTTAATAGCGACGCAGAACTCCTGCTGGCTGTTTTCTCGAGAAACCCAAGTAAAGCTGTCGTTTTACTCTTGCTGTCCATTTGGATTTAACATACAAAAAATTTGGAAAACACGGCCGAAGATATGCATTCACTTTGCTGTGCAGCATTCCTTCCTACTGTTTATAAAGCAAGTCGCTATTTTCAACCTCATCTAAGCTAAAGGGAATTAGAAGACCACACTGCACCTTCTAGAATCCTGTTATGTAAGGAGATGGGCCAGATCACTGGGCCTCACGACTACTAAACACGCACCATATTTAGCACCTAAATTAATAAAAACAGCTCCCTAAATAATTTCTTTCAGTACAACCGCAGCATAGTAAAATGACTGATTTTCACAGGGAAAAGGAACATCCTAGCAATCTGGAAAGGCAACATAAAATACAGCCAATGAAGCCAATTACTAAAGGAGTCTTACTCAGGGTGTAGCTGCAACAAAATGAGAAACTGTTCATAATTATTCCACTTTCTCAACAAATATGCTAGTTCAACAGACTTATAAAAAAGCAAATCGTTAATTAGCTAATGATACAAGAGTGAGGTAATCAGGAATAACTGCAAGCCTGGACATCTTCCTATGCCTTTAAGAAAATACTGTAATTTTGTAATATTCATCGCACTAATTATAGTACATTATCTTATCAAGTAGCTCAGTTGAGGGAGCGGATTCTCCTAATTGCTGCACTGCCATTAGTCACTGTCACGTTACAGGAGTTAGTGTAACCGTGGAGATGGGTTTTTATGACACAGGCTCCAGAAAATGCAAGTCTACACATTAATCTTTGGCTCTGTGCCCCATAAGCCCCCAACTCTTCAGTAGTTCCCCCAGGGTTTTGTTTTGTATTGTTCTTTTTAACGTTTATTTATTTTTGAAAGAGTGAGAGAGAAAGAGAGAGTGAGAGTGGGGGAGGGGCACAGAGAGAAGGAGACACAGAATCGGAAGCAGGCTCCAGGCTCCGAGCTGTCAGCACAGAGTCCAACCCGGGGCTTGAACTCAGGAACTGTGAGATGATGACCTGAGCCGAAGTCGGACGCTTAACCGACTGAGCCACCCAGGGAACCCCCCCACAGGGTTTTTTTTTTTTTTTTTTAACGTTTATTTATTTTTGAGACAGAGAGGGACAGAGCATGAACAGGGGAGGGTCAGACAGAGGGAGACACAGAATCTGAAACAGGCTCTAGGCTCTGAGCTGTCAGCACAGAGCCTGACGCGGGGCTCGAACTCATGGACCGCGAGATCATGACCTGAGCCGAAGTCGGCCGCTCAACCGACTGAGCCACCCAGGCGCCCCCCACAGGGTTTTTTAACCTCTTCAGCAGTAGCCAGATCAAGAGTGCCCCTGATTCTATAATAACCGAGACTGGATTAACCCGCCAATGAAAATCATGCTTCAAAAAAAGAGAAATGTTCTTGTACAAAAACGCTTATGGGAGTCACAATGCAAATCTGAACCACAAGTCAGTTTGGGATTTGCGCCGATTGTTAAGTGACAAGAGGCCTACACAATACTTCACAGGCATTTCTTTTGGAATTGACTACTGAGATTTACACATTTTATTGGTGAATATTGGAAAGATATTCCCCCCTGAAAGAGCACGCACGTGCCCAAACACACACGCGTACACTTCCGTGCCTGAGAGCGAGTTCTTCTCAAGCATTATTATTGCTAGGAGAACCTTATTACCATTTTTTGCTGAGTACTGACTGTGCAATACAATCGTCTTCTTTGTTTATTTAACCTCCTTACCATGCTTACTGATAAGATGAAAGAAACCCTTGGGGCTCCTGGGGGGCTCAGTCGGTTGAGTGTCAGACTTAGGCTCAGGTCATGCTCTCGCGGTCCGTGAGTTCGAGCCCCGTGTCGGGCTCTGTGCTGACAGCTCGGAGCCTGGAGCCTGCTTCGGATTCTGTGTCTCCCTCTTTCTCTGCCCACCCCTTTGCTTGTGTTCTGTCTCTCTCTCCCTCAAAAATAATCTTCTTTGCTCCAACCTTTCAATGAGCAACCCTGTTGGGAAAGTCATGTCCTGCTTACCTCCTGCCTCCACCCACCTCGGTAGAAACCCAAAGATCCTGGCCCTGCAGAACCTAAAATGTGGGCGTTGGGGAAGGGACAGGGAGGGACAAGAAGGAGAGATGAAGTGGCACAAGCAAGACAATTATAAACGCCAACTGAAGAGAAGAGCCATAAAACGTGTTCTGGGAAACCAAGTAATGTTCGCACACGGGTTCATTTGAGATTTTGTTATTTCAAATCCACCTCTTATCACCTGTCTTCCTAGAAAACAGAGTGGAAATTAATTAGAGTGGATATTTTTATTATTTTTTAATGTTTTTATTTTTGAGAGAGAGAGAGAGAGAGAGAGAGAGAGAGAGAAAACATGAGATGGGGAGGGGCAGAGAGAGGGAGAGGGAGACACAGAATCCAAAGCAGGCTCTAGGCTCTGAGCTGTCGGCACAGAGCCCGATGTGGGGCTTGAACTCACGGAGCATGAGATTATGACCTGAGCTGATGTCGGACACTTAACTGACTGAGCCACCCAGGCGCCCCCTAGAGCGGATATGATTATATAAATTAATTCCACTTGAAGCCCTCCCTGGGCTCAGCTAACCTTCTAGGTGTAAAGAACTACTATATAAAGACCCTCCTTTTCTTTATGTTTCCATGATGATCCTATATAGGCAAGCGCTGTATTTTTGTGGATTTCTGGCCCACAACGAACAAGCGTTAACAGGTCATTTGGCAGGAAGAGGTAAATTAGTTGACGTACCAGTTTTTGATGATGAACTTCGTATCCTGACTCATGTCGGAACTCGGCATCCATCTTTACCTCAGAGATCTCCTCCGTCTTGATGTTCGTCAAGCCCGAACCTGCATTAATCCATAAGCATCGCACCGTAATTAAATTACACAGGGCGGTCAATTCATTTTATCTGTAAACAATGAGACTGTAACACAAAGGCTACCAAGACCTTCTTTCTAGGCCTGGAGTGAGAGGAAATAGATTAATGACTTTCTTCAAGGAAACTGACACCCTGTATTTAAACCCTTAACCCTTACCTATTTTAAACAAAAAGAAATTAAAGATTAAAGAAATCCAAAGTTAAAGCTTCTACTGCCTTTAAACACACACCTTTAATACATACATACATATATATATATATATATATATATATATAATATATCAATTGCCTTTAAATATATATATATATATATATATATATATATATATATATATATATATTTATTTATTTTTCATGGGGAAAACCAGAAGTTAAATGCCAGCTGGGAGGTTAGCAAGGATGTGTTCCCAGAATATACTGGCTTGTTTTGGGGGGCTTATTAATAGTCTAGTCTATTCTGTGTCTTTTCTCATGTGTTCTCATTCCTCCAGAAAAAATAATAAAAGTCTTTAAAAAATGAGCATTAATTACGTGGTAGAATCAATCTGCTACTTTAGGGCTTTGTTCCAACTACAAATAAATTATGTTCATGTACCTATGCAGCGAAGCATTGTAAAAATCCTATCATTTATTTAATTAAGTGACTTAGTTATAGATACTGAATGTAATCGGTTCATCTGCTGAATAAAGAGCTGCAGTACATCATTTTTGAAAATGTTTCTGTGGGGCTAACAGAATTTGTAACTTACTAACTCCTTCTCTACAAATTGCTATATGATTCCTTACACTAATGGTTATAATAAATTTCATTTTTCAAATAATAATTTGAGGCTAAAAAACAAAATATAAAGCCAGTTTTAACACAAAACCTGAAAGCACAAAATATAAACATCAGTTCCCATACTGTAGCATTTAAAGATCAAGTGTCAGAACTTTAGGATGAGAAAGACTTAACAAAATCACATCCTCTACAGTTTTCCTATGGGGGTGGGGGGCAGGGGTGGGGGTGGGCGGCAAACCCCCCGCTCCTGAGTGGAAAAAAAAATCTATACATTTACCTCCATTTCAGACAGCCCTGCCTACAAGAATGATGTCCTTTCTTCCATTAAGCCTAAATCAGGTCCCCTACAGCAGCGACTCTTCGAGCCTGTGCAGCAGAGCAAGCCAAAACCTCCCCCGTGTTACGGCCTTGAACAGATCAGACACTCCAGGAGAGGCATCATGTTCCTGATGGTTCTTGCTCAGGCTACATGTTACCAGGTCCTTCAGCTCCCATGGGACCTAATTTCTTGCTTTTTGTCTAGTCACTCTTACAGTCTTGTCCACCAGGGGCTGTGAGACTTGTCACACACCTTGTTGGAAATGAAATGCACAATGTCCACAAAATACCGTGTGCCAGTCTAACGGCACGGCTCATATAAAAAGAAAGGGAGGATAACTGGACAAGACCATGGGCACCCATGCTGGTTGCGAGAGATCCCTGATTCCTTGTCAAACTGTTCACAAAGCTTCCATTTAATAACTCATCCGAAAACAGATCCAAGACCAATGTCAATCTACCCCTGGCCTGTAGGCTGTCACCCTATCTTCTGTCCTCTTTTTTTTTTTATTAAAAATTTTTTTTAACGTTTATTTATTTTTGAGACAGAGAGAGACAGAGCATGAACGGGGGAGGGTCAGAGAGAGAGAGAGAGAGAGAGAGAGAGAGAGAGGGAGACACAGAATCTGAAACAGGCTCCAGGCTCTGAGCTGTCAGCACAAAGCCCGACGCAGGGCTCGAACTCACAGACCGCGAGATCATGACCTGAGCCGAAGTCGGACGCTTAACCGACCGAGCCACCCAGGCGCCCCCTATCTTCTCTCCTCTTGATCAGAATTAGTTTCTTCTATCTTCCCAGACATACACAACGATTACGGAGAGCAGTTCCAGGCTTTCACCCCTAAGTTCTCCTAGCCTACAATTTGTCTGGGTCACAAGGACTTGGATGTGGGTACAGAGGTGTTGTAGATTTAAAATAGACCCACAGGGGGCGCCTGGGTGGCTCAGTAGGTTAAGCGTCCAACTTCAGCTCAGGTCATGATCTCACGGTTCCGGAGTTCAAGCTCTGCATCAGGCTGTGCTGACAGCTCGGAGCCTGGAGCCTGCTTTGGATTCTGTGTCCCCCTCTGGACCTCCCTCACTTGTGCTCTGTCTCTGTCTCTCTCAAAAATAAATAAAAACATTTAAAACAGACCCACAGATCTGTTAATACTCCCCCTTTCCCGAGGTGGGACTTAATTCCTTTCCCTTCAGTGTGGACTAGATGGAGTTCCTTGCTTCTAATGAATAGAAAATAGAGAAAGTGATCCTGGATGAGTTCTGAGTCTAGGTCAAAACAAAAAAAAAAAAGGGCAATGCAGCTTCCTTCTTGTTCTCTTTCTTGGATCACTTGGTCTGGGAAAGCCAGCAGCCATGTCAGGAGGACACTCAAGCAGCTCTATAAAAAGGTTCCCATAACGAGGTGTGGCGGTCTCTTGCCAACAGCCATGTGAGTGCACCATCCTGGAAACAGACCCACCAGGGTCAAGATTCAAGTCTTCAGATGGTTGCAGCTTTGGACCATGTTCTGATTGCAACCTCATGAGAAACTCTGAGCCAGAGGCACCCAGCTAACCCATGCCTGAAATCCTGAGCATTACAGTAACTGTAAGAAACGAAATGCTTGTTGTTTTAAGTTGCTAAGTTATGGAATTATTTATTTGTTGCATTAGCAGATAACTACTACAAGGAACAAGTGCTTCCTTTTTTTGTCTTGATCTACCTTGGGCTTTAATTTCCTACTATCTTTGTTATAGACATAAAGGCAGAAGCACAAAGTGGGACAGTTTCCCTTTCTCTCTCATCTTTTGCTGGCGTCTTCTCAACCATCCCTTAACGCCTGGCCCTGTCCTGAGAGCTGCAGGGCTCTCTGTTCTCTATTTAAATTGCTTTAAAATTATTTCCATTTTCTCATGATTTTCAACTCATTCTGACCTATAATCTTCCTGACACTATTTTTATCGGGCTGTGATGCTAATGCTCTGTTGTTTCTCCTAACAGAGAATACTTTTGCCTATATAATATAACAGCTGTATATTTTTATCTTTCTATAGCCCCTTTTAAATCTGAGATGCTGGTGTAACCACAGTGATTTCTTTATAGTCTACCCTTTTTCTGTCATCAGGATCTAGCAATGCAACAGTTACAATTGTATTTCTGGGATTTCTTTAATGTTTATGTATTTATTTTCGAGAAAGAGTGTGGGCATGCAAGTGGGGAAGGGACAGAGAGGAGAGAGACAGAATCCCAAGCAGGCTCCACACTCAGCATGGAGACCGACCTGGGGCTCGATCTCACAACTGTGAGATCATGACCGGAGCTGAAATCAAGAGTCGGGTGCTTAACCGACTGAGCCACTCAGACGCCCCCTATATTTCTGAGATTTTAAAAAAAGTATCTTGAATAGTCTTTTTAAAAATTTAGCGGACCAAACAATTCCTTAAAAAAATATGAGCTCTCCACTCAAAATTGCAAAAGCCCACATTATTTCTAAAAGAATACTGAAAATACTTTTGAGAGCCCAAAAAAATTTCAAATTCGTGTAACAAGTCAGAACAGATAATATAGTTCAACAGTTTGTGAGATTCTTGGCAGAAAGAGATCTTTCTAGGTCATTTTTTGTATCGCATGTACAATCGCTTAGTGGAAAGACTGTCTATACACTAAGCAAATCTCACCACAAGGTAAGAAAAATTAATACGTTTGCGTACAACCATCATGGGTAACAAGCTCATACTACATATGTGATTAAATATTAAGCGTAGATTTAAATACACCACAAGGACCTTTGCTTACAGGCTCATCAGTGTTTTCTCAGTTGTGTGGATTCCATTCTAAGCCCTGGTGTGGCTCCAGTTGTCTACCTCATAGTAAGTGGGCAGAATCTGTAGTTCACTTGAAGGGGGAAGGAGGCATGTCCCTCATGAAACCTGTCACATGGCTTGGGGTCAAGGACTTGGTCTCTTTCATGGGGATCGGAGAAGGGTGGTAATAAATTATAGTGGGAAGAGTAGCTTCCCTCCCTTGTGGAGAGCCTGCTAAGTATTTTTCCTCTTTATTCTGGTCAAAAGGTGTAACTTGACCTTCAGAGTCCATTGTTCCCTGGAAATAAGCCAGGGGAGTAGCTGGAATGGCCACTTTGCCCAGAAATCTCCACTGCTACCACTGTTTCCCCTATTTGACATGACCCTACTTTCTGAAAGTTCCAGTGCCCTGGTTTTTCAGGTATGAAAGACAAAGAGAAGTCATGTTCCTCGGTCATGATTATACAAAAACCCTTTCTTTACTCGTTTCAGAGCGACAACAGCAATCATTCAACAGCGATGCCATCAACGGAATGACATGATAGGACAATCCTGGGAAGAGTCTCTAAGTCTGGAAAGTCTAAAGATATACTTTGGCACATCAGACTCAAGCATGCGGTCTCCTGAAGTGTGATGTTGGAAGAACCAGAACTAATGCTACGAACGTAGCGGGGAATTGGTCCAGATGCTTGGGAGACTCACTGTAAGCACAGAAATAGAGAGCATATGTATATATGTCTTAATACAGATCCAGCAAATAGAGCTATTCATAAACTAGAATCTTCCTCACTTCGTATCTGATCGGTCTTTCTTGCCTATCGCCTTCTTTTATTTGGGAAACCCTAGTCTTACACAGTAGAAGAGAGCAGAACTGAGGCCATTCTCTCATCTTTGACTCCTTCCCCCCTTCTTTGCCAATGGATGAGACTCAAATCTTTCAAAACCTTTCTCCAAGTCGTCTTCCAGCACGTGCCCAGGTTAACACATCCCTTGGTGAGTGCCCCATCTGCTTACATCACAGACACCCTGGTTTATACTTTTACGGTGCTTTGGATTCCTCTCCATCTCCTCTTTTAAATTCCATCTCCTCTTTTAAATACGCAAAGTGTGCTCCTTCTATTATACATCAAGCCCCTGAGAACAGGCACCTTCTCATTTCATTTCTTTCCACCCACCTTAGCATTTAATGCACTGATCTTTGTGAGATACAAAAATGAGACACTGCTGTTACTGAAATATTGTTATAATAAAGACTTCAGATGGCTTCTTCCCTCTATAGAACACCTCTATTTTCTAGCTCTTTCCTTACAGCAGATTGTTTTGGGGAATGTACGGAAAAGTTATTTTCATGTTAGATTTTTTTAAAAGATGGGGGAAAAAAATCAATTTTTTTGGTGTCATTCTCCCCACCTCCGCCCAAATTTCAATAAGAACATATTAGCCTAGAAGGCCCAATGCAGGAAGTTTATAAAATTGGTTGAAAGAGTGCTTGTAATACACTTTTTATTCTTGTAGATGAAAAGCATCTCTTTCTTAAAAACAAAATAGAAAGTGCCATAAGAAAAGGCCCAAGGCAAATGACAGTCCTCAGCTGGTCTTGGTCACAGTTAAAATGGAGCTGGCCCTCAGCCCTGAGCTCCACCACGGGCTGAGCAGAATGGGGATGTCAACTGGATGTCGACTGCTGGCTCCTTAAAATTCACTGGTGTGACAATGGCAATAAGGGAGACATTAGGAGAGCCAAAATGGTGTCTGACTTACTATAATTTAAGTTCTTCTGAAAAGCCCTGAAGGCAGAGATTCATAAAATCAATGACATCAGCCGTCAAGATGTGTCACTCCACTGTCCCCACTGCCCTGTTAATAACTACACAGAGGGCATGACAATGCCACAGGGCAGATTTGGAGTTCTCATCAATGACTGTGGTTGGGGACAGTGGTGGCCCGAGCCTACACCAGCCATGAGACGGGCAGGTTCTGTTCTTGGCCTGTGACCAACTGTACCGGAAACAGGGACCTCCAAGTGTTAGCATCTCCGAACAAGGTGAATTCCCTGTTCCTTCATGATCCCACGGGGACATGATGAGGATGAGGAAGGAAATAAATACAAGAAGGTATGCACTGTTTGTGGAGTTAAATCTTTCTAGAGTATACAGATTGGTCAATTTAGTAACTACTGTCTTTGATCCACTGAAAACGATGGCTCCTGTGAGTCGGGCAGAGTTGTGCACAAAGTCAAAAACCAGGCTCGTGTGTGCTTCTGTTGTGGTGCGACATTATTTTTAAAACAGTTTGAGACACAGCCTAAATACAGAAAAAAGGGTGAAGGTGCATTTCTTAACGCTTGGGAAACCATAAAAAATTTAAAAAAAAAGAAAGAAAAAAGTGTCTATTTTAGTGTTAATGGGCATGTTAAGTGGTATGAAAAATAAAAGACTTCTACATAAAACTGTGCACACACATCCTTTCTGTCATTTTAGTTACTCATGGGGAATAAGTCCATACAACCCACAGAAGAGAAAATGCAAGTATTTCAGGGCTCTAGAGGTAGTCCCATCCTGGTATTTTTAGGAAGTCACATCGACTTGAGAAACCGACTAAAGTCTGAGCCCAATTCAGGCAGAAAAGGACCTATCTGCATACCAGACAAGAAAGGAAGGAGGAGATATTCATAGGAGACACCAAGTCACCACCAGACAGAACCTGCATCTCTGTAGGTTTCCATTTTTGAGGACAGAGAGGTCTATTTAATCTTCTCTACTTAAGAAGGAGAAAAAAACAACAACAAAAAACAAAAAAACAAACCCTAAGTTGGAAGGGCTGTTTTACTGTTTGAAAAGGGAAGCTCAGAAAGAAAAAAACAGATCACTTAAATAGGAACTCAGAAGGTAAAGTGGAAGGGAAAGCAAGTCTGGCTTCCAAGGTCATTTCACATCCTCTCTCTCAGTATTTGCAGGTTAGAGAGGCTATTGATGAAGGAAGGGGACAGCGTCTGCTCAAGCGCACGATGCGGAGACATAGAAGTAACCGGGTTATACCTGGTCGGGTGGTCAGTCCTCGGTCGGCAGCAGGGCGGGCGTCGACAGGCTCAACTGGGCACAGGAAGCAAGAAACACGGAAAGCAAACAAGACAAATCAAGATGGTAAGTGGTGGCTCCTGAACACAGGGCAGGGCAAAGCATGTGAAATACACAAGTTATAAAAAAAGCAGCAGCTGGAAAAGAACCACAGTGAGTTAATCCTGAGTATCAAGGAACAGGGGAGGGGTACCACCTCAAAAGGCTTCTCGCTACTGATGGGCCAACCCTGCTACTTAGTTTTCTCATAAAAGCACCCACCAGGACACATCAAAGAGGAGGGGCTGGGGAGCGTGGATTTACCTCTCATCAGGTTTAGAGATGGTTTCTTGGCTTTTGATTAGAAATAAAATACATTATACCCAGCCTGGCGGAAAAACTTAAAGATACCTCCTTTTACAACTGTCCGATCTTACCTTATTTTACGGTTAATTAACTACAAAAGGGCTCCATTAAATCCCCAGGGGAAATGCCAACGTGAATTTATCGGGAGAGAAAAGTTTCACCACATAATCTGCCATTTTAGTGAATCAAATTTGCTCCCAGTTTGGGGGTAAAAGAAGTAAGCCGGAAAGTCAGTCTCTCTCTAATTTTAAAGGCTGGTTTCTCTTTTCATAGATGACATACAGCTGAAATGTGTGCGATGTGAGTACTTCCTTTCGTATTTCTCAACTTTCACTGTTTTTCCTTTGTGAGTATTCTGGG
Source organism: Panthera tigris (assembly GCF_018350195.1). Taxonomy (NCBI): domain Eukaryota; kingdom Metazoa; phylum Chordata; class Mammalia; order Carnivora; family Felidae; genus Panthera; species Panthera tigris. Next base: position 18,556,147 of record NC_056668.1, on the reverse strand, counting down.
CCAGACCCAAAAAAACAGTGCAGGTGGGACAACGGTGCCCCACCACTGCTTATAATTAGCTGGTATTTCCAAAGTGCTTCTGATTCTCAGAAAAAAATTAAAAAAGAGCGTGAGTGGGGGAGGAGCAGAGAGAGAGGGAGACACGGAATCCGAAGCAGGCTCCAGGCTCCTAGCTGTCAGCACAGAGCCTGACGCGGGGCTCGAACTCAGGAACAGTGAGATCGTGACCTGAGCCGAAGTCGGCCGCTTAACTGATGGAGCCACTCAGGTGCCCCTTGATTCTCAGAAAATATTAACTTGAACTTAGACTGGTCTTTGAAGAAACAGGCAAGGGAGAGAAACCAAGGTTTAAGGATTAATAATTGAACAAGGGGCAAATGAAGCCGAGGGAGGGGAAAAGCCCCTTGGGTAAAATCTGGGAAATACAGGGTAAGAAGGGAAAGAAAGGTGGGCGACGTCCACGGGAAGATAACGTGTGCTCCACAGGATGGCTTTGGGATCAGCAATTTCAATGAGACCACACAGCTTACTGGTGCACACAGCCCAGCCATTCCAAGGTGGGATTACAAACCCAAATTGATTCTGAACGTCACATGTTGGCAGAACAGCGAGGGAGAAGAAAGTGGCAGCAAGTCAAGCCTTCAAAATATGAAAAAATCAGGCTGCTGAGAATTCTGAGACATTTGGATGAAACAAAAAGAGCAGTGTGGGCTGGTCCTTCATCGTGCAGACCGGCAACATGGTGAAGGGGGAGATGGAGGTGTCTAAACCCAACGTTCACGATGGAAGCAACTGTGGGCGAATGACCCCTTCTGAGGCCGTTTCTTCATATGTAAGCTAGCATCTTCTAACTGTAGTGAAATACTCCAAAAATGAAAAAGCTGGTTCAGAAACGCTCAAATATTACACGACTGCTTTTATTGAATGTCCTGTTTATTATGGAGAAGGATGACTAACTTCTAGTACTTTACTGGTATGATAGATTAAACGACATGCTTCCTTCTGCATTTGAATGATCCTTATCCATTTGAATGATAGAGTTGCTCTGTATTTCACTTTTTCCCCCATCTGCAACAGTATTCAGCAAGGGACTTTATTATTCCTTGTAAAATAGAGTTAACAGAGGGATTATTTCTTTTTTGAGAATTTCCTCAAGAAGCCCTAACAAGAGCTCCGACCGTTCTTCAGGTGAAGGTAACAGTGTGCCAAAGCACACTCACAGAGCGAAAAAGTATCTTTAAGTGGTGATCCCATTCATCAATGGCTAAATCGTCGGAGACTGTATTTGACTCATGAGAGAAGCAGCAATTCATCTGTGGTTTAAACGCAGGCTGAAGAGCTGGTGGTTGGTCCCAGGGTCCAGTTTCATGGCACCATTTGTTTACTCTGTGATCTTGGGAAGCCACATTCTCTCCTATTCTCAGTTCTGTTCTAAGTAAATAGGGTATCTCCAGGGCTCAAATGTGCACACATACGCATAAGAACCTTACAAATGATAAAGCCCCATTCCCCAATTACTTAAAGAAATACAGAAAAAGCATCAAATGTATGTAGAGAAAAAGGTCTGAAAGATATTATTACCACCAAAAGCTATCATTAGTTATTTCTGGGTGAAAAGACTTTTTTTTTACAAACTTCTCTGTCTTTTCTTCCCAATGTGTGTGTATTATTTGAAAACAGTAATAAAACCTTGTCTATTTTTTGGAAGATAAAACAATGAGTAGTTTTACAGACTTAAGCCCTCGTCTGCTTTCATGGCTTGAGACTGATTCAGTATGAATTAATATTCAAAAAATAAGTAACTCTTGTGTTCAGTGAGCAGACATCAATTTTTTTAGAAGACAGTTATGACACTGTTGCCCCAAATGAATACATATCAACAGGACAAAGTGGTGCGTTATTTCCCAGCCCAACATAAACACTTTCTAATTTTCCAAATGAACTATTACAGGTTGAACCTGAAAGTAATTTCGGTACAGTGTTCACGACATTTTACACTAGCTGTTTCATAAATTAAAAATAAGAAGGAGGTCATCTTAGAGAGTTTAGATAAACCTTAAGCGGAAATGCGTTATTCCCCTGCCTTCAGTAGCTGTGAGTCAAAACTCTCCCTAGGGCAGGGGAGAAACTGATCAACATTCTAGGGCTTCTGAGTTTCTTCTCGTACCTCTTGTAACAGACCAATCCTGAGTTGGATGCTGCTTGAACATGTCACCAGGCCAAAGGTAATGGAGGAATCGGCAGGAAAACAGTGTTACACGTATAGAACACAGGTGTGAAAAGGACATTACTTAATTTCAAATTCACCATTTAAAGTGATTTGGTCATTGCCCCTCTATTACATGCATACGGTCTTACCAAAACCTGCTGTGCCTCTCTGGGAATATTACAGTATTTCATGCATGCATTCTATATGAAGAGGCTGACCGGTGGCCACTTCTTGGCGGGCCTGCTCAGGCAGTTGTGGAAAAACAGGAGAAACACAAATGCCTTTAGCCAGATGACTTCACGGTCCGTAAGACCGAGGGTTTGATCAACAACAGCCTCACTTCAGTGTATCCAGTTAGGGTTTATGGATCTGAAAAAAACCACAGAAAACCCCTCAACGAAAACTACAGCTGGTCAAAGAGCCTCAAATATTGGGAAACTGTGATATGCTTAGTTTTTCAATATAAATTAAAAGAATGCCTGGCTGCCTGACCCTCTCTCTGGACTGTTCTTAAGAAAAAGCAATAAACTGTAGGCGTTTGAAGCTGTGATGGTAAGGACTGCATGAACAACGAAAGGAAATCCTTTGAGAATTTTCGATGTTTGTCATGGCTCTGTGTGTAAGCACCTGTCTGAGATGGTTACAAGGAATAAGACCCTGGGGAGAGAGAGTAAAGGGAGATGGGGAGAGAGAAAGGGCAAGATTTTAGGACTGTGTCATGATATGGCTTGTTACAGTCATGCATTTTTAAGGATATACTGTTTGAGCCATAGGGTGATTCTCCCTAAGACCAGCTGGTATAACCTCGCTGATAAGGTCCTGATTCTATAGGAAGGAAGGAAGGAAAGAAGGAAGGAAGGAAGAAGGAAGGAAGGGAGGGAGGGAGGGAGGGAGGGAGGAAGGAAGGAAGGAAGGAAGGAAGGAAAGAAGGAAGGAAGGAAGGGAGGGAGGAAGGGAGGGAGGGGAATTGAAGGGAGGGAAGGAAGGAAGGAAGGAAGGAAGGGAGGGAGGAAGGGAGGAAGGAAGGGAGGAAGGGAGGAAGGGAGGAAGGGAGGAAGGAAGGAAGGAAAGAAGGAAGGAAGGGAGGGAGAGGAAAAGAAGGGAGGGAGGGATGGAAGGAAGGAAGGGAGGGAGGGAGGGAGGGAGGGAGGGAGGGAGGGAGGGAAGAGACAGAAAGAAAGAAAGGAAAGGAAGCAAGCAAGCAAGAAAGAGCAAGCTACACTAAACATTTACTGTGTTGCAGAATCTTAGCTAAGAGCTTTCTCTGCCATCTCTTTTAATGCTCATACCCTATCTCTGAATTAGGAATTATTGTCACCTTTGTTTGACAGACCAGGAACTAGCCAGAGAGGCTCTCTAACTTGCCCACAACACACTTCCTTTATCTATGATTATGTGAGTCCAGAACCTAACTCAGTTGAAACACAAAGCATTTTTTGCACAGTTCTTACTGTAATCTTGATACCCTTAAGAGCTCACCATTGGGTAAGACGAGGAAAGACTGCTTTATTTAGCGCCTTCTCAGGAGTTATTTACGGTGTTGGAAAATCATCCACTGTTGCTCACAAAGCCTGAATCATGGAATCAGCCCTTGTATCAGTCTGCATTTGTATTTGTCACATCCATTCAGGACAAACACCTGATCATGCCATTATTTCCGTTAGTAGTCAAGCCTCGATACTTACATGTTGAAATACTTATAAATTACACCTATTATATTGATTTCTCCTCTCCCCCCAAACATTGTCAGATCGGTTTTTTTAATTAATTAATTAATTAATTAATTAATTATTTATTTGGTCAGCCCATTTTACGATTCATTGTTAAGAAGACTTTTCAAAATGCGATAAAGGCAGTGTTGGGTCTGATAACAGTGAGAACCAGAACTCAAGCTCTGAGATCCTAAATATTATTGCCTTGTAACACTTTCATGTAAGATTGCACTATTTATCAGTAACAGATCTTTATTTAACAAGAGTATCAGCTCTTCTGATGAGGCTTGGGCAATGTAACAGCTGTGTCCTGCCTGTCTAGGATCCAGAGGCATTCAAGGACTGAGCCCAAGGGGGCATCTTGGCAACACCCAAGGGACCAGGGTGTGTGTATATGTGCAAAAGCAGAGACTGTCTCCTAGCACCAATGGCCACAGGCCACTCTCAGAGTCTACTTCTGAGCAGATGTGTTTAAACCCAAAATCTGTTGTTCCTAGTCTTCCAAAAACTGATCACTTTGGGGAAACCCAGTAGTGAATCTAATCTTCTTTCTTTGGATTATTTAGCAAGAGTTGCAGGGAGAATCACTACTTGGTTTCTAGCTTGGACCAAGGCTTCTTTCTTATTTGATTTGGGAGGATTGTCAAGGGGCAGAAGACCAGGCAAACAGTGGATATGCTGACAATGGCATCGAGGTTTGGATTGTAGGAAGTTGCTTCGGTAAAATAGTTCCTCTCTCTATTTCTACGCAAAAAGAATAACTGATATCCTTGCATTTTTCCCCCCTAAACAGAATGGGTCAGTTTGGCTACTGTTTAAAAACTTTAATATAAGCAGAGTGTTTAACAGAATGCATATAATTTTTAATGGAGGCCACATATATGCACATGAATACATACAAAGTCAAGAAGAAATGCTTAGAGCGTATAAAGGCAGATTTATTTACCTGTTGGTATTATTTATACTACTAATATGATAAATGTAAAGTTAAATTTACCTCATTAAAGATACCGAGAAAATATGATATTCATAGTAAGCAGTTAAGCTCTCAGTATCTGATAAAGTAAAAAGAAAAATCTGAAATTCAGGAAATGCAACACCTTCGAGAAAAATATACACTATTTGGCTCTTCTAGATTGTGCTATGTGGGACCAAGATCATTGCATTTCACTGTATTCGCTAAACTTGAAGGTTAACATAAACAGGGCTTGAGTGTCTTTTTCTCTGTTGTTAAACTTTGTACAGTCTACATCTGTAAAGGATTTACAACATTTAAGAGAAATACCAAGTATTACATCAAACGTACACAATAATTTCTGTAAATTAATTTTTACTCTGATATAGCTTCCTTTGGCTTTCTAAACCTCTTTCTATAAAGTTTACTGTAAATAAATTATAATTTCTAGTTTCTATTATTTGTGTGTGTGTGTGTGGCCATAAAAATTCGGGTAGGCTCTGAAATAGGCTTTATCCTACTTTTCCAAAATCAATAAGTAATGGAAAGTATTAAATGGGAACATTTTATTTATAGAAACTATGTATTTGAAAGATGTGAAACGGTCTTAGATTATGAGAAACCAATTCGAAATTCTTTACAAATTATAATTTTAGAATCACTGCAGATGAAAAAATTCTCCAAAGCAGAGGGAATTTTTTAAGAAAAAAAAGTCTAATTTATAGATTTAAATTTTTTCATAAAAAGCTAGGAGGTGAACATAAATGACAAACATTTAACATTATTTGGTATAAAGGGAATTAAGATTGTAATTTCCTACTCAAGGAAGTTCATCAGACTTCAGATGTGGTACCTATTTCTCCCTGAATTAAACAACTCAATGTTCTAAAGGAAAAGAGGAAACCTAGTGTGCATTCAATTTACAAATGAGACTGGACATTTTCTACAAAGAATTCTCATTAGTGACTGAATGATGAGGATTTTAAATGGCCAAAATGCATCCACCTATTAAAAAAAAATGGTATAACAAGCACTCTATTTTAATTTAATAAGGAAGTTAGCCTCATAACTAAAGTTTTTAAATTTTTGCAGAAGTCTTAATTTTTTTCCTCTATGTAAAAATTATTTTTATAACTGGTAAAGTCTTACTTTTATGTTATATAGAACATCGCTGTTTGGATCTGGTATTATGAGTATAAGGTGCCCTTTTTCAAATTGAAACAAATTTGGAGTGATTTCTCATATGGAAATGGTCCACTATTTTCTGTAATGGTTCTTAAAAAAACCAAACTTTTGTAGTACACTGAAGGTCTACTATTGAATTCATATTTAGTCTGATGTGTATACTGATTGCGTTTCGAGATATCCATACTATAAATATTCGTATTACAAATATTACCACTATCCAAATTTGCTACTTTAACAAAGAAACTCACAGGGAAAATCTTGTGTTCTTAAAAAATATGCTATTGGTATTTAGAAATCAAGGTGTTCCTGTGTTTGAAATTTTATACTTCCCAACCTGTAAAAATGATCACGGAAGAGAACTAAAAGATACCCTCTCCTGAAGAGATATTTAGAAGTTTCTGCTAAGAAATCCCTGTGAAAGACAGTGCATCAGAAAGTACATCATCCAATGTGCAAATCTGTTGACAGAGAAAATCTCTGAGCTGTCACAGGAAAAAACCCGTACTAATTAATACGCATCCTAATTTTGACAGCGGTCTTAAATTTAACTTTCTAAACACAAAGTTATTTAAGTCTTGGGTAAAATTACATTTTATCTGCAGGTGATTTTTTACCTTTGTCTTTAACACTCAATGCAATCTGAAATTTGATGCATTAGAATAAATAATCAACAAAAACTACCTGGGTGCTTTTCAAGCCTCCATTTAAGCAGGGCCCGCGAAAACGCTTCCTCATGGGGTGAACTGTGATTCACATCATTTCATCCTGTTGGCTCTGAATGGCCACTGCCTCATAAACATACACTGAATATTGTTCTTTTTTAAAATTTTTTTCCCCGGAGGCAACAGAATACCTCTCAGTGAGAAAGTACATTTTTCAACTTCATATAAGAAGTCACCACTCGAGAATATCAGAAAGATGTACCCATACTAGAATGTTCTTGTTCTCTCCGGGGCCTCTTACCTTCGTTTTCTGTATTGGCCGGCACCGAGTCGACCCCGAAAGGATGCCAGGGCTGCAGATCGTCCAGGCTGAACTCCCCGTTCACGGGAAGAAGCTCCACGGTGGTTTTCGTCTCGGTCAAAGACGGCATGAGGGCATCGTTTCCGTAACTGATTCTTGGTTCGCTGATCATGTTGGCCAAGACGTCATCCGAGTAGTTTTGCTCTTTCTGAAGCAGCTCATCTAAACAAAACAAAGCCATGCCTTTGGTGGGTCCCAGTGACAGTGCAGCAGTGGCTCCCATTTTCTGTCTGCCAGACACGACTGTAACTGTTCTACACCCGTGAGCTCACGTGGAGCCATGAGGTGGGCACCGGCATCGTTTCCATCTTACAGATGTGAAAACTGAGGCGCATGGGAGTTGAGCCACGTGGGCAAAATCATAGCAAGCTCAAGGCAGGACTGGAGCCCAGGGAGAATGGCTAACACCCAGGCTGATGCTCCGAATGACCCCACCATTCCTCCCAGGGATGAATGACCTTGAGAGCTGTACCTCCACTTCCTCCTCTGACACGGATTCTAGGATCCTGTGATTGCAGAGGAATCAATAGTGTGCTGTGGTGAGGTGTCTGACGGGAAGCGGTGGCATCATATGAGGTACAGTTACTTTCACGCTGGAGGATATAATCTAGTGAATCCCTCCCTAGTCTTCCCTTGAACGTGCGGGAGCCTAAATGACGGCAGCCTCCTCTATTCTCGAGCAGTTCTCGTTGTTTTGCTTTGAATAGATCTGCCTTCCTCAAAGGCCCCCTCGGGGCCACATGATCTGTGTTCTGAGGCAACAGGGAAGCAGTTGCCTTGCCTTCCCGGCTGTGGCCTTATGGGCACAAAGTTCTGCTCCAGCCTCTTCCTTGGGTGAAACCTCCCTGACTCCCAGCACATCTCACGCCACCTCAGACCAGATTTCCCGCCTCTCCCCTCTGCTGCCTCTCTTTGCAAAAGACGCTATCGGGGGCGCCTGGGTGGCTCAGTCGGTTAAGTGGCCGACTTCGGCTCAGGTCATGATCTCACGGTCTGTGGGTTCGAGCCCCGCGTCGGGCTCTGTGCTGACAGCTCAGAGCCTGGAGCCTGTTTCAGATTCTGTGTCTCCTTCTCCCTCTGACCCTCCCCTGTTCATGCTGTCTCTCCCTGTCTCAAAAATAAATAAAACGTTAAAAAAAAAAGATGCTATCAGTTACCCCCTTTTGTAAACAACGGAACTAAACTACATCAACTTTGAGGACCAGAACTGACTTATCTGAAGTCCTTGTGGGCTGGTGAAAATTCCTAAATTATACGTTTCATGATGGCAGTGCATTTTTACTAGAAAAGAGAGCTGGGAATATAACCCGGCACCAACTGTAATCGTTGCTTTAAATACAGGGTTATCATAAGATTAGTGAATCCCCTATTATGCGGCCACAGTTCAGCAGATTTTTCTGTGTGACATATTTTTAAAAATGAGACACCCATGAATAGCATGGGCGCCATTCGAAATGATAGTCACCAGAGTATCTCATTTCCCAATCATGCCTCTGTCAAGAATTTACTGTACTAGATCTTTCAAACCAAGTGTTGGTTACTATTACTGCTGCAAAAAATGAAGAAAATAAAATCAGGATTTAAATTTGATTTGTAACATTTTACTGTCATCCCTCACATTCTCTTTTAAATGGAATTTTTTTTTACTTGAAAAATTAAAATTCTGTTCAAACAGATCTATTAAAACAATTTGATAGGATAGCATTAAAGCAGGAGATTAATATCCTCCTATGGAGTCAGGTTTATTGCAAGATATTATTTTAAATGATGAAATCTCAAGCCAATCAGTCCTCCTGAAATCTAATTTGAGTTATAATATATAGCTATTTTCTGCAGCACCATTCTAAATTCAATATTTGATGCTTGTAATGACTTTCCCATGCAGATGAAAGGTCCCCATTAGATCTACTTCAACTTTTTCATGTCGTACAGAGTCATAGGTAATGGCTAATAACTTAGCCAATGTCTGCTTTAATGAATTTAATGCGCATTTCTTTTATATAAATCTCATGCTTGTGACTGTTAAGCACTTACAATACTGAAGAGATGGTCTTTTGGAATAATTATTGGTGCTCACAAGTTCATCTTGGAAGGGAATAACCTTCACCAGCATGATCCACTCTCGGCCCCACCTGGGGCCATGTTGGTACCTTTGTGGCATTTACAGTCACTTAACCACCTCTCCTTCCATCTGGAAACGTTTTGTCTTTGTCTTGCATACTCAGTACCAAGCTGGTTCCCTGTGACTTCTCTGAATAACTCCTCTTGGTCCTTTTTTTAAAATCTCTTTGTCCATCTATTATCTTTTCGGATCTCCATCCATCTCTTTCTGCAAGTTTTCATCTGGAAATCCCTCCCACTCCTGAAACTCTACGGATGAATCTGAAATGTATTTTCCTAGCTTTCCCCTGTCCCTCGCACGCCTCCTACCCAGGCTCTTTGCATTTCTAAGTCCGCTGGGTCTGTTAGCTTGTATCTCTCATGAACTTTCAGAGCTACGGGCTGAAACCTTCATAACTGTCTGCGGCTCTCTGTATTTCTTTGTGTCCCATACTCCTATTACTGACACCTCCCTTTAAAATTCCATTTCCGGATTCTCTCTTATTCATTTCTCACTCTCCCTTTCTACTGCCTACCTCCCTTGAACCATCGTTACTTTCTGCCTTGATCACTGTGATGGTCTCTTGTGGTCTCTGCTCTACCTTTCATCCCTCTCCGAAAGGCTCTGCCTCGTCTCGGTAACTCATTGCCTACTGAATGAATCCCAGACTACTTTGCCAGATGGTAAAGGCCCTCTGTGATCTGGGCTCACCTCATCTTTCCAATGATGAGGCTTTTAAACTTTCTGCTGTATATACCTATGCTACTGTGATTTATAGTAAGAAACATATATTTGGTCTCTGTAGGCAGAGAGCTCCTAAAACCCTTGGAATTTCATGGGTGATGGGAGGAATAAAGGTATTTTTCGTTATGTCATGAAGTGACTTTTGAAAAGCCTGTAGGTCACCTAAGGATGGGGGGCTGGTGCCCAGAGGAAGTGACCATGTGATCAGAGGGTTAGAAGTTTCAGTCCCAGGGGCGCCTGGGTGGCTCAGTCGGTTGAGCGGCCGACTTCGGCTCAGGTCATGATCTCATGGTCCATGAGTTCGAGCCCCGCATCGGGCTCTGTGCTGACAGCTCGGAGCCTGGAGCCTGTTTCAGACTCTGTGTCTCCCTCTCTCTGACCCTCCCCTGTTCATGCTCTGTCTCTCTCTGTCTCAAAAATAAATACACGTTAAAAAAAATTAAAAAAAAAAAAAAAAAAGAAGTTTCAGTCCCACACTCTGCGAAGGGAGAGGGGCTGGAGATTGAGCTCAATCACCAATGGCCAATAAATAAATCAGTCAAGTCTATGTAATGAAGCTTCTGTAAAAACCTGAAAGGACAGGGTTCTGGGAGCCTCGAGTTGATGAACACGTGCAGGTGTGTGTGGGTGGGGGGCAAACGTGCTGGAAGCTGTGAGCCCTTTTCCACAAACCTTACCCTACTTTTAACTTTTCCTGGGTTGTATCTGTTTATACTAAACTAGTAATCTAGTGAGTGAAATGTTTCCCTCTGGTCTATGAGCCGTTCTAGCAAATTAATAGAACCCAAGGAGAAGGAACTTCTGATGTACAATTGGTCATCAGCAGCACAGGTGACAATCTGGACTTTCGACTGGCTGTTGGGGGTGGGGGAGGGGAGTCGGGGGACTGAGCCCATAACTCTTGTGGGATCTGCACTACCTCTGGGTAGATGGTGGCAGAATTGGGTTGAATGATTGAATTCTCCAGTTGATGTAGGAAAACTGCTTGGTGGTGTGGGGAAAAACCCACACATTGGAATTGGACCCACAGCTCTCTCAAGCTGAGTAGCTTGGATTATCCCCAGATGGGACCATGCATTCCCATCAGGGCACCTTTGCTCTCTGTTCCTGCTACACAGGAAGACCATTTCTGCTTATCTAAATTATATGAACTCGTTTTTTTAAACGTTTATTTATGAGAGAGAAGAGACTGAGTGCAAGCGGAGGAGGGGCAGAGAGACAGGGGGACACAGAATCCAAAGCAGGCTGCAGACTGTGAGCTGTCACCACAGAGCCCGACGCGGGGCTCGAACTCACAAACTGTGAGATCATGACCTGAGCTGAGGTTGGACGCTTAACCAACTGAGCCACCCAAGAGCCCCTAAATTATATGAACTCTTGAAAGCCCAGCTCAAACGCCCTCTCCTCTCTAACTCTCCTCTCAACAACTTTATGAGGGTTACAAGCATTATGACTTTTATGGGCCAGGAAACTGAGGCGAGGAGGGGTGGCTGAATCTCTTTAAGATCCCATGGTCAGTAAGCATCTGTGCTGAAGTGCAAGATCTGGGCTGCAGAAAACCAGCCTTCCTCCCGGCGACCCCCACCCATCTAGCCTCCACGGTACCAAAGGAGGGCTCACTCCTGGTCTCAGTACTGCGCTGCTCATTTGCAGAGTGATTGTACGTCTGACTGTTCCAGAATGTTCTGCACATTTACAGGGCTGCAACCGGACTCAAACACCACCAGCCCCATGGAATGGCTATATTGCTTTTGCGCCTTCAAATAGGCAGTTTCCAGGCCCAGGAGCTGAAGGAAGTCCTGTCCCCATCTCGGCCCACGGCAGTAAAAAGGGTGAAGCAGGAAACAGTCACAGAGGAAAACCTTACATCTGTGCTTCATAAAATATCCAGGGACACTTTGGCTTGCAGCAAATTGCGGTGCCTCTTTTTCTCTTTTATTTCTTTTATTGTTGGCAGAAAATTTCCTCCAAATGGCCACTAAAATGTTGAGCCCCATGGTGGTTAATTTGCCTGGTTTATTCATGTGCAGAAAATTAGAGAATGACACATTCAAGAAACGTTACATTTCTGGCAGAGTGAAAAGCACTTAGGCTTTTTTGGGGGAGTACAAGAGAGCAGAAGTAAGTGCTCTTACCTCAGTTTAACACGGGAGATTTAGAAACAACCACCTCTGGTTATCTCATTTGGAACAATGAGGTCTGTCTGTGGGGTTTTTAAGGGACAAAAAGCAGGTGGAAATGATGGATTATCGTTAGTTGGTGAAGGATTATTCCATTTTGTGATCATAAAATGTCGAAGGCAGCCAGCTACCTCTTGGTATTATTAAGGGCTCAGGATTTTACCAATGGCTAAGATAATCGGCACCAGGCTATTCTGCCTGTGATTAAAACACACACACACACACACACACACACACACACACACACACACACACACACAAAGAGCCACGTATATAATTATTTCATTGCTCCTTCTAAGTGGGGCTTCATCTTCGAATTCTGTGGTAAGACTCATCACACAGAAACCACACATCTGGTATGCTGCTGGCCCTGATGGATTACCTGTTTATCGGACTTAATTTAATATTTTGTTACAATGCGCCCGATGCCATATATTGGCGATTTCCAAAGCTTTTAAACATCTACATTTGCCAGCTGCTATATTAAACTAAGACACTAGGTTCATTTCTCCCCCGAGACTCTCCTCTCCCCCCCCCCTCCCCCCTTTGTAAAAGCTATTTGTTATTGCCCAGAGTTGCGGCAATTATCTCCGGAGTCAGATTTAGTCTCTTCTAGAATACTCAGCACGCACGAGCGCTGTAGTTAGAAGCGGGAATACTCACTCAACTGGGTTCAGTGATGGTAATTTTAACCTACAGCTTAAACCAAACAGAGATACTCAATTTCAAATATGAAACATATGGCAAACCTTGCCCTTTTGAAAAGTGTGCTGAGAACCTACACTAGGCATACTTAATAGTAAAGAGAAAAGGAAACAAAAAACGCCTCAGCACGTAGTTATCGGAGGAAATATTTAAAATATTTTGAGGTGATGGGGATTAAGGGGCGCACTTGTGATGAGTACCAGGTGCTGTACGAAAGCATGGAAATCACTATACTGGACTCCTGAAGCTAATATTATACTGTCTGTTAAGGAACTGGAATTTAAATAAAAACCTAAAAAAATATTTTGAAGAAAGCAACATCAAGAGAGTCACCCAACAGTGATGCCATCTTCAAATGACTAAAATACTTTGTTTTTGTGGTGTGGAATAGACTTCCACCATAGTTTGAGAGAAATGGCCTCATGAAAGGATTGCTGAATGGGAAAACAGAGGAATTCTAGATCATTTGTTTCACATGCCTCTTCAAATGATTAATCTCCTCGCCAACCTCCTAAAGATTTAACTGCCATATTTTCGGTTTCAAGGAAATACAGTTTATAAACATTGAAGCAGTTCTCTTTCACAAGCTTCAGTTATAATCGATTAACTATCTCTTCTACCTTTTAAACACGCTTGGGGTGGGGGGAGGACAATCTCCTTCATGTAAAGGAAGTTCAGCCTCAGCCTTTTCCTCTGTAATACACACCTATTAAAGGTCTGATTTGGAGGGGCACCTGGGTGGCTCAGTCGGTTAAGCGTCCGACTTCAGCTCAGGTCACGATCTCGCGGTCCATGAGTTCGAGCCCCGCGTCAGGCTCTGGGCTGACGGCTCAGAGCCTGGAGCCTGCTTCTGATTCTGTGTCTCCCTCTCTCTCTGCCCCTTCCCCGTTCATGCTCTGTCTCTCTCTGTCTCAAAAATAAATAAAACGTTAAAAAAAAAAAAAATAAAGGTCTGATTTGGAGACTGGCACCAACTGAGGTCCCCTAGGCTTGCTGGTTTTTCTACTTATAGGATTGAAACGGCATTGCTTTCATTATTATTATTTTTTTCTATTTTCTGATTCTTCTGGTTCCTCGTGGAAAATATGTATTTATCCATAGCCTCTCTCCAAAATGGAAATTTCCCTTCAACTCTAACAGGGGACTCTTATATGACCAATGCTTACCTCTTTTTTTTAAATAAATAAGAAAGCATAATTTATGTGTTTCTCTGTGGTGATCCGTCCATTTATGTTTTCACAATTCTTACCTGTTTCATAAATACTTACACATCTCAAAGGATTGAGGATTCCACCTCTGAACAATGCACCCCCCTCCCCCATGCCACCACAGCTGCATGGGAAGTATTTATGAAAGGGATGTCATTTTTCTCCTATCAAGAAGCTCTACTATAAATCTGCTGTCATCCATTCTAGGCATTTTGCCCACACCAGGACTAGATCAGATTTAATTTTCCAATCACAGTTCTGTGCATGAAACCCCCTAAGGCTTGCAATTCCTCACCCATCAAATTAGAGGAGGTTGGATGGATGGTCTTAGCAGTTCCTTCACTTTGAATTCTATTACCTATACTCTTGCTAGGTAGGTGTGCCCCTGCCCCTGCCAGAGCTAGGGAACCGGAATCTGCACCCCACTGTGGTCCCCAGGTGATTCTTTTTTTTTTTTAATGTTCTATTTATTTTTGAGATGGGGGAAGGGACAGAGAGAGAGAGAGAGAGGGAGACACAGAATCCGAAGCAGGCTCCAGGCTCTGAGCTGTCAGCACAGAGCCTGACATGGGGCTCAAACCCACAAACCGTGAGAGATCGTGACCTGAGCTGAAATCGGACACTTAACTGAGCCACCCAGGCTCCCCCCACCCACATGATTCTTAGTCACATTACAGTCCAACCACTGCCACAAGTTGTAAAGAGGCATCACTACACAACTATCTCAGTTATCACTTCATAAAAGACAAAACAAGTCTTGGAAACAAGGTGTGAAAGACGAGCACGGTCAACAAAGAACACTGCCAGAAGAAACCTTATGTCTGAACACCTCGAAGTCATGTTCTCAGAACCCAACCCACTCTGTTGCCTTGAAACTATCATTCACAACAACGTTTCTGAGTCAGAAAGCCACGGGAAAAGGACAGGCTAGTTAGGAATTTCCTTTTTTGCCAGAACATTTGTCAGGCAGGAAATTACACAGGAGCCAGAGCAGGGAAGTGCTCGGGAGACAGGTCAGCATTGTTCAGACTCTGAGAAAAAGAATATGAACTTAATACTTAAGTATTAAGAGTACTAGAGGGGGGGCGCCTGGGTGGCTCAGTCGGTTAAGTGGCCGACTTCGACTCAGGTCATGATCTCACGGTCCGTGAGTTCGAGCCCTGTGTCGGGCTCTGTGCTGATGGCTCAGAGCCTGGAGCCTGTTTCAGATTCTGTGTCTCCCTCTCTCTGACCCTCCCCCGTTCATGCTTTGTCTCTCGCTGTCTCAAAAATAAACGTTAAAAAAAAAAAAAAAAAGAGTACTAGAGGACACACTTCATTGCTCTGCTTCCCTCTACTGAAGACCAGCCCTAGCTGGTGACTCTTTTACTTCTAAGCATAGTTCAATGGAGCAGAAGCTGTTTACAATGCTAATTGGTGGGATGCCTGGGTGGCTCAGTCAGTTAAGCGTCTGACTTTGGCTCGGGTCATGATCTCTCACACGGTTCGTGGGTTTGAGCCCCACGTCGGGCTCTGTGCTGACAGCACTGAGCCTGCTTTGGATCCTCTGTCCCTTTCTCTCAATTAGCCCACCCCCACCCCGCCCAATAAATAAACATTAAGAAAAATAAATAAAATGGTAATCTGGGGGAGAACCTATGTGGTCTTCAAGGGATTACTGTACATGGTCGGGACGTCTTGATCCGCATGTGACTTGTAGGACAGCCATACTGTGGCGGGACTGTGTTATGCTAGGGCATCTCGAAAGCAGGAGATCAACCCTACAGAGACACCTTCCACTTCAGTTGCCTTTTCATATCCATTAGCTCCTTTCATATCCACAACGGTCTGCATTGTGGGATGCTATCCCCACTGATGGCTGACCAAACTGTGACATCCCTCTTGAGAAAGCACAGTTATCAGGTGGCAGAATTGAGATCCGAACCCAAGTATCCTGATTCCGAGTCCAAATGTTTTCACTATTCCATGAAACATTCTATTTTACGGTTGACAAGGCTATTCGATTACTGACTAATATTACAGAAATACATACACATCTATCATCACATGCATCCTGTTTCTCGTAATCCTTTTTAAAGTTGGTTTATTTATTTTGAGAGACAGAGAGAGTGAGTGGGACAGAGGGAGAGACACAAAGACAGAATCCTAAGCAGGCTCTGCACTGTCAGCACAGAGACCGAAGCGGGGCTTGAACTCAAAAACCTCAAGATCATGACCTGAGCTGAAGTCGGACACTTGAATGACTGAGCCACCCGGATGCCCCTCTCATAATTTTTGACAGATTTGGAAAGTGAAGAATTCAGTGGTATCTTTTTTTTTTTTTTTTTTTCACACAAAGGAACCAAGATAAGAGATTTTTGCCATGGGCCAAGGTCATAGAGCTTTTCCATGATGAAGGAGCAGAGCTGAAAAGCCAGGTGGTTCCCAGCTGCACAGCCATCCACTGTTCCCTCCTCTAATTAAGGGAGCCATTTTGACAGCCCATCCCCTGTGGACACGTATCTCCCACTTCTTTAGATTTCCCTTTCTCTGGAAGACTGGCATAGTAGGTAGCTATGTGAACTGTTATCAGGTATCATCAATTCGGAGTCAAATTTAACATAATGTAGACACCTTTGGGTTTTGAGCTAAGTAAATGGTTGAACTCTGCATACTTATCCCAAATATCCCTTCTTATCAATGGTGCAGGGACTTGAACACTTCAGTGGTCAAGAGCCAAACGGCCTAGGAAGCACCTGGGTGGCTCAGTCAGTTAAGTCCGACTTCGGCTCAGGTCATAATCTCACGGTTCGTGAGTTTGAGCCCCGCATCAGGCTCTATGCTGACAGCTCAGAGCCTGGAGCCTGCTTCGGATTCTGCGTCTCCCTCTCTCTCTGCCCCTCTTCCCACTCATGCTCTGTCTCTCTCTCCTTCAAAAATAAATGAACATTAAAAAAGAACTTAAAAAGAGCGAAACAGCCCTGTAGGATGCTGCATTTCCACCTTGGGCAAAAGATTATAGACGTATTATCACAATGTAATGCTGTTCCACAAATCTAGTTTGTATTTCGACCTCCATAAAATTGGGTCAGTCCTCTTATTTTTAGCCACACTAGCAATCGAGAATCTCTTACAGTCTCAAAATTCAGATTTCACCTCTGAATCTGGGTTTATTTTGCTTTAGTACTTTCTTGGACATAGATTTTAAACGAAGCATGCTTCGTCCACTTGTGGCAACAATCTGTCCCCGGAGGGGACACAAACACAGCTACACGTTACTTGTGAGAATATTTCCTACTGCCAAGTGACATTGCTTAAAAGTATCACTTGTCCAGCTTAAGGCTGAGGGTACGAAAGAAGTCCCTTTCTATTTAAGACAGATTTCCTTTTTTTGACTTTCAAACAACAGAGATCAAACAACTTAGATCTAACCAATGGCATCAGTCAGAAATCAGGAGAAAAGTCAGTTCATCTCCCTGGCATCAAAAAACAGATTAAAGAGTTTCCTCTCCGTGCTTCTTTGTAGGATCTGTGCCAAAGTTGTGATCCTATTTCCAACTACCTTAGGAATCTTGGTCCTGACTGCGTGGTTGGAAGTCTAAGCAATCCGGAGAGGAAAAACCTTCTCAAGTTTAGACAACAAACCAAGTTTACAGATTATAGAGAGACTCTTTGAAAGCAGGCTGTACTGAGGTTATAATTTGCATATACAAATAAGTGTCTTTGTTTTGAGGAAACACACGGTGAAGAACTTAGGGGTAAAGAGCCACTATGTCTTCAAGTCCCTCTCAAGAAATTTTATGGGACGCTTGGGTGGCTCAGTCGCTTAAGCCTCTGACTCGGTTTTTCAGCTCAGGTCATGATCTCACGGTTCGTGAGATGGAGTCCCGCGTTGGCCTCTGCACTGGCAGTGTGGAGCCTGCTTGGAATTCTCTAAGTCTGGAATTATATTAAAATGAAAAGTTCAGGACCGTGGCACTGAACTGTAGTACCGGCTTTAACCTGTATCTATCCGGATGTTTTCCTCCGGTCAATATATAGGGGGAACGCATACATGACCATTGGCATAAACAGATACAAATGACACGTCCTCTGCAAAGTAAAATAAAAATGGATGAACATTTTGATGAGTCATCCCCCTTAAACATAAGTCAATTATTTCATGTGATTTTCAAGCCAGGAAACACTGGTTTCTTCACGTGCTGGAGGAAAAGCTGTCCGTCTTGGGCTAGTTGAGAGATGTGTACTTTTACTGTTTCACTGAAGGGGTTTCAAAGTAATTATGATTGAGGAATTTCTCTTCAAATCTATCTTTAAAAAGAGCCTAACCCCAGCAGCACAAGCTAGGACTTCACTGTGATTCCGCTTTTATATAAAAACGTGGGATTTGAGGGGTGCCTTGGGTAGCTCAGTCTGTTAAGTGTCTGACTTTGGCTCAGGTCATAATATCATGGTTTGTGAGTTCGAGCCCTGCATCCGGCTCTGTGCTGACGGCTCAGAGCCTGGAGCCTGCTTCAGATCCTGTGTCTCCCTCTATCTCTGCCCCTCCCCTGCTCATACTCTGTCTCTCTGTCTCTCAAAAATAAACATACATTAAAAAAAATGTGGCATTGGTAGTAATTATAAGGATAACATAAATTTGGTGCAAAAAACACAGAAAACAGAACAAAAAATAACAATAATTCACTTGCAATCCCACCAGCAAGATAACCGAGATATTTTTTAAATATCATTTATTATCTTCAACCATTTTATTATCTAATTTTTATTACTGTGGTCAATGAGAATGGATTCTATGAGGTTCCTGAAGCAGGCGGGGAGGCCCTTGGAATCAGAACAATTAGGTCTGAGGACACAGACATGAAATCATGAAGGGAATTTTCCTCCAGTTTCATTCTTCAGTATGTATTTCTCGATTTTTCTGGTAGGCTGTTCTGCATAGTTGGTGCAGTTTTTTGTTTGTTTTTACTTCCAAATAAGTTATCAGATACGAAGCAAATTGGAAAACTAAAATAAACCCGAGCTTGCTCTATCGGGGTTAGTATCACATTTCATTTTTTAAAAACTGCTAATGTCTTTAGTGAGTCCAAGTAAGTAAAATGGGAAAGGTTATTTAAACACAAAATACTGAAAAGACAATTTTACCGCTCTTGCAGTTTTATAAAGGCCAAGTCATTCTGGCAACTGCATACAATCTGGGCTCATATTCCCCTGGAGCCGTCACTGCTCGTGTTGGGGTGCTCTGGGCATCCATCCATAATATCCCCACCTTGCCCCCTGAGCTCTGAGCCAATTAAGAGGGAACAGGTAGAGATGAAAACATCATCTTTACCTGTGATAAAAGCCAGGCCCTTACTAACCCACACAATGCTTTCTTTGGGGAGTGAGTCACACGTATGGCACATGGCTTGTCAAGCCATGTGCAGTGTAGACAAATTTCAGCTCCAACCTGAACCCTCAGCTGCACATGACAGAAGAGGGAGTCTGAGCGACACCCCTGTGTCCTGTCCAACCTGCACAAGGTAAGTGGTGATCCTGCCCGATCAGCACCCCTTCCCAGACTTGTGAGATTAGCCCTTCTTACTGGAGTAAGAAATACCTGGAAGGTGGGCCAAAGGAATGCCACACAGTGTGCCCCCTCAACAGTGAGCGATCTTTCTCTGCTATTCTCTGAAAAAAAGTGCATTCTAATGGACTCCTATCTGATAAGTGCTTCATTGGTGGAATTCTATATTTAGAATGATGGAAAGTACTGGTTAAGCAAGGCAGGTCAGGTCATGGGAGAAAGTAAGATTTCAACATTCATAAATAGTTAATTTCACTCAAAGAGCCTAAGGATTTATGCTGATAATTATAAGGGTAACAGGCAAGTATGGATAAGATCAGCACAAATCTATCTATCTATCTATCTATCTATCTATCTATCTATCTATATCTATCCATCCATCCATCTCTTTGTATTTATCTATGCAGATATAGATAGATATATATCTCATCACAGGGGAGGAAGAGATCTGTTCCTGTTGACAGCACATCATATTTATATACACGATAGCTCATTTGAAATGTATGTTTATGCAGATAAACAAAAAAGCCCATATCAATTCTGTATGGTCTTTTGACCATGAACATAGCTGTGTTTAACACAAAACTCGCTCCGTACTAAACATTTCTGGAACAGCAATGGCCCTTCCTCTTCTAATCAGCTGACTCATACGATCCCTCAACAACGCATAGGGACACCTAGCCTGGAGATGGAAAATGCTTGGAGACAGAAGGGAAGTGTCTGTCTTAAGCATGAACAGTGCAGGGGAGTGGAGAGACTGAAAGAACTCGCTGTAAGGAAAATAATCTGAAGCCAAGAAAAATAAAAACATCTTATCATCAATTAATGAGCTCATTCATTTATTTGTTCATTTATCTACCTGTTCAGCAATCCTATCATCTTCCAGGCCAGTGCAGGAACTAACTAAGGTAATTTCTTTTTACTTAGTGCTCACGGCCCAGAGGACAGATGAGCATAGAAGTAGTTCCATGCAAGTGCTATGGGAAGGGGTATGGACCGAGCGAGAAAGAAATGAGCTTGGATTTTCCAGCTGGAGACAGTGGATGATGCTGTTACGGAAGAGAGACTGCCAAGGTATAGAGAGTGGGCTGCCCAAAGGCTGGGACTTTTCTGGCACGAGGGAAGTAAAAAGGAAGCAGCTCAGAAGCCAGGAGCTCTAGAGCGTGGAACCCAGAGGGGAGAGGAACACGCTGACCTACACTAGGTGTATGCCATTCACAAATTCTATGGGTTCTGTTGGTACCCGCAGCTCATGAATAGGCCAACTGTACAGAAAGGCAGGGGATACTTGAGAGACATGTCAACATTAAAAAACCGGGGAAGGGAGTGGGCAAGGTGTATACTACACTGATCAATCCAGAAACACGTTTAAGGAAGTGATAGGAGGAAGAACGGTGCTATTTTGATGGTGGTGGGGGTGGGGGAGGTTGTGACCGGGACAGGGGAGCCGTTAATATTTTTCAGTCTTGACTGGAGTTGTGTCTATCGGAAGAGCAAAGATGGGGGAGAAAGACAACTTCTCCTCCGACATGTTTGTGATACTCCAGCACATCGTGATGGCGATGTCCTGCAGCCCCTGGAAATACGGGCCCGGAGAGCTCATGGCCATGTTGAAACAGCCCAAGGGGAAGCACAGATGCGAAAATGGAAAGTTTCCCAGATTTTAGCACAATCCTGCAAGTGTTCTGGGGGGAGAAGCCCATACTCGATTCCCGAAGAGGGGTTTATTAGGAATTGAATTCTGTTAGATAATACGACACGGCGCCACCCAGAACGAAGTGTCTCGTTCCAGCTGAAGACTCTTTCGAGTGTCAACCTGCAGTGCTTGCCAATAATGTCAAATTAGTAGTTATGGTTAAGAACTACAAGGAGCAAGCGATTTCTTATCCCAATAGAGGGTTATGGGTCTTTTGTTTTTTCTCCAATCACCTCATTGTCAATATCCATGAGATGTTAAAAAGAAAAAAAATCAACCTTATTTTTTTTACTCTGCAAAGCACAAAGAGAAAATTGTGTGGGAGGTGAAAAATAAAGTAGACCCAACCTTTCTGCTAATTTAACTTTGGAGACGCTCTCCTCTTAGACAATGATCAAGTCAAATGGGACTGGTTACCACTGAGTCTGGCTGTGCTTTAAAGTTACCAAGTGAACCATGAATCCTGGTGCCAGAAGGTATATTCTACTGAGCATGTTGGGAAATTACCCTAGGGGGCCACTTTCTTAGTGAGAACGGATAGCCCTTTTCACTGCCAGAGACAACCGCCTTCCATGACGTACAGCTTCTAGCCCCATGTGGGAGACCTTGCCCCGCTATTTCCTTTTTAAAGGGCTTCTAATCTCCACATTTCCGGGTCTCTGCACTAGACCTCAGCCAAGTCCCCGATGCTTTTCCTGTTGAAAATTTACACGGAATTCTAGTAGTTTCTTCAAAAAAATTGCTTGTGTTATTCTCATCTCAGCACAGTTCAATCTGGTCTGTCCTCTACCCTGCTCTGAAAAAGTCTCGACTTAGAAATAAAAAAAACAAAAACAAAAAGCAGACTTCACCTCAAATTATGACACATTTTATGAAAAGTTATCAGTTGGGTCTGAGATTTCTACTATTTCCTTTTTATGTAATCAGCCTTAAAAATGTAACTACCGGGGCGCCTGGGTGGCTCAGTCGGTTAAGCGGCCGACTTCGGCTCAGGTCATGATCTCGCGGTCCGTGAGTTTGAGCCCCGCGTCGGGCTCTGTGCTGACAGCTCAGAGCCTGGAGCCTGTTTCAGATTCTGTGTCTCCCTCTCTCTGACCCTCCCCCATTCATGTTCTGTCTCAAAAATAAATAAATATTGAAAAAAAAATTAAAAAAAAAATGTAACTACCATTCTCTGAATACATAATACTAAAACATGATCATCTTCGATAATACGTAATTTACTTTAAAATTATTTCTAACATTTATTTATGTTTGAGAGAGAGACAAGAGTGTGCATGGGACACAGGCAGAGAGACAGGGAGACACAGAATCCAAAGCAGGCTCCAGGCTCTGAGCTGTCAGAGCAGAACCTGATGAGCAGCTTGAACTCACGAACTGTGAGATTAAGACCCGAGCTGAAGTTGGATGCTTAACCTACTGAGCTACCCAGGTGGCCCCATAATTAATTCGCTTTAAAATTCAGAGTCCTCTATACTAATTCTCATAGTGCTCCAACAGCTTTTTGAAATTTTTGATGTGATGTAAGCAAATCTTTATTTGAATATATTTCAAGCTTCAACAACAAATTAAAAAATGATTCACATTATGGTGCATTTATACATGTCTTTTCATCTTCCAAGCGCAGTAAACATTAATTAACCCTGGCTAATTAAAACAACCATGGTTTACAAATTTACCCATTAATCAGCCTCAAGCAAATGCAAAGCATTTAAAGCCTTTCATAATTTGAACCAATTTTACACAGAACTTATTTTTCTTTAAAAGAAGAGGTCATAAATTCAAGACATGCAGCCCTTTGACTTAAATTTGACAGTGTTTTAGAAGGAAACGTGGACAATTTTTCAGATTCATGAAAGTCAAGGGAAAGGAAAAAATATAGCTGCATGATATGGGTCAAGTTATGTCTCCCTAAAAGATATATTCAAGTCCTCATGCCCACTACCTATGAAAATGACCTTATATGGAAAGAGGGTCTTTGTAGATGTAATCAGGTGAAGATGAGATCATACTGGAATAAGACAGGCCCTCATCCAATATGGAGTAGGGTAGACCCCACTGGAGTTAAGGTGGGCTCTTGATCATTCTGGAGAAGAGGGGAGAACACTATGTGAAGGCAGAGACTGGAGTATCTACAAGCCAAAGTATGTCCGGGATTGTCACCAGCACCAGAAACAAGAGAAAGAAATGGAAGAGATTCTCCCCTAGAGCCTTCAGAGGGAGCATGACCCTGAGGACATCTTGATTTTGGACTCCTGGTCTCCAGAATGATGAGAAAAGAGATTTCTGTTGTTTCAGGCCACCCGATTTGTTGTAGTTAGTTCTAGCAACCCTAAGAAACTAAAATACCACCCATACAGGTGAATATGAACCATCTGCAAATAAGACAACCATTTCTGGCTATAATAATCACCTGGGAATAGAATGTGGTTTCTTCCTGAGCCCTTTACTCCAGGTTGGAATAGGTAGACTGGGGAGAAGAGTAAAGAGCTCTGCCGTTAGTGCAGAAATGTTTTCCCCTGAACACCAGCAAGTGTTTTGGGGAGACTAAATGGTCCCTTCATTTCAGCAACTCTCTCCCATCTAGAGAGAATACCATCCACTTCCCTTTCTTGGCCATCAATGACCGCATGCCTTATCCCGATAAGGCTAAAGGAATTTGGGACACCAGTGTCAACTCTTAAGCTCAGCAAGGAAGTGAAAAGGCTTCGGTTTCAAATACCTTGTAAGCACAAAGGTCCTGCCATATCCTCTCTAAGAAGCCAGAAGCTGAGCCCTCCCTGGCAGCACACCGTGTGGCAAATGCCTGGCAGGTTTCAGGCTTTACTAACTCCAGGGTGATGAAAACACCACCATCACTAATGCCAGAACCGAGTTTGCTACCATACCTGCGTTCAGCAACTACACTGAGGGAAGTTGGAACAGCCTGGAGTCAATCTATAGCATTGAGCTCATCAGTGGCAATTTAAAATTCACATTCGACAAGTCAGATCTTGAAAAAAAATACTCTGTAGCCTACAAGTTTTTCTTTATACTTTCTTTAAAAAATTTTTTTTGAAATATTTATATTTGAGAGAGAGAGAGTGAGTGTGAGTGGAGGGAGAGAGGGAGAGGGAGACACAGAATCTGAAGCAGGCTCCAGGCTCTGAGCTGTCAGCACAGAGCCCGACGTGGGGCTTGAACCCATGAGCCGCAAGATCATGACCTGAGCCAAAGTCAGATGCTTGACCGACTGAGCCACCCAGGTGCCCCAAGTTTTTCTTTATTCTTGTATGGCACACAGATGATTGGAATAGAATACTTTTATAAAGTAGAGTGTTTAATAGCAACTTCTGGGTTATTTGTGACCCTTTGGCTCAAGAGAGGAGGAAAATATGGCTACCAATGCCAGGTTACAGGCCATATCGTGTTACATATTTCGTTACACTGTCTGGTCTGTCCTTCCACATTCCTACTGGGAATGCTTGGCTTTAGTTACTCAAAAAAAACCAAAAAAAACAAACAAGGGGCACCTGGGTGGCTCAGTCAGTTGGGCGTCCGGCTTCGGCTCAGGTCATGATCTCACAGCTCGTGAGTTCCAGCCCCGCATGGGGCTCTGTGCTAACAGCTCAGAGCCTGGAGCCCGCTTCGGATTCTGTGTCTCCCTCTCTCTCTGCCCCTCCCTAGCTCGCACTCTCTCTCTCTCTCAAAAATAAATATTTAAAAAACAAACAAACAAACAAAAAACCCCATAAGAGTGTGTGGATAAATTAGTGAGAAACAAATTATAAAAACCCACCAAATCTCTCTCCACATCAAATGTATGCTTATATATATAAGACCTTTTTTTATCAACAAGGTCTTATATTAAGTTCATAAAGGCAGAGTGTAGGCTGCCAAAGGGAAACCCAGTTCCAATGATTTAGGGAGAATATCTTCCATGGTCACCACTTTCTTGTTTTTTTCAAGTATATTTATTTGAGAGAGAGCAGGCAATTGCATGAGTCGGGGAAGGGGGAGAGAGAGAAAGAGAAAGAGAAAGAGAAAGAGAGAGAGAGAGAGAGAGAGAGAGGGAATCCCAAGCAGGCTCTGCACTGTCATTGGAGAGCCTGACACAGGGCTTGAACTCACAAACCGTGAGATCATGACTTGAGCAGAAATCAAGAGTCAGACGCTTAACTGACTGAGCCACCCAGGCGCCCTCCCCTGACTTTCTTAACATGAACCTGTGTGCACTACAAAGATGAAAGTTAAGGAATGTTGAAGAGAGAGGGGTACGGTACACTGGATATATACAAATGCACGTTTAGTCAAATGTTACAGACTCAACCATGTTTTCCCCCCAAAATGGTATGTTGAAGCCTTAACCTTCAATGTGACTATATTTGGAGACAGGGCCTTTAAGGAGGTAATTCAGGTTAAATGAGGTCATCAGGGAGGGGCCCTCTTCCGATAGGATTGGTGTCCTTCATAAAAGGAAAAGACAGCAAGCATCTCTGTCACTCCGTGAGAGAAAAGGCCGTGTCAAAGCACGAAGGCACAAAGCACGAAGGCAGCCACCCACAAGCCACGGAGAGAGACTTCAGGAGTCAACCAAACTAGTTGAGACCTTGATCTTAGATTTCCAGCTTCCAGAATTTGGGGGGTGGGGGGGAGCCCATTTCTGATGCTTCAGCCACCTGGTGTGTGGAGTTTTGTTATGGCAGCTTGAAGTCACTAAGACACTCACTTTGTCATACCCAGGTCAAAGAAGAAGCAAAGGTCAGAGCAGCTTTCTCTGCGGCATTTTGTTTCTTTCTTCTGTGTGTGTGTGTGTTTGAAGAAAGACAACAGCTAAAGATGAGAAAAGTAGTATACGTGATCAAGAGGTCACCAGGGAATCTCTTGTACTGCACCTTTCATGGAAATGACAAGGAAGTGATTTATTTCCGGTGTCACTCAGTTCGGGGTTTGGAAGTGCACCTGACCTTTGGGGTTTTTCAGTTTTCTTTATTTTTCATGGCCATTCGCCAAGAAGTTCTCAAGTGCTCCCCTCTGCTGCCTTCTTCCTTCACTACAGGTGGCAGGGAAAAGTCCAAATGACAACTTCCCTACGTGTCTGGGACATTTCTAGTTATGTTGTCTATTTGCTTTGGGGGAAACGAGGAGATGGTACGTGTTTTCCATACCAAGTCACCACACAAGATAGTTTAAGAGGCAAAGGAATATAGTTTGCTTTCCCGTATAACCTGCAAAATACGTATGCCGTTGCTTAACAGAGTGAGTTGTTTCTCAGGTTGGGCACCTGGAGGTGGTTCAGAGCACGCCTTTTCTTGGTAATTTTTTTGTCAATTCCCTGAGAACACACGTTAAATTCTCTGACAACCTGAGGTAGCACTAAGCTCTCTGACAATCCTCTAAGAATAAGCTTTTACTGTTTGCCATGTACAACGCTGACAACTCCAAGTGTATTTTGTCAATTTCCCCTCTCACTTCTTATTAAAAGAAGATCACTCTGAATTTGAAGAGAGCCTAAATGGGTAATTTCTGCAAGTAAAATGTCAGTATCTATAATAAAAAATGAAGAATCTAAAGAGGGAAGAAAAGACAGAGTAGTAGATTCACAGTTTCTGGAAGAGCACATGAAAAAGTAAATGGGGAAAACGTTATGAAAGATGGCATTTTCCGACCGAAGACTGCTCTCTGCTTGTACTATTTAGTCCTTTTAGATACAGTTAATCAACACTGATAAGCACTTTATGCTAATCCTTTTTCATAGTTAATAAGAAGTCTTAACTTGGATAAATAAAACCATCAACTCTGTCGCACCTAAAACCAATTCCCAACGAATCTGAACCTCAAGGTTAATAATGCTTCACTTTCATATTTCATACAAGTCACAGCATTGGAAACAAGCGACCGCTAGAAATCCACATGGCCTAATTACCAGGATATATGAATTCTCAATGACAACAATGGCTATTCTATTTCAAGACTAATCTAACTGTAATCCAAGGCTGTAAGAATTCTTAACTTTTTGCTATTTCATATAAGACTTCTGAATATTTTTAAAAAATGTTTATGTACTTTTATTATGGCAAAACGTACATAGCACGAACCTTACTATTTTAACCATTTGCACGTGTACAGTTCATTGGCATTAAATACAGCCAGTGTCGTGAAATCATCGCCACCATCTTTCTCCAGAACTTTTTTATCTTCCTAAACTGAAACTCTGCACCATTAAACCCTAACTCTCCATTTCCTCCTTCCCCCAGGACCTGACAATGACTATTCAACTTTCAGTCTCTGAATTTATTACTCCAGATACCTCTAGTTATACTCTAGATATAAGTGAGATAAAAAAAAATATGGGACACTCCAGAAATTTGCATCTCATACTCGCGTTGGAGCCGTGTTAATCTTTTCTTTAGTGTTCCAATTTTAGCAGGTGTGCTACTGAAGTAAGCCCCACGGAGATACTTCTGAAACCTTCTAGTACTGCTTACAAATTCTGAGAGTGGTTACTGAGAACTACAGCGTTTGTTAGTGATAGGTCAGTGGCAAAGGTAACGTTAGTTTTCTTTTTATTTAATAAAATCTGTTTGATAATAGAAAACTGTAACAATTTAAAACTGTAACCATTAGCTGTAACTATGAACAAAGTTTCATAAGTGAAAATTTTAGAAAATGACTTACTGGTATCATTGGAGACTTATAAACAGCAAGAAGTGTATGTTGTTTGGTCATAGTCATTAAGTAAAGTTCTCCTTTTTTAATGTTTATTTTTGAGAGAGAGGAGAGAGGGAGAGAGAGAGAGAGAGAGAGAGAGAGAGAGAGAGAGAGAGACTGAGAGCAGGGAGGGGCAGAGAGAGGGCAAAACTGGGGCAGAGAGAGAATCCCAAGCAGGCTCTGTGCCTTTCAGCACAGAGCCCAAAGTGGGGCTTGAACTCACGAACTGTGAGATCACGACCTGAGCTGAAATCAAGAGCCAGACATTTAACCGACTGAGCCACCAGGTGCCTGGGTAAAGAAAACAGTTTTAATGTAATAAAGAAAGGTCACGTTATGAATGATTAATGAATGACTAATGCCTTCATATCCAGCTACATACACACTACTTTTCTTATGGTGTATGTCATATCAAAAAGAGCATATTGGCACCTTTCCTTTTTATCACATAAACCGACTACCATTTGAGAGAAAACCCATTTTAATTCTTTTGAGTCTTAGTACTCAACAAAATGAAGGTACGTTTTTTTCACAAAAGAGTGACTAATTTAAAATTGTGAACAGCAATCTTTCAACCTCCCCCAAACCCCCCCGCCCTAAACCCAGAATGTGAAATTTGGTTTGCTTCTAGAGTTTCCTAAATGAAAACAGTACAAAGTGCTAGTAAGTACAGCCATATTAACATGATATGCTCCCTCTTGCACTCTCAGCCCTCCACTGCTCATGTCCCAGGAAGTTCCTCCATAACTTGGCAAAGCTTCAGAAGCAGCTGGCTATGGCCTCGCGGCCACACCTCACTGTTACAGCCTCTGGAAGAGAAGACACGACTAGTTTGCCAAGGCCAAACTGGCTCAGGCTACTGCTTCCGAGAGGCATGAATCTGGTAGCTGCCCCTTTTTCCTTCCTGGAGATGATAATATCTCTGGTCTCTATGGGTCTTTGGGCCAGCTTTACCAAGTTCATTGTTAAAGAGGAAGCTGAACACATGGTTCTTCCATCTGCTCTGAGGAGATGGGCAGACTCCTCTAAGTGCCACCTAAACCAAAAGCAAAGACAGAGCCGTACACGATACAGGGAGTCACCATTACCATTTACTGTGTCCAAGATGCAGTAAGATATAACTCATGTTTTTATTTTTTGAGAGAGAGAGAGAGAGAGAGAGAGAGAGAGAGAGAGAGAGAGAATGAGTGGGGGAGGAGCACAGGGAGAGAGAATCCCAAGCAGGCTCCATGCACAGTACAGAGCCTGACCCGGGGCTCAATCCCATGACCCTGGGATCATGACCTGAGCCGAAATCAAGAGTTGGACACTTAACCAACTGAGCCAACCAGGTGCCCTTAACTCATGTTTCCACGAACATAGGTAAATAAATAATATTTATAAAAAATTAAACATACTAAATAGGCTATTTTAAACCCACTGTTTTAGGTCAATAAATCTGTGAATAATAGTTGAAATTAAGTAGTACCCCTGTCCTGGGCCTCTGACCACTTGGTTTCTGACTCTCAGTCCAAAAGATTCTTTCTGAATAGTATTTTGATTCATACCCAGTCAACACTCCTTTGCACAAGTGCCTCATAATTTGAAACAGGTTAATGGGTTTTTCTCTTATTCTCGATCAGAAATGGTTCCCCACTGTCCATGACTGACTTTCTCAAGCAGCCCACAGTATATATGACAGGAGAACAGTTAACCAAAAGTAATGGGGCTAACTAGGGGAATACACTGTCAAATGTGTTTCTGAGTTAAACAGCAAGAGGCAAATTAACATTCCTTCCATACCTTGCCTCACATGCAAACACATTCATCTCATTCCTGGTGAGTCTTTGTGGAAATATATTTCAAAATTAATCTCAATTTCAATGCATCTCTATATCCAGGGTGGCAGAAATACTGCCATTTTTTTCTCCTTTTTTAAAAATATGGACCTTGACGGCAGCTGCTTGCAAAAAACCAAATCACCAGCTTTCTTCCAGTCTAAAAATCACTGGTTGTTCCCAAGACTCGATAAAAAAAAAAAAAAAAAAAAAAATTCAGGACACATCTGCTGTAAGGTTCTATGCCAAGAAGTAGCCTAGCAGCCACCACTGTGGTCAAACTTTACTCCTCAATCATTTTTAGTTGCTAAGGATTTCTTTTTGGAATTTGATTCAAATTATAGGGCCATACGTAAGAGCTGATGAGTTAATAGAAAACTCCAGAGCTGCGCTGGACCATCAGAGGAATTGGTAGAGCTTAGTGTGGAAGGCACTGCCTCAGCTTCACCCACGTGGTCAGGGTGTACACACACACACACACACACACACACACACGAGATACGGCACGAGAACAGACAAAAACTACTGGTGTGTACTGCTCATCGTAACTAAAGAAAAAGCAAAATTTGGAGTAAAAGGTGACAGTTTGCTAAATTAATTTTCCTCCTACTTCTAGACAGTTAGTTACCCTCATAAATGGGTGAGAGTGGAATCATCTCATAATGGATACCTCTTCAAGGAGCGATGGTGCTTTAAAAACAACAGCAGTACCACCCAGATTGATCTACAGATCCAATGCCATCCCTTTTAAAATTGCCACTCTCTTTTTCGCACAGATGGGGGAAGAAAAAGGACCCTAAAATCCATATGAAAAGCAAGGGGCCCCACACGGTCAAAACAATCTTAAAAAAAGAACAAAGGTGACAGACTCATACCTCTCAATTTCAAAACTTACTACATATTGTAATCAAAACCGTGTCATATTGTAAGAAGACAGACATACAGAGCAAAGGAATGGAATTGAGAGTCAAGAAACAAACCCAGGGGTGCCTGTGTGGCTCAGTCGGTTGAGTATTTGACTTTCGGTTTCGGCTCAGGTCATGATTCCAGGGTTGTGGAGTCCTGAGTTGGGCTCCACGCTGAGCGTACAGCCTGCTTGGGATTCTCTCTGCCCCTCCCCCTCCTCGTGTACACTCTCTCTAAAATAAATAAAATAAAATAAAATAAATATAAAATCTACCTAATTGAGAAGTCATTCGTTATGAAAAATGAAGAGTATGAGTCGAATAAGTTGATAGCTCTCTCTCTCTCTCTCTCTCACTTTCTCTTATGATTTATTTTCTCCTTGATTCCCTTCCTTGACTAACAGTTATACATATAAGGATACTTAAAATTCTCGGTACAAATGAATGTCCCATTCTGTTGGTTTGGCAAGTGCTATAAATATTCTATTTTAAACTTAGACTACTTTGGATTCATTAAATCCCAAAATCAATAGGTTTGTTAGGGGCAGAGAATGGAAACACTGTCTTTGAAATAAACATGCTGAATTTTTCCCAAAGAGTAGAACATTTTATCAAGAGGGCACAGTAAAATTGTAATAATAAATTAGAAGCATTCTTTCATTAGCACTAGTTTCTTGGTCTCCTGCCACATATTTCAATCCTACCCCATTCACTGTGGATTTATTCAGCCAGAGATCCTTCCAACATCTGTTTTATAATAATACGTGTTTTTATTAATTTGGAATGCTAAAAGGAAAAAAAACAATCCCAGGGTATGAAACAATTATGCCTTCCTTTCCCCTTTCCTTCCTACTGCCTTTCTCATAAATTGGTTATCACCGCGTTCTGTGATACAGCCATCTCTCAGTTGTGAGCACCAATAGTTTTAGCCTTGAGGTAGCTGCAAAAGGAAGCACGTTTGATAAATAACCTCAGAGCTGATAGAAAAGGTAGAAAAGAATCCTTTTAGCACAGACTTAAGGAAGATTACAAAGGGCAAAAAAACCCAACCATTCTGAGATAGCAGTTTGCCAACGTGAAGGTTGAGCTGAACAGCAGAGGTGAAGGGACTCTGCCTTTTGGAAGGGTTAAAAGACAATTAAAACAGAATGTGGACACTCAAGAGGGTGCATATTTTCATTAAAATATGGATTCTATCATTTGCTGAGTGAAAAGCAAAGTCCTAAACAGCTATTTTAAATGAATGAGGGGATTTTTTCCCGTCTACAATGTCTTAAGCCTTTTTTTTTTTTTTGCAATAAAACTTCATAATTTGCATGCAAATGACTTTTTTTAAAGGGAAAACATTAAGTAATATATGGCTGTGCCTGGGAACTTGCACATAATAATTCAAACCGAACTGAAAAATTGTTATAAAATAATAAGAAAAGAAGCTTTTATAAAACTAAGAGGGCCGGGGCGCCTGGGTGGCTCAGTCGGTTAAGCGTCCGACTTCGGCTCAGGTCATGATCTCACGGTTCATGGGTTCGAGCCCCGCGTCAGGCTCTGTGCTGACAGCTCAGAGCCTGGAGCCTGTTTCAGATTCTGTGTCTCCTCCTCTCTGTGACCCTCCCCCGTTCATGCTCTGTCTCTCTCTGTCTCAAAAATAAATAAACATTAAAAAAAAAATTAAAAAAAAAAAAAATAAAACTAAGAGGGCCATTTTGATAATCCTACTTACTGGGGAAGCAAATCAAATAAATAGCCTCAGACTCTGATCGACAGGAGAGTCAAACCAGACAACATACTTAGTAAGTCGAGTGTCAAAGTATGTGAGTTGGACAGATAACCAAAGAGCAGAGGGTCATGGAAATTATATCAAATTGCTTTGATACCTTTGCCAACTGCACCCAGTTTGTTGGCTTGATCATTTACAGCCACAGAGGATGCTGTAGCCAAGGAAAGAGATTTGTTTGGTGCAACATTGTTAGATGCTAAGGAAGGAGCTCAGGGTGGGTCTTTGGGGTTATGAAGGAGCCCATCTGATCAACCTAAGTGAAGGAGCATCTATCTTGCAGCCTGGGGATTTGCTTCAACCTTGTCTACAATTACTAATACCTATAAACACCAGGTCCTCTGCTAGATCCTAAGGATGCAAAGAAGACCAAGACGTGTCTGGGAAGAGGATGTGGGGTGGGTAGACATGTAAACAAAGAATTAAATACCAAGTAGAGTGTTAGAGGTGGATACATGGTGCTTTAGACGCTGTGGTCAAGTAGAAGAAAATTCTACGTGAGAGAGGAGAACGGGTAGCAGAGAAAGCATGAATGTTGGACTTGGGTAGACCTTGGGTCCAACGTCACCATCACCACTACAATCTGTAAGGACGAGTTAGCAACCTCTCTCTAAGGTTCGGTTGGTTTTTGCAACTGCAGACAGCGGATGCTATCATTGAATTCATCAGTGTTGTCGCTAGCTCCCATGCTGCATTTGGGTGAATTACAAGAAAGCTCTGCTTCTTCAAGTGGACATGGCCCAACATCAGAGGGCTTGGCTCTGTGAGTGGGATGCAGAATGTCAGCTGTACTCTTCACTTAAACCACCTGCCGCATCTGTATGTGACGGCCCTGGACCTCAACGGTGAATGTTCACAAACAACTTGGGTTGTCAACATCATCCTAACACATACACATTAGTTTGCTACATGGCTGTCACTCAACTACCAGCCTTTCTCTCTTGCTGCCTATACACTAGTCAAGGTTTTATAGGAGCATGGACATTTCAGTTGAGTATTGAAGTATGCCATTTTTGAAACAAGGAAGAACCATTTACAGGTCTTGAGAATGGTAAGAAATCATGGCTGCAGGAGAGGAAGGTGTCATGGATAAATACAGGTCAACTGGGAGAACCCATAACGGAGACTGTAGTATGAATCAATTTCAAGAGAAATACAGTGATTTCTTCCTTATACACACTGGCTGAAGTGTGAGCAATGTGTGGGATATTCTGATAGTCTGGGATATGTTACTGGGATTTAGTGGACAGGCTGTTGCTAGACCCAGGGATTTGGAATTTCCTGGGTCAACAGTGAAATAGCACAGACAGAGCGGATTCCTCAGGAAAGCAAAATGGCGAACAAGGCCAGAGCCGAATTCACTGGCACGATGAATGCTACGGTCCAGTCAGTCACTTTACCGTTAGTACAAATTTCATGCCAATCCATGCCCTTCCTTTTTTTCTACTATGGCTAGTTTCTTCCTCATTTTTGTTCCTATCAGAGAATTCTACTCTAATGGGAACATATATTTAGTGAAACAGATACAGCTGTGTCACTAAAGCTTCCAGCAGTTCCTGAGACTGGCAAAAACCCTTCAAGAGCACCTGTTTTCCTTATTTAATAAAACTACTGTGTTTTTTCTCTAGATATTTTACTGCATTAAACATGTCCTAATTGCCCACATTCATAAGCACAAACTTTTATACAGCAGGCATGCATTCATAGGTACTTCCAATCTTGCTTTGCCAGTGGATCTAAATTTTAGTATCCTTATTTGCACAGAACTGGCTCTAAATCTAAAATTTGACTATATATGGGCTCCTGGGTGGCTTGGTCGGTTAAGCATCCAACTCTTGGATTTGGCTCAGGTCACAATCTCATGGTTCATGGGCCTGAACCCTGAGTCAGGCTCTGTGCTGACAGTGTGGAGCTTGCTTGGAATCCTCTCTCTCTCTCTGCCCCTCCCCTGCTTGCTCTCTCTCTCTCTCTCCCTCTCATTCTCTCAAAAAATAAATAAACATTTAAAGTTTGATAATATTAAAAATGCAAGTCAGACTAATGACAAAGACTATCCGAAATTACTAGAAAGAGTACAAGAAGTAAGCCAGAAGAAATCTATGAAGATCCTATTTAGAAAGTAGGCTAAAAACCAAACAAAAACCAACCCCAACAACTTCTACCGTGGAAAATTTAAAACTTCTACAAAAGGAAAGAGAATACTATGAAGGGCTCCCACTCTGCTTAAACAGATTAGCACTATTGCCGACCTTCTTTCATGTAGATTCGTCCTTTAAAAGTGAGTTATTATTTTTTGTTAATTTTTTAACGTTTATTTATTATTGAGAGACAGAGAGACACAGAGAGTGAGCAGGGGAGGGGCAGAAAGAGGGGGAGACACAGAATCCGAAGCAGGCTCCAGGCTCTGAGCTGTCAGTACAGAGCCTGACGTGGGGCTTGAACCCATGAACTGTGAGATCATGACCTGAGCTGAAGTCGGTTGCCCAACCAACTGAGCCACCCAGGCGCCCCGAAGTGAGTTATTTTTAAATTTTCCTTCAAATGAAGAAGATAACTAAGCTCAATCCAGAAAAGGCATTCTCCCCAGGGTGCTCTCTTCCATAGCTTTGATACTAGGAGTTCTAATCAGAGGTAAATAGGTCTAGTTCATGGACATTCATTAAGGCAAATGCCTTGTTCTACAGAAAACAGCCATTTAAAAATGGAAGCAAGAAGGATTTTTTTTTAAAAGATTATTTTAGGATTTGATATCTAGTACATTTAGAAGGACAATTTTTTTTTTTTTTTTAAACAACATGCTCATAATCCAACTTCAGAGTTGAGGCTTGTTTTTTTGTAAGAAAAAAAAAAATCCCACGATTCTAAATTATGTGAAAATCCTCCCTGTCAACTGAGATCTGAAGTTCACTGTATTGTCCTATTCTTGGGCATTTTGCAACACTCAAGATAGCTGAATCACCATCTGTTCTGTGGAAGTGGAACTCATGAGTGGCCACTGTTTTCAGTAGCATTTTGCTGAATAAAAAGCTCTGATAATTTAGTGAGAAAGAGTCCACCATAATTACTGGGTGAGGTCATTAACTTTCTAATCCTTTGCAATAGCTTATTCCCCTATAGTTTGGTATTACTAACAGCATCTCAGTTGAAGACACATAAGAAAATAAGCTTATTAAGACAGGTACAAGGCAAAAATGCATTCATCCAGAAGATCTGAACTCCACTTCATTAAGAGTGATGATTTCTTTGATTTTGTCCCTTCTACAACTTATTGGAGGACTTTCTTTTTTATGTTTATTTTTTTAATGTTTATTTTTGAGAGAGAGAGAGAGAGAGAGAGAGAGAGAGAGGGAGCTAGTGAGCTGGGGAGGGGCAGAAAGAGGGAGACACAGAAACCAAAGCAGGCTCCAGGCTCCAAGCTGTCAGCACAGAGCCTGATGAGGTGCTCGAACCCATGAACCATGAGATCCAGTCAGACGCTGAGCCACCCAGGCATCCCTGGAGGACTTTCTTTTCTCTCTCTCTCTCTCTCTCTCTCTCTCTCTCTCTCTCTCTCTCTCTCTCTCTCTTTCTTTCCTTCCAGGCATCCCTGGAGGACTTTCTTTTCTTTCTTTCTTTCTTTCTTTCTTTCTTTCTTTCTTTCTTTCTTTCTTTTCTTTCTTTCTTTTCTTTTCTCTCTTTTCTCTTTCTTTCTTTTTCTCTTTCTTTCTTTCTTTCTTTCTTTCTTTCTTTCTTTCTTTCTAAACGTGTTTAATTTTGAGAGAAAGAGACAGAGCACGAGTGGGGAAGGGACAGAGAGAGAGGGAAACACAGAATCCAAAGCGGGCTCCAGGCCCTGAGCTGTCAGTACAGAGCCTGATGTAGGGCCTGAACCTACGAACTGAGAGATCATGACCTGAGCTGCTTAACCAACTGAGCCAACCACGCGACCCTGGAGGACTTTCTTATACTTCTTTAACACACAATATTTAAAGGTTCCTTCCAATTTTCTATCCCCAAATACATCTAACAAGAATACTCATTTCTTTTAGAAATATAATAGCACGAAAGATTAATTGGAAAGCCTGTCTTCAATCCATGGTCTACATTAAAAACTCTCCGGACTGTCCTCTTAAGATCTTGGTCAACATTGACTTGAGTAGAAGTTTAGAGAACACTATCATGAAGTCTCTTTTTTAACCATGTAGCCTGAAGGATACTTGAACCCATCTGTTAACACACAGTATGAGCAGACTGCCAACACCTGATACATGCCGAATACTTGAGAGCAATACTCACAATATTTACAAGGCAGGACTGAGCTAGAAAAGAAAGAGTACAATAGGATCGGCACGAAATGTAACAAAGCAAGCCAAGTGGTGTTTCAGGCACTTTTACAGGAGGAATTCCTGTAATGGGTGTACCCATCTACAATGTCCTGGGTGTTCTGATTTCAGACAACCTACCTCTATTTCCAACCCAATTAACAAAGGGCAGGTTTATTATGGACAGGGATATATTGCTTATTTCCTGACAGTTTATGGACCAATCTCCAGGACACATACATTTCCTTTAGATTGAAAGATTCATTAACATAACTGCCATCTATGGGCTTTCGCCTGGTAAAGCCAAACAAATATGGGCATTCGGCGGGGGGCGGGTTGTGGAGAATGATATTACGCGATACTTCACTCCCTTTCTAAGAAAAACAAAAAATGTGAAAACGCACTGATTTGAAATATTAAATATGACGTTAGGAAAACTAGGGACATAAAAGACAGTGGACACACAACGCCAATTTCCTGGTTTTGATGATGTATCATAGTTCTGTAAGATGTTACTGTTGAGGAAGGGGGGTGATGTGTATACTGGACCTCTCTGTATTAGTGTTCCATGAGTGTGTGATTATGTCAAAATAAAGGCTTAATTAAAGATGAGAGGCACATATTTACTGAAGTTTAAACAACAACACGGTTCAGAGAACACACATGGCCATTGGGGGCGGGGCATCAGAAAGAACGGTTACTGAACTTCCATGTCAGAAGACACGGTTTTGTGCTCTTGCTCTACTACGGAGGACATGTGACACAGGCAAGTAAGTTTCTTAAGTTCTAGGTTTGAGCTCTTTCACCCATAATATGGAAATATCATGCCCACGTGTAAGGTTATGATTAGTTCTTTCCCCCCTCCCCCCCCACCCTGCCCCGTGAGATCTTTCACTGTGAAAGGGAAGTCTGCTCTTTTTCCTTCCATAGATCAGAGCACTGGGGATGCCTGCTGCAGACGAACTCAGTTACCTGATCTTCTCCTACAGGAGAGAACTATGTTTAAAGGTTCGGCATGAAAAGAACAGCTGACTTACCAACTTCATCCTGAATCTCCTCGGCCACGGCAGGCACGTTGTAGAGCAGGGACAGAGACTGGTTCATGCGCTCGTAAATCACACGCAGATGTGTCATAACCTGCGATAAAGGGAAAAGTTTTTTCCTCACCGAGCACCACAGATAGATACAAATTTCCAAAATAAAACTGACAAAATGCTGGAACTTGTGACCTAAAAGGGCATTCTTATTTTTCTTGTTCTTCCATTTTTTTCTTCTCTAACTTCAGAGCTGTTTTCAAGTTCCTATTGTATTGTATGCTTGGAGCCATAAATTACAAGGCCAACTGAAAAGAGCATTTCTGCCCAACACTGATTCCTAATATTTAGACTCCCTAAATAACCCCTAATGCTCTAATTATATTTCTGCACAAATTTTCCAAAAGATAGGAACACATTTCAATTTGACTGGATCTTTCTCTTCCCCCCTTCCTTCCTTTCCTTCCTCCCTCTTTTTCTATCGATCGATTGATCGACCTACCCACCTACCTACCTGTTTAAAATTCTTCTATTTCAGGAAATGTAAAATTTCAGATTGCCAGAGGTAGATTTCATCTGTCAACCATTGGGAATGTGAATAAAACACATTATTACAAGGGCTTCACCTAGGCTCCCATTATATCCAAGCACTGTGGTAGCAGTGGAATTTATGATTGCCTGTCACAATCTAATTGAACCAATTTTAGAGGTTTCGGTTAATACAACTTTGGTTTTTTTCACTTTAGTCATCAGAGTTTTAAATGGATCCTTAAGAATCGGCAGCATGGACACTCAGGATTTTTATATTCCTTATTATTTTCATAAATCAGAAAATGTCAAAGCACATGTTGGTGTAAGACAAGCCTGTAGAATTTACCAGGTATTAAAGAACTCTTGCTACAGAGGTCAAGCGCCCACAAGTACTCAGGGAATACCTTGCAAGGCCACTGTGCTATCAAGGTTGCACATGATGACCACACTCAGTGCTCACCTGGGACCGGATCTGAGCAGCTTTCTTTGGGTCCACCATGCGTACGTGTTCAAAATGCTTCAGGGTGTGTTGCCTGTCCTTCTGTTCAGCGCGGACATACTTCTTTAGCATGTTGAACACATGACGAGGCTGTTGTGGAAAAAAAAAAACAACCCACACCTTTCAGGTCTGTGCAAAATACTGCTTCTTCCAGGGGCTCTGGGTCAGAGGTCCCACGAACTCATCCCATCATGTGAAAGGATTATGAGTCATCTTTTTGCAATTTTCCCACTACTTTCTTAATGGGTAATTACTTAGTTGATTGGCCATTTTTCATTTTGACAAGAACATTTAGCATTCGGCATACAGGATGACTGTCCTTAATCAACATTTTCTTTTTAAATGGCAGTATACTGCTACAGAAAGAGATGATTTTTATTTTTAAGAGAGAGAGAGAGACAGTATGTGCAAGGGGGGGAGAGGGGGAGAGGGAGAGAGAAAGAGAATCTTAAGCAGGCTACACGCTCAGCGCAGAGCCTGATGCGGGGCTCGATCCACAACCCTGGGATCATGACCTGAGCCAAAATCAAGAGTTGGACGCTCAACCAACTGAGCCAGCCAGGTGCCCCAAAGAGATGGTTTTGGAGCTGTAATATTTACATTAGGTCCCTCCCCTCTCCCCAACCAAATATATAGGGGCATATGTAAGACTACATTTCTACATGTGTAGTCTTAGTGGTTATCTCCATAGTAACACTGCACAAATAACCCCATCACCAGTAGCATATAAAATACAATAATCAAGATGAGAAAAATAATAGACAACTTAACCACTACTAATTTGTAGGCCAAGGAATCACTCACAAGCTTTCAGGCACGTTAGTTTCCCAGGAGAAAGGCCAATATGAAACTGTAGTTATTTTACTTTGAAATGTAATTAAATTCTTTCTATGCCATCAGATTCTAATTCTTTCAGCAACAATTAAGTTTCTTAGGTGCTTTTTTTTTTTCCTGATTGGTTATATTTCATTTTTACTCTAGAGTTACTTGAAAACATTCATCCTAATTAAAAAAAGGACAAAGGCTCCTTTGCCTTCAATGATTCCATCGCTATGTGTATTCTACTAAAGCATCCTACTATGTGATTTTGTGAAGTGATTTCCGAAGATACACATTTCTTCTTCGTTAAAACAAACAAACAAACAAACAAACAAGCAAACGAACCCTATGAAAGTTCATGTCAGGAATAGAATTTGCGCCATTTGGGCAAACCCAGTTATTACTAACCAGGTCATGGGCATCTTGAAAACTAGCTGGAACGTACAGAATTTATTTCCAGAGATGGTATATTGGGAGTAGGGTGAAGGCTGTAGTATTTTATGGGATGTTCCTGCTCTTCTCCTTTGGCTGAGTTAGGCGTCACCTCCCCGATATCCCGGGGAGAAGTGGTATCCTTTTTTTATACCCCATGAAATGCTACATATATCTCCATTATTGCACTTAACCACAGTCTATTAAATTATTTCTCTTGTATTTTCTTTTTAAAGTTTACTTATTTTGAGAGACAGAGAGAGAGAGGAAAAGAGAGAGAGAAACCCAAGAAGGTTCCGCGCTCTGCTCTCAGCACAGGGCCTGACGTGGGGCTGGATCCAACAAACCATGAGATCATGACCTGAGCCAAGATCAAAAACCAGATGCTTAACTGACTGAGCCACCCGGGCGCCCCCAATTACTTATGTTTCTGACTGCTTTCTTGAACTGTGACATCTTTAAGGGCCAGATTTGGTGTTTCTTTATCAGGGATCACACAGTACCCAGTGCCTGATGCAGAGAGGGTACCCTGTACTTGCTTGCTTTAGCTGTCTGCAGGCCACCTTCCTACACTTAAGAAAGGAAACAAATACAATAAAAACAAAATAAGCCTGTGCTCATCTGCCTTATTTCTTTCATCCTACAAGAAACTTATTTCTCCATAATTCCAAAAAAAGGCAGACATCACAGCTAGCAACATAGCTTTTGGCAATGCATCATTATAATTCTCATTTGTACTCTGAAGTCTAGTTGAATCTACAAATCAGAGAATGATCTTTTAAACCCCAGAGAAGAAAAGTAATAAAAGAGATAACAACTGACCAGCTACATTGATTATATATATGTATGTGTGTATGTATGTGTGTGTGTGTGTGTGTGTGTGTGTGTGTGTGTGTGTATGTATATATTTAAAAGACGATTCATTTAACGGCAGGATATTATTGAATGTAATGGATACTTTATATGCAGGATTGTGCAGTCAGGATATTACAAACCCTTGATCCCCTTGCTTGTTATTTAACACCAAGGCCTTTAAAAAACTCCCTCTAGGAGGGAGGCAAACCATAAGAGACTCTTAAATACTAAGAACAAACTGAGGGTTGATGGGGGGTGGGGGAGAGGGGAAAGTGGGTGATGGGCATTCAGGAGGGCAACTGTTGGGATGAGCACTGGGTGTTGTATGGAAACCAATTTGACAGTAAATTATATTTAATATAAAAAAAATAAATAATTCCCTCTATTTCTATCACGATGATCCCTCCAAGGCTGGAGACAGAAAGCATCTAATTGCATCTATTCACAATGTCCCTGCCCCTGATGTGTGCAAGCTGACTGACTGCATGTGCTTTCTTAGCTCTATTTCATTATTTTCTCTTAAAAAGGCTTCATTGTTTTGAGGAAAATGGAAATTTTTTTTCTTTTAAAGAGTTCATATAAGAAAAAATACTTCAATTAAACATAAGGATTGCTTTCTTATAACCTTCTTTCCTTCTTATTTATTTTGCAGCCAGTCACCTATGAATGTTTCTATAAGGCATTTTGTCTTGAGACGCCGGTCACCAAAGAGCGTGTGCACCAGAATATAAAGGCGCCACACTGGCCTTGTCATTACTGCATTAAAGCCGAATCTCAAATTGGACAATGGAGGGGTAACTTCTGACAACTAACACTTGGGTCTCCCCTTTTTCTTCCACTATCGCCCAAAACAGCACACATTCCCACTTGCAAATTATTACTGTTAACATGAATTTTAAAATGAATTTGAGAGTCCCCCATATTATCCAGGCCTCAAATTTTTCTTTTGTGCAATTCAGATAAGAGTATCTTTCATACAGAGTACACTGAGTATTAACCACGTTCTGTGTTAGCTGTCGAGGGTAATGCTTAGTCCACAGCAGGTGCACAGTACACATCTATTTCTTCCACTCAGTCCTTGCCTCCAATGCCCAGCCCCTTTTCTTTCCTCTAAGCAGTAACAGCTCAACACTTATTGGCTATTTATATGAATGAGTGAGACCATGTGCTTTATGCATAGTAACTCACCAACTCTTCCTATCAACCCTATGGCTGGGGTTTTATCATAGATAAAACAGCACAAAGAAGGTACAGGTTTATATGGCTGGTTACACAGCTAGTTACAGAGCTAGTCCGTGGTATAGTGAGAACAGAGAGTCTGGCTCTGGCTCTTAACCCTGTTCTCCCGATCTGCTATGTGATCATGCCTTTCAAGGAAACTCTAACATGGGTCAAGCTAAAAATAATTCCAAAAGCAACTTGCATAGTTGAATACAGAGAGAAATAATTGAGTGGTTAGAAATGAGTCTGTTCTAGGAGTCCTCGCCTAAATCTCTAGTGCTTATAAGCTCAGATGATATTCTTTGGGGACATGATCACACCCGCTCTTATCATTGCGCAGAAGACCATCCAGATTTAGCTTATTCAGTCTCTCAACTGCTGTTCCTGCTTTCTGGCACTCCATTTTCAGCTACTGTGTCAGATGTAGGGAGGTGAAATGGCAAGACAGGAATGTCCTTTGTCAATTTGTTTAGGATTACTAGAAAACGATTAAAGGTATTAGTTAAAAGTTAGCCTTTTATGACACGCACAGATTCTAGTTCTCAATCCATCCTTCCTTACTTATCGCCTATTAAGATGGAAAATTAAATGGTCATTGTGTTCACATGTTTAAAATTGCTTATCTTATTTAACACCAACATTTCTTCATTTCAGAAATATATTTCTAACTTCCCCCAACAAATCCCTAGAGCTTGACAATGAACCAGAAGCACACCAGGATCTCATGATTCCCCAAGGCCTCAGCATGGCTTGCCCTCACTTTACCAGGAAACAAAGCTCCAGCAAGAATAATGAGCCCTAAGAGCCCATTGTAAGCTATGACCTCATCATTGTTTATATGAGCTCAGACACACATTGTGTGTGTGTGTCTAATATAAACATAAGCCTTTTTCTTCCTAATGCCTACGCCTCGGGACATGAGATAATTCAGGAAGACATTACCATGCCCCTCAATAAATGAATTACATGGTTCTGCTCGGTTGATGCATCCATGCAAACACATTTCTAAGAATCGTGCTTAGAAATGAAAAAAAAAAAAAAAATCAGATTAGCTCTTATGTTGGAACAGGCAGATAATATCACACCAAATAAAATGGTGGTTATGTCTGCACCTGAGAAACAAGTATCATTCTTAGGTAACAAAGGAAAACATTAACATTTCTCTATGCTTTTATATCTTTCATTTGCTTTAAGTTAAAAAAAAAAAAAAAGCCAAAAAGGGCGTTGCCTTTGGTATATGATTCACTGCATATTTTAATCAAAGAAGTAATTGCTTTTACCACTTTTAGCCAGACTACAGAATTACCAAGGATTAAAACTAGTTATTTCTAGAGATGTACCACCCATGCATTTCATCCATACATTTCAGGATAAAAGGGAATCTCTTGGGGGTTTATTTCATTATGCTAAGACAAAGATAAGTTTCTTAAAATTGTAATTAAAAACACAGTAATATACAAAAATAAGAGAAAAAAACATCTCTACAGAAATGTATTCTCTTAAAGTAAATGATTCTACTATTGTCACGATAGTTACATTTATGACAAGATTGTTCGTATGATTAGAAATACGAGCATAAGAATTCAGTGGTTCAAACATAGTCACAGGAAACAGTGTAAGGAACCTGTGTTTAACCTCTATGCATTTACTTCCCATCATTCTCAAGTCTTTAAATCTTCCGTAACTAGTAAATCACGTTTTTTTTCCTGACAAATTTCCCTTATTTCACAATTTACATATTGTACATATAAATACTACAATCTGATTACATTGGCATAGGATGGCTGATCTTATTATTAAAATTTATAGCAAAGAGCAGAGAAAATAAAAGGAAAAGATCTGCCCTAGGGGGACTAATTACATCCAATCCATTTTTAGCGTCACTATTGTTTCTGGGTGTTTAGCCCATAAAAACAAAATGCCTATTTGCATCTGATGTGACACTTTTCAGTTTGCACTAAATTCACTTCACTATCACAATGCATTTTCAAAAATCATTTCAAAAAGAATTTCTTAACGGATTGAGACTGGGCATTACTAAAATGGATTAGATTTAACCTAAAACAGAAGATTTGTCTTTTGGAACGTTAACCATTTTCTTTTCTTGGAACAAGAGCATAACTCTGGCTGCCGGCACAGATCCTGGCACAATTTGGTTGCTAAAAATGTTTGTTAATTAAATTATTGAATAACCTAGACCTAATTGTAATTTCACGCGTGGTTCCAGTAACAAAATCTATCCTTCATGGTATCTGAGTTGATAATAAGCATCTCTCCACTAAGACGCACTCCCGATTTTCATGAGACATACTGATTTTTCAACCCCACTTGACCTATCTATCCAGTATGCTGGAGTCCTTTAGAACGTTGTTTTAACGAGGAACACTTCCCAGAAAATATTTCATGCACTCCATGGGACGTTCAAACTAATATCAACAAGAATTCATCTCATTAATTTCAAAAGATGACATAGCTCGTCTTATGGTGTGTGTTTTGATGCCAGGTTGATGTAAATAATTTTGAAAGAAAGTTCATGGGCCTCCTCTATAAAATTTAACATTAAAAAAAAAAGATTTCCCCTCTTCTCAACTGTATTGCCTTTTCACTGGGTTTTTATGCAATTTCATACATTTCGTGTTGCTGGACTTGGGGTCAATCACACATGTCTAACTGATTCCATGCAATCATGTCTGGATGTGTAGTTCATGTGGGAGGCATATTAAAACATGGCCAACTGATCCCATTTTACTCCATGCTTTATGCTTGATTTGGAAATCTGGT
This sequence comes from Panthera tigris, assembly GCF_018350195.1. Lineage (NCBI taxonomy): Eukaryota > Metazoa > Chordata > Mammalia > Carnivora > Felidae > Panthera > Panthera tigris. The sequence goes on along the minus strand of NC_056668.1, from coordinate 18,511,222 downwards.
ATCTTATCACAATACACTTGTGTCTTAAGCCATTTTCTCGAGGAGAGGGAATGATAGGTCAAGAGTCTTTAAAGGCACTGGGTGTAATCTCACCAGGGAGGAGGAAATAAATGGGTCACTTTATGAGGAGCACCCGAACCTTTCCAGGTGGCTAGGGACTTATTCAGAAAGCCGCCTCCTGGAGCATTAAATTGCATCCCACTGGTTTCTAACCATGTAACCAGGAAACTTAATTGCCTATCAAGAAAACACAAGTCTCTCCTGTTTTCACAAACAGGCTAAGGCCATTATTTTCATCTTGGATTTCAAGAAATCTTAAGCATCTAAGTGTAAAATGTATACAATTTCTGTGCAGGTTTTAAAAAAAACACCCTTAGAGTTAAACCTTTCTCTGCTTGAGATGGTCTCAGTTAAGTTTCTTTCGATACTTTGGCCCTCAGAATTTCAGCATTTCACAAGTACCTTCACTGTTGCAAGAAAAATCTGGGGGATAAAAGAGACAGGGAAGTGTCCACGGGAACCTTTGGATCACAGCTGTGTTTGTCTTTAAAGCTAGGAGTTGAACTAAAATTTTAAGGTTCACTGCGAAATTCATCCACATTCCTTTCTTCAGAAGAGCACATACACGATTTCTGTAGTTTAAAATGAGTTTACGAAGGCAAATGACAATTCTATGCCAAGTTGAACACTGAAGGAAGTCTTGAGGAAGCGGCCGGGGAAATGGCACCAGATTCTTGGGCCTGCCTCCATTCAGTATTTCTCAAGGTTGGAGAACAGGGAGGCACTAGATATCCTCCCCTCCCCGCCTATCCAGTAACGGCTCTTGGCCTTGTGCTGTTAACAGAAGACGGTGGCCCACAGGAGAACAGAAAGTCATCTTCTACCCCTTCCCTCCTCCACAGGGAAGTGGACTTCCTAACAGGGACTTGGCAACAAAGCCTCCCTTTCTGGTGTTTTTACAGCCTTTCTCTTCTCAGGGAGGAAGGTATCTCCCTACTTCAGAATCTCAGCCCAACCTCTGATTAATCCTTTTGTTTTTCTAATATGGCTAAGAAAGCTAGAACAAGGCTAATTGTAAAAGATAACAATTAACGCCATTTTGCAAATGAAGGAGGAAGAATCCTTTCCATTAAGTCATCTGTTCCAAGTTACAGGTTTTATGGATGGCAAACCTGGGAATTAAAGACAGGTGTTGACATCTATAAAATTTAGAAAATAAGAGTGGTTTTAATCTAGTTGTCAGAAATAATTTATTCTGGGTACAGTGACATCATAAGGAAATCTATTATTGGTCTCTTTCCCTAGTCTTTGACACAGAGCTCCTAAAACTCTAGTAATTTCCTGAGTGACAGGGGTGACAGGAGCATCTTTTTTCAGAATATTCAGTCTGAGCCTCTGGTTCCTGCCACAGGAGCTTCTAGGACCCCTGAAGCGATAAAGTGTTGTCTTTGGTATACTCTCCCAGTGACTCTTGGAGGATGGTTCAAACCCAGTGATTAGAGGTTTGGAATTTTTAGTTCCACCCTCCTGAGAGGGGAGAGGGACTGGAGATTGAGTTCAGTCACCAAAGGCCGGGGATTTAATCCGTTGTGCCTACCAAATGGAACCTCCACAAAAAAAATGCTCACAGTGGGGTTCAGACAGGTTCCTGGTCGGGGAACACAGTGGGGTGCCAGGAGAGCACAGGCAGAGCGGACATCCCAGTGCCCCATCCCTTCCCCTACGCCTTGCCCCATGTGTCACTGCCATCAGGCTATTCCTGGGTTATATCCCTTAGAATATGTTGCTAACAGTAAGTAAAGCACTGATTTGAATTCTGTGCGTTGTTCCAGTAAATTATCAAACCCAAGAAGGGGGTCGTGGGAACCTCTGATGCATGGCTGGTTAGTCAGAAGGAAAAAAATGTGACTGAAAATCTGAGGCTTGGGATGGGTGGCTGAAATCGGGGGGGGGGGGGGCAGTCTGGTAGGACGGAGCCCTCAATCTGCAGGGCTTATGCTAATGATGGGGAGTGTCATAATTATCAAATGTGAGGGGGAAAAAAAATCCTCACATTTGGTGTCAGAATATTGAGAGTAGAGTCACACAGACCACAGCTATAAATCAGCGAAGGCAGCATACAGAACTGAAATTCAGCACCTGATCCAAACCCAGGATCAATGCTTTTGGATCAACTGTAGCATCCACTGGATGCGGAGCTTAGATCAACCAAGCTGAGAGCCAAGAAGGGCCAGAAATTCTCTGGAGTTGCAGGTACTCAATTCTTATTTAGGCAAGCAGTGAAACACGCTGAAGCTCTTCATGACGAGTTGGATTATTAATACAACCCCAAAGGCAAAGCCTACGGAGTTAACGGAAGAAACCATAACGAAGCACGTTTGAAAGGATACCACAGAACTTTGCAAAGATTTGCCAAGTGGTCTGATCACCCCACAAATGCCAACTGTGACATAATCTTGACTTTTTAGAAGAGAGGTGAAATAGTATGTTTCCATTTTGCATCTCCATACTTGCATTTTGGCATTTTTGCTTCCCACATCCTCCAACTGGCTGCACCATGCTCAAAGACACGTACCTTCATATCTCTTTTAATTTCCCCCTCTCCTCATACTCCAGCTAACCACAGCGCCTTGACCTACTGGCAACATTAATGCGAGGAAACCCAAAACAACGCTTATAAAAACCCAAATGCAATTAAATTGATCAGTGGATGAACATCATGTGCGTGCATGTTTCTTTTTTTTTTTTTGTGCGTGCATGTTTCTAAGGGGAAGACCCGGGCTACTATCTGCCCCCACAGGGTAGACGTCTGTGAGGCCAGAAAGGTAAGTAACCCCTGCGTCGTTAAATAATGTGCTATTATGCATTTGTCTGAAAAACAAAACATTTACGTGTTCGTGATGGGTTTTGATTTTCAAGGATGAAATGAAAACAGATATCATCATATAAATGCGTACATGCAACCTATCCCGGAAAGAAACAGGACATCCCAGTGCTGTAGGTTTTGACAGTATCCGATGAAGAGCCCTTCCGACTTTGAAGGCAGTCCCGAAGCAGGGCTCTGCGGTGGAGGGAATCCGGGGGATGAATGTGGATTCGGGGGCACAGGACAGCTTTCAAGCTAACGCCTTTACTACATATTTCGTAATTTTCTGTTTAACTTAATTCAATTAAAAACAGAAAGCACTAGTGTCTCTGGTTCCGTATCGCCTGCTGGTCTTTAGATCCGTCTATCAAGATGGGTACAGATTCAAAGCAAGGTAAGGGGGTCATATTAAGAGGTTTTACGGAAACAGTGTGCAAATCAGTCAGCAGAGTCTGTAGGATTTTGTCCAATGAATGCTAATTCTCCTGTTTTCCTTTCCATCTGTTTGTTACTGGGTCTGTCCTTAAAAGCTCTTAAGTTAGGGGCGCCTGGGTGGCTCAGTCGGTTAAGCATCTGACTCTTGGTTTCGGCTCAGGACATGATCTCATGCTTTCGTGAGTCTGAGCCCCACCTTGGGCTCTGTGCTGGCAGTGTGGAGCCTGCTTGGGATTCTCTCTCTCTCTCTCTCTCTCTCTCTCTCTCTCTCTCTCTCTCCCTCCCTCCCTCCCTCCCTCCTTCCCTCCTCCACTTGCATTATCTCTCTCTCAGGATAAATAAATAAAATTAAAAAAAAAATTAAAAAAAAAAGCTCTCAAGTTAACGAGCCTCCTTGTGCCCACCAATTTTACAAATTGCAACTAAAAATAAATGAATGATGAATGGATGAATAGTAAATATGTAAGGTTTAAGATAATTACTTCTATATCTCAAAGGTGATTTTCAACCTAGCAGTCTTTTAACTTTTAAGTACATTCATATCAGCTTTACAAAGTTTGTATTATATTGAAAGCTTGAGGATAGAATGCCTCAAACACCTTGGGACTCTTCTGTCTCAGGTCCTTCACATATGAAGAACTAGGCAAATGGTTTTTAACTTATTTCCTGTCCCTTATATTGAGGTGCAGATGTACCAGATTTACCTTGGCATGTGGATGCGTGCTGTCTGCATATATTCTGTAAATGCTCATATCTCTTTTTGGACCCGAAGCGATTAGCAGAAAATGAAGAGTTGTAGGGAGAAGGGCAGTTTGCAAGGTTACAGGAAAACTTTTTAAAATGGCCAAGTTAAACGCCTCTGTTTCGCACTCATGAATTTCTGTCCTTGATTTTCTCCAATGATTTTGCTGCTTCTTATTGGATATTTATTTCCCTGCTGTTAGAATTCACTAAACAGCACTGAGCAAAATCTCCACCTAGGGACAAGACCATGTTCCTTGATGATAAATCTCACAAGTCGTTACATTAATGTCCTACCAAGGAATTCTATGAGGCAGTTTTCCGGAATCTCAGGAAATTTAACATTTGGCTGAACTAATCAGAAATGAGAAAGGAAAGAGTGTTGGTGCCAAAGGAACTTCTTCCCCCTCAGCTGAATGTTGGAAGTCTGAATGTGAATGTGAGGCATCCGATATAAGCATGAAATTAATTTTAGCGCACAGAAGATGACTGCAATTGGGAGACACTGGAAAACACCACCACCACCACCACAAACACACAACACCAGGGGCACACAGACAAGACAAGATCTACAGGAAAACATTTCCTCATTCTCACTTCCATGTAGAAAATGCTTCAAAGTCCTCTGTGGTCAAGATGATAATTAGAACGCTGTCTAATGGAAGATTTGGAATAAATATCTGTAAAGACACCGAGAATCTCTGAATTATAAAGAAAGCTTTTGTTATTTGGCTCCCATGTTTAACACATTTCCATTCTTACTAATTAGGAACTCCTAAGTTTTTTCAGACCTCAGCTTACCATGTTTATTTTAAACAGAAATTCTGATCTAGCCTAGCCTTTAGTTTAACTGTACGGGAGCCTGCTAAAGGCTAACTGGTCTGCATATTGAAGAGAATGATGGACAGTAAGGCAAGAGCTTCGTCTTCTCTCCGTCTGTGAATCCTGACAGTTACAAAAAGGAAGGCTCAGATCACATTCAGCTCATCATTCATGAGGCCGTAAGGTGACTGAATATGAGCTCTGATAAAGTAAGAAGTGAGAAGCATAGGTAGAGAGATCTGGTGGTCAAATGATAATTTAGTTTTAAGTTGTACTTAAGTTTGGTAGTGATCGAAGAGTGGCGGAAGGCTGACCATGTGTGATGCAACTCTGGAGAGGAATTTAACAATTCTAGGGGAAAGAGAAAGGGTGCAACTCCTTGATTTTCCAAGGAAACTTTAAGAAAAGAGTTAAAATGAAAGGGGCTGGTCCTTAGAAGAGTCACTCGCCCTCTACAGATTAAGAGTTTATCCTGAGTGCAAAGACCAAACTATTCCTGAGGAAATACAATTGTTTTATCTCCTGTGATGTTGGAAGTATTTGGACATGGCAAAATTCTAAGTATAATCCCAATGCACTTTTAGATTAGCCATTTACGGTATTGGCCAGCAGGCACATAATTAATTAAAAAGGAAATTTTAGAACATAAAGCACACACAGCCATGGGGACTCACAAATGAAATTCATAGTACGGCAAGGAATTCTAGCTGCATGAAAACATCATCAAAACATCATCACATAACACTTCCAAGCTTGGGTTCAAAATTATAGATAAAAATACAGATTAAATATGAGCCTCAAAGTTGAAAACAATCCACGTTGTTTCAGATTCCCATGTGGCAAAGGCCGGGACCGGCACAGTATGGTCAGGGTTAAGGGGATAATTATTTTGAAGGTGCTATCAGCTATAGAATCCACAGAAAAAACACTGACTAATTCATTTCCTCTATTCAACTAACATTTACTGAATACTTCATCTTTTCCAGGCACTGTGTTAAGCATGAGGGAGATCTCAAAAAATGTATTTATGGCTCCAATATAAGATGCCACCTTCCTTGGACAGTAACCGGCATGCTCCTGATTTGTCTTTTAACAGGAATTCAGAAAAGTCCTTAAAAGGGGACTTAGAATTTTCTTGCATTTTTCCGAAGTGCAGAGCCAGGTCCAGCTATATGTTCAAATAAACACGTGAAATAAAATTTAAATAAGATGCTCATTAACTTAAACATGGCAGGTGATGGGGGTGCCTGGGTGGCTCAGTCTGTTCAGTGTCTGACTTTGGCTCAGGTCATGTTCTCACAGTTAGTAGGTTTCAGCCCTGCATTGGGATCTGTGCTGACAGCTCAGAGCCCGGTGCTTGCTTTGTATTATGTGTCTCCCTCTCTCTCTGCCCCTCCCTGACTCATGCTGTCTCTCAAAAATAAATAAATGTTAAAAAATTTTTTATTTTTATTTTTAATTTAAATTTTAAATTTTAATTTAAATTTAATTTTTAATTAAAATTTTCTTTAGTGTTTATTTATTACTGACAGAGGGGAGAGAGAGAGAGAGAGACAGAGAGAGAGAGAGAGAGAGAGAGAGAGAGAAGGTGGGGAGGGACAGAGAGAGAGAGGGAGACACAGAATCCGAAGCAGGCTCCAGGCTCTGAGCTGTCAGCACAGAGCCTGATGTGGGGCTCAAACTCATGAGCCATGAGCTCATGACCTGAGCTGAAGTCAGACACCAACCTACTGAGCCACCCAGGCGCCCCTAAAAAAGAATTTTTTTTTAAATGGCAGGTGATAGCAAGATTGCAGCCCCATGACTATCCAGCCCCAGTTTTTATTACATGGGAGAGTTTTATGCATTTCTAGGGAAGAATTCAATAGACTTCTTGGATCAATCAACAACAATCTGATTTTTTTGACAGTAAAATAGCCCCTAATCCAGTCTTTAATTTTTATTTCAAATTAACATGATGTTTAATTCTGCATGAAGAGATCAACAGGCCCAGAATGAATACGATTGTGACCAGTCTGAAAGTATCCCCTTTGGTAATACAGGAAGCTTTGGCAAATACTCTTCTCATCACCATCTTTCCTGTGATGGCAGATGGGACAGAACTGAAAATTCTGAAATGTGCTTTGGTTCAGGACTCCATTCAGTCCCCATCTTATTTTTAGCTCCATCAATGACCACACTGCAAAGACCCTACTACTTCAGAGACTAGACTTTCAGCTGGAACATTCCAGTAAACTGTCAGTGATTGAGATTCTGGTCTCAACACCCACACCCAGCCCTGCTCTGGCAAACGATCCTAACGGCCCTGACTCCAAAATCGAGTACTCTAGAAAAAGAGAGTAACCAAGGAACTTCTCCAAACGCATGTAAACAGGATTTTACCGAACAGTGCTAGAACAGAGACTGTTTTTCTGAATAGAACATGAAAATGCTAATGTGATATTCTTTTTCAAAAGCCTTTTGTTCAGAGAGGAAGTGTGGTCTAGTAAGAAGGCACTTCAGTGGTCGGCTGTGACAGCTCCACCCTGTCCATGAACCAGTGTGGTGGTGTCACCCCGGACCAGACACTCAATCTCAGTGATGTCACTGGTAGAACAAGGTCAATTCAATCTCACTATCTATACAAGAGTACTGGAAGCTCTTCTATGGTTCCTCAGAGCTTTCTGGGCTGTAACTTTAGCATCAAAGGAAAAATCAAAATGAGGAGAATCAGTGTAAGTGGGAGACTTTTTGGTTTAGTCACATCATACATGCCAACTGCTGCTTTCAGCCAAGATGGATTAATGAGAACCAGATTTACCCGACCGCCTGTAACAACCAAAATATGGACAAAATATACAGAACTATGCTTCTAAAAGACATCTGACATCAGGTGAAGGACAGTGAACACTGAGAAAGGGGACTTGAAGGAGGTGAGCTCTAGAACTGCAGGAGTGCTGGGGAGGACTGAGTTGCTCAGAGAACCCAGATTTGCATATAATGTCCCTATGCAAAAAGTAGCTGACTCATGATCAAAGCATACAAGTGAAAGAATCCAGCTGAGACCATGGGGGAAAAAAACACCCAAAAAAGATTAGCGGCAACAGCGCCTGGTGTTCACACAGGGTCAGGGATAGCACCTGTTCCCACCATCCAGATGGGAAAACTCAGTGTTCACAGTAGATTACTCAGAAGAATCTTACCTCTGTATTGCTGAATGAGCCATAAGCTGATAACTTGCCCTGAACCCACCTAACAAGTCTTAAAAGCAAAACCCAAAAGGATCAAACTGTGTCTGAGTACTTTAACATTACAGAACAAAGCTCAAGAACAGAGGTATACAGGGGCACCTGGGTGGCTTAGTCGGTTAAGTGTCTGACTTCATCTCAGGTCACGATCTCGTGGTTTGTGAGTTTGAGCACCATGTCGGGCTCTGTGCTTGACAGCTCAGAGCCCAGGGCCTGCTTCAGATCCTGTGTCTCCCCCTCTCTCTACCACTCCCCGGCTTGCACTCTGTCTCTGTCTCTTTCTCCAAAAATGAATAAACATTAAAAAAAATATAAAAAAAAAATAGAGGTGTACAAAAGTACCCAGAACTCAACAAAGTCAAGTTCACGATGTCTGACAGCCAATAAAAAACTACTAGGTATGAAATGATGAAGGAAAATACTACATATAATGAAAACAATCAACAAAATCAATCAAAATTGACCCAAAGCTGATATTAGAGGTAGCAACCAAAGATATTAAAAGTAACTATAAATGCATTCCAAAAGTTTAAAAACTTAGGTGAAGAAATGAGAGATATGAAAATAACAAACAAAAGCCAGACTAAACTTCTAGATGTGAAAGCTACAATGTAGGAGACAAAAAACAGCCATATGGGATAAATAGCTGACTGAAATACACATGGCACATCATAATCAAATTGCTCAAAACTGGTGATAAAGAGAAAATCCTCAGAGTGGCCAGATTAAAAAAAAAAAAGATATATTATTTACAGAGATAAAGAAAAGGGTATTAGCATTCTTGTTGGAAACCATGCAAATAAGACAATGGAACATCATCATTAAAGTAGCTGCAGAAAACTTCTACCTATAATTCTATACCCAGCAAAAATGTCTTTCAAAAACAAAAGTGAAATAGAGATCTTTCCAGATATACCCAAGCAAAAGAATTCTTCACCAATCTACATGCATTAAAAGAAACTTTCAAGAAAGTCCTCTGACTAGAACGAAGATAATTCCAGATGGATCTATACAAGGATTAAGGAGCACCAGAAATGGTAACTATCTAGATAACTATTTTTCTTATTATGTAACTCTTTAAAAGATAATTCATTGTTTAAAAGAAAACTAACAATAATGTAGTATGGAAAAAGTATGGCAACAACAGACCAAAGATTGGGAAAGGGGAAATGGAAGAATTTGATGAGGTTCTTGTAATGTACATGAAGTGGCATAGTATCACTTGTGCTGGTATAATATTGGGAAGTGTTAGCAACATTTTCTAAAACTCTGAGGCAAACGCTAAAATAACGAAAGAAAGAGTTATAGTTCTAGAAACCCTACAACGGGCATATAAGAAAACCATAAAAAAATATCTTATTAGTCCAAAAGTTGGCAGAAAAAAGAAGAGAAAGGGAACAAAGAATAGATGAAACAAATAGGAGATGCAGCAAGACGACAGATTTAGGCATAACTGTATCAGTAACTTCATTACACGGTGTTCGCAATTTTAAAAGGCAAGATTCAACTGTATGCTGCCTATAAGAAATGCACTTCAACTGTAAAGACAGGTTAAACAAAAGCACGAGGATGGAAAAATGATATGCTATGATAACATTGATGAGAAGAAAGCTGAAATACCTTTAATATCAGACACAGTAACTTCACAGCAAAACATAGTACCAGGGATAAAGAGGTCATGTCATAATGATAATGGGGGGGGTGGCGTGAAGGAGGACGTAAGAGCTCTGGATGTTTCTGTGCCTAAAAACAAAGCCTCAAAAATACAAAAAGCAGAAGCTGATAGCATCACATGAGAAAATAGCAGAGATTTTAATGTCGCTCACTCAGTAACGGATAAACTAACGGACATAGTACACACACACTCCTGCTCAGAATGTTCCTTATGTCCAAAGTAAACTCTCCCATGAAGCCTCACTGAGGAGATCCGCTTGCATTGCTCCGGAAGCCTTTCTGGGCATTTATTGCTGAAAACCTCAAACAAGGCCTCTTCTCTGTGGACACCATGACTGATGAGGGTTTCCCACCAGAGAATATGACTGCTTCCCTCAGCAGGAAACTTGAGTTCTAGTTCCTCAAAATCCCGACAGAAATCCTTACAGCCCGACCACGCCCCGACTTTTCTTAACCCTCGGTTATTTGTCATTAGATGGTTACACAGAAAGTCCTGTCAGCTTTTGCGGTTTCCTGACTTCGGCTGTCACTGACACGTTTCCTGACACGTCACTGTCCCAGGCACATTAACTGGGGTCAGGTCTTGCGCGTCGAGTCCCTGGGAAGCCTGCCTGACGGCTCTGTTGCGCTGAGATGACCCTGTGCAGGCGGCTCCCCTGTGACCCCATAACCTTCAAGACAAGGGAACCGAGGCCAAACCTGTACATAACGGTGCTCGTAACAGTTCCCAGATTTCCTTCCGGTGGCCTTCAGCACCCCCCGTGCCCCCACGCCTCCTGTTTGTGTTGGGCCCCGAAGCGAGTTGTAAAAGGAGGCCTCGCCAGACCTACCCGAGGGGGCACAGCCTGCAGGGCAGTGATGTAATTCTCCAGAGCCAGGCGACGGCGGTCATTGAGCATGGCTTCCACTCGGGCCATGTGCGTCTCCACCAGCTGCTGCCTCTCGTTGGCTGCTTCCTGCTCCAGGGACTCCACTTTCTGCTGGAAATGCTGCCGTTGCAAACACGTGCACACGTCAACACGGGACTGGACGTGCAGCATGGGGCTTCCCAAGGGGGTATCCTACTCCATTTGACTCCAAGATTTACAGTCCTTCCAACATTTTGACTAATTCGGCATGCTCTATGGGTTGCCTCCCTTTCCTGCACCCCATCCTCAATCCTGATTTCTCACTGTAAATCGTTCTTCTCTATGGCCCCCGAAGACTGACTGGACGAGCCGTAGCACAGGCTAAATTTCTGTTACTTTTAAAACTCGAAATTACATTGCAAACAAACAAAAAAACCAACCAAACCAACTCCGCTCTTCCTCAACGTATTTTAATAGGAAAGTGACCACGAGGATCTTACAATTTGCTTAAGGCAGCTGTGAGAGGAGTTCCTGCCGCAAAAGTCTAATCATGGTGTGTGATTTGTGCCAGGGGAAGAGGTAAAGGAAGAATTTGGCAACCAAAAGCAGAATGCAAGGAACAATAGGGGATGAATGTATTAAACCTTGAGCTCTGAATGGCAATGAATTAAAACTTGAGCTAATTAAGAGCAAATACAAGGAAGAGCTGAAGAAACTGAATTCCTGGACAATGATGAACAATAGTCCAAATTAGTGGGAATGTGAACAATCACCCTGGGGGTTCTAGAGGTGCTAGCCCACGCTGCCCGGTGGAGAACCCGCCTGGGTTTTACCTGGATGACTGCCTTCTTGTCCGCTTTAGGCAAGTTCTTTGCTTGCCTTTCTGCCTCTTCCCATTCTCGCATGACCTACAAGATGAGAAAACATTTCAATTTAAAACCATCGGTTCTTTTCTCAAAGATCTATTCTTTCTGTATTCGACACTGTAAACATTAAGAAAATTATCGCATTCCAGTCCTATCTCCAAACTGTTTGACCTCCCGCTAAGAAGTGTATCATTTCTCATAGCAGTATATTACACAGCAATGTTCACGTTCATCGAAGGAACATGGCCCTTTGAAACAAAGGTAGTCTTTTTTTCTTTTCCTGAGAAGTGGCTGCAAGTCATTTTGTTTGATGTGCACAAATGTCAACGATCCATAAAGGGCATATAGATATGTATTTTTTTTTTCTTGCAGGCTCTGCACTGTCAGCACAGAGCCTGACGTGGGACTCTATCTCTCGAACTGTGAAATCATGACCCGAGCCGAGATTAAGAGTTAAGATGCTTAAACGGCTGAGCCACCCAGACGCCCCTATATATATTTCTTGAACAAGGATTTCCAACATTAAATTGAATACTTTAGTTTTTTGTGAAAGCGAGTTACAAAATTTCCAACTGTGTATTTTTAAACAGTAAATGGGGTGGGGGGTGGGGGAGTGGGGAAGGCATGAATATTTAACAAATGTGTATACATGCCATGAACACACTCCGCAAAAGAAGTACATAATGGAGGAAGAAAAAGAAGACTTCTATTGTCAGAAAGCCTCAGGTCCGCCCCACTGATGGGTAAAGGGGGCCTTTGCTCGCCAAACCCCATCATGAACAGCAAAGAAGACCCTATATACCTCCAGAAATTCCAAGAGAGTACACATTATAATGTTCTGAATGTAGCAAAACGTATTCTTAGCAAGTACTGCTAATTTAGTAACCAGGCTAATTTGCTCTGTAGGAAAAGAACACTTGTTCTTCTCATCCTCGAAGTCCACCCAGGGTTACGCTGAGAGAGGTTCATTCATTGGCCTGAATGCCAAGAAGTCTGCAGCTGCGTGCATGTTGTTGAAATGGAATGAAACTAGATTCTTACCACCTATGGCTGCCTTTCCTTTCCCAGTGTACTATACTCTGTCAGGCAGAGCTTTTGTAAGTGCAACTCATACCGGAACTAGGTAGAATAAAGAATAGAAAGATCAAGTAAGCAAAATAATGGTCTGTTGACAGATATGTACTTACATACTTTGTAGATATACAAAGCACAAAAGAACCTAATATCTGTACTATCAAAGCCTGTTATTTATAGGTATTTATCCCTAAAGAACTGATTTTTTTTCTGACATCCTTCAAGATCAGAAAAAGAGAGAGAGAGACTTAGAATAAAAAACTATTGACAGAGAACTTTTATGAGATAATACCATATCAAATCACCATGTAGGTTTTTATTTAGATATTTTATTTTTTTTTTTTAACATTATTTATTTATTTACTTATTTATTTTTTTGAGACAGGGAGAGACAGAGCATGAACAGGGGAGGGTCAGAGAGAGGGAGACACAGAATCTGAAACAGGCTCCAGGCTCTGAGCTGTCAGCACAGAGCCCGACACGGGGCTCGAGCTCACGGACTGCGAGATCATGACCTGAGCCGAAGTCGGCCGCCTAACCCACTGAGCCACCCAGGCGCTCCTTATTTAGATATTTTATTAGCTACTAGCATTAATTTGTTATATAGGATACAAGACTAGCTTCCTTGTGTTGTTTTTATGAAATTATGGAGAAAACAGAATGGAGTGAATTTTCTATTATACTTGAAGAACATGTAAAAAATAACCTAAACAGGTCACAACAAAATTGGAACCAATGTCCTACTGTTATGAATACGAACAGAACACAAAAGAACACGTGGTCCCAGATGCTTTGGTGTCTCTAAGAGTTAATAAAGGGCACCTGTAGGGAGGGGGCTACAAAGACCACCTCTGCTTTATGGATGAGATACGGCTTGCAATAAAAAATATTTCAATTTCCTGCTTTGAGAATGTTCACGGTGGCGGTGCTCTACCATGAACTCTTACGGCAAGGAATCTCAAAATTCGTCTGAGAGAGAAGCCAAGTGGCTTATTGGAATGTGAAGACTGATTTCCTGTATTACCTTTACATTTCTGCCATCTCACCTAGTACATTCCGAACCTGGCCTGTAAACTTTAAGCTTGGGAAATACATGGAATAATTAAAGAGACTGATTTGGCTGATGCATTGAAAATAAATACTACTACAAAATGAAATTGAATTTTGACTTTCAGAGCAATTTAACCATATCCTATACCCTCCCAAAGAAAACAATTCACTCATACCATCACCCTAGGCCTATTTAATGCAAGATAAACACACACCACAGGCTCAATCTCTCTCCTGGAACAGCGGCTTCCACTGCAGTGCTCCAATGACAAACATTACTGTACATTTGCTACATGGCAGACCTTGTATTAAGAGCTTCATAAAGTCTATCTTGCTTAACTGACGACTTAAGCAGTCCATGAGATGAGTCATGGCGATCTCCATTTTATGGACCAGGTTAAGCTACCTGCTCGAGGTTACGGAGGAAAAAAAAATGGAGAAGGAAGGATATATACCAAGATCATTGTAGCTCTAAAGACCATGCTTTTATCTTCCATGGCCCAATGTGCCATTAAAAAATACAAAAATTACATATACATTATATATATATGTATATATATATAACTTATATAAATTATGTGTTTATATATCCACATAAATAATATATAAATGTTATACATGTATATTTATAAATATACATAAATATATATAAAATATATAATATTTATATAATAACATAAAACAAAGGCAAATTCAATAGGTGAGCTAAGTTTCTTTTTATTTGGTGACAGGAAAAGGATTGTTCCTAAGATGTTGATGCTTATCTTAAAAATAATAAATTTAGAGAAATGTCAACTTTCATTTTGAAAAATTTCATAAAACTACTAAATAAGTAACATATATAATTATTACATGATATATATATATATATATAGAATAAAAAGCATTCATAGACTATTCAGAATCTTAGATTTGCTAGACCCTATTCAACAGCAATCTATATGTTTAGTTATCATGAGCCCCAGCAACCAAATACCAAAAAAAAAAAACCAACACAAACCCCCCAAAATGTCTGTTTTCATAAGAAAACAAATAGTTAACAAAAATTACAATAAAAATCAATTAGAAGTCTCAGGTTCCTCCATATAGTCTTATGAAGCAATTTTCCACTGCATGAACAAAAGTTATCAGTTATCATTGGATTTATGGATCTTCAAAGACTTAGTTATTTTATGTAGAAAAAATGACAACTAGTACATAGATAGAGATTTAAGAGGCAGGCAAGTTCAAAGTCAAACAGTCCCCAGAATTCAGGACCACAGATTATGAAGATAAATGTTAATCTCAGGCATCTCGCTTTCCTACGACCACTGGAATTAGCAGACCAATGCACTCTCTGCTCTAGCATAACATCTCTTATATCTTATATAACATCATATATATCTCATATCTTATATAACATCTCATATCTCAGATATAACTAATAACTAAGAGATGAGGAAACTCTGTAAAGATTTATATGGACTAAGTCATGGGTTAAATAGATTTGCTAAAATAAAATTAAGTTACTATTCTAGGAGACATCTGGAGTATCTGAAACTGACATATGTATCAAAAAAATCACTAATAAATCACTCAGTACTGGAAAAGCCAAGCCAAGCTTTCAGTGTTTATTTTTGTTATTATTCTTTTTTGGACTTCTTTGTGCCTGAAATGATTTTGAGACCAGCAAGAAGGCTCTGAAAGCTTCAGAAGCAAAAAGTGAGACAGGATTTAAGCTTAAAAGGTGTTATTTCAGAGGTAATAAATACAACTCCAAGTCATCCTATACTTTCTTAACAGTGATTATATACCAGCCTGCGTTTTTTCCTAATGAAAAGTCCTGTTTTTCAGAGGGACTGCCTTCGGGTGAAACCTCAGTATTCCATTCTACCTAGCTTTCTAGTTCAACTTGCTTTTATGTTTTCATCATGGCCAACAACTACAATTGCACGTTACATTCCAGATTTAAAGAATTTTAACTCTCCCCCCACTTGTTATTATTCCAAAATGGATCCAAGTATTATGGTCATTCCTCTTAAAAACAAAACAAAACAAAACAAAACAAACAAAAAACCCCAACTAATTATGTTCTGTCTTCTAGATCCATTAGCAGTTCTGTTTTAAAATGTAGGGTTTTTTTTTTTTTTTTTTGGTTGGGATGAGCACTGGGTGTTGTATGGAAACCAATTTGACAATAAATTTCATAAAAAATAAAATAAAATAAAAAATATAGGTTTTTGTTTTTGTTTTTTTTAAATATTCAAGTATGGTGAGGTCAACAGATCAGGAGAAAAATGCCATTGAAAAAAGACTGTTACTCACACACACTTCCCAAGAGGAGGCGACATGGCATGTCATTGAGGGGAGGAGGGCGGGGAAGCACCAGGGTGGGTCAGGAGGTAGAGGGCATGAGGGAAAATGTAGCCAGGAGTCTGGGTTCCTTGAGAAGGAATGGGTGAATCAGGGTAAGCAGGCTTAGATTCGGCTAGTTTGAACAGTTTTGGTAGGTTCTGGGGTACAGGGCTCTCCCTAGATGTCTGGTACCTAGACTTGGGGTGAGGAGGTAGATAGTGGGTCAGAGTGTAAGAGTCTGAAGAAGGTAGTTGGGGGATATGGGCTTTGAAGTGGTTGGTTTGACGATGGAAGGTGTGCCCAAAGGCTAGTCATTTGCTACCTCTAGAACTGGCTAACTCTTGGAGGGGGAGGTCTCCCTACAGTTAGTAAGGCCCCACATGTCAAAACACCATGATTAATGCTGTTACTAAAGACTTACTGTGGTCTTAGAAAACATACAGCAGACTCATGAATCCTATTTAATGTCTATTATGAAAACTTACAAGTATTTCTGCTAAACAGTACAAGAATTAGTAATACCTTCCTATATTTACCACAGAATGTTAACACCAAATAAGGGAATGGTTGACTTTAACCTGAGAGCTTTCCTCATTTACTCACTTACGGTTCCTTAAATCTGACTCTTCGTATGTTTTTTTCACACTCTAAATTGTGGACGCAAGCTGGCCAGTGATTGGCAAGTAAGTGCTGATACATATTTGTTGAATAAATGAATGAATGAATGAATGAATGAATGAACGAAGAATCTGAGAAAGGGCTAAAATTAATATTATCTATCTCTAATATATACAACATCCAGCACCTGGTATAGGCATCATAAATTGATATTATTATATGTAAATCAGTTTTTGAACAAATTATTTTTTAATTTGTTTCATAATCTGCCAAAAAAAAAAAAAAAAACCCGAACAAACAAAGAAACAAACAAAACCAGTGTTTGCCGCACAGTGTACTGAAAAGAGCACTATATCAGGAGCAAGAAAGGCTCCAGTTCCAAATGCCTGTCTCTCGCGTTACTTATATTGCGTTCTTCTAGAGTGCGAAGTCACACTCTTGAACCACACTGCATTATCTATCATTGATGAAACAAGATGGTATGATCGTTATGGTTCACTTTGCTTTTACGTTCCTGTGGTTCTATGAATTCGCTTTGTAAGACATGTTAGGTTCAAAGTTATAATAATTTGGCAATAAAAAAATACTCATCTTTACTACAGATCATTCCAAGGGAGTTTAATGGACAACACCATAGTTATGGGTCCGCATACACCCGGGTAATAAAACCAGAGGGAATGTTGTAGACGTAACCGAATTTGTGCTTACAAAATCCTGCTATCCTTAGTGTCAATGGATCTCTCCTAGGTGGCATGCTCAAAGAAGATTCTAAAAACCCCAAACAGGTACCCTCCGAGCAAACATTTAAAACTAAGACTTTACGCCTTTAAAGAGCTGGATAAAATTAAAGACCCCTCCCATTCCTAGGCATTCAGCAGCCATACGGTCCCTGGGGAGACTCTGAGGCAGAGGCAAGTCCAGACTTCCCCTTTGTTGTAGACTACAGGACGGAAAAGTCACATTACCTGGGACATTCTCTCGCGGTGCTTGGCCTCCAGCCTCTCTTTGGCTTTCTGGAAATGGGCATGTTCATTCTCATCTCCGGGTGTCTCAAGATATTTGTCCACGGCATCAGGTGTGCTGGCTGCTGTTGTAGGAACTAGAAGGCAGAAAGAAGGAGGTTTGAGAAGGGAAACGGTATCCAATCATTTCAAAGAAAGCCATTTTTTTCCCGTTTACTCCAAAACAAAGACTTTAGTAGAGAAGCACAGACAAGAAGTTAATGCTGTTTAAGAGAACACCATGAGACACTTCCCAGCACAGGACACCTTTCAAGGACAGGGTGAAGGAAAATTTATAAAACAGTCCATTTTGCAAGTGTAGCGTTATATTTAAATTTCTTTGCAAAACAAGCGTGCATAGAGTGAAACCAGTTGGTGTTTAACGCATTTTGTCCCAAATCCCGATGTCTTGCAAAATTAACTTTTGTAGTCTTGACAGTAAGATACGTTATCAATATCACAGCTTAGGATTCCTACAGAAACTGAACAAATCTCCAAGTCTATTGCAGAATAACGGCACCATAGAGTAAAAAGGTAAATTCTACGGCATTTTCAGATAGCTTGATTTCAAAGCCATCTTTTGGTGAGAGTGTTTGAAACACTACCCCAAACCCCGCAAACGTCAATAAATGCATTTTCAAAATCACAAAGGGACCTTTCTGCCTTCGCAAAATTTGACAAGAGCCGACCAATTCATTAGAGTTGTCACAAAGAAAGAAAGTGATTTCTACTTTGAATTCAACTAAAACTGCTAAGCAATATTACTGAGTTGCAACATATACCGCTAAATTATGTGGAAACATAAATACCCATAAAATTGAAGAGTACGATAAAACAAAACTATTTTAACTCATGAGCTGAGTGAATTGTAATGCCTAAACAAGCAATTTTCCAAAAGATTAGCAATGATTAGTGGGAATTCAGAGCACTTATGAGCATACTTAAAAAAAAAAAAAAAAAAAAAAAAAGAGGGGAGCCTGGGTGGCTCAGTCGGTTGGGTGTCCGACTTGGCTCAGGTCATGATCTCACGGTCCGTGGGTTCGAGCCCTGCGTCGAGGTCTGTGCTGACAGCTCAGAGCCTAGAACCTGCTTCGGATTCTGTCTCCCTCTCTCTCTGCCCCTGCCCTGCTTGTGTTCTGTCTCTCTCAAAAATAAACATTAAAAAATAATTTAAAAAAGAAACAAAGGAAAAAAAAAACGACTTTGATTTAAAGAATAGAGTATGTTCAACCAAAACAGTGAAATTAGGTGTTTTCACTATGTTTTTGGGTCAAATCAACTCAAGTGTTTTATTCAAAAGATTATTAAAATATCACCCATGTTCTAGGTACTACTCTTCAATGATTTTATCTAGTTGTTGACTTCTACATTTGAGATATAATATCCCAAAGAGTTAAATGAGAAGTATTTATGGCTAAATCATTTGGCAACTAAATTCTGAGATAAATGTCTTTTATACATGCTTTGAGAAAAAAACGCCTGGAATCTCCACAACCCAAAGGCTTCAAGATTTGAACCAAAACCAGAAGGCTTTTTTCGTTACATAATCAAACAATATCTTTAATTTTAAAGAGAAAATATCTGTTCAGATTTCGTCCCCTTTTTCTTTAATCAAGGTTTAAGAATTATTATTATTAACAAAAAAAAAGAGCAGTTTAGGTGTCTATATAGATGGCTGCTTTCAAGTGGAAGGAAGGGAAGTGGGGCATATTCCTGGAATTATTTTTCAAAACACTTTGTGTTCCCTCTTCGGCTGCCACCAGGGGATTCTGAGTCAATAGGTCTGGGACTGGCACAGGACGTACATATTAAAAAGCATCTGGTCCCATCTTCTGTGTGGTAGATGAGCGAGAACGTGTTTCAGCAGCGAACAGGGAAAGCGTTGGAATTAGGCACACCTTGATGCTCGTGTTTCTTAGACTGGCTGTGACCCAGGACAGGTAACGTGAGTCATCTATGTACCAGTTTCTTTATCTGTCAGCCAGCATGCTAGCTGCACTGGGAAAATGAGATGCCACCCCATGTGTGTTACACAGCCTGCACCCAGGGTGGCACCCAGGGTCCTTCACGTCAGTGCCCTCAGTCTCTTCCCTGGCATCACACATAATCCAAATCTTGGAGCGTAAACAAACCACAGAAAAAATGAGCTTTTATTTCACACACAGGACCACCACCCACAGGAAAAGCAGTAGGTATTTTTCTAAAAGATCTTCGGGGGGGGCGCCTGGGTGGCTCAGTCGGTTAAGCGTCCGACTTCGACTCAGGTCACGATCTCGCGGTCCGTGAGTTCGAGCCCCGCGTCCGGCTCTGGGCTGATGGTTCAGAGCCTGGAGCCTGCTTCGGATTCTGTGTCTCCCTCTCTCTCTGACCCTCCCCCGTTCATGTTCTGTCTCTCTCTGTCTCAAAAATAAATAAACGTTAAAAAAAATTAAAAAAAAAAAAAAGATCTTCGGTATAACCCACATAAAAGGCCCACAGATTATTGAAAATGAGTCCTTAATTTTTAACACTGAAAATCATTTTCAATTTAAAATCTTTTTTTAAAAGGAAATCAAAGGCAAGTATTTTTCTGCATAAATTCAAGCAAATCAATATGCAAGTATATTTTACTTCATCATTTTCCCCACTTGAAATGGAAGTGATGTTTAGCATGTTAAATTTGCTTCCCATGGTGTTAATCATTTTTTCATCTTTAAACTGGTATGGCTCAAGCGAGAACGAGTTAAAGTTCTTTTCAGCACAGTGCAATCTGGCAGAATGACAAAATTAGGCAAACAGTACTTTTCATTTTGAACACATGAAAATGTATAAATGTTTGAGGCTATTTTCACTGATCGAGATAGCCATCCGTTAAGTGTCAGAACCATAACTGGGGCGCCTGGGTGGCTCAGTCGGTTGAAAGTCCGACTCCGGCTCAGCTCACCATCTTATGGTTTGTGGGTTCAAGCCCCGCGTCGGGCTCTGTGCTGACAGCTCAGAGCCCGGAGCAGGTTTCGGATTCTGTGTCTCCCTCTCTCTCTGACCCTCCTCCACTCATGCTCTGTCTCTCTCTCTCTCTGTCAAAAATAAATAAACATTAAAAAAAGAAAAAGAAAAAAAAAAAAGAACCATAACAGCATCCTCTTCGAAAACTGGAATTATAAAAGTTACTACATAAGTAGGGGAAGTTCTCCATCCAATTTTTATGGTTGGCAAATTTTATGGTTTTCTCCAAGTCTTATGATTTGCAAATATTGTCTACTGTTTTATGGAAAGGAGATCAACACGAAAATCCGAGTCAGTATAATCGCATTATAGCCTATGTTAAAATGTAGCTTTGCAATATTAAGAATAAAAGAATCATAAAGAAATGAGCATGCAAGGTATATTTAATAGGATTAAGAATATTTCAAGTGTTAAACCTTCTTTTTAGGCACATGGAAATAAATACAAATACTGTATTACTGATTTATTCCATTGAACCCAGTATTTCCCTTTGAGTAAATCCTTGTAAGCGGCTCTTGTTATTTCCTTTAGTTAAGGACTTTAAAGGAAGCAGTCTCTCTTTTAATCTTTAAATCAAACACTGTAGCCATTCACACTAACCTTCCATTTCAATTAGTGTGAGTGAAACATTCCTGTATTCATACCAATGAGCAAACCAGATCACTGTACAGGCAAGGACAGAAGAATGATGGTACATCTTGATATGTGCAAATGAATTTACTATTTCATTATCACTACCCTGCAGCTGGTAGGGAGGAAGGGAAGAATGTTTTTAAGGAGGGGTTTGTACAGAGAGCTCGGCTTCTATTTCTCTAATATTCCCATGTCTAAAGACATGGTCACACGAGGAACAGCTGATGGTTTGTGATAAAGTCCACGGTAGGCCAGACACAGGATAACGAGGACAGTGTGGGCAGGGGCAGGAACCCTGTGCCCTTTCAAAAACGTGCTTCCTTTGGGAAAAGAGTGGTTTGAGGAACGACAGGGTATGTTACAGGCCACAAAGGAACGGGAAGCTGTATATCACGGGTCACTTAAAACATAGGTCATTAAAAAATATTTTTTAAGTTTATGTATTGTTAAAAGTTTTTTTAATGTTTATTCTTGAGAGAGAGAGAGAGAGGGAGAGAGAGAGAGAGACGCACAGTGTGAGCAGGGGAGGGGCAGAGAGAGAGGGAGACAGGAATTGGAAGCAGGCTCCAGACTCTGAACTGTCAGCACAGAGCCGGACGCGGGGCTTGAACTCACAAACTGTGTGAGATGATGACCTGTGCCGAAGTTGGACGTTCAACCGACTGAGCCAGCCAGGCGCATCTATTTATTTTTTGAGAGAGAGACAGAAATAGCATGAGAAGGGGCAGAGAGAGACAGGGAGAGAGAGAATCCCAAGCAGGCTCCATGCTGTCAGCACAGAGCCCCGATGTGGGGCTTGATCTCATGAAACTGCGAAATCACGACCTGAGTTGAAACCAAGAGTTGGATGCTTAACCGACTGAGCCACCCAGGCACGCCAAAACATAGGTCATTTCAACAATGAAGAAAGTAGAAGCAAACTGGACTTAGGACATTTACTTTTGTTGTGGTTTTATAAGCTAACATACAGCAGTCTGCCCTGTCCAGAGACCTCTGAGGCTCCTTAAAAATTGAGACACAGGCTCAGATATTTAAGTTGGCCAAATAATAATAGCCCACGTTCATTTGCTTCTACCACGCTAGGTGCTTTCCAGGTGTCCCCATTTAATACGTGGGGAGAATCAAAAATTACCCCATTGCATTTACTGTGCATTTAACACAGCTCCTCATATCCCCGACCCACAAACAGGTCTGAGTTGAAGATTAGGTAAACCATGAAAAGGCTTATAAAGTGAACCGTTAGAGCAGAAGAGGGTTAATCCCATCGATACGTCCAGGGCACTGGAAAGTATTTGCTTTTGTTATTGAACGACAATTGGCGAAAAATATGCTCTGCTAAGTTATCTGCAGACCCGTTTTCTAGCAAACAGCCGTTCCTGCCCTGAATGTTATCTGGCAAATGACCTCCAACCAACGTTGAGCAGAAGTAGGGTTATGAGACTGGGGCCAGGGGTGTGAAGCTGGATGATCTTTTAGCCTTCGGCCCCTGCTCTGTAGTGCTCATTCATGCCTTCTGCAAGCAAGCTCGCTGGGTATATTCCCCTTCCGCGGAAAACTGGACTTAAAATTCAGGGTCAAACGCCTTTAGCTCTGGGTTTTGACCTCTAGCCGCCAAATCATTAGTGGCACATGACACCGTCCTATGCGTGGGCTTCTAAACTGTCAAATGACCTTCGTCTTGATTTTCTTCGTGTCTCAAAACAGCCTTATAAACCATGGTAGGACATACACCTTTTCATACTAAGAATGGGTGTCTGAATGGAATACCAAATTAAAAAAAAAAACAAAAAAACGCTACAGGAAAGCAGTTCTACTTCACAGCACTTTACCGCCTCAAGGTGAACATTCTGCTTCCCCAAATCCAGCGCATTCTGGATGACTAATGCTTTCAATATGAACCTCATCCTGGCTTGTTTGCTACTCTGGGAGGTCAGAGGTATCTGAAAAGCCGAGACGGCGGCTCGGATGTAGACTGTGCCGCCTCGAGTGTGCCCGTTCATTCCTTTATCCCTCTGTTTCACAAAAATTACACCCCACACTAATGTGAGACGCACGGGACAAACCAATGAAGACAACAGAGACCGCTGTTCTTGGGGAATCATATTCTAGAGAGAGAAACCACCGCTTCAGGAGAAAAAAAAAAAAAAAGACAAAATTAAGACACGTTGTTAGAATGCGATTTCTATCATGGAGAAAAAAGAAAACTATAGCAGGGCTGGCAAGAATCAGGGGGTGCAGGGGAAGGGAGCTGGGGGTGGGTGAGAGACCACAGCAGGAAGGAGGTGGCCCGGCCGGGTCTAATCGAGGTGATGTTTAGACAAAGAATTGAAGCCCCACCTCCCTGTCAGCAGCTGCAAGAACGTAGCAGGCAGATGCAGAAACTAGCACAAAGGCCCTAAGAGGTGAGAGTGTCTGGAAAATTCCTGGACAAGCTAGGTCAGTGTGGCCAGAGCTGAAGAAGCAAGGGAGACAGTAAGTAGCGAAGAGGCAGAGAGGAAACGCTGGTCACATCAGGCGAAGCCTGCTACCCACCGTAAGGATGGCGAGGAGCCAATGGGAGTTGTTTTGAGAACGGGAAATATGTGATATGATGCTTTAAAAGGGCCACTCTAAGGGTGCCTGGGTGGCTCAGTCGGTTAAGCGGCTGACTTCAGTCAGGTCATGATCTCGCGGTTTGTGGGTTCGAGCCCCGTGTCGGGTTCTGTGCCGACAGCTCAGAGCCCAGAGCCTGCTATGGATTCTATGTCTCCCTCTCTCTCAAAAATAAATAAACATTAAAAAAGAAAAAAAAAAAAAAAAGGTCACTCTGTCTCTGCCAAGGGGCAAAGCAGAGGAAGGAGGTCTCTCAAGGGTAAAAGATAAAAATGAGGGTGGGTTGGAAAAGCAGCAGGAGACAGTGAGGCCTTCTCTTGGAAGGCTCTCCACCCCTCCTCCCAGACATAAGACGAATCACAGATTTGCTTTCTCATCACCTAAACCACAGGTAACCAGATACTAAGGGAGAAATTCTTTTCATGTGTATGTGTGTGTGTGTGTGTGTGTGCGCGTTCATTTCAGTTTTAATAATTTTGTACCAATGGGTGTCACAATATTCTCACTTCACGTTGATTGTAAACTCTCTTGGCACCTGTCGGAGCCTTTTTTTTTGGTGGATGGAGTCTGGCACACATCTGCTTTCAGTTTATTAATGACGCTTGGTGCTGCACCCTATGTTCCTGTAACAAAATACATCACCATCACTGGGGACACGATGCCAATGAAACACTTCCATTGCAGCATTTCCCCTGAGAAAAGGTTACAATTTTTAGGAAACTCACTTCCAAACGAGGGGAAAACTGGTATTATTTTTAGGATGTGGTAAAAGTCCCTCCCCTTGCCCGTTAGGAAGAAGCTCTGTATCAGGGACATGATCAAATTCAGCTAATAAATCAAAGTTGATGCTAAATTTTTAGTTCATTTTCGTTCTGACTATATAATCACTACGATGTACTCCATTTCATACCTAAGACGGCAAGAATGTAGAGTCAAAACACTGCAGACATCATGAAAAACTGCCTCCATCATTTTGACATTCACTTGTTTCCTCAATCTCTAGGAGACACATAATATAAAAAAAATTTTTTTTAATGTTTATTTATTTTTGGGAGACAGACCAAGTGCGAGCAGGAGGGGGGCAGAGAGAGAGGGAGACACAGAATCCGAAGCAGGCTCCGGGCTCTGAGCCATCAGCACAGAGCCCGACACGGGGCTCGAACCCACAAACTGTGAGATCATGACCTGAGCCGAAGTCGGACGCTTAACCGACTGAACCACCCAGGTGCCCCGTAGGGGATACATAGTTCTAGAGTCAAGAAGGGCTCAGGATGTTGAAGGAGGAATGACCCCACCTTCAAACAGTAACAACTCTGACGACCTACAAGCCAGAAGGCAGAATGTTTCCCCAAACAGAGGCCCGTGAATGGCATTTGGTCAATATACCAGTGTTAGATTCTAACAAGAAAGTCTGGTTAGTCTCCTTTCATCAGGAGAAAGGCAATTTATCTCCACAGCACTGACAACAGAAGATGAAAGTCAATAAAGACCTATTCCAGTCACTGCTTTATCGCTGAAAATACTCTTTGATCCAGTGCTGGCAACAGTGAGACTAGAAATGGCAGTGCTTCCTTCCTATGAGAGGTGGCAGTAAGGGTCCTTCACATACAGGTGAAACATGAACCTGAAAATTTAACCCCCAAACAAGGCAGAGCATGCAGATTGCCACCCTGACTTGAATGAAAAGAAAAAGGAAAAGTCCATTTCTCTCATTCCAAAATGACTTACTTAAATCCCAAACACATCCTAAACTCAAATATTTATCACACCCGCGAGGTCCAGGTGAGAGGGGCCGCTTGTGATGCGAAAACAGCTTGTGCGACCCTTAAATATCGTTTCAGACTCTTCTAAAAATGAAAAAGAAGAAAGGAACAAAGGCCCTTTCCCCGGCACGCCCCGGCTCCACGCTTGTTTTATAGGCAGTGCGATCATAGCTGGCCGACCCTGCATCGTGCCGACAGAAGGTAATAAAAATGTAATCTACGCCGTGTTTACTCTAGTCAAGCTACATTTCTTTTTTATGTCTTATGGACACGTACTGATGTGGGAATTGCGTCGATCTGTGAAAGGAGCGTGGAGGCATGAAGGCTGGCATTGTTTTTATTAATATCACAGTGCACCACAAAATTGGAGAGCAACCTCGAGTCTGCATCTGAAAACCACATGTGCAGCCACAGCCGTAGTAACTGGCATCTAGGCTGCCTTAACCTCCGGTTATTGTTTTCTGTCCATGTGTCGGAAGCCATTCTCAACTTCATTAACGGTGGATCATAAAGAGATTACCTGTCACAGTCACTCAACACTCCACAGATGAGTTCAAAGAGTCAAAATCTGCAATATTATCTACTTTCAAAGGAACTGTAGCAGTAAAAGGCAGATGGAGCTGTTAACCTCTACGGAGGTCTTAAGGATAAAACCAATTTCATTTTCCTCAGGCCGTCCACACCAGTCCTTCTCTACACTTGTATGTTTTAACGTTATATTGTTATTTAATCCTATCACACACCGAGGTCTCATCTCATCAATAAAACTGTCAAGTTATTGGAAGCAGGGAACTTGGTTTACTTTGTTGGTGTCCCTCAAAATACCCAGCTTAGCACCAGCACATCCTGAGCTCAGAAGTTAACGGCTTTATTAAATCAAAAGTTGGCATGCTGTTTTTTTTTTTTTTTTTTTTTTTTTGTAAATAATGTGTTACTGGAACACAGTTGTTATCTATTTGTTTACCTATTGTCTGTGGCTGTTTTCACAGCTGTAACTGCCAAGTTGAGTATGTATAACAGAGACCATATGGCCTGCAAAATCTCAAATATTGACTCTCTGGTCTTTTGTGGAAAAATTTTTGCCAAAACTTTTATTAAACTATCTACTTACTCTTCTTTGGAAATAGCTGGAGAATAGAGCATATATATATATATATATATATATATATATATGGTGAGCATTTTTTACTGTTCTGAGTAGATGAGCTTTTTTTTTTTTTTTTTTTTTTTAAATGCCAGTTTGCTGAGCAAATCAATTCCTGTCAATCTCAGGATCTCTCCCTCTGATAGCTTGGAGGAAAAAGCCATTTTTTATTCTGGTTATTTCTCAATACCAAAGATGTGGCTTCTCATGTGTCAATCTAATAGATTTTACTGCCACTGATGTTTTAATGGTTTTAATTGTTGTTAATAGTGCTTGGTAGTTTTAGAAAAATATCACAGTTCCATTAGTATTCGAGAATGTGCTAATGAGGACTAATATTTGCTTGTTGCCATCAGAAGAACATGTACAGTGTGATTAAGAACAATGGTTCAAGTCTGGCCAAACACCGAATGCCTGGGTGTTAGGACAGGATACGACAAATCGGCGGCAAAGGAGGCACATTCCATTCAAAGGGTGCACGGTGAGTTATCTGTGGTTTGCAAATTGTGAGCCACTGCGGCAGCTTTAGAACTTGGGGTGGTGATCTGGCCTGATTTGACGTCCTCATTATTTTTTTTTGAAGTTTGTTTATTTATTTAGAGAGAACATGCGTGTGTGAGCAGGGAAGGGGCAGAGAGAGAGAGGGAGAGAGAATCCCATTTATTTATTTAGGGAGAACATGCGTGTGTGAGCAGGGAAGGGGCAGAGAGGGAGGGAGACAGAATTCCAAGCGGGCTCTGCGCTGTCAGTGCAAAGCCCGAAGCGGGGCTCAAACTCATGAACCGTGAGATCATGACCTGCGCTAAAACCAAGAGTCAGATGCTTAGCAGAGGGAGCCACCCAGGCACCCTTGTCCTTGTTATTTTTATACACTCTGGCAGTGTATTAGTCTATTCTATGGTATCTTGGCCATTTTGATGTGAGGACAAAAATAATGTTTTTCCTTTCTGGATCCTGCATGAGGCCAGATCCAGCCTTTGCACAGACCCTAAGGCCATAAACACGATCCCGAAGAGCATCCTAGATGCCAAGTCATCTGTGTGGCAAGGCTGTGCGGCATCATGACAGATGGCTGTTCTCTAGCATATGCTGGGATTCTGTGAAACGAAGATGAAACACACAGAGGAGGAGGGGGTGGGGCAGGGGTTCGCTGGCCTGTTCTCTGCCTCCCCAGCAGCACTCGCGTCAGAGTAGAAAAACTGAGACCTCTAACTAAGACTACAGTCAGGGCAGCAACAGCGACTTCTACCCCAACTTGTTTGTACATACGGAGAGCAGGGATGCGGGTCTAACAGATTCAATTTTCACAAACGTCAACCGAGAATCGGAGGCTTCTGACCGACAACGCAGCAACATGCCCTCAGAGTTCATGCAAAGTGTGACTGTTTGCACCAGCCTGGTTGTATCTTTCCGTCAGCTGTGGGCTCACCGTTAGTCTAGATCAGGGGCTCTCAACTGGGGGTGACTTTGCCCGTCCCTGCTTCAGGGTACAATCTGGCAAAGTCTGGAGACAGTTTAAGTTCACACAGTTGGGATGCCGTTACTGGCAGCCAGCGGGTAGAGGGTGGGGATACTGCTAAACGTCCTCCATGCACAGGACAGCATCCGCAAGAATGAATTATCTAGCCCCAAATGTCAACAGTGTCAAGGTTGAGAGACTTGGGTTTATTTATTGTCTGTGCCACAACTCACTGCAAGAAAAGAGGAAAAGATGGGTCATTTGTCATTCTCTTTGGCCAGACCCTTTTGTGCAATCAGCTGACTAAATACGGGCACGATGCTCTGTGTGACATCAAATGCCATTAAGGAGTCATTCTGTTTGCCTTTTGAGATGCAATCTGATGGGAAGAACACTAGAAAAAAAATGATTCTCTCATTTGAAACAGAAACTAATCAATAGATATTTATATAGTACTTTCACTGTTGTTAGCAAACATTGCACTGGGCAGAATGAATGTGAACCTTCTGTGTTGTTCTAAACCCAAATGGGCAGACACAAAATAATGTCAGAAACAATTCAGGTCTCACCAGATACTTTTTTCAAACAGGAAAGGATTTTTTTTTTTAAAGGACTCAAATCCACAAGTTTATGAATAAAATGAAAGCTCTTAACCTCATCTCTCTCTCTACCTGTGGTTTAGTCTTATCTTCTATGAACAAAATAATAATAATAATAATAATAATAATAATAAATCAGTATTCCTTAAAATTGCAATGCTCAGAAGTGGTTTTTATGACAAAGATTTAACCTGATCATAACCCGCTTTGAAGAGGAAAAATATTGTACGTGTAATGTAGACCATCACACATCTTCTCCTTGTGTGCAATGTTTTTTGTTTTTTTAATTTTTTTTTTTTTAACATTTATTTATTTTTGAGACAGAGAGACAGAGCATGAACGGGGGAGGGGCAGAGAGAGAGGGAGACACAGAATCGGAAGCAGGCTCCAGGCTCTGAGCCATCAGCCCAGAGCCCAACGCGGGGCTCGAACTCACGGACCGCGAGATCATGACCTGAGCTGAAGTCGGACGCTTTAACCGACTGAGCCACCCAGGCGCCCCTCCTTGTGTGCAATGTTACATCAGTGTGACGGAGAAGCTTTTCCTATCTCCTTTCATATTTCTTATTTGGCTAGAAGCAACTCAAAATGAGAAACCCATCAAACAAACCACTCTGGGGAAAAGTGAGATCCTCCAGTAAAGCCTAGACTGGTGGAGAAGCCAAGTGCAAGCCCATCTTGCTAAATCCTATGGGCTTGCTCACCTTCTTTTTGGGCTCTTTTCCTCCGACTACATCCTGCCATCTGCATTTGACCTCCAGATGACCGTGAATCCTTTAAATCAGATGTGTAACTTTGCTATAAATAAGGAAGCATAGCTGCGCAGGCTATGAATAACTGGAAATTATATGCTTTCTCTAGTCTGTTTGTACCAGCACTGCAGATCACTTCACTCCCTGTGATGAATAGTCTCTGCAGGTAGACGAGAAAATATAGCCGCCAAAATCACTTCCCCTCCCAGAAAGGAAAGGTGTCATGATCCCAAATACACTGCAAGTAGTCGGAGAAAATTACTGGGAAAGAGAAAATTGCGAGAGATCTTCAAAGTCTATTTGGAAAATCTGAGGACACAGGTACTTCATGAAAATAAATTTATCAAGTCATGTTCATTTCTGTTAATTACTAAAAATGGAAAAATACAATTGTATGCTAACATGCTATGAAATGAAATATTTTTTATAAAAGGGGGGGAAGATATTTCATTTATTGATACGTGTTTTATTTAATGCATTTAGAAAAAATGTTTTTAATATTCTTCCTCTTTCTGTTATTTTCTGTATTCTTAAAATGCACTTTGAACTCCAAATACTAATTTTTCTAACGTAAAAAACAGAGCCCAATACTTGACCGTATGGAGTGTAAGTGCAGAGCCACGATACCATTTAGGTTTCAAAGCTGGTCCTGCCACGTTTGATGGCTCTCACAGCTTCATTTTCTCGTATGTATAAAGGAAATGAGGAAAATGCCCACAAAGTGTTCCTGAGAAAAATAAATGATCCATGAAAACACCGGGTAAATTGCAACCTGCCACAAAGATCAATATAGTATCAATCCTACAGTGTAATATCCAGTTTTCTCCAGTCCTGTGTGTCAACTCACTTGTAATACTTTCAATGTTGTTAGAAAAAATGCTTTGTCACAATCACAAAAATATGTGGACTATACTAGTGAAACTCCCACATCTTTCAAAAGTTATATATAGAGTGAATGAATGTGAATCTCATGGTGGCCATTAAAAAACCTTAATGGTCTATGATGAAATTGTAAGTTACATAATTCTCCAACTGTTATTTATCCCTTTTTTTAAAGGTAATTGGTTTCATCAATTTGGAGACCAGGTTTTTTAAGGATAACACAAATATATGCTCATTTTCATTATATATGAACACGAGCTGAAATCGTGTCTCTTTTTCTAGCAACTATAAGCATCAATAATGTGTGTGTGTGTGCATGTATCATCCTTAACCTAAAGAAGGATAAATTTATTTATGGATATAATCCACATTTTAATATAAGTACTTGTGGGGGCTCCTGGGTGGCTCAGACAGTTTAGCGTCTGACTTCAGCTTAGGTCACGATCTCACGGCTCATGAGGTCGAGCCCCATGTCGGGCTCTGTGCTGATAGCTCGGAACCTGGAGCCTGCTTCAGATTCTGTGCCTCCCTCTCTCTGTCCCTCCCCTCCTCACGCTCTGTCTCTCTCTCAAAAATAAACATTAAAAAAATAATAATAAATACCTGTGTGTTAACATTTTAAAACCAAGGTAGTCAGATACACCAAGTGAAATCAATCACAAAACACAGACATTCTAAGGTTGGATGATGATTTCTTTGGGAGAATCTTTCCACAACCTAATGATAAAACCTGAGGTCGGGCACTTTTGCCCTAGTAAGGTGCATTCAGGGAGAGGAAGAAGAGGTGGTTAGGGAATCTAAAGGTAGTCTTTCACTTCCTAAGGCTTAACATCTGCCTTACAACACATAAGTGAAGCCCGTGCATACACACTGGTCCGTGGAGTCAGCACCACGCATGTATATGATGTATTTTTCTGGGAAACGAGTCACTTATATTCATGGCCTCTTGTAAAGCTATGGCATCTTGACAGCTTTAGGAAATAGAATAGTGATGCCAAATAAAACACAGTAATGTTATACGTACGGTATGTAGCAGAATGACATGAAGCTGAAAAAAAATTTTTCATCAGAAATAGAAGTTGAGTCAATCCTTGTAGCCTGGCGTCTGAAGTTGTCTGGCAAAACTGGACACAGTTACGAGCAAAGCAATGGAAATACACATCTTATGGAAAGACAGGTGTTCGAGAAACACAGAACCATGCAAAGAAAGTGATGATGCTGGAGTTATACAGCCATGCACTGTACTATCTCCTCCTTCCCCCCAACCCCCTCCAGCGAACGACAACATACGTTTAACAGCATCTTGGGGAAGAGGTTCCTGGGTAGTCTTGAGTAAGCTTTGGGACACTATGGAGAAAATAAGAGAACATAACTAAAAACAAAAAATAGAAACATGGGCATGGTGGCTGAAACTTACAGGATTCCACTGACCAAAGGGAAAAACAAAAACAAAAACATTGGATTAAAAACTAAAACAAAACTGCACAAACACCTTCAGGCTTGGCCCCAGCTCAGGACCAAAGTAAACATAAATATATTTGCCCGATAATATCTCAGCGTGCTGGGTATTTTGTCTCCAATACCACTTGTAAGTAACATCCTGAGGATTTCCTGCTCCCATTCTCCCTCCTTAGTGTCAACCATCACCAGGTGCCAAGGATCCACTCCTTTCACCCATTCGTAGGGCAGCCTCCAGCTCTCATCTCGGGCCACATGTTGAGGCTTCCCTGTCCCCTTAGGTCTGTCCACCCTTCTGACTGACCTTAAGCCTCTCACATTTGCTTTCTTGATAAACTATTCTATAACCTCCTTACCCTGGAACTAAATACGGACTGCTTGGCTTATCCATTACACATTTGTGGGGAATCTCTGCCTTTTGCAAATCTTTCAGCAAAAGGTGTACCATCCAGGGCACCTCCAGAGGCTCCAAATGACCTGTGTTGCCCACTGTTCGCTCCCAGCCTGAGTCAAATCAGACTGATCAAATGGAGACTGTGTGCGTATAGGCCGCTGTCGTGTTTTGGTGGGGGGATCATTTCCAACTCGAGGCAAATTCCTCACTGCCGATAATTTTCAAAAACCCTTTCTTATTACATGCGTGCGCACACACATACAATTTATATTCCAAAAAATAAATCCACCTCAGGGAAATAGAGGAAAACAGTTTGGAAATGTGCCAAGAAATCTCCCTCAGCAGCTAAGCCAGTTAGAATCTCTGTAACAAAAGTTCTTTGTTCAAGAGGCTGCAGGCAACAGAATCCCCCATTGTGTTCCCGGTTACCTGACCTAATTAACTTCTTTGTTTGAAACTGAAGAAAGGAGTCCTTGCCGCAAGAAGCCACAATCATCCAATGGCGGCCAGGAAAGAGGCCCTTGGGGTTACCAATTCCTACACCTGTTCTCACACATGACAGAAATGGAGTCATCCCTCATACAGGAGACCAGTGGGAACTTTTCCATTAGGTTCCACTTAGATGCTCGGCTTCACAATAGAAGGTCTTAATGGCGAGGTCCTTTTGTTGTTTAGCTTAAGCCTAGGATCGCAGTGGAAAACAATGTATACTATCCCTAGGAATCCCAGGCAGGAAGTGGGAGCTATCGCCTGCCTAAGCACAAGGGAGAAAAGGCAGGAGTCTCTTAAACAAATACACAATTAATGAATTTAATCTTTAGTTTATCAAGGTGAGCAAATCTCCCTTGAGTGCTTCAAATGTCCTACTCACAAACAATAGTAAATAAATAAAATTATTTTAACTTTAACTTGGGACTTTAACTTGGGAGGCTGTTCACAGGAACAGAAGTCCCCTATGTCTGGCTCACTCCCTCCTGAGTATCACCTCTGTGGACAGAGTTTCATCTCCTATTTAAGTCATTATCACTCCGCGTCTCTCTCCCCCAGCGTTATGAAAAACTGAAAGTTCAAGAGAAAAGGCTGTGAAAATTATATTCCCTGAGTCTTTTGTCCTTCAAGGTTTCTAATGTTAAGTGAAGAGTTTTCTTCTATTTCCAAGAGAGGGCACGAAACATTGATACTGCAAGCGTCCGTGTGTGAGCTCAGAGGCCCCTGGGGCCCTTTCTGTCTTCTGGATTCGACGTGCGTATGCTCCATTCAAGCACATTCTCTGCGGCCGCAATAAAAGTCACACGTTACAAAACAGCTTAAAGGTGCTCATCACAGCAGTGCGCCTTTTGCCAGTGCAAACGAAGCCGCACCCGCCAGGCTTCCGGCGGGAAACCTTACTTGCACATGTACTGCACATGCATAGACCTGAACACGCATGTGCACAGACAAACACACAAGTATCCGTTTGCACAGACAGTCGAGAAGACAACACAGCGACTCCGGCGTGGCTTCAAGAGAGGCACTCGAGAGAAGTCCCTAGAGACCGCAAGACGGAGGCACCACAGCTGGGAAGGGAACACACCCGCGGCCATGCTTTATTAGAGAAAGACGGAGATGGGTGCTCGGGATCGAACATACGGGAGGAGACGCCGGGCAATTAGAGAAGTGGACAGAAACGTGGTTAGTGGCAGCGACAGACCCACTCCCAAGAACCAGGAAAACCAATCTGTTACGAAGAGCAGAGTCAGTGGCGAGAAAAGACGAGAGGTGGCCAGGCTCGGGGAAGGTCCACTTACTGACGCTGCCGCACACGGCCATGCAGTACTCCTCTGTGTCAAAGTTGTTTCGGTTCCCGCCACATCCGCCGTAAAAGAACGGGGCGCACTTGCCTTCGGTCACATCAAAGTACCAGCGGGAGATCATTGCGCGGCATGGCCCCGTCTCGGCTTGTTCAGAGCACACCTCTAATCAGAGGAGACGTGGGGAACCACATTTAGCATGAAAAGGCACCTGCTCGCTGTTCGCGTGCATGTTTACTTTTCTTACACCTTACTCATCCCCCCCACCCACCCGCCGGGGGTTGGTCACCGGGGCTGGGATT
Source organism: Panthera tigris (assembly GCF_018350195.1). NCBI lineage: Eukaryota > Metazoa > Chordata > Mammalia > Carnivora > Felidae > Panthera > Panthera tigris. The sequence continues at coordinate 18,476,913 of NC_056668.1, read as the reverse complement.
ATTGGGCGGCCTCTGCCAAACATGTACCGAGGACTTTAATCTCCAGCCAGGAGGTTAGAATTCCCTCTGAAACAAAGCAGTGCATTCTCATCTGGTTTAATGAGTGGCTCAGTAGGAATGAAAGGATTCCTGCTAGAACGTGAGCACATCTGGTAGCTGCTTTTAGATTGATAGCAAGTGCCCCAAAGGGTCTGCACGCGGAAACATTTCTTCCCGGTAAGAAACAAATTTCTCAAGGAACCTCCAGTCAGCTTTAAAGGTAAAAGGGTTGTGTCTGTTTACGATGCAAAGAACGTTGTCTTCTCATGAACATCTGACTGTTTTCCTTCACGAAGAACAGCCTTGACTCAAAGTATAAAATAATTATAAAGTATACAATAAATATTAAATTTCATTAAAAAATTATAAAGTATAAAATAAATATACTTCGAATGTGATCCAGTTTCCAGAGAACCAGCCTGTCCACTGACCATATTTGAAAACATATGTCAACATCTGTAAATGGGATTGACAGCCAGTTATATTAACTCTAGTAAAATATAATTTTTGATTTTTCATTAATCCGTCCCTTGGACAATAATGCCCCAAACAACAAAACAAAGTCAATCAATTCTGATTTGTTAACACACACCACGTATGCTCTTACATGAAAATATATCTTACCTGTCAGCATGCTTGGCCACCCTCCCCAAGATCAATTTCATGATCCTTGATTGATACAAGCGCAATAACTTATCTGATTCCATTTGTAAAGTTATCGTGAGTAGAATAGGAACCTTACCTCCCACGTATATTCCATTTTTTTAAAGGGAAAACAGTTCTCCCTCTGAGTTTATGTCTTGCCCTAGCTAGGCTTCTAGAGAGCCTGCTGATGCCTTAGCACACACAGATGTCTTGATTATTAATTTTACTGTCATACCAAGGAAAAGCATCCTTCTAAAAGATAAAAGTCATGCAGAGTTCAGAGCTTCCAAAGTAGGAATATTTAACAGACTGACCATTCACTCAAAGATAAAGATCGACAAGGTCTATGTAAAAGAGAACTACTATTTAACTTGCTTATACACACCACTTAAAGCTCTTTCCTATTGAGACAAAGAGGTGATAGCAAAACCAGAAGTTACCACCATCATGATGACGTCAACAGAGTAGGGAAGGACGGTCAGCACTGAGCTCAGAAGGTGGAGGTCAAACACTGTGCAGGAGAAACGCCAGCGTAACAGATATCTAAGGTGCTTCTGGCTCTCTTTAGGTGGTTTTCGGATGGAAATATCTGGCTCTGGGAGCATCAAGCTCCATGGCACCGTCACTAAGGTCTTCCCATTCAACTGCTGCTTTAAAAGTCCATCCTTGTGAAGCCATGATGTGTTTTCAATTTGATTTCTGCACAGAGCTCTCCTGTCTGATGAAAATCTGCCAATCCATTCACACAAGTTTCCCACCCCCTTGGCAATCTGATTTATCCCCCACAAATTAAAGAACTGGTATTCATACTTATAAAGGGTCAAACAGCTTCGGGAGGGGAGAGAGTCTGATCACCTCTGAGCTACTGACAAAGCAGCTTCTGGGCTACAGAGCTAAAAGCCACATGCCCCAGATGTGGGGTCCCTGGCAAACCACAGCCATTAAGCTGTCTCCACTCACGGACCTTAGTTTCTCTCCCTGTCAGTTGTAAGAAATACCTACAGGCTCTCTCTTCTGCATTCCCCTCACCAATCTGTACATGTTCATGTGACATGCTCTTTCTTTCTTGTTTCTAAGACATGACAGTATTCATCATTAACCTCTTCCTCAGGCTGTACTAATTCCAACAAGACTCCCAGACAACGGTGTCCTCTGAGCCTCCGTTGTGGTTGAAGCTGGCACTCGAATGCCTCTCCCCCATGGCATGACCCCAGGAGCATAGGCAACAAAACTCATCACGGCTCTGTAACTCATAGCTATCCTCCCATTTTAGACCTCTTAAGAGTACCAAAATGTGTCTTCTTGTACTTGTCTGCCACAGACCCCCCCCCCCCTCCCCATCACAGCTATGCAGGGGCAGGAGACCTGTTTTTACGGAATCTCCTTATGTTCTAAATGCAAATGATAAGTTTAGAATAGCTACTCTTCAGCTTCATTTGTCCTTGCAATTCTAAACATCGCTCTAGGGTGCAACTTTGTGAGCCTAAGTTATTACAACACATCTCATATTCTGTTGAAGAATAAAGTGGCCACATCTGTGTTGAACTCTTCTAAGAAAAATTTTAGAAAGTCAACGTACTAGAAAAACAATTATTTTTTAAGAGTGTGTTTTTTGCAACAATAGATACACGTACTTTCTTTTTTTTCTTTTTAACGTTTATTTTTGAGAGAGAGACAGAGACAGAGCGCAAGCAGGGGAGGGGCAGAGGGAAACACACAATCCAAAGCAGGCTCCAGGCTCTGAGCTGTTAGCATAGAGCCCATCGTGGGGCTCAAATTCACAAACTGTGAGATCATGACTTGAGCTAAAGTCGGATGCTTAACTGACTGGGCCACCCAGGCGCCCCGGTATATGTACTTTTAATTAAAAGGAGATTTTATAATGTGCCTGCAATTAGCAAGTAGTTATCAGAAAACCTGCCCAACAGAAAATAATTCTGATCAGGGCAATAAATGACTGGGTATTTATTATATAGTAATCATATTTTATTAAATAGAGACATATAGATACAGGTAAGCAAGGCTGAATGAACGTCTTATTAGAAATCTCACTTAAGCCCCAAATACGGGTTGGACCAGATAAGCAAATGATGGGAACAGCTGTGCGAGGTAATGAACTCACGGACTCAGTATGAAATGACGGGTGTCATGGAAGTCTCTACAAGGTATCTGTGGTTGACCGGCCCTTTACCAAATTATGTCGATTCTCTGAGGCTACCCAATACACCTGTCACTCCATTTACACCTGACCCAATTCTCACATCTCTCCATGAGGAGAGAGTATTTTTATAAAATGCCACCACCTCAAGGCGATCCATTTGTAAGTATTTAGACCCATCAGTCTTCTCGTGGTGACGTGCTGGCAAGCATTCACAAGAGGGCACCACTGGGACTTTTCCCGAGTCCTTTGTTTCCACTTTGTTATGGGAATAAACCTGTTTTTCACTAAGCTGTGTAGAAGTGCAACACAGTATTACAAGAAGCTCCAAACTCCGAATAAGATAAGATGCCGTGTCCTCTGCTGGAAACAAGGCAAAGCGATTATTCTCACTGACAGGAATGGCAGGGTATGCTGGGAAACTGGTTATCTCCAGTGGGGGGTGGGGGAGTGTGATTTATAATGTTCAATGATGTCCACGGTGTAAACAGTCCCGCCATGGGTATTTCAAGCTACCAGTGGCTGTGGCTCACCAGATTCCTGTACCCTTGAATTATCTTTTACAGGCTAGCAGTTGTCCACACCACACCAATGAGAGGAAAGAAGGGCACAAGTGATACTCATCACAGGTACATGGAGGAAGATAGTAAGACTCTTCTAATTTGCTTGGTCTTTGAAAGCTGAATTTTTACAAAGCTGCTCAGCGGGAAGACACATCAGGGTTCTTTCACACTTTGCATGAAAGAGAAAGATAAGGATAGTTTTCCCTTTCCGTTTCTTATTCCCTGTCTCAATCTCCTACAACTGCAAAGGACGGGGGGCATGAATTGCTACTAGAAACTATCCCTCGAAGTGCCGTCCATGATCCGCTGGGCCAGCATACCCGGGACTCGGGATCCACTCCAGAACCCTGTCTCCGAATCCACGTGTAGCAAATGCCTCAGTGACCCAAATGGACGTTAATGTTTGAGAAAGCAGCGTGATCCACCCTACACCTCTTATGAGCCGTTGAAATGTCAAAGCCAGATATGTAAGACCCAATCACTTTCCAAAATGACCAAGAGGGGAAGGATCAGTAAAAGGCAGCGTAGGTTTTGGCTTACAAAAAGAAGTCCACATCTATTTGGGAGAAGAGGAATAGGACATATTTTAGTAGAGCTGTAAAATTCAAATATGCTGTATCTCAAAAACTTAAATATGTTAGAGATACATATTTCTTTGACAGAGTTTAATACGTGTGCCTTAAATCCAATACTGAGATAATAACTACCATACTTACATTTAAGTCTATGAGAACTTACACTTCTCCGAAATCTGAATGGAAGTGATGTTCTTGGAACATGCCAGAACACCAGAAATATCACAGCTATTATTTTTATTTAGACAAATAAAGACACAACGAAGGAGACTTGAAATTTACTTTCTTTGTAGCACCTCTCCTTAAAGAAAGGGTTATTATGTAGGCGTTGTTCTTCCTACAAGAAGGATGCTCCAGGATAAGCGAGGCAGAGGTTGGAGGATGGTCCTGCTGTTTCAGGCTCTTTTCTGGAGGAGACTGAGCGTGTCCACCTTGCCATTTTAGCTGGTCTCTTGTCACAGAGCCCAGCAGGAAGGCTGGGCAGCCTCCAGCTGAGAACACGTGTCTCTGATTGCTACCCACCCATTTGCGATTTTAAAACAGTGCACCAGGGGAGAGCAAACTGCTTTTGGAAGAATATAAAACAAAGTGAGGAAGGCAGTTTTTCTCCATCTCTCACTGCCTATATGGCAAATGTGCATACGTAGTATTTAAAAAATATTTTGTGACTTGTCTCTAAGCTATGAAACTACACTACATCTCAAATATCTGTTTTCACCTTATAAATGAATATTTACCCTCTTTGTTTTAGCATAGGTTTTGTTTGCTTATTCTGCACCGACTACCTACGGATGTGCAAAGTGCCGAGCAAAGGGTTACGGCTGGCATCAAGACGAGACACGATACTGCAGGGGAGTTTCTCTGCTCAGATAGATTTAACGCTGGGCATCACTGTAGATCTCAGTAGCACAGCCCAGTGGTCTGCAACCAGAGAGGATCTGTCCCCAACCATCCCCTCCCACGACACATCCAGCAATGCCTAGAGACAGTTGGAGCTGTCACAGCTGGGGGGTGTTACTGGTACCAGGTGGGAGGGATGGTGCTACTGAACATCCTAAAATGAGCAGAAGAGTACCAACAAAGAACCATCGGGCCCCAAACACTGTTAATGCTGTGGCTGAAAAGCCCTGCCTCAGTCCAACCTACTACCAGAAGATTTCACGTGGCATTTTAGTAATTGTGCCCAATCCTGAGACTGGGGGGGATAATAAGCAACAGTCACTGACACCTCACAAATCTGGCCTAACAACCGGCATTGAATTTCAGGACAGGGGCGCCTGGGTGGCTCAGTCGGGTAAGCATCTGACTCTTGACATCGGCTCAGGTCATGATCTCACAGTTCATGAGTTCGAGCCCCATGTGGGGCTCTGCACTGACAGTGTGGAACCTGCTTGGGATTCTGTCTCTCTCTCTCTCTCTGCCCCTTCCCTGCTTGTGCGCGCGCTCTCTCTCAAAATAAATAAATAAACTTAAAAAACAATTCCAGGGCCACCTGGGTGGCTCGGTTGGTTAAGCGTCGGACTTCGGCTCAGGTCATGATCTTGCGGTTTGTGGGTTCGGGCCCCGCATTGGTCCCTGTGCTGACAGCTTGGAGCCTGGAGCCTGCTTCGGGTCTGTGTCTCTCTCTCTCTCTGCCCCTTCCCCGTTCACGCTCTGTGTCTCTCTCAAAAATAAGTAAATATTTTAAAAAACCCCAAAAACTTAAAAAAAAAAAATTCCAGAACGGATTTAGTCATGAGACTGCCCAGCAAGGGCTTTCTATGCTTCTAGCATGAAACATTAGGAATTCGAGCTTGCATGCAAGAACACAAAATTTCTGTCCCTAGTCTGTGATACTTTCATATGTTTCAAGAACATAAATAAATTCAAGAAAAAGAGAGATAACCCTGTCCTCACAGTTAAATACCTGAACAGTCTTACCATTATAAACTAAACACAGTGCAGCTTTACCAGTCTTCTGTTCAAAACTCCTTTTTCCATTTCAAGAGTCTCTTAATTTTCATATTTTTACTTATTTTTTTTTTAACATTTACTGACTTATTTTTTTAGTCATCTTTACACCCAATATGGGGCTCGAAATCACCACCCGAGATTAAGAGTCACATGCTTTTCAGAGCAAGCCAGCCAGGTGCCCCAGGAGTCTCTTACTTTTTAAAATGTGGGCTTTTTTTTGCTGTCTGGAAGGCTGAAGGGTTTTCCTGAATATCAGCCTCACCTCACCTTGATTTCTCACACTTTTAACAAAATCCTAACAGGTCAGACGTTGGAAGGGTGGCTGGAAACCAGCAATGAAGTGTCAGAAGGGCAAAATGGTTCATGGTTGAGAGAAAGAGGTGTAACCCACCCTGCTTACAAAGTCCAGAAAGCATCTGTCTACAAGGGAAGTACAGATTTCCATGAAAACCCCCAATTCTGGGATCTGCCGGTGGAATCTGAGACCCTCCTCAGGGAGGTGTATGGAAAGGCAGTGCCTCTGGAAACGACATGGTGTTTAAATGAAGTTTCCTCTCATTTGCTGGATTTCTTTTATTAGGGTTGATTTTTAAAAAAAATGTTTATTTTGGGAGCGAGCGAGCGAGCAGGGACTGAAGGAGAGGGACAGAATGAATCCCAAGCAGGCTCTCATGCTCAGTGTGGAGGCTGACATGGGACTCAAACTCACCAACTGTGAGATCATGACCTGAGCCAAAGAATCGGACGCTTAACCGACTGAGCCACCCAGGTGCCCCTTGATTTTTTTAATTGCAAACTTCACGTTGTGGAGATATATGCAATTGTTGTATCTGAGGCATTTGTATATTTTTTGAACAGCAACTGATTTGGGCAAAACATGAGAAAGATCAGGTTTCTGGATTTTAACTGAACTAGAATGAAAATATTTATTTTTAATAGAGTTAAACATAATTGCATTAAAATACCTTTGGCTTATTATGTCCATTATTCTAACATTGAATCTTTTTTTTTTAAAGTTCATTTGTTTACTTTTTAAAAAAAAATTTTTTTTAACGTTTATTTATTTTTGAGACAGAGAGAGACAGAGCATGAACGGGGGAGGGGCAGAGAGAGAGGGAGACACAGAATCGGAAGCAGGCTCCAGGCTCTGAGCCGTCAGCCCAGAGCCCGACGCGGGACTCGAACCCACGGACCGCGAGATCATGACCTGAGCTGAAGTTGGACGCTTAACTGACTGCGCCACCCAGGCGCCCCTCATTTGTTTACTTTTGAGAGAGAGAGAGAGAGAGAGGGAGAGAGAGAGAAAGAGATGGAGGGAGGGAGGGCACGCATGAGCGGGGGAGGGGTAGAGAGAGAATCTCAGGCAGACTCCGTGCTGATAAGTACAGAGTCTGATGCAGGGCTTGAACTCACAAATCGTGAGCTTATGACCTGAGCTGAAATCAAGAGTCAGATGCTTAACTGACCGAGCCGCCCAGGCGCCCCTCTGACATGGCGTCTTTATACACACAGGGTAGAAATGGAAGAAGGAAAGTGCTGGCCATGAGCACTACTAGTCCTGTGAAATACCAAGCAAAATGAAGTTCAAAAACATTTCCTATGTGAGTATACTAAGACCACTGAATTCTGCACTTTACGATTAGGCAAATCATATCTCAATAAATTTGTTATTAAAAAATAGAAAGTTATGTCTGCACACACACACAATTTTTTATATGACTGTGTTCCTCACTGTCACATTTTAACCAAACTACCTGACTGGGCTCTCTGAATCAGGACTATCAAGCAATATGGAAAGAAGGTGTCAAAGCCATGCTTCCCTCTGCCTCTATCAAAGGATATACCAAATACCTCAAAATCAATGGCTGCCATGCCATGGGCACAAAATAACAGGCTGCCACTTGTCACATCTATGGCCCAGGGCCAACACGGGTTCTCTTGACATCGTTAGGAAGGATGCTACGTTCTGGTCCGGGAACAGGGGTGGATCTTGCTTGCCCTTAGTCATTAACACTGAGGTAAAGGCTTCCAGGAAAGGGAGGAGTCGTTATCCCTTTGCCTTGTTCCCAAATACAAACTGGAGCTTTATTTTCAGTTTTGGGCAGCACGCTGCCACGAGGCTTCCGACAAGAGTATGTGAACACATTTTCATGTGTGCCAGTTCGGTTCAGTTTTCCCCCAAATTCTGTGAAAAGTTAAATGTGAGTGAGTTAAATGTGAGGGTTGATGCTGGTACAACATACAGCAGTAAATCACATCGCGCTACTCCCAGGTTAATGGCTACGAGAGGGAGAAGAAAGATTTTATAATTCTGTGGCGTTCGGCCATCTAGCCCAAGGCAAGCAACACGAGATCAAACTTTTTAACCTCATCAGTCTGCGATGCTTAAAGAGCTACCTGTATCTGTGTCTTGGTCCATTTAATAGATGAACTTCCAAGAGGTTCAAAATACCCGCAAGAAGCGAAACACTATCTTGAAATGCAGTAGCATTTAATAGTATCTGGGTTTAATCGTCACCTAGACATAAACTTTAACTGCAGGTATTTTAATATACAATGTATATTCCTAAAAACTATTTTAAACAAGGGCAGCTGGGTGGCTCAGTCAGTTAAGCGGCCAACGTTCGATCTCGGCTCAGGTCATGATCTCACGGTTTGTGGGTTCAAGCCCCGCATTAGGCTCGGTGCTGACAGCATGGAGGCTGCTTGGGATCCTCTTTCCTCTCTCTCCTTGCCCCTCCTCCACGCTTGCTCTCTCTCTCACTCTCTCGAAATAAACAAAACAAAAAAATCTTAAAATTTTAACCAAGAAACTGAGTTTAAGTTGCTCGTTATTCTTAACATATATCTATGAATACCACCTCTATTATACCGATAGATGTGGATGTATCACATTTATGTTTTTTATTATTAAAAAACCAGTCTGTTGGTTTACCTTGGTCATTCCTAATTAGTAGTAAACATTAGTTCTCTGAAAAATCAGAATAATGCTTATAATCAAGACAGCTATAGCACTTTGGGTTAATTGAACCCTTACTGTCTACCAGAACTGTGCTAAATGTTGCTCATAGATTGTATTTCATTGAATCTTCCCAAAACAATTAAAATGACGTACAGAAGCAGCGTGACTTACAGATTCCCTGACTGATACAAATCTACATGGTTAGGTGGTAGAACTGGGATTTGATTCTGGGCAGCCTGTGCTGTTTCAATTTGTTTAAATAAGTTTTATTTATTTTGAGAGAGAGAGAGAGACAGAGACAGAGTGCGTGCACGCAAGCGTGAACAGGTGAGGGGCAGAGAAAGAGGGAGAGAGAGAGAATCCCAAACAGGTTCCCCACTGTCAGCATGGAGCCCGACGCAGGGCTCGAACTCATGAACCGTGAGATCGTGACCTGAGCTGAAACCAAGAGATGCATAACCGACTGAGCCCCCCCCCCCCAGGTGCCCGAAGGCAGCCTGTGTTTCTAAAAGAAACCAAATACTTACAATGTGCCAGGCATTATAGTAAATGCTCAACATGGATTGTCCAAAGTAATTTGTTCAACACACATGGAACGTCCTATCAGTGTCTATACCATACCCATGAAAATAGACTCACATGTTACTTAACCAGCCCAAGGCCACGAAATCATTAAAAATTCTCTATTAAACACCATAGCAGTCTGCCACTAAACTTAATAAAACTACCTTAATGAAAGTAGTATTTGAAATAAAAAAAACTCCCTCATACTTTTCTAATAACCAGTTTCTTCAGTTTTCTGTAAGGACCCAGACAGTAAACACTTCCAGTTTAGAAGGCCATATGGCGTTTTCTTGCAAATATTCACCTGTAGCATGAAAGCAGCTACAGACAGTATATAAACAAAGGGGATTGGCTGTGCCCTAAGAAAACCTTTGTATTAGGAAATAGGTAACTGGCCATATGGCCCCATGGTCATAGTTTGCTGATCCCTGATTATTATTATTATTATTATTACTTATCACAGTGTTTTTTGTTATTTTTAAAATATTTTTATGTTTATTTATTTAGAGAGAGAAAGAGAGAACAAGTGGGGGAGGGGCAGAGAGAGACAGAGAATCACAAGCAGGCTGGGAAGTGTCAGCACAGAACCTGACTCGGGACCTGATCTCACCGAGCTCGTGACCTAAGCCCAGATCAGGAGTTCAATGCCTAACCAACTGAGCCACCCGGGTGCCCCGATTATTATTATTAGTATCTAAATAATAATTCTAAAATTTAGGAAGCGTTCCATGTGAAATATTATAGGATGAATACAGGACTACAGAAAAGGGATCCACATCTACCAGGGAGTACAGGTTAAACTGAAATAGTATTTGTAAACAAGAGGAAAAGGAAAAAGAAAATTTTGACATTAATGTAGTAGAAATACCCTGGTCCACTTGGATCTCAGTGTTGCCTTCATGCCTCTCACCTTTGTGACCATGGGCAATTAAAAAAATTTTTTTTTCTAGGCCTTAGTTGTCTTAGTTGTAAATGGAGAAATGAGATTTCTACCACACAGCACTGTCACAAGGATTAAAAGATAGAAACAATTGCTTTTTAAAAAATTTTTTTTTAATGTTTATTTATTTTTGAGAGAGACAGAGAGAGAGAGAGAGGGGAAGGGCCAGAGAGAGAGGGAGACACAGAATCTGAAGCAGGCTTCAGGCTCCGAGCTGTCTGCACAGAGCCCGATGCGGGGCTTGAACTCACGAACTGTGAGATCATGACCTGAGCCGAAGTCGGACGCTTAACTGACTGAGCCACCCAGGTGCCCTGAAACAATTGCTTTTTTAAAGTTTATTTATTTATTTTGAGAGAGAGAGAGAGTGAGCGTGTTGAGGGAAGCGGCAGAGAGAGGGGGAGGGAGGGAGGGAGAGAGGGAGGGAGGGAGAGAGGGAGGGAGGGAGAGAGGGAGAGGGAGAGGGAGGGAGAGGGAGAGGGAGAGGGAGGGAGGGAGAGAGAGAGAGAGAGAGAGAGAGAGAGAAAGAGAATCCCAAGCAGGCTCCATGCTCTGTCAGGGCAGAGCCTGATGTGGGGCTCGTGGGATCATGACCTGAGCTGAAATCTACAGTCAGACACTTAACCAACTGAGCCACGCAGGTGCCCCTATAATACCAATGCCCAACCAGTTTAGAATCCATGAGTGAGTCAGAAATCGCCCTGACGTCTTGGGTTCATGAAGTGTTATTCCTTCTCAGATCAAAGAAAATTAGGAGCAAGAGTCTAAATATACTGTGGTTTCACTCAAATTGGTATTGGCTTATTCCACTGGATCAATATCCAAGTTTTCCTTAAGCACCTAAACCAATAAATCCTAAAGCCAGATGGATACGGTAGTGTGTTCACTTTTTCCTCTGGAATTGCTAACAGAGTTAGAACTGACATCTTCCACTTCAGCATCATTGATTCTAATACAAAATAGCTGAAAATTTGATGACCATGTCGAAGCGTCTTAGACTTTCCTTCCCCCTACTTATTTCTTTCAAATTTAAACAGGTTACAAAGGGATTGAGTTTTTGTTACGAAGCACGTTAAGGAATCGTATTAGTAGCAGTATGTTGGTAATGAAGAAACAGTTTTCTTATTAAGTATAGGTGTGAATCACATTTTCTCTCAGGCACTGAAACATTACCAGTGACAACTATATTGTGAGCCTCTTTTCAATATCTCTTCCTTGCAAGTCACTTGTGGTTTTTATTTTCAGCACAGGAGCTGGGCTACTTTTAAGCAGAGTTGTACAAAGTCAGCCATCACGTATGGCATTACCGTTGTTCTTCCTCAGGGAAGAACCATAACTCACCTACACCAGTGACCAGGAGGGAATGAGCTCTCTGCAGCTGGCCCCTTTAACATTAACCGTTTAAACTTCTACTTCTTTGTTGGAGTTAGCTGGGAATTCAGCAAACTCTCTGACATGGACCCAATACACCAAAAAAAGTCTCTTGCTTGGAGATTTAAAACCAATCATTTAATCGTCTTTGTCTTCCTACAGAAAATATTGCAACCTACGTCCCCCTCTGGTTTGATCTTAGCTAATAACGCTACATCGAGAGAAAACCTCAGGCAAAAGATCTGGACTTGTTCAGAACATAACAAGACCCCATTATCTCAAGAGACTTCTCTCTCTTATTCAGAACATAATAAGACCGTATTATCTCAAGGGAATTCTGTTGGTTTGGAATATCGGCAAAAGTTTACGTGGTATTTTCTCATTACACTGCATTCATTGTGTTACTCCCTGTTCCCCTATCTCCTCACGGCAGCAACATCACAACAAAATCCCTTCACTGTTTCTACCAGAAAATTTCTCCGCACGTGGCAGAAGTGATCCCCGTCAGCTCATGCTCATGCTTGCCGGCCTGGCACTGAAGGTCTCCACATTTTAGCCCCAACCGAATTCCCCGTAACTCTCTTATCTAAGACATCTGCTCTAGTTTAAATCAGACTACCCTTGTCTCCCAGACTTGCCATGTACCCTCCCGGGGCAAATCTGTTTTGCTATCCCCACGGACTCTAAGGTACGCTAAAATAAAATCCGTTGGTAGCGCTGCCATGAGCCTTTCCACTTCCATCTCCTTCCATAGATCCTTCTCTGATCAATCTCTTACTCTTTGAAGTAGGTTCTGGGCTCCTGCTTTTTAACACAGATGACTCTCTGTGTTTCTTTGATGTAAATTTCCTACGAGATTTTAACATCCATGAGGGCCGGCTATCCCGTGTGTTCTCATCCTATGATTCACCAAGCCCAGCAAAATGGCTTGTACCCAAAAGGCACCCCCCCAAAAACCAATGTTGAGTAGACGGACATTATTATGTAAATAGCTACCCTGGTGGAGACCCCGAAAAAGTCAGAGTCACTGCAGAATACTAACTGCAGTAATTTGTAGTCTTCTTAGGTTTCAAGAAGAGAAGCTCCGAAAAAATCCCTCTTTTCTTTTCTAGGAAAAGAGAAGCTAACAAGTTCATTTAGTCAGTCTGCCACAGGTGATCCTAAGAGGTACACGAAGAACATTCCAGGAAAGGATGTCTGGAGTTTTGAGAAAGCAGCGGCTCAAATAAAACCTGCATTTACTTAAATATAGATCTACTTACAGAAGCTCTTATGTGCTAAATATAATAAGAAGTTATCATTAAGCAGAGAATGATAAAGTTAAGCAATCTATTTTCTGCTACATTTTTTAAAGAATATGTGACTCTTTCAATGAATTTTCAGTTAAGTCTGAGTGTTTTATTTAAAGAAATTTTTTTTTAATGTTTACTTATTTTTGAGAGAGACAGAGTGTGAGGGAAGAGGCAGACAGAGAGGGAGACACAGAATCCCGAAGCAGGCTCCAGGCTCTGAGCTGTCAGAACACAGCCCGACGCGGGGTTTGAACTCGTGAACCCTGAGATCATGACCTGAGCCGAAGTCGGCGCTTAACTGACTAAGCCGCCCAGGCGCCCCAGAATAATGTCAGTCTTTCTTAAAAGCTACAAGGTAAAGAAACCCAGAGCTTCAAAAACACTATTTTAAGTGAAAGAAGCCAGACACAAAAGAGCATGTATGATCCCACTTACATTAAATGTCTAGAAAAAGCAAATCTGTAGAGACGTAAAGTACATTGGTTGTTGCTGGGGGCTGGCGGTGACAGCAAGGATTAACTGAATGGGTGTGAGGGATCTTATCGGGATGATGACAATGTTCTAAGACTGGATTATGAGGGTGGTTGCTTAATTTGGTAAATTTATTAAAGCCACTGAATTATACACTAATACACTTAAAATGAGTGAATTTTATATGTAAATTATATGTAAATTAAAGATAATTTGCAGTGAAGGAAAGAAGATATTACAGCGGTCATTAGGAATCTACTTAAGGCAGAGAAACTAACCCATTTTAAGCTCCAATTTAACAACAGCGCTAAACTCATTTTACCTTAATAAAAAGTGAGAGGAAAACTTACAATATTGTAGCATTTGTGGCGGACTTTAAAAGTATTTGAATACATTAAAACTCCATCCATCCATAGTCACTGGATCTCATTCTAGGACCATCTTTCACTATTTGCAAAACAAAGGCATCCCCTTTAAGAAACACAACCCTACAATTCACTAGTTGCTATCATGGCATTTGGTTGTTCAGTGTAAACTCAACCCTTGCTTTCGTTTCAGGGAGACAAAAAAGGAAGTCTGTTAGTTCATTCGTGTCACAACATTCTTAATAGGAGCATTAATTAAGTACCAAAAAAGAAAGTCTTAAGATATTAACACAACATCTATCTCTCAAAGAAGGCCCTGTGCCACCTCCCCCAGTAAAACAGTGTAAAGACAACACAAAAATCATCCCCGTTACATTTCACAGCCACAAGTAATGTGATACCCCACCAAAAGTTGTCGTTCAATGGCATTTACTTCCAACTACTCACTCGCCTAAGATTTATCTAGAAGTTTCTACAAAGCAGGCACTCTGCATGATAAGTAAAAGCCAGTCCTTGCCCTCGAGATGCTCATAGTTCAAGTGGTGAAAGAGACAACAGGTAATAAGACCGTATTAAACACCCACTGCCAGGGACGTGCCAACCAGGTCACCTAACTCAGCCTCAGCCGAGTGAGATCGCACCTGGTCGGCTGGAGTTTTGCACAACAAGCTGGCATGTGCCAAGCGGAACAGTGCGTGTCACTGGGACTTGACATCATTTGAAATGAATTGTTGGACTGCTGGTTAAGCCAAAGAGAGCTTCACAAGCGTTAAGACCTGTAATCGTGCATCTTATTTTTGGTTGGGGACGGCGGTGGTGCTAGGCTGGGGAGCGGGCACGAGGCTTTCCTTTTCCCTGACGGAGGAAATCCCAACAAACAGCGCATTACCTCGCACCACCTCTTCCACAGACTCCGTGGTGGTGGTGGTGGTCGTGGCGATGCTGGTGGTTCGCTCGGTGGCCTCTTCATAGGGTTCTTCCGCCTCTTCCTCCACCTCATCACCATCTTCGTCATCCTCGTCATCCTCGGCCTCTTCGTCCTCGACGTCAGCCCCCTCTTCTTCCTCGGCTACTTCTACTACTTTGTCCTCACTGCAGCAGGAGATGGAAACAACGGTGACAGTCATTTAAACAAATTTCAGAAAGGGGAGGGGGGAAGCGACAACAAAGGACGGTAGTGATTTTGGAGGCAATGTGGCCCTCGGGGCAAACAACACACACGAGGCTGGAAGCCAGCAGGTGTATGTGGGAATCCTAGCTCACTAGGTCTACAGCGTTCTGCCCCTTGGGCACAGCTCTTCTTAGTTTACACGGTTGCAAGAATGCTATTCCATGAGTCCGACTAAATGCTTTTCTGGAAAAGGCAAAATTACGGAGTGGTTCCTGGTGGGGGTGGCGGTCGGGGTGAAGAAGGGAGGGATGAGCAGGCAGAGCATAGGGGATTTTTTAGAGCAGGCTCTGTAAGATACGGTCGCAGTGAACACAGGACACATGCGTTTGTCAAAACCAACACAACTGTACGACACAAGAAGTGAACTCTAATATAAACTATGTACTTTATCACTAATGTATCAATATTGGGCCAGAGGTACTATACTAATAAAGACGTTAACAACAGAGGAAGTGTGGGGGTAGGGGGAAAGAGGGGAGGGGGGCGTTCTTTCTACTCGCTGCTCAAATTTTCTGTAAACCTAAAAGTGCTCTAAAAAAAACAAAGCGTGTTTAAACAGGAGAGAGGAAGGGGAATATCCAAGCTGAATCTGCTGTGTAGGATGATTTCTCATAATGTATGCGAAAATACCACACAGCATCTGCATGGTATAGACACTCAGTAAAGGCGGAAATCAGTTGAAATACCGCTATTCAACTGGATATAGATGAGGAAGAAGAAACTGGTGTAAATAAATCTGTAATACCCAGCGGTCAGCGAGACCAACTGAAACTATACAGTGGTCTTCCCTACTCTTGCTCCCTGTGGCATGCTGTAGAATATCAAGTATTTCAGGGGTTGTCAAATGTCAGCGACTATCAGAATTACTTGGAAGGCTTCTTGAAACACAGACCACCAGGCACCACCCACCAAGGTTTCTGAATCCGTGGGTTTAGGACGGGGCCTGAGAATTTGTATTTCTAACCACTTCCTGGGCAATACTGATGCTGGTGTATTCAGGGTACGATATTCTGAGAACCACTGAAATATGCAATGCTGAGAATAATGGTTAACAGATAGCCAGTAAATCACAGTATAATTGGGAAGGGGATCAGAAATAATACATAAGGCATTAAGTATGCATATCCTGATGCACAGTGTTGAATAATAAATCAGCACATTTGGAGGGCAGAAGGGTAGTCTCGAACAGAATCAGAAAGCCCGAGCGAGACATCCTTGTAGAAATCAAGTACCTGCAGTGCAGACATGGTCAAGAGCATTTGAAAGGTGATAAATGAAGACAGGAACCTAAGCGTTAAACAAGCGAAAGTATACATCACATACCGTCTGGCTAGATAGCAGAAACACACATTTCATCCTAGCTCAGATCACAAAAACAGTACAGGAGGAAGATCTACGCGTGCTGGGCGTTTCAAGCTACCAGAGCGACTGCCACAGGTCTCATGTGACAAGACCACAAGAATAGGATTGAGGGTTGCCATGCTGACAATTTCTGTCCACGGAAAAAAAAGAGACCGGGGTATTGTGGCCCCACAGCTGATTCTTGCCTATAAGAAGCTTGTGGTTGGGAGAAGCGACAGGAACCTAAAGACTTTGTGTGAGCCACACCTGGAGCCTGGGAAAGCTCCAAGTGAGCTGGGCATTGCACAGGGAATCAGATTTCGAACATGTTACGGAACTAGAACAGTAGGATTCTGTGGTGTGGGGGGACGGGAAGGGAGATGGCAAAAGGCACCTGCAAATGAAGTCTGAAAGACAGCTCCAAGTCATTTCGCCGAGAATGAAAAAGAAAAAGCTACGGGCGCCTGGGTAGCTCAGTCGGTTGAGCATCCGACTTCAGCTCGGGTCATGGTCTCCTGGTTCGTGGGTTCGAGCCCCGCGTCAGGCTCTGTGCTGACGGGTCTGTGCTTCAGATTCTGTGTCCTCCTCTCCCTTTCTCTCTGCCCCTCCCCCACTTGCACTGTCTCTCTCTCCCAAAAATAAACAACAAAAAAAAGGTATGTAAAGAGATGGATATAGCACTAGAAGGAATTCCTTTTATCAATTAACTCATAACGTAAGGAACTTTTATGGAAGTTCTATAAAAATGTGTATGGCCTGCCAAGTGGACCACCTTTCTGATGCTGATCAATGATGCAAGGATCATGAATGAACACATCCAAAGAAATTGAAGCACGTGCCCAGAGAAAAAGGAGAAACTTACTAAGCAGAATAATATTAATGATAACTTACTAGTGTGGTAATGAAACAAATGGAACAGAGAAGACCCTGACCAGGAATTTTAACACTTCCATGAGGCCATGAAGAAAAAGTAAGAAGGGAAAATGTTGGCATTGATAATCAGGTGATAGAAGCCTTCATCCACTTAGAGATAAACAGGGTGCAATCATTGTTTCTCGACTGCCTGCATTCCCGCACAAAAGTCTAGTTGAGGCAACAGTTCCCAAGAATTCTTAACAGGTGCTCAGATGCCCTGAATTTTACACAGTATCCTGCTTCCTCACTTTTCTATAGGATCTCACTGTTGTAGTCGTGTGCACAGAAGAATGATCCGACGTGTGCCCCCCGCTGATTTATTCCCTTCTGTGTCCAGTCAAGTTAAGTCTCCAAATTAAGTAGAAAAGTGAGGTAGAGCCCAGGAGACAAACCAGACGAAGCCAATATTCTCCTTAAAGCACGAAGTATAAATGCTGTGTTGAGGCACGAATGGAATGACAGCGTCCAAGGATGTGACCCAGGGTTAAGACAGCGTTGTGCTTCTAGGCGGGACAATAAAAGTATGACTATGGGTACCCCCAAGAACCTCCCCCAACCTCCCCTGTTAGGACTTGACTTAGGCTCCAAACGGAAAACACGGTTATGAAAACAGCTGCGTTTAAAGTGATCTGCATTCTAGAATGTGTCTAGCCATAAAAAAAAAAAAAGAGTGAAATACATGCCCATCATCCATCACTGCATCTGCCTGAGCAATTTACTGGCATAATAAGGAACAGAAATACATAATAGTTCAACTCGCTGAGGAATTAAATTACTTGGCCTAAGAGAACGCAGGTCCAGCTCTTATTACCATAGCTTTGATTTCTGGAATTAAATTTAGATGTCCATAAATTCAATGATCTATTTGGACACTATTAAAACAGCAGCGCGCACTTATGTTTTCACAATGGTGCATCTTCCCAAAGAATGCCAAACGCCAGCATTCCACTGCCTGCCGCACTTTTCACCAACAGCAGGAAACCCAGAAAGGGGAGAAAAATTAATCTTCCACCGACTCTTCAATTGCTGGACGGCTCTGCTCCTGGATGTGACTGAGGTGAGCTGAGCACCGTGCAAGAAAGGGCCAAGGAGGGGCCAGTTGGGGAAGTGTGAGGCTGGGCATCATGAAGCAATTTCCTTACAAATAATCAAAGGACTGACAAGGAAACAGTCCCTTGGTAACACAGTAGAATATTCATATCACATTCACACATCTTTGCGTCTGTCAATGTATAGTAGACAGCTTGTATAGCTGTTAAATTCCAATAATGAGAAACGCTTCTAAAGAACGAGGGAACTATCTGAAAATGCTGATCATCTCAGGAGTACCTGACTTTAATAAGAAGGTTAAAGGGTCAGAGGGACATTTCTATGAGGAATTAAATCACCGAGAATGAAATTTTACGTGTCAGCATCCAAGAGTTTACTTTAGTGAAGGATACACTCCATCACGAAGGTGACTCTCCTTCAATTTCTAAATAAAGGCTGACCTTAATACCTTCCACTTGTGGTTTCCTCTGTGATGTTCCCTTCAGACAGTGAAAGATTCTGATTCACATACCAGTTTTAATTCCTTTTTGTTTGAGTCATGCAAAACAAGTCACCATTTGCATTCTCTAAAAGAGCTGTGTTTACTCTTTCATAGTGTCTCCTAAGACTCGACTTTCTTCCGCCCCTTTGTAGGACAAAGGAGAGGAAACAGCATGAAAAAAAGCTGTGATTCCCATGCTTTATGTGAACTGGACAATCATGAGACCTGAACACCCAGTGATGGCAGAGGTGGGGGGAGTAGGGGGGGAGGGTGGGGGATATGAAACAGAACAGCTGTCAATTCTCCAAATGTAAGATCAACCCCGGGCCAGGGCGGGGGCAAGTCTCAACAGGAAGATGCCCAGACACATGTATGTTTATTGAACTAGAAAGGGGAAGAAAGCGTCACCCAGAGTCAGGATATAGGAAAGGAAAATAAAGCAAATTTTTTTCTCTGCCCCAGTTCTTCGTGCTCTCAGAGTTTAACCTGGAGGGTACAAGGGCTGAAGAGTCAGTTTGTTCCAGAAAGCAGTATCTATAACAATTACTGCTGCAGGGCACCTGGATGGCTCAGTCAGTTAAGCATCCGACTTCGGCTCAGGTCACGATCTCATGGTGTGTGGGTTCGAGCCCTGCGTCGGGCTCTGTGCTGACAGCTCAGGGCCTGGAGCCTGCTTTGGATTTTGTGTCTCCCTCTCTCCCTGTCCGTCCCTCACTCACGCTCTGTCTTT
Organism: Panthera tigris; assembly: GCF_018350195.1. NCBI lineage: Eukaryota > Metazoa > Chordata > Mammalia > Carnivora > Felidae > Panthera > Panthera tigris. The sequence goes on along the minus strand of NC_056668.1, from coordinate 18,457,327 downwards.
CTTTAAATAATAAACACTAAAAAAAAGAAAATTGCTGCTGCGAAATTAGGAAAATTAGTAGTTGTCAGAAAACGTGAGAAAATAGAAAAGAATAGAAGCTTATTTTTCATGGTTCCCAGTAAATGGTTCAAGAGGGGGCAGAGCTAAGTAAGAAAAAGCCGGTATCTCTCCCATCTAAAGGGACTGTTGGAAGCCAAATGTACAATTGGATGCAGGGCCTGATTCCACTTACATACAGTGTGAAAACAGGCACCCTCCACGCTGCTGCCAGAGCTCAGAGGCACTGCACTTTGGCGAGGGGGAGATTTGTGACTGGCAGGGAACAGGAGAGAGGCCTCTGCGGGGGCTGGCCAGGCGGTGCTGGGATCTGGGTGTCTGCTATCCCGTATGCTCAATTTTGAAATTCACGAGCCGTGTGTACCCATGTTATGTGCCATTTCTCTTTATGTAAGTTACAGTTCAGGAAAGAGGGATAAAAGGGAGAGGATGCTGGGCGCTCAGGTGGTTGAGTGCTGGACTCCCGATTTCAGCTCAGGTCATCATCTCACAGGTTTTGTGGGTTCGAGCCCTGTGTCGGGCTCTGTGCTGACAGCATCGAGCCTGCTTTCTCTCTCCCTCTCTTGGTCCCTCCCCCAAGCTCCCTCATGCGGTCCCTTTCTCTCTCTCAAAATAAATTTAAAAAAAATTTTTTTTAATGTTTATTTAGTTTTGAGAGACAGAGATAGAGCATGCGTGGGGGAGGGGCAGAGAGAGAGGGAGACACAGAATCCAAAGCAGGTTCCAGGCTCTGAGCTGTCAGCACAGAGCCCGATGCGGAGCTCGAACCCATGAACCATGAGATCATGACCTGAGCCGAAGTCGGAGGCTTAACCAACTGAGTCACCCAGGCGCCCCTAAAAAATTGTAACAAAAAAAACAAAAAAAAAGGGAGAGGATGCTGTTACTACACTGTCCCACTCTTCTTAAATATTCTCACAATTGGGCTAGAATAAGAGCTCTTTAATTGATATAATAATTGTATTTTCAAGGTCTCCAAATCTGAAAAAAATACCTCTCCACTCCTAACCCTCAATCCAGTTAGGGCACAAGTTATGAAGGTAGAAGCATGATAATATTAACAATAATAATAATGGTATATGATATATTATATATAATAATTACACATAATATATGTATGAATTTTTTCACTAGTGAAAATCATGATCTGAAGGAAATGCAACTAATAATGTATATGTTTATACATATTTATGCATACACATGCACATACGTATAAACACACATATATAAACATACACATATGTACATGTATACACACATGCATAAATATATATATATATATATATATATATATATAGTGAGTCTAGTTAGTGAGGCCATGGCTGAAGGAGCCATATATAGCCATATACGTATACATATATATATATATATATATACATATGTATATATGTATATATATACATATGTATATGTACATACATATATACATATACATATATACATATGTATATATGTATACGTATATATGTATATACGTATATGGCTATATATGGCTCCTTCAGCCATGGCCTCACTAACTAGACTATATGGGTTAAGTAATTAATTCTCCAAAGTAATTAATTCATTAATACAGACATTTTGTAAATGAATTTGAGGATCGTATAGAATTCAATCCACATATGTTGATGATTACTACAGAAAAACAAGTTACTCTCCTTTAATGTTGTACTATTAGAATCTCTCCCACCTTCTCTCCCCAAAACTGTGCCGTAGCAGAAAATGTAAGCTACCCCAAAGCCATACCTAACTCCTTTCTGCCATCCCTTCATCGATCAGAGATAGTAAGACACCGAACACTCCATACCCCGTCTCCCTTGCAGGTAGAGAAGGTCATGCGACTGCCACGTCTCAGGATAATGCCAGAGGGCATCTGCTTGGACCTCCAGGTGGGGTGTCTAGGAAGGTTTTACTTTCCAGATGAGAACACTCATCATACTGAGTAGTCGGAGTGTTTTTGTTCCTTTGCCCTTCTGTGTTTCTACTTTCTCCCTGGAAGGGCAACAGCCATCTGTCAAGGGTTAGTTGATAAACATTCAGATGCAGAAGGTGATAAAGGTGCTGGGATGGAAAGATCCAGAAAGGTCACATCTCTGCCTTGCTGCACCAGTGCAGGGCTCCCTACCACCAAGATCTGGGTTTTCAGTTATTCGCAGCTAAAAGCATTCCTTGCAGATGGTTTAAATGCTTCCCCCAGACACTAGGTTATGGACTCCTGCTTAAGGAAGATAAGAACAAAACTGAGATGCCAAAAATTCATGACTCAGGCATTAAGGGTGAGATATATACACAAACCTTCATCTGAAGTGAGAATGTATCATCGTTACAGATTTAACGACTATCTCTTCTGGGCAAGAGAATCTACACTAATTACTATATGAGTAACAGACACACTGCCTATTAAATGCTTCAGAAATTCAAAGGGGGAAGTGATTCTTGTCAGCTAGAAGTGTGTGAGCTGGTAAGGACATGGAAAGTGGGTGTAAGGATGAGGTAGGGATAGCCACAGAATGCACAATCAGGAACAACAAATACATAAGGTTGACAATAAAATAATTCAATGTGGTACTGAATTTTAACAGTGAGGAACGCTAAATTGCAGAGACCAAGGATCCAGACATTTTTCCTTTAGTCAATGGATAGTTAAGTATTTGAGTTGAAAGAAATGGGCATCAACTTTAATGAGCAAAAACAAGGGCAAGGCATTAATTCACCTATCCACGGAGCCCTGTCTATACTGCACGCTGGCCATCGGATCAACAATGTCTACGGTGCTTTTGCCAAGTGCCAGGTGCTATTCGAGACACCGGCAGTGGACTTGTGAGTATGACAAAGCTTCTGCTTTCCTGGAACATACATTTTAGTGGGTAAGGCACAAGAGGAGCAAATAAATAAGAAAAAAAAATTCATAAGTATACAAAGAAAGGAAAGGGGCTAATGTACTAATCAGTGACTACAATAGATGTGTTTGTGGAGGGAGGGATGGGAGCAGCATTTCAAATAGGATGGTCGGGGAAGGCCACTGAGACAGAGAAGCCTGGAAGAGTCAACATGGGGGGATGGTTGGGGCAGAAGGAAGAACAAATGCAAAGGCCCTGGGGTGAGGGCAAGCTTAGCATGATGCAGAGAAAGCCAGCTAGCATAGGGGGCAGAGGACGAGGTTCTCGGGAGAAATTAAGGTTGGAGCCAGATGGGAAGGCTGGGAGGCCATGTTGGTCATGTTAAGAAATGGCAAGTTTACTCATTTGCAATGGAAATGACTCAATGAGATATAAGTTTTAAGGATGGCTCTGGCTACTTAGGGTGGAGAGTGGACTCTAGGAAGACAAGAATGGCAGCTGGGACATTGGGAGAAACACACTGGGGAGCAAGGGTAGCTCATGAGGCTAAAGCCAAAAGGACAATGACATCATCATCCATATTAAATGTGACATTACTGTGGTGATAACAATTATGAATGACTACGAGACCCAAAAGAATAAGATCTGACCAGACCTGGGGTGCACAGCAAGGGAGACATGAGGAAGGGATGACTGAAATGTGACCTAGAGAAGAACCAAGGTGAATGCGGTCTGGAGGATAAAGACCACTCTGCACCAGGGCAGGCAGAGCATATGCAAAGGTCCGGTGGTAGGAGGAAATCTTTAGAGTCTGAAACAGAGTTGGCTGAAAACACAGAGAGTAATCAAAGAAGGACAAATGATCAATGGCATGGAGCATATGGCTCCTAGCTTATTTTTACACATCCTATAAGTTAAGAGCAGTTTTTACATTTTTAAAGAATTATGAAAAGAAAAAAAAAAAGATATATCCAAACAACTGTGCTTTGTCCTGATTTGAAATGAGATAGAACGAAACAAAGCAAAAAGCATCTAGGATGTCCAAGTTGTAAAATTCTAGAGCAGAAACAACAGCGATCCCTGCTTCTTGCCTCCTTCGGAGCCAGCAGAACACAGGGCGCAATGAGACGGGGTATCTTGCCGCGTGGTGGAGCTGTGAACCCTGGGGCCGGCCCGCCTGGATTTGAATCCTGGCTCTGTGGCCTTGAGCAAGTTAGTTAACGTCTCTGTGCCTCCCATGTCTTCATCTGTAAAATGGCAAACTTACAGGAGGTGCTTCCGTTCACAGGGGCACGACGAGAAATCGGGTTAATACTTGGGATGCACTTAGAACAGCACCTGACTCACCATGAGTAGCATGTAAGCGGTCAAAGGCCACACACACAGTACCTGACAGACAATAGCTCAAACAGTAGCTACTGAAAATGGCTCAAAAAAAAAAAAATGTGTTGAATGAATGGATGTTAGGACTAAATACCGCTGAGACATTCCTCCAGAACACTCAGAACTGGTGTATTCTCTGACAATTACACACAGTTTGATTTTCCTCTCTATTAGAAAACATAAAAGGGTCGAATATTAGGTCGTTCTCTTGAAAGATTTTAAGAGAATACACAATTACGTAATCCTTAATTTTTTTAATGTTTATTTATAAGAGAGACAGAGAGACAGAGTGCGAGTAGGGGAGGGGCAGAGAGAGAGGGAGACACGGAATCGAAAGCAGGTTGTAGGCTCTGAGCTGTCTGCATGGAGCCCGACGCGGGGCTCAAACTCGCGAACCGTGAGATCATGACCTGAGCCGAAGCCGGACTCTTAACCGACTGAGCCACCCAGGCGCCCCCCAAATCAGTTAATCTTTAAAGGAAAACAAGAAATCCTGTTACAGACGAAACTTTCAGAATTCTAGCACCACGTGGCACAACGACATTAATAGGATACCACCACACGACCCAGTATTAAATTCACGTAATGTACTGGCTACTAAGGTTTTTGCCAACACTGGGAATAAAACTAGCTGCCTTCACTAAAAAGGGCCACGCATGAAAGAAAATTGAAGGAACGTTACGAAAAGGGTGGTTCAGTATAAAATCAACTGCTCTTCACACAGGCCTGTAAACTCTGGCCTATTTGATTTAGTGAACTTGCAAAGTATGAGGCCGAAATAGGCGGAGAGAAGAGAAGAATCCAAGCCTGGATGTAAACTAGCAAGGCTAGAACACGGGAGGAACCATGTCCCTTTTCTCCACTCTCTCCCTACATACGCAAAGAAGCATTGCAGCAACAGAGGAAACCAATTTAAGTGATACCCCTAAGACATGAGACAAATCAAAAGCCGGAGAAGGCTTCACAGAGTATTGCCGAAGCTTCTTCAGCCTGTTGGTGTAAAGGTACAAAAAGGGTTGTTCCCAGTGCTGAGTGTGAAGGATGTAGAATGCTGGGGTTGGTGCTGGATGGAATGTGGTGTAGAAAAATGAGCCACGAAGGCCATGTCTGGGGCTCAGGGAAAATCCGACTATGGACTCAGTATCTGCTGATATTTTTTAAAAAATGACCGTTAATTTTGTGGGTGAGATGGTATCCTTTGAGCTCCGCAGAAAAATGTGATTAGATTTTTAAAGATGTAGACGTAGTTGTTAATAATATTTGCTGCTCGGACTTTAGTTTAAATCATAAAAAAAGGTATGCTGGAAAAGGAGGAAAATGATATTCTGGCAAGACTTAAGGAATGTAAAGTTTAGCATGTAATTATAGTAAAAAGCTAAATTGCTTTCTTAAAGACCATCTCGGAGGCATGAAAAGCCATATATAATCAAAAGCACATTCTTTTCCTGACAGCTTTATGAACCGACTAGGACTAAGGAGAAGCACCTAAGGTGATAAAAACTTTCAGAGTCTTTTAAAAATCTTGATAAGTGAAACCCAACCTTGGTTAATCAGATGCTTTGCCAGAAAACTGTGAGCACCTTCCTCAGACCTAGAGAAGCTGGGTGTTGCTAAGTGCAGGTGGTCTGCATGCGTTTTGGGCGAAGAATTGGAAACACATGCTCTTCAGTCATTTAACATATCTGAGGGTGAACTAGGCTCTGAAGGGTCCATTCCATGCACGGAAGTTACTGCTGGGAACGAAAGAGACTAAAATTCCCTGCCCTCGTGGCACTTCCGGTCTACTCGGGGGACAGGTGACAGTGTAAGAAGCCAAAGCGAAGATGGTTACACTGCACGTTACGAGTGACAAGTGCTATGGGCAGGTACGAAAGCAGGAAAACCAGATGAGGTGTGTGGGAGGGGACAGTAGGGAGGTTTGATGTAATTAACATTTCAAGAGACTAGTGAGCGGGGTGCCTGGCTGGCGCGGTAGGCTAAGAGTCTGCCTTCAGCTCAGGTCATGATCTTGCGGATTGTGGGTTCGAGCCCTGTGTTGGGCTCTGTGCGGACAGCTCGGAGCCTGGAGCCTGCTTCCGATTCCGTGTCTCCCTGTCTCTCTGCCCCTCCCCAACTCACTCTCTCTCTCTTCCAAAAATAAATAAACGTTAAAAAAAAACAAAAATAAATAAAGACAATATTAAGAGAACAATGCCCTGAACAGGTGTCCTTTCGGCAAATACTATGTGCTTCGCATTGTCTTCCACTGTGTCTATACACATAGGGACTACCATAAAGCTACAGATGGTCTGTGTATACAACGGCTACAAAGCCTTCTAGAAAAGCCACAAGGCAGCTTTCTTTCAAAGACACCTTGTGAAGTACCTTGTCCTTAGAAGGGAAGCACCCTGCCGCTTCTGTGGGCTTTCCTCTTCTCGCCTGTGACAAGAGAAAACCACCCTGCTGCTCTGGCCACCACACACACTGCATCAGTTTATCCCTTGTCCTCCCCCAGAGTCTGCAGTGGGGCCCATGGGTACACCTGCCCCCATCCTCAGGTGGTGCCAAGTGCCATTTATCCTTAAAACAAGCCCGAGGACGCCTTTGCCCCTTTGTTTTTACAGCTCGAAACAAGTATTTTATTTTATTTGAAGAGAGAGAGAGAGAGAGAGAGTGAGGGAGGGAGGGGCAGAGGGAGAAGGAGGCAGAGTCCTAAGCAGCCTCCACGCCCAGCACGGAGACCAACGCGGGGCTCGATCCCACGGCCCCGGGGATCATGACCTGAGCTGAAATCAAGAACCGGACGCTGAGCCACCCGGGTGGCCCTGAAATAAGTATTCCGAATTGTGTGGAAGAGATGGAGACAAGAACTAATGACAAGCATCGTCTGCTTGACGATGGGAGTCTTGGATCAGGCAGATTTATGGGAAAAGCGTGTACTGGAGAAGTAAAACTTCTCGTTCATTTCCACAGGTGAGTCAGCTGCTTCTTCCAGGAAGCCTGCTTCCTTGTTCCTAAGTTTCTTTTAAAAAGTATTTGTAGCTGCCATTTGAGAAAGCTGTAAAGTCAAAATATCACATGTTGATCCTGCACGAACGATGCAATAAATGTGGAGTAAAATGAATGCGGAAGTGCGTTACTTTTTTTTATATTAAAAAAAATTTTTTTAATGTTTATTTTTGAGAAAAAGAGAGAGAGGGCGGGGCGGGGGGTAGGGGCAGAAAGAGAAGGACACACAGAATCCAGGCTCCAGGTTCTGAGCTGTCAGCACAGAGCCCGACGCGGGGCTCAAACTTACAAACTGTGAGATCACGACCTGAGCCAAAGCCTGACCGACTGAGCCATTACTTTTTAGGTTAAATCACTGATAACAGCCGTTTTTGAAAATTCTCTTTCTGAAGGGAAAATTACATTGCAGTTCACTCCAGTTAATTCAGTGTCTTCATTCTCTGGGACATACAGAAGGAAAACACTATGGTAATTAAAGGCACGTTCTTGGAAGCCACCTACCGGCTATGGTGTGACCATGGACATGTGACTTATCCTGCCCTGACTCAGTTTCTCCATCTTTAAAATGGGATGAAAACATTACCCACCTCTTGAGATGCTGTGAGCAGTTAACGTATGACAAGCACTTAGAAAAAGCGTAGCACTAAATACCATACCTATTTGCTGTTATGAGACTAGGGCTTAAATTTATGTATGACATATGTTTTTTTCCTTTTTAATGTTATTAGGTTTTGAAAATGATGCAAATAAAAAGTTATCATTGGTTCTTCATATACAGTACTTTCCTTGGGGTTTATTATTTCAGAAAAAAAATCTATAAAGACCTATTCTTGTTTTAAAAATTTTTTAAATGTTTGTTTATTTTTGAGAGACAGAGGCAAGAGCATAAGCAGGGAAGGGGCAGAGAGAGAGAGAAAGAGAAGGAGACACAGAATCCAAAACAGGTTCTAGGCTCTGAGCTGTCAGCACAGAGCCCAATGCAGGGCTTGAACTCAAGGACTGCAAAATCATGACCTGAGCCGAAGTCGACGCTAACTGACTGAGCCACCCAGGCGCCCCAGTCTTATTCTTTACCAGGTACAGTGCCTAGTAAAGTCCCAATTGCTGACCACAGGCTCAGAGTCCTACAGAGATGGATATATAAACAAGCACAGAACAGTGATGTAAGAGATACAAACATCAACTGTATCGGATTTTTAAAAAGGTCTGTTAATAGGACTTGGGAGGGACGGATCGAGACGGTTTAGAGGTGAGCGGGGAACTGATGAGTGAACAGAGATCTACAGAGAGGACGATGGCCAAGGGGCATGGCAGAGACCGGACCCGGCACCTGTAAAGACAGCAAGCGTCTGGCAGGAAGTGCGGGTAGCTGAGCGGGGCTGGGGAGACAGGATGGGCACCGGGAAGGGAGTGGAATGCAGACACATTACCAAGGGCCTTGTTTGAAAGGCTAAGGAGTTTGTCTTCATTCTACCCGTGATTCAGAGGCTAGGAGAGAAACTTTAAGCAGAAGAGTGGCAAAGTTAGTTGTATTTCAAGAAGTATGAGCTGGCGGAAGTATGAAGGACAGACAGGTGGAGGAGTGACAGGTGGGCGTGGGAGAAGGCTCTTCCAGAAGCCTGGCCAAGGAGGATGAGGGAGGTGAGAGCTTGGAAAAAGAACCCAGCAGCACTGGTGACTGGATGAAGGGGGCTGGTGACAGCATGAAGCTGATGTGCTGAGATGGAGCGACTGACTGGAGAAAGGTTATTGAGGGTAACAGAGGGAAGAAGGGCCGGCTTGGACCAGGATAGATTTCGGATGCTGTAAGACGGTATCGGGGGCCTCCAGCTGCTAGCCAGAAACAGAGCACTAGAAATCCGGGCCCAGAATATAATATGGATCTGGGAGCCATTGTGTTTCTATTTCCATTAGGTCAACAGCAATGCACGTTTTTGTTGTTGTTTTCTAAAAACTCAAGAGCTACCATTTTGAAAGGCTGCAGATAATAGACCAGAACAGCCATGCTTTTTCTGCCTTGTTGGTATGTCCTATTATGATATCCTATCTGACTAGAAACAAAATCTAGCCTTCTGAAGTCTAATTATGCTTTTCTTCTCCGCTTCTCCTCTTTCCCCACAAGCAGAATTCCAGCTGCCTCCCGATTCAGCGATCCATGTGAAAAATTCCCCAAGGAGATGTTTTCTGTATTGATTAAAGAGCCTAATCAGGAACGTCCTACTACATCCTACTATAATAGCAGAAGAAAAGTCATTCACTCAACAAATGTTAGTGGATATCAACTATGCGCCAGGCAGTCTGCCAGATCTGAGGCTCTGAAAGAGAAAAGGATAAGATCTCTGCCTTCAGGGAGCCTACATTCTATTAGCGGGGAGAAAAACGATCAGCAGATACAATACTAAAAGGCATAATTCATGTCAGGATGAAATAAATAGGCTGCGAAGACTGGGAATATTGGGAGGAGAGTGTTTTGCAAAGTGATCAGGGGAATGTATTTTTTTTTTTAATTTTTTTTTTAACGTTTATTTATTTTTGAGACAGAGAGAGACAGAGCATGAACAGGGGAGGGGCAGAGAGAGAGAGGGAGACACAGAATCAGAAGCAGGCTCCAGGCTCTGAGCCATCAGCCCACAGCCCGATGCGGGGCTCAAACTCACGGACCGTGAGATCGTGACCCGAGCCGAAGTCGGACGCTCAACCGACTGAGCCACCCAGGCGCCCCCAGGGGAATGTATTTTGAGAACGGGACAGTGAGGCTGAGGCTAAGGATAAAAAGAAACCTAGAGAACTGGGGAAATTTTACAGGGAGATTCGTCGACTGTGGGGTGGGGAAGGCCTGCCATGTTTTGCGTGATACAGAGACAGCAGTGAGGAGAGACAGGAACATGGTGATGATGCCAGGAAGGCACAGAGAAGCTGGACCAAATACATTCATACCTGGATAAGAATGCAAAATACATGTTGAGTCACTGTTCGGTCAACATCATCCTTGGCATCCCAACAAAAGGGCTCACTGCTTTTTCTCTGTGTATTTGGTTGTTAAGTGTGCTGGAAAGCCACTAGCCCACCTTCGCCTTGGGAGTTTCAAGATCAGCTTTATTTATATATAAACATAAATACAAATATAAATACAAATGCAAATATAAATATAAATACACACACACACACACACACACACTCCATGTCCTGGCTGTGGTGTATACAGTGGCTTAAGACTTGTGTGTGGAAACAGTGGGTATACAGCAGGGACACAAAGGGAGCAGAAATCAGTAGGATACTACAGTAACTCCAGCAAGAAATAATGGTACTAGGATTGTACTAGAGAAGATGGGAGACAAGTGCATGCATGAATCCAGAACAGGCAGGATTTGTGGAAAGGATAACATGAGTCCCAGGTACTTAGCTGTAACTCCTAAGAGATGGGGTGGGTCCATTACCACGACAGAACAGCTTCAAGAGAACCAAGATGGGTGTGGGGTATAGAAACTAAGAACTCTCCGGGACGCATTAGGAAACCATCCATCTGGCTTTAGTTCTTCAATCTGACCACGTAGACATTTGAGCTTCCCACTTGGGGGACTCACCCCAGCTAGCCAGGGCTAATAAATACAACTGGTATATAAAGTCAAGGCTGTTGATTACAGCAACCAAGATGAACGGTCCAGTAAAGGAAATACTATAATAATCCAAAGGAGATAACTCGAGTCAGAAATTTAAAACCAAAGCGAAACAAAACACAGTGATGTCAGGAGAGCTAAAAAGAAGCAAACAGAAAACCTCCAAAGCCTTGTGCAAAGAATGTCTAGGAAAGAAAGACTGGAAATGAAGACAAACAAGTTATATAAGAAAAAAGGCTTCCGAGAAAAAGCAAAAAGAATCAGTTCTAAGGGATTATTAACCTTAAGGTGCTTTGTATGGAAATTCCAGAAGCATCTGGGTCTGTCTGCACTGGTACTTTGATTAGGCAGATAAAGAGGTTATGAGGAAAAGTACTACCTTATTTGTCTGTCAACTAATAGCAAAGATAGAGGAAGGGCATATTCAGTCCTACTGAGGGTTCATGGCCAAAGATCACAGATGTTCTATATATAGTATTCAAGACAAGATGTGACATACAGAGTCAATTTACCAATGTGCATGTTCTTCCCCAAATAGGAAGAGGTGACAAAGCTACCTCATTATGAAATGTTCTGTGCACGTCAGTGCTGCTAGGTGTGTTTCGGCACCAACAGGGAGTTTTATATGAAGCCGGACCAGGTACAGAGATGCTCTAAAGTGTGGTCTCGGCATCTTGTTCCTCTGTGATTGGTGCCACCATGGTCAATTACCTTAAATGCAGTGTTGTTGTCCTGTGACTACCCTGTAAACAGTTTTGTAAAACCTAAGTGCTTCATTACTGTGTCGACAGGTGTACGACTCTTTGGTTCCAATTTTCCAATAACAGTAACTACAAAATTCTCCTGAGAACCACTTGAGGCTAACCGATTACCACTCAAAGGATGTATGAAACACTTAAAGGGGAACAAATGAACAGCATATTCCAGGAAATAAAAGATTAAAAAACTGTGATGGGGCTGCCCTACTTATTAGTAAAGTTAAAGATGTCATCACTCTTTTAGAACTATTTCTCTTTTTTATTAAAAAGAATTTTTAATGTTTATTTATTTATTTTTGAGAGAGAGAGAGAGAAAGAGAGAGCAAGAGAGCGAGCACAAGCAGGGAAGGGGCAGAGAGAGAGAGAGGGAGACACAGAATCTGAAGCAGGCTCCAGGCTCTGAGTTGTCAGCACAGAGCCTGATGCGGGGCTCGAACTCATGAACCGTGAGATCATGACCTGAGCTGAAGTCCAACACTTCACCAACTGAGCCACCCAGGCACCTCAGAACTATTCCTGAAATATAATTTAAATATAAAATTGAAGATCTGCAAATACACAGAAGTCGAGGGTAGAATGACCTTACTGCTATTTGAATACCTACTGACTTTCTATTTCAAATGTCCCAAAGAGCCCAAACTGATTCCATATTAATTTTTACGGCTATTTTCCAATCCTAAAAAAAATCACATTTTCTAATGTGTTGCTTCCCTAAAATAAAAAGGACTCCCTACATATGTATTTAAATTCATAAAATAGGAATAGCATTACTTGTTTTCTACTAAAGCCTATTTTAATAATGTTCTAAACCTCATCTAGGACGGAAAGTGCTGAAGTCATTATCTATTACTATTGGTTGTAATTATTACAAGGCCCACAATACTTTTTAAAGACCTAATTAAAAAGGAACATGTTATAACAGCCATGATTATCAAACCAGAGGTGGGAGATCAGTCATTATGCCCTAAGGAGAGCTTTTCTATTTGACTATGCGAGCTAAGAGGTGGGAGGGTAGACCGACTACGGAACCAGCAGTCCCACCCTGGCCTGCCCTCCCTTACAATTCCACTCAAGGCACCATGAACGAGCCTGTTGCACATTTTAGTTCAACACGCTACCATATCTTTAACTCCGTTCTGAAAGCAAGTACAACGATAACAGGTGACAGCAATTTTCTCCATGTTCGATGTAAAGGAATAGGTTCCAGAAGACTTTATTAGGCTCAAAGCATCCTTTAAAACCTTTGAAGGCATTTCTGAAGCCAGAATCATCGTATTTACTAACAAGTCTTTTCTAAACTCTCTGGGTGCATCTATTACATTGGAGTTCTGTTTCTTCACTGTGCCTTTTTATGCAGATCTGATTTACAAACACATTAAACGATTCTAAATGTAATACTGTCCTTTCCATCATAATGATAATCTCTTTTGCAGTCTGGTAGCCAGTGTTATGTTAATGGTTTTAGAACCCGACAACATTAATCTCGTAACTACCGGTATTGGAGCAGCTGACAGAAGGGGAGCAGATATCTACTGTGTCCTTCAACGATACAGTTATAGCCTCACATCAGATTGGCAAGAGGTCGCTAAGCAGAAAACTTAGGACCAAATTCAAACGATGGTCTCAAATGCAAAAGAAGATTTCAATTATATGCCTCAAGGACCATACAATAACAAATCATTTATATAGGCTGACTTACCGTTGTTCTCAATAAAATGTTGCTATCCTACAAATGTATTTTCAAGTAACTTCCAACAGCATACTGGACTTTCGGATATCTTTGGGTAAACCCTCCCAGAACGACACGTTATGCTTTACTAAAACAATTTAGTCAGTACACAAACATTCATAGCCTATCAGATGCTCAATATTCAGTTCTCTTTATAACGATTTAGAATAAGGGCAAAACGTGTTTGGTAGAAAACAGGACATAAATGACAAGAATGAACACCCATCTGCTGTGTCTTCAACTGCGTCAACACGACCAGAAAGATGCTCAGTGTGTCCTTCACTTAGTTTTGAAATTAACAAGGCATGAATAGACATTATAAGATGTGGAGCTGAAGGAACCACTTATTACTTGGATTAGTTAAAAATACAGAAACATTCATAGCTTGCACTTCAGCTGCCTTCAAAAAGTTGATGGAGACGCTTGCTATTAAACAGTATGATACTAGTTTATGTATACAGTTAAGACATCAGGGAAAGAGGCCAGGGTGGATAAAACATTACATGTATAATGTTATTACTTCCTACAGAAACCTCATCGATTAAAGATAACCATAACATCTGATGCAAGTAAAATCACCCTCATTTGAAGCTGCTCAAATATGATCAGTGATATAGTTTCACAAAAGACAAAAATGCGCTTATATTTATATGATCTGTGTCGGGGCGGGGGTGGGAGGGGGAAGTTAAGTAAATACTGTTACCAACACCATATTGTTTTGCTCAGCTACAAATAAATAACAATGTTTTTTATAAATAAATCTATAAATCTATATATATATATATATATATATACACACACACACACACACAAAATAAATATACAAATGGTAGACAAAAATACTATGGATAATAACTGGAATACAAAATCATTACTTGGAGCGGCTGTATTTATCTGATAGTAATGAACACATTTCTTTAAAAATGGTGTGCATTGTAGAATTTGAACTAATTAAGATTACTGTTCTAATGTCTCCTTACAGGAAATTTACTACAGGTTAAGTGAGGAAACAATTTCATTTGCAGATAAGGGAGCCTATTTCGGAAGGGAGGAAAGAACACTATTCCTTTAGGACCATTTCAAAACAAATAAAGCATCAAGAGATCATGCAGATGGGGAACATAGGCAGACGGTCCACGTGACCACCAGCGTCAGTGAAGTAGAATAATTCCACCCTCTGAAACTTTACACGGGAACGCTGAAAAGTGTGACTTTGTAAATATGGAAGGTGAAAAAGGAAGCTATAGTTAGTCCTTACTTGGGAAAGATTTTGTTTCTTTTCTACCTCTCATCAAAAGAAACGAGTTTTGAGTATCCCCAAATTATTTTCCTTATGAATGGCTTCCTTCCAAACCATACACAGGCTTCTTAAAATTTTGCTTCGTTTTTTTGGAATAAGTTCTTGGTACTAGTTTAGACTTAGATGGGGAGACACAGACATCATGTACAATATACCTTGATTTCCTATTTTAGGGTTTCTGGAAGCTAGTTTATTATTATTAACTACCAAATAACGTTCCAGCATGCAATTTATTATTACCAAAGATTTGATGAACGACATGGCTCAAGTAAAAGAAACCTCTTTGGGCATTAACATGTTGATGTAGATCTTGAGGCCAAAGGGGGAAAGAAAACAAAAAAAATGAATAGTACATATTTCTAAGGGCCACCTTTACGTAGAATAATGGTGAAGCCCATCTAAATTAGGGGTTTTACAGTGAGAATAACAATATCCAGATTCCATGTTGGTTTCAACATGGAATTCATGCATGAGGGCACCACTGCCAGGACTGTTTAAATCACGAGGCTCTCGATTTTCTTCCTCTTTTCTTACTATTTTGTAATCCAGGAAACCTGAACAGTTTAATTCAAAGACATCAGGAGGACAAAGAGGTCTTCCTTTCCTCAACGGTGTAAACTCCTTGGCAGTGAAAGATCCAGCCCTCTAAGTAACTATTACAAACTTGGAAATCAGACCAAACCCTACTGGTTTGGCCACGCAACTGTACTCTGGTTAAGACTATTAAAATAATTTGTTTTTCTTCTTGCTATACACAAGGTCCAAGCTTATTAAATACAGAAATTCAGCATTTTTAGTAAGACCTCAGAGCTGGCGGCCAGTTGCCTCAAGAGAAAATGCAAGCTTCTGCTTTTCTCCTATTCATCATTTTCAAATTTGTTCCCTTATTTCAGTACAAGACACAGTGATACAGTCGCAGCCTCAAACAGTGCTGGAAGCTGCCAGCCAGCAAGGTGGCAGTTACGTCTCAAAGCCACAAACTGTTTCATCAAATCCATTCCACTTGACTCATCCACTGGCAAAGATTTAAGCCTGGAATTTATCATTTCGATGATTCACTTTGTGATTCGCCTCCGAAGTGGTTAGTTTCTTCCCCCTTTGAGCATTTAATACCATTTTCTCAAAATGCAAGGCACAAAGGCAGCTGAAAGATTGTATATTCAAAGGATTTTAACTCCAGAGCTCCAAGTAAGATTTAGTCAGATAAAGCCTCTCCCATTCTTTGTCAAAACCAATCTTAAAGACAGAGAAAAATACGGACCCGCCAACAGCCCTGTATTTTCAAGACAGCCTGAGATTAGCTGAGGCCATGAATGTTTCCACATCCCAAGCTAACTGGAAGCCAACATGTATATAACATACCACATGACTCAACGATAAGTTTTCATAAACCACCAATACTGTATTTGTGACATGCACTCCCTCCATACTACCATCCGGTGATTATTTTCTGAGAAGAGCCCTTGGAACACGCAGACCAGAGTTCAGTCAGGTTTCATCTACACCCAGCACTGCGCTACCACAAATGGAGCCTTAACAAACACTTTCTATGCGAACCGCGATAACGATCACGACTACGATCTCCCCCCTTATGCTCAATATCTGCTGGTGTGGGCCTCTGCTCGAGTTTCTGGGAAATGAGTGCATATGGGCAGCACCCAGCATTATGACCACCTTCCATTCTCTCTGGAAGAGCGAATGCCTAAGTCCACGTCCCTGGGGGGCTTGATAAATGGATTTAAAGTATCTCCTAACTTGTGCTCGTGTGTAGGGTACGAAAAATGCTCCCAACTGTATGGGCTATGTTGACGTATTTATTGTGCCCCCAAGTTCTTGGAGGAAAGGTAGATGAAGACACCGCGAAGTCATGTTCCTGTCCTCTATGCTGTAAGGCCACCAACAGCTTCAAATGAAGCCATGGACCTGGCTGTCCTCAATTCAGAATAAGATAAGCTTAGGGGCACCTGGGTGGCTCGGTCCATTAAGCTTCCAACTTTGGCTCAGGTCATGATCTCAAGGTCTGTGGGCTCGAGTCCTGTGTCGGGCTCTGTGCTGACAGCTCAGAGCCCGGAGCCTGCTTCGGATTCTGTGTGTGTGTGTCTCTCTCTCTGCCCCTCTCCCCTCGCACTCTCTCTCTCTCTCTCTCTCTCTCAAAAATAAAAATGAAAACATAAAAAAAATTAAAAAAAGAATAAGATAAGTTTAGCATTCCCATCTTTTATACTGTGACATGTTATCTTGGGTTGGGGCTCCTGGATTATCACCTCCCCTCCGTAAATAGTTTCATTTTTCCCCCCTCCACAAACAGTTTTAACACGATGGACTTACAAGCTACATAACTAGTTCCCTCTCTATCCTACTTGACTCAAAGAAGGACCACCTTAGCCCAAAATAGCAGCATTTAGATGGCCTAGCTGCTGATCAAATGACGATGCAATTTTTATGTGTGTTTCTCTATGTTCATAAACCCAGTCTCTATAAAAAAAGACATCTTTGTGGGAATTCTGCACAGAAATATGAGTAAGATGGCTTTCTCTTCTTTGGAAGAGAATTACACTGGACAGACCTCTACTGATGTAGAAGCAGGATCTATACACCTTCTGTCTCCCCACTCTCACACAAATAAATAAAAGGCAGGAACTTGGAAAGGAATAGCTTGCTCAGTTTAGGTCCAACTGATGTTTTTCAAGTGGAGTAAGTAAGCCTTCTGCAGTTTCTGGTCTTTTCTAGGCATGTGTCACAACCTACATTTTCCTTCCTGTTTCTTTCCCGTCTGTGTTAAACAAATCTAAAGCTTCTAACTAGGGCAGATTAAACTGTTTATGGAATCAACATATACTGTATACGTAATGCGTCAAAATCAAGGACTTTTAACTTCCCTGAAATATATATGAATCGTTCAGTCAAAATTAATTATTGGTTTGAAATTTTATGATCTGAAACTTTGTAATAATTAAAGCCAAACGAATTAATCACTTTTTAAAGTTATGACTTATGGGGTGCCTGGGTGGCTCAGTCGGTTAAGCATTCGACTCTTGGTTTCAGCTCAGGTCATGATCTCACGGTGTATGAGCTCGAGCCCCACATCGGGCTCTGTGCTCACAGTGCAGAGCCTGTTTGGGATTCTCTCTCTCTGCTCCTATCCTGCTCACTCTCGCCGTCTCTCAAAAACACATAAAATTTAAAAAAGTTAGTCATTAAAGTTCTGACTTGTATGTGCTCTTAGGTGAAATAGAAGCAATGTAGCTGAATGAGAAAAGTGCAGATTATTAATTAGACTTCATTGATGTAGAACTTAGGGAATGAGAATCTGCAAGTGAGCTCAGCTGAAGTTTATATTTGATATACCTATACTATTTGCTTGGCACAAGACAAAAAAAAAAAAACAACAAAAATAAACAAACGAAATCTTCAACTACAGATACATCAGCACAAATTTATTCCTAACTTTGGAAAAGCCTATACAAAACTCAGTAAATCATCCAACAAATAACTATAGACCTTAAAAAAGCTGTGAACGTAAAACGGGTTAACATTTGCAAGGTGTTCAGAACAGTGGTTTGCACACAGCAAGACTCTATAACATCTACGATGATTGTTCCTAGTCATGTGCAGACAAAGGTATAAGAAGGCACTAAAGGGGCGCCTGGGTGGCTCAGTCGGTTAAGCGTCCGACTTCAGCTCAGATCACGATCTCGCGGTCCGCAAGTTCGAGCCCCGCGTAGGGCTCTGGGCTGATGGCTCAGAGCCTGGAGCCTGCTTCCGATTCTGTGTCTCCCTCTGTCTCTGCCCCTCCCGTTCATGCTCTGTCTCTCTCTGTCTCAAAAATAAAATAAACGTTAAAAAAAAAAAAAAAATTAAAAAAAAAAAAAAAAAAAGAAGGCACTAAAACCTAGTCCATACGCTCAGGAAATTCAG
Organism: Panthera tigris; assembly: GCF_018350195.1. Classification (NCBI taxonomy): domain Eukaryota; kingdom Metazoa; phylum Chordata; class Mammalia; order Carnivora; family Felidae; genus Panthera; species Panthera tigris. Next base: position 18,438,740 of record NC_056668.1, on the reverse strand, counting down.
CCTAGAAAACCCTATAAGCTTGGAGGTTATGAGGCAGAGGCCATGTTATTAATAACAACAACTCAAATCCAGTACTGGGGAGTATGCAATGATGCATAAGCATTATTGAGATACATTTCAGGTACTGTCAAAACTATTCTTATCTTTTAACTCAGTAATCCTAATTTTGGAAAGATACCTTCAAGCAATTATATAATATGGGAAGAAAATCTAGGGTCATTAAGGAATTCAAAAGCATGGCCCCTGTAACATTAAAAAAGAAAAAGCAGGGGTGCCTGCGTGGCTCAGTCGGTTAAACTTCCAACTTCAGGTTATGATCTCATGGTTCATGAATTCGAGCCCCACGTTCTCGACAACTCAGAGCCTGGAGCCTGCTTCAGATTCTGTCTCCCTCTCTGCCCCTCCCCTACTCATACTCTGCCTCTCTCTTTCTCTCAAAAATACATAAATGTTTGGGGCGCCTGGGTGGCTCAGTCGGTTAAGCATCTGACTTCAGCTCAGGTCATGATCTCACACTCCGTGAGTTCGAGCCCCATGTCGGGCTCTGTGCTGACAGCTCAGAGCCTGGAGCCTGCTTCAGATTCTGTGTCTCCCTCTCTCTCTGCCCCTCCCCTGCTCATGCTCTGTCTCTCTTTGTCGAAAAATAAATAAAAGCATTTAAAAATAATAAATGTTAAAAAAGTATATTAAAAAAAGAAAAAGCAAAAAAAAATGTCTGACAATATAGTCACATAGATGCACAAACTTTTAAGGGATAGACATAATTAAAGGAATAGATATGAAGACTATAAATGTGTTTTTAAATTTTAAAATATTATTTAAAAACAAAGATTTGATATTTTAGCCACAACTAAATGAAAACATATCCATATGAACAAAAACAAATAGGAACACAAAATTTACAACAAGGCCAAATTACAGGTGATTTTCCCTAACTCAAAACCTTCTAAGAAAATATCATACTTAAATTATTTTTCTAGTTACATGCAATGAAAAACACATTTTAGGTAAAGATAGGAAATACATATATATTTCTAAATACATCAAATATTTCCAAATGGGATCATTTTGCCCCAGGAAAATGTTAGTATTTACTGTAGTCAAAATGGAGAGCAGTGATACTAATAAAAGGAAAAAAAAAAAAAATGACATAATGATTAGAATTAATGAAGTAACTGGGTCCAAATCGGAAGCCTTAATCATCTTTTTTGTGTTTGAGTGCATCTTGAGGATGGTCTTTGAAGCTATGGAGGCAGATGTTTGCAAAGTTTGTTTTCATCTCAAGCATTTCCATCTGTACAAGAGCTGCCCTTAAGAGACCTATATTCCTGCGGTGTTTGCGTTTCTGCCCACAGGAGATCAGGGTGAGACACAATCTTGGAATGGAGGTTTGTTTTTGGTTTTTGGTTTTTTTTTTAAAGATTCATTTCCCAAGCTTCCCAGGACTGAAGAGACCTCCGCACCAGTTTCTCAACCTCGGCTCTATTGACATTTCTTTGCTGTGGGCTGCCCTGTGTGTTAGGGGTGCTAAGCAGTATTTCCAGTCCCAACACCCACCAAATGCCAGGAGCACCCACCCTCCTTAGCTGTGGCAACTAAAAATGTCTGCAGGCAATTCCAATGGTCCCTCGGGCAGCAAAATCACTCCCAGTTGAGAACCACGGCTCTAAAGTGATGTTTATTTATTTGTTTCTTACAATCACACAGTGCTTGCCAACAGCTAACGGGCTGAGCAAGTCTCATGACTGTAACTTGTACGTCCTGCTGTTCTTTATTTGTAGTCAAGACGTCCAATTTGACACCGAAGAACAAAAGATAGTTACTTGGTTCAAATAGGAAAGCTACTCTAAGAATGGACTTTTTCTTCCAAAGCTCAGAGAGAGATGAATCTTACCTTCATTCAGAATTCCAATGTCATTCTATTTTATTTCATTTTTCGAAGCCATCAAAAGATATTCAAGCAGTAACTACAGTAATGGTGCTAAGCAGTTGTTAAAAATACTCCACAGGTCCTAGCATTTTTTTTTCAGTATTTCCAGCTTAAAAATATTTAGAGACTTCTGATGCAATTTCACTTAACTATTGTCTATCTGGAATGTTATTTCTTAGTAGTTTTTGTTTAAAGTTCCATTAGTATGTGTTGGGCCCCTAGTTTGCAGAAAATTAGGCCATATATATTTTTTAAGTTTTTTATTGGGGGGGGGGGCAGAGAGAGAGGGAGAGAGAGAATCCCAAGCAGGCTCCGCACCGTGCGGCTTGAACCCACAAACCTTGAGATCGTGACCCTAGTTGAAATCAAGAGTTGGATGCTTAACTGACTGAGCCACCCAGGCGCCCCAAGGCTGAATATTTTAATGTGTCAAGTCACAGAGATCTCCTAACAAACATAAACCCCTGAGAAGTACAATCAGCTATTAACCCTCAGAACACCAAGAGGATCCACTAGACATAATTTTACCTTTTGAGTTTCATTTTGAAAAGTTCTTATAAGGGTTGATATGTCTGGCTTTTACCCTTTTTAGAGAGATTTTATTTTTTAAAACATTGAATAAAAGCTTGCTTTATCTTGTAATTACTGTTACCAGTCCACCGCAACTTTTTATGTAACTAAAATTTTTTGCAACATTTTCCTATTTTTTAACATTCCAAGAATTATTTCATCATTTCTCATTGACTATTTCCAACTATGCCGAAAAAGACCAAATAATATGAAAATGAAAGAATAGGGGCGCCCGGTTGGCTAAGTCAGTGGCGCATGTGACTCTTGATCTCAGGGTTTTGAGTTCGAGCCCCATCCTGGGGGTGGAACCTACTTTAAAAAAAAAAAAGCAGCTGGGGTGCCTGGGTGGCTCAGTCGGGTAAGTGTCCGACTTTGGCTCAGGTCATGATCTCACAGTCTTGAGTTCAAGCCCTGCATCGGGCTCTGTGCTGACAGCTCGGAGCCTGGAGCCTGCTTCCTATTCTGTGTCTCCCTCTCTCTCTGCCCCTCCCCCGTTCATGCTCTGCCTCTCACTGTCTCAAAAATAAATAAAAACATTAAAAAAAATTTAAAAAAAGAATGAAGGGCTGAAGCAGTTGCCTACAAGGATGAGGCAACAGGGAGATTATCACAGTTTTATTCCTGCATTTCCAAAATACTGCATCCCCTTTCCAGAAGTTATAAGCTACGTCAGGAGACTTTAATTGAACAGAACTGAAAACCAAAAATGCTCACTTTCCACATTAGCAAACAGAAGAAAAGCGACAGGAGTACTTCACAAATATTAGACAAATTTGGCTATGAATGAAACTGATCACACAGGCAAGACCACAGACGATATCAGATATCAGATATCTTCAGATGACGATATCCTAGATGGATTTTCTGAGGCCGGAGAACTGAAGAGGGAGCAGTGTTAGAATTCTAAGCAAAGAAGGAAATACAGGATTCTCATCCAAGGAGTCATTCCACAGGAAGGAGGACACCGTTCACTATTTTTGCTAAAAAGATGTGTGACAGCATTTTCTCCTCCTTTAGGATGCTTGCATAATAAATTTTATCATGTTTAGGCAACAAAATTTTTTGTACGTGGTTTGTAAACAGACAACTACCAAAGGCAGGAGGGTGTACAAAGGTGATTAGAAGTAAAGAACCAATGTAAAGTTGAAAAGAAAAAAAATGGATTGATGAATCTCATGGGGATTTATATATCCAAACTTAGAAATATTTTGTAATAATGGACAGAAAGTGGCTCGTCTCTTCAACAAAATTGTGAGCTCTCCAAGTTTTAAAATATTGATTCTTTTTACAATTATCAAGTGAAAACTCAAGAAAAAAACCAACAAGTACAACAGGATGTAACCTAATAGAGATGTATTTTAAATCTGCAGTCAGTATTTTTAAGATGAATATAGCCCAGGTTCATGCACAGCAGGTGACTGTTGAGCAGCTAGTTCCATTAAAAACAAAATACTGCCCGTTTCAGAAATCTCTACCTTCAAAATCAAGAAAAGATGTAACAAAAATCTGGGTTTACCGTACTCAAATTTTAATTCAAATTAAAATGTTTACTATATTAATTCTTAAAAAAATTTTTTCTTAACATTTATTTTTTTGAGAGATAGAGAGAGACAGAGCTCAAGCAGGGGAGGGGCAGAGAGAGAGGGAGACACAGAATCTGAAACAGGCTCCAGGCATCAGAGCCCAACGCGGGGCTTGAACTCATGAACTGTGAGATCATGACCTGAGCCGAAGTTGGCCCCTTAATCGACTGAGCCACCCTTTACTATACGGTGCCCCTTTACTATAAAGGTGGCCCTTTACTATATTAATTCTTATTAAAATTTCTAAACAAAGCTATTTTTCACTATCCCTTTATTCTTTCTTTTGTAAGATAATTTCAAGTATAAGAAATCATAATAATATAAAGGGTCCTCAGAACCTTGATAAGTCAGTGGTGCTGGGCTGGCTTTTATGGTACAAAGCAGGGCAAGGCCGACAGAAGTGTTTCAGTTGCCTGGGCTCAGTGAGTGCTGTTAAGATATTGTGTGTTCCCAGGTGCCCACACATGTGTGTACACACACACATACACACACACTGTTGAGGAAACCTTAATCAATGAAAGAAAACTCTCCTGAGCTACAAAATACAGTTCAAAGAAGGGCACAGTGAGATGCAGTCAAAAGCAATCAGTCATCTGGATCTATTTTAAGTGGTTTTTTTTTTTTAATTAAAAAGAAAGAAATATCCTCTCATTATCTAAGAAGATACACTAGGTTACCTCTCGAAACAGACTCATCTATGTTTGCAACCCTGAAAACAAGAAGCTATATCATTTGAGATTTTGTTTGGGGCGGAAACAATGTGGGGACCTACTTTGGAGAGGAAGGACCCACTCCCACGAGGGAAAATGCTGTTATTAGGGTCTTCCCTTAGGTTATCTGCTGTACAAATTCAACAAGCCCCGTGGATGATACGGATTTTCGGTTGTATTCTATGGATCCAGGTGGGAGCAAATTTGCACCCCAGATCTGCACTCGCAAGGCCGGACTGCGTATGTTAGTTTTCTAGTGAATTTTCCAATAGAAAATTCTTACCCATGATAGTTGGAATCTGCATCCTATTAACATAAGCAAGCTACGTTACTGATCACATAAAAAGGTATTTTGAGGGGGTCTGAGAACTTAATCACTGTTAACACTGGAGAGATAAATACTGAGTTATTTACCAAAGAACTTTACAAATAACTGATTTGTCCACATTCATTCTTTCGAAAGACTAACCTCTTTTTCAGTAAGGTCATTAACAGAGCTCATCCTACCAAGAATGTTCTTCTAAATGCCGCATTAGCCACAGGAAAGCCCTCACCTCCTACCAAAACAAATCTCATTACCCACCAACCAACAAAGTGTATTCAACTGTGGGTCAAATTTGGTTTCTGGGAGGATCAGAGTAACGCTACGTTTTCTCCTCTTCAAAAACTGTCATATGGTGTCCCCAGAGGAAGTTTTAAGAAAGATGTGTCAAATTCCTGTACTGATTCTGCATTTCAAGTGTCACAAGGAGGGCTAGCTCCTGGAACTGGGAAGCTGCCAGCTGGCAGGAGCCCAGCTTGTGGGCAGGTCAGTGATGCAAAAGCTCTTCCTTTCCCACTTGCTTTGCCAGATGCGGATAAAGGAATACACGCCTGCAGGGCTACCAGAAAAACACGGAAAAAAATGAAGTGATACAAGGAACCGGATACCCTAACCATAGTAAGTTCAAAACAATGCTTTTAAATTTTAAAAACACGGACAGTTACAAAAGTAACAAAAAAGTAAGAATTCCACCTTAGAATGTGTTACTGGCTATATAACCCATTGTCTTAACGGAAAATAAAGAGTGATTCGAAATCTGAAGTATCAAGGGCTATGATGTCCAGTACGGGAGCCACCAGCCATGTGTGACCACAGAATGCCTGGACTGTGGCAAGTCCCAATGAGACGGGCTATAGGCGTAAAGCATGTGCTAGATTTTAAAGACCTTGTATGAAAGAGACAAACAAAAAACCCCACAAAATACCTCACTAACAACTTTTTCAGATTATTTACATGTTGAAATGATAATATTTGAATATACTGGCTTAAATCTTATCAAAATGGATTCACCAGCTTTTTCTTGCTATTTTCAAAAGTGGCTATTAGAAAGTATAATGTGCATTGTGTGGCTCACCTTGTATTTCTAAGGGACACAACTGAGCTGAAACACAAGCGTGTCTATAACATCTATTTATGGGCCACGAAGTCCTTACCAAAAGCTATGAAAAATGTTTTTAAATAAATAATTGAATTTGGCTAATATTTCTTGAAGACCAATGTGCAAGACATTTTTGGTACATAAACTACAGGTTAGATTGTGTCAGATAAAGAAAGAAATGACTACAATCAACTGGAAGAAAACTCAATATAAATAAAATAATACAAAGCAAGGGTAGGACAGTGAAGCAAAGTATTTCAAGGGATAGTCAGAGCAGACTTGTAAAAGAGGGGTCTTCTGGGGTGAATGTTAAAAAATACATAGGATTTTACAGGTCTAGCACTTTAGAATTGACAAATGTCTTTGTGGCGTGTTAACACCATCTTCTGAAAAAGGAAACACATTTTCAGAAGGGGTTAGAGGGGGTATAGCTCAGGGGTAGAGCATTTGATTGCAGAAGGGGTTAGAAAGGTGGGATCGATAGCCTAGGCAAAGAAAAGGTCGAGGTGTGCAGGTGCAGTAGGTAAGGTGAGGCACACGTAGAATGGTGAAATGCAGGCTAGGGCCAGGTAATGACTTCTGGATGGCCTGCAAGGGAATCTGAACTTTCCTATAGGCTGCAGGAATCATCCAGTATTTTCTACCAAGTGTCAACAGGATCAGAAACGCAAAATGGGAACATGACTCAGGCATGGAGAATGATCTGGGAAGAGAATAAACAGAGGTTTGTGGGTCAGGTAGAATGAATGCCAAGTAATAAGAAGTCAAGGTATGGTGAGTCCTTTAAGAAAAAAAAGCACCAAGGTTAACCGGGGCAAGTGAGCCTCTGAGGTAGTAAGGGACAGTCACGAGAGTTAGCCTAGTAGCCAGTAAATGACGATCTGAACTCAGGCAGTGTCAGTTCGGGACACAAACAGCACTCTGTGGGTAGAGGTGAAGGAGCAAATAAATGATAAGGAAGACTGAAAATTAAAAAAAAAAAAAAAAAAAAAGGATATGTGAATGGCATAAAGCGTATGAAGAGATGCTCCATGTCGTATGTCATCAGGGAAATGCAAATTAAAGCAACGAGATACCACTACACCCCCATTTGAATGGCCAAAATCTAGAACACTGATGACACCACTAGCTCGTGGGGAAGTGGACCATCAGAAACTGTCACTCACTGCTGGTGGGAATGCAAAATAGGACACCCGCTTTGGAAGACAGTTTGCCGCTTTCCTGTAACTAAACATACTCTTACCATATGATCCAGCAATCGGGCTCCTGGGTATTTACCCAAAGGAACAAAAAACTTAGGTTCACACAAAAACCTGCACATGGATGCTTACAGCAGCTTTATTCACACTGCCCAAACCTGGAAGCAATCCAGCTGTCTTGGAGTAGATGAATGGACAAATAAATTGTGTTCATCCAGACAATGAAGTATTATTCAGCACTAAAAAGAAACAAGCTAGAAAGACAGCCATGAAAAGACATGAAGGAATCTTAAATGCATATTACTAACTAAGCAAAAGCACCTCATCTGAAAAAGGCTACATGCTGTATGATTCCAATGATGTGACATTCTGGATAAGGTGGAACTACGAAGACAAGAGAAAGATCAGTGGTTGCCAGGGGCTGAAGGGTGGGAGGGATGAACAGGCGGAAACACAAAGGGATTTTAGTGAAAATACTCTGTACGACACCGTGAGGATGGGTACATGTCATTACGCATCTGTCCTAACCCACAGTATGTACCCCAAGGGCGAGCTGGGCCCTGACTGGAAAGTAGGGAAGTGGGATGATAATGTGTCATTTGTAACGAACGTATTGCTCTGGTGGGAGCTGTTTATGATGCGGAGATATATGCGTGTATGAGGGGGGGCGGGGATATCTGGGACCTCTGTGTACATTCTGCTCACCTAGAACTACTTTATTATTTAAAATTTTTTTAAACATTAATTTTTTGAGAGAGAGAGAGAGAGAGAGAGAGAGATCAAGCAATTGGGTGGGGGGGGGGCGGGGAGAGAGAGAGGGAGACATAGAATCTGAAATAGGCTCCAGGCTCTGAGCTGTCAGCGCAGAGCCTGATGTGGAGCTTGAACTCATGAACTGTGAAATCACGACCAAAGCCGAAGTTGGACGCTCAACTGATTGAGTCACCCTAAAACTACATTAAAAAAGTCTTGAATACATTTTGTTAAAAAAATCCAAGGAAAGGAGTGGAGGTAACAAGTCGTGTTCAGCTAGAACATAATCATAACAGGGAAAATGGGAAACAAAGAAATGGAAGAAAGTAGAAAGAGAAAGATGCTGAGGTACCTCTCAAGATACCTCAAGCCGATATCAAGAAAATTCATGAATTTACTCAACAAACATGTACAAGCACCTATAAACTCCCAGGTACCATGATGCAGAAATTCATGATAAGGGACTATTTACGGGTCATGTGTGGAGCATGAAGGAGAGTGATGCCAGGAACCAAGGAGAATGAAGGTGGCTTGGGTCAGCTGCTATGTGGAAGGTGATAGGTCATCAAATAATGACAATTAGACACATCTACTAACACTAAGATCCCAGCTGATGTTACAGCATGAATAACAAATAAAATTAACTGGTAGGGTTACATGACATGATACATCAACCTTACAAAACTCGGAAGCATTAAAAGGGAGAAACTACTTTTTCCCAAATACAAAAGATTGACAAAAATTGGTAAGAAAATGTGACAGGTATCGACAACTCCAGGATATTCAAATGAATATGTAGAAATGGTTACCCATCGGGTCCATCCACATTAGGAAGGGCCCTCCCTCCCAACCAAAACAGAAAAAAAAAAAAAAAAAAAAGAAAGAAAGAAAGAAAGAAAGAAAGAAAGAAAGAAAAGAAAAAGAGGATAATGAATTAAGAGCCTGAATTGGGGAGGGGATTATGAAAGCAGGGTGAAATTCAAGAAGACTCAATGAGTGTTTTGGGTGTAAGATGAGAAGATCCTGGTCAGAGAGGAATGTCAAAGCTGACAAACCCTATGGGTACAGTATTTCTAAGTGATGACAGAGTCCAAGGGATATCTGTGTTGCAGCCAGCAGAAATGGAATTTAAATAAAGGGGACTAGGAAGGAGCCAGCTAGCATTTCAGCTAGCTGCCAACCTGGATGGTGATATGGCTAAAGATAGAGATAGCTAATATGACCATATAGCTCAGTTTGTGCTTATACACTGTGGTCCTAGGGTCAAATCTGGTTTGAATAATATATTGCATAGTTGCCCTAGTTGTAGGTAATATAGCAAATTAAAAAAGCAACAAACAACATTAAAGAATAATACACTGGCATCCTATAGTTTGGTGACTGCCACAGAAGACAGTGGTTTTAACCAGAGAGATTGGATATCAAAGAATCTAATTACTGAATAACAGTAATAAATAAATGAGGAAGCCCTATGGATCTCTTTCCAACACTGGTGAGAAGGGGTGTAGGAAAAGAAAGGGCCACTGAGAAGGTTTTCATAAGATATCATGTTAGTAATGCTTTCAATTAGGTCAGTAAGTTGAAGGGATTGCAGAAGGAAAAAAAAATCTATTCCCAATAGAAAGTAGGTTTTACAAGACATAAAAAAAAAGTGTTAACTGAGGGAAAAAAGAGACCCTGGCAAAAGCCTGTCACTCTCAGGATACAACAAGAATATCCATTCTTTTTATTTATTTATTTTGAGAGCAAGAGAAAGAACAGGTGCACATGCACATGAGCAGGAAAGGGGCAGAGAGAAAGAGAAAGAGAATCCCATGCAGGCTCCACACTGTCCGTGCAGAGGCTGATATGGGTCTTGATCTCGTGAACTGTGAGATCATGATCTGAGCTGACATCAAGAGTCAAACACTTAACCGACTGAGCCACCCAGGTGCCCCAAAATACCCAGTCTTAATTACAGAAGTCCCTTCTATATGAATGGTCATGAATGGTTGGTCACCAACCTTGATACAGGGTTACAAGTGCACAGCTAGCTGTCTAATTTTAACAGCAATCATGGAGCTCTCTTGGTTTACTCGCCATTATGTGGGTTGTTGATGAAGTACGGAGTCAATTTAGTGATGTGGAATGATCAAGTATCTAACAGGCTATGAACAAAGAAAATGGCTGTCCAACTTCAAATTCCCTTTTCAATACTGATTGCATTGGCATAATGTAGTAAGAGCCCCGATGACAAGAATTTTTTCAAGAACTCACTCTGAAACTTTCAAATCTAGATATGACTGAAGAAAAATACGAAAAAACTATCATAAAAGCAAAAAGAACTAGGCAATTCCAACTTTTAGACAAAGCAGCCATTAAACCCAAACCAACAGACGTTTCTCTACATCTGGCTCATGGAATACCGGTGGGGGCCCAGCCACGGCCCAGAACACAATCCATCCATCCTGTGGAAAAAGAGCTCAGATGCTTTCCCATTGGCAAGTCCTGCTCTCCCTGGGGTTAATGGCCTCAGAGAAGGAGTTTATTCTAATGAACTTCCAACTTTTACAGAGAGAAATATTGTGAAGCATACAGTTGGCTTTTCCCTTATTTCTTTCTCTCTTGTAATTCCCCGATTTGTTTATTTAGCTCCATATCCTGCTACACTGAACACAATTTTTCTCAATCTAGCAAAGAGGGAACACAAAAGAGCTTAACTAACAAAAAAAGTTACGGTAAAACTGGAAAATAGCCACTAAAGGGAAACCTGATATTATTAAACTGGTAAGAAATGACAATTAGGATGCCTTATATGTTTGAAAAATCTAGTTGTATTTTTGTAAAATTATTTTTTAAATTTAATTTTTAAATTCTACAAAATACATTATAAAAGATCTGTACCTGACTCTGTAAGTCAGAAAACTTTATATTAATAACCATCAGTCTTAACAAATTCATACTTAATGTTCTATTGGAAAACCTGTGACACCAGGGAACATTTGACGGGTTCCTGAAGGAAAAGGAGAAGTGAGATAATCATCACCACTGGGGGATGATGGAGCGTGAAACTGATGACTGAAGCAGGTAACCTTTCTAACCCCCAACTTCTAGTTTTATAACTTGATGATGTGAATATAGAGGTTTGCTTTTAATAAAACATAAGAATCTAGAAGTTATGGGTTTAAGATCCCAAAGAGGTGAAAATACAATTCTTTTCACTGTCATGAAATCAAAGATAAAGAACTTTAAGCAAACATTTATGAATGCCTCTGACGTCGTGCACAAAGAGATGATTAAATGCCAAAAAAACTGACAAAAATGAACCAAAAGACAAAACCAACCTTTCTAACAAAAAATTCAGACTTAGTTACTGACTGATGAAGCAATTCCAAAATCTTGTTTAAAAAATATTTCTAAATTATAGACCAAAACAGAATGCCAGTCACTCACTCAGATTTCAATTCTCTACAGAACTACCTATTATAGTATCAGTGGTATTTTGATCCCAACTTTGGACACCGACATAAAACAGCTAAAAGTAACTCAGTGGTGGTTGATCAATTAGGTTACATGGGTGGCCATTACCATAATAGGACTTCGTGGTTTAGATTTTATTTCCCTCCTACAAGCAAACTTGGACAGGAGTGGGCAGAGATCCCTTTAACGAGAAACGGGAAGATACATCTGTAGAAGAAACAAGACTGTCATCTGAACGTTCTGGCGTCCACGAGAGAGCAAACACAAAAGCCACCTTACCTCCCATCGGCATAGTCTGCATCTGCTCCGCCCCACCAGACGTCCGAGTCATCCTCCTCTGCATCTGCCGAATCAATATTGTCACTCTCCTCGGCCAGCGGGCAACAGACAAATTCCACTCCTCGGAACTTGTCGATTCCACAGGGCAGCAACATGCCATAGTCATGCAAGCTGGTACTCTTCTCACTGCAGGTCTACAGCAAGGTAAGGAGGAGACAGCGAGAGTGCGTTGGTTTCTTTGTAAGAAAAGCCCCAATCTCGTAACTGACAGAGACCCAACGTACCAAGGGCCGGTTGGACAGCGCAAAGGACCATCTGCGTTTTTGAGTGGATTTACAAGTGTCTTGAGCACAGACCACTTTGGCACCCTTATTTTAAAACCTACGTATTACTTATTTAAGAAGGCTACGTTGTGATATTACGGAAATTAATAAAAAACAACCGGAATGGAAACTAATTGGGAAAAAAGATCTAGAAGAGAACTGTATTGTGAATAGATATCAGAGAACCAGTGCTTTCCTGCGTCATTAGCGTATCAGGAAGACGTGACGGCTCGATGTACATCCCCAGCTTACTTCCATCTCCGTTACAGATGGAAGTTTCTCTCACTTGGATGTATCTTACTCTAGAAATTCGAACTCTCTTGGCTCACTTCCAGAATAACAATCCTGGGAAGAAAAGAAATTATCCTCTGCTATGAATCAAAAATTACAGTCTAAATTAGAGATTTCTCTTTCAACGTCTTTTTTGCTTTCCTGGGATTTGTGAGGTTTGCACAACTCGAGATTAACATAAAGCTTTGAAGGCATCCACTGGTGACAGAGGAAAGATTAATAATTCAACACATATGGATAAACAATGAAAATATTACAGACTGTATTTTGACCTCATAGGAATTAAAGTCATTTTTCTTTCTTAGTAACAATTTTTTCTTTTTTAACTCAAGAAGAAAAGAAAATGAGGTTATTAGATGGGTAGCTAAGCTTCAAAGTATCTGGTCTGTTTTTTTTAAGATCGAAAAAGCTCTTCTTTTTTATGAAGAAAATTTTGTTTTACAGTAAATTAGAAGTTTGTTTTTTTTTTTTTTTATAAAAGGCAAAATTAATGCTAACTCTTAAGGGGTGTTTTCTGCCTAACAACTTCAAAGCTATGTGAGCCAGATCAGGGTTTCTCAGCCTCAGTACTATTGACATTTTGGACCTGATAATTCTTGGGGACAGGGGACAGAGGGAGGAGAGGCTGTCTTGTTCACTGAAGAATGTTTAGTAGAATCTCTGACCTCTACCCCCCAAATGCCAGTTAACACTTCCCCTTCCAACTGTGACAATCAAAAATGTCTCCAGACGTTGGCATATGTACCTGGGGAAGGAGGAGGAAATAAAATTGACTGCATTTGAGAACCAATGAACTAGACTAGACAAAGGAGCCTAATTCTAGGAGACTGGTCTTCCTCAAAAACGATATACACTTATGAGAACACTTTCATAATGTATCAAGGCACAAAGCACTTTTGAAGATGATAATAAAAAGGGACCTTTTATGCTAATTGTCTTAGGTCTTGTCCACTTTGCCAAAAGCAGGGGTTGACAAAGGTGTGCACTGGTGAATCCAGTGTTGACAACCACTGTGGAAAAATGAAGGTGGCAGTATGGTGTGGCAAACACAAAATTGGATGGCGTAACTGAAGAGACCACTGGTACTGGACAAGCTACTTCCTCTTCCACCACTGTATTCCCCAAGAGACGACAGGGAAAAAGGTCAAATTACAAAAGCTTTGTATATGACAAAATAAAACAATTGGCTAAAAAAAATAATTTGGCAAAAAATCATCGGGAAAAAGGTATATTTTAAGGTTTATGCAGTGTAAGATTCTAGCTTCTGATTTATACAACATGGCATAGACACATAATAGATCTAGCTAACTAAATCTGTTTTGGACTCCTAAGAGTTTACTCCTTGACAGTTCTTAAAAAAAAAATAAATAAATATAGGGGTGCCTGGGTGGCTCAGTCGGTTAAGTGTCCGACTTTGGCTCAGGTCATGATCTCCTGGTTCGGGAGTTCGAGCCCACATCAGGCTCTGCGCTGACAGCTCGGAGCCTGGAGTCTGCTTCAGATTCTGTGTCTCCCTCTCTCTCTGCCCCTCCCCTGCTCACACTCTGTCTCTCTCTTTCCCTCAAAAATAAATAATAAAAAATAAATAAATAAGGAGCGCCTGGGTGGCTCAGTCGGTTGAGCGTCCGACTTCGGCTCAGGTCATGATCTTGCAGTCCATGGGTTCGAGCCCTGCGTCGGGCTCTGTGCTGATAGCTCAGAGCCTGGAACCTGCTTCTGATTCTGTGTCTCCCTCTCTCTCTCTCTCTGCCCCTCCTCCATTGGCTAGTGCACACAAGCTCTCTCTCTCTCTCTCTCTCTCTGTCTCTCAAGAATAAACATTAAAATAATAATAATAAATAAATCCTTAAAAAATAAAATTTAAAAAATATAACTTGTTTATCAACATAGCTATTGCCTGAAAATATATTCTAACATGTCGTGACACGTCTCCTTAGGAAATCTTCACTTTAAAAGAACAAATGTATGGCTGGTACCTCTTTGGCGACGGTGTGCCAGTGAAGGTGGGTTTCACAAACATCCATCCTCTCCTGGTGTAAGAATTTGCATTTGTCGGGAACAAGGAGGGCATCACTTACAAACTCGCCAACTGCAAGAAAGGAAAACACTTCGTGTCATTCCATCTGCATCACAGATGTCTTATCACTGGGCTGATATCAAGCAAAGAAGGGCTAAAAGTACTTCAGAAGTTATACAGCTTTTTGAATGACCAAGTAATCAATCCAGTACTGAAAGACAAGTACTGTTACAATGTAGAGTCCTGTGTCCTGAGCCCAGTTTCTTGCTATATCAACCTTGATGGTTAAAATACTTCCTACATGGGGCACCTCGGTGACTCAGTCGATTAAGCTTCTGACTTCAGCTCACATCGTGATCTCGTGGTTCTTGAGTTCGAGCCCCATGTCAGGCTCTGTGCTGACGGCTTAGAGCCTGGAGCCTGTGTCACATTCTGTATCTCCCTCTCTTTCTCTGCCCCTCCCCTGCTCTCTCTCTCAAAAATAAATAAACATAAAAAAAAATTAAAAGAAAATACTTCCTACATGTTTTAAGCGAAATCTTTATGTAATTAACATGTATCTCTGACTGCAAAGTTAATCATGCAAAAGGCTTCCAGTGAATTACAACGAGGAGGAAAAAAATGCAGATTGACACTGTCTGGGCAATCATTTGAGTGGAATCAATATAAATAATTATTCATCCCTCCCTCCCCTTCTTGGACATTTAATCTGTTTGTAAACTATTACAAAATTTAGCATTTTTCTACTTCCTAAAATTATAGACATACATATGTTTATATATGTGACACACACACAGAGATTAATTCAATTAAATTATGAAGACTGTGCCTTATACTTTTGCTATATTTTTAAAGAAAATGTGGATCATGCAAATTATTTCTAGCATTCTTGGTACCACAGATATAATAAAGATATTACATAAAGTCCTATAAGAATGCTTACATTCTTATGAGGGTAAAAGTTGGATAATTCCAATATGTAAGCTACAGGCTTAGTTTTTTATTTGTTTTGTTCACTAGAGTATCCCCAGATTGAAAAAAAAAAATTTAATGTTTATTTATTTTTGACAGAGAGAGGGAGACAGAGAATGAGCGGGGTAGGGGCAGAGAGAGAGGGAGACACAGAATCCGAAGCAGGCTCTAGGCTCTGAGCTGTCAGCACACAGCCCGAGACGGGGCTCGAACTCACAAACCGCGAGATCGTGATTTGAGCTGAAGTTGGACGCTCAACCGACTGAGCCACACTTCGTATCCCCAAAGTATCCCCAGCTTTTAGCATAGATTCTGTATACAACAGGCAACCGGAATCTTGATGAAGACACGAAATGCTGTAACAGAGATAAAGAAGAGATGTAACACATGTAGACTGGGCCCAAAGAGTGAACACATCCGCTTGGAGGCACTGGGGAAAAACTCAAAGTAGAAACAACATCAGAGAGGAGTCCAAATGGATACGTGGGAGGATGCCGTGTAGAAATGTATGGAAGCTCCATGATGTAAGGACAGTTACCTGTCTTGTTTAACATTCAGCTCCCAATCCCTGGCCCAGTTCTGGCAGACATGACCATCCTGGAGAGATGGATGGATGAATGGCAAAAGGCCCTTCAGAAGGAGGGAATTTCTTGTGTAAAAAAGAGAAAAAAGGGCAAGGGTATTTGTAGAGGAGACAAAAGCACAATATGGCTGGAATACAAGGTGAGTGGATAAGGGAGTCCAGAAGTAAATGAGGCTGGAGAAAAATGTTGGACTCCTACCTGGAGAATTTAAGGTTCTGGATACCATTTTGAAGGCAACATAAGCCAAAAGATACTTTAAACAGGAATGACATGCTCAAGTTTGTTTTTCTGAGAAACTCTTTTACCAAGCGAGCGTAGGTAGACCAGGAAAGCAGGGAGGCCACAGAGTAGGGTGCTGCCATCCTTTGGGCAAGACATGCAAGAACATATTTAAACCAATGACTCCAAATAAGATATAAAAGTTATCCACACTTCAGCAAAGAACACATTTTCTTCTTTCACAGGGTGTTAACATAAAATATTCTGAAATGCACCCTGAAGAGCAATAAAGGCCTTCAGAGGGGGGCAGAAAAAAAACTTGTTTATTCCCATTATAGAAAAGAGTTCTTTAAAATTTTCTATAAAGGCGCTTAAACTTTAGTCGGTTTGTGGCTCAAACACGCAAGATGTTTCCTGATACTTAAGCACTTAGTCTAATTAATATTTATATAAAAACCTAACCAAACCATAGAGGATAAAGAGCCTTTCATCCTGTCATTCCTTAAATCTTTTAAGACAATCTATGATGCTCCGAGCAACGTATTGTGAGTCACAGAGAATGCAAGAAATATGAGCCGCCAAAGGCTGCAAGTAGGGGGCGTGGCAAAGGAACCCAGGAGTCCTGGGCACCTTGGACCCACACACCTAGTCACATACGTCACTGCACCTCAGCGTCACAACAGCCATGCGCAGACCTTTTATAGCATCAATCTCACTTCCCACGGGAGAAAAGACTGCCAAGACACGTGCTGAAGGCCACCTACTCTCAGGAGATGATAACCTAGTCCCAGAGATGAACGTTAAGATGTACAGTATAGGGAAGGAAATAACAATAATGCAAGTGGCATCACGTTTTCCCTTTTCTTTTACATAGAATACGATCAAACAAAATAAAAATAACCAAACTAAAATCCAGAGGAGATGGAGAATGGAAAATAAAAGTAATCTCATCCAAAGCCAATACACCTTCCCCAGGTGGACTCTTGATGGTTTCTCAGGAAAGGCAGTCAACTGTAGCTGTTAGCAAGAATACTTGATATCTCAGCATCCCAATTTTCAAGGCCACAGGAGGCCACAAGCGATCAAAGGCTTGAAGATATCTCCTTCATTTATTGGCTCTGGTCAGTCAAGCCATACCGCCATATTCACAAATGTCCAACCACTAAGTGCTCTTTTTTTTTTTTTTTTTTAAATTTTACAAGTAATTATTGGAAAGACAAATGCCTGGCCCAAGGCTATTAAATCAGTTCATGAGACAATAAGGAGCAAATATTGGATACTCTCAACCTTGACCTGAAAGAGTTCTTGCAGCATAAACTGGCTAACAGCTCCCAAACAGAAGGTCTTGTTTTACTTGCCTTTAGGCCAGTCTGCAGAAGACTAGATTTTAATGCAAAAAGCCAAAGTTGTTGAAAGATACTCGCCTTGGTAAATGTCATGTTCATCAAAAGGACACGTATTGCATTAATTTGTAAAAAGATATTAGAATTTTTTTAATTTGCAAAAGGAGCCTCCATTTAGCATTGTAAAGATGCTCTTGGGTTTCTAACAATGTATATAGCCAAGAAATATATGCCTCCTCAAATGAAATTGCTTTTTTTCCCCAAGGATAAATACTGGTTATTTAATAAGCCCTCAGGACTAATGGCAAAATAGGAAACTCATTGTACTCTAACATTAAAATAAAATTTGGCAATGACTTGATGGTTTTACAGCCCTGCTTAAATTATTACTTTCAAAACTGATGAAACATACTAGAATGTTCCACATCAGAAATTTTAAGCAATTAAACCACAAAAATCTGTTAACAATTTTTAATAAAGAATTAAAAAGCAGTGGTAAAAATATAACAAATCCATTCTCACAAGCTAGTTTAGCTTAATATGGCCTATATTCTTTCCCCTTTTAATTCTAAAAGAATTATTCTTAAATGTCTAAAAGAATTATTCTTAAATGCCTATGATACAACTGGAGACACATGGGAACTCTCTGTACTTTCCATTCAATGCTGCTGTGAATCTAAAATTGCTTTAAAAAATAGTCTTTTAATTAAAACAAAAGAAAACCAAAAAAAAAACCCTGACAGTATTACGTGGAGTTTCTGTATGAAACATATTTTTTAAATAAATATTTTTTAATTTTTTAAAAAACCTTCTGGTTTTCTTTGGTTTGATCTTTCAGGTAACCAAAACCAAAACCAAAAATACATACAATTTTTAAAAGAATTCAAGTGAAAGCGATCAAAATAAATTAAGTACCATAATGAGAAATCAGATTCCCGTTAATGCTGACCTCTGGGGCATTTGGCACCATTTAATCCGAGGGATAAATTCATCAATATATACTGTGCACATTTATGAATAAGCATACAATCTGGTTTCTTGTTGAAAAAAATTCACAATTTATATCACACACACACACACACCACACACTCCAACTGAAAGGGGATTTTCAAAGCTAATGAACAAGATCTGGGTTTGGCCAAAAAGTCTTGGCAAGATGCACAATGATGCCCAGTTCAACCGGGACTCTGCAGGCCTTAAATCCACTGGCTCCTTGGTGGTCTTGGAGAGGATTGTCTAGCTCAAATTACCTCATTCTGCAGATGGGAGGTCAAGTGGCTTGCCCATAGAGCCAGTTGGCGGTGGAATTGGCCTAAAAATCTGAGTCTCTAAGCTTTTCATCCAGGAGTGGTAACTCAACTCATTGTTTAAACTCTGGTTGAAATGGGTTATTTGGCAAATTCTCTTCGGCTTTTATAAAAGCAGATTCACTTTTAGACTAGAAAGGGCTGAAATGTTATAACCGACGATGCAGTCTATTTGACGATAAAACTAGACTTAAATTACCTGGCAAGCCACATAAAACAGCTGGGGATGCACTGCACGGCATACAACAGGACACATGATGAGCAGTGGCTTAAAGACACGACGGGGTTCTTTCTCTCACACAAGAAGTCTGGTACTGAGGCTAGGGCTGCTAGACATTTTCAATGATGCACTCATGGTCCAGGCTATTCCCATCTTTCTGTATTGCCATCCTTAGCACGGTGGTTTTTGTCTTCATGTTCCGTGGTCAAAATGGCCACGGTAACTGAAGTCTTCATTTCGAGTCCAAGTTGCATGCAGGAAACAGGAGGAACAGGCCAAGGGATGATGGCTTCCTGTCTGTTTTCCTGCCCTACTGCAGCTTGGCTGTTTTACATGGGATGGACACCCTCCTCCTCCCCATTATCTACATCCTACATGCCAGCCCTATGTTATCTGGCCGCACTCAGCTGCAAGGGAATCTGTGAGACTATTTTCAGCAGAGCACATTGTCATTGTGAACAAAAAAAATCTGGGGTTCTTTTAGAAAGGAAGAAGTGGGAATAAATATTAAACAGGCAAGTAGTGGAGTCTCCCGGATCATGGAATTCAAATCTAGGAATGTATTTTTCAATTTTCTTCGGCTGCCTTTTCAAAAGACAGATGATTCCAGGAAGAAGCCAGAATTGAGTATGAGGTGCTACAATGAAAACCACCTGGACCTTGAATTCACGGCACGGGGAGAAACGGGCTGGGGGCTGTCAGAGGAAAAGAGCAACATCGCACACGGCTGAGATTTTTCAGAGTCACAGTGGGACTGAATAGATTGATTACAGATTCCAGAACCATAATTAAGAACTTCAAGGTACAGAGATTTCAGAATTAAAAAATATTTCTATGAACTTGCAAAGACTAAAGTGGTGTCGGCCAGAATCGTGGGAATAAAAGGGCTAAAAATGTCAGAGGTCTATGGATTTGGTCAAAGGGCATCCTCCCCTTCCTGGTCTCTCAAGAGTTAAAAATGATTCAGGAAAGGGGAGATGAGAAAGGGGGTCGGGGTAAGAATGTTCCGGCAACATAATTACTGAAAAGTGCAAAGCCTGTTTGCTTCTTTGTGCTATACTTGACCATGAGAGAGGAGACATGGCCCAGACCTGGCCCTCCAGGTAAGATGTGGACGGTTTCAGTGATTCTGGACTCCGTGCCTGGCGTGGCCATAAATGCTCTGTGTACATCACTTCACACCACACTCAGAGGCAACTACAATGGTCTCACTGTGTAAGGGGAGAAGGTGAGCCTGAGAAATTATATAATCAGCCCAGGTCACACACAGTAAATGGGAGAGCTGGGAAAACGAAATGAGTTAATATTCATATAGCACTCAGCTCCGTGCCTGCAACAATTATTATTGCTGGAATTATTACTCCCCCCCACCCCAGCATCCATTCATCAACCACTACTGCTTCTCCTATTAATATTAATTATAGTTAATAAGAATAGAAACAACTACTCTTCATTGTTTACTGATCACCTACTATGTGCCTACTGAAGGCAGTGAGGTGTTATTCTCAGTACATCATCACTGTTCAGTTATAGTCCCACGGTTCTATGCTGGCGCATTGCTTATGATGTAATGGATAAATAATCATGGTCAACACAGCGGGAGGGAGTCCCTATGAGTGCAGAATCCACGTGACCAATCTTTTCACTTTCTACAGACGGTATGGCTGTGAGGGGCAGGGTTTCCTGGATTCCCTCTGGCAGTCAGTGCTTCCTGTGCTAACTCTTAACTGCATACTTTCTACTTTTAATTAATGCTGAGAATACAACAGTGGACAAAAGAGATGAAACTAAATGAAATTCTAGTAGGAAATGATGAAAAAAAAAACCCAAAACCAGAATGTCAAACAGTAATAAACACTATGGAGATAAAGCAGATAAAGGGAGAGGGATTGGTGGGAGGGGGTCATGCAGAGGAGGTGGAATTTTAAATAGAGTAGTCAGGGAAAGCCTCCCTGAAAATATGGCATTTGAGTGAAGGCCTAAGGAAGTGAGGGAACAAATCAGAAAGATAACAGAGGAAAGAATATTCAGGGCAGAGGAAAGAACAAGTGCAAAGGTCCTGAGGCAGGAGCATGCCTGCTGAGTTCACAGAATAGGGAGGAGGCCAGTGTTGTCACAAAGGAATGACAGGGGGAGGAGGTCAATGGGTGAGTGAGTGACAGTGGACTGTGCGGGGTCCTAAACATTGCCCACACTCTGGCCAGAACCCTAAGTAACACAAGAAGACTCTGGAGTGTTTTTCTAAATGAATTCTTACTGTCCTACAGGTCCAGATTGGAAGTACAAAGACCTGGTAGGGAACTGTTAAAATAATCCAGGTGGGAGATGACAATGTCTTGCACCAAGATGATAGTAGAGAATGGTGAGCAATGGTAAGATTCTGGATAAAGTTTGAAGGAAGAATCTGAAGGATCAACTAAGGGTGTAGGACAAACAGAGTCAAGGATCTCACTTGTTCCTATTCCAGTAGCTAGAGGATACTTTATACTGACAATGACCAAAACAGGCTGGACAAGAACCTTCCATCTGTCCCTCGTGGCCATGCAGACAAGCAGAATGTCCTAGATTTACATGCTTATTAACCCACACAACTACATAATGCATAGCATGATGAGGACCGTAGACAGATACTGACTCCGGCAAATTTTTACTTTACCATTTTAGATTCTCCCTCCATGGACATTTTTTTCTTGAATTTGTTCATTACGCGTCAGTATTCTGTAACTTCCATATGTTAACAAACAGAAATTTTTCTGGGAGGCACTTGTACTCAAGAGATGGGAAGAATACTTACGGAGTAGCCAAAATATTTCTCAACAAACCTCCTCCTGTGATAAAACTGTGGTTAAGTTTTGCTTCATAGAGGGAGTTACTGGGTTCTCCAAGGGGACAAAAGGGTGAATTACAAACTGCTTTAAGAAGGGACTGTTGTTACTGCCAACATTTCATTGTAACTATTACTAGATAACAGAACTGAGCATTCTTAGCCTCAGAAGTCTCTGCCAGAGGGCAGACACTAAATGGATCATGTTAAGGTAAAGGCAAAAATAAAGTGAAAACCAGAAGGTTCACTTAAATTGTCTGTCTGATTTATTCAAGTGAGGGGAGCACAGCCTTATACACACGCATAAATGCCAGGTTGGGTAAAAGAAATAGCGTTTGACCAAGACTCTGAATAACACTGGTCTTAACCAATGAAAACAGCGCAACGGATATATTTTTAAAAGACAGGAACAAAATGAAGATTTGTTGGCAGTTCTGCAGCTTTTAAAAAACCTCGCGTAGGAATGAGTTAACAAGTCTGATTGGGTTATGCAAGTGTGCTGAAATTGAATAATTAACTAAATGGATGATGGCTGCTGGAAGCCAGGCTTTTCACTGTTGGAATGAGAATTTACCGATAAGTAGAGCAGGTGAAATGATCCATGTGGTAGGAATACAGGAGAGTTGGAGACATCAAGATGAACTCGTATCTGGCTTAATACAGATACAGATGCGTGGCTTTAAGAGTATGTACAGATATGTAGAATACAAGGGTGAGTGGACAGAAATATATTGCTCCCTCTTTCAGCTGAGAGGACCCAGTAGGTAAGGAATTCTGGAGGCAATGACCACACTTAGCATCCACATCTCAGTTCTCCAATACCATTGGAGATCTCAATTGGCCATCATCTCAATTTTTCTCTGAGTCTAAAACTTCAAGTTTACTTAAAAACTTTTTTGGAAGTCTCCATATAAAATTTCATACCCATTTGCCTTTGCATCACCATTATTAATACCATTCTCCAATAAAAGGAACACAGGCTTTTTGAAGAAATGGCTGATTCTAGGGGGTGGTGCAGAAAATAAACAACAGGAGCCTGGAGCATCTTGTTCAGAAAAAAAAAAAAAAAAGAAGAAGAAAGAAAGAAAAAGAAGAAGAAGATATTTCAAATAAGCACAAGAGCCCACTGAAAAAGCTCCCAGTGGCCAGCGCGGAAATAATTTGAGCCATAAAATATATCAAGTAGTCTTGGATTATAACTCAAAGTATTCCTAAGTACAAATGACTGAATAAATAAATAAATAGGTGGAAAGGGACAAGTATGTGCAGCAGAGTTCCAAATAATCTACATAGATACTCTACCCTCACTCTACGAGGTGAAGCATAAATCTCTACTCCTTTCCTTGTAGGCTACCCATGGTGACTTCCTTCCGGAACACAGCAGGCAATGGTAGAAAAGGGAGTAACTTTACACTGGAGAAAGCTGACAAACCCCACCCCAGCCAGGCGATCGCGGTCAGTCTCAACGGTGACATACCAAGTTGATAACATGCGCAAATAACATACGATGAGAAGAGCATCTTACTCCTGTGGTCTTCCAAAACACTCGTGACACCAGTCCAACCATGAGACAATTCCAACACAGGAGCACGACCTAAAATACCTGACGGGTACCCCTAAAAACTGCCGTGGTCATTTAAAACACGGCAAGTCTGAGAAGCTGTCACAGCGAAGTGGAGGCTAAGGAGATCTGACAACCAAATGTGATGGGTTTCCTAAAGGGGACCCTGAAAATTAAAAAAAAATCTGAACAAAGTATGAACTTTATCAATAATAAGGTTTCAATACTGGTTCATTGATTGTAAGGAAGGTACCAGACCAATGGAAGATGTTAATAATAAGGGAAACTTGGTTGAGGGGGTATATGGGCATCCTCTGGGCCATCATCTCAATTTTTCTCTAAGTCTAAAACTTCAAGTTGACTTAAAAACTTTTTTGGAAGTCTCCATATAAAATTTCATACCCATTTGCCTTTGCATCACCATTCTGGCCTTCAAAACGGTGTCCGTGAAATTACTATAGCTGCGAAGAAACTGGGGTTAAAAAGATCTTGCTAAGACGGGCTTCTCTTCTATGGCATTTATAATAACTAGACAGAGCTTGGTTTACAGTCTTCTAAGCAAATCTCTCACCAAATCATTTGTGTGATGTGCAGCATTTAAATTCTTTTAAAAACCTGAAGAATTTCAGAGTCCTCACACATATCAATAGGAAAGGAGACGCTTTGGTTTCTAAATTTAACCTTGACTTAGAAATGTACATGCAACATCATAGAATTCAATTACCCTTCACAAGTGAGGAATCTCACGCTTGAAGAATAATTTCCGCACAGCTAATAACAGAACCAGGCTGGGCTCCAGGTCTGGCTCAACTGTAATGCTCACTACACCCGAGTAAAGTGTTACCACATTCCACAAATTCTGCGTCACGGCTTCCTGGCTAACCGACCCTAGATTAGTTAAATCTGTTGCCTCTCTTTTGTTGTATTACTCATATTCATTGTTTTATCAACAATGGGCCTTCTCTGTTACTTACATCTGTAGTAATTCCAACATCAGTTAAAAGACAGAATTATGAAAATAATGGCTAAGTCTTTCCAGATCAGGGGTGTACAAACTCTAAAATGCTTCGGAAACCCCTGGCGTGCGGCCTCAGCATATAGACCCAACCTTCCTCCCTCTGATCCCAGCACCTGCATCTGGGCGTGTGGGATGTGCCTGAAAAACAGACCTCCCCAGAGGGATTCTGATTCAGGTGGTTCACCGACTACACTGAGAAACTGTGCGAACAGCAGGGGGCTTCTCGGGCTTCGAGGCGCACACGCATCGCCTGGGGATCTAGTTAAAGCACAATCTCTGACTGGACAGGTTGAAGGTGGGACCCAGTTTGCCTGTGTAACAAGTTCCCAAGTGATTTGATTCAGCTGTTCCTTCAGGCAGCGAGAATCGACTGAAGGTAATCCATTATAACTAATCTTATTAACGTTTTGGGCTGCTTTGTTTTTTCAGGTTACAGGTTATTATGAAACACTTGTTACAATGGCCTGTCTTTTGCCTTTTCTTTTAATTACGTTAAAATACGCACAGCATAACGGGGCGCCTGGGGGGCTCAGTCGGTTAAGCGCCCGACTTCGGCTCAGGTCATGATCTCGCGGTCCGTGGGTTTGAGCCCCGCGTCGGGCTCTGTGCTGACAGCTCAGAGCCTGGAGCCTGCTTCGGATTCTGTGTCTCCCCCCTCTCTCTGCCGCTCCCATGCTTGTGCCCTGTCTCTGTCTCTCAAAAATAAATAAACGTTAAATATATATATATACATACATATATATATATGTATATGTATATATATATAATCAAGTTATTCATGCCTTCTTCCCATAAGCCTGGGTCTTGTCCCATAGATTTCTCATTCTGGCACAATTTTAGGAATAGGGTAGAAAGAATTCTGCATTTGAAGCCGGAAGGGAGAAAGTGACACAGTGACTCAGGAGGATTTAGTGATTTCCATGCATGAAAAGGGGAGGAGAGTGATACCTTCTGGCCACAGGAGCTCAGAGAAGATGAGGGACAAGGATAAAAATTAACACCTGAAACAATTTGGTTTAATTTTAAGAGATCATCTCTGCTCCCACTCAGTACTGCTGAATCCCACTGTGGACCCAGCTCCATGAAGGAGACACAGAGTCCTTCATAAAAGAGCACAGAGGAGTGCTGTCCACTGGAACACAGGCCACGTAAGCAGTTTTAAATTTCTAGGAGTCACATTAAAAAAGGTCAACTTAGTTTTGGTAACAGTCTTTATTTCACCCAGCAGATCCTAAACGTTGTCATTTCAACATGCAATCCATGTAAAAAATTATCCCTAAAACGGTCTACATTCTCCCTCCATTTTCCAGACTAACTCTTCAATATCTGCCGTGTATTTTACATTATGGCACGTGTCAGTCTGGACTGGCCACAATTCAAATGCTCAACAGCCACACGGGGCTGGTGGCCACCACAGGGCAGTACTAGCTTAGGGTCAAATTTCAGAGATCAGGAATATCTTTCAACGAGTAGGCAGTTGCATGTGGGCAGGTTGAGGTTATGGGGTGAAATCTGAATCCAAAGATAAATCCAAAGATAAAGGCCTACACGGAGAAATAAATCCTAAGTGTGAATACACTGAAAAGGCTGTATTCATAGTTCTATATGCTATCAGAATGCCAGACATTTTGTTTTGAGTTTATTTATTTATTTTGAGAGAGACAAAGAGCACAGCAGGGAGGGGCAGAGACAAAGAATCCCATGCGGTCTCCGGGCCGTCCGCACAGAGCCCGATGTGGGGCTCGAACCCATAAACCGGGAGATCATGACCTGAGCAGAAAGCAAGAGTCGGATGCTTAACCGCCTGAGCCACCCGGGCATCCCTGGAATATCATACATTTTAATCACCGAGAGGAAGATCACTACAATTCAATTTGTTACCACCATTAACCCTATTTACCAGCAAACAGCCCTTTTCTCTCACTTCTCCTTTTGCAGTTCTCATATTTTAATTTTTATTTATAGAGTATGTGATCAATTCGGATGTGGAAATTTAAATCAGGCTTCCTTTATACCTAAGCCGACTCATCTTTAGCCTAGCCCAGTGTTGAATATCGAGAGGAGAGGGGGGAAAAGCAGAAAGTAGAGGGATAGTGTCCTAAATTCTTTATTCTGTCTCTCGGAAACACAAGTATCCTCACTGGCTGCTTTCTCCTAACACTTTCTTTCTGCTTATTAAAATATTCATAGGCTGATAGATTTTAAAGATGCAATTAATTAGGGTTATATATGGGCCTTTTAAAAAGCCACATAATTGCTAACAAAATACCAATCAGCGTGAGGTGCCGTGAGGCCAGAGAACCACCACTTATTACCAAAACCTTAAATTATACAGAGAGGTAAAAATACACAGCCCGTTTTTTCCACATACCAGACTCAGAAACCCACGTGTGAAGTAGGCCGTCATCAAGACAGGAAGAGGCATTTTCACGGATAAACCTCTCAACAGAGTTGGGGACTATCACTTCCAAACCCCTGACTGCCTTTTTCCAGCCCGTTACCATCTGGCCTTGCTGGAACAATCTTCCTCAAGTCTTCTCTCTCTCTTTCTCTCTCTTTTTAAAAAAAAAATTTTTTTTTTTTTTTCCACTTTGGGGAGCTTTTTTTTTTAATATATGAAATTTACTGTCAAATTGGTTTCCATACAACACCCAGTGCTCATCCCAAAAGGTGCCCTCCTCAATACCCATCACCCACCCTGCCCTCCCTCCCACCCCCCATCAACCCTCAGTTTGTTCTCAGTTTTTAACAGTCTCTAATGCTTTGGCTCTCTCCCACTCTAACCTCTTTTTTTTTTTTTTTCCTTCCCCTCCCCCATGGGTTTCTGTTATGTTTCTCAGGATCCACGTAAGAGTGAAACCATATGGTATCTGTCTTTCTCTGTATGGCTTATTTCACTTAGCATCACACTCTCCAGTTCCATCCATGTTGCTACAAAAGGCCATAAAAAAAAAATTTTTTTTTAATGTTTAGTTATTTTTGAGAGACAGAGAGAGACAGAGCATGAGCAGGGGAGGGGCAGAGAGAGAGAGGGAGACACAGGATCCAAAGCAGACTCCGGGCTCCGAGCTGTCAGCAGAGAGCCCAATGCGGGGCTCGAACTCACCAACCGTGAGATCATGATCTGAGCCGAAGTCGGATGCTTAACACACTGAGCCAGCCAGGCACCCCTCAAGTCTTCTCTTAAGGTTTAGAGCAACAAGCATATTAATCTGCTCTCAAGTTTGCTGTCCGTTTTCTTCACCACAGTAGTTGGCTCTTTTCTTCTTCTCTAGCTTCCCGATTCTGGAGACAGCACTTGTATTTCATTCACTGTCCTGAGCTACTTGTTCTTTCCCTTTTACTGGGTCATCTTTTATTTTTTTCCTGTTTATTTGTTTTTGAGAGAGAGAGAGCACATGCACACAAGCAGGGGAGGGGTGGAGAAAGAGGCGGGACAGAGGATCTGAAGCAGGCTCTGTGCAGAGAGCCCAATGTGGGGCTCGAACTCACCAACCTCGAGATCACGACCTGAGCTGAAGTCGGATGCTCAACCGACTGAGCCACCCAGGCATCCCTCACTGATTCATCTTTTAATAATTCTGATTTTATCATCTCAAGTCAGTTTTTAATGTAGATAAATTTTTATCTAAGGAGTGATCATTGGATCAGAGGCTGAATATAAGATTATGCTATTAGCTTTGACATTTTATATTCACTTCAGGCCTCCTATATTGTTTTATTATCTAGGTTGCAGAATATAAATAAATGTGTTTCATTAAAAAAAATAGTAATTCTGATTTTAAAACAAGACAACCGCCCTCTACTTTGTGCTCCTACTTTCTCATTCAGATACAATCGGCCCCTGAACAACACGGGTTTGAACTGTGCGGGTCCACTCACGCACAAAATGTCCTCAACAAACACAGTACAGTACTCTTTCCCTTAGGGTTTTCTTAGTAACATTTTCTTTTCTCCACCTTACTTTATTGTAAGAATACAGTATATAATATGTACAATATATGAAGTCTGTGTTAAGTGACTTTATGGTATCAGAAAGGTCAAGAGTAGACCATTAGTAGTTGAGTTTTGGGGAGTCAAGTTATATGTGATTTTTTTTGACTTTGTCGGGGCTCAACACCCCTAAACCCCATGTTGCTCAAGAGTCAACTGTATTGTCATCCATGCCTAGGGGTTCAACAACTTCCTCTAGTCTTTCAATGTTGACTTTTCAGTTGACATTCCAGTCACTAGCTGGACACCTACTTGAGAGGGTACTGACTTTAGCAGACGGACACCGGACCGCCAAATTTTAGAACTGTACCCAAAGAATAATAAGCACTTCTTCACTGGGTCAGAATCTATCTTTTTATTTTTTTTAATGATTATTTATTTATTTTGAGAGATACAGGGAGTGAGAGAGAGTGCAAATGGGGGAGGGGTAGAAAGACATAAAGAGAGAGAGAGAGGGAGAATCCCAAGCAGACAGAGAGCTGACAGCACAGAGTTTGAAGTAGGGCTCGAACTCATGAACCATGAGATCATGACTTGAGCCGAAATCAAGAGTTGGATGCTTAACCGACTGAGCCACCCAGGCGCCTCAGGTCAAAAATCTATCTTATGTGGAAGCAAGAGATGGGAATAGCGCCAACATCCAACATTTTAGGGGAGCCAAACATGGCAGGGCCTGCTGAACAAATTCTACGTGGTTATAACACCCAGGTCCCCCTGCTCACTTAATAACGCTTCTGTTTCTCAATTAATATGTGTCACAATTCATGTGCCAATCCTCACGGACTGTACCTCTGCAACACTCAGATTGTCCATATTCCAGAAGCTGGACCACCTATCGTGTCACACGTGGAAATGTTCTGAAATGTTGAACTCCATCCAGTGAACCGCTTTGTGAGCAGAAACTTACCTCTGAGCTCTCCCTACTCCTCTTCATCCACTACAGCTACTCATCATGCCCCTGCGTCCCCAACTCTTCATCACTCACTAAGGTTGGCAGAGAAGGTTTCCCAAGTCCCTGCCAGTCTGGCCTGGGACACGAATCCATGATCACCAGTGCTGACCATCAGCTAGCGACCTCCCCACGCACTCATCATGCTCACACCTATTGTTCCAGCTTGTCTCTCTCGTAAGCGTGAGACCCCTGAGACCCAGCTGCCACACTGTGCCCCTTGAGTGCTCAGTAAGTGTCCCTTCTGGGTCCTCTTGTGTCCAGCCCCGACTTGAAATGTCCAGTATTGGGAGACAATGGAGTTGTCTCCTAGTGACCAGAGGAATAAGTATTGCTTTATATTTCAGGGGGTCTCCAACTCAAAACTTCCAGGAAAAACAAAATATAGGGGTACCTGGGTGATTCAGGCAGTTGAGCGTCCAACTCTTGATTTTGGCTCAGGTTATGATCCCAGGGTTGTGGGATTGAGCCCTGTGTCAGGTTCTTAAGATTCTCTCTCTCTCTCTCTCTCTCTCTCTCTCTCTCTCTTTCTCTCTGTCTTTGGCCCCCCTCTGCCCCTCTCCCCCGCTCATGCTCTCTCTCAAAAACTATATATATATATATATATATATATATATATATATATATATAGCAGATACATAGCTATTTAGGGCAAAAGGAGGTAAAGAGGGAATAAAAAATGAAAAAGAAAAGACATGACAGTATTTTTTTTATTTAAAAATTTTTTTTTTAATGTTTATTTATTTTTGAGACAGAGAGAGACAGAGCATGAACGGGGGAGGGGCAGAGAGAGAGGGAGACACAGAATCGGAAGCAGGCTCCAGGCTCTGAGCCATCAGCCCAGAGCCTGATGCGGGGCTCGAACTCACAAACTGTGAGATCGTGACTTGAGCTGAAGTTGGACGCTCAACCGACTGAGCCACCCAGGCGCCCCAAGACATGACAGTATTTAACAAAAGAGCTAGCTAGGAAATAATTAGGGTACAGTATTTGGAATCAGCACAACCTTCTACTGGCATCAGAACATTGCTAAGTCCTCAAGGCTTTGTTAAAAACATTGAAAAAAGAATTAGAGTTCTGTCACTGTACCTGCAACATCATCTAGGGAAGAAGGATTTATTCTATCTAATAGAATAAATATAATAAGGATACACGATTCATCAAGCTCTTCAATAAAAATATGTTTTAGAAATTACCCAGTTCCACTGAGTTGTGTTTCAAAAATCATGTGATTTTTGGGGCGCCTGGGTGGCTCAGTCGGTTGAGCGCCGACTTCGGCTCAGGTCATGATCTCACGGTCCGTGAGTTTGAGCCCCGCGTCGGGCTCTGTGCTGACCACTCAGAGCCCGGAGCCTGTTTCAGATTCTGTGTCTCCCTCTCTCTGACCCTCCCCCATTCATGCTCTGTCTCTCTCTGTCTCAAAAATAAATAAGCGTTAAAAAAATTAAAAAATAAATAACAAAAATCATGTGATTTTTTTCAATGGGGATTGGATCTCAGCTAAATCAGAATCTTGCCTTGTCCTGGGGTGCCCAGGTGGCTCAATCAGTTAAGCGTCTGGCTCTTGATTTCCGCTCAGCTCGTGATCTCATGGTTCATGAGCCTGAGCCCTTGCATCAGGCTCTTAGCTGACAGCATGGAGCCTGCTTGGGATTCTCTCTGTCCCTCTGCCATTCAAATGTGCATGCTCTCTTTCTCAAAATAAATACATAAATATTTAAAAATAAAAAAAGAATCTCTCCCTGTCTTACCACTCCACTGTGGACTTAGAAATTGCCACTCAGACTCGTACACACGGCTTAGTTTCATTATTATAAATCAATCTGCCAAGGCTTGCCATTCCCGAGAGAACTGAATTTCTGGACTTCTAACGAAGAGGGTTTGGGGCATGAAATTACCACCTTAAGGCTTCCAACATGTATATCACAAACTGTTCAGCAGAAAATTCTCCCCGGAAAATTCTGATTCCACGTCTCTAATCCAGTATCTCATGGCTTCTAAGACTGGCCTAACTGAGTTATCTGTCTACACCTGCTAATACAATAAAAGCTAAGAAACTGCTGTGAATCTCTGTGGTAATGAAACATAAAGCCCACATTGTAACAAATAATGGACCTGATTTTTAAAAAGGGAGTATTGTAATCTATTTCAAGATAACTCAAAAACCCTAGAAAAATCTGAGGTCAGTTAAAGGATATTCAAAACTTGAGACTACTGATCAGAGCCTTCCCCAATAACGTATTATTTTCCATATTGACGCAACTCCTTGGGTCGTGTGAGAGAATGAGAACATGGCTATTCTTAAACCTAGTAATTTTCTTTTATCGTCGCAACTTCAATCACGGATGTAAATGAAAATTTCTGCTCACTCTGCTCCTTTTCTGCTTGAATGAATTTTATAATGAAAACGTCTGTGCCCTTCCAACAGAGCACAAGCGTCATTCAAATTTTACACGCCGGGCAAAGAGCGAATGCATTTTGTAGCTGCAGAATCATTTAAAGGTGTGCCCATACAAGCTATGGCACATTTACACATGCCATAGTTTAAAATTCTCTCAAGCAAAAGCAAAGGCCCCAGAAGTAGGTGCATTCAGGCTTCAAACGTTCTCAGCCTAGTTCCTCCCGGCTCTGCACAGCCAGCCCCGCCCTCCCGTCCTGGCCCCTTGTCAACCAGAAAGCGGTGAAACTGTGCCAAAGCCATTTCCATGACCCAAATGGTCTTCCAGGTCAACAATCTAAAGTCACATGAAAACTTCATCTTCAGCTGACCTCTCCAGGGAGCAAATATTTTGAAGGGGAAGCATTTCAGGCATGCGGGAGCTCAGCCTTTAAATAAAACTAGATCTTTAAGTAGTTTTTCAAAGGAAGGCCCTGGAGCACACAGAAGGTGTTTGAAGAAGGCAAAGCTCTCATTTAGCCTTCACATTTATAAATGAGGAATCTGAGTATGATTAGGGCTGATAATGACACGGGGTGATTAATTTTAGGGTACCTCTCATTCCAAATATTACAGTTTCTGTCTTTCACTTAAAATTATAAACATGACTGAAATGTAGATTAGACGAAAGTTATACTTAGAGTCTCAGTTGTTTTAACCCGGAAATGTTGTGGTTTTAGAAAAAAGCTGAGGACAGACCTTTGACTTGGGGTAAGAACACTGGCTATCCAAACCTTCTAAGAAAAGTGTAAGTTGATTTGCCATTTTATGGGCAAAAGCACATTTTCTTTTTTTCTTTTTTTAAATTTATTGATTTTAAGAGAGAGAGAGAGAGAGAGAGCAGGGGAAAGGCAGAGACAGAGGGGAGAGAGAGAATCCCAAGTGGGGTCTGTGGTAACATGTGGGACTCGATCTCACAAACCTTGAGATCATGGCCTGAACTGAAATCAAGAGTCGGACACTTAACTGACTGAGCCACCCAGGTGCCCCAGAAGTAGACTTTCTAAAAATGCATTAAGGCTAACAGGACACAGGATCTCCATTACCTAAGTTAAAAGCAACACATTTTATGGTTTAATGCAGTATTTATTCATGACTGTCTCTCTCCCAGTCAAAAGAACAAAAGGTCAGTCCCCTCTCTTGGCCTGACACCCTTCCCACTCATGCTACTCATGACATGGTAATTCTAGATGTTTCATTTTTTTGGTTGATGTTCAAACCGTCTGGATAGCTGGCTATTTACCTAAATCCTATACCCATAAGAGGTGAATTTAAGACCATCTATAGGAGGCTCCCTTTTTGAAAAACAGAGGTAATGGCATGAGAAGCCAACAATCCCACTGAGTACAAAAGACATCCCTGGTAACAGTTCTCACGTACAAGTGAACATTCATTAACTGCAACAATAAATCCTTAGGTAACTTTACTCATCTGGGCAGCTGTTGAATTGCCATTCTTACATTAGGGCAGTTTTCCAAAAACGTTTTGCCTTCAGAAGAAATTAATTCTTTTCTTTCCAGTTACACTTTTAGTACAAATGTAACATTTCCTCACAGTGGAAGATGCTAATTCCAACACTGAGATCACATCTATATATGTATATATATATAAAGCAAGAAATCTTATTTAAGTTAAAGTATCTAAAAATGCTTTTTGAAGTATAAGAAAGGATTTTGCTTACCATGTCTAGCTTCATTTCTTTTTTTTTTTTTTTGAGGTTCAGCCTGTCATCCATTTCTTTATTTCTATAATTGTATCCTCATCTCTTTAAAAATATATGTGAAAAGTGAATATATAAGTACTCCCTAGGGATTTAAACTTGATTCATTTTATTCTTGCTACTAGTTGTCATTGATGGGCAGAAAACTCAAAACATGACAGATTGCCCAGTGTGAGGTGTATTTCCGCATCAATATTAGAGTTTCTACATTAACCTCATTCAAATCCAATTAATTCTTCTGCATGAAATCAAGGGTCCAGGAGGCTTTTAATAGAAGCTGAAAACAATCCAACCCTTTGCCTCAAACAGATTTGTATCCCAAATGGTACAATAAACCAACAGAGAAAAATGGAATAGGCATAGCCCATGCTCCTGTGTTCTTTGCTTAATCCGAGAAGGCCACATTAACCATTTGTTGATTATAGTTATGGAAACTCACATAACCATGGATTAATAGCTCGAGAATCATCAAGCCAGCCCTTGGGAAGCCACTGCACTGATGGGGCTTCCTAGGAAGTTATGTGTATTGCGAGAAAATGAACCACCCGGGAGGACTCCTATGAAACACCGATATTGAGGATTTTCGAAGTGGGCTACAGAAAAACGAGCCAGAGAAGGAGAAGGAGAGTCAGCAGATAAACAGAAGCAGCAGCATAATGATGGTGCGGGGAGAAGGCACTGGGCCACAGAGTTAGAGACCACTGGGAGGTTAAAGAGGACAGAGAGGCGTCTGAAGGACCTGATGGGAAAGGCAGCAGAGAGCCCATTCCAGGGAGCTGAAGGGAGGGATGCCTGGAACAGCTGCCTGCGGAGGGAGCCGGAGGTTAGGCAGATACAACAGGAATGGCTGACCACCACGTCAAGTCAGGAAGCACAGCTGTGAGTGAGCAGAGCTCACTGAACGCTCACTGATCGGTGGAGGTTAAAGACGTGGGGTCAAGTGACTAATGTGAGGGCCCGGGGGTCTCTGGGGAATCGGGAAATACCAGGAGGTTAAAAGTTACTGACATATGAAGTGCAGTGAAGGGTCTAGTGACCAAAGGTACTTAAAGTCAAAGATCATAGACAACATAGTTAACATTTACTGAAGAAAATATGTGCATTGGTTCCCATGAATTTAGACTCAATCGGGAATTCTAAGAACTTAAATTGAGAACAAAAAGTGGAAGAAGAGAAAAAAAGCTCAAATTTTAAAGACAGTAACTTCTTGGCACATTGAACATGAGCCTCAGGTATTAAATATGCTTTAGAGAACACAGAATATCATAGCCCCTGATATGATAATTCTACGTTCTCAATAAAGCAAAAACAGAGAACCACATGACCCAATCATTAGAATCTAGCAATCCTGAACTGATAAAGACACCCCACAATAAAGAAGGGGGCCTTCTTCAGTGATGGCCACACCGTTAGGTTATAAACACAAACAAGGTCACATGCCACATTCTTAGCAAAGTAGTTAATGTTGAAGGGTAAGGTTTAGGGGAAATTTGAGCTAGGTGACACATTCTTGAAAATGCATGAACCTAATCAACAAACCAACAGGATGGCCCCAAATTTTAATGTCATAGAAAGATAGAAGTACTCCCCCTCGAGAGGTTTATACATCTACACATCAAGCACCTACTAAACACCACATACATCCCATCATTTAACAAAAGCACGTAAACACGACAGGAATTAATGGTCAGCATTCATAAACATTACTCTCTTTTCTTGGAATTCTAAATAAAATAAAATTTTATTTATTTTGAGGGAGAGAGAGAGAAAGACAGCACGAGCAGGGGAGGGGCAGAGAGAGAGGGAGAGAGAGAGAATCTTCAGCAGGCTCCACACTGTCAGCAGAGAGCCCAACGTGGGGCTCAAACTCACAAACCATAAGATCATGACTCAAGCTGAAATCAAGAGTTGGATGTTCAACGACTGAGCCACCCAGGCGCCCCTATGACCCTAACTCTTAAGGTACAACATGAAAATCCAAAAGAAGTTTCTAAACTCCATTACCATTATAAATGGTATTCAAAAGTGATTTTCTGCTAAAACGATCCTCTACCCTTTACTCTCAAGAAGCTTCTATGCTTTGCTCCAGGGCACTCTATCACCATCACCGTCTCCCTAACTCCTATTCTTAAACCAATCCTTCATCCTAATACTTAACCAAAAAAAAGTTCACATTAATCTGGTCATGAAGTGGATGCTTACTAGGACTGGAAATTTGTGGGTGGGTGGGGGGGAAACTTCCAGGGAAGAAGAGGCTGGTTTTGACCATCTTTGAGTCTGGTCCCTGAACAAACCCCTGTTGCTAAACTAGAGAGGATCAGTGTGTTTCCAGAGTAAAGACTATCACAAATACAAACCTCTGTAACATCTCACGTCGTTAATGCCCTAAATTCTATAAAATAGGTATAAAGGTAATTTTATCTACGTACAGTCATAAATTAGAGCCAAGGAGAAGCACACATCTTATGAGGTCGATATATACCCCACAACAAGCTCAGCTATCCAATCAGAGGTTAGTTTTTTCCAGTTAAAAGTTAGACAGCTAGGGGCGCCTGGGTGGCTCAGTCAGTTAGCATCCGACTTCAGCTTGGGTCATGATCTCACAGTTCGTGGGTTCGAGCCCCTGTCGGGCTCTGTGCTGACAGCTCAGAGCCTGGAGCCTGCTTCCATTCTGTGTCTCCCTCTCTCTCTGCACCTCCCCTGCTTGTGCTCTGTCTCCCTCAAAAATAAATAAACATTTAAAAAATTAAAAAAAAAAAAGTTAGCTAAATAAGGAGACCCCTTTAAAAGTAATTTGACTTGCAACTTGTAATATTAGAAGGTATTTTCTAAACTAGAAAAACTGCCTGGAAGCCTTAAACTCCCCTTCTTCCTGCCAGACCTATGTGATAAATTTCTCCGTAGCACAAAGAGGTAATAAAAATCATTGATTGTTATCTCATTGAGCGGTCACTTCTGCTACACGACTCGCTCCTCCATTGCCGAATTCTGTGCTTACATAGCTGTTTTTCTTGATTTTTTCACTGTAGGCCTTCTCACTGTGAGGGTGAAATTGCACGCCTGAGCCCACCCTTTCTCTGCCCACCAGCCTCCTGGTATAGTTCTACCTGGAATCTGCATTATCGCTGTGCCAATACCTCTTAGACCTGGGCAACGACGGATCCTTTCTTTTCATGTTACAACTTTGTTATTCTTCACCTTTTGGGTTTTCTTCTTCTCAAGTTAATACATGCCCCATTTTAAAATTTGCTTTATCTTCTGTGCATCCTTCCGGACTGGATGTCTTCCAAATTCTCCAAAAGAACTCTAAAACCACTCTAAGCACAGGCACGTCCAGCAGGTAGCACATCTGTGCCATTTTTGTTTTTTTCCTGGAGACCTCCCCCTAGGGACCCTCCTGGTCCCCTCTAGTCTGGACTGACTGCTCTCCAACTGCTGCACAGATGTTGCCATGGGACTTCCCTTCGCCATCAGGTTTCAAGCTAAAGCCTGAGACTCACAGACAGGAAAAAAGAGAGGCAGGGTGGGGAGGAACGAAAGCAAAAAGACTCCAGGGATGTATATCACCAATATGAACTAAAATTCACTGAGGGATGTGGAAAAGAGGGACAGTTTAATGAAGACATCCAGGTTAGGAGAATTTATCCCCAGGGGCACCTGGGTGGCTTAGTCGGTTAAGCGTCCGACTTTGGCTCAGGTCAAGGTCTCACAGTTTGTGAGTTTGAGCCCCCCATCGGGCTCTGCACTGACCGCTCAGAGCCTGGAACCTGCTTGATTCCATGTCTCCTCCTCTCTCTGCCCCTCCCTCACTCACGCTCGCTCGCTCTCTCTCTCTCTCTCTCTCACTCAAAAATTAAAAAAAAATTCTTTTTGAAGAGAATTTATCCCTAGATTCTACAGTAAAACAAATATTGAGAGTTTTCTGCATCAAGTGCTAAAACTGAAATATTTCACACAATCCTTTGATACTGAAATTGAAATACATCTTACCTCCAGCTTTAGATTCACTGTCATCTTTATGTCATTTCTTACATTCGTGCTGCTTTTTGTGTGTAACTATTAAAAAAGAGCATACTTTTTTCTTCAATGCTTTTTGACCAACTCTTTCATTATGCACCAACAGCAAATCACATTTTTTAAAAATGTATGGAAATACTGGAGAGAAATCATTTTCCTTAATTTTACTTCAGTATTCTTGATATAATTAAATCTTTCCTTTACAATAAATAGACAGTTATACTTTCATGGGTACTGTTTAGAGATACTGCAAAAATAAGCTATAGGCCCAATGCACAGTATTAAAACTGAAACATTTTAGAGGTGCCTGGGTGGCTCAGTTGGTTAAGCATCCCACTCTTCGTTATGGCTCAGGCCACGATCTCACAGTTCGTGGGTCTGGGCCCCACGTCCGGCTCTGCACTGACAGCAAGGAGCCTGCTAAATAGTCCCTTTATTACTAACAAATAATAAAATTGCAGATTTTACACCTACTGTCAATTAAAAAATGGGAGGATCTTTCAACTCAGAATCAAAAACCGGTATTAAAAATTTCCTTTAGGAGCACCTGGGTAGCTCAGTCCGTTGAACGTC
Source organism: Panthera tigris (assembly GCF_018350195.1). Classification (NCBI taxonomy): domain Eukaryota; kingdom Metazoa; phylum Chordata; class Mammalia; order Carnivora; family Felidae; genus Panthera; species Panthera tigris. Next base: position 18,400,468 of record NC_056668.1, on the reverse strand, counting down.
CGATTTTGGCTCTGGTTGTGATCTCGCAATATGTGAGTCTGAGCCCCGAGTTGGGCTCTGTGCTGACAGCTCAGAGCCTGGAGCCTGCCTCAGTTTCTGTGTCTCCCTCTCTCTCTCTCTCTCTCTCTCTCTGCTCACCCCCTGCTCACGCTCTGTCTCTATCTCTTAAAAATAAATACGCATTGGGGTGCCTGGGTGGCTCAGTCGGTTGAGCGGCCGACTTCGGCTCAGGTCATGATCTCGCGGTCCGTGAGTTCGAGCCCCGCGTCAGGCTCTGTGCTGACAGCTCAGAGCCTGGAGCCTGTTTCAGATTCTGTGTCTCCTTCTCTCTCTGACCCTCCCCCATTCATGCTCTGTCTCTCTCTGTCACAAAAATAAATAAACTTAAAAAAATAATAATAAATAAATAAATAAATACGCATTAACAAAATTTATAAAAATTTCCTTCATATTTTCATATAATTAAATAGCATATATTTTATTAAAGCAACTACAAGATTTGCAAGACATTTGGCCAAGAATCGGTTCCCAGAAAACCCACAAATGAATGCAAAGTATTCACCATGATGTTTATCAATGCACCATTTATAATAGCCACCACTACAAAGTAAACAATTAAATGACCCAAAGTAAGGAATAAAACACATTGTAGTGTCCAGCATAATGTTAGTTTAAAAGCTGTGCTTTCCAAGATAATTTCATTTCATGCATGAAGTATTATAAAAATGCTAGGTGAAACAAAGGTCACAAAATAGGAAACAAGAATCACGTAACTGTTAGAGGTGCCTGGGTGGCTGGCTTGGTCGGTTAAGCACCTGACTCTTGATGGTGGCTCAGGTCGTGATCTCACAGTTCAGTTGTGAGATTGGGCCCCGCATCGGGGTCTGCACTGAGCAGAGCCTGCTTGGGATTCTCTCTCCCTCTCTCTCTGCCCTTCCCCCGTGTGCACGCACACTTTCTCTCTCTCTCTGTCAAAATAAGTAAATAAAGTTAAAAAAATACCTATAACTGCTAAAAATACTGAAAACAAAATATAAGCAGAAAATACAGAGTGAAAGGAAGCTGTTATTCCTTGGTAGTGGCTGCATTTTTTAAACTTGGTATGATGACCAGGTATTACTTTTGTAATCAGAGAAGTTTAAGTACACGCTTATAATTCTAGCACGTACTGCGAAGGACAATGCCCATTAACCTCACGCCATGTACTTTTCAGTGCATTACTGAGAAGCATGGGAACAGTGCTATTTTAAATAAATAAACGGAGGTTTCTTTTCTATGCCTGTCATTAGGGACCTGCATCGATAAATTCTGTGTTTTAATAAAGCACTCACAACAGAGCACCCCCACAAGCCATAACAGGAGACTTTCAAAGATTGTTGTTTTTCTTTATGTAATTAATGTTAATGACTTCTGAATATTATCTTCAGTTAAAAAAAAAAGGCAAAATTAAGGATTTAACTAAGCAAATCATTCATGGTATCCTAGCTCTCATCCCAGACAAAACACAAGTTGTTAAAAGTCCCAGAAAGAAGCCATAATAGCAGATACAATAATTAAAACAAGAAGATGAAACTAAATTAGAATTGGAGCCAAAAAAGACTAATTTTTTTTCAAAATTGGATTTATTTAAAAAATTTTTTTTTAACGTTTATTTATTTTGAGACAGAGAGAGACAGAGCATGAATGGGGGAGGGTCAGACAGAGAGGGAGACACAGAATCTGAAACACGCTCCAGGCTCTGAGCTGTCGGCACAGAGCCCGACGCGGGGCTCAAGCTCACGGACCACGAGATCATAACCTGAGCCGAAGTCGGTCGCTTAACCCACTGAGCCACCCAGGTGCCCCAAAATTGGATTTATTTTTAAAGTATCAATCTTTTCTACTTTAGAAAGCAAATCCATCTAGGGCCAATATAATTACGGCCAATGGGGAGCCGGCAGAGGGAGATAACCTACCCAGAAGGAAATTATTTGCTTCGCTTCTCCTACTTAATGAAATGTCCTTTCCAACACGAAGGAATCTATAGGGAAAATGTAGTTTCTTCCCATTTAACAATCCTCCCTGGAACAAATGTAGCTCCCATATACAAATTTGGGGAGAAAATAAGCACAAAACAAGATCAAGGACATTTCTGAAGAATTAGTAATGATGAATGCTGCTTATATGTAGCTAAAGAATGGAGACATTTTCTTTTACTTTGGCAGTATGCTGTGTTTAAAACTAAAATATTTTCCCATAAGAAGTTATTACTACTGTATAAAGCTCGAAAAGCACAACAACCAGCAGATATAACGATTATTCTGTGTGCTCTTTCAAGCTTTTTGACTTCTTTTCCTTTTTAAAAAAACTTTTTTTAATGTTTATTTATTTTTGAGAGAGACAGAGCATGAGGAGGGGAGGGGCAGAGAGAGAGGGAGACACAGAATAGGAAGCAGGCTCCAGGCTCTGAGCTGTGAGCACAGAGCCTGACGTAGGGCTCGAACTCATGAACTCTAAGAGGTCAGGTCATGACCTGAGCCAAAGCTGGACACTTAACCGAGTGAGGCACCCAAGTGCCCCTTGAGTTCTTTTTCAACTCTCACTACCCGTTGATGGATATGACATTTTATGTATGATTTCATATGTTTTTCTGATAAAATTCACTTATTATAGAAATTAACAGGAAAAAAAAAAAACTTCAAAAAAATCAAAATCACCCGTAATCCCATTGGTTGTAGATAAACACTGCTAAGATTTCTTTTCCATTCATGTTTTCTTTTACATAGTTGCAAATCAGCCTGGACATAGTGGTCCTGAAGTATGACTAACCTGGAATATTCAAAGGTCTCACGTGAAAGACCACATAAGAAAGAAGTCTGATAGCTCAGTGATATCAGACTGAACACTCAAGGAACAGTGAGTGATCAGCCTTCCCTGATGAAGAAAAGTCCAGGGGTTCTGGCCATTCTTTGTGATAGCATGATGCAGACAATTCTGAAAAACGCAGGATATTCGGGCCACCTGGGTGGTGTAGTTGGTTAAGCGTCCGACTCAGGTCATGATCTTACGTTTTTTTTGAGTCCGAGCCAGGCATGGGGCGCTGTACTGACAGGGCAGTGCCTGCTTGGGATTCCTTCTCTCCTTCCCTCTGGCCCTCCCCAGCTTGTTCTCTGTCTCTCTGTCTCTCTCTGTCTCTCTCTGTCTCTCTCTCAAAATTCATCAATAAACTTAAAAATATATAAATAAATAAAATAAATTAAAAAAAAAAACCCATAGGCTATTCAAGAATTTCTATCCCTCTTGTGTGTAAAAGCCAGGCTCATCAAGCACCACTCCCACGGTGTGTACGTATATAACCCCACACACAATCTCCCCGGACTTCCTCAGCGGGCATCTGGGCATCTGCGAGAGCCTAGAATCTACAATAAAAATGTTCTTCCGTGCCCAGCCCCATTCTTAAAATTAGGTGAAGTCTCGTGCAACATTCCTGGATATTGTTCTGCTATATGATGGGACTCAAGAGTAGCTGTTGTTCAGCGTCAAATCCAAAAAACTACTCTGGTGCAGTATGTGTCAGAATATCCAACAACAAACTTTTCACACTACAGAAGATGAAGATAGTTGTAGACAATTCACACAAAAGTAGCCACCAAAAGACAAGGTACGACTGTCTTAAAACTTTACTGGGGCACCTGGGTGGCTCAGTCGGTTGAGCGTCCGACTTCAGCTCAGGTCATGATCTCACGGTTTGTGAGCTCGAGCCCCACGTCGGGCTCTGTGCTGACAGCTCGGAGCCTGGAGCCTGCTTCCGATTCTGTGTCTCCCTCTCTCTCTGCCCCTCCCATGCTCACGCTCTGTCTCTATCTCTCTCAAAAATAAATAAGTGTTTTTTAAAAAAAGACACACAAAAAACCAAACTTTATTAATGCAGAAAATTCAAAATCAATGAAGCAAGTATCTTCAGTTTCTCATCTGACCCTATCTGAATGGTTTCCTGGTCATTACTACTTGTATGTTTGGAGAGTCTTGAATATAAAATTAAATAGAATGACACTTAAGGTAGCAATTCCTTAATTTCTAAATTCCTTTGGGTTAAGCTATTAACCGGACTTTGCCCTCAGAGATCAGTAATTTGTCTTACGCAACCCGCTTTGCCTGTACTGGACAGGACCAAGTCCAGAGGAGCTCCGGTTTCAGCGGTTCTATTACACCATGAAGAGCAGTCGTTCAAGTAGAAAGGGGTTGAAGGCTTTGCAAAGAAAATACTCTCCTTGAGTAATGGTAATGATGTGCTTAATTCCGCATGAGATCATGATTAAAATGTTCATATGAGGGGCGCCTGGGTGGCCCAGTGGGTTAAGCATCCGACTTCAGCTCGGGTCATGATCTCATGGTTTGTGAGTTCGAGCCCCACTTTGGGCTCTGTGCTGAGAGCTCAGAGCCTGGAGCCTGCTTCAGATTCTGTGCCTCCCGTTCGCTCTGCCCCTCCCCCGTTCTCTCTCTCTCTCTCTCTCTCTCTAAAATAAATATTGACAGAAAGTTCAATAAAAATGTTCATATGATTAAGAGCGATCTTACATTCTGATTCTAGAAACACAATCAAAAGCAAAGGGTAAGATGAGAAAGCCAGCTCACCCTCAAGGGACATCACCCACTCGCTCCAAGGAAGGAAAGTGTCAACCACAGCCTAATATACTCTCTCCAACTAGACAAAGAGTGCAAGAGAGTGCCGAGCAAGTATGCCCAAGACAAACACAGGATTTGAGGAAAAACAACCCAGTATGACACCGATCCTGCATCCGATAGAAGGGTCAGGAAGGGTGCATGCTAGATGTAACTGGCATTTCTGTCTCAAGCTTTGTTTTCGGTTTTAATATGCTTAATGTTTGAGCCCGTTGTACTTTGTTTTCTAGGTAGTGCCTTTCTGAGAATTACCTTCAGTAAAATCATCTCTTGTCTAAAGGATGTTTGCATATAGCCATAGAGTTTGCAGAGTACTTATATTAATGCTAAACACTAATTACTTGTTCAAGCAGCAAGTAATTTACAACAATGTTGCCCATTCCTACCACAAAGTGGAAAACGTTATCAAGGAAAGATTTACCCTGTACCAGAGTCAGGATCGTTTCTTTTATGAACACAACGTGTGTTGTGACTTTAAAAAAAAGTTATTTATTGCCTGCAATTCACAACTTTTCCTCAATGATCTGATTTTGTAAATCAGGTGGTTATTAGCTCCAGCACAATTTTCTGTTCATACTGTAAGGAACACTGGAGTGTGAACTGAAAGGTCGTGGGCTTTGGTCCTAATTCTGCCACAAACACCTGTGTGGGGTACAGCGAGACATCGCCCCCTCGCGACTCTCAATGTTTGTGCCTGAGAAGTGAGACCACTTAGGATGAGCCTTCCTACATGGGGTATAACATGTTTTCTCACAATAAAAACATCCTGACAGTTCATCACAGCATTATCATAAAGTTTTTTGACTTCACATTTAGATCTGAAGACATTTCATACATCGTTTCATACATCCTTTTGACAGTATTTTGTTCCCTTGGGAGTTTCAATTCCCTCTTGCCAAGGGGAGGGGCACAGAGTGGGGGTAAGGAGAGGGAAGACAATCAGTTTGGGGCCACAGGAAGTTTGGGGTCAAAGGAAATTTGCCACAACTAAGCGGCACCATGGTGGCGAACTATAATCTTACGGTCAATTCCACCGTTTAGTCAGTTCTCACACTTCTGAATAGTTAAGAAGTGGGGAGATCGCAAGCAAAATGATACATGTTCACTTTGGAAACAGGTGCAGTTGCAAGTGACCTAGCAGGTGTCATCAGCAATGATGCTCATCCAAAGACCTGTGACCTGGTTCCCGGTGAGCTTATATTCTCATCGAAATATATCTGAAACATTTCACAGAATGGGTGAGAACCAAAAGAAAGAAATCATTAACAAGATCTGGCCCACCTAAGTAACTGGTTCATGATCTACTTCTTAACTTACACTGAATTAAACGGTCTCTTGACATAATAACTAAATTGGTTTGAAATACACAATTCCCGGAGACAGCTGACCTCTATATTTAAACATTACTTATTTTCATCTTATTAAATTTTCAGTTCTTAACCAGTCAGACAGAAAAGGGTTAGAGCCCTTGTAAAGTATTTAAGAATAAAGAATAAGGAGGAACAGGGGAAGTCTTGAATCATCAAATGTTTAAGAATCTGGTTTTCCACGCTCTGTCCATCAATTCTATCGTGAGCAGTAAATCCACCAAATGAAAACTTCATTCCAATGGCCAGTGCTTTCTATGAATGTCTCAAATTATGCACAAGCATGAACAGTAATCAGCACGTATGCTCTCATGACATTCATGTTTTGATGAGGTATTAAACAGATCTCCAGAATCTTCGGCACTTATCCTAAGTTTGCTGTTGGGACTTTGTAAAAAAAAAGATCCCTTTTAGTCTTTACAAGAAGTCGCTAGAATGTATATCAGTATTTGTCCAAGGTCTCCCTGTATAGACCTCTATGTCCTTGTTTATAACCATGCATAAACCACCATGTTAACCACCAGACCAAAGACTGCGGATTTCCACATTGCCTGGTTATATAAAAATATCAACTAGGAAGAGACTAATAACCAAGTCAGATTAAATATGGAGTGTGACAGTGTTTCCAGAGGAAAAAAGTCAGACATCACATTAAACAGCTCAGTTTTTAAAACAGACGGGGTAAGTAAAATTTGAGGTTTGTGCAAGAAGCACCCAGTTAAACCTTAGTGATCTAACTGGGTCCTCCAGTTTGATAGAAGCAGAAAAAAAGAGTTCACCAACTCTACTGTCCCAACTACAGCCAGGAAGAATAATCAAGTTGTCTCAGGAAAAGAGGTTTTTAAGAAATGAGCAGAATAGAGGAGCTTCGCGTATCATTTTCTCTTCTATGGAGTCAGGAGACAAAACACACACGGCCCCAATTCTCCACGTCTAGACAGTTAGCGTGCATGAGAATCACCTATGGGATTTGGTAAAATGAAAATTCCTGGGCCCCGCCCCCAGGTCTTTTCATTCAGCAGTTATGGAATCGGTCCAAGAATTTGTCATTTGAATAAACATATTAGGTAAATTCATTCTGAAGCAGGGAGTTCAGAAATATTGCTCCTGCGTTGACACCTTAATAGTCTAAAATACAGTCCAATATAGAGTGGCAGAAAGAAACTGCATATTAGATTTAATTAAAACATCCTTCTTGGGCGCCTGGGTGGCTCAGTTGGTTAAGTGTCCGGCTTCGGCTCAGGTCATGATCTCCTGGTTTGTGGGTTCGAGACCCACATTGAGCTCTGTGCTGACAGCTGAGAACCCAGAGCCCGCTTTGGAGTCTATGCCTCCCTCTCTGTCCCTGCCCCTCCCCAAATTGAGCGCACGCGCACGTATGTACTCTCTCTCCCTAAAATAGACATTAAACAAACAAACAACATCCTTCTTTTTCACCCCCAAAGTCCAAAACAATCCGCGTCAGTGACGCGGCTGGCCAGCTCACCTAAGCAGCGGTAGGGAATCACAATGCGGGCGTGGGTCTTGCATTGCTTGTGGCCCCTCTTGCACCAGTTCTGGATGGTCACTGGTTGGTTGGCTTCCACCACGTTGGTGATCTGCAGTTCAGGGTAGACCTGGGGGAGCACACAAGAAGGACAAACTGTGAAGCAGACAAACCGTGAAACTGTGCACACACCCCATCCATGGTTGCCGTTCGAAGGCACCGCGATCTCCGGCGTTCGCGCAAGCCTCGAACATTCAGGGTAGAGAAAAAGATGTAAGTGACAAGAACCTAATCGTTCCATTCAAAATATCAAATGAGGTGACTTTTATAAAATCTTCCTGCACCCATTCGGGCTTAAGATACTTTTTTTTTCCCCAGGGAAGATAAAACAGAAACAGAAGGGGACCCTCTAATAAGTACAGGGTTATTTTAATGCAAAATACACTGGTATGAGAATGATATTCTGTAATGCCCTAAATAAATGTTATAGTAGAGGGGCGCCTGGGTGGCTCAGTCCGTTGAGCGGCCGACTTCGGCTCAGGTCATGATCTCACAGTTCTGGAGTTCAAGTCCCACATTGGGCTCTCTGCTATCAGTGCACAGCCCGCTTCAAATCCTCTGTCCCCTTCTCTCTCTGCCCCTCCTCTGGGCTTGCTCACTCTCTCTCAAAAATAAACATTAAAAAAAAAAATGTTACAGTAGATACCTCTGGGAATATTACCATTACTTAAATTCAACCCACCCCTCTTTGGTTAATTAAGCAAACATTTTACATACAGGATTTGACACATAGCAAGCTTTCCATATAAAAACCCTTCTCTTTAGTCAATGTAATTTTATATAAAAATAATTTATCCAACAGTTATCATGGGTGTCATTTAGATAAAGAATTGCATTCAGGAATCTCTTCCCTTGAGAACTAACTACAGCCCTTCGGTTTGATCACTGATCTCTGTAATCATGGTGTTTCCCGAACACTTGGAATAAAATGTGAAAACTTGGTCAGCTGTATGTGTGAAATACCAGATCACTTCTATTAATAATAGTAAGTAGAGACTTGAAAGAAAAAAAACCCATAAAAATGTATTTCCCAAGTAGGCTTTCCCTTGCATGAATCTTGCACTTCTCCAGGGTTGCTAATGTCCTAAAGACAATAAAGAGAGAAAAGCCTAAGACAACTGAGGTGATCAGCAAACAAATGGTTATAATGATGGGCCGTGAAGTCTAAACTGGGAATATGAAGGTGGGATACTGTGGTAGGATTCCTTCCCTAAGGAAAGAAAAAAAGAAAAAAAAGAAAAAAAGAAAAAACAACAACCTCAAGGCAACCTGGCTATAGGCTTAGTGACAACATCCCTCATGACCTTGTAACGCGAAACCACTTAATCAGACCACATGTTTGTGTGTTACCATATATGGGAGATGAAGAAGTAGAAAAATATAGAAGAAACTACACCACGTGGCGTTTGGGGGGCTCAGTTCTTCGGGTACGACCCCAACTAAACCATGCCGATAGGAATAAAGTTGCTTCCTGGAAAGACAATCCCCCGGGTTACGACTCTGTGCGAGAATCCTGCTACGATACCTGCTTCAAAGGCTGTAGTATCAGTGAGTCCCGGTGCGGGCTACAGAATTTTGGCGTAAAGGTACCGAAGCAAGTGCGGTGGTTGGAATTGGTACTTGCAGCATCAGAGCGTTGAAATTACGACTTTGGAGGAGTGACGTTATGAGTAATTTCAAAGAGTACAATCTGGCCATGGGAGGGAATGGCTGATGGCAAGATCACCGGTGGAATGAAAGATCAAGGAACTGGGGACACTGGAATCGTGGAAGGGCCGTCGAGGTTGACGTGGTTTGGGTGACAGAAAGCCAAGAGCTAAACCCTTCGAAGACTCGGGGGGTGGGGGGGGGGAATGCCACTGAGGCATCCAGAGGACTCCAACAGACAGAACAGAAAGGTAATCTAGGTCGCACGCATGCGCCTTACGTGTGGGGCAGGGGGGCATTCACGGGGAAGAGGGGGAACATGGTTCAGAAGTGAAAACGAGGAGGAAGGAGAGGAAAGAGGCCATCCCCCCCTGTAGGCACAGCGCTAGGAGGGCTGTGGGGGAAGAACTTCTACCAGGGGGAGCAGTGCTTGTGGGGGAGAACCAGGTTTCCAAGCAAGAAGATAACACCCGCAGCGTGGGCTATGGGTATGGGGAATTTCGCTTTTGACTGTCAGTGACGTTCAGAAAGAACCTGCCATGATCCTACCTTCGTTTGAACTTGTTATTTTGTTCACGGTGGGCTTTTGGGATTAATTTTGACTTTTAAAATACTGCGTTAAAATATTATCTGGTTCCTGAGTGCCTCGCTCACCGCACCCTAGTCCCAGCCCCGAGATAAATCAGTCAAAAAATAAGTAAGTAAAGCAACAAGAACAGATTGAAAAAACCGTGGTACATCCAAACAATGAGTTATCCAGCATCAAACAGAAACGAACTACCAAGCCACAAAGACCTGGAGGAGCCTTAGTGCATATTACGAAGGGAAAGAAGTCAATCTGAAAATGCTCCATACTGTAGGATTCCAACCATAGACATTCTGGAAAAGGCAAAGCCATTTCAGTAAAAAAGATTAGTGGTAACCAGGAGTCAGGGAAAGGGAAGGCTGAAGAGAAGGAACACAGAGGATTTTTAGGGCTGTGAAATTATTCTATACGATACTGTAATAGTGAGTATGTGTCATAATACATTTGTCCAAACCTATAGAATGTACAAGACCAAGAGCTAACCCTAACGTAAACCCTGGGCTCTGGGTGATTGCGATGTCAGGGTAAATTCATCAACTGGAAGAAATGTACCACTGGTGGGGGGGTGTGGATGATGGGATGATGAAGAGGGGGGACAGGGGACACATAAGAAATCCCTGGGCCACCTTCTCAATTTTGCCGTGAACCTGAAACTACTCTAAAATATAAAGTGTATTTTTTAAACAATTAAAAAGGGGCGCCTGGGTGGCTCCGTCGGTTAAGCGTCCGACGTCAGCTCAGGTCATGATCTCACAGTTCGTGGGTTCAAGCCCCAGGTCGGGCTCTGCTCTGACAGCTCGGAGCCTGGAGCCTGCTTTGGATTGTCTCCCTCTCTCTCTGCCCCTCTCCCACTCACACTCATGTTTCTCTCTCAAAAATAAATAAACATTAAAAAAAAAAAATAAAACCCAGTAAGGCACTGATCTGTGTAGTGTGGGGCACAATGATAGAGGTATATGCTATGAGAACACGCACAGAAAAGGGGATCTGAATCTGAATCCTGGGGGGTGGGTACCGAGGAAGTTACTTTTCAAAAACACTGCCAGTAATTCAGCTCCAAATGGAAACAGCCACCTTCCCTTTATTTTATTTTGTTCTTAAGTACCTTAACACCTCGACGCATGCATTTCAGTCACAGATGATGCTCAACCTGAAAATGCCACTAAAAATTTAATATCCCCATGGCTTTCTTCCATACAATGAACGGTAAAGTGGCTCTTCGTACAGGAATGTAATTCTCCCACCACTTTTCCTTGTTTATTAGGTCATAAAAGTACAGCACTCATGAGTCATAAACTCTATGACACTAGAGAGTTTGCCCTGAGGGACATGATTTTATGCACCTTAAAGTGTGAGTTACGACATTTTTCTTAAGGGCTTCTGGCCACTTCACAGAAATACCACCCTGCTGAGAATTTTCTCCCGAGTCTTCCGTCTGTGGCAGGCACAGATAAGTCACATTGTTTTCTTTTTAATTCCAAACCACCACCACCACCACCACCACCAACAAAACATTTGCAGGGTGCAAATTGATAAGGAGGAAAGGAAGACTCTCTCATCATGCTGCACACCATCTTCAGTTTACAATAGTAATCTCTGGGCAACAGAGCAGTAACTTAGTTGGTAATTGTCCAGCAGACAGAGTTGCATACTGACAAAATAAAATCAGTGAAGACAAGGCTTCTCCCCAAGATCACTAGAGCTTCAGAAAGTGATAAACACAGAATTTACTTCCAGTTCCGACCATGCAACATAGGACATATGTGTTACTTCCTGTGCTTCAACTTCTCTCTCCAGAATGCTGACAATGAACATGTTAATATGCAAGCGGATGACGAGAGGAGAAACCTTGAACTGCATGAATTCCACACACAGTCTGCAGAAGTAACTCCAACCTGAATCACCTATTTTTCAGAGACAAGGAGTTACGAATTTGGATCTGCCAATAGTAAAAATTTGCTGTTCTGAAATCAAGAGGTTTTTATTTTATTTTGTTTTATCTTATTTTATTTTATTTGTTTTATTTTACTTTATTTTATTTTATTTTTTTGTTTATTTGTTATTGTTTTGTTTGTAAATGTTTATTTATTTTGAGAGAGAGAGACAGCACGATTGACAGAGGGGTAGAGACAGAGAGAGAGGGACAGAGAGACAGAGACAGAGACAGAGACAGAGAGAGAGAGAGAGAGAGAGAGAGAGAGAGAGAGAATCCCAAGCAGGCTCCATGCTCATTGCAGAGCCCAATGCAGGGCTTGAACTCACGACCACAAGATCACAACCTGAGGCAATATCAAGAGTCAGAGCCCCCCCCCCGCCCCCCAAAATCAGGAGGTTTATTTTGAAAGAGGGAGAAACATCGACAAGACAGGTAACAAAATTTCTTTGGAAGCACACAGAAAGCCCCAGGAAGTCCAAGCAATTACCACATGCCACACAAGCCCCCACTCAGAAAACAAAAACAAAACAATACAATGAAAAAAAATGTAACAGTTTCTGACCAAAAATTCAAGTACTGGACACCTAGTTTTTTATTAAGCAGCTCCAGCAGGTGCCCAGAGATAACCATTTTATACTGAAAACAAAAAACAAAAAACAAAAAACAAAAAACAAAAAAACAGCATAGCTCACAGGGTTAGGCAAGAATAACAATTAAAGTAATTAGACACAGAAATGTATTCGCGGCTAGTTAAGTCCCTGACTTTTCACCATAATTAATTATAAGCACAGTTCAATGTTCTATATTTTCTTTGTGGCATCTCAAATCTTAACATAAAAGAAAGGTATCTGAGTTCCTCTGCAAGTTTCCAACACATGCAATGCATGTGCTAACACAACAAGGATTACTAATGTGCTTCTGCAGGATTAGCAAATGAACTTTTTATGTAGCTCCCTTCATTTCTTTAAAAAAATTTTTTTTTCTTATTTTAGAGAGAGAGAGAGAGAGTGTGTGTGTGTGTGTGTGTGAGAGAGCGAGGGAGTGGGGAGAGAGAGACAGAGAGAGAGAGAACCTTAAGCAGGCTCCCTGGTCAGTGTGGAGCTCGATGTGGGGCTCGATGACCCATGACCTGGGTATCATGACCTGAACCGAAATCAAGAGTCGGACGCTCCATCGACTAAGCAGGTGCCCTGGCCCCCTTCTTTTCTAAAATGCTTCCTGTTGCTCCCAAATAGGAGCAACCATTTTCTTGATTAATAAAAAAATTTAGGTGACCAGAGCTACATTAATCAATTTTTAAAGCAGAAGCAAATCTAGACCTGTGTCAGTTACTGGCAAAGGAAGCTGTCCTCTGTGCCTCCAAATCTTCCTAAATGACAGCTGCCCAGAACAATCGCTGTACAAATACGCACAGTATGTGCTAAACACACTCCTACATAAGACCCTTTCAACATACTGCAGATGCCCAAGTCTGTTAGGGTTCCCCCACGTCGACAAACTTCCCCCACTCGCAGTGTAATGCAATGTTAATCCCTCTCTCCCACTTCAGGAATGCTTTATGGTATTTATCACAGTGTGCCTCTCCTTTGTGTTAAGTACATATGTATACCGCCTTCCCAGGGCAAAAGCACTTTCCTGAAGGGCAGGAAACACAATATGGTGCCCCGTAGCCTCCCTCCGGTTCTCCATGTTCATTACCTTTGGTTTAAGGCTCTGGGGAGGCTGCCCACCCCCTCCCGCTCTCTGCGGTGCTCCAGCCCGCAGCCTTCTGAAGGAGTCCTCATTAGTGGCCATGTTGTAACTCTGTGGCTCTGTCCCTGTAGCTAATGAGAATCCAAGGAAAAAGCAAACTGTAAATCGTATTCTCTTCCTCCAGAGCTCTGAATGGACACCTATGAGGTCTGGCTACATAGGGGACCGCCCCTGGCTGGCAGGCAGGCCAGATGAATCATCGTCGGAGACGGCGCACATCTCAAGACCTGCGAGTGAAGGAGAATAAGGCATCTGGAAGCAGCAGCGGGCTGCGGGATGAAGCAGGAAGATGTGTGCGCAGGGAGAGAGCTGAGCGAGGCAGGCACACGAGACGGAGACAGACGGACAAGACAGAGGGGCAGACAGGGGCTGCCAGTTACCCACAACTCCAAGAACGCACGGCATACCTCTAACTCCAGGGGCCCCTCCTACAAGCCCCCATTTTTAAACATAAGCTCCTCTGCTGCCTTTATTTTCCTTCCAATTGAACACACCCAAGGAAAGGGCCCAGCTCAAATGCTGGTTCACCAAAAACAGAAAACAAGAAACAAAGAAACAAACAAAAACCCCACAAAGCCCTCCCTGATCCCTTCAATCTCTGCATCCAGAGCATTTTATCTGACCATTTTCATGCGAACGCTTACCACTTTCTACCTTCTGTGACACTTATGGGTCTTTCTGCCCTATTAGAATACACATTCCTCGAAGGCAGAGACAACAGGATTCTTCTTTGTGTTCCCTTCACTGTGGCCAACACTGGGACAGCACAGCAAGTGCCTGACAGATACTTAATGGATATTTACTTATACCTATTATATATAATTACCCTGTTTAAATTCAAAATCCATGAATTATAGGGAAATTCAGGATATTTTAAACTCCCATCAGGTATTAGCCATGTGTCTCTTAAAATAATCTCAACAGTATACTATTACAGTTGGACAATGAGCATTTGAGAAAAATAAGCATCTCAGTGCCCTCCAATATTGTTCCGCCACGTGTGATGTGACAACTTATATAAATAATAGCCTCAGATAAGAGGCAGTATGTGGGGCGCCTGGGTGGCTCAGTCGGTGAAGCATCCGACTTCAGCCCAGGTCATGATCTCACGGTTCGTGAGTTCGAGCCCCGTGTCGGGCTCTGTGCTGACAGCTTGGAGCCTGGAGCCTGCTTCCGATTCTGTGTCTCCCTCTCTCTCTGCCCCTCTCCAGCTCATGCTCGCACTCTGTCTCTGTCAAAAATAAATAAACTTGGGGCGCCTGGGTGGCTCAGTCGGTTAAGCGTCCGACTTTGGCTCGGCTCATGATCTCGTGGTCCGTGAGTTCGAGCCCTGTGTCGGGCTCTGTGCTGACCGCTCAGAGCCTGGAGCCTGTTTCAGATTCTGTGTCTCCCTCTCTCTGACCCTTCCCCGTTCATGCTCTGTCTCTCTCTGTCTCAAAAATAAACAAAAAAAAATATTATTAAAAAAAATAAATAAACTTAAAAAAAAAAGAGGCAGTACATTAATGTTAATAAATACAAAGTGAGAGAGAAGATGCACAGCAAGAATTAGAAGTCAAGCTCTTACTTAGACACTTTGGTTCCAGGAACCTGAAAAGCGGCTTACTCTCCAGGCCATAGAAATAGGTTTTATCTTTGAAAAGCATATGTTATCAGTACATAAATTATTATTATTTTTTTTTTTTTAATTTTTTTTTTCAACGTTTTTTATTTATTTTTGGGACAGAGAGAGACAGAGCATGAACGGGGGAGGGGCAGAGAGAGAGGGAGACACAGAATCGGAAACAGGCTCCAGGCTCTGAGCCGTCAGCCCAGAGCCTGACGCGGGGCTTGAACTCACGGACCGCGAGATCGTGACCTGGCTGAAGTCGGACGCTTAACCGACTGCGCCACCCAGGCGCCCCAATTATTATTATTTTTTTAAAGAGACTTGAGGGGACACCTGCGTGGCTCAGTTGGTTAAGCGTCTGACTTCGGCTCAGGTCATGATCTTGCGGTTTGTGGCTTCCAGCTCCACATCGGGTTCTGTGCTGACAGCTCAGAGCCTGGAACCTGCTTCAGATTCTATGTCTCCCTCACCATCAGAACATTCTCATTCTACATTTTAAAAAACCTAAAGTCTCTCTTTCTCTATCAAAACTGGAAACATATTAATAATATTAATATTGATATGATTAATATATTAATCCAAAGATAAGTTAAAGAAATTTTTTTAATGTTTATTTATTTTTGACAGAGAGAGAGAGAGAGAGAGAGAGCGCGCGCGCGCGAGCATGAGCGGGGGAGGGGCAAAGAGAGAGAGACACACAGAATCTGAAATAAGCTCCAGGCTCTGAGCTGTCTGCACAGAGGCCAACGCGGAACTCGAACTCTCGGACAGTGAGATAATGACCTGAGCCGAAGTCAGGTGCTCAACCGACTGAGCCACCCAGGCGCCCCTAAAGATAACTTTTCAGTTGTCAAGTACATAAAGCTAGAAAAGACACTGATAATATATTTTTTAAAGTTTATTAAAGTATAAGATTAGAAAGTAAGAATAGAGGAAAGTTCTCTTTATAGAGAGGGGACATTGGAAAGTGAATGCCCCGACATTGATGATATTTAAGGAGGCCAAGAACATGCTATTACATATACAATATATAAAAATACTTCATGTATCTTTATATTATTTATTATAATATGTCATATAAATTATTATATATCATTTACATATATATCTTATGTATATATTTTATATTTCTATATCTGACATATGTTACCAAAGCCCTGCAGAACTTTCTTCTATTTCCAACATTTAAAGCAAAGAGGGGAACTCTCCAAGTCCCTTTTGCAAACAGGCCCCCGGGACAAATGATTAATGCCGCAAGGCCTATTGACAAGACAGCTAAATTCCAAGTGATCAAGGACACTCAAGACCACAAAATCAAATGCAGCTAGGGAAAAGCTGAAAACAGAATTAACGGTCATAATAAAAAGAACTGCTACAAATTCTGAACATAAATGGCCTACTGTTCTTCTAGCCTATTAAATTTTGACATAAATTTATAACCAAATTCCCAAAGATATTTCTTTTTGGAAAAAAAGATGCTACAAAGTATGTAACCTTACTTGATAAAATTATGTTTTAAATATATTAAGTATGAAGTTGACAAATAACAGGATGCTTTGGTTTGTCTTAAATCGATTTACAGCTCTGCCAAGGGGACAAGCCACATAGCTGCACGAGGGGCTGGCCAAACATAATGCAGACCTTGAAGGAGGCAGGATAGAGCATGTCCATTCCAGACTCCCCCACAAACCAGAGTGACTAGATTCTATCATTACTGCAGTTGAGTGACAGGCACCTGGGGCATCCAGTATACCATTCTGTCTGCTTTAATATGCACTTGAAATTTTGAATTAAAGGTAAAACAACAACAACAACAACAACAACAACAACAAAACTAGTCCAGTGGAAACAGAGTCCAATTTCTAAATCTACAAGTGAAAACACAAAGATCCAAACGGCATATGCACGAATGCAGTGGGCATGTATACCCATGAAACAAAGACTTGGAGACAGTCTCTCAGGAGTGCTGATGCCTACGGGCACATGCACCCCAATGTTTGTAGCAGCACTTTCAACAGTAGCCAAGTTACGGAAAGAGCCTAAATGTTCATCAGCTGACAAATGGATAAAGAAGATGTGGTTTATATGTACAATGGAATGCTACTTGGCAATGAGAAAGATTGAAATCTGGCCATTTGCAGCAACGTGGATGGAACTGGAGGGTATTATGCTAAGTGAAATAAGTCAGGCAGAGAAAGACAGATACCATGTTTTCACTCCCATGTGGATCTTGAGAAACTTAACAGGAGACCATGGGGGAGGGAGGGGAGGGGAGGGGGAAAAAAGTTACAGAGAGGGAGGCACACCATAAGAGACTCTTAAGGACTGGGAACAAACTGAGGGTTGAGGGGGGGTGGGTGGGTGACGAGGGAAAGTGGGTGATGGGCATGGAGGAGGGCGCTTGTTGGGGTGAACGCTGAGTGTTGTAAGGAAACCAGTTTGACAATAAACTCTATTAAAAAAAAAAGAAACAAAGAATCGGAAACTCCATGGCAAAGTGGTAGGGAGGTAAACAGGAGACACTTTCATGTGAAAGCTTTTACATACCAAGTTCCTTTTCAAAGAACATATCCAAGAGGAGACTAAGAAAGACACAGTAATGATTTCCCGTGTGCCAGAGTCATTGCAAAGGTTTTACGTGCAGCCGAGAGCCTGCCGTCCTCAGCAACTGCTCCGTTTCACAGATCAAACTGATGGAGCCAGTCATCCACTACCGAAGTCAGTGCCATTTCTGAGCACTCGGAGTGCATTAATTCTAAGTTTAAAATAAGTTTTACGCTTCAGTATGTGAACCAAAACAAAGTATGTCCCAGACAATACATTTGTCTCTGGATTAAATGTACTTATTTCTCCTTTTAAAGTCTTCCGAAATACAAAGAAAAAGCCTATAAAACTGCTCTCCACTCTAATTCTTTTAATAATGCTAGGGATATTGGGAACACAAGATCTAATTTAATTGAGAAAGAACTGGAAACCGAAAACGGTCTCTGCTTATGGTGTAACAAGGTGCTAAGGGGCAGCATGCAGCTGATGAAACATGAGTGCAACAATGGGAGGTGTGAGTGGCACTGGGTTTTCACAACGACGATCTTATGCAAAAGCCAGGGACGTAAAAGGCAGGGCACCAGCCTATTTCCCAATAATCTGGCCCAAGTCTGCTTTCGACACTGGACATACATATATTGTTATATACATACACTCATATTCAGGGTTGGAAAGTATTGTCAAAGAACTTTGTTCAATGCATAAGGAACAAGTCTTACTCCAGAAGTGCTGAGTGCAGGAACAGATGGGGCAGGGAGAATTACTAAAACAGACGATTGTGAAAACATAATCAGATATGTATGCATATAACCTAGATTCTCATTCTTTGTCAGTTTACGGCTATTTTTTAAAATACCCAAACTATACAGCTTTATTTGACGATTATACCTCTGAAAAGAGAAAAAAAATATGCTACAGGAAAAGTCTTCCAGCATATCAATTAATTACATATGAAATACACAAGTCCACAGTATTACTACGTACATAAAAGTACACAGTATTATCTATAACCTTACAGAATATAGTATTATACTACAAAATTACATAGTATGCCTGCAAATGTGTAATAATTACCCATTTAAGAAAGTGCTACGTGAGAACAAGGACAAAAGTTAAATCAAACGTTAATTTGATTAAATGACAAATGCGTTTAAAAAAAAAAAATCCTAACTTGGTAGCATCTCTTTTATTTAGCTCCAAACCCTATGGTTTGTGCAAACAATCCTTACAAGTATACAAGCCATTAATGCATAAAACATATCCGTTCTCATAGACAGGCGGCCCGGATGCCTCTATTAGAAAACTGTCTGACCTCACACGAATTTTTGGATCTTTCAAATACTGAAACCACAAAGCATCTGCGCCTGTAATTTGTGGATCCATTTCAAGTCTACAGGGGTGGATGGAGCACAAAGCAAAATAATAATAACGGCCAAGAACCTGCCACAGCTTTAGCACTTCACTGTGTATGCAGCACGTCCTCAAACCTGGTCAGATTAAAAGAATCACACGTGGGGCGCCTGGGTGGCTCAGTCGGTTGAGCCTCCGACTTCGGCTCGGGTCACGATCTCACGGTCCGTGAGTTCGAGCCCCGCGTCGGGCTCTGGGCTGATGGCTCAGAGCCTGGAGCCTGCTTCCGATTCTGTGTCTCCCTCTCTCTCTGCCCCTCCCCCGTTCATGCTCTGTCTCTCTCTGTCTCAAAAATAAATTAAAAAAAAAAAAACGTTAAAAAAAAAATTAAAAGAATCACACGTGATGCTTGTGTGTTTAACTTAATTTTAATTCCACGCTATTGCAGAATCAAGGGTGAAGAATAATTCTTGCCCGGGAAACCCACGTTTGGTGACACGTTTTATAGAAGGAAGCCCGGCAAGGGAAATGGTTTTGTTCAACTTATCAAACAGGCAGATTTTGTTTTGTTTGGTGATCCTGTTAATTTTCAGACAAAACAGCTGCTCATTTAGAGAAAGAAAATTAAAAAACAAAACAAAACAAAACAGGGAACACATGTTGTTAGCTGTGGTTAACACTTAGGAAAAAGAGAGGATAACCCATAATTGAACTGAAGAGATTACAAGCACAGCCATATTCACCTGACTTTCCCAGCGGGGAATCTCTGCCCCTGCTTGAGGCTGAACCTGTTCCAGACCCCTCTTCCAGAGACCTGCTCCCCAGGTGAGTCAACCCCCTGCTCTCAGGCCTACCTTACGAAAGGTGCTCTGACTGGTAGGGATCCAGAGGACAGCAGGGCCTATGTTTTCATTTCTCTCCTTAAAAAAGGAGTAATAATGGTGGGGCTTCTACAATCTCTCATTTAACGGATGGTATTTAACTTGAACAGCCCACACCTGTAGGTTCCTATCACACAGCGAGGACACGCTCTAAGACTGGTTAGGCAGCTTTTCCTGGACCGTTCAGGTGTCAAGAGAGCAAAGGCTGGATTTGAAAGGTCTGTCCGGTGAAGCCCATGTTCCCCTTTCCTGGCACTTGACCCCTAGGGCTCCCTTATTGTATGATCTTCTCCACACCAGGATGATCCTTTACCTTACCTTTTCACGCTGACCTGTGGAACATCTGAATCCCCTTCTCTTCCTAATCCAACCTACCCTCGGACACAGGCCAAGTTTTCTTTTTTTTTTTAATGTTTATTTATTTTTGAGACAGAGCATGAACGGGGGAGAGGCAGAGAGAGAGGGAGACACAGAATCGGAAGCAGGCTCCAGGCTCCGAGCTGTCAGCCCAGAGCCCGACGTGGGGCTTGAACCCACAAACCATGAGATCATGAACTGAGCTGAAGTCGGAGATGCTTAACTGACTGAGCCACCCAGGTGCCCCTACACTTCCAATTTTTTATTCTCCCATCCCGAAGCCTTCGGTTTAAGTAAAACAATGTTGTTGTTGTTGTTGTTGTTCTTTTAATCTTACTTCATTCAAAAGAAAAACAGGACACTAAAATCTAAAGATTGCACTAGTTGTTGTAGGCTTCGCTGTATATTTCAAGGGGAGTATTATCCTATGTCTGCTCTATTTATAAGACTCCTAGTTCCTTAGAACAATCTAACGGTTGGGGTAATGTAACAGTTCATTAAGGCAAGTGGCCACTTTAGGCTGTTAAATGATGAATAATTCATACAGTTAGTTTCAAGTTGTTTCCGTGATGGCGGCACTTTCTGTGTCTAGTAGAGAACAGAGGAAAGGTCCTGCTTTCCACCACAGGACCACAGAGGAAAGTAATAATTGAGCGAGTATCTGTTGTGGTCAGCAACCCTTGCGGACGAACCAGCCCAAAACACGGTAGCTTCAAATAATAAGCATTTCTCAGCTCGCACCGTTTCTGTGGGTTTGGAATTGGGGAGTGATACGGACATTTAAGAGGGTGCTGTTAAGATGTTGGCCATGGTCACACGAAGGCTCCACTTGGCTACGGGAAGCACCTCCAGGAGGTCCATTTTCGTGCCTGACAAGCCAGTGCTGGCTGTGGGCAGCAGGCTTTGAGTTCCTCACCACACGTACATCTCCATGGTGCTGCCTGAGGGGTGCCGGGAAGGCGGCAGAGTCGGGGGACCCTAAGCTCACCCCGTCCCACGCTTACGACTAGATAACCACTCACGCCCAAGTCACATCCCCACGATACGGCAGCTGGCTTTACTGTAGCAAGTATGCGAGGTGGAAGTCACGTGTCTTCGTGACCTACCCTCAAAAGTCACACGCCATCATTCCTGTGATGTCCTCCTGGTTGTGGGTGTCAGCCCCGCAGAGTGTAGGAAAAGACTACGCACAGGAGTGAGTGCAAGTTCCGCTGGAAGGCAGCCAGGAGGCTAGCTAGCTACCACGAAATCATTTAGAATTTCTCACTATTCTGTGGGTTAACTGGGCAATTCTCCACAGGGTGCTGCTGGCCAGACTACTGCAAGGAAGGCCGCAATGATTAACCAGGCCTTGCGTGCACAGCGGTAAATGGTACCACTCTCTGTTGTCTCTGCGTCTATGGACGCTGATCCCATCATGAGGCCCCACCATCACGACCTCATCTAGCCCCAATTAGCTTCCAAAGGCCCTACCTCCAAATACCATCACATTGGATGTTAGGGCTTCAACATATGGAATTGAGGCGGGGGGGGGGGGGCGGGAACGGACACAAACATTCAGTGCATTGCAGTCCTCAATACATATTTGATGAAGAAATGAAAGAAAATCCTCAAATAGTACAGACTGTGTTAATAAAACAAACAAAAAGGAAGTAAAGAAATGCAAAGATCTGAAGTGTAACTATTAGGATTAGAGAAAACAGGGCATTTATGGGTACCAAGAATGGATGATTTGGGATAAAATACAGATTAAACAAATACTCAATTTAAACCCCAAGTTTCAAACTATCTTCCCAATCAAACTTCCTCAGGGGTTTTAACCAGGTACAAAAATAAAAGACTCAACTTTTACTTTATGTGCCTAATCTTGCTCTTGAACAAGGATATTGCTGAAGAAATCAGGAGGCAAAAATGACAATATTGATAACAAAACAACCAAGAGCAGGGAACACAAATTGAGAGGAACATGAGAATACGAAGGACATGGACTAGATAATTCACCATCGAAATAATACTATTTGGGGGCGCCTGGGTGGCTCAGTCGGTTGAGCATCCAGCTTCGCTCAGGTCATGATCTCGCGGATCACGGGTTCGAGCCCCGCGTCGGGCTCTGTGTCGACAGCTCAGAGCCTGGAGCCTGTTTCGGATTCTGTGTCTCCCTCTCTCTCTGATCCTCCCCCGCTCGTGCTCGGTCTCTCTCTCTCTCTCAAAAATAAATAAACATTTAAAAAAAAATTTTTTAATAAAAAAGAAATAATACTATTTGACACATCACATTAAACGAAGCATCAACACATACACTGTACAGCTATACACGCAACCCGTTGGAAGAATAAATTTAACAAGTGAGTTAAATTGGTTAGCAAAAGGTCAAAATGAGGTCATGGTCATGAGTTCAGTCGGTTTCGTCTTGTCATCGGACCACAGACTGCTAACAGCTGCCTCTCCGACTCAGCCAGCTGTCTCTAAAACATCTGTGTTTTGGTCACAAGAGGGACTGAGAACATAAAGAAAAAAATTATTCATCGCTATCAGGAGAAAAATAATCAAGAGATGAGTAGCACTGTAAACGTTAACTAATAGTATTCGTTTCTGCTTATTTTTTAAAAAAAGGCATTTGGACAATGATAGATGCCAGAATACAGTGGATAAATATCTTCGTGATGCTGAACAAATATGCCATTCCTAACTCTAAACTAAGCCATTGTTCAATAAGCAGTTAGAAATAACCAAGATAATGGTCATCCAACAAAAATAATAATATAGGAATAGAGATACTTTGGTGGAAGGATTCGTTATCAACAATGAACCCAGTTAAAGTCAGACCTGCTGGGGCGCCTGGGTGGCTTGGTCGGTTAAGCGTGCGACTTCGGCTCAGGTCATGATCTCATGGTCTGTGAGTTTGAGCCCCGAGTCGGGCTCTGTGCTGACAGCTCAGAGCCTGGAGCCTGTTTCAGATTCTGTGTCTCCCTTTCTCTCTGACCCTCTCCCACTCACGCTCTGTCTCTCTCTGTCTCAAAAATAAATAAACGTTAAAAAAAAAAAAAAAAAAAAAAGAACCTGCCACTGTGATTATTATGGCAATGAAACGGACTGTAGTATTACAACTTTGAAAATAATAAATTACTGTAACTTATAAAACCTGTGAGGAGACAGAAAAATTGAGGAGATAGAAAAATTGTGAATATTCTTTCTCTTGGCGTTCCTAGCAAGAAAAAAAAAAAAAAAACATTCAATACTGCCTAAAACAAAAACATGGGAGTCAAAAAAAGGAATAAAGGAAAAGAACTATTTTCCCACAATACGGAAAAAATTCAATCCTTCAAAAGAAAACTATTCTTTACTTCAAATTATAAAAGCAAACTATCAGAACACGTACAAAGCGAGAAGTGGCAGGAAGACCTTAAAACATCAATAAGGAATATTCCGGATAGTTCAGGATGCACCACTCAATAAGAAAACGCCAAACGCTGTTTAAAAGTTCTGAGTGGCCATCTCTCTAACCTCCCACAGTTTCTCAAAAGCCAGTTACAGTCGTGATACGCTATGAATTCTCTCAGCTGCCTACTCTCCAAGCCTGTAACTTGTCTAATGCACTGCATCTTTCTAAGTCCATTATGTTGGGACTATGGTCATTCTTCTATTTCATCCCCGTGCCACTCACTCTTCACCCTTTTTCTGGCAAAAGCCCCTCTCCCCATTCCATCTGGTTGGGATGTCAAACAGGCCACGTGCCTTCAAGGCCAAGGTGGACCAGTCCCAGTCTACAAGCAGTGAGTCCTTGTAGATACGGTAACTGATACACAGGTAGGTCCTGCTTTTTTGGTCCAACCAAAATATTCTCCATGTGTAAAATGTTTAGTGGGTTTCTGTCACCTGGCAACAGAAACTGCCTAATTAACCCACCCTTACAATTTTCCCATCTTTTCTTTCTTCTAAGACTCCGCCTTATCCCCTGGATCTCATCCCTACTTGATTCCTATAGATACCTGAGCCTAGTTTTCTTTTAGTGGACATCTATCCTCCCCCCTAAGTTTAGCTTAGGCTTCTCTTGGCTTTTAAGTTAATTCCCTTTAAGAAAAAACCAAAGACACAACAAAAAACAAAGCCTTTTCTCTGTTCCTTGAATTGCCCTCAAGCTCTCTGCCTCTAGGTCTTTCCTCAAAGAGTTCACAGATGTCCTCACCATCCATTCATGTTATTCTTCCTGTAACTTCTTGCAAATTGACCTGTCCCAGGCTCTTCCACTGAAATTGTTATCATAAAGATCAACAATGACCTGTATGCCAATTACAAGACTGTTCTATTACGAAACAATACCTGTGACTTGGAAATGGGCATGAGAAACAGTGCCGGGGTGGCTCAGTTGGTTAAGTGTCCTACTTTGGTTCAGGTCACGATCGGTTTCGTGGGTTGACAGCTCAGAGCCTGGGGCCTGCTTCGGATTTTGTGTCTCCCTCTCTCTCTGCCACCCCCGCCCCCCACTCACTCTCTGTCTCTGTCTCTCAAAAATAAATAAACGTTAAAAAAAAAAAAAAACTAAAAAAAAAAAAAAAAAGAGAGAGAGAGATGGGCAAGAGAGATTACTGGGTGTGTCAGCAGTGACATGCAGGTGTGGTTTTTGAGAGCCAGGGGCGGGAGGGGAAAAGTTCTGATTCTACAGGGTGTATTCTTCTGAGTAACTTGCGGCTGCTACTGAGTGGGCTATTTTACAGCTCTGTAAGGGTAGATGATGTAGACATCGGATAGCAGTGCAAATGTTTCCTGTCCCATGCAATGCCAGTCAGATGGGTCCCCTTCGTAGCCCTGCACATGAACTCTGTTGGGAAAGGAATTTAAATCTCTTCTGGTCAATCTGAACCAGTTTTAGCATCTTCCAGGTCACCTCATTCATTAATGGACTGAATAAAATGTTTGATGTGTGTTCATTTTGCAAGAGCCAAGCTTTTGCACTGTCAAAACTTATACTTCAGCCTTTTGGTCTACATCACACTTGCACTTATCATTTCCTTCATGTAGAAATTAACCTGGCCTGACTTCCTGCACATGCCAGCTCCTAGTTCTGTTCCTAGGTCTCTGGCCACTGCTCCTCCTCCACGGATGGCTGGCTGGATGGCTCTTTCACTTGTTCTCCTTAAATGGTGCAATTTAGCAAGATTCTTCTCCAGATTCTTCCCCAGAGGCATCATAAGGGCAAAATGAGAGCAAGCACTTAGCAAGGTAGCTTAGCACCTTGTTAATGCTCAGTAAAAGTTAGCTGGTATTAGCATCATCAACATTGTCGGTTTCTAAGTTGCTAAAAGTATTCTACAAGCCTTTCTCTCTCCCTAGATCCCCCTTTTAAAAAAATATTTAAATGTTTATTTATTTTTGAGAGAGAGAGAGAGAGAGAGAGAGAGAGAGCGCGCGCAAGTGGAAAGGGGCAGAGAGAGAGGAAGACACAGAATCCGAAGCAGGCTGCAGGCTGTAGGCTCCAAGCTGTCAGCACAAAGCCTGACATGGGGCTTGAGCTCACAAAATGTGAGATCCTAACCTGAGCCAAAGTCGGATGCTTAACCGACTGAGCCACCCAGGCGCCCCACTCTAGATCCCCCTTTAAGGACAAGTCATGTGTTCCACGTATCACAACCTCCTTAGCGCCCAGAGATACATGTTTGAGGGAGCGAGAGACCATTGGACCCTCAAAAGGTATTCATATAATTCCCTTGCGATAAAATATTTCTAATGAAAGATGTATTAAAAATGCCCCCCAAACAAGCCTTCCTCCCTGATTTCCAATCACCAGTTAGGTTCTGGTGGAAGGTCTGGGGGGGACTCCTCACCTCTGCTTCCCTCTCCCACTTGCAGATGATGGGATTTGAGACCCTTAAAGCCCAGACTCACTAGCAGCATGAGGCAGCAGGGACGGCCACACAGTTCACTGGAAATATAATGGAAATATACTTCTATGTAATTTTAAATTCCCTGGTAGCCACATTAAAAAGTAAAACAAACAGGTGAAATTCATTTTAATAACATAGCATTTACAATTTAAAAACATACACATGATGTTTAAGTCAGTATATACAAAATATTTCAATATGAAATGGATATGAAATTAATGTGGCATTTTATATTCCTTTTTCATGTAAATCTTTAAAATACAGTATTTATCTTACACTTCCAGAACACATTAGTTTGGACTAGCCACACTGGGAATGCTCAACGGCCACATGTGGCTAGTGGTTACCTTACTGAACAGCATCTAGTGGGGAACTGAGATTCTAGATATAGGGTCAGAGTGACAAAGCATGACTTTTTGAAATGCAAACCTACAGTCCTTCCCCTTCTTTAAAAATAAATAAATACTTCCAATGACTTCCTGCTGTTATGGAGAAAAACCAATTCATTAAGAGGCTCACAAGTCCGAGGTTCTGGCCCTTTCGTACTTCTATGGACTAATGTTTGTTTAAACCACCTTAAGTCTCTGGCCTGTGCACATCATTTTAGAAGACCTCTGTGGGTAGTGAGGTGAGACAGGCAAATCATACCAGAATTGCGAGACAAACGAGAAACAACCAAGAAGCTTACTTACTCTCCAGTCCCATAGCCACAACAATCTGGGACCCAGAAGTCTGGGACCGAGAAGAACTACCCTGTGGCTTAGCCCTGGAACAAAAAACAGACTAAGATAAGAAGTGAAGCTAGACATTAGTGGGATCGCTAAGTGGTGTGGGAGCGGATAAGGGTTGTTCTCAGGGTCGTGAAAAGTAATTTTTATAGGGTCATCATACAAATGCAAAAGCATGTGATTACTCAGAAATGGCAGTAACAGAGGAAAACTTTAGACGCAAACTATGACACGTGCATCAATTAGCCATTCAACCGAAAAAGATGATGTGGTCAACATCATTAACTGAGTCTGAATTCTAGCCTTTAAAAAAAAAAATTAATCTAACATTCCGAATGCATAATCTCTATGTGTATCAAGAGAAGTGAAATGATATGAAAAACCTATAAGCATGCACAGAAGTTCCAACTTATCCAACTCATAACTCATTACAAAACTGTACTAGAGCATACTTACTTAACAGCACAGAGGCTCCAGCAAGGAACCCAGAATCTAGATGTAGGGTCAGAGTGATAAAGCAAGAGGATGACTTTTTAAAATGCAAAGAGGAACTCTTTCATAGAATATGAATATTATTTTTCCAAAATGTATATTTTAGAAATGCCATATCCGGGCAAAAATTAATTTCTTATCAATCCCTATTTAATAAATGCTTTTTTTAATTAAAAAAAAATTTTTTTTAACATTTATTTATTTTTGAGAGAGAGAGAGAGAGAGAGTGGAGGAGGGGCAGAGATAGAGGGAGACACAGAATCTGAAGCAAGCTCCAGAATCTGAGCTGTCAGCACAGAGCCCAACGCCAGGCTTGAACTCATGAACCGTGAAATCAAGACCTGAGCCGACTGAGCCACCCAGGTGTCCCTTAATAAATGCTTCTAATAAGAAATATAATAGACTTAAATATTAGTGACTTTTACTTAAATTAGAAGAATTATCCTTTTACAGCATGGTTCATACTTCTTCAAGATACAAATGACTTGATATGTAATATATTGTGATGATATGGATGCAGTTTTGCTTCTCAAAACAGAAGAGTTAATATTTAGAGACTGTCCTTCCTTGGAGTGCTACCAAAAAAATTGTGTATATATGTAAAAAGTTACATATTTTAATACAAATATTATTAACAATACACACACACACACACGTACACATACTTCATTAAATACTCATTTTGGATCCAAAAAGACTAAAGGAAATTTTCTAGTACATAAAAGAATACAACAAAGAAAATGTTGCCAGGTTATCTGCTGTTTCTATGAAGGATAAGGAAGTTTTGCCAAGAGGCATAAGACTAATTCCTTTAAATGTTCTTAAAACACAAACAGCCACATAACCTAGAATAGGTAATTGTCTGGAAGCGTGGGATAAAATGTCTTGGACTCCATTTTTTAATTTTTTTTTTATGTTTATTTATTTTTGAGAGACAGAGAGAGCATGAGCGGGGGAGGGGCAGAAAGAGAGGGAGACACAGAATCGGAAGCAGGCTCCAGGCTCTGAGCTGTCAGCACAGAACCCGATGTGGGGCTCAAACCCACAAACTGCGGGATCATGACCTGAGCTGAAGTCGGACATTTAACCGACTGAACCACCCAGGCACCCCCGGACTCCAGTTATTTTAAACTGAATTAATAAGGAAAGAATACCCTATACAATTATAGAAAGTAAACTAGAGAAATTACAAAAAGGATGAAAATCTTTATGAATGCTTCCTGAAAGCACCGTTTTTATAAGAAAAAGAAGGAAAACCATATATCCTTCTTTGTCATAAGGATAAATCAGGAACAATGAAAATGTTTATCAACAGAGGACAAGGGCAACTTTTTAAGAGTTTCTAAGCTTTAGCAATGTGAATGTTTCACGTTTTCAAGACATAAAATTAATAAGGAGGGAAAAACTAAAATTGAAGATAACCATAAGTAAAATATACCAAACTGGTAACATAAATAGGGAAAATTAATTCTACCAACTTTTAAATACATTATCTTGGGGCGCCTGGGTGGCTCAGCTGGTTAAGTGACCAGCTCTTGATTTCAGCTCAGGTCATGATCTCATGGTTCATGAGTTGGAGCCCCACGTCGGGCTCTGTGGTGACAGTGTGGAGCCTGCTTGGGATTCTCTGTCTCTCTCTCTCTCTCTCTCTCTCTGCCATTCCCTCAAGCTCTCTCTCTTTCATTCTCAAAAATAAATAAATTAATTAAAAAAAAAACCACAACATTATCTGTAAATCTGTAAAGTCATGGTGAGATACATTCTAAAGATAAATGGAGTGCCAAGATATCTTAAGCTTTACTCAGTTGGTTTATTGATGGTTGTAATATATCATAATTAAAAAAAATTTTTTTAATGTTTACTTATTTTTGAGAGAGAGAGAGGGAGCGAGTGGGGGAGGGGCAGAGAGAGAGGGAGACACAGAATCAGAAGCAGGCTCCAGGCTCGGAGCTGTCAGCACAGAGCCCGATGTGGGGCTCGAACTCAAAAACCGGGAGATCATGACCTGAGCCGAAGTCGGACACCCAACCGACTGAGCCACCCAGGCGCCCCTGACATCCTAATTTTTTTTTTTTAATTTATACATATTATATATGGCAAAGCAAGTAAATATATTAGTAGCATAGTGAGGGGCGCCTGGGTGGCTCAGTTGGTTAAGCGCCCAACTCTTGTTTTTAGCTCAGGACATGATCCCAGGGTTCATGTGTTGGAGCCCCGCATTGGGCTTTGTGCTGACAACACGGAGCCTGCTTGGGATCCTCTGTCTCCCCCTCTCTCTCTGCTCCTCCCCCACTTGCTCTCTCAGTCTCTTTTTCTCAAAATAAATTAACTTAAAAAAAATAGTATAGTGGATCATTAGGAACCAAGATCATTACTGCAAGAGACAAAACATAAATATTTAAGAAGTTAAAGTAAAAAAAAAAAAACACCGAACGCGTGTGATCCCACAAGAATCGCTGGCTCTCAGAAGGGACTTACTTCTTGGCAATACTGCAAGATGTCTTCCTTGGTGCCGATGCACGTTTTGGTCCCCGATGGATCGGACTCCCATTTCCCATTCTGCACGTTCATGTGCATGTTCAGCTTGCCACAGAACATGGCAACCTGGGGTTCCGCAAGCAAGCCAGCATTGCCGTCAGTGGGCACCTAGAAAAAGAAGTTTAGGTTAGTTATCCAAATCCACAGCTCCGCGGATGGGGTTGGGGAAGGGTGGTAAAGAGGAACATGGCACAGAGAGGTACCAAAAATAGTTTATTCTCGCTTTCGGAGGTTCCTCCAAGCAGGGATTAGCCTTGCCTTCAACGTTCCTTTGAGTTAAGTAGAATGTGTGTTACCTTTATCTCCAGCCACCTACAATATAGTGCTTTTTTCACACTGAAACACAGGAATTAACAAGATGGAGAAGAATGTATTCACTGAAAAGTGTATGCGATTCCCCACAGCAGATTTTGCCGTGCCTCCTGAAAAGGTTCTGAAAATAAAATAAGGTGTTTTTCTGAAATAAATATAATCACCCTGAAGGAAACCGTATTCTCCTAATCATCTCCAACGGACTCACACAAAGAACAATGCCAAGTCCCTGCCTGATGACCAGGCCTAAGAATAAGGTTGCACAGTGCCTCCTGGAGCAGACGCCATGGTGTTAGTGTGCTTATTAGCTAGCAAGTGGACATTATGATCGTTTGAACATAAAAACTACTGTAGGATTTGCCATGCACAAATGTGACTGAATATGTCGGCCATTCCAATGGTTTTCCCCCGAATATTCTCTGGTTATCACTCTCTCAGGTCTTAAGAATAGATTAAGGGTGCTGGAGTCTCATCTCCCCAACTTTGCTATGGAAGGATGCAGACTCTCCGAGACTGTCAGAGTATCTGCTGCGTAGTAAGCTCTTAGCAGGTCTTGGCCATTACCACTGGAGGCAATATACCATTTGCCCAAAATAAAGGAAAAGGTTGCCCTTCTGTATTTCCAAAGCCTTCTGTGCACGGGTATTACCTTCACATAAACATTAAAAAAATTTTTTTTCATATAAATATTTTAAAAAGGGAAAATGGACGTTCTGAAACGCCAAGAAGAGAGATAACAGCGAGGGATAAAAAAATAAATAAATCCACAGGAGTAAAAGCGTTATTTGAAACCAGGGAATCAAAAGACACATTAAGCAAAGTAATTCCTCCTTTGTTAAAGCCAGCTGCTGAGGAAGCGTGTGAGACCCGTGTCGAGAAGAGTTAACTGCCACCAGAAGCCATTCATGCAGCCAAGGACTGGAGGATTCTATAATAAAGCGTATCATTTCTAAAAATTGTTCACAGGAGGGAATAAAAAACAAAATACTAAAATTGCACTGAGAGATTTCAGTTAAGAAATAGCTTCTTGACATTTCTTCCCACAGAAATGTAAAAATAGATCAAACATCTGTCCGTTCTAGTCATCTTCATATATATTTTGTCCAACCACAGCAGAAGATCTGTTGTTTAAAAAAGAAAAAAACAATCTTGCACTGAACCCAGCTGAGACCCATCACAGACCTGAGTGCAAGAGCTCCTGGCAGAATCTCTAAAATCGTATTTCAGGTAACATTTTCTCCATGTCTAATTGTACTCTGTAAGGCATACCAAACAGAATTTGGCCTCGACATTGCCAGATGGAACAAAACAGCAGCTGAGGCCACAGCATCGGGTCATCAACAAGAAGAGCTGGGCCCCTTGCACACCTCCCACAATTTCCAAGCCGGAACCTGGGAGGCTCATTCTCCAACAGATGCAAAAAGCAGTCTAAGGAGAATGCTCCACAAACTTAAGTTTCACAGCTTTCCTGAGGGCATAGGAGGAAGTTCAAAACCTTGATTCTAAAAATCAGAATACAAATTTTGCCAATTTTATTGAAGGAAGGAGGAAGATAATGACACTGCAAGAAAGGCAGACAATAATCAGGCACCTACAGGTAAGGCCCTGTATTAGAGACTATGAAGGTTATAAAGATATTTTTAATATATAAAATTTACTTATTCATATGTAAAATATAAGTCTCGCCATCAGGGCATGTACCATCTAGTAATGAAATCACCACTGGATTCCCCATGATACTTTACTCTGCTCAAACCCATTCCTTGTCCCCAAGATCTCCAGTCTTAGCAGAATCTTGGTAACTTATCTCTAACTGAACAGAGAGACTATTGATTCCCCCAGCACAGTTGGTAATTATTTTATTGAATTTCCCCCTTGCTGGCTCAAAATTTCTCTGTACCTCAGACTCTCCACAATCTGTTCACTACAGGCTTCTACATCCTCGCCAGTAAAAGTGCCCTTCATTCTGTACCTTCTCCTCAAGAACACTTCAGTGCCACTTTCTCTCCCTGTGGCAGCCGGCCTCCAACAAGGCCCCCAAGGATCCCTGCCTCCTGGTGTTCAAGCTCTTGTCAGTGCTATCCCCTAATGCGTAGAAGTCTGTCTGTGCAACAAATAGAATACGGCAAAAAATCATATATGACTTCCAAGGAAAGGTCAAAAAAGGCACCCCGGCGTCTTTCTTGCTCTCTGGGATCCCTCGCGTTGGGAGAAGGTCAGCTGCCATGTCGTACTGACATTCAGGCAGCTCTACGGAGGGGCCCACGTAATGAGATGCGGAACCGAGGCCTCCGTGTCAACAGCCTACAGCCACATCAAGCCTTCACGACTGCAGTCCTGGCTGGCATGACTGAAACCTGGAGCCAGAACCACCCAGAAGACACTCCCAAATTCCTGACCCACAGAAACTGAGAGACTGAATGTTTGTTTTGTTTGTTTTTTTTTAAAATCATTAAATTTGGGGTAACCGGCTACACAGCAGCAGATACCTAACAAGCTCTTTCTTTTCCAGCCCCATGAGGCATCCACAAATAGCCTTTGATCTCCTCTACTGAAAAAAGCAAACAACAGACAAAAGAAAAAAACAACAAAAAAAACCCCCACAAAACTTCCTCCATTCCTTATCCTCCAGAGCAGAGGGTGAATAAATTTCTTCTGCTGGGGGCCAGATAGTAAATATCTTACGTTTTGTGAGCCAGTCTCTGCTGTGACTACTCAACCCTCGGACAACACGCAAATGGGTGTGGCTGTTTTACAACAAAACTGTATTTACAATGCAGGCAGTCCGCCAGATTCGGCCAATGGGCCGTCATTTCCCTGTCCCTTTTCTAGAAGAACTATCTTCCTCCCATTTCTTCCAACAAATTATATGAGCTGGTGATTTCAACACCCACTGACACCACCTTCTCGCCTGCCCCGTAGACCCCCTGCTGTCTGCTTTACATTCCACCCATCAACTCAGATTGCCTTCTCAAAGCTTGCATAGGACCTCTGCAGAAACCAAATAGGCTTTTTCTTCAGTACCTGTTGCTTTTCAACTTCTTTGCCATTGACGAATTCTTCCTTGTGAGTCTTTTCCCTCGGCCTCTGTTGGAATGAACAGAGGTCTCCTTACCCCTTTGATTAACCCATTACTAACTCACAAGCCTTCAATTCCATAGCAGAAGACATTCCTAAAGATGCGGGGTGGGGGGGGGTCGCTTCTCTTCTACCTTCCTTACAAAAGTCTTCATGATCTCTTCGAACCCCTCACTACAGAGAGGCGACTCCGATGAAACCACAACAGTTGTAAAGGACAGCTATTAACATTTCTTTATGAGGACCCAACACGTGCTAGGCACTGAACTAGTTCTGGGAACAAAGCGGTAAATCAGGCCAAGTCCTTGCCTTGACAACAGGGTGTCCACCCACCCCAGTTGGCCTGGGACTGTGGGGTTTCCAGGATGCAAGACTTTTAAATGCTGAAACTGGGAAAGTCCCTGGCAGGCTGAGACAACGTCATCCTACGGGACAAACACATTGAGTAGATGTGTTTCCTTTGTTCCTACCTTGACTTCTTCTTTTTTATTTCTTCCATTCGGCACTTCGTCATCCTTCCCTCTTTCTGACTTTATAGTTATTTTGATGTCATCAGAGTGTGTGTTTGCACAAGCCCACTACCAAATGGTGGTAATCTTTCTCACATCTCAAATGAATGGATTATGGCTCTATCATATTACTGGAAAACATTTTTAATTGCCTTATGATCTCTTTCATTGAACAACGGCAGTTAAGGCCAGAAGATACATGTTTCAGTTCCTTTTGGATTTTCCATTAGATGAGATCTAATCTTTTTTCTTTTTTAATATGCATTTGTTTATTTTGAGAGAGAGAAAGAGCAAGCAGGGGAGGAGCAGAGAGAGGGAGACAGAGGATCTGAAGAAGGTTCTATACTGACAGCAGAGAGCCCAATGCGGGGCTTGAACTCACAAACCACGAACGAGATCATGACCTGAGCCAAAGTCGGATGCTTAACTGACTGAGCCACCCACATGCCCCCAGATGAGATCTAATGTTAACTTTAAAAAATAACTATGGTGAGTCATGACCATTAACATGCTCCATTTGCTGACGGTGGACATTGTTTAATAGTCCAAACTTTGATTCCTCAATAATTAGGGCAAATTATTATACTAGAAATTACAAAATTGGCGGTATGTATACATGTTACATTTGACATTACAAGAGGCCCTTCACAAATTAATACTCAATTCACAGAAACACGTTTCTCGGGCAAAAATTCTCTCCCAAAGCAATACCTACCAGCTGTGTATGAGATCACAGCAATTAGCTGGGAAATGCAAACAGAACAAGAAGCTTTTCTCTTCTTACCGAAGCCCACCTGCAAAAATTCCACGTTTTAAGTAACATTTTCCTGGCTCTGCTAATTAAAAGAAGAACGACCCATAAGGATCCTCACCTGCATTAAATAACGGATTTAAGAAACAAAGCCCGGCTGCCAAAAGCAGTCCCCTCTCTGGCATCCAGCCAGAGGGAAACCATTGCCAGCCAAGATGGTCACACAGGAGAGAATACTGAGCCATCATCTAAGGGCCTGACAGTTTTACTCAAATCCCTTTTTCTGAATGAAGCCTTAAAAAGTGGCTTATTAAATTATTCACAAGGTCCAATTCAGGACCTGTTAACATGGGCAGTCTTAAAACTGAAATCATCTGGTCCCAGAGGAAGTCATTTGCTGCCAGTGAAAATGCATATTCTGTCAAAGTCATCCTAAAAATAAATATTCCTCCTTTTGGGGTGCCTGGGTGGTTTAGTCGGTGAAGTGTCCAACGCTTGGTTTTGGCTCAAGTCATGATCTCCAGGTTTGTGGGTGCAAGCCCCATGTCGGGCTCTGCACTGATGTGCAGAGCCTGCTTGGGGTTCTCTCTCTCTCCTTCCCCCTCTCTCTCTGCCCTCCCCTGCATGTGCACACACTCTCTCTCAAAGTAAATAATTAATTAATTAAAAAAAAAAACTTTACTCCTTTAAACAGAAAAGAAATACAAAATTCTAGTAGATGGGAAATACAGCCACTTAAATAATGATTATATTTTAATTTTGTTTTCATTTGAACACTAAGGTAACTTAAGGTTACTTCGTGGAAATCCAAGGTAACACCTACAAGACTGGAACCCTGGCATAACTGGCCATTCGTGGTGCACGCATTTCTGAGAGACTGAAAATGAAGATAATTCTTGTAAATGGAATGACTTTCCACTGACATCATAAGACCAGAGACGCTTTCCCATGGGAAAACAGTGTTCAGTGACAATGAACAAAATAACTGGCTAAAACAAAGGTGCGTCCACACGCTGCCTCAAAAGCAACAGCCTGTTACAGAATGTCTGAACTACAGAGACCTAATGACCTAAAAATGCTGTAAATCTTTTAAAAACAATCCTTGGCTACCAGAAAAATATTGTAGGGCCTTAATATATAGGATACTGAAGTGAGAATGGACTTTCAAAGCAAGTTAGCTAGAAAGGGGGTTTAAAAGGGCTTATGGGGAAATTAAACAGAAAGAAACATATTTACCTAGTTTAGCCCATCCCTGGAGGTGAACCTGGAAACCTACACCAAGAACTGATGCACTTTGCAAGGGCAAAGCCAGCTTCTCCAACAAGGTCCCCTGCAGTCTTTCACACTGGGTGTTCCCTTTCCCAAAAAAGTTTCTCTATTATCATCAAGGAGATCAAAATTCCTTATAGAGCTGGCTTGGCAGACATGCTCCCACGCAGTCCTGACTAAAAGGGAAAGGGAACAAGGAACGCTCTGTTTTGCTGGCTGAAAAGTCCTGCTTGGCAAGAAGAGGGCAGGGATCCATAGCTTAGTTGCATCCGTGGATTTATGTAATTTTAGGGGTTGTGGCTAAATGAAAACCATCTGGTTTGTGCATTTAAATGGACTTCTCACTGGTCTGAATGGCCAGCCTCATACCGTCCTATTTAATCAGTTCACGATTTCCCCCGGGGCCCTGGATTCTTGTACAGTATCTTTTTAAAAGCACGCAGCGATACCATTTCAATCACATGCAAGGTTTCCTCACGTAAACACAGTCTTCCCTTAACCTGGGCATAACTGAATTATACCCCACAAAATTACTTTAAGTTTACTTTTAAAACATTCAGATTTTTCCATGTTCAATGTAATTATAACTGTTCCCTAAGAATCACAATCGAGGGGATGTGAGAGTGAACCCCTTTCAAGGGGAAATGCAGTACGTTTACACTTAACATAAACAAATACGCATTCTCCAAAGGAAAAGACTATTCCCTTGAAATGCCCCCCCACCCAAAATCATAAGCAGAACCATAACATCCACAATTGCCCACTTTGTGTCTAAAACAGGGCAACGGGACATTGAAATTAAGATTCCTAGAACTGAAGAATCTGTAAAATCACCCATTCCAATTCTAAAGAGAAGGAAAAGGCTCTGATAAGGATTCATCTGAGGCCACAGTGTCACGAAGACCAAAGGGTGGGGGTTGGGCCTACTCCATCAAGGTTTTGTTTACATGACCAGGATGACTCTCAAATTAAAACAGAAAATTGAAATTTTCCTAGCTTTTGCCCCCTGTGTGTGGGTGCATGTATTTGCCGGGGGAAAGAATGGAAAGGCCAGTCAACGCATACGGAAAAACGAAATGTGATTAGAGAAACTGTACACAGTTTTGATTTACCTGTGTGGAGAGTAGACAAATTCATTACACCCACCGTCTGCTGCACAATTATTTCAGATCTCCAGTTTCAGGCCAACAATGATTTGCCGCAAGACAGAAAAGATTCTTTCTGAGAACTAATCTGCAGATTTCACTCCTTGAAATTTGACTTTTTTTTTTTTTTTTTTAAGTAGGCTTCATGCCCAGCTCAGAGCCCAACACAGGGCTTAAACTCACAACCCTGATATAAGACCTGAGCTGAGATCAAGAGTCAGACGCTTAAAAGACGGAGCCACCCAGGCACCCCAAAATCTGACATTCTTTTTGGAACACTGTTGACCTGGCTTCAAATGACAAGTTATCCCTCTTTGATGAGTACATCGTCTCTGTTGATATGGTAAAGTTAATTCTTATATAGGGACCCACACAATGGAGACCACCCCAGTGGCTGGGGCCCACAGCACAAATCTAAACCTAAATCAGCCGGCACTTAAGGGAAAACACCTGTCCGGGAATTTTAACGTACACCATTCACAAGGTGCCAACTAAGCTTTAGCTAGTTTACTTGACCTTCGAAAAGAGGACCTGCTAGCTTTATAAGGAAATTTCCCACTTCGGCCAATTATGCCTGTTTCCGGATTGCCTCTTCTAAAGCTCTTTAAAACTCTTTCTTTCCCCAAATCCCTGGGAACACAGTGCTCCCCCAATTCATGGGCTCTTTTCTTTTGAAGGACATCAAACTCATAACCTAAAATGTTTTAGTTTTGTCATTTGACAATATCAAGCTTTTCTCTCTGCCCAAAAGACGGATATTCTAAACCAGGCCCCAAGCCCCTTCCATTTCATAGCAAGTCCAGTAAATAATTCTTGCTGCTTGTGGCCAGTATCAGGAGCTCTCTCAACAGAAACCTTTGTTATTCAGTACCCACCAAATTAAATTATCAACATTTAAAGCATGAATTTTAGGCAGGCCCAAGAAAGAGTGATGTCCATTGTCTAGAACAGCTGTAATACTGGAATTAAAAAAAATAGCGCTTCATAGATGGCAATCAAACTATATGCCTAAAAAATAACTATCTAATTAATGCCCATTTAGTCCTAAACAGTAAATGTTTTATATTTGATATGTAGTATATTTAGACCACATGCTTATATATATCATATATATCATACATACTATGCCCTATATTTGTCTAGTGTACTTACATTGGTAACAATCAAAAAAACTTTTTTTAATTTTTTTTAAATGTTTTTATTTATTTTTGAGACACAGAGAGACAGAGCATGAGCAGGGGAGGGGCAGGGAGAGAGGGAGACACAGAATCGGAAGCAGGCTCCAGGCCCTGAGCCGTCAGCACAGAGCCCAACGCGGGGCTTAAACCCACGGACTGTGACATCATGACCTGAGCTGAAGTCGGACGCTTAACTGACTGAGCCACCCAGGCGCCCCTCAAAAATTCTTTTTAAGGTCATTTTGATGTAGAAATCGTTTATCCCTTTAATTCAGTCTTTCCTTGTAAGTTTCACTGGTATGTTTTATATAGTCGCCCGACAAAAAACACACAGTTATCACATCTTTATACTATTTTCACTCAGCATTGCTGTCTTATCAGCCTTGACCTTGTGAGCCGGGAGATAGGAAAAGGGGAAGGGGCGAAAATCAAAGCATCTACTTAGGCCTTTCCTTTCATGATCTCATTTGACTGAGAAAAACCGAGATAGTCCCTTTCACATCTGCTTAAATAATCAGAAAAGCTCAAAACCTGCCTAGGAGTCTAATCAAGTCTGTTACTCTACAGCCTATGCTTGCTTTTCTTCATACTAAGCCAGCTGGCATCCTTTCTACTAGTTCTCAAAGCCTTTTTTATTTTTAAATCTTGAATATTATTTTCAAACAACTTTTTCCCACGAAGGCAGTAATATTTTGTGGTTCTTTGTTACCGGCTTTTTAAAATATTATTCTTCGAGGAAGTAAAAAGGGGGTAGCAAATCCACAGTGTAAGTGTTTAATCTGCATTTCTGAAATTTAAATTACTAGAACCTAGCGTAATGTTTGGAATCTCCCTTGAAATGCAAATGAAAACTTCCTCCTAAATTTGTTCTTTCCTTAAGTCGGAAGCAGCCAACTGAATCTACAAAGCAGGGGCCCAGAATCCCCAACATTCCAACTGTTAACGTATGCACATCCATCCTTACCTTACTTCATCTATATTTTCAAGGATATATGCATATCGCTGTATATAAACATACTATCCAGCTAGCCAGGGATAGCAGTAAACACACATGCACACACACGTGGTTTACTGATGGAGATCAATTAAAGGAAATTTCACATGACAGTGCTTCGTTAAATTCTCATTCTAGACTTAATGCATTTAAGTCCTATTGCTAACCAGCTGGAAGACCTTGAAACTGGGCTTCTCATAGATGCTGGTTTGAATGACATTCATTGTGAAGAAATTTGATGATAACAAATGGACAGTTTTCCAGTATAATTTCTACTAGTTCTGACAGCTAGGGCACATGAGCGTTCAGTACATAATGCAACACAGAACATTTAAATTCTACTACTCCTCTCCATTGGATTAAAAAAAAATTTTTTTTTTTAATGCTTTACTTATTTTTGAGACACAGAGAGAGTGGGGGAGGGGCAGAGAGAGAGGAGACACAGAATCAGAAGCAGGCTCCAGGCTCTGACCTGTCAGCACAGATCTTGACTCGGGGCTTGAACTCATGAACCTCGAAATGTCGGATGCTTAACTGACTGAGCCACCTGGGTGCCCCGGTTTTGTTTTGTTTTTTAATTTTTTTAATGTTCATTTCTTTTTGAGAGAGAGAGAGAGAGTACTCCTCTCCATTTTTGACACAAGAACAATTCTATACATGTTCAATTTCCTAAGTTTTACTATTTTCTACCAAATCTGTCCAAACTCAGCCAAGATCAGTGGACCCATAGGCCCGAGCTACATTAAAACGGTTATTATTTTAAGCCACTGAATTTTGGGGTGGGTTGTGGCTTTGCACCATTATTGTTGCAACAGAAACTAATACAGGCATGTATTTGATAGGAATACTAAAATACTAAGTAATAGAATCAGGGCTCAAAATTATTTCAGAAGGTAGAAACTTTTTCAAACTGAATTTTTTAAGTATATACAATATCCTGTATTTTTGCTTGAAATAATTCTTTGAAGTAAGTGCAGGACAGGAAAGGCACAGCTGGGGAGCAGTTCTGTAAGAAAAACTTCCAAAGGTTTTAAGACATGAAAATGAAAGGGGGGGGGGTTCGGGGGAACAAGCTAACTCACTCTTTTTTATGTTTTACAAATACAAGGCTCCAGATGATCATGGCAAATCTTGCTGTGCCAATTCCCATCTACAAGGACGTATTCACATTTTTAGACAAACATTAAAAAAATTTTTAAAAAAGATTCCTCCAGAGGGTGTGCAATTGAATAAAGGACACCTCATTTAAAACTGAGTCGGAAGGCCAGAAAGGAGAGGTCTAACTAACACACTATGGATAGTCTTCAATTGCAGATGGACAGGAAGAGAGGAACCTCACATGCCCAACAGGAAAAAGCTTACTTTGCTACCCCAGCAGGAGGAGGAATTTCTCCTTGCCTAGCAACAAGCGCAGCCAATAAGAAAATTCCCCAGCTCAGCCACTGAGAAACCACCACTGTGAACTCTTGCTTTCCTTCGAAGGACTTTTACTCAAAGCAGCCCCTCCCAACTGCCCCCTTTTCTCTATATGAAGTAACAGTTCCCGTCCTTTGATCTCCTTTGGTTTGCCACAGCTCGTGTGTCCCAAGATGCAATGCCTCTGCTATTCCCAAATGAACCCATTTTGCTGGTTTAGTTTTAAGGTTGACACGGGAAACAAAATTTTATTCGGGAACTTTATTTTCTTTTATAATTTTAAAAATATTTTTCTGAGAGACAGAGAGAGAGAGAGAGAGAGAGAGAGAGCGCGCGTACGCAGGAGAGGAGCAGAGAGCAAGGGAGAGAGAATCCCAAACAGCCTCTGAGCTGTCAGTGCAGAACCTTACAGGAGCTTGAACTCACAAACCACGAGATCATGACCTGAGCCGAAACCAAGGGTCAGATGCTTAACCCACTGAGCCACCCAGGTGCCCCAATCGGACAACTTTTTTTTTAATTTATTTTTTTTAACGTGTATTTATATTTGAGAGAGAGGGGAGAGGGAGAGAGAACACGTGAGCAGGGAAGTGGCAGAGAGAGAGAGAGACACAGAATCTGAAGCAGGCTCTAAGCTCTGAGCTGTCAGCACAGAGCCCGACATGGGGCTTGAACTCATGACCTGTGAGATCATGACCTGAGACGAAGCTGGCTGCTCAACCGACCTAGCCATCCAGGCGCCCCCCAATCAGGCAACTTTAGAGAAAAGAAGAAAAAATAAACCTGGAAGCCAACATCTGAAGGAACATCACAAGGTCAAGTCTATCAATATGACAACAGTGATGGAGAGTGGCTGAGAAGGGACATCAAGCAGACGGCGAGCACCTCATCAAGGAGACACTCAGGTGGACGGAAAACCATCTGTCAGAGTTTCAGAGGAGGCTGCTCCATGGGGTGGGAAGGTGGAAGAGATTAGAAGTTTTCAGAAGGCTAAAGCAGTAGGATCTTGTGCTCAAACAAAATTCTTTGTGAACCCCTCGTAGCTGGGCACCTCCCCCTCTAAATCTGGATTTCAGCTTCACACAGCTTGTGAACACTGGTCTCTCCCCAGATTTGCTTTTCTGCTGTCTTTCCTGTTGTTAGCCTATGGGCCTTACTACCCTGTACCTTCGAACACCTTTGCTCCCTTCTGGTACCACATACTTAACACAGTTCTCAAGAAAATGATTATACTGTTGAGTACCCTGAACCGGTTAAGGGTGAACCCCAGCTGTTTGAATGGAAGATACTCGATTTTTCATTTGATTTCACTGTAATTAATGTAAATTAAAAAATTTTCAAGCCCAATGAGTCCTACTATTGAGAAACTTCTAAGGATGTTTACAACTTGAATAAGCAAATCCACTTTTTGAGTGTAAATTTTATCAACTCTTCTCAAAACTTTTCGAGGTAAATTTAGTGTTCCAGTGGAGATTGTGGTGACTTAGTATGAAAGATTATGTTGTAAACTGCTTCATTAATAATTTTTACATGCCAGATGATAATCATTGGGTCAAATAAAAGAATATTATTAAAATTAATTCCAGGGCGCCTGGGTGGCTCAGTTGGTTGAGCGTCCGACTTCAGCTCAGGTCATGATCTCACAGTTTGTGGGTTCGAGCACCGCGTCTGGCTCTGTGCTGACAGCTCAGGGCCTGGAGTCTGCTTCAGATTCTGTGACTCCCTCTCTCTGCCCCTGCCCTGCTCACACTGGCTCCTCTCTCTCTCTCTCTCTCAAAAATAAAAAAAATAAATATTAAAAAAAAATTTTTTTTTAATTCCAATAGTTTCTTTACTTTCTTAAAATGTGGCTCCTAGAATTAATTACATATGTGATCAC
Source organism: Panthera tigris (assembly GCF_018350195.1). NCBI lineage: Eukaryota > Metazoa > Chordata > Mammalia > Carnivora > Felidae > Panthera > Panthera tigris. Next base: position 18,358,060 of record NC_056668.1, on the reverse strand, counting down.
GTTATATTTTTGAAAAAGAGAGTGCAAGCAGTGGAGGGGCGGAGAGAAAGGGACAGAGAGCATCCCAAGCAGGCTCCGTGCCCAGCACAGAGGCCAATACAGAGCTAGATCTCACAATCATGAAATCAGGACCTGAGCCGAAATCAAGAGTCCGACGCTTAACCAACCGAGCCACCCAGGCGCCCCACAGTTACATTTCTATTGGACAGTGCCACCCTAACCATGTCAGGCACAAGCCAATGCAGAATTGAAAAAAAAAAAAAAAAAAAAAACTGTAATGAAATATTCATGTCAACATGTTACCCATTTTCTTTAATTAATCTTACTGCACTCCTATCGCTTCCTCTCAGTCTTTTTTATCAAGTCTTGGAAAGCGAGGACTTCAATTAGTTCCGTTGGCCCAGACCAGCACATTTATATCCAGGAACCTGATGAATATTTGATATGAGATAGGGATGAGATGAAACAATGGCTTAGCTGTGGCATTCGAGCCATATTCTCTTTGCTTTATCTCCTAGAGCTAAAAACTAAGGCGTAAATAAGATGCTCTACATACACACAGCGAAGCTTTTAAGAAGATAGCAATCGATTGCTGCTATCTTTAAATCTGATTTTGTGGGCTTCTAAATCTTTTCTTTCTTTTTCTTTGTATCTCTGTAAATGACACTTTGTTTAAGGACAGATTTTTTTTTTTTTTAATTAAATGTATTTGGTTTTCACTCAATAGGTTTTTAAAGGGAAGTATTTTAATGAAAACAGTCTAAGGCTATTGAATAGACAAGGCTTCTGGCTCACATTTCACATGTGGCTGTGTGAATGCAAAATCGTGTTCTAATTACACTTCTCCCAGCAAAGAACATGCAAATTTCATCACTAAACACGAAGATCACACCCCACCAGGCAGTATGAACACAAGCAGTTGTGGATACTTGCCACGCAGAGCCTGGAGCAGCCCCCTCAAGAAGGTAGAGGTGTGTAAGAAAAACGAGGACGCCATGGAGTTTGGGAACATGGAAACAAGCACTTATGTCCCTCGATACCTCACACTGAGATCATACCAGATTTCTCCCACATGGCACCAAACAAGTCCTGAAGTTAAAGCCTCCGTATCGCCTGGGTTTAGTGCACATAGACAAGTAAAGTAGAATGCTTATGAGTTCTAGATATAATTTATCACGTTACCTGGGAATATACTATCCCCATATAATCTGCAAGCTAAATAGTCAGGACTATTCCTGGGGGTCATTTCTCTCTTTGATATGGGACTCTGGATGTTGACGTGATATTTGTGACACCTCACTCATCATGCGGCAGAAGCACTTATGTGTATCTTTTATCCAATACCCTATTCATCACTGTCTAATGATACAGCTCTAAAGTGGACTTTATTGATAGCACTGTATCTGTAGCGCTGCAATGCATATTCTGAGGCACGGGGCTCAGGCTAACTTGCTTAAGGTACAAGTGAGTGCAAATGTAAAAACCGTTTACTTCTTTTATTTTCTCTTTTTCCTTTTCCCGCTGCATTATTGACCCCACTCGTCGTGTTTGGCATAGAAGAAACAGTCCCAAGGCATCATTAGATGGGGAGAAAAGAACAGGAAGTTTCTGAACAAACTGTAGCTGGCGGGAAAAAATGGAAAACGAGCTTCCAGAACAGGTTGTGGATTTATAAACGGAGCCAGTTTATCAATTAATTAGAACATGTACAGGAGGGCCATGCCCACAGGGCTGCATCTTAGAGTTATCCATTCGACTGACCGCGGAGGGGGGGAGGCAGGGGGGGTGGGGAGGGAATGGGCATATTCCTTTACCCTTTGTCAGCCCAGAAATACATCCCTATTTTCCTTCACAGTCTCTATCACGTGTCAGGCTTCAGGCGACTGTGAACCCTATGTAGGCAGAGAGACCAACGGAGCTAAAACAGGTAGAGGTGGTGAACGGGATCTTTGGTCTTGGGCTGTTCTTAGGGAAGGAGTCAGTATACACGCATCTTGTCCTGGTACATTCCAGACTATCCACCTCCTTTAATAGCTCTATAATTTCTAGCACTAAAATGGTACAAAACTACTTACAAGGTTGCAGCTCCTCCTTACAAAAATGCTCACTTCGTAGGTAAGTTAAAAGATATAATACTGTCCTTCAAATTACATTACACTCTCAGAACAGCGCTCAGGGGGATAAGGGGTGCACACATCAACCCCAGAGCCTCGCTAACCTCTCCAGGAAGTCATTTCCACCTGATTTCCGACTAGCCTGAGGTGGAGTGTTCAGAACACTCTCGAGTCCATTGGCCTGCTGTCATATAAGTGCCAAATTTAAGGGACTTGTATGTGTTAGCAGGGGTCCGTGAGCTCGTGTCCTAGAAAACGGTACCTACTGGCCATCACCCATCAGTAGACTGCTTTCAATTAACAAGGAAGCTCTTAAGTGGGAGAATGATAAATAACAAATTACATGCAAAGTGTTTTGAAACAGCTTTAAAGCAAGTCATGTTCAGAGGAGATCAGGCACACGGGAAGAGAAAGAAGAGGGAATAAAAGAATTTGCTCTGTGAAAGCTGAGACCAAGGAATTCAGATATTTATCATTTACGTCTGTTCATCCCTCTTCATACATATACACATTCACACATACTTTCATGTTTACCCATAGATAAGAAGCCACCTACAGTCTGCTGGACCAAGAAAGATTATAATAAGCATGTTATACGGGGTAAGAATTTGAATACCTATATGTCAAGTGGCATCAGGGAATTCATGATCTTTAAACTTAATGCTATTTTTAGAATATTTATCGAACTGTTTCAGAATGAGAACATGAAGTACCTTATTTTTAACATGCAGAGAAGATATTTACATTACGCCCTTTGGTTTATTTCCTTTCAAAGTTACATAATATTTACTTATCGTCTGCCTTCCCGGTCCGCTTAAAAGCCTCGTGCTATTTATTGTGTTTTTATTACTAGGACTTTCGGTATAGGAGAAAACCGCTTTGCAAAATGTAATAGAAGGTCGGAGAGAGTATTAAGTTGATGTGAAGACGCTACGATAACGTTCAAACAGCATTCCTACTCATTGTTCAAACTGTAGTCTGTTAACTTACCACTTTTAGTGTAAGCCAAGATTGTTTCTTTTCCTCCAGGGTTGTAACACTGAAGAGTACTCAACGTTTAAGTTTCAGGCTATTTGCTTGATAAGCAGAGGCAGATTATCCTTCTTAAATAAGGCACCAAGGCAATTCTCAAAGAAGCTTTCCCTTTCTGGAGCTCACGACTCACAATGAGAATTGTTCAAATTGCCTTTCCTATCAGAATAAAGAACATTATGAAGTACAATACCAGGAGAAAATCATTCTGAAGGGAGGCCAAGTGAAGACTCTGTTTCTATTTTCTTGGCTATGTTAAAAAACATGTTGCAGAAACAATAGAAGGCCAGGAGCAAAAGAATATATATATGTATATGTATATGTATATGTATGTGTATATATATATGTATACATATATGTATATATATGTGTGTATGTGTGTAGATATACGTATATATATATCTATCTACATATATAGAGATAGATATACATATATATGTGTATATATATATCTATCTCTATATATATAGATAGATAGATATATGTATTTGGAGCCTTACTTTTCCACTTACTTCCAATGTCAATTTCAGTGACAAAACATCTAAATGGTGCTATTACTACGAGGATGCAGTTGATGGTACCCCCTGTAAGTATTCACCTAAGTTTTATCTGTCAGAGCAGAAGAGAATGTGTACATGCTTCGAGCGTGTGCACAAGGATTCCCAATTCTTTTTTTTTTTCAATGTAAACGCAAACAAGATGAGTTACAGATCTTCCCTGACTTACAGTGGGGTTACATCCCCATAAACCCATTGTAAATTCAAAACATCTCATGTTGAAAATGCATTTAATACACCTAACCTACTAAACATCATAACTTAGTCTATTCTCCCTTAAACATGCTGACACTTACACTGGCCCACAGTTGGGCAAAAGTGCCTAACACAGGCCTATTTCATACTAAAGTGTGGAATACCTCATATGCAATTTCTTAAACACGGTACCGAAAGCGAAAACCAGAATGGTTGTCATTGTATCGTCTGTTTACTCTCGCGATTGCCCCGTTTACCCTGGGAGCTGTGGCTGGCTGCTGCCACCCAGGATCACGAGAGAGGATTGTACCACAGACTGCCAACCCGGGAAAAGATCCAAATTCAAAAGTACAGTTTATACTGAAAGCGTATTGCTTTTGTTTCACATTATCCTGAAACTACAAAGTCTCACGTTGAATCATCGGTACCTCACTGTCCACCTGAGACCCCCTTGCCTCTCTCTCTCCCCACATACAAGCACTGAATAAACAAGTATGGAAAGCATTAGGGAATGCCTGGCATGAAAAACACGAACAGTAATAACCAGCGTGTAGAATCCATCATCATTGACAAAGGCATAGAACAATACAAAATACATTCCAACTTGGATACCCATGAGATTCTTTTTACTGTGGCACCAGGAGAGTCATTTCCTAACGTGGAAAAAAGAAAATACAGCACCCACACATCTGTCTTTACCAACTCCCAGGTACCAGCCACAGCCTGACTTGTTTGAGGACCTCCAGTTCCTCTAAGAAAAAAAACAACAGGGTGCAAAAAGCAGGGTGGCTTGTGATCCTTATGGCTCAGTAACCTTCAATGTTAATTTCCTGACTCTTCGGTAACCCATTCCTGAGAGGAGTATCATTCTACAATTCAGGCAACATTTAGAAAAAAAAAAAAAAATCAGATTATCGCACTAGACTCCAAGATTTGCACAAACGGTGTGGGCGGCCAGACTCCTTTCATAAAGCATCCAGTCAGCTATTTAAAACATTCCTGCAGCGGAAGGCCCTCAGCAGCATGAAACGGATTCTCAGAGATTGCGACGTAACCTGACACCTAAAGTGAAGGCTAGTGTAAAAAAATACACCTGAAAATATTACAAGGAGGAGACAGAAACTATTTGTTGGACAGCTAAGCTCAACAGCACTTGCTGATTGCTATCAAATACTGGTCCTTCTCACTTCTAACAGAGAAGGTTTCAGAATTTGATTCCTGGGTTAAGTTTCAGGAAAGTTCTGGCTTGATGCCTTATATGAAGATAAACATTTCCCAGGTACTGATCACACGCAAGCCTGGGGGCTGGGGGGAGCCAAACATCCCTGACTTCAGTGGACAAAGTGAACGAAGAAGACAAAAATGAGGAGGCCCCGTGCACTAGTGAAAAAGGTGCTAAAGTGACATAGCAGTGACTAGGTTGGCTTGGAGAAGGAAGAGATGGACAGAGTTGGCAAGGAGTAGGCAGACCAAAGACCGGAGCAGAAAATGGACATGGGAGGAATATAGGGAGAGCACGTGTGAAAGGTAAGACAGGGCTAGGTATACATGACCTTGACTTTGAAATAATATCCAAAGCAAAGGAGAACAATCGCTACATTTCACAGAGAGCAACAGCCAATCTGTGTCTAAAAAAATTTAAAATTTATGTTTTAAGGCTGTGTTTGCATAAAGGTGATTGTAATTCAGGCTAGATTCATTACCATATTATTCCTGACTATAGTCATTTTTTTCCTTCTGATTTTAAAGTTTATTCTGAGAAAGAGAGCAAGAGAGACAGAGAGAGAGGGCGAGAGCACAAAGTGAGGGAGGAGAGAGAGACAGAGAGAGAGAGAGAGTCTCAAGCGGGTTCCATGCTGTCAGCTCAGAGCTGGATGCAGAGCTCAAACTCACGAACTGCGAGATCATGACCTGAGCCAAAGTCAAGGCAGATGCTTAACAGATGGAGTCACCCAGGTGCCCCCTTTCCCTTCTCATTTTAAAAGAAATTAAAATTGAAATATTGTCGGGGTGCCTGGGTGGCTCAGTCAGTTAAGCATCTGACTTAGGCTCAGGTCATGATCTCATGGCTGGTGAGTTCGAGCCCCGCGTCGGGCTCTGTGCTGACAGCTCAGAGCCTGGAGCCTGCTTCAGATTCTGTGTCTCCCTCTCTCTCTTGCCTCTCCCCCGCTCATACTCTGTCTCTCCCTCTCAAAAAATAAATAAACATCTAAAAAAAAATTGAAATATTTTCATGGGCCCAAAGCACCGTGCCTACCATGCAATAGTGGAGAACCCGGGCCTGGGGTGAGGGACAGGGGAGAAGCCAAGAAGCACAGCACGCATGAGGAAAACAGGCAGCGAAGACAGAAAACGGAAGCAGGGGTGGACAGAACTCTGAGGCTTGTGAACGTCAAGGATGGCAACGCATGGGGTGCTGGTGGTGGGGGGTGAGTTTGCAGTACCTTCCCAGCCAACCTCAACGGGTGTCAGAATACATCATGCTGGAGAACTCGAGTTCATCCCAATGGAACGGAGGAAGGAAAGAAACACTCTAGTCACCGCTTCCCTGGTTCATCAGCAAACAGCCTATTCGGCCACCACCTCCGTGTGCCCCACATCCCAGCAGGAGTTCTCGTACTCAGTATGGTTGATCAACCCATCTGCAGGTCGTTGCCTTGAGTGATGGGAAGTTATTTTAAGTTTCAAAACTAGCACACACTTCATGGAGCGGTGTGTCTATGTAACCTGGGGAAAGGATGGTCCGCAGTCTTGCATCACTAATCCATTCCTGAGCCACAGGGAAGTCTTGCCCGCATGTGCACAGAGGAACAGCCCTCAAACAGAGAAAGAACGTGCCACAAAGGCTACACCCTACCCCTGCCCCTTTATACAGTGTTGCAAAGATTTAAGTTCTACCAAGAAATCGAACCATGGAGTGTTTATATAAGCTAAACTTTTAAAACAAATTTGTCCAGGGGCGTCTGGGTGGCTCAGTCAGTTAAGCTTCCGACTTCAGCTCAGGTCGCGATCTCACAGCTCGTGGGTTCAAGCCCTGCGTCGGGCTCTGTGCTGACAGCTCAGGGCCTGCAGCCTGCTTCGGATTCTGTCTCTCTCTCTCTCTCTGCCCCTCTCCTGCTCGTGCTCTCTCTCAAAAATAAAAATAAACATTAAAAAAATTTTTTTTCAAGAAAACAAATTTGTCCAAAGAAAGCAAGAGAAGTACACAATTGTGACCACACACACACACACACACACACACACACACACACACACACGACGGCATATAGATTCAGGCTTCGCACATTACCGTAGTTGCTCACGGTGTATCATTCTAAGTAATAAGAATTTTAAGTAATTGGAATGGAGGTACCTTTTTCAGATTTGCTAGAAGGTGTTTCACAGGGCCTGGCTTTCTTCCTAAAGAGGGAACGACTGATGGGAGTGTGTACCTCACACGAAGCTACTCTGGCCTGAGGAAGGCAAAACTCTCAAATATCCACACGCAAAGCCAACCTTCGTAAACAGCTGCTTTAACTTGGCACTCGCCTTCTGATGCTGTTCAGCTGTGCGGTGCGGCTCTAGCAGGGAGGGCTTTTCAGCCCACACAGATCATGAGCCATCTTGCTTTTTGAGCTCCATGAACTGTTTCTGGGTAGAGGCTCGAGGTTCTAGGGAAAGTTAACTGTCACGACTTTGGTGTGGCCTTTGTTACTAAACACTCGCCAAGCAGCCTCCGCCAGCCTTCTCCAGCTAAGAATCACCTGGCTCAAAACGTCAGTAGTGCCCCTAGGTTGAAGAAAACCCTGATCTAGCCTTTTCCGCAGCGTGAAAGAGTCACGTCTTACTCGTCTATTTCTAGGATAATACTTAGCACAATATTGGCACCCAAATACCGGTTGAACCGAATAGAATTTCTCCCAGAACATATTGAAATAACTAATCCAACTGAAGTAATGTAAAAAGTACAATTATGTAAGTTATACAAAATATACTTTGCCTCCCGCAGATACAAAAACAGATACATATGTTAATTTTTAAAAGATACCTGGACTATCAAAAGTTATTAACATGAAGCATGATAAAGCATCCCAGTCAAGATTGGCCCGGGATTATTTTGTAGACCATACCAAAAAATAACTTTACTGTATTAACTCCCTTGTGGGGTCAATCTATAGCAATACTCTAACAACAATTAAGAAGCCTTGAGGGCTAACTGTCCAATCTACAAACATACACAAAAGGCGAGGTAACTGCTTCTAAGCAAAGCTGTCAAAACAGGACCATGCACTCATTACAAGGACTCCACGACCAAGGAATCCAACCAGCCCTTCTGTCCATGGGTAATTCTGGCCTCATTCTAGCCACTCTTTTCATAATGAAGGACTCAGACAAAGCGAGAGAGGACTAAACCATTGGAATCCCTCTGCACGACTTATTAACTCTACAAGAATTACATGTGTATGCTAACAGGTTACATAAATCAAAAGCCCTATAAACAGACATGACTAAAAACTACTGTTTCCAGAAACTTCTTCACGCCCTGTAACCGCACACCTATAAACTTGGTGTAATCCAACACTGTCTCTACTTCGAGAGACCTCAGGGAGCTTACAGATGGTTCAGGATCCTGGTAGGAGGAACTGGTGGAGGGAACCCACACCTGAAGGTACCAATATGAATCTTGGAATCAAAAGAGAAAATTGGTCAAATTGTGTCTGGTATTTACCACCTGTTTGGAGGGAAATTTGGGGGGGGAGCCTTTTTTTTTTAATGTTTACTTTTGAGAGAGACAGAGAGAGATAGTGCAGGCAGGGAAGAGGCAGAGAGAGAGGGGGACAGAGGATCAGAAGTGGAGCCCGATGTGGAGCCTGAACTCATGAACCGTGAGACCTGACCTGAGCCAAAGTGGCTTAACTGACTGAGGAACCCAGGTGCCCCTGGAGGGAAACTCTTTACCTCTTGATTCTTTTCATCTCTAAAATGGATGTAACAACACCCTACCTCACGTGTTCCTATGAGGTTAAAATCCAATAATACACATAAGATGGAGAGCAGGTCATTTGTTTTTAAAAGAGCTAATCATATTGACTCTACTTGGATTTGGCAGGAACAAAGGAATTATTCCAATATGAGACCCTTCTGGGACACCCAGAGAGACTGAGCAAAAGGAAATGCAGCACTTGAACTCTCCTGAGTGCTATCCCCACAAAGATGTCTGCTCCTTATTTAGGAATCCTGAGAGAGGATTTTCTGCTCTGAAGAAAATGCTGACTATATAACCAGATATGACACACTGGTTTAAAGAATGTCTTATGCCACTTGAAATAGACCATCTTTCCTCATTTATCTGCAAGATGTCTGCCTGCCAAGTTGTTTCTAAGAGAAACAAACTAGTAACGACACAGCGCCATCATTCCCAGCCACAACCTGCATGCTCAGTGTGGCAGATCTGAGTCACCACGTTGACATAGTATTTTTGAAGCACTGAAGATATTTTAATTCGTGCAGGTTTCAAATGTCTATTGTAAGGTTCATGAAGTCCACTCCGATACAGTTTACTCTCCGTGAGTGGCAAGGACTCTAACCTGGGTCAAGGGGCTGTAACAAATTTCAAGATGGTAAGAATTTTTGATTTGTTTAGCCACAATGTATTCAATGCATTTCTTTACAGAGAGCTTCTCTTACGTAAGAAACTTTTTGTGGCAAGCTCACAAACTTTTTGTGGCAAGTAATTAATCACTAAGAAACATATATTCAAAGGGGACTAAGTGAAGTGTAAGATAAATTTTTCAAATTATTAATAAATCCCTCATGTAATTCCTAAATCAGTGTCCTCAAAAACAGTTTCCAAGAGATGTTAACAGCTATTCCTGAGGCAAGGAGGATGGGGTGATACTCTTGTCAAACACATACGGGAAATGGACCCTTCAAGATGGAGGCTTTGTGAAAATCCTATAATAATGAAGCCAGCTTAACTATTTTTACACTAAGTTTCCCAAACGTATTTGGCCACGGGAGTCTTCTAATATAGCACATTTAACATACTTGGAACAGAATTCGAAAAACATGCTAAGATATTTGAAATGAATGACCAAGCAAAATTTAATCAGACCTTTTTGAGTATATCAGAATAAATAAAACCAAAAGAAGTCTTTAAGGGAACAAGGGCAGTCAATGTCACCAAGTGCCCACAGAATGTATGATAATAAGGCGTCAGATCTGGCTCTAGACAAAGTAATTTTATGACATGTAGCACGCAGAGCAAAAAAACAGAGGATAAGAATAAATAGGTGTTCACCACCAGAATATTTCAAAAATAAATCATGGGCATTTAGAAACACGCAAAAAAAGTAAAAATCGAGAACTTCATAAGGTTTCAATACAGTGCAAAGTTCAACGTCTTTTGTCTCTTAAACTATACAGGTAAACTGAATCAATGTGGTTTACTACAAAAGTAAAGTTAGAGTTTCATTTAGTGAAATAAATGTGGGATGGTTGATGACAGGTGCAAACACCTACATCACATCCCTGGATTCCAATATCACAGTTGTAAAATTCAATAATGTGATACTAGTAAAAATAACAAATGGATAAGAACTAAGAAAAGGCAGAAGACCTTAATATAGTTAACTCTGAACTAAAAGCACATAGCTAAGCGTAGAAACAATTAATGCTTTTCTTTCTACATGAGCATGAGCTATTACTGATTTCACAATAGAGAATACAAATTACTTCTGATTTTCCCATTTTCGCACAAGTGAGAGTGAAATCAGCCCAACTCTTAAACTTCCCTTTCTACAAAGGAAAGTCCTTTAGAAGAAACTTTACAGATCTTTATACCTGTCTTGTGACATTGGGGAGCTCAACGATGGTGATAAGTAAAAAACACCAGATAAGTAAAGGACAATTTAACATAATACCCAGAACTTCACTATTTCTTAAATAATGTTTTCCTTTAATTAAATATTATATTGAACTGGTGGGTTAATTTTCACTATAAAGAAGCTATAAAGGGTTCAATGTCACGTGAAAGCCAGACTGGTCACACTTCCCGCGAGAAATGAGCAGACTGTAATTTCTATGAAGGCTACATTCAGAATCCAAACTAGACACAGAGCATTATTCTGTTATGTTTAAGACACAGCAGAATCTGGGTGTGTGTGTGTGTGTGTGTGTGTGTGTGTGTGTGTGTTTTAATTGCCATAAATTAGGTCCTCTGGTTGTTCACAGATTAGATTCAGCAGTAAAGTTTAAAACATCCATGAAGGAAAAGTCTCTTGCTCTGAGTTTCTGTTTGAAGACTGACAGAGTGGTTTCTCTGGACGCAGTAGCACTGCACAGATTTTTCAAGGCAAGACGACGCTTCTGCAGAAAAGAACAAAGACTTTCTTCATAAGGAGACATGCTTGCCCATGAAAATAGTGGCTTAGAGCTGAAAAGCACACCAGCTACCAATCGTCATTGAATTTTCGGTACCTGCTCTGCGAATCCCCCTATGTCTCCATATTTTACAACACTCAAAATCTTCAAGGAAAGCGGTTTTAGGTATTCAGAACATTCCACAGGATATTCTATAACACTAAAATCTCCGGGAATGACTAAACAGTTTTATGTTATGTTAAGATTATGCTACAGGCAAAATTCCTGTTTCTAAATGTGTCAGGTCTGGACAGCACAAATATGTGAGCTTTAAACGCCCAAACAAAAAGACTCTACTTTCTACTTAACAATCCATATTTTTAGTAGGTAAGCCTTCCCTTCTTTCCATCCCTCACCGCCACAGAAAAGCAGGGGAAAAAAAAAAATCTACTTAAAACAGCCCAAACCATCTTTTAGATGGGAGTTCACTACTAAGAATAAATTCTATTCTTTTCCTTTGAGCATGCCTATTCCTGGGTAATATAAATTTATGTTATCAATAAAGTACTGAAAAGGCCCATAAAGTAAAACACTTCATTATTTACCCAAGGAGCACCACAGTTTTCTAGCAAAATGTTAACCATTTTATAGTTCACGGTGGTTCTATAAGCTTTTTTTTTTTTTTTTCCCTTAAAGACATCGAGTCTAGGGGCGCCTGGGTGGCTCAGTCGGCTGGGTGTCTGACTTCGGCTCAGGTCATGATCTCACCAGTTCAAGGGTTCAAGCCATGCATCGGGCTCTGTGCTGACAGCTCAGAGCCTGGAGCCTGACTCACATTCTGTGTCTCCCTCTCTCTCTGCCCCTCCCCAGCTCATACTCCGTCTGTCTGTCTGTCTGTCTCTTAAAAATAAACATTAAAAAAAATTTTTTTTTAAATAGTAAAGGGAACAAGAAGGGACACCTGGATGGCTCAGTCAGTTAAGCGGCCAATTCGGCTCAGGTCATGATCTCACAGCCCCGTGCTGGGCTCTGTGCTGACACCTGTGCCTGGAGCCTGCTTCTGATTCTGTGTCTCCCTCTCTCTCTGCCCCTCCCCTGCTCATGCTCTGTCTCTCAAAAATAAATAAACATTACAAAATTTTTTTAAGGAAATAAGAAAATGTCTACTGTACTAGGTAAAATTTAAGTATTGATGGAGAATTCTTATAGCCAAAACAAGCTACTCAGTAACAACTGAGAAAAACACCCAATCATATAACAAGCTCCTCTAAATTGCAAGGCCTAATTTATTGACAATTAACTTGAATACCTAATTCAATCTATCTAAGAGATCAACCTAACTGATTTCATCAGTGAGAAACTTGATATAATATAAATGTTATATATAACATGATACGGTTAAAAGACAGCATAGTCTGGCATCTCAAACCTTCAGAATAATTAATCGTGAAACTTGAATTTGACACTCAATTTATCACAGAGGAGTCTCTACATTACACAGGTTAGTGTGAATTAATTAGGTTTTTTCACCCAGACCTTGTTTTCTAAAACAAACTCCTCACCATATTTAACAGCTACAAATAAACAAACTGCCCATCTAGGCTCTCAATGACAACTGATCAGTTGAGCTCTGCCACTAGATAAAGGATTAATCCTGTAAACAGGGACAGTTAAGACAAACAAATTCAAGAAAAAGTTGCCTGGCCATAGTAAGAAGTTACGCCTCATATATGCCATCTGAAGCTCACCAGATAGGACTCAGTCCGGTGGGAAAAAGTTTTAAATTAATATTATAAATGCCATATGCCTTAATTCTGATTTCAGCTCAGCCTTCTAATTAAATCTGCACCTTGCACCCATTACATGTTTCAGTAAACTAAAAGTCATTAAACTAAAATCTACAAAAAGAACAAGGTCCCAGAATTAAGACTTCTAGACTCCAGGATATAAAAGTCACGCCTCTGTAAGTAATTAATTTTAGTTGTCCCCCACATTAAAATAAAAATCTTTCTTACTTCTTACCTACGACGGAACTTTAAATTTTCCATTACGCAGCATATGATATCTGCCTTATTACCTGGATATTGGTTTAGCATCCACAGCATATATTTATCTCCGTAAGTCCTGAATCCACTGGCATAGTGTTTGCCCAAAGAACAAAATATTTGGTTACTTCAACTTAGTTTTAAAAACCCAGGAAATTATGTTACCAAATACAGTAGTTTGAGTTTTAAAGCCATTCCTTTTTTTTAAAAGTTTATTTATAAGTAATCTCTACACCCAAAGTGGGGCTCGAACTCACGACCCTGAGATCAAGAGTCATATGCTTTTCTGGCTGAGCCAGCCAGACAGATTATTTTCTAAGGAAAATAATCTGTATTGACTCCAAAAAGAACCCTTCTTGAGGGCCTCTATTAAAATTTAAGTGCAAAGATGCCAAAAGTAAAAATGCATTAAGAACGGGCCTTATTTGGGGGCACCTAGGTGGCTCAGTCGGTTAAGCATCTGACTTCGGCTCAGGTCATGATCTCACCAGTTCAAGGGTTCAAGCCGTGCATCGGGCTCTGTGCTGACAGCTCAGAGCCTGGAGTCTGCTTCACATTCTGTGTCTCCCTCGCTCTTCGCCCTTCAAAAATAAATAAACACTAAAAATAAAAAAAAACTGGCTTTATTTGATACAAGAAAGTAAAGGAATGTGTGATTTCTGATTCATGTATTCTACACTAGAAGTTTATTACAAATACTTCATTGCTGAAGCTCAATGTCAAAAAGATTAAAAAAAGATCTGATAGCTCCTGAGTAATCAGAAGGAAACTATTAATACTGCATATGCAATTTTTATTAACACACTTGCCACAACATTTTGACTTTAGGACTCACCTAATGTTTGTGTGATACTAGATCCAGATTAAGTCTGAATGTCTTAATTACTCATTACAATTACTGAGGAGATGAATCATTAGACCATGGATTAGGTGTACAATCTTGTTCCATATCTTTTTGGCTATTAGTTGATTAACAATTAGAATAAAGGAAAATGTTCCCTTTTCAATATAAAACCAATCAGAACCAATACAAGAAAAATTTCCTGCATCAAAATGGAGATGTTACAGCTGCCTAGATATAAATCTCTCTGCCTGGCTCTAACCTAGAACGTAAATTGGTTAATGACCTTGCGCTCAGACAAATACAAAATGACATTCAACCTTTTATACTGACTTACTCCTTTCCAGGAATTCCCAAGCTGTTAAAATACACCATTTAGGGGCGCCTGGGTGGCTTGGTCGGTTAAGCGTCCGACTTCAGCTCAGGTCATGATCTCACGGTCCGTGAGTTCGAGCCCCACGTCGGGCTCTGTGCTGACAGCTCAGAGCCTGGAGCCTGTTTCAGATTCTGTGTCTCCCTCTCTCTCTCTGACCCTCCCCCATTCATGCTCTGTCTCTCTCTGTCTCAAAAATAAACAAACGTTTAAAAAAAATAAATTAAAAAAAAAAAGTCAGCTTAACAGAGCAGAGAATTAACTCAAAAAGGTAATCAATGGAGAACAAAATCAAGGCCATTTTGTGAAGCAGAATTAAAAAAATATATATATCCACTCTTGGGGCGCCTGGGTGGCTCAGTCGGTTAAGCGTCCGACTTCAGCTCAGGTCATGATCTCACGGTCCGTGAGTTTGAGCCCCGCGTCAGGCTCTGGGCTGATGGCTCAGAGCCTGGAGCCTGCTTCCGATTCTGTCTCCCTCTCTCTCTGCCCCTCCCCCGTTCATGCTCTGTCTCTCTCTGTCTCAAAAATAAATAAACGTTAAAAAAAAAATTTTTTTTTTTAAAAAATATATATCCACTCTTGAAATCCTTCCAATAGGAATATTCACCCTTTGTTAGTTAACACAAAGTGTGAATGTTTTTCTTTTAAAACAATTTGCTTCTCACAGCACAGCAATTTTCTAAGTGTGATTCTAGGAGAAAATGCAGAACCCTCCATTTGTTCTCTTCAGTTCCCACCCCTCTGCCCCAGAACAGTGATAATAATAATCTTCCATAATTACTTTGTAGAATCTATTGTGAATATGTCAAACTTCAGAATGAGACTGTATGTTTTTAATACATGATTTAGAATGATTTCCCAAAAGACCACAACTGAACATTTTCTTGAAGTGAAGATACTTGGTAATTCTTTTTTTTTTAATTTATTTTTTAATGTTTGTTTATTTTTGAAAGAGAGAGAGAGAGAGAGAGAGAGAGAGAGAGAGAGAGACCGAGTGTGAGTGGGGGAGGGGCAGAGAGAGAGGGAGACATAGAATCTGAAGCAGGCTCCAGGCTCTGAGCTGTCAGCACAGAGCCTGACGGGGGGCTCGAACTCATGAGCTGTGAGACCATGACCTGAGCTGGAGTTGGATGCCCAACCGACTGAGCCACCCAGGCACCCCTACTTGGTAATTCTTATAACCCAAATATTTCCAAGTACCTAAAAATAAAATTTTCATCATTCCACTTGCAACAAGATTCTCAGTCAAAATCATTCAGCATTGTTAACATTTCATCACATCCCTCTGCATATACAACAGTGCCCATCCTCTAGGATTTTTTTAAGTTTATTTATTCTGAGATAGAGAGCACGTGCGCGCACACACACACACCCACACACACATGTGAGTGGAGGAGCGGGGGAGAGAGAGATAGAGAGAGGGAGAGAGAGAATCCCAAGCAGGCTCCACTCAGTTCGGAGCCCGACTCAGGGCTCGATCTACTAACCAGGAGATCATAACCTGAGCCAATATCAAGAGTCAGATGCTTAACCGACTGAGCCACCCAGAAGCCCTCCCTAGTATTTTAAGACAGCCATGCACTTACCCTGTTTCTAGTGAATAGGAAGCAAGAGACACTATCCCTTATAATTATGCTCTGAGCATAATCAGACAGCAAGCCAAAGATAAAGCCAGGATTAGAATTACCTTCTTAAATTCTTAGCTTATCAAGAAGATAAAGCAGGTGCATATTATTACCTCTATAGCAGCAGCACCAGACTTTCTCACCTCGGATTCAAGACCTCTCCAATCTGTCAGAAAGCTTATAGGGACTGAAAGCAGCCCCCTGAGATGCAAAGACTTCCGTAACTGAAGGACATTCAAGTACATACCAATGGAAATTATTTAATTTTCTACCACTTGCTAGCTTGTAACCACAGAACCACGAAAAACACATTCCAAATCCAGAAGTTTTCTTAATTCAATGTCAATTCAATCCAATCACTTCATACAGACCTTTGTTCATGTTTACCACCCCAAATTTTCATTTTCGATTTCCACTGTCCTATCTCAGCAAAAATGCAAGCTACTTAGGGAAGTCGACATACTTACTATTTTGTCAAACTCATTCCGAAATATCTGCCTTTGCCAAATGTTAAATGCAAGCCTTTCCTGAAGATTCTGGAAGTCTAAGAGCCTTACCTGACTTTCCCTCTTTCTTGTCCTAGGCTTCCATGTTCTCAACTTCACTAAACCAGGAGTGTTTTGTATACACTGAGGAAGCAACAGAGAAAACAAGAGGCAGGAGTATTCGGAACTGTCTTTCAGAAGTAGTTTTGTCACGTGCACATATGTGCTCCTCTCGTCCTGTACCCCACTGCCTCTCTGAGTGAGAATAGACTCATGCACACACACACACACACACACACCAACTTACCCAACCAACACACTCGTATGCACCAAACTTACCACTTCCACACCCCACACAACCCCCCCCCCACCATTCACACCCACCACCCCACACGTGATATGCAATCACCCATCACAATAAAGCTTTAAAAAAATAGATAATCTGATGATTCTACTCCATCTCGGTGCCATCAGGCTGTAAGGAATGTTATTTTTTAACGTGCACAAAATCGTTCAGGCTCTCAGTAAGGTTTCTACAATGTTTGCCCCCCTAAGAAAAACTGACATTTGAATTTTATTAGACACAAGTCTGAACTCTAGAATTCGTCTTTGGCTTCTATAGCAATTTGAATCATAAATAACTTCGAAATGTGGATTTTTTTAAATGTTTCTTTTTGAGAAAAAGAGAGCGCAAGCAGAGGAGGGGCAGAGAGGGGGGAGACAGAGGATCCAAAGAGGGCTCTGTGCTGACATCAGCGAGCCTGATGCGGGGCTCAGACTCACAAACCAAGGGATCATGACCTGAGCCACCCAGGCACCCGTCAGAATATGGATTTTTAATGAGCAGGTAATTTACCTCCGTGTACCTAATCCATTTTCAGAAATGCTATTGTAACAATTTGTGATTACTTCCTTGTATCTACGCTATGAGCAACCTAGAAGGTAGACGCTAAACCCAGAACACAGGTTGATTATTTTCTGAAAAACTAAAGCTTGTTTCTAACGCAGAATGAAGTCTTGGCCTTGACTGCAAGGCACATCTGTCTCCTGCTGCTAGATCTGTGAAGAGGCTACAATGACCCTCCCCCTGATAAACCAAAAACCGGCCCTCTTAGGTCACTGGTTTTCAAACTGTACTCTCTGGAACCCTGGGGTTCCTTAGAGGTGCTTCGGTAGTTGAGAGGACGCTAAGTAAGGGTACAGGTTGTTAAGGCTTCGATGAAAGCAAACGGGTTTCCACAACCACTTTTATAGACTGAGGTCCTACCTAATCAAACAAAATGTTTGAAAAGGAAAACTGGTTATGCTGCTTTACTCTTTAACCCCAGTGAAAACCCATGCCCTACACACTCTAGAACATTATAATTAGAAGCAGAATTTTGAAACTGTGTAGGATGATGGATGTCAACTAGACTTACTCTGGGGATCACTTTGCAATACATACGAATATTGCATCATGTTGTACACCTGAGACTAATGTTCTATGCCAATTACAGTATCCCAAATTTGTAGTAGTGATCACACTCCAAAAGGTTTCAAGTTGCTATAATTTTCACCTGTCACAAAACAAGTAGGTGGGAGGTGGGCTGGGGGGAGGAGGCTTTGTCATCCTAACGAGGAAACACTCCCAACAAGACCCCTTCCCTGTAGAGCGTGAGAGAAGAAAACAAGACACCAAAACCAGACAAATTTTAGGAGCTATAATCTCTCATTTGGAAACACTAGACAAAAATGTATATGTAGAATTTGGTTAAATCTGTGTGTGTATATATATATAACCCTAAAATTTAAATAATATGTCAGAGTTCTTCAAAAATCACTTAGCAATAATATAAAAGTATTCTGGTCTTCCATCCCAGGGATAAATAAAAAGAGAGGAGAGATCTTATTTCTGTTCCTTCATTTAGTGGATATGAGTCATGGCCGTCCCTAGGATTTTACTGATGAAACAAAATACGTATTTGTTCTGTAAACAAAGAGCTTCCTAGGGAACTCATTTGCCTCTTAAACGGGAATTGTTGGTATTTTTTGTGGCTGTAATGAATATTTAGAAAATTTATAAGCACTTTAATATATTTTATAAAGATTCTCCAAATTTTTTTTAATGTTTATTTTTGAGAGGGAGAGAGACACAGAGCATGAGTGGGGGAGGGGCAGAGGACTGAGCCGCCCAGATGCACCAAGATTCTCTAAGTTAATAAGAAAACATGTACTAATATCTGGTGGCTTTTTTTCTAGTCGATACCGCTCTAAATGTAAAATCTTGCATCAGATCCGTTTAGAAACCTACGATCAAAAGTATTTACAGGTAAAATGATATGATGCCTAGAGCTTACTTTAAAATACTACAAACAACTAACAAAAATATATGTGTGTGTGTGCACTTAAACAAGAACAGCAAAATGTAGTCAATTGTTGAAGGTGTATGAGACGTATGCTTGGAATTTTTCATAATAAAAATGTTTCGGGGTGCTTGGGTAGCTCAGTCGGTTAAACTCCGGTCCTGATCTCATAGCTTGTGAGTTCGAGCCCCCGCGAGGGGCTCTGTGCTGACAGCTTGAAGCCTGAAGCCTGCTTTGGACTCTGTCTCCCTCTCTCTCTGCCCTTCCCCTACTTGTGCTCTGACCCTCTCTCTCTCTCTCTCTCTCTCTCTCTGTCAAAAATAAACATTACAAAAATGTTTTGAATCCCTTTGGAAATTTGTCAGATTATGTAAACTACACACAAATGGTATGCATGTTATAAGATTAAAATGCAGGATTAAACCAAAGGATTAAAAGAATTTATAAAACATCATTCCCCCAATTTCATAAATAATTTGTCAGTAGATAGTTTCCAATGGATACAACATCATGGTAACTCTTACTCTTTATTTATCAACTGCAAACACAAAATGGAAATCTAACTGACTCAAAAAGCAAACTGTGGTTTGGTTACTTACTATTTGATCTAAGGAAAGGTAAAGGAAGACTTCCTTCAACACTATTGCTTACCTTCTTGGCAAGCAATGAAGTGTTTGCAAACGTATGCAGACTGTGGGGAAACATCATGACACTCGCATACAGGTGACCAGTGAACAACACAGGTCTGAACTGCGTGGGTCCATTTATACAAAATTTTTTTGATCAATACGTTACAAAACTGTAAATGTATTTTCTCTTTTTTATGATTTTCTTAGTAATAGTTTCTCTAGCTTACCTTATAATACAGTATATATTATGATATTTAAAATATGTGTTAATTGGTTTATGTTATTGATAAGACTTCCAGTCAACAGTAGACTATTGGTAGTTGAGTTTTGGGGGAGTCAAAAATCATATGTGGATTTTCAACGACCCAAGCGGGGGGCTGGCTGGTCAGTGACCCTACCCTTGCTTTGTTCAAAAGTCAACTGTAGGGGGGCACTTGTTGGAATGAGCACTGGGTGTTATATGTAAGTGATGAATCACAGAATCCTACTCCTGAAACCATTATTATACTATGTTCACTAACATGGGATTTAAATTAAAAAAAAAAAAAATTAAGTCAACTGTACTTTTGTAAGATGTCATATTACTCTGAACCATGATTTCAGATCGAGTCTGTACGTTTTAATATGGTAGAAAACATTGATCAATATCTTGAACTGCAGGGGCTACAAGAAACACCATGAGCCAATGTAAGTAAAAGATCTGAAATAAGTAAAGAAAGGGAAGAAGGTATGTTAATACACAGAAGAGCTAACAGTCCATCCCCTTGCCCTTGAGAAGAATGCATTTTATCATGAGGAAAAACTTTAAAATCAAAGGTAACTCATTATCAAATAATTGTGTATAAAACTATCCTTTTCCCTTGTGAAGGGTCCAAAGGGTTGCTTCTAAAAGCTCACAGTCTGGTCAACATTTTGTAACTCTACAGGTAAATATACTTTAGTGATGTTAGCTTCCATCAGCATCCACTAGAGTGATCATTAAATCACTGGCCTTGGGGCACTTGGGTGGCTCAGTCGGTTGAGCCTCCGACTTTCGCTCAGGTCATGATCTCACACTCTGTGAGTTCAAGCCCTGCGTTGGGCTCTGTGCTGACAGCTCAGAGCCTGGAGCCTGCTTCAGATTCTGTGTCTGCCCCTCCCCTGCTCATGCTCTGTCTCTCTCTGTCTCAAAAATAAGTAGAAACATTAAAAAAAAATTTAAATCACTGGCCTTCCCCCAGACCACACTAGGGGTTATTCCATGATCCATTCCTGCAAATTACCGGATGTTTTTTTAAAAAAGGAGCTATAATTTTTAAAAGCCCAATACACCCTCCATGAGAAGCATCTCACTAAACAGAATTTTCAGGCGGAGCAAGAGTGTTTTACAAAGAGTTATCACCCTGGTTAGAGAATTGCATTTCAGGGACTCACAAATTACATAGGTACTGAATAATTTGTAAACGTCATCCCTACTGATAGTTCTAAATTTTTATAATGTTGCAACTTACGGAAAGATACTAATGTCTGAGAACAGAGTTTCACCTTACCCCAACACAGACTTAAAACAAAAAATGCATCCTTCACAGAACTCGCTTAAACAGTTAATAAGCTGGGTGCCAGGCCCTCTCATAGGTCCATTTGAATCTGGGGGGGTCCTTGCTCCAATCATTTCCAATTACATCAGCAGCTGTGGAATGCTCCCTAAGATCAACAAACTGTTGCTACAGTGACCACAACTGACCCACACTCGTCAGACCTTTCTGTCCCAGGCAGGGTGAATCACCAGGGCATCAGAACTAACCCAATTCCCACTGAGCACAGCAAGGCCATGCGATTTAGGCGTGGATCACAGGCACTGGGGCCAAGTTAAGAGGTGATGTAGAGCCAACAATGGACAACCACAGCCCGGATACAGTAAAACAATTTCCTTTTGTAAATTTCTCAACACAAAGCATAGTGGCAGCGTAGGGCAGGAGGAGCAGAATGCTAAACAGGGATGGCCTGAAATTCTGTCAGAGGTTTACCAGTGAGTTCATTCTAACTGCTTCGTCCAAATCAGACCTCTAAAAACACAGCTGGAATCAAGAGGACAGTTTGGATTTCAGCAAATTCAAAGTCTACTGCATCTCAACCAGAAGGAGAGTAACTTAAGTTTAACCGATATAGGAAACTTACTAGAAAATGGCTGAATTAACACCTTTAAAAATCTGGTGATAAAGAAACACTAGTAGCTAAGGCAGCAGGGGTGGGAGCGGTGCTGGGGTCAATAGATACTTTCAACTGCCAAATTAAAGCAATTAACTATTGAAAGAATGGCAACACGTATTACAACCATCATGGTGAGTGCCTGGGTTAAGGTTCTCAAGTTCCTTTCTAGCTTTGACACTAGAAGTCTAGGAAAACAATTCATTTATGTAGACATTCTAGGGTAGAAAAGAGAAGAAATTTGGAATCAGACAGCATACAGGCTTAAATTCGACCCCCTAACTGTGACCATGGACAAAAGGCCGTGATTGGGGCTCCTCATCTGTAAATTAGGGGATAAAATTGTACCTACCTCAGAGAACACTGTAAGAATGAGATGAAAATTGCTTAAGAAGCAACAACAGGAATGCCAACAAGGACATGTAAATCTGAAGTTGCAAATACCAACACAAAGAGTCTCATTAAAACTCTTGGAAAACTACATGCCATTTGTCCCCTATAAGCCTCAGAAGTTTGCTAAAACCACAAATCAACCTGAATGTTACTTAACGTTTCATGAATAGCCTGACAGTATGTATTTTACAATTTCCTAATTTTGCCTACATTTTGGGCACAGCCACATTACAAGAGGAAAGCAAGCAACAAAACCAAAGGGAAGACGACAGACTGCTTGTAATTTTCCACTGATAATATGTATAGGCAGGGCTGTGGATGACTGAGTTCCTTCACTTTGGGGACAAGGCAGAGGGCTAAGGTTACATGCTGTCACTCATCAACATGGGTGTGTACAGGGACAGAGCCACTAAAACCGTCTGGCAAATGTTCTGAGCCAATCACCAACGCTGGCTGACGGCAGTAGTAATAATAATAAATATTTATTGTGCTGACACTATTGTCCTCCCGGCTGTATTATCTCTTCTAATCTTTGTAAGAGTAAGATGAGCTTTCAAAAAGAAACTATAATATAAACAGTTATTACGTAAAGAGTTTCACAAATAAAGCATTCCAGAATTCAGAAAGATAATGAGCTGTTTTTGCCGGACCTGAAGAAGGCCTCTGATTTGCACAGAAGGCGAACAGCTCGTAGATAAATAACCAACTGTGAAGGAGTACATGTGTGTTACCAGTCACACTATGTAACCCATGGACAGCACTGCACGGGGAAGGAGAGCCATACACAGATGTCAGGTCTAGATAACAGGGTACCCGGGGCACCTGGGTGGCTTGGTCGGTTAAGCGTCCAACTTCAGCTCAGGTCACGATCTCACTGTCCGTGAGTTCGAGCCCCGCGTCGGGCTCTGTGCTGACCACTCAGAGCCTGGAGCCCGTTTCGCTCACTTTTCTGCAGACCCATTTCAATCCTGTTAGAGGTTCCCGGACTCAAAATTGGGACACTGTCACTCAGTGTCACTTAAGAAAAGGAGTAAAAATACACCCTACCTGTATTTCAGTTATCAGCAAAACTTATGGTGGAAGCATCAATACTGTATTTATACAAAAAGAGGTCGATATAAAAAAAAAAAATCACTGAAGTTGATCAGAAATTTAATTTATCCAAGGTCAAAGACAGCTTTAGAAAAATCCAATATTACTTCACTTGCCATAACCTCCAACTTTTATAGCCAATGTGGAAAGGGAACAGATTCTGATATAGTTTTGATCCATCAAGTGAACACAGAAAATCAATTTTAAGACAGGAAAAAAAAAAAGCTTAAATGTTAAGTATTTCACATTTAAGCCAAAAAAAAAAAACAAAAAAAAACCCATGTTAAAAGGTAAGTAACAAAGATGCCTTCAAAAATAATGGAGTTTTGAAAATCAAGCCTTTTGGGGTTACTGTCCTTTTTTACTTTATACTGCAGAGAGGGGCTGTGGTCAAGTCACTTTGACATGAAATATCGGGAGCCCGAGTTCCAACCTCAGCCCTGTTGTTCCTGTGATTTGGGGGCAAATTATGCAGACTCACTAAACCTAATTTTGTTCATCTTTCATTTTGAGATAGTCTTTGCCCTGCCTTTGTTATGAAGGAAAGAATGTTCTTCATATATCGTATTTAGTTTACATTATCGCCTGATACACTCTCAATTTACTGTTTTAATTAGGCATGATATTGCACAGATTATTTTAATCTTAAGCGATGTATGTTTCATTAGAATCTCCCATACCCAAAGAGTCATTAAAACATTTGTTAACTTAGGAGGGTCTACATTCAACCTTTAATTAAAAAGGCAGTTATAATTTCCATCTATTAGGAAACTATCAGTAAGATCAAAAACAAGTATTTTCTCATGGTCCATTCTTTTCAGTAACTTTCTGGATTAAAATTCAGGAAATATAACAAATTCCAGTATGGCATTCAGTGGGAGAGAGAACATTGCCATTCAATTGATAAGAAATCTAGGGGCGCCTGGGTGGCTTAGTTGGTTAAGCATCCAACTTCGGCTCAGGTCATGATCTCACAGTCTGTGAGTTCGAGCCCCGCGTCGGGCTCTGTGCTGACAGCTCAGAGCCTGGAGCCTGTTTCAGATTCTGTGTCTCCCTCTCTCTCTGCCCCTCCCCGTTCATGCTCTGTCTCTCTCTGTCTCAAAAATAAATAAACGTTAAAAAAAATTAAAAAAAAAAAAGAAATCTATAGCTAGTGATATATAGGAAAGATTCTACGTATCACATCAAAATACAGGTCTTCTCGCATCAGGCTCTCTGCTGTCAGGACACAGCCTGCTTCAGATCCTGTCCCCTCTTTCTCTCTGCCCCTCCCCTGCTCATGTTCTCTCTTGCTCTCTCTCTCAAAATAAACATTACAAAAATAAAGTGTCTGCTTACAGTGACAAAGACTAAAACATATAGAAGGTGACAGCATAAAAAGTAATATGCCCTACCCTCTCCTCCATTCCAATGTCTCATTATCCAGAGGCAAATTTTCTTAGATTTACTTGACTCTTTCAGAGACATTCTATGCAGCCACTGTCCTCATTAGTATAGAGGTGAATATTCCCACTTGTCCAGCTACGTCCAATGCACATAAATTTTGTTTTTTGTATATATATGTGTGTGTATATACATATTATATATTATTATATTATATCTATTTATGTATTACATATATGATATAGACATATTATATATATATATATATATATATATATATATATATATATATATATATAATTTTCCTCAGTATTCATTATGCTTGCTTTCTGCAAATTCCTTTTTTCACTCAACACTATTTTAGAGGTATGATGGAATTCTATTCCAAGTTTGGTGCAGTAGAAAAGATACATTTGTTCAAGTGATACAATCAATGCTCCGATAATGTCCTCTTCCGTGGGCACTCATACAATATACATTGCTCCTAATTCCTAGAATTGCTAAATCGAGGGGTATGCACGTAAAGTTTTGAATAACTGCTCTTAAAGACTTCTGTACCACTGACAGTAGAAGAAAATGTGTTTCTTCACATTCTTGCCAACTCTGACAAGACTTTTCAGTCTCTGCCAATCAGATGGCTAAATACTGTTAGCCCACTTTTAATTTGCATTTCCCAAATTACTAATGAGATTGAGCATAACTTCATAGGTTTATTGGCTATGTATATTTTTCCTGACTACTCTCTATTAAATATTTTTCCCTTGGGTATTTCCTTTTAATTCTTTCGGAATTGATTATGATAGGATACCACAATGAAATATGATGGGTAAAATGACATGAATGAATTTACTT
Source organism: Panthera tigris (assembly GCF_018350195.1). Classification (NCBI taxonomy): domain Eukaryota; kingdom Metazoa; phylum Chordata; class Mammalia; order Carnivora; family Felidae; genus Panthera; species Panthera tigris. Next base: position 18,332,571 of record NC_056668.1, on the reverse strand, counting down.
CAAAAGAACCCAGTGAGGAAAAGTGAGGGAGGCATTTAGCTAAAGATAATAAGAGATAATAAGGTTGGTGATAAGTTTATAATTTCGGAGGCTGGATGACAGGTATTGGGGGATTCATCATACTACTCTCTTTTATAAATGTTTTCATCTTTTCCATAAAAGTTTTTGAAACGTCTCACTCATTTTCCCTCAGGATATTCATATTTAGTATTTCTAATTGATTTGTAAGAGCACTTTGTGGAATCAAGAAATGTGCCCTTTGTTACAGACTGTAAATATTATAATCACCTAGCTTCTCTCTGTGGGCAGATATCCCAATACCACTTACTGAATAATCTATCCTTTGCCCTTCTGATGTGGAACAGCACCCTTCTCCGGTGCTAATTTCATATCCTGTACTAATTACATATGAAAGTAATATTCACACAAGCTTAATTCTACACTTCCATTCTGCCCCACTGATTTGTCTTTGCACTCGCTATGCAGTTGTGATTTCTACAGTTTTACGGTTTTCTTTAGACTTTTCTGGCTGTTCTTACCCTAATGGTTTTCCGATATGACTTCATTGTGTCAATTTTCCTGAGTGTCTATTACAAACATCCCTCCCTAATCAGCTACCTCCTTAACACAGTATAGACTGGTCTTCTCTCTTCCACCAGTGTATTTTCCACCTAGAGTCTCATCTATTGCATTCAGGCTCTGAATTCACTTGGCATACTGCTGTAGCACAAATGTTAAATAATTCTCTTCTCGGTGTAAAAAATATTTATTTGGCTACTGTGAAAGGTCAAACTGCCAAAACAGAATAGTGTAACCTTTGAGGACTACCATTTATATAAGCTTTCTTTTCATGAAGAAGCACCTGACTAGGAATTTAATAAAGGAGCATGTCATAACCAGTCTCAGGCAAAAGGTTTTAAATATAATACACTAATTTTAGAGGGAAGCATTTTAGTTTCACTTTATCGGTCTATAGATTTGTAAGAAGATGTGACTTCTTAAAGGGGAAAAACACCTTTTATATGGCTTGATTAATTCATTAGAGATCAGAAGCCGAGAGCAACTGCTTTCACAGAGCAACTGTTAAATTAATCCATATTAAGTCGGCCTCAAAGCACTTGGATGCAGCTACAGGATGTGGGTGTAATAGGATCACACAGACTAACACCTGATAGGGCCTTACACATGCCAGGACAGAAGGAAGAAGTGGGGGGAGGGGGTGGAGTATATCCTTCTAGAATCAAAACATCAAAACCCCACTAGTACCCTGGGTTTGTCTTGAAAACTCCAGTCCCTCCCCCACTCCAGAATAAGACCCCACCCTAAAATTAAACCTACACAAACCAAAACACAGACTGCTACATGGAAATCACCTTTTTTGAATTCACAAAATTTAAAAGTCGCCTGAAACCACCAAAGGTACATGGTGATTTTCTCCTGAATCTAATGTCCTCATGACCTGAGTCCAGAAATACAGGGATTAAACGTGATGGGAAATGCACATTTCTAGGGGCACCTGGGTGGCTCAATAGGTTAAGTGTCCTACTCTTTTTTTCTTTTTTTAACGTTTATTTATTACCAAGAAACAGGGACAGAGCATGAGCATGGGAGGGGCACAGAGAAGGGGAGACACAGAATCCAAAGCAGGCTCCAGGCTCTGAGCTGTCAGCACAGAGCCCGACATGGGGCCTGAACTCACAAACGGCAAGATCATGACCTGAGCTGAAGTCGGATGCTTGGACTGAGCCACCAGGCGCCCCGGGCGTCCTACTCTTGATCTCAGCTCAGGTCACAGTCTCACGGTTCGGGCTCTGCACTGATGATACAAAACCTACTTGGGATTCTCTCTCTCTCTCTGCCCCTCCCCCACTCATGCTCACTCTCTCAAAATAAATAAATAAACTTAAAAAAATAAACACAAGTTCCCTGCCGTTAAAAAAAAAAAAAAGAAATGCACATTTCTAATACACGGTCAATGCTACACGTGAACAGATCCATAAGTCCTGCCTACTACCATTTCAGGAATCTTCTGCCGGGGCTCAGAAGCCACAGGTCCCTCCAGAAAGATCTCTCAATTACCTCCTTTCCAGTCCCCTGTGATGTGCGGTAAACAATCTCTTTGTTTTCAAAGGGGTTAGCAGAGATCGTTGAGAGATAGCAGTCAGGAATTTGGTGGCTGTCTCCAGCTGGTCTTAAGTAGCCAAAGCTGTCACTTGTGCAGGGTCACTGCTGAAAATGCCAAGGAGGGGCAGAAGGAGGAGGGGCAGGAAAGGGGACAGGCAACAGAGCTGCATCCTGGACAAGCATTCTTTAGATTCCTTCCCAAGTGGTTTTTTTCTACTGGGTTCACAGACGTTTCAAACTCTAGTAACTCGACCACAAAGTTTACGTAGCATTTTATGTATTTATTTTAAATGCTTATTTTTTTTTGAAGTGGGGGGAGGGAGAGAACAAGAGGGAGAGGGGCAGACAGAGAATCTCAAGCAGGTTCTGTGCTACCAGCATGGAGCCCGATGCGGGGCTCGAACCCATGAACGGTGAGATCATGACCTGAGCCGAAATCAAAAGTCGGACGCTCAAGTGACTGAGCCACCAGGCATCCCTAGGCAGAATTTTAAATGTCATTCCTATTTTCAGATGTCAAAAATGTTACCAACGAAATGTGGAGATGCTACCGCCTTGCAGCTGTTTGATAGAGCTGAAAAAGGGGTGCAGTGCCATAGGCAACGGGACCCCTCCCCCAGCCGTGGCATCTTCACGGGGTAAAGTGTAGCTGACTTGAACACCAAGGACAGTTCTGAAGGGTCCAAGAGGAGATGTTACAAAGAGGCTTGAAGTGGAAAATCAGAGCCATTGTTCTTTCAGAGCCCACTACAGGCCAGGCTCTGGACTTTCTACCTTATTCTTAGTTCAAATTTCTCTGCTGACCAGCCTATTTACAGATATTTCACAGACACGGACATTTAGGTTAAGGGAAGTGAAGCCATTTTCCTGCGGTCATAGCTCTAGTTAGTAACTAAAGAAGCTGTGAACTCAGATGCAAAGTCTAAATGACTCCAACGCCTACGGTCTGGATCATTCTATCTGGGGTGAGAGAAAGGGGAGGAATGGGCGTGGCTGCAGAGGAAGGGAAAGACTTCTTATGGAGACATGGGTGCTCAGAAGTTCATACAAGTGAGGCCAGAGGGAGGGGAGCAGCAGAACTGAGGGTGGAACTGGTCAGACCTTCTTCTTACCAAACAGTGGCTGTCAAAGCTTGCTTCCTCAAGGAGCTAACTGCCCGGTCCAAGAGGAAAGACTGGCTGAACTCCACCCATCATTCCACTTTGCTGGAGGCAGGGGACACAAGTGGTTAAGCAGACAGACAGCGAAGGGGCACCTGGGTGACTCAGTCGGTTGAATGTCAGACTCTTGATTTCGGCTCAGGTCATGATCTCACATGAGATCGAGCCCTGTGTCCGACTCTGCACTGATAGTGTGGAACCTGCTTGGGATTCTCTCTCTCGGCCCCTCCTCCATCCTCCCCTCCCCAACTCTCTAAATAAATAAACATTAAAAAGAAGACAGCTTTTTAAGCTGTCCCCTGCCCCCGCCAGCTGACAGTTGATATAAGAAATGGGGATACCAGGAGCACCTGGATGGCTCAGTCGGTTAAGCATCTGACTCTTGGTTTCAGCTCAGGTCACGATCTCACAGTTTGTGAGTTCGAGCCCTACATCAGGCTCTGTGCTGACAGTGCAGAGCCTGCTTGGGATTCTCTCTCTCCTTCTCTCTCTGCCACCCCCCCTCCTCTCTCTCTCTCTCTCTCTCTCTCTCTCTCTCTCTCTCAAAAACAAATAAACTTAAAACAAACAAAAAAGAAATGGAGATACCAGTAGCTACCTCACAGGATGCTGTTGAGGATTACATGAAAAGCACTTCCCACAGTGCCTGGGTCATAGAAAGAGGTATGTAAGTTTCTTCTTATTCTTATTATTCTAGCAAAAGCCAAGGAAGCATCTATTTTTACATATGCTAAAAATAGAGGTGTTTATCTCAGAACTAATAAATCACAACAGTATGACATGATTAACTGCCAAGTTTCTAACGCCAAGTTCTTTCAGTTGGGACACACACACACACACACACCAAACTAAAATAAATGTAAGACAGTACTTTTCCCCGTCTTAAAAAAATCATTAAATGCAGAGGCCAAGAGAAATTATTATGTACTGTAAGAGCTATCTTAAGTGTTTAGAATACAGAAGGTCTTCCATAAATTCCTTTGGATTGAAATATACATTCTTCTCCAAGACTGAGTAAATCCAGTATAGAAGACACTCACTGCCGATTTTTACAAACGATTCATCAACGTGAACTGTTATTGATAAATTACGTATACACGATTGGTGGGACATTTGTAATGGCTCACATACCTCCTCAGACAGCATGCCCCAGCATGGTCCCACCTCACAGCCTTTGCATATACTTAAAGGAAAGGGAAAAAGGTTTTCTTTTCCTCTACCCTCTTGGTTCAGCATACTGAGGCCATGCAACTTAAACTGACAAAAGGCAGATCAACAGGAGAAAAGGCCTATAAATTTTATTGGATATGGGATGGAGGGAATGAGAGGGTAAAGAAAGTTAAAAAACAAAAAAAGTGGAAGCTCAAAGATATGGTTAGTTGTGAAAGGTTACATTCCATTTCAACAAAGAGCAGTAGGTTGTGGAGACATGAGAAGAAAAAGAAAAAGGTTTAGGCTACTGGGGTGGCATTTATTCACTATAAATTTACAGCACTATATTTACTTATAATAAGTAAAGAATAAGTAAACAACATAGTCCCTGCTCCAAAAACCTAGAATGTGAAACAGACTATAAAACTGGTTTACTGGCCATGTAAACAGCAGTTAATAATCACAGATTATATGGGTTTGCCTAAATGAGATCCACAACCTTACGAAAGGTTCTACGGAGGAGGAATCTCATCACACACTGTTAAATTTAAAGACAAATCTAGGGGGCGCCTGGGTGGCTCAGTCGGTTAAGCATCCGACTTCAGCTCAGGTCACAATCTCGCGGTCTGTGAGTCCGAGCCCCGTGTCGGGCTCTGGGCTGATGGCTCAGAGCCTGGAGCCTGCTTCCGATTCTGTGTCTCCCTCTCTCTCTGCCCCTCCCCCGTTCATGCTCTGTCTCTCTCTGTCTCAAAAATAAATAAATGTTAAAAAATTTAAAAAAATAAAGGCAAATCTAGTTCTTTTTTGTGGCTAAATATTCCTACCTTTGGGAACTTCTGAGACTAAATGTTTCTGACATTTTTTAGCCACATTAAGTCAGGAGAGACTTTGTTTTTTTAAATGTTTATTTATTTTTGAGAGAGAGGGAGACAGGCAGAACGAGCAGGGGAGAGGCAGAGAGAGGGGGAAACAGAAGATCAGAAGCGGGCTCAGCACTGACAGTGGAGAGCCCGATGCGTGCGGGGCTTGAACTCACAAACCTCGAGATCATGACCTGAGAAGTCTGATGCTTAACCGACTGAGCCACCCAGGTGACCTGTCAGGAGAGACTTTTGAAAAGCAGGGAAATGGAAAGGACAGAGCTTTATTTACATCTGTGTAATCATGTAACAAAATTAATGCTTCCACTGGATGGCTGAAATCACAGTTTCACTGATGTCTACATTCGAGCCCTGGCTATGTCTGCCTGTCAAGTTTAACAACTTCTTATGGTCAAACTTCTTCCTATACAAGTGATCATGGAATTATTAAATAAGAGGATTGCTTGACTGAATTGGGACCTCAGGTTTTCCTTCTTTCTTTGTGGTGGTTAATCCCATGGTTTCTGTCCATCTCATTTTCTTTAAGTACTACATTATAGGTGAAGGACCACCATGTTGAACACTACTTGAGGGCAGCAATATAGGTCACTCAATAAACACTTAAAAAATATTAACAGGTATTTGGCACACGATCCTTTCTGACGTCACTACTTCCAACCTCAGTTTGGGTTGGAAATGCCAAATTAAAAAGCACACACCCATAATTATATAGCTCCTGTTGCCCTAAACAGATTCATATACCCATTTAACATTATATTCACAAAGAGCTTATCACAGCCTAAGATTTAATGTTAAGGAATAAAGTGCAGGATATATGATAGAATTTACAGCATGATCTCAAAAATGCTGTATTTTTTTTAAGTTTATTTATTTTGAGAGAGAGAGAGAGAGCGAGAGCAAGCACAAGCAGGGAAGGGGCAGAGAGAGAGAGAGAGAGAGAGAGGCAGGGGGGAAGAGAGAGAACCCCAAGTAGGCTCCACACAGAGCCTGATGCGGGGCTCAATCCCATGCACCGTGAGATCACGACCTGAGATGAAATAAAGAGTCAACCTACGGAGCCACCCAGGGGGGCATGGGCTAACTGGATAAGGGGCATTAAGGGAGACACTTGTTGGGATGAGCACTGGGTATTACACATAGGGGATGAATCACTGGAATCTACTCCTGAAGTCATTATTGCACTATATGCTAACTAACTTAGATGTAAATTATAAATAAATAAAATAAATAAATAAATAAATAGATAGATAGATAAATAAATAAATAAATAAATAAATTGCTTTTTAAAAATGACATTTCAAAAAATGAGCCTGGGTGGCTCAGTCAGTTAAGTGCCTGACTCTTGATTTCAGCTCAGGTCATGATCTCACACTTTGAGTCCCACATCAGGCTCTGTGCTGAAAATGCAGAGCCTGCTTAGGAGTCTCTCTCTCTCCCTCTCTCTTTCTGCCCCTCCCCAACTCATTCATTCATGTGTGTGTGTATTATTTATAAATAAACAAACAAACAAACTTTTTAAAAACATGACATAAACACATATTTGTGGGCGGTAGGATTATATGTGATTTTATATTTTCTCTAAGTTACCTACAATGTACTTGTAATACTTTTCCATTTAAAAAATTCTAACTTAAACAGAATCATAATAAAAAAGACTCCCTCAAACATTAAAATCTCTAAACTTCTATTCCTCTTGGTTATATTTACTATGCAAAATATTGGCAAAATTGCTAAAAAGAACGGTGAATTTTTTAAGTTTAAAGATAATTTTTTAATAGACAATTACTAAAGGAAATACAGATATCTCTGTACTTTTAAGTCATTCCTGGAAGACGTGCATCTTCTCAGTTATTATCCCATACATGAGGATTTGCAGGATACAATTACTTTATTCACAGAATATGAAGAAAATATAATGCATGCTTAAATTAACGATCAGGAGTGCTTTTGTGGGTAAAGGCTAGCCCAGATGAGAAGTCCTAAGGTTCATATAGAAAAATGGTTAAATTTAACACGAAACCTAAAATCACAACCTAAGTCACATGAGTAAACTTAAAATTCTTTTCAAAGCACTCTTACACAATCTACAACATCCAGGCTGATGAATATTTTAGGAAAATAACCTCCAACTCTCAAAGTTCACCCAACATGCATTTTCATATTGTAAAACAAATACTTTACATCAACGATCCCAAGAGCACGCTGATCCCGTCTTTGCCAACCCACCATGCCATGCAGAAAGCTTTCCACATTTGCTTACATTCTGAAAATAACATGCCAGGAGTGCACTGGGCTTAAGTTGTCAAAAAACTTCACACTTTATGTATAATTGGGTAAGAACTATGGGCACACACAGGCGCAGCCTTCCAGAAAATAAAAGAAGAAAAAGGAAAACTTAACCCCATTGTTTCCAGAAACAGACTGCATATACACAACAAAATGTTTGTTAATAGAGCCCTGTAGATCTTTCCTTTCAGTGGGCAGCTGACAGTCCAACTAGTGTTGGGTCACACACCCTGGGTCCCAAAGGATCTCCCCATTTCCTACTCCAACAGTGCGCATACCAAAAAAAGGTTCTAGATATACCTGGCAATTTTATTTACTCTGCCCCAAAACAGAGTTGTCCAGATCGGACTATATGTTCTTTAGTGGGGAAGATCTTAAGGCTCCTCGCTTAAATAACTGATGGCAACCACCTGACATTTGGGACACACTGAAGCAGTCACAGAATGTGGAACAGGAAAAGGAAGAGTCAGGGTGATGACGAAAGAGACCAGAAGTCAGAGGAAAGGGTCTGGGCTTTGATACCGGGCAATCCAACTTTTCTTGATTCCAGTTTTTTTCATCTGTAAAATGAGGAAACTGAGAAAGCGCTACGGATACTACCTGCTCCCAAACCTGATTTCTTTCCTGGACACCAGTATGTTGAGTTGGCCTTTCTACAGCTATGCTGTCCAATATGGTAGCCACTAGCCACACGTAGCTATTGAGTACTTCAAATGTGGCTGGTCCAAATTAAAATATGCTCTACAGATAAAAGTCTCAAGATATAAAGTAAAAAAAAGAATGTAATAGGTTTGATTGATAGTTTTCATACTGAGTACACGTTGCAATAATAATTTGATTTATTGGGTTCAGTACAACATATTAAAACTAATAATACCTGTTTTGTTTCACTCTTTTATGTGGCTTCTAGAAGAGTCTGAATTGCATCTGTGATCCCATTATACTTTCATTGAAGAGTTTTGCTTTAGAGTTAGCCTTGAGGATTAAGTAAAGGCGAGGGGAATTATGAGATGAAATGACACCAGGAGAGCATCAGAATGGAAGCAGTCATTCCCTGCTTCTTCACCATTAGGACTTGGAGTTTAACTGTTTCCATACAAAATGTATAGACGGCTGTTTTAAAGCCATTTTGCTCACCAACAATGAATCAGTGGCAAATAACAAACAGCAAATAATTGGCCTAAAATTAGTATCAATTCATTGACTCTAAGGCTAAATCTTAATTTTCAACTGCAAGCTTTAAGCATAATCATAAATGCATGTGCCTTTCCATAGGCACTTATAGCCTGTTTTTTCAGTTCCCTTTGAATTAAATATGCAAAATAATCATTTAGTTCATAAACAAGACCACAATCTTTTTTTAAAACTTACACTTGAATTTAACAGGAGCAACTAAAATGAACTTGCACAGAGAGACATTTCACTGGTATCTAGCTAGAAACTTTCCCACTAATCTTTGTGATCTGTATCAATTTATTTAATGTATTTTTTTATTTTCATTTATTATTTTTGGGAGGGGGGAGGGGCAGAGGGAGAAGGAGAGAGAGAACATCTTAAGCAGGCTTTATACCCAGTGCAGAGCCCCTGGGGCTGGGCTCATGATCACATGACTGTGAGATCATGCCCTGAGCCGAAATCAAGACTCAGACGCCCAACTGCCCAACAGACTGAGGCACCCAGGTGCCCCTGATGCATTTTAAATGATCAAAGAAGTAGAAATCATTTCTAGAGAGCTTGTTTACTTAGAAATACAATAGATTATGAACAAACGTAATAAAATATTTATACGATTCAGGTAAATTGAGAATGAATACTCAAGTATTCTTCTCAGAACATATTCTTGGACTGCCAACTTTTTCAATGAGGTGATCTTAAACAAAGGCATACATCTAACTGCCACAAAATAAACTACCAACTGTTTAAAGTCAACAAAGCCAGCAGCAATAGTCCTGAACTCTACCATCCAGAGCCAACTAAAGGCAAACCCATTTCAGACCGGCCTTAAGTCACAACCAGTTATCAGGTCAAGTGTTTTCAAATATATAAAAATAGAACAGAATTCAGCATAAAATATATGTCCTTTGGTGAAATTAGTTTCTCAAATTATACACACACTATATGACCATTATAAAGTTATACTGGAATTAAAGAACACGATTTTCTTATACTTTCAAATTCTATCTACCAAAATGTAAAAAATTTTTTCAAACTTATATAATGACCACCTACTCTTTTTTTTGGGGGGGAGGAGAAAAAGTATAATTTCAAAACATGGCCAGGGTAACATGAGAGAAATATATATTCAAATACACAATGGCTGTTCTCTCTGATTCTCATTATCAATCAATCAACAACTATTCTAGACACATACAAATTATCATGTTTTTTCTTTTTTTTTTTAATTTTTTTAATTTATAAAATAAATAATTTTTTATTTATTTTTGAGAGGCAGAGAGAGACAGAGCATGAGCAGGGGAGGGGCAGAGAGAGGGAGACACAGAATCTGAAGCAGGCTCCAGGCTCCACACTGTCAGCACAGAGCCTGACATGGGGCTCGAACTCACAAACTGTGAGATCATGACCTGAGTGGAAGTCGGACACTTAACCAAGTCACACAGGCGCCACATCATCTGTTTTTCTGAACGCAGTCTCTAGAACTGATAAAATACTTCCTTGATAGATACTTCAAAATCAAAACAAAAAGAAAATAAATGCCAGATTTAAGATGATCAGTCTTGAATTACACTTTGATTCCTCTTAAAGAGAATCAAGGGTTCATAAAGAAGTAACACAAGAAATAAAACCAGGAGGAACCTTGATAGTTTAGACATTTCCTTACGACGGAACCATGTACAATATATCAAACTATTAGGACATATGTTAAATACATCTTTAGGTGCTAATAAAATATGTACTATAAAACCTCAAACACTCCCTTATGTTAAGAAGTATACCCTGTCTGCTCAGGATTCTAAGTTGTTCCCACATCTTTATATCATCACACACTTCCTGGTAAGTATCTTCATTTGGCCACTTCTAGAATAATTGAAATGAATAAAAAAAAATAGATAAGTAATTAAGATGAATTTAAATGGCAGTCCCATTGTTACTCATGTAAATGTATTAAGATTTATTTTCCTCTTTTTCATAGAGGAAACTTTTAATGACACAGGTGCACATAAACATATCTCAAAGTCTGTGTAGCTATGAAAAACAAGTTGAGCATGGTAGGCAATTCTAGCTCAAAAGAGGTTCTCAGTATTGTGATACTTTCTAAAAATGTCAAAGCTTGTTTTACCTGCTAGTCCTTGCAAAGCACGAGCACAAGGTTGCTTTAGGGAAGGCTCCAGATCAAATGAAAGCCGACACAGGGAGAGTATAGGGAGAGTAAACTGACCTTGCCATTACTTTCCACAGGGCCACTGGAATTATCCCTTTTTCCATCACTGTGATTGGAAGGGGTTCCCAGGAACACAAGTCTAAACCATAGTGGGTACAAATGGCCAGAGTGAAGGCTCAGCTCTTGGGTGTTCCTGCCATAAAAACAAAAAAGCACTCCCCACCTCCTCCTCCATTCTTAAAGATGTGCTTCCTATGTGGCTAGCCAACAGATAAGAAGTGAGCAAATCACAAAAACCTACCCTAATTGCTCACGTAGATAGAATCTTTCCTTTGGTTTGAATCAGAATGTTTCTGAATCTACCCACTCTCCTCTACATCCCTTTGTACCGCATGTCCTGCACATTCCCGAATGCCAGCTCTTTGTCACTCAATATCCTCCCCTCTCCGTATCCCATAAGAATCTAGAATGTATTCCTGGTGGTAATATTCCCAGGTAATACGCTACAGGTACCAGCCTCTCTTGGAATTGCGGGCTAAGGTCTAGCTAATGGGATTAAGCAGACATTGACAAGGACTTCGGCAAAGGCTACTAAATGTAGCTGAACCATAGTTATCAATGGCTACCTCCATTTTAGGAACATCTAAAAATACCCCCACTGCTGAGAAAATGAAGTTCAAACTCCTCAAGGCATCCCCAACTGTTAACCTCCTGGCATCCCCACATCATCTCCCCCACCCACATTCCTCTGGCTTCCTCTTTTGAACCTGTCTACACCTTCACTATTCCTTCAGTCTGGAAATCCTTGCCACGCCCCAGAGTTAACCTCCACTCAGTCTGGAAACCCAGTTTATTTATTTATTTATTTATTTATTTATTTATTTATTTATGTATTTAAAAAAAAAATTTTTTTTTAACGTTTATTTATTTTTGAGACAGAGAGAGACAGAGCATGAACAGGGGAGGGGCAGAGAGAGAGAGAGAGGGAGACACAGAATCGGAAACAGGCTCCGGGCTCTGAGCTGTCAGCACAGAGCCTGACGCGGGGCTCGAACTCACAGACCGTGAGATCATGACCTGAGCCAAAGTCAGACGCTTAACCGACCGAGCCACCCAGGCGCCCCTGGAAACCCAGTTTATTAATTTTTTTTTTTTTCAACGTTTTTTATTTATTTTTGGGACAGAGAGAGACAGAGCATGAACGGGGGAGGGGCAGAGAGAGAGGGAGACACACAGAATTGGAAACAGGCTCCAGGCTCCGAGCCATCAGGCCAGAGCCTGACGCGGGGCTCGAACTCACAGACCGCGAGATCGTGACCTGGCTGAAGTCGGACGCTTAACCGACTGCGCCACCCAGGCGCCCCTGGAAACCCAGTTTAAATACTGGCTGCCTTTGCTATCAGGACTCTGTATATTCTTCCACTGTAGCCCGTGGCATACCGGGCCTAATTATTTCTACATCTTTTTTCTTCCCCCATCAGGGTGCAAAATCCTTCAAGACACAATGTGAGTTCTTTATTTCCTTGCAGCCCCACAAAGATACTAGTGCTCCTGTCACCCCTGAAACACAGAAGGCATCCAGTACCCGCCAATCAAATGAATGATGTTTTTAAAATTTCAAGAAAAAGGGGAGAAAAATGCAATATGACAATAAATTACTAATAGTAATGACAAAAATTAGTAATAATAAAAAATATGTAACTCCAAATCAGGGTCAATATCACAGAAGTCAATCACAAATGCTCTGAGAAGATTTGGAATAGAGAAAAAGCAGATGAAGGCAGAATTCAAATAGCCAATTAAATCTGCTGCATTTAAGCTTCCCCTCATCTGCTAGAAGAATCAATCAATAATAGGCTTGGGTTTGTGTTCGGTGTTCTACTTCTGAGATGAATGAGCAAGCAAGCAATGAGGTTACATGTCAGAATTTTTAAAAAGCATAAATAATTTAACAATGGCAATAAACCTTTAGAATTCTATTTTAACCAATGTTTTTTCTTTTCCCCCTGGGGGGGAGGGGATTATGCTAAAATTTCTTTCTGATCTCTTTATTGGTTCTTTACAAAATCAATAAATACAACTAAAAACATACACACATTAAGAAATACTCCCAACAAACTGAATACTTCCCATCCGTGCCCTTACAACATGACAAAAATTTCACCATAATAAAATTCACAATGATAAAAAATTTAATCTGAGTCCAGCTCGCAAAATTGATGTGAAATATTCAAATTGCAAACACAGACAAGGAAAGGAATTGCCTGGAAACAAAGTACTTCCTATCTTGCTCATTGAAGTATGTCCTCCTTGCCACCAAATGTTCATTACCTTCGTCCTGGCTATCTCCAATGGCCATGCTGATAAATTACTCAGTCCCCAGTTCCCAGGACTCGTACTGTTTTAAGGACCTCTCAATCCAGCACCTCGCTCCTACTGCTTGGGCCACCAGTCACATGGCCACCCTGGGAGCAGTCCCTCCTCTCATACTTCACTGAACAAGTATGCAGTAACTTCCAAACTGCAATTTTGTCACAACTGTACTCTTGAAAGTGGGGCCCTTCTCATTCCTCAAACTAACAGCAATATGCAAGCTGCCCTCACATTCAAATATCCTATCAGCCAAGAACGCTGCCCACACAAAACAACCGTAGGATTTTAAAATTTAGTTTACTTTTATTGGATTTAAATTTTCTGGATTCAGGGTTGTAAGAGGATTTAACACTTGACATAAAACATTAAAAACAAGCCTGAGAAAACACTAGCAAGATACAAGACTCATCATAACGACCTCAATTAGATTTTCAATGCCTGTCAAGTTAATAGCATATAGTGTCATTGGCTTCAAGCCCTTGAACTGGAACAGCACAATTCTTTTAGAGAATAGAAGTAACAGCCCTCAGTTTTTGCCTTAAAGGCAAACTTTTGATCCTGGCTCACACTAAAGTAAAAAGTAAATATTAGCTGTACAATGGCAAAAAAAAGCGCAACAAACTGAAAAAAAGACAATGATAATGAAATTTCCATTTCGATTTCATTCCTGCACACAAATTTGACTCAAACAAAATCATTTCTAGGCACCCTCAATTGAAACTGTCCCACTCAATCTGAGGATTCACAAAACATTTCAAGAATGAGACCTTTTTTGCTAGGTCAACTGAATTTCTGGAAATAAAGAGTTGCAAATGACTGAACATTAAGTTATTGACAACATTTATGTGAAATCTTTTCACAATAAAATGTTTCAGAAAAGGCTAAAAAAATAAATCTTCTTTAAAAGACTTTAATATTCTCCCTACACTATAGTTAAGGGTCATTCACAATTTTTTAAACGTACGTTAATTCAACTGTCAAGAATCAAACATGATTCTTTACCGTCACAATATAAAATTTCTAGAGCACTCATTAAAAATATTTATCAAATATTTAGTAAATGCTAAATGCAATGGTGGTGGTAAGTGATGAAACAGGTGTGGTAAACTGTGATCCCAATCCATATTAATTTTCTACCCCACCATTGTTGTTTTTAATTATTTAACCACTCCAAAGTAGATCCCTGTCCCCAGTTATTCTCTTACGTTATGGTGAGTACGTAATTCTCTCCTCCAGATAGCTAACTTTCCATTTGGATAGTGACAAGATCAGAGACCTTTCCCGATAATACCCCATAAAAGATTACATCCACAAGAGACTTCCACATAGCATTCCCTCATATCCCTTACCCAACTTAATTTTTCCAAGTCTACTACATCCTGTTTATTTTGTCTGCCCCTCACTATATTGTAAGCTCCCTTGAGGGCAGGGGACTCAGAAATATTTGTTATATGAAAAAGTGAATTTTCTTTTGCATGGTGTGCCCTTAAAAATCTGTTCCTCTATGTAAAAAAAGCTATTAACTTTCTTATAAAAATCTAATTTTAATTTTGAATTGCTAATAGATTTAATAGGTAAGTGTCTGTGACTATATTATTCTTAGGATGATTAGTTTGCATGTTTGCAAATTTCTATTTATTTATTTATTTATTTATTTATTTATTTATTTTTGAGAGAGAGCGAGCGAGCACCCATGCATATGCAGGTGAGTGGGCAAGAGGGGCAGAGAGAGCGAGAGAATCTCAACCAGGCTCTTCGATCAGCTGCACGCTGGGCTTGATCCCATGACCCTGGGATCATGACTCGAGCTGAAATCAAGAGTCGGATACTCAACCCACTGAGCCACCCAGGCACCCCATATTTGCAAGTTTCTATGGGAGTTTCTTAAGACTCATCACTTACATTTTCAAACTAATATGCTGCATTGACAAAACTGTTATTTATTTTAAACAAACCATAATAAGCAATTATAAGAGCATCAGTAAAGGAAAGATTTGCTCTCTAATATCAATTTGCATGATATGTTCTAATTTGAGTGCCTGAAAGTTAAGCTATGATTTCAAAAATCTGCATCAGTTTTAAAGGTTCAACCTTCAAAGTAAATGAAGACACTTTTGGGGCACCTGGGTGGCTCAGCTGGTTGAATGTCCAACTGTTGGTTTCAGCTCAGGTCATGATCTGTTTCATGAGGTCAAGCCCCACATCAGGCTCCAAACTGAAATCGCAGAGCTTGCTTGGGATTCTCTCTCCTTCTCTCTGCCCTTCCCCACTCACACTGTCTCTATCTCTCTCAAAATAAAATAAAATAAATAAACTTTTAAAAAAATGAGGATACTTCCAATAAATATGGTTAAGACAGCATTATGTCTATCTTTATCATGTGTGTCTATTAATTCCATTATAAAAAAACTGAGTAGTGTTATTGATAAAAACAATAATTATGCTTATGAAAATTCCCCCAACAGTAAGGGCAGATATAAAAAGTTCCTTTTGGGGGCGCCTGGGTGGCTCAGTCAGTTAAGGGTCCGACTTCAGCTCAGGTCATGATTTCGCGGTTTGTGAGTTGAAGCCCCATGTCGGGCTCTGTACTAGAGCCTGGAAACTGCTTCGGATTCTGTGTCTTCCTCTCTGTCTTCTCTTCTCACTCTCATTCTCTCCCTCTCCCCACCCCCCGTCAAAAATAAATAAACATTAAAAAAAATTTTTTTTAAGTTCCTTTTTGGACTAATCAAGCCTTGACAGACAATACTATTTTATTTTTGATTAAAACTTAAACTTATGTTGCCTCATTAATTTGATTGTAATTAAGCACATGCAGACATGGAAAACTGAACAAATGAGTTTGTGGTAGCTGGGGGTAAGGGGTCTAAGGTACACATATATACCTCAAGGGTGGGATTAAATCTCTTGTGTTTCTTCCTGCAAAATTTCCCCATCTATGGCCAAAATATATTAGTCATTAAAGGTTTGAAGTTTAACCAAGCCACAAGAGTAATCACGCATTTCTTCACTTAATACAAATGACTTTTCTTGATATACCAGATCTCTTATTCTCACGAAGTATCCTTTAAGGCCGAAGAGTAATTTATCAGTCTCTATCATCTAGGAGACTTCCTTACATCCTTCAATGAAGACAGGATGTGGTTTGTGTGGAAGCAAACTGAGAGCATAGGACAAACTGTTAGATTCTCAAAGAAAGAATTAGGCCAAAAACAATTTCACATCAACAAAATAAACCCCTCCTTGGCCACAACATGGACTTTTCTCGCTCAATCAAATTTCTCAGCTAAAAATCATCTGCACTTGGGAAGAAAAAATAGAAAGACAAGGACTATCTGGAAATTGAAAGATACAAACACCATTTGGGGTCCATCACCGATAAGACCTTAAGAATTCTAGAATCCATTCATGTACAAAATACGCTGATTGTTATTTTCCCTTTTCTGAAACGCTTGTCTTGCGTATTCCTTGTCCCTCCTCACTGACCTTTACCTGTGGCTGTGGACCCATCTCATTCGCTGCTCACTGGATCTACTCTCAGCAGGTTTATTTCAAACATGGCTACATTCTCTTACTTGAACCCACTTTTTTTTTGATTGAGTAGGACAAGGATAAATACAAAAGTGGTTTAACAAAAACCCGCAGATTCCTTGGGACTTTGCTTATTCATTCTCCAATGTGTTAATCGCTCCTGAACTTCAGTAACACCAGTTCTGTGTACTCTCAAATATCCTTAGCCTAATTTTGAAATTGAGACTGAAACCTCGTATTATATAATAAACAAAATACGCTGATTCTTAAAGAGTCTGCTTTTAATTAAGCAGACCATTATACTCATCATCTGATAACTAATTCGTTATTTTTTTTTTTCAATGTTTATTCAATTTTGAGAGACAGAGAGAGACAGATCATGAGCGGAGACAGGGCAGAGAGAAGGAGACACAGAATCCGAAGCAGGCTCCAGGCTCTGAGCCACCAGCATAGAGCCCGACACGGGGCTCGAACTCACAAACTGCAAGATCATGACCTGAGCCGAAGTCAGTCGCTCAACCGACTGAGCCACGGAGGCACCCCATAACTAATTCGTTTTATTTTAAAACCTAGTTCTTATAGAAATGCTGCACCCTCAAGCAGTCTGCTTTTCGGTTTCCTTGTACATGCTGGTGAAGCTCGTTTCACACTTTCATTTTAAGACCAAAAATCTTTTGCTGGCATTTGAAACCTTCCATTTTGGCCTTGATTGGCAAAACCTGTTTAGTCATTTTTTTTTAGAAGAGATTTTGCTAAAAACTAAACCAAGCTTCTTCACAGCTCCTTGCATACAGCTGATAGTCAACTAATAGCGGAGTTAATAATCAAGCCAGTATACAAATTCGCTCAGTATTAGACAAATGTGGCAGGCTGCCCATATGCATACATTTAAAATCGGTCTGTCCATTTGTGCAAAAACTGCTTATGCTGCTTTACACATTTCTGTACTGTTTAAAATGTTTCAATGAACACAATATATTTTAATGTTTTCTTAAAAAGCCAACTGAAATACAAAATATGCATGTTTAGTAAATGAAATTTTAAACATGTATTCTGCAAATGTTATCTGTGGTATGTCATCCTTTAAATAAAATTCATTTGTTTTTTAGAGAACTGCCCATTTCCTGCAATAATCTTAGCTGGTCAGTTAAGTGCATTACTCAATATATAAGAAAAACATCATATAGGTGTTTTGTCTTGCCTTTGTACCTTTCAACTCTGTGTGATTTAAATATATCCATTTTATATCATCATCACATACAGTAGTAACTAACACACAGCTCTTATAAAGTGCCACATCATACTGTATATATTAACTCATATCCTGTTCCAAGCAAGCATTTTACACATATATGTTTTTCTATATACGTCCCCATTTCACAAAGGAAAAAATGAGGTCTGGAGCTAGCCCACAGTCAATAGCTCACAAGGGACAGAGCCAGGATTTATGCCCAGGCAATCCTGCTCTAGTCCGGGCTCTGCATCAGTGTGAGATGTTACCTTCCCTGAACATGTGACAATCTCAATAATCAGGTGTTGCCTAACATCACATGGGTACCGAAATTACCATTACAAATGTGGGGACAATTCCACTCCTTACCACAGAGGCAGGCTTTTAAATACCTCTCGTCTTCCCCATTTCAAGCAGCACTACCTTCTTTCATAAAATACTATAATCCTAACATAGTTCAAGCTAAATCTGTATTGTAGGTTTCTTCAGAAATGCGGCCCAACTAAATCTAAGCTCCTTACTGCAGCTAAAATTTCATACATATGAACGGGAGCCCTCTGTATCCATCCTACTTTGAAGAGTCGGCAAACTAATCTATTAAGCATCACATTTTCATAAAACTATTCACTGATGAACATGTTGGACTGTTTTTTTTTGTAACGAATTAGTAGATTCTTGAACAAGGGTTTGAACAAGGGTCCACTTACACGCAGACCTTTTCTGTTAAATACAATACAGTCCTATTAATGTCCTTTCTCTTCCTTAGGATTTGCCTACTGACACCTTCTTTTCTCTAGCTTCCTCTTTTGTTAAGAATCCATACATATACAAACTACGCGCTAACGAACTATGTTATTGGTAAGGCTACAAGAGTAGGCTATTAGTACTGTGCTTTATTTCTTGACCAGTCATTCTAACCCAGTTTCTGGTGGACTTCTAAAGAGGGATGCCTATGTATTACTCAGGATTTACTCTCAAGAGGGAAAACTCACAAAACACTTTTTTTCAAAGAAAAAACACTCGTGCCCTCACAGACACAGTTATTTCTTAAGCTATCCCTAGGACACTGAAGAAATGGTTACGTAACATTTTCCTCTTCACCATGGTTTTCATCTGCAAATTCAGTTTGAGGGTTTAGGTACTGTTGACCGTATTTTCTTTTTTAATGTTTTTATTTATTTTTGAGACAGAGAGAGACAGAGCATGAGCAGGGGAGGGGAAGAGAGAGAGGGAGACACAGAATCCGAAGCAGGCTCCAGGCTCTGAGCTGTCAGCACAGAGCGCAACGCGGGGCTCGAACTCACAGACCGTGAGATCATGACCTGAGCCGAAGTCGGACGCTCAACCGACTGAGCCACCCAGGCGCCCCGACCGTATTTTTTTATTAACAACAACAAATTAAGAAATAGACATTTTGATTAAACTTGCTACTCAATCAGGGGGGATGCTCATTCCTTAACTTCCTCTGCCTGCCACCCCTCCCGCTCCTTCCAGCCCCTTATGAGGGTGTATCTGTATACTGGCTCTGAGACACAGGGTGACAGAATTTCCAGAGATTTGCAGGAGGTCGTATGTGGCATCACCCCCCACCCCGTACACTTGTATCTGGGATCCCACTACGAAAAGGAAACCATTTCACAACGATGTAGAACGCGGAGAAGTAGAAACCACCAGCAAAAACCAAAACAGACATTTAACATTGTATTTTCCCGCCCTCCTCCCAGTGGCTCAGCGAATCACTTTTTTCGTCATGTACTCACTTCCTTAGTGAAGGTCCTACTGAAGGTACTGCAGCAGAGCGCTGAGATCTTACTTGCAGCCCCTTCCCTCACGCCCCTCAACCCCTTATTCCGAAGCCCCTACTCTTCGCCAGATTGTACCCTGCCCCCTCCTTTCTGTCTTGGCATCTGTCTCAGTTCATGAACATTCATTTATAGTGATTTATGGTCTGTCCTCCCCACTAGACTGGAAGCTTCATGAAGGAAAAGACTGTGTTGCTCACAACGTTTTCAGAGCTGTGGACTGTGTTTGGCCCAAGAAGAGAATCAGTACAACTGTCCCAAATGAATAGATGCAGTGTTTAGGAAAATCAAACCCCACATTGGCTCCACCCTCACCTCAGGTGTAGTGTGTGTGTGTGTGTGTGTGTGTGTGTGTGTGTGTGTCCCTCTGTCTCTGGGAGGGAGAAGGTTGGGAGAGGCATGTAAACAAATGCTGTAAATGCTAAGACTTAAACTCCCTTCCCCAGACCTGGGGTACAATACTGGCTGGAATTTTCCTACCAGGAAATTCTCTAGGATTATCTCATCTCATTGTTCTTTATTCCTCAAATATAGATGTTTACACTGTAAGGCTTTTATTCAGTAAACCACTTAATCTGTCCTTTCCTCCTGGTATTCGACACTTTCTATTTCCTTTAACAATCCTGTGCCTGTCTTATTTAGTCTGCAAACTTTGGGTGAGCAGGGGAATGCGGGTGGGTGGTAATGAGGCAAATACAGTCAAATTAAACCTTCCCACCCAGGGCTTTACATCTAAAATACATGTATAAGGTTTACCTTTGCATTTGTAATTGACATAATGAAGCTAGGAATAAAGAAGGAATATATATTAAAGATGCTTTGTAAGTCTCTTAAGGTAATATATGTCCCCACCTAGATCAAATTTGCAGAAACAAAATGCACATTTCTACTGAATTTTATTGCATTTCTTTGGTGACAGTTTAGTGGCTACATGAAAGGCATATAATAGCTATGCTTATTTCTGGAATGACTGACACCCTTCATCTTCTTATAAATATCTCTATAGAAGTCTCCAGTATGCCATTAACAGTAGCATTAACAATAGGGATCCTCTAGCAACAAGGAGAAAGCCTCATCCACAAACATAATCTGTTTTCCTTTAAACCATTATTCAATGGGCCACATTATTTCTTTTGTATTTTTTTTTCCATCAGTCATTCCTAACTTAACCTTGAGATCTGTTCAGTTGCATGTTCCTTTTCACTTCCCCCATCAGGACCAGGGATCATTATTCTATCTGGAATACTTCTCCGCAGTACTAATAGCTTCCCAAATGCCATCAGGCACCTCTTCTGGTTAGGGTGACAAGAGAGAAGCTCTTGTGCCCTGCCAGTTATCATGATTTCCCATTGATTAGCAAGAAACGGTGACTCCTTAAAGATCACGATCAAATCAGGGCTTCACGATTCTGTGTATAGATGTCTACTCCTAAGGCAGGACTAGTCAGTATGACTAGGTATCCATAATCTGTGAATTACCACCATTATCAAAACAAGTAATTGTTTTTAGGTTAACCTCCCCTGTTTAGGTTAAACCCCTCAATAGGGTAAACTAAAATGTAAGAAGCACTATTATTTAAACAAATAAATGTTAGAGTCTTTTAATTTTATACTCTGTCAATACACCAGGCAAATTCATCGACTCAGGTAATAACCCCAAAAGTCGAGGCCCCATTAACATTGCCCTTATTCACTTCTTTTTTTAGAGCCAGCTGCAGTAGACCTATTTTCTAAGGCCTACAAAAAACACTCAACTCATAATTACATCTTTCAGTGGACATAGATATAGCTGAATTAATCCTCCTCAAACCTCATTAGAGTGAATTGCCTACCCTTCCACCAATGCTTTGCAAAATGGACTGTGAATTTCACCTCCACTATTTGAAAGAAGTGGCAGTAACAAGTAAAAATGTCCAAAAGAATGGCAGAAAGAGCAAAGAAATGCAAACAGGCCAAAAAAATAAACCTGACTCATATTTGCCTAAATGCTGCCTCTTTTTATACAGGAAAAAAAAAAAAAAAAAAAAAAAAAAAACAGTGCTCAAAAAAGTTAAATATTCACATTTGGGCAAAAACTCCAAATGTAAAGGTTATGATATGCTTTTAATTACTTAATTTCTGTTTTTTAGCATGTAGAAAGACAGTCGGGAAAATAACAGCAACACTTGTAGGAGTAAATGTAAGTAATTGGAGGAAAAAAGAATCTCCTTCATTAAATGCATTTTTTAAAAAATACGGAAAACCAAATTCTTCACTTCTTAAATCAGTCTTAACCAGCCCTAAGATGATTTCTGAGCCACTTACAGGTAAAAAGAAGGGGGAAAAGTTCAATGACCTTGTAAATTAGGGACTCAAAAACCATAGTGGTGTGGTAATCTGCATAGCCTCAGGGTAATTACAGAAAAACACTGGTCTGGGAATTGCTTTTTTTGGAAAATTACCATGAGGTAGGGGAAAAGGAGGAAAAAAAAATGGAAAAATTGGGAGAGACTGCAAGTGCTAAGATACCAAAAGGGAACCCAAATGATGAGACATGCAAGCTCGTCTGCCCCTCCTGTCACGCAAACAACTTCTTAGCATCCTTAGGTAAAAAGAAAAATAGTCATTTTGCACAGGCGTTAGCTGAATGTTCGAGAGTTGGATGAATGGGGAAGACTTGTTATACACCTAGTGGTGGGTGGATTTCACCAGGCTGCAGCCTCCACACAGCTTTTCTTTGCTGCACTGCAGAGGCGCCATCTTCTCCGTCTTAATCTTCACTCAATTCAATCCTTTTATCTGCACCCTAAAAAAAAGACCCTGAGGACCCTCCCCGGCAGCCCGCGCCCCCAGGGGGACTAAACCAGACTGCCCAGCGCTGCCAGGGAAGAGACCGCGCCTTAATCAGACAAACGCCTCCTTTGATGCACAGGAGGGGAGAAGAGCTCGCGCCTCCCCTCCGCCCGCCACTGCCCTAATCAGACGCACACCCCACTGTCCGCGAATTTCTCCCCAAGGACTTTCCAGCCCGACACAGAATTAGCAAGCCCCGGAGGTGACGAGGAGTGGCCGTGGAGGGCCCCCCCCCCCCGAGGCTCCGCCAAAGCGGCCCCAGCAGCGCCCCAGCCCCCTCTGGGACAGACGCGCAGCTCCGGGAAGGGAGTCGGGCGGGAGCCTCGGTGGCGCACAGACCCAGGCGGCTGGCTCAGCCACCGCGCCCCGGGCTGGCGAGGGCGGGGTGTCGCGGCTTTTGTTCCCGGGAACCTTCTCCCTCTCCGGAAGGAGCTGAAGGTGCGGAGCGAACGCCAGGGCCGTCCAGGCTTTGGGGAAGGCGCGAGGTGGCCGTGGGTCTTCGACCCCTCCCATCTCTCTCAACTTACACAAAAGGGAGACGCAGAATGTACAAAGTTTGCCTAAGGAAGGTGGTGCGCGACCCTCTGGGGTCGCACTGAGGCGGCCGCAGCGAGCGGCCGCCAAAGGGAAGGAGCGAGAGGTCGGGCAGGGAAGAGGTGCTGGGGATAAGAAGAGAAGGTGAAACGGGGCAGAAAAGGCAAAGGGAAAGGGGGGCTGCTTCCCGAGCTGTCCCGGCTCCTCCTCCCCAGGGCCGGAAAGAAGGAAGGGCACCGATAGAGCCGAGGACGGGATCCAGGGACGCTGCGTTTTCGGTTTTCCCCACGTGCTCCGTCCCCCTTCCCCCCCACCCCCCATCTGGAAGTCTCTCGCCTCTCCCCCAGCCCCCGCCCGCGAGGCAGGGACTGAGTCAGGGTCAGAGCTCAGGATCGCCTCCACCCCTCCTCTCCCACAACCGGCGCGGACCCCGGGAGCCCGACGCCTCGCGAGCTCCCTCTCCGCCGGCCGGAGCGCGCGTTCCCGGGCCAGGGCTGGGCCGGAGGCACGGATGCGCAGGGCACCCGCAAGCGGGGGCGTGGGACGTGGAGGGAAGAGGGGTTCCCTGGACTGCCCCCGGCTTCTTCGGATTAAAGATTTAGGGGCGTGGGATTCCCACCGCAGCCCCCACCCCCAATTCCGAGGCGCGGCACCCACCTCCAACGCCCGAGCCGTCCAGGCGGCCAGTAGGACCAGTGCCAAAGCAGGCAGCATCGCGACCCTGCGCGGGGCACCGAGCGCGCTGCTGTGCGAGTGGGATCCGCCGCGCCCTGGCTCCGCCGGTGCCGTCGCCGCCGCCGTCTCCGATGGCCCCCGCGCTCGCGCCGCTCCGGCTGCTCTCTCCAGCCGCTGCCGAGGAAACTGACGGAGCTGGAGCGCGGCGGCTGGGCTCGGAGCCCGGCGAGTCAGCTGATCCAGCCCACCCCGTTCGGCACCCGAGAGGGACCCCTAGCGGAGCCGCCGGGGAGCTGCGCGCGCGCGGGCCGGGAGGGGCCCGCGCCCCCGGCGCCCACAGGTGCGGCGGCCTCCGCTCCTGCGCGCCCCGCCCCGGCCGCCGGCCGCCGGCCCCCGGGGCCTCCGCGAGCCGGAGCGAGAGTCTGGGGCCGGGAGAGGACCGGTGCAGGATCAGGGAAAGGTGAGTCGTAGGACGTTCGGGCTCCAGAAAAGTCGGGAGCGCTCGCCGCTCGTCCCCGTGAGCTTGACTCATCCGACCCCGCAGGCCTCTCAGGGATGTCGTATAAAGGGCTGCTGCTGGGGTGTGTTTTTATCCGCATTTCGGTTTTTTTTTTTTTTTTTGTCTTGGTTTGCGGGGGGGTGGGGGTGGGGGGGGGAGGAGGTGTTTCTGGAAGAGACCAGGAACCGGACAAGCTGAAAGGAAACAGGAATTTCTTTGCTTGTTGAGAGAGTAAAAGCTTAATATACGTATGTATATATATATATTTTCCCGTCAAAAGCAGCCGGGAGCAACCTGACATATCTATCTTTAGAACAAACCAAAGGAGAAAGGCCCTGGACCTGGTGAACGAGGGGGCGACCTATTTACTTCTCCTTGAAGGAAGGGTTTAAGAAAAAAGTTTTGCTTATTTGTTGGGTGTTTTTGGTTTTTGTTTGGGGAAGGGAACAATCAGCAGGGTTTTTTGTTGCTGTTTTTTGGTGGGGGGGTTGTCAGGCAGGGATGTAACATCCATCTGAGACGAGGGTGAAGTGAAAGGTCAGCGGGAAAGGATTTCGAGAGAGGATTCCTATTAGACCCCCATGACTGGGAACTCCTGACCTCAAACTCTGTCCTTGTTCTCCATTGTGTCTGCCCTAGATGACAGAAATGAACCTGCTGGGAAGCCACGGTCTCCTAGATTAGACACAAGCCGTCCAATTCCCGGTTAGTGTTTAGCTGGGCTAGAATGGTCTAGAACTGCCCAGCCCTATTCCCTGCTCTTGACCTGAAGGAGCGGAAGTCGCTAAGCCACGGTCCACTGTGGTGCTGAGTGGGAGGGAAGCAAGCCACAGACTCTGGCCACTGGGATCAAGGCTCAGACTGGAGGATGCTGGCTTCCTTCCTGAGAAGTCAGCATTCAGCTGTCCGCTCCCCCTTCCAGGCCTCCAGTCTGACCCCTGGATTCCTTTGCCCCCTGTTCTTGGAAGGTCTCCAGCAAATAGTAGCAAATACTTGTTATAGTGCAATATTCGTTTACATGCTCTATATTCTATGCTACCTACAAAAGCCAGCGAGGCCCTTGCTGTTATTCCCAGTGATAAGTTAGGGAGCTGCCTAAGCAAATCCTGAGAGCAAATAACAGGCGTTTACCCACTACCCCAATTCCCTGTTCTCCCTAGGTTGGTATGAACAAGTGAAAGCCTCTGAATGCAAAAAGGAGCATCACTCCGAGATGGAGAGGGAACAGGGCCAGTTAGAAATTGTGCAGAGTGCACTGCAAAATGAAAAGGTGGGACCCTTTGTTCCAAAACGAAGTATTTTAAGGCGGCAACAGCAGAACATTAAACCAATCACCAGGCCCCGGTCATGCAGATCGCGTGCCCATGAAGCCAGTCCTAGAGAGGAGGAAGCAATTTTTTAAGAATACGGGATGTTATTAAGCACAGATTCAAAAATACAGAGGTGGGGTTATAATCTGTAAAAATAAAAAGTTCTCAGGTTTAGTATTTGCTCTTTCCCCTGTTGAAATTCACCCCCCTCGCACATCCCTTGGACAAGATGTTCCCCAGGGAAAGAGGGTGAGGTCCTGACTGTGTCAGAATGATGGACTTTCTTTACATTTTCCCCTGTTCTATCACTACTCAGAGATCCTGATGGCTTTTACTTTCCAGCGACTCTCTCTGTTCTGCATTTAATGTCATTTCCTGCCCTGACGTGCCTTCTGGATCCCCTGAGCAGGAAATACAAGAACATCCCTAGCCACAAGAACACGGGAAAGCTGTGGAAGGGACTGACCACCCATTGGCAGGGAAGTCTGCAACACCATTCTGAGGCTTAAATGCCTCGGCTTGGGAGAGGTTCACTCGCTCTTCAGGCATGCATTCTGTCTTTGGGCTGTTCTAGTTACTAGAAAGTTCTTGCCCCATTTGAAGCACATATTCCTTGGGGCACCTGGGTGGCTCAGTGGTTTAAGCATCTGATTCTAGGCCTTGGCTATGGTCATGATCTCACGGTTCCGTGAGTTTGAGCCCCACATTGAGTTCCATGCACCATGCTGACATTGTGGAGCCTGCTTGAGATTCTCTCTCTGCCTCACTCTCTCTGCCTCCTCCCCAGCTTGTTCTCTCTCCTCTCTCTCTCAAAGTAAATAAACTTTAAAAAAAAGTTAAAAATAAAGCCCACATTCCTTTCCTTAACATTTTTTTTAACATTTATTCATTTTTGAGAGACATAGACAGTGTGAGTGGGGGTGGGGGAGGGGCCATATTGCTTTCCTTAAAAAAATTTTTTTAACATTTATTCATTTTTGAGAGACAGAGACAGAATGTGAGGGAGTTGGGGGAGGGGCAGAGAGAGAGAGAGAGAAAGGGAGACAGAGCACGAGTGGGGGAGGGACAGAGAGAGAGGGACACCCAGAATCAGAAGCAAGCTCTGGGCTCTGAGCTGTCAGCACAGAGCCCGACACGGGGCTTGAACTCACCGACTGAGAGATCACAACCTGAGCCGAAGTCAGACGCTTAACTGACTGAGCCACCCAGGCATCTCTCACATTCATCTCCTTTAACCTCCACTTAGCTGTCCTTTCTGTACCCCCATATCCGGGCCAAACTAGTCTTTTCCACACCACAGAGCTTCACGTATTTGCCAACTGTTTTCACACCGCTTCTGCCTCCAGTGTCCTCTCTTCACAGAGTAACCGAAGCGCTTCTCTGAACAGTTGTGCAAATTGCATGGGTTCTGGTGCCTCCCATCCTCTGGCCATTGTCCTCTGAGCATGTGCTGGTTGTCCCTGTCTTTTCCTAGTGCTCCGGGAGTGCGGTGATCACTGCAGTGTGGAGTAGTCGACTGCCGCCTCAGTCTGCAGGCTAGCGTGGCCTTTGACTTTGTTGATTCACACTGGTCACGTTCACTACCAAACCTCCCAAATGTATTTCGTGAATAGTGTTGCCGTTGTGCTTTTAAGGTGTTATCTGCGCCCTGCAAATATCACCGAAAGCAAGCTCCATAGAAGCTGGAAGTTGGGTGCTGTGTTCGTTTCATAGGGCTGCCATGATAAAGTAGCCCAGTGTGGGTGGCTTAGCAACAGAAATTTGGTCTCTCATGATTCTGGAATCTAATAGGCCACGATCAAGCTGTCGGCAGGGTTGGTTTCTTCTGTGATGGCACTGTGACGTATTTGAGAGTTTCACATGCCTGTTAACTTGTCTTCCCTTCTGAAACTTCATGCTGATTCCTTTTTGTAAACCAGAAGGAGGTCTTGAATTGTATTCTCACTCATCTTTTTCTACCTTCCCAAAGACAAAAGGACATTATTATTGCCTTGACTTGACCGCAGTCTTCAATATCTACAGAAGTCTAAACTGTAAATAGCATTCAGACTTTTCACCATAAAATGTTTTCTCCCAATGATGAGCGCAGCTTTCATTCATAGTGAGATTTTTTTCTTCTTTCTAACGAATAGACGTAAAGAAAATCTTAAGTGGATAATTAGCATTTAGCATACCTACATTTAACTCCACATATCTAATAGGCCTGCACGAAGACAGAGGGTGAGACATTTCACTTGCCATTTTTCTTCAGTTACGATTCATTCATGGGCCTTTACTTCACTATGGCATCCATGAAGTGTTCATATATCTTCAACCAATACAATACTTTTTTTTTTTTTAGTTTTTTTATTTATTGTGAGAGATACGCAGAGAGAGAGAGAGAGAGAGAGAGAGAGAGAGAGAGAGAGAATCCCAAACAGGCTCCGCACTGTCAGTGCAGAGCCCAGCATGGGGCCTAAACTCATGAACCGGGAGATCATGACAGGAGTCCAAATCAAGAGTTGGATGCTTTAGCCAACTGAGCCACCCACGTGCCCCATACAATACTTTTTTTTTTTTTTTGTATTTATTTATTTTTTTTTAATATTTTAATTTTTTTTTTTTTTAACGTTTATTTATTTTTGAGACAGAGAGAGACAGAGCATGAACGGGGGAGGGTCAGAGAGAGAGGGAGACACAGAATCTGAAACAGGCTCCAGGCTCTGAGCGGTCAGCACAGAGCCTGACGCAGGGCTCGAACTCACAGACCGCGAGATCATGACCTGAGCTGAAGTCGGACGCTCAACCGACTGAGCCACCCAGGCGCCCCCATACAATACTTTTAAAATTAGCTCTTGGGTGGAGGTAAGGAGCGTAAAATCAGCCCAGTAGCAAGAAGGCTTAATGGAGACTGGATGAAAATTACACCAATTTGTTTCTTCAGAGATTTTTAATTGGGCAGCAATAAGTGATGGTCGAAAAGGACTCAGGCTTTGAAAAATCTTGACTGCTATGTATCGGTATTGAAAATAGTAACGGAAGCTACCAGAGCCTCCATTACTGAAAATCCCCCCTTGTCAGGTGGTGTGGTGCCGAACAGAGAAGATGCTTAACACAGTGCCTGCTTTATAATAGAAAGCAGTTCTCTTTTCTTGAAAGAACAGGAATTTACATTAGCTGTCATTTAGTGACAAGGATAGTCTTAATTTCACCTTACATCGACCTTGCCAGGGACGGTCAGTTGGCACAGTAACTGTCAGGCCAGGGCTACTTAGGTGGATCCCTGAGTAATGCTCTGCCGACAAACGTCCCAAATTCGTGAGTGATTTACTTTTTTAAAACACATAAATGAGAGCAGATTCAAGGTGACTCTTTCATCAGCCTATTCGTTTGTATTCCAATATGCTTTCTTGAGTGGGGGAGAAGGGGACAGAGCTGTAGGACTACGGGATATGCTAAGAATTAGGCAAAGCTTTGACCCCTCCCAAGGGCACATGGCAGGTATGTGAAAGATATGCATCTTGGTTTGCAGATGGAAAGGCTTGGAAAGGCTGCTTGGCAGAGGTGCTGAGAGGATTTCACAGGACAGGCTGCCTCCTGCAGAATGGAGGGGAAGAGGAATAACTTCCCAGAGTACCTGCCAGAAACCACAGCTCGCGGTGGCCTGGGGCCATTGCCAGCCCCTACAGGTGACAGACTTTGAAGCTGAGGGATGTTCTGCTGCAAGGTACTGAAGACCTCTTTGTCTCCACACGAATCATACTTAGAGATTGCCCTTTACGTTCGCCTCCTTAAGGAGAGAGAAGTTCTAGAATCTTTGATAAGTAACCCAACTTTCAAAATCCTAGCAAAGGCTATCGCCAGAGAAGTGTTACCTAACCCTAAAATGATTGGGAAGATTCCAGGCAGATATGCTTTAAGTATTCATGAACACCTTTGGTCAATAAACAACATCCTGAATGACAAAACACTCAAACCAACCAACAAATAAATGACAACTTCACAGGCACTCCATATACAGCTTTTGTCCTGAAACAAACACCTTACTTTGCTGTAGCCCCCAAATGTCCCATGGGATTTTTATTCCCATTAAAGTATATATAACTACTGAGAATGAAAGGGTTTAGCATTGATGGATCAATCAAGTATTTTTACACTTCCATTGTGGGAAGGAGAAAAACCTGATACATTCACTCCACTTAAAAAGCTTTATGTTTATATGAGAAAACTATCTGGGAGGAAAAAGACAAAGCGAATGGTGATTCTAGTTAACAACACTGTATTGTATACTTGAAAGTGGCTAAGAATGTCTATGTTAAAAGTTCTCATCACAAGGGAAAAAAATGTTGTAATTATGGTAGTGAGGGATGTTAACTAAACTTACCGTGGTAATCAGTTTCACAATATATACATATATCCTCAGGTTGTACACTTAACACTAATACGTTGTTATATGTCGATTACATCTCAACTTAAAAAAAATAACAGGCATAGTAGAGTGGGAAACTTAACATCAGTAAGTACAACTTGGTATAAAGTCTGTGTGTGTATATATATGAATGTGTCAGAAGAAAATTAGAGTCATAAATCTATAGCCCTTGAAAGGGTTGATCGGGGGTGCCTGGATGGCTCAGTCAGTTAAGAGTCCCATTCTTGATTTGGGCCCAGGTTGATCTCGCAGTTCATGAGTTCGAACCCCACATCGGGGTCCTTGCTGACAGTGTGGAGCCTGCTTGTGATTCTCTCTCTGCCCCTCCCCCATTCATGCTCTCTGTCTCTCAGACAGATAAACTTAAAAAAAGGAAAGGGTTAATCAGGGACATCAGGAAGAGGGTTTTTTTGCAGGGGATTTGATACTAACAATAAAAAGAAAAGAAAAGGGGGTGAGAGGGAGGATATTCTAAAGAAGAACCATGTAAATACATCTAGAAGGTTCATGATGGGGCTGGTAATTGGGACTGAGGTGTTGGGGGGAACATGTTAATGTTTGAGGAGTGAGGAATTTAGGTCAGCTGGAATGGGCAGCAGTGGACTAATACTGCTCACTACAGGTTCCTAATCAGTCTGGCATTTTCTAATTATTTCTAGAAAAAGGTTTGTCAGTGGGCAAGGTGTAGGGAAATTTGGAGGGTGAAAAAGTTGGAATCGATTGGGAAAAATAGGGAGAATTGCCAGAAGTTTCAGGGATGACCATGGATGAAATCTGTAAAACGTTTGTGAAAAATCATCGTAGGACACTTCATTACTAATAAGAACAAAGGATTATTGTGTGCCAGCCTGAGGAATTTACATGCAGGATCTCACTGAATACTTGTGAGTTGTGTTGGGTTAACCTCCCATGTCACAGATGAGGAGGTGACCGAGGTTAACAGAACCAGAAAGGGTCAGAGACACCTGGGTGGCTCAGTTGGTTAAACGTCTGGCTCTTGGTTTCAGCTCAGGTCATGGTCTCACAGTTTGTGGGTTCAAGCCCCACATCAGGCTCTGTGCACTGTTAGCACAGAGCCTGCTTGGGATTCTCTCTCTCCCTCTCTCTCTGTCCCTACCTCCCTTGTGCCTGCTCTCTCTCTCTCTCCCTTCCTCCCTCCCTCCCTCCCTCAAAGAGGAGGAAGGATTTGTACTCTGTTCTGTCTCACCTGGACAGCATTAATTACATTTTTTTTTTTTTTAGTGAGGGAAATAATATGACTTTTAGTTTGTTTGGATGTAGGTATGAGAAGCACATACGGTAGGCAGTAACTTGAATATGATATATGAAGACTGAAGAGTGGCAAATGAGAGATGAATATTGGCCATGTGAGTGTGGCAATTGTCTGTGATGACTGACGGCCTGTCCCCAGCACATGAGCCAAGAACTGTTCAGATGAAGTTACCATAATATTACGAAAAAGCAGAGATGTTTTGTGTTTACTTGCAACAGCCAAATAGTCACTCAGAGATTTGGTATTTCGGAGATGAACCATAAATACTCCTGTAAATACAGTGTGAAGAAGAAATGAGTTATATTTATATCTCAAGGTTATTTTCCAATACATGAATAAGCTAGAATAATAATTCTTGAAAAATGGAAGAGTAACGTCTTTTAGCACAATTTCCAAACTGTGTACCGTGGAACCCTAGTACAGCAGTATGTTACTAAGTGTTAAATACATACGTGAAAGTAGTTCCATAATCAAAGAAGTTTGAGAAATATGCAGTTACACAAAATTAAATATATATTTTTACTTTAGAATGTCTACCACCCTTCAAAATGCTGCTGTACAATTGGAATTTTATTGCTTTTTGAATTTTGTAGCTCTTTGTACAGCATCCCCCTCGCTCCCCTGTTTTTGTTTTTGTTTACTGCATCAACTCCTGGGACCAGTGTTGCCCCAAGCAAATTTTAGGGAACTCTGCTTTGAAGGCATTTTTTTTGGACTTTTTTTTTTTAAGATCCTTGCAGTAATGAAGGTTTATAGTGTACGTTTTTGTCAAAGTGGATGGGTTCTTTCCACTGAAAGGTGTTTCCACACATGACCTTGAAGATAGATTAATAAAAGAAGAAGGTAGAAATACTAGGCTGACAGACATTGTAAAGTAGGGCATAAGAGATGACAAAAAAAAAGCATTCTGGAAGTTTAAAGTAGGAGTTAAAATGTGTGTTATATGGAGGAGACCGGATTAGAGCCTTTGAATATTTATAATACGAATGTGCAAGTATATGACCAGTGTCTTCCCAGTTTGGGGGGAGAAATAGGACAGAATCCAATTCACATCTGAGCCTCCTTCGCTTTAAATTTCCTCATGTAAAAAGAAGGAAGTATTGCTAAGTTTACAAAGATATGCCTCAGGATAAAACTTGAGTTCACTGCGCTGCCTTTAATCTTCCTGGATAGGAGCCCTTAAGAAGTGGCCAGGACCTCTCCATAGATGAGTGAAGACTTTCAGGAAAGAGAATTGAAGGAGACAGCTATTGGATTAATTTTAAGAAGCTTTTGCTGAAATTTTCCAGAGTATACATGGAAAGTAAAGACATAAGGAGATATAGCTCTCTGGGTCAAAAAAAAAAAAAAATCCAAATTCCCATACTTTTTCTCTGTTAGTCTTTATTGAAAAATTCATTTACTGCTAATGGTGTCAAGAGGCCCCGTCAGCCCTCATTGTACCAAAAAGAAAAATCATGAAAAGGTTTAGGGAGCCCAGTCTGGAAAGGAATGTTGTCATTTCTGTTTTCCAACTATCTGGTAAAAATTGATTCTGTTATCTAAACGTCACAGAGCCAAGGGTCCAGATAACCACCTTGTTCTGGTGAGTCTGTGAAGCCTGGTAAGAGATACTGACTAAATAAAAAGGGGAGGGGTGCCTGGGTGGTTCGGTCGGTTAAGCATCCGACTTCGGCTCAGGTCATGATCTCGCGGTCCGTGAGTTCGAGCCCCGCGTCGGGCTCTGGGCTGATGGCTCAGAGCCTGGAGCCTGTTTCAGATTCTGTGTCTCCCTCTCTCTCTGCCCCTCCCCTGTTCATGCTCTGTCTCTCTCTGTCTCAAAAATAAATAAATGTTAAAAAAATTTTTTTTAAAAATAAAAAAATGAGAAAGGGGAACAAGGCAGGTCAGTTCCTTTCACAGAGGAAGAATAAAATGAGATGGAAATAAACAGAGGAAACGGTGAAGACACGAGTCTTGGTTTTCAGATGATTCTAGAGCCCTGGCCTCAACCCTGACCTAAATCTTAGAAAATGTCAAGTTTTTAGTACTAATTTTGGCCTAAGGAAGGAAGCAAGTCATAGATTTGCTTAAACGCCATTGGAGCGTTTTGGCATCACCTATCTGGGTGATACTGGGAAATACTTTTTCTTTTTTTTTACTCAGATTCTATCAACATTGTTTGGTGCTTTTCCACCCAAATGTCTAAACAAGTCCAAAAGCC
Source organism: Panthera tigris (assembly GCF_018350195.1). Classification (NCBI taxonomy): domain Eukaryota; kingdom Metazoa; phylum Chordata; class Mammalia; order Carnivora; family Felidae; genus Panthera; species Panthera tigris. Next base: position 18,298,958 of record NC_056668.1, on the reverse strand, counting down.
ATACGCAGGTTATATCTAGAAGAAGGTAGGGGCGCCTGGGTGGCTTAGTCGGTTTTAGCGTCTGACTCTTGATGTGGGTTCAGGTCATGATCTCCAGGTTGGTGAGATCAAGCGCTTCATCAGTCTCTGTGCTGACCGCGCAGAACCTACTTGGAGTTTTCTGTCTTCCTCTGTCTCTGCCCCTTCTCTGCTTTTCCTCTCTCTCAAAATAAACTTTTAAAAAAAAAAAAAAATAGAAGAATGTAGACCGATGTATTAGGAACAGCTGGAGTAACTCAAGTTCTTAGTACTGTCTCATTAGTCTCTATAATTTAACACCTAGACAACATCCATGAGAGATTTTTTCAGTCGAGACGAAGGAGCTCCAGCATGCACAGTGAGGTGCATTCGCTCCTAGGCTTACGTTTTTTTGAAATCAGTCTTCAGTATGATCACTCAGTGTACGCTTTAGTCTCCATGAACCACAACAGCACAACCTTGGGCTTTATTCATCCCTTGGGATTGAGAAGCAGTTCTGTATATAAGTAGCAATTTCACCCTGATTTTTCAAGCTTGGCGCTCTCTCATCTTCCACACACTTGAAGGGAAGATGTTGGCCGGCTGGCCCTGAGGAACCTTATCTTTCATTTATCTGGGAAGGAAGAATCTGATTTACCCTGGTTTTCCTTTACTCTGAGCATGCCAGGTGCCCCCTCCCTCATCTTGTACTATCCTGTGACCGCTTCACCCATTCATCTCCAGCCCTTTTTCAGTGCCTATAAGTTGAAAAAGAACACAGAATTTTAGTGTTTAGAACTGAAGTGGACGTAGGGCTCATCCAGGCCGAGCCTTCCTCTGTTGAGGGCTTATGGGCACCCCAGAGAAGTGGGGTAACTTGCATCCAGTCCTCCGACTCCTTAGGGGCAAAGCTTGGCCCTGGTGCCCTGACTTCTCATTCTCATTTCCTCTCATCTGGCCATCTCGCCAGACCTGAGTCATGAAAGCAGCGAGGCACGGAGGCCAACCATTCTTTATAAAGTCGTGGTATTTTTCCTCATCTAAATTTGGTTTATCTTTCTAAAAACTTGGGAGTTGCTGGGGCATCTGGGTGGCTCAGTCGGTTAAGCGTCCAACTTTTGGTTGGCTCAGGTCATGATCTCATGGTCTGTAAGTTCAAGCCCTGCATCAGGCTCTGTGCTATCAGTGCAGAGCCTGTTTGGGATCCTCTCTCTCTCCCTCTCTCCCTGACTCTCTCTCTCTCTCCCTCTCTCTCTCAAAAATAAATAAATAAACTTAAAAAATAGAAAACAATAAGGACGCCTTGGTGGCTCAGTCAGTTGAGCATCCAACTTTGGTTCAGGTCATGATCTCATGACTAGTGAGCTTGAGCCCCGCCTTGGGCTCTGTGCTGACAGCTCAGAGCCTGGAGCCTGCTTTGGATTCTGTGTCTCCCTCTCTCTCTCTGCCCCTCTCCTGCTCATGCTTTGTCTCTGTCTCTCTCTGTCTCAAAAATAAATAAACATTAAAAAAAATAAACGTAAAAATGAAAAACAATAAAAACTTGGGAGTTGCAGCCCAACGTGGGAATCGCCTGTTTGATACTCCAACGAATGGAGGTCTCTCACCTGCAGTATTCTTGAGACAATTATTTGGTTTCTGCTTTCTTATTATGTTATTAGGAGCTGTCTTCAGGAAACATAAAAATTTCACTAGGATGTTTTTGTTGTTAAATCAAGCTAAAAGTTACCTTTTCTGTGAAAAAAGAGGCAAGAATATACAACGGGGAAAAGACAGTCTCTTCAACAAATGTAGCTGGGAAAACGGGAAGCTACATGCAAAAGAATGAACCTGGACCACTTTATTATACACCACCCACAAAAATAAACTCAAAATGGATTAAAGACCTAAATGTGAGACTTGAAATCGTATAAATCCTGGAAGAAAACACAGGCTATAATTGTTTTGACGTTGGCAGTAGAAACATTTTTCTAGATATGTCTCCTCGGGCAAGGGAAACAAAAGCACAACTAAGCTATTGGGATTACACCAAAATAAAAAACCTTTCCACAGTGAAGGAAACCACCAACAAGATGACAAGCCACCTGAAGAACGAGAGAAGATATTTGCAGATGATATATCCAATAAGGCGTTAATATCCAAATAATTCAATTACTACAAATAATCCAATTAAAAATGGGCAGAGGACCTGAATAGGCAGTTTTTCCAAGAAGACATACAAGTGACCAACAGACACATGAAAAGATGCTCAACATCACTAATCAAGGAAATGAGCAGATCAAAACCACAATGAGATATCACCTCACACCTATCAGAATGGCCAAAATAAAAAAGACACATTAAGTGTTGGGGAGGAGGTAGAAAAAAAGGAAGCCTCATGCACTTTGGTGGGATTCTTCAAAAAACTAAAAATAGAATACCATATGATCCAGTAATTGTACTACTGTATATTTACGTAAAGAAAATGTCAACGCTAATTCAAAAAGATAGATCCACCCTTCTATTTATTGCAGTATTTATTTGCAAAAGCCAAGATATGAAAACAACTCACGTGTCCAGCCACAGATGAGTGGATAAATATATCATCTATACCTATATATGATAGAATATGACTCAGCCATAAAAAAGGATGAGATCTTGCCATTTGTGACAACAGGGATGGCCTTAGGGGGCATAATGCTAAGTGAAGCAAATCAGAGAAAGTCAAATACCATATGATTTCACTCCTGTGTGGAATTTAAGAAACAAAACAAAGAAAAGAGACAAACAAAAAAAACCAGACTCTTAAATACAGACAACAAATTGATGGTTGCCAGAGGGGAGGTGGGTAGGGGGATGGATGAAAAAGGTAAAGGGGATTAAGAGTACATTTATCATGATGAGCACTGAGAAATGTATACAAATGTTGAATCATTATGTTATACGCCTGAAACCAGTAGAAGGCCGCATATTAATTATACGTAAATAATAAATTAATTAATTACAATTTACCTTCTCTTTACTTCCAGTTTTTAGTCCCAATTTCTGCCACGTGGAGTAAAGCTAAATGCAAAGAGTGACTCCACTTTCATCCACAGGACACCCCTTCAGAAGTTTTAAAACACTTCTCCAGCATTCCCTTAGGTGCCTCTTCTCTTCTCACACCTAAATATCTGATTTTCTGAACTGTGGCCTATAGGCTTTGGTTACCAGATCCCCTTAGTGGCCAGTGATTACAGTACTGGACAGCGCCAGCCTAGAACATTCTTAGTATCGCAGAAAGTTCTGTTGGACAGCCTGAGCTATAGTAATGGGGAAAGACAGAATATATACGGAGGAGGCTAGATGCAGTGGAGGGATCTTGTGGAAGGTTGTTAGTAATTCTTCCATGTTTTCGCCTAACTAGGCAGCAAGGTCATGGGCTGAGAGTGAGGATGGGGGAAAAGGATATTTCTCTAGCAGATAAAAGATAGTGCACGGACAAGGGAAACATTGTAGGAGTGCTGGACAGCTTTAAATCCACGTTAGGGTAGGCTACGGAGACTAGTCAGCATGCTGTGTGTTTTTCCAGCCGTGTTCACCAGTACAGACGTGGGGTTGGAGTTGGTGGGAGGTTGACACTGGTTTAATGGGTAGTTCTCAATCCCAGCTGCGCATTAGAACCACTTGGGTGAGCTATTAAAACATTCAGAAGCTTTATCCCCATGGCAAAGGTTCTGATTGAACATTCTGAAAATGAGTCCTGGGCATTGATTCATTTAAAATCCCCAACATGATTCTAATGCACAGATGTGTTTTGGAACCACTGAATTAGAGTAAGAAGGGGAAGGAAATGTGCAAAGAAGAGGCGAGGGATAGGGGGATTTGGCTAACGGGCTAACGATGGGCCGTTGGTTCCACAAGACACAATGAAAGAGATTCAGGATTTGTGGAGGATGTTTGGATCGGGGGATATTCAAGGCTGATGAAGGGTGAGGGATGTGCTAGGAATCTAGGGCTTTTTGGGTGACTAATACAAACCAGGAAAAGAACACAATGAAATTTGCCATGCTGGCCTAAATTTGTGCAGGCAGTAGAAATATAATGCAAACTACATAGAGAACTACAAACTTTTCTGTAGCCATATTAAAAAGAAAAAGGAACAAGTGAACTTAATTTTAGTAACATATTTTCTGTTACTTAATATATGTGAAATATTATCATTTCAACATGTAATCAGTATAAAAATATTTAAGTTTTTTTTTTGTGTGGGTACAAGTGAGCTGGGGAGAGGCAGAGAGAGAGAGAGAGAGAGAGAGAGAGAGAGAGAGAGAATCCCAAGCAGGCTCCATTCTGTCAGCACAGAGCCTGACACAGGACTCAATACCATGAACTGCGAGATCATGACCTGAGTGAAATCAAGAGTCGGATGCTTAACTGACTGAGCGCCCCAGGCACACCCCCCCCCCCGTATAAAAATTATTAGTGAGATATTTGACATCCTTTTTTACACTTTGTCTTCGAAGTTTGTTGTGGATATTATGCTCACAGCACATCTCAATTCAGAGCACACACATTTCAAGTGCTCACTGGCCACATGTAGCTGGTGGGCATCATAGTGACAGTATGGGTCCAAGTGGTCATGATGAGGATGTAAATGTTGCACGATTTCTATAGGACATTTTTTCCAGAATACAAATGTACTGTAATACTGTAATATATTCAATCTTTTATGTGTATATATGTGTGTATATACATATATATATATACACACATATATACACGACTTATCCTTTGTTAACTTGACATATAGAACATAACCAATTAAAAATTATTTTGATACCATTGCGTTGCTATCCACTCTACCGAAATCATTTTAAAGTCATACTTAACGTGCAATATTCTTTGCAGTCACTCTGAATTTGCTATGCTTGCCTTGGACATCTTTATGTAAGTTCGTGAGGACAAAGCTACTAAGTACCCATCAGTTATAATATTTTTATTAGGACTGTCCAGCCAGGTATGGCTATATCCAATTAGGTTCTTATCTAATCCAATATAGCTTGTCCATAAAAGTGTCACGAGAGTCTTAGTCATACGCTCTGTTAAAGTCCAAAAGTGCCACGCCAGCCACACTTATCTAATAAAGGTTAGTCTGGCAGGCATTTCCCAGTAAGTCTGTGCCAGCTGAAGCTTCCAGAGATCCCTGCTTCCTCTTCTGTGTGTCCTTACGCCAGCCTTTTAATCTTTTGGTCTGCATGCTTACTCTCATTTATGTGGAGGGAGTCTTTTCTTATTTTCTGATAGTTGAAGTTACTGACTTCAGAGGAGAAAGGAAAACAGGAAAATGAACAACCACCCGCCGTTTGATGGTAGCAAAGCTGGGTTTGATTTATTGGACCTGAGTTTAGTATTCTAAAATATTACAAGCAAGAAGGAGTTTGCATTTCATGAAAGACCACATGACAAGAGACTGGCCAATGTGCTTTCAAAATGGCCAAAGGGGGGGGGGGATGGAGGATGATGTCTAGATAAAAGTGCACCAAGGAAGAGGAGAAAGGAGCGTGAGAAGTAGCAGAAAAACAGCACCCTCAGACATCCTCACGTAAAAATAACAGGACGTAGATTAACGAGTCAAACTTCAGGGGTGCCTCTGATGTCTACATGCCACAGTTGATGGTGTAAGACATAAAAGCAATTTGATATTTTATTTACTTATGTTTCATGGATAATATTTTTATTACATTAGCTGAATCAAATACATTGGCACATTGTCAGCTGGTCTGTCACTGGGACATCGGCTGCCCGGATTGCTTTAACCACCTCTTGGTGTCTCAGCGAAGAATGCCTGTCTCCACCACAGGTACTTGCTGCGGCTGAGATCGCCTTGGGCACACTGACACTCTTGGTTGCTCAGTGAGGCTGTCCTTCTGTGTTTGACTTGGATTTCCACCTCTGGTACGTGCTGATCTGTAGTCTGTCTCAGGTGTCAGTGGTCCCTGGTGCCCTCCATTGTGCTGCTGGCCACTCCTCAGAACAGACCGTCGGGCACCTCTGGCGACCACTCCGCTCCCGCAGTCTGACGTTTTTACACAGGAAAGTTCATGTGGCTTTAAGATGCACCGAGTCCTGCTGGAATAGGACTGACGACTAGCATTAGGAGCAAAAGCATAGCTCTTTTACAAAAGAAACTGACTTGAGAGTATGCTATTGCTTGCTCAGCTAGAACAAGATTTAAAGGCTCTCTCACCAAGCAGACAGGTTGAGTAGGCACAGACCCAGGAGAACTCTTTGTCATTGTCCAGGCCATTAGGGCAGGATTTTAAACCAGAATCCTCATATCACTGTTCCACTCTGGAACACCAATCAGGTTATTTGTCTTCATCAGCCGTTCCATACTCTCCTTCTTTATTACCTCTCTTGGGCTAGTTTTATTTCTGTTCCATTCTAGACTTTGAGGACACGAATTGTAAATAGAGCACAGATACTGCGAATCACACACATCTTCAACCCGGGTCTGTCAGTTCCCACGTAGTGGTACCAGGCAATTAGCGAGGCTTGGTCTCACATCTTCCTCTGTGAAATGAAGTAATGCAGCCTACCTCCTGGGGTTGTTATGAGGCTTAGTGATGACAGATGCCGAGCGCTGGGCACACGATGGGCATTCAATAAATGGTGCTTTGGTATTGAAACTGTGGATGTGGCACAGACAAGGACTTATCTGGTTCAGCTGGTTATCATACACGCACACACACACACACACACACACACACGAAAGAAGAGTTCATGATGTGATAGTTGGCTAAAAACAGGCTGAGTGTTAGTGAGCTGTGGTTGGGGCCTTGGAAATGTGCAAGGTAGAAATGAGGGTAAGAGACTGGGACATCTTTAGCAAATACCTGAAATGAATCTTGTTAACATGCTGGGAGGATTCTGATGGCAGCCTATAGTCTGAGATGTTTTCAACCTCTCTCTCTCTTCTCGCTCTCTTTTTCTTTGTCACTTTTTAACAGCTTCATTGAGGCATAATTTAAACACAATACAATTTACAACTTAAAGTGTACACTTTAGGGGCACCTGAGTGGCTTAGTCTGTTGAGTGTCCAACTCTTGCTTTCAGCTCAAGTCATGATCCCAGGGTTGTGGGATCAAGTCCCGCATGAGGCTCTGTGTTGCCTGCTTAAGATTCTCTCTCCCTCTCTCCCTCTACTCCTCTCTCCTGCTTGTATACACACACTCTCTCTGTCTCTAAAAATGATTAAAAAATTAAAATTCACTTTAATGGTTATTAGTATATCACAGATATGTGCAATCATTGCTCCAATTTTAGTACATTTTTGTCATCTCTAAAAAAAAAAAAAAAACAACCCTCACTTCTCTCTGTCTCCCTGTCTCTCTGCCCCTCCCTCACTCACAGTCTCTCTCTCTCAAAAATAAATAAATAACCTTAAAAAGCCCTCATATCCTTGGGGTGCCTGCATGGCTCCATCGGTTGGCTGTCCGACTTCAGCTCAGGTTATGATCTTGTAGTTCGTGAGTTTGAGCCCCGCGTCGGGCTCTGTGCTGACAGCTCAGAGCCTGGAGCCTGCTTCAGATTCTGTGTCTCCTTCTCTCTCTGCCCCTCCCCTGCTCACACTCTGTCCCTGTCTCTCTCAAAAATAAATAAATGTTAAAAAAAAAATTTTAAAAAGCCCTCATATTCTTTACCTATCACCTTCCACCCCTACCAGCCACAAGCAGCTGCTAACCTACACTCTATCTTTGTAGATTTCCCTGTTCTGGACATCTCATGTGAATGGCATCATGTAATATGTGGTCTTTTGTAACTGGCTTCTTTCACTTAGCATAATGTTTTCAAGGTTCATCCATGCGGTAGAATGTTCCAGTACTTCATTCCTTTTTATGGCCAAATAATTCTATTGTATAGATTCCTACATCTTGTTTATCCATTTGTCAGTTGGTGGACATTTGGGTTGTCTTCTCCCCTTTTGTCATTATGAATAATGCTGCAATATCATTTGTGTACCAGTTTTTGTGTGGATGTATGTTTTTATTTCTGTTGCATCTATATCTCAGGGTGGAATTGCTGGATTGCAGCCTTCTTTTGTGCTCCTATCCTTGGGACGGGAAAGAGTTAGTCATTCTACTGTTATCTCCCTAAAATACTTCCCTGTGAGCAACTTTTGCTTATCAAGTAATGTTCCCGCTCCTCAGCAGCTTTGGTGGGCACTTTGGGTTCCAGGCTCTTCAGGATCTAGACAGAACCTGACAGTAGGGTAACTACTTTTTTCTGCAGCAAACATAATTGTAGACTCCATTATACAGGAAAGCAAAAATAGCCCTTAACCTGCATCTTTCTTGGTTATTTAAGAAATAAGAAATAAACTGCCATCATTTCTCAGCTCCTATTATAAATACCTCTATAACCTCTCATACAAGCTTCTTTTTTTATTTTTTTAAAAGTTTATTTATTTAAAAACTGAGAACAAACTGAGGGTTGATGGGGGTGGGAGGGAGAGGAGGGTGGGTGATGGGTATTGAGGAGGGCACCTTTTGGGATGAGCACTGGGTGTTGTATGGAAACCAATTTGACAATAAATTTCATATATTGAAAAAAATAATAAAAAATAAAAAATAGCATCTCAAAAAAAGTTTATTTTTTTTTATTTTGAGAGGGAGAGAGAGAGAGAGAGAGACAGACAGACAGAGGGTTGGGCAGGAAGGAAAGGAGAGAGAGAATCCCAGGTAGGTTCCGCATTGTCAGCATAGAGCCCAGTGTGGGGCTTGAATTCACAAATTGTGAGATCATGACCTGAGCTGAAACAGAGTCAGATACTTAACCAACTGAGCCACGCAGGCGCCCCTCTCATAGAAGCTTCTTTCACTGCTTATTCATGCACTCATATTTGTATTCATTATTGTGCTCATTCATTCACTCACTACAAATTTATTAAACACCTACCTTCTGTCAGTCACTGTACTAGACTTGATGGATATAAAGATATTTAAGACATGCACTTCTTATTGGAGAGAAATACACATAAATAGGTTGTTATAATACAATATGGTACTGGTGAAATGTCCGTAATCCATCTTGGGGTTACTGCAGAAGGCTTACTGAAATACAGAGATGTAGAACATGGATATAGAGATAGTTTAGGGAACTTTCCAGGAAGAGAAATTGGTGTAAACAGATGCAGAAGAAAGAAATATGGTACGAATAATTCGGTATTGCTGGATTATAGCGTGCTTCTGGGACAAAGAATCTTCAGAGGGAAAATATAATTGCTTAATGTGTGGCCTGCCGGTAGGAATTAATCATTAAGAGAACAAAGATTATGCAGTGATTTACAAGTCCCCACTAAATAGCTGTGTGATATCAGACAAGCCATTAACCTCTCTGTGCCTCATTTGTTATCAAATGTTGAGTGGGAAATACACTTTATGGATATCTCCTTTCTAAAGTGACCCATGAATTGCTAAAACAAAATTAAAGTCCTAATGAACTTTCTAATATTGTCCCAAATATAGCCAAGGCTTGGACAGATACAACTATATAGAATGGAGGAGATATGTCATAGATTGGATTCCAGATTAAACAGATTGAAGTAAAGGACTCTGAAATAAGGAAGCAGATGAATTTGGAACCTGGCTTGGTGCCCCACTGATGCCAACTGCCTACAGAAGAAAATTTCCAAACCCCAATTTCAAGTCTGCTCTTATCCTTCTCCAGCTCCACCCTTCATGAGTCATGAAAAGGACACACCTTTTATCTGACTTCAAATCCTCCCCTAATAGTTGTTTTGGAACACTTGAGGCATCTCGGCAGATTGTGGATTGTAGATCATTGTAAGCTATGTAGCTATCCCATAGTACTCAGTACTCATTTCTTCATAGATAAAGTGGTGGCTACCTTCTCCTGTAAAATTTGGATATTTCTATGTCTTTAAGATCATACAGGAGGAGCACACCTGGGTAGCTCAGTTGGTTAAGTGTCCAACTTCAGCTCAGGTCATGATCTCACAGTTCTCGAGTTCCAGTCCTGTGTCGGGCTCTCTGCTATCAGCACAGAGCCAGCTTCAGATCCTCTGTCCCCCTCGCTCTCTGCCCCTCCCCTGCTGGTTCTCTCCCCCCACCCTTTCTCATTTATTTCTCTAAATAAATAAATGGCAAACTTAAAAAAAAAAAGATATAGGAAACTCTGTAAGGACTGCATCACATTTTATTCTTAGATGTATGCTAGCAGTGGTCATTTAGTTCCTCTCTCCCTTTTCGAAACCTATACAGCTTTATTTTTTTATCTTCATTTACTGTCTCTAGCTCAGCACCTCCATACACAAGCAAAGAGAATAGAAAGAGCCACAGCAGCTCTTTAAGTTTGACATGTGCCTACCTCCAGAGCCTCTGCTTTTATCCATCACCCCATATTGATAAAGCTATAAGGAAGACCAGGAGTAGCTTTGATGCCCAAACAGAACTGTCCCCAAATAATGGGCTCAGTCGTAAGCGTACATAAGCACAAGAGGGAAAGATTTCTGATTCTTCCATCCACTTGATCTATCTGAGAGGTTGTCTTCCTTCTTTAATAGTTATCCCCATGAAAGAGGAACAAATACTGAATGGCATGGAACATGATGGAACCTGCAAGACACTAAATGTAAAGGGCATAGAAAGAACAAATTAAAGGTACACTATGACGTTGGAGGAAAGGTTTAATTAAGTAACTAATACCTATGTTCTCAAGTTGCTCTAGGATCACTTAGTAGTACACTCTCCTTTAGTACTTCTTCAGAAGAGCCATTGCTGACGTGGGTGCATTGTGATTAATAAAGGGAGACCTTCCCCTGGTGAAAGTGAAATTTCCATCATTGCTGGTAAAGCTGCTATTCATTTTCGAGTCACAATTACCACCGTTTGTGACCTCAAAATTTTAAAGTTGCATAATCTGAAATTTCCATGGTGGCTGTTGTTCATGGAATGTGATTTCCAGAACTGAACGCCTAGGATAAGGCTGTTTGGAATTTAAGGTTTTAGTACAAGCACCACTTACGCATTTTATTTTCATCTGCTTCATCAGTCTTTAGTTGTCCAGTGGTGGGTTACCAAGTTACTTCAGTTTTATTATTTTACAGAAAATGTTTTACATATGGAAAACATGATTTATATGTATATTACCAAGACAATGAAAGTAGACCATCAATCCATAGGAAGTTCTATTTTCTTTGGGAAATTAAATATCAGAAGGAAACCCACTGGGAGGCTTCCCTCCGTTCCCTCTGCCCTGCTGTTGTGTGAGCTGTTAATGGCTACAGCTGCCCAACTTGCCCATTTGCCTCAGGGTGGGACAATTTTTGTGTGTTACTCTTGTTTCCAAACTCCCGGTAGGATCAAGCTGAGCCTAGACTTCAGCTGTAACTACATCTTTGCTTTGCTTCATTCCCACCTTATCCTGCTTCCTTCACATCTTTACAAGTTTCTTCTGAAACACTCCCTCCATAAATCACTTGTGTAAAGATCTTTATCTCAGACCCACCTCAAGAAACCCCATCTGAGACTCTATGTGAAAACACTCATTAGTTTCAAATGAGGGTAAATATAAAAAAAAATTAAAATAAAACAAAGCAATAGAAACCATTTTTGGAAAAAGGAACTTTACAAAGTATTAAAGGATATCCATCTAAATTTATAAAAATATGCATAGATGTTTGGAAAGTTTGACATATAGTGACAGAGTAATGTGAATATTATATCCAATGATTGACATTCAAGTAATTGAAGCACAGAAAGCCAAAAGTTGTCCATAGATGACTCCCATCAAGAACAAGTGTGTACATCTATGAACTTACATTTAATGATCATGACCCTGTCAGCTACATCCTGTTTGACATTTACAGAAAGAAGTGTAATAATGGATTGATGAATTCATTAGCATTATGAATCATGTAAAAACAGAATCTTTAATGCACTTTATTAAGTGTTGACTGTTGGTTTGGAGAGGACAAAGATTACAGAAGTTTTAAATTGTGTTCTCAAAGGGCAATGAAATTGGAACAATCATATTTTACCCTAAATGATCAAGGGATAAAACTCACATCTGTCTGTAATATTGTCATCTCTCTGGACTCCCATCTGTCCAGAGGAGTTTATGTAAGTCCAGAAAAGCACAAAACTCGGGAATGAGCAGAAGGGGAAATGCCAGTTGCTGAGTCAGACACTGGATGAGAAGTTCTGTCCTGATTTTTCTAAAGAAAAAGACAACAGATTTGAGCTTGAGGCTCATTCATTTATTTATTCAACCCATATTTAAGGAGCACCTCTTCTGTTCTGGGGTCCCATGCTTGTTGCTGTGGTTATAGACATGAAAAGGCAGAAATGAGCTCCCAAGCCAAATTTGCTGCTGTAATCATGCCTGGTCTGACTTCCATCCTTTTTGCAAATGATTTCTGGAATTTATAGGCTCTGTCTACATTTTTGTGGTTTCCTAGGGCTTTCAAATATTTAACAATGTCTAAGCCTTTCCCGATTGCCTTAAACTCCTCTGTTAATTTATATTCCAGAATTGTCACAGGGAAAATTGGATCTATTGCCTTTACCCCTCCCCTAAATAATCCTGCAGTTATGACGATTTAATGTATGAGTATTTGTCTTTAAATATTATGTGTCTTAATTGTTTTTTCCTGAAAAAATGAAAATGCTACTTATATCGTTGGGAGTTTGATGCTAAAGGTTAGCATCCATGCTGTAAAGTTCTTCAAGACTTTGGACACAAGAACTCCCATGTTTAAGAGATTAGTCAGTCCATCCTGTATCATGTATTAGATTTTGATGTCTTGATTTATTTATTCTATTCAGTCCTTAACCCATCTATAGTTCAGTAATCATAGCAACTAGTATTTGTGAATATTTTTCATGACATCTGATTTGTCACAACTTTGAGGATTTTATCTTAGTAAGTTCAATGTTTTAATAGTGTGTGAGTTTTGCTGAGTACAGCATTTGGAATTCTGAATAAGTAGCTGAAAGTTAACCTCCTATAGAACAGGGGTTTGGTCCAGTGTGCTAATATAGCTTGTTACATTTTGGTGAATATTTTGAACACATTTTGAGATAAATCGATGGGAATAAATTTCTCAAGTAGTTTAAAGAAAATTATTTATGATGGTTCTTTCATCTGTTAATGGACGAGTGTTATTTTTCTCTTAATGATATAAGGATTTTTATCTTAATTTTTAAATAGAAGTATGTAAATGAAATTTGGACTTGGGGAACCACTTTGAATTTCCATTAAGTGTCTTTCTTTTTATAAAACCACACTGAGAATAAATCTTACACTGCTGTGCCTTATATTTATATTAGTGTATAAACAAATTCTTTATATAAATTATCTTCATCATTAGACTCTTACCGGTGTGCTTGTGCCTGTGTCAACTTAATGCTCATGAGTATGCCTCCTACTCAGATCTATGGGCTGTTGGATTTTTAAAAATCCATTTGGATCAAGTAGACTCTCTACAGAAGAGTAGATACCTAATTGAAAAGAAAAGCAATATTTTATCTGATGTGACCAAGAATTCTTTTTTTTTTCAATATTCAATCTCAGAAAATTAACTAATGAGGAATAATTATATTACTTATCAACCTTCTATTCATTTTACCACATTGTTAAAGCTTATATTCTGCAAATAATTCGCAAAATGAAACAATGGGCATAAATTACATACCTTAAGAAACATTCAGAATTCAAATAGTTATAACCTGATTCATAGTTCATTTGTTAATTTCTTTTTTTTAATGTTCGTTTATTTGAGAGAGAGAGAGAGAGAGAGAGAGAGCGCGAGCACAAGCAGAGGAGGGGCAGGGAGAGAGGGGGACAGAGGATCTGAAGTGGGCTCCATGCTGACAGCAGAGACCCCGAAGCTGAGCTCAAATCTGCAAACCATGAGATCACGACCTGAGCCGAAGTCAGATGCTTAACTAACTGAGCCACCCAGGTGCCCCTCATTTGTTAATTTCTAAGAAAATTAATTTCAAAGTAAATAATTTCTAAGAAAAGCCTTAATAAACAAAATAATTTAATCTTGAAGTAGCAAAAGTATGTTACATTTTATAGATTCCATTTACTGCTTCCTCGGTCCATACATTTCTACTATTGTTTACTGATTCATTGGTATCCTCTAAATAGCTTGAATTTTTAATATGATTCATATTACTCGGGTTGGTCCTCAGGTGTGCATATCAGAAGACAAACACAGAAATAGCCAAAAATTAGCAAGCTTTTTATCACTCCCAATGAAGAATATATCTTCTTATCAGGTACAAAGAATTTTGGACCCCCAAATCCATTTGGAAGCAAGCTGTCAACATCATACCCCATGACCCCAGAATACCTCCATAGCCAACAAACAAAGACACTTTACCAGAGAACCATCAAAATCAGGAAATTAACATTGCTATATTACTATCATCCATTCCTCCATCCCATTCAAGTTTCCCCAGTTATTTCAATAACGCCCATCTTAGTAGAAAGATCCAGTTTAGAATAATGCACGTATTTAACTGCGCTGTCTCTTTAGACTCTGTAGGTTTAAGAAAGTCTTCAGTCTCCTTAAATCTCATAAATTGGACACCTTTAAAGCTTAAGGACCAGTTATTTTGTGGAATGTCCTTCAATTTGGATATGTCTGGTTTTGCCTTGTGATTAAATTAATACATCTTTGGCAAGAATATTATAAAAGTGATGCTGCTTTCTTTTCATCGCATCTTGGCAGAGGTGCAGGATTTCGAGCTGTCCAATTACTGTTGATGTGCACTTTGATAACTAGGTTAAAGTGGTTTCTGCAGGTTTATTCACAGTACAGTTACTCACTCTTTGTAGCTAGTAAGTATTTCATGGGGAGGTACTTTAAAACAGTGTAAGCATTTCATTCCTCTTCAGATTTTGAGTTATTCACTTATTTGTTTATGTTTTTATAGACTCATGGTCTGCTGTTTTATTTAATGGACTAAAATCTACTACTATATTTCTTTTGATGCTAAAATTGTTGTGGGAGCCACTTTGATTGTTTCTATATTCTTTTGATGTGTCTCCATTATTCTTTGAGCATTTCTTTACTTTCCAGCATAATAAAACATTCTAGTCTCATCTTATACTTTTCCTGTCCCATCCTAGTATTCGTCATTTTTCTAAGGAATCTTGTTCCTTCTAGTGAGAATATTTAGAAGCCAAGGTTTGGATGGTAAATGTGCTCATTGCTATTGGGGCATCACTTCTTCCAGACTATCTCAGAGGGTAAAACTAAAGAGCATATGAAAGTAAACATATGTGCACAGATATATTTGTTTCTTTTTAATTTTTTTTAATTTTTAGTTTTATTAAAAAAATTTGTGTGTGTGTTTATTTTTGAGAGAGAGAGAGAGAGACAGTGTGAGTGGGGAGGGGCAGAGAGAGAGGGAGACACAGAATCCAAAGCAGGCTCCAGGTTCTGGACTGTCAGCACAGAGCCCGATGTGGGGCTCAAACTCAAGAACTATGAGATCATGACCTGAGCCGAAGTCAGACACTTAACGGACTCAGCCACCCAGGCACCCCCATTTTTTTTTAAGAGAGAAAGAGAGTGTGTGTGTGCATGCACAAGCAGGAGAGGGGTGAGGGGCAGAGAGAGAGGGAGACAGAGGATCCAAAGCAGGCTCTGTGCTGACAGCAGAGAGCCCAACGCCGAGCCCTGCGTGGGGCTTGAACTCATGAGCCGTGAGATCATGACCAGAGCCATTAGAGGCTTAACTGACTGAGCCACTCAGATGCCCCAATTTCTTACTTTATCTAGCAGATAGATTGAAATCCGTAAGTTCATACCAATACCTTCAATTTCAACTTATCACCTTTGAGTTCTTTCTATTTTTTTTTCCATTTCAATATTTGTATGTTTCTTCTCTGACAGTGAGAAACCCAGCTCCGGTTATACGGAATATATTTGCTTATTTGCTTATTTGGTCACACCCCTGTATGTAACCACACTTCCATTGCCCCAGCCCTGCACCAGGCTGTCCTTGCTCTTCTAGGCTTTGACACCCCACCCTGGATAACCTTCCTGGACAGATGTCCTCACTGCCTTCTGCTCGTGGTACCCTGAGCTGAGCCATTCAGCTCCCCATGCCCCCACCCCTGCTGGCCTGTTTGCCTATTTTGCTGTGCCCTAATTTATTGGGTTCATGATTAAATCCTCCAGGAAAGAAACAAATGGAAAGGGAACCACCAGTCATTAGCTTTATTAAGTGCCAAATTTCTAAAATAAATAATTTAATGTATTATTATTATTATTATTATTATTATTATTATTTAGTATATTGTGAAGAGAAGGATGGCGTATTTCTGGAAAGGGAGGGGTTTTTTGTTTGTTTTTGGAGGTTTTTTTTTTTGTTTCTTTGTTTGCTATTAGTTTATAAAAACAGTGTGGGATGAAGGATATGCTTTGCTGGCAAATGACTTGCAGCACCATGGAAGAAAGAGCCTTGATCAATGGTTTCAAGGGGGTAGAGGTGAGTCACCAATACAGTTTCAAACAGATGGAGTTTTAGGGCCCATTTTCCCTCCTTCAGTCTTTTTTATGATGGTTCCTTTTTTATTTTTATTTTTATTTATTTTTTTGCTGCTTAGAAATGGTCCTAGAGTTTGTGGTTGTGAGGGACTGATCTTTCGATATCATCAGAGTTAACACTCTTAATATTTTCCTGGTATAAGCCATTTTAACTCGTTTGTTACTTCGCTAAGTCACAGAGTACCAAACACATTTCATATGAGAGATGGGCATTGGCTTCCTCAAAATATAATTGCAAAATATAATAAAACAGTGAGTAAGACGGGAGCATAGCAAAGTTACCTTCACACAGAAGCTGGTGGTGGTGGAATTTCTCAGAAGGAACCACAGGGGGCGTTTGCCTAGGACTCCAGCATTAACACCCCACCAGGTCATGTCACTGATCAATAGTTACTTCTTTTCTGAGCATCAACATGCCTTTAAGATTTGCTCTAGTCTATTGGCTACATGCAGAATGCCATGAATGAAATAAGCCTGAACAGAACTCACACAATTGTTACAGTCTATCATGGCAAATTCTGCTTTAGAGAGATTTTTGACTTGATGGACCATTGATTTAATAAATCAAAAGGAGTTTCTTAAAGCCCTTGTGTTTTATCAGCTTGCTGCAGTTGCCTTGCAGGCTCAATGAAGCCATCTTTCCGGACACCTGGGAGGTGACCGATGTCTCTTCTTGATGAACTGCTATGGCTTCTTCTTTCGGTTTTTCATTCCGTGAAGGAGAGACCACTTTTTGACTTTTTATTGAAGGCCACTGCTAAAAAGTGCTTCTATTTCACTCTGTGGAATACTTGAGGTGATTTTTTTAAATGTTTATTTATTTTTGAGAGAGACAGACAATGCAAGTGGGTTAGGAACAGAGAGAGAGGGAGACACAGAATCCAAAGCAGGCTCCAGGCTCTGAGCCGTCAGCGCAGAGCCCCATGCGGGGCTTGAACTCACAGAGCTGTGAGATCATGACCTGAGCCGAAGTTGGAAGGTCAACCGACTGAGCCACTCAGGCACCCCAGAATACTTGAGGTGATTTTTAAGGCATTCTTCAAGGAAATGTTAATACTTAAGGGAGGAATGGCTTAATATTCTAGTTGGAGCTGGGAGACCTAGGTTTGTTTTTGTTTTGTTTTGCTTTTGTTTTTGCTTTTGTTTTTAGTTTCAGGTGTAGGATTTCATGATTCATCACTTACACACAATACCCAGTGCTCATCAACGAGCGTTCCTTAATACTCATCCCCCACTTAACCCATCCCCCCACCAACCTCCCCTCCAGCAAGCCCCAATTTGTTCTCTGTAGTTAAGACTCTGTTCTCTGGTTTGCCTCCCTGTCTTTCTTTCCCCCATGTTCATCTCTTAAGTTTCTTAAATTACACATATGAGTGAAATCAAATGGTATTTTTCATTGCCTGACTGACGTATTTCACTTAGCAGAATACTTTTTAGCTCCATCCATGTCATTGCAAATGGCAAGACTTCGTTCTTTTTTTAATGGCTGAGCAATATTCCATTGTGTATACATATCACCTCTTCATTATCCATTCATCAGTTGAGGGACATCTGGACTCTTTCCGTAATTTGGCTGTTGTTGATAATGCTGCTTATAAACATCGGGGTGCAGATATCCCCTCAAATCAGTATTTTTGTATCCTTTGAATAAGTACCCGGAAGTGCAACTTTTGGATCCTAGGGTAGTTCTATCTTTTTTTAAATGTTTATTTATTTTTGAGAGAGAGAGAGAGAGAGAGAGAAAGAGTGAGTGAGGGAGGGGCAAAGAGAGAGGGAGACGCAGAGTGCGAAACCGGCTCTAGGCTCTGAGCTGTCGGCACAGAGCCCAACACGAGGCTCGAACCCGTGAACCATGAGATCATGACCTGAGCCAAAGTTGGATGCTTAACCAACTGAGCCACTCAAGCACCCCAGGGTAGTTCTATTTTCAACTTTTTGCGTAACCCCCATACTGTTTTCCAAAGTGGCTGCACCAGTTTGCATTCCCGCCAGCCATGTAAGAAGGTTTTCTTTTCTCTGCCTCCTTGCCAACATCTGTTGTTTCCTGTTGTTAGTTTTAGCCATTTTGACAGGTGTGAGGTGATATCTCATTGTGGTTTTGATTTGTATTTCCCTGATAATGAGTGGTGTTGAGTATCTTTTCATGTGTCTGTTAGCCATCTGGATATCTTCTTGTGTCAAACGGGGAGACCTAGATTTGAATATGGACACAGTTACCTACTAGCAGTGTGGCCTCAGTTTCCTCATTTGTAAAATAGGGCCTTATCATTATCTCACAAAGTTTTTTGTTGAGCCTCAGTTAAAATAAATAAAGTCAAATCATTTCAATACTTGAAAGTGCTGTGCAAATGTAGGGCACTATTAGTATTTTGTAAAAAAAAAATCATTTATTTAAACGTAAAACAATTCACTAAGAAAGAATCCAAACGAAAGTGAACTAATAACGTAAATAAAATTACCTTAAGAACTGTTGACAGGAGCGCCTGGGTGGCTCAGTCGGTTAAGCATCCGACTTTGGCTCAGGTCACGATCTCACGGTCTGTGAGTTTGAGCCCCGCATTGGGCTCTGTGCTGACCGCTCAGGGCCTGGAGCCCGTTTCAGATTCTGTGTCTTCCTCTCTCGGCCCCTCCCCTGTTCATGCTCTGTCTCTGTCTCAAAAATAAAATAAACGTTAAAAAAAAATTAAAAAAAAAAACTGTTGCCAGAACTTCGGTTTTGTAAAATGCAAATTTGCAAATGTAAATTTGTTTTTGGACTTAATGAATGCAAATATATTTGCTCTTTTAATGTTTAGGTAGTTACTATAAATTCCAAAAAGTTTCAAAAGTGTTAATTCAAAAAGTCTTTACCTTGTAAAAGCAGGTTTAATTTCAAGGATGGTATGCCTTTCGTACCCCAAATCATCTCTAAGTGGTAAGTCTTAAGCATGTTAATGTAAGGGGTAGTGTTAAGATTTATTCAAAATGAATTGAACAGCTGATTCTAAGTCAGTTATGGTAGATTACACAACGAATACAATAAACAAGAGTTAAGGCTGTAATGAAGATTTAAATTCCATGCTTCTTTATTGATAACAGTTTCTAGAGATGAAGAGTCATCCTTCTCTTCCTGGTATAATGAAGGAGACACCCCCACATTTATAAATGTAAATGTCTCTTACAAAAGGCTAACTTCTACTTGGTTTTCAGAACTTCTTTTCAGTTTCTTAAAAGTAGCTAGCCTTGGGGCACCCGGGGGTGGCTCAGTCCATTAAAAATCTGACTTTTTTTTTTTTAATATGAAATTTATTGTCAAATTGGTTTCCATACAACATCCAGTGCTCATCCCAACGGGTGCCCTCCTCAATGCCCATCACCCACCCTCCCCTCCCTTCCACCCCCCATCAACCCTCAGTTTATTCTTAGTTTTTAAAAGTCTCTTATGGTTTGGCTCTCTCCCTCTCTAACTTTTTATTTTTCCTTCCCCTCCCCCATGGTCTTCTGTTAAGTTTGTCAGGATCCACATAAGAGTGAAAACATATGGTATCTGTCTTTCTCTGTATGACTTATTTCACTTAGCATAACACTCTCCAGTTCCATCCACGTTGCTACAAAGGGCCATATTTCATTCTTTCTCATTGCCACGTAGTATTCCATTGTGTATATAAACCACAATTTCTTTATCCATTCATCAGTTGATGGACATTTGGGCTCTTTCCATAATTTGGCTGTTGTTGAAAGTGCTGCTATAAACATTGGGGTACAAGTGCCCCTATGCACCAGCACTCCTGTATCCCTTGGGTAAATTCCTAGCAGTGCCATTGCTGGGTCATAGGGTAGATCTATAAGAATCAGACTCTTGATTTGGGCTCAGGTCATGATCTCACCATTCGTGACACTGCGCCTGTGTTAGGCCTTGTGCTGACAGCGCAGAGCCTGCTTGGGATTCTCTCTTTTCCTCTCTCTCTGCCCCTCCCCTGCTCATGCTCTAAACAAACAAACAAACAAACAAACTGGAATAAAAATAGCCACCCTAAAATAATCTTTATGCCAAAGAGACATATTTTGGGGTGGTAAATTCTGCTCCCCTACACTGGTCACTTGCACGGAATTGTCCTTCATAGTTGTGTTGAAATCTGGTGGGCCAAGGGATATGGCCAAGACTCTCCAAGTGCCTGCTGGAAGGAAGAGGAAACAGAGAGTGTAACAAAAGTCATTATCGAATTATTTATAATAGAGGTGAGGTAATGTCGTAGTTGTAGGGTCATGAGGCCAAATGAAGTGGAAAATGAGCATTAAAGGCATTTCTCTAGAATTCATCAGAGCAGAGAACACTGTGATTCTCGTGATTGATGTTGAGTATCTCAATTGATGTATTTCTGTAATGGCTGAAGTTTAACAAGCTATTTTAGTTTGAAAGAAGCAGGTTTTTAAAAACACAGTGTCGGACGTTCTGATCCTAAATTCATTAAGTCATGTCTGATCTGTAATTTGGTGTTCCAGATGGACCTACCCTCAGGAATGGAGTTTGCAAATGGCCAGTTTTCAGATAAAGCTACCAATAGGTGCAGTAACGTTATCAGAGCTCTGGTTTGAGGCAGTCTCTTGGAGGCTTATTATCATGTTTCAAATTCTTACCATCCCAGAGAAAAACCAAATCATTGTAAATGGAAGGGTCATTAGAGTAATAAGTATTTCACTGAATCTGACATCTTTGATGACCATCAACACCCATCTAATCTGCCCCTTATTTTATAGAGGCTCATGGGACTGTGATAATTTACCTAATATCACAGAGTTTGTGAGTGGACAGGCCAGGACTGGAACCCCCGCCCCCTCCTGGAATTCAGTTCAATGTTTTGCAACAACATGGTAGATAATATGCACTTGTCAATTTTCATAATCAGTATTTCACTTTTGTACTATTGCAGGGTCATTGTTTAAGTACTCAGCGATACACTTCCTGACCTTTAGAATTGTAAATCACTGGGCTTAGTGAAATTCCCCAGACACCTTTGGAAACTTGTAGAAAGGCATACGAATGTAGGCACTTAGAATATTTTGAATACCAGAAGTTAAAACTGCACAAATGACAATAGTTTTATTTATTTTTTATTTATTTATTTTTTTAATTTTTTTTTTTTTTAACGTTTATTTATTTTTGAGACAGAGAGAGACAGAGCATGAACAGGGGAGGGGCAGAGAGAGAGGGAGACACAGAATCTGAAACAGGCTCCAGGCTCTGAGCTGTCAGCACAGAGCCTGACGCGGGGCTCGAACTCACGGACCGCGAGATCGTGACCTGGGCCGAAGTCGGCCGCTTAACCGACTGAGCCACCCAGGCACCCCATGACAAGAGTTTTAAAGAACACCCTAACAACTGGCTGAGTGAATCACCTAAAGTTGAAATGTTCATTTAACTTGTCTGCAGAATTTTTCTTCCTCCAAATAAGGGACTCCTTAGGGAGAAGAGGGTAACAGGTAAGAGCATTCACCTCTTGCCACCTCTGGAGACAGAATGTGCTGCATATTTATTAATACACATTATATATAACACAAAACCAATTTTTTTTTTATCCAAGGAGGCCTGTGGGGTCCAGAGTGCTATGGTCATCTAGGTCTGGGCAGACCTAGGACATTGCTGTCAAGAAATTTCTGCAACAAAATAACGTACCAGCCTCTGAAGTTGAATTTCAGGAAGGTGCTTCATGACTTTGACTTATACTTTTGTTGCTGGGGAAATGGCATATTCACTGTTTCCTTTTGTTTGGCACCAGCCTGCCCAACATTGGGGGGTGGGGACCCCCAATGTCTGTGCCAACCAAGAGCTTTTCCTGCTCTGTTTGGGAAGGAGATAGAACCTCATTTTTCTTTATGTATCTCCGATGAATCACTCAGAGTCCTTGGATTCATACTTCTTGGGTATCTCAAGAGTGAAGAACTAATCCAAACTCAGGGGGGATGATACAGACTCTTATCAGATGCGCCAGATCCCCCAGGCCCAAGGATGGGTGTCTGTGGCAGTGGGTGATGCCCACGGTGAAGGAGACCCGTTGCCTGTATTCAGAGCAGCTGCCAACATCCCCGAGCTTATTCTGGCCCCTACTTGACTAGAAAACACCAACAGGTAACAGCGCCCCTTGGACTTTTTCTTTCTGCCCTGGATGTCCTTTTCTGGCCATAGGTGCTTGAAAAACGAGTAATGAGAGGACAGAGGACAACAGAAGCCATGAAGATCGACGTGGGCTGTTTCCTAGAAAGGTTAACAGAAGCGACAGGGCAGGAGTTACAATCTGAGTGAAAATACTTAAATAGGGTACTGTTATGTTTTAATTTCAATTATTATTTTTATCATGAATACTCATATCTATATTTATTGAATGAAGACAATGGACACGGTTGAATAAGCAATAGAACTAATGGTGGATAAGAAATTTTAAAAAACCCTATCATGATGGAAAATTTCAAATCTATTCAAAGGGAGAGAGAATAGTATCAATGAACCCCATGTTCCCATCACTCCACTCCAACAATTATACAATTATCAGTTCAGTCTATTTTATTTGACCTATACCCACATTCCATTCCTCTTCAAATGGTTTTGAAGCAAATCTCTATTGGGTTTATCTTTAATAGTTTTGATCTTTTTTAAAAAAAAAAACCTAATTTTAATAAAATTGTTACATCTAAAACTTAACTCCTTAGTATCATATAATGTTCAGTCTGTGTTCAAAGTTTATTCGCCATAGTGTGTTTGAATAAAGATCCATATGAGACATGGGGTGCCTGGGTGGCTCAGTTGGTTAAGCGTCTGTCTCTTGGTTTTGGCTCAGATCATGGTCTCATGGTTTGTGGGATCAGGCCCCACATCAGGCTCTGTGCTGACAGTGCAGAGCCTGCTTGGGATTCTCTCTCTCTGCCCCCCCTGCCCCCACTGTCTCTGTTTCTGTCCCTCTGTCTCAAAATAAATAAACATTAAAAAAAACTATAAAAAATAAATAAAAAAAGATCCATATGACATTCACCCATTGCATTAGGCAGATATGGCCCCTAAGTTTCTTGTAGTTGTGATAGTTCTCAGTGCGTCTCTTTCTTATGGACTTTCTTTTTTTTTTTTTTAACATTTTTTTTTAATGTTTAAAAATGCTTGACTGACTGAGCCACCTAGGTGCCCCTCTTATGGACTTTCTGTTGTTGTTGTTATTGTTAAAAAATAGTCTAGGGACACCTCACTCTGCTAAGTGACTGACTTCGGCTCAGGTCATGATCTCGTGGTCTGTGGGTTCAAGCCCTGCGTCCAGCTTTGTGCTGACAGCTCAGAGCCTGGAGCCTGTTTTGGATTCTGTGTCTCCCTCTCTCTCTCTGCCCCTCCTCTGCTCACACACACACTCTCTCTCTCTCTCTCTCTCTCTCTCTCTCTCTCTCAAAAATAAATGAACATTAAAAACATTTTTTTAAATAAAAGAAAGAGTCCAGTTTTAAAGCAAAATATTGTCATTTCAGTCCATACATCAGTGTCCCAGGATTGGTTTATTGGACACATGATTCTGTGCTGAACATACCATGTGCCTTTCTACCATCCCATGCTCCTGGAGGGCACTGTTTGTTTTTTTACTCCTTGGGTATCCCTGGCTTATCAATAGGCATTGCCTGATTGTGAGAATCTTTTCATCCGGTTATGCATTACAATATTCTAATCATGTTGGCCTATAGTTACTGATTAAGCTTTGTAGTAACCCACTCCTTTTGTATGTGGGCAAAGCAATACATCACAGTGGGTTGGGACAGTGGGTATACATGCAGGCTCTGGGCAAGGCTGGGACCCGAGTTTGAAACCTAGGAACACTGGCTGGCACTTTGCTTTGGGCAAAGGCTTCCCTGCACTCACTGTCAGTTCTCTCAACCCTTAAGTGCATCTGATGAAATTGATAGCAGCTGCCTTAGAGGAGTGTCGTCAGGTTAAATACGGTGTTTGAAAATGCTTAGTTTGGTGCTCCCCACAGAGTGAATAGCGATAAATGTGAAGGTAATGTTTGCTGGCATGCTCCACCCCGCGTCACTTTTTTTTTTTTTTTTTTTTTTGGTGCATTTTGATTTTCAGGCTTTAAAAAAATGCAGTTTTAGATTTACGGAATAATTGAGCAGATAGTATATAGAGTTCCATGTATCTGCCACTCTCCCATTTCCTTCTTATTTCCTATATTAAACATCTGGCATTAGTGTGGTTCCTTTGTTACAATTAATGAACCAATATTGATACATTATTATTACCAATACTCCACAGTTTCTATCAGGGTTCACTGTGTGTGTGTACAGTTCTCTGGGTTTTGATAAATGGGAGATATCATGTATCTGTTGTTATAGTTTCAAACAGAACAAGTTTACCACCCTAAAAGTCGCCTGTGCTCCATCTATCACGACCACTGCCTGCACCCGCTCCTGGAAGCCAGAAGTCATTTTTCTGTCTCTATAGTTTTACCTTTTACAACTATATAGGTGGAACCATATAATATGTAGCATTTTCAGGCTGACTTTTTCCATTGAGCAGTATGATGCAAAGTTTCATCTTTTTAAAAAATGTATGGAATTCTGCTTAATGCAAAGAATTACACAGTGCATGTTCTATGTGAAGACATAGGAGCTGCTTTTGATACTTGTTCATTTTCTTGGAATAATAGGAGACAGATTGGAGGACTCTTTCAGCATGGAGCAGAGAGTAGGCAGTGAAAATTCTAGATTCTCTATTTATAAACACATTGTTTTGGATTATAGCTGATGCATATGTATGTGGAGTGCAGCGGTTCATACAGCTGGTCCACGAACGGGGTGCACTTTGAAAATACAGATTCTTCCAGGAGTTTCTGATGCTACAGGGTCAGAATAAGGCCTGGGAATCTGTGTTTTCTGGGCTGCCCAGGTAATTCTTAGGTGGAACCATTTCTTTGGTAATAAAATGAACCCTGGCTTTGGTGTTAGAGGATCTGGCTTCAAGTTTTCACTCCTCATCAAAGCACCAAATATTTATTTAACTCCTTCCATGTACCAGACCTTATGCTAGGCTCTGAGTTGATACGATGATGAGTTCAGCGGTCACGATTTCCACACTAACCAGCTTATATACTTGAGAGGGAGCAGACATTAATCAAAGAATCACACAAAGAAAAGTTATTTATCAGTTATGCTAGGTGCTAAGAAAGGAAATACAAAATGCTATGAGAGAGTGTAACAGAAGACTCTGACTTAGTCTGGAATGAGGTCGGTGCTTTGCTTTTCTCTGAGAAAATGACGTTGAACTTAAATACTACCTATGAAGCGAGGGCAAGATGTCCACCACCAGGTCAATATCATTTGGGACACCGGGAATGGGTTGGGGAATTAATCCCTTGGTCTCTGTCCTGCAGATAAATAGCTGGGGCACTGGTTCTCCAGTCATCCTCCTACTCTACTGCAGTAAAATTTCTTACAAGTCTCTAAAACATGTTTATTAATTCTGCCAATTTTATTTGTCAGAAACTCAATCAGCTTGTAAATAGGCCTCCCTTAACAAGTGTTAGAATTTTAGTTGTTTGTGATTCTAAAGGCTTCTCTGTATATGGGTAGGGCCAACTCATTTACTGAGAGATATGCAGAGAAGAGAAAAACATTTGGCTTCGGATCACAAACACTTAAGAATTGTGTGACACTTGGGGCGCCTGGGTGGCTCGGTCGGTTAAGCGGCCAACTTCGGCTCAGGTCATGATCTCGCGGTCCGTGAGTTCGAGCCCCGCATCGGGCTCTGTGCTAACAGCTCAGAGCCTGGGGCCTGTTTCAGATTCTGTGTCTCCCTCTCTCTGACCCTCCCCCGTTCATGCTCTGTCTCTCTCTGTCTCAAAAATCAATAAATGTTAAAAAAAAAAAATTAAAAAAAAAAAAAAAGAATTGTGTGACACTTGTTGTCACGTGTTGCAACTGGCCATCTCATTTCATCTTCACTGTGGCCTTAGAGACATGGATCATTATGATCATTGCCCAGGCGTGAGAGAAATGTCGAGCTCTGCTGCACGGACACAGTGCAGAGCTGAGCGCAGTGGTTTGTGCTAAGGAAATAGTCAGTGGCAGCTAGGACTGTTATTACTATCATTGTGTCTGTTTTGAGCCCCCACCATATGCTCACATGTACACAATATACGATCCTGACATGCCAGCTTCCCGGGAGCTCACCTCATCTGGAAGTGAGGTTCTGCAGAGGACTCCCTGTGTTTCTTCTCCTACTCTCCAGAGCCCACCAAGGTCTCTTCAGAAATCTATGGTTCAGGGACACCTGGGTGGCTCAGTCGGCTAATCATCGGACTTCAGCTCAGGTCATGATCTTGAAGTTTGTGCATTTGAGCCCCATGTTGGGCTCTGTGCTGACAGCTCAGGGCCTGGAGCCTGCTTCAGATTCTTTATGTTTTATCTCTTGATGGACATCTTTTTCAATAGGAACCATATTTATGCACTCCACCTTATTTTATGCTACACGTGATTTTGTACCATGTGGTAAGCCCTGTAACAAAGCAAGGTTGGTTTTTTTCCCCTATACTTTGGGGGCCATGGGTGACAATGTAGAATTATTTTAGAGGTTACAAGCCCACTTACCTGCCTCCCTGAAATCTTTCCTCCTATCTTATGATAGTACCTGAAGTTTCTATCTCTAAGAGTCATTCCTTGGAATTTATAAGGCCTTGTGTATAAAAAGCCCCTATTAAAATAACATGCTACCTAAAAAAAGTAACCCATTAGCATCTATCAAGGCTTAAGTGTTAATTATAATCATGAAGTTTGAAAGTTACGGCTAAATGATTTATTACTAAGAAGCCAAAGGCTCCTAGATATGTCTGGATCCAAGGACAGAGCCAAAGTTTGAATGATTCTAATGCTGCAAAAAAATCAACACATTATGGAATCTTCCCCGCCTATTTCATATTTCATGATATGTTTAAGTGTTAATCATGGTGGATACTGTGAGGTCATCAAAGATGATCTAAAATATACTGAGTCTGCTTCCTTTTTAGAGCTTTACGGGAGCATTGGTTTCCTTCTTTGTCTCTTGAGAATTTTACTTGACTGTTGGGTCTGTCCTAATGCTATAGTACTTGGTCTCAGGTTGGAACTGTGATTTTGTACATTGCCATGGAACCTCATGTTTAATCAAGCAGGTTGTTGGTACACGTCCTTATCTTTTTTTTTTTTAATGTTTATTTATTTATTTTGAGAGATAAAGAGGGAGCAAGCATGAGTGGGGCAGGGGCAAAGAGAGAGAGAGGGAGAGAAAGAGAGAATCCTAAGCAGATTCCACACTGTCAGCACAGAGCCTGATAAGGGGCTCGATCCCAGGAACTGTGAGATCATGACCTGAGCTAAAATCAAGAGTTGGACACTTAACCAACTGAGCCATCCAGGTGCCCCTTCTCTTTGACTTTGATTATATTTTGTATTCTAATAAATTATCTTGAATTTCCCTTTAAGATATTAAGGTATATATATATTTTTTATATGTTTCATTTATTCTTGAGAGAGAGAGAGACAGAGCCTGAGCTGGGGAGAAGCAGAGTGAGAGAGGGGCACAGAATCCGAAGCAGGCTCCAGGCTCTGAGCTGTCAGCACAGAGCCCGAGGCAGGGCTTGAACTCACAAGCCACGAGATCATGACCTGAGCCGAAGTCTGAAGCTCAACTGACTGAGCTACCCAGGCGCCCCAAAATTAAAGCATATTTAGAGTCCAGTTTTTGTCGTATTGAATTCCATGTCCCATTAGCTGGCTACGTCTTTCCATGACCTTGTTGAATTGTCAGCAAAGGTTGTGGGTTACTGATGAAGTAGGTATTTATTTTCTCCAGCAGAAAAGTGGAGCAAGGAATGTCTTTGCCTTTCCACATCACCTGATGCCACTATTCTAACTTTGTTTATCAACTTCCTTTTGCAATGTGTTCGACCCAACACAAAATCTTCCTCTTTTCACGCTAGTTTGGTTCCTAAATAAAATATTAGTCTGTTAGTTTATTTTAATGTATTATATGAAAGTTTGTCACTGTTCTGATGCTAGGATCCTGACCAGATGGGAAATGGATGAAACACGTGTTGGTGGAGGAAATAGAGAGAGATCCAGAGCATGGGAAGGAGGGCCAGACTGCTTTGGTTGGATGCCCCAGTTGAAGATCCTGAGTAGACAAGAAGCTTTAGTTACCAATTTTTGGTTTGGATATTGAAGTTAGAAGTGGTGAAGGCAGAGGAAGTAAGATACAAGAACCAAATTCTTCTAGTTCACAGCTTTATTTTTAGAACAGCCTAAGGTAGGAAGGAGAGCAAATAAAAGGAAGCAACTTCTTATCTGAACAGGACTTCAGCAGTTCTGCTGCTTGTAAAGGCCAGTCTCCTGCAGGTATGTCCTTGGGATTTATCACATCGAGACTTGGTTCAGTTTAAGCAACACTCCAGCAATTTGAGAAGCTGGGAAAATTTCATTTGGAAAGCCTGTGGTAGCTCTACTGTGAATATAAGCAAGAATTTAAGGGACTAATTCCAAACCAGAGGGAAGGATCTTCTAGTCTAGTGATCTTCAATCAATAGGCATTAGACCACCTGTGGTAGAAACTGATGTATGTTGAAATGCAGATTCCTGCGCCCTACCTGAGGCCTATTGGAATGAAAGTTCTATAGGGTAAGGTCTAAGAATCTGCATATTCACAAACATAGGTTCTTACAAGGGTCGTATTCATACCTAAGGCAGATACTTATCCCTGGAGACATGTCAAACCCATCACTTGGGAATGAAGATAGTACTTTGAACTTGCAGCTCAAATGGACTAGGATAGTTTTGGTACAACTTCCTATTATAAATAAAATAATAGTCACATCAGTAGCAGAGGGCTTCATAAAATATTCCAACCTCCACGGGTGGCATAATTTCCTGAGACGTTAAATCCTGAGGTGTTCTAGAGAAGTTGCATTTTTTTTTTCATCAAGTTCTTTCAGATAAATAAATGTGTTGAGGTTCTGAGTGTACTTACAGTTCTTACATCGGAATGTAATCTAATAGAATAAAATGTTGTGCAGCTCTTTTGATAACATCTGTTTGGATAATATAGAAGGATTAATGGATTTGTGCCTGTGTACCTATATACTATATATTTAGGTTTCATATATTATTTCTAAGTTGCATTATTTAACAGACACAGGCTATGCACTGTCCTAGTGTTTTTTTTATAGTCTAATGTAATATTAATTCACACTTATTTAATTTTGATAGCAAAGTAGAATTGAAGTAGCAATGATGTATACAGTGATCTGATATCAAAGATATTTTGCCCATCTGCTTTGCACTGATAATTGGTACATAGAGAATAAGCTTTGGATTCAGACAGACATTGGTCCCAGCTTTTCCCCTTGCTGGTTGTATGACCTTGAACATATTATTTAACTTCTCTGAATCTCTGCTTTTCAACTATAAAAAGAGGACAAAAGTATATTACTTCTGTAATATAGAAAATCACCTTAATCCAATGTCTGGAACATACCAAATGCCCAGGAAATACGATGCCCTTTTTTGCACTAGAGGAAAGAGTCAGGTGGCACTCTGTAGTTTCTGTATGCTCGGCTACAGTCTGTTATTGAACTTGGACTATTTCATACTTCATCTTTTCTTATCCTTATAATTGCCCTTTCTTCATAATGCAGCCATCGCCTTCCACAGGAACAATGAAGCATGGGACTGACCACATTCTGTTATTAATTTTGCACAGAGCCTGCTGACGGTGACCTCTCCAAGCAGTAGCATTCACTCCTTTGCCTTAAAAAAATGTCTCGCGAAGGTTCTCCAGGAGGCGTGAGCATTATTCTTAGTCCTTTCACTGCTTCAGTGTGGCACCGTCATCAGTAATATGTACATTTGCAGTTTGGCTCCAGTCTCTTTCTCTGCTTTGCTCAAAAGGTACCACTGACCTTTCTAATTAGCTGGGTTGCAGATGACTGAGCTTGCACATATGAGGGCCAGTCAGAAAATAAATCTTCCCCGTTTCTGTGCAGACAGTCACCAGGAGTCAGGAAAAATGCCACCGAACATCCATAAATCTTGTATCTGCTTTCCTGAAGGGGTGTGAGAGAACAACTCTCCTGTCTTTATATATAACAGCGTTCCTGAATGCGTGGGGAGGGTTTTTGATGTCAAATTTTTGTGCCACGATCGCAGGTGGCAAGAGTTAGCATCCTGCCGTTAGGAGCGAAATTAGATTTGGACCGGTAAAGGAAGCATTGATATGCCTGGCATATGTAAATCACCTGAGCTCTTCAAATGAGCTGTGGCTAGGTTGCATTTCTCAGACCGAACCCCCACATTGAGCAGGAGGGTCAAAGCGGGATGGGGAACAAGCTCTGGAATACACCTAAGCCGTAAGAGGAGAGAGAGAAATTAAGATCATGGAATCCATCCACCTATTCCACCTAAAATGGTCATGTCATCATTTCCAAAAGCATAAAGAAAGCAGTTAAGCTTCTCCAAGCTGTAAAACCAGCTGTTAACATAGAAAGCACATGTTTTGGGAAACTGCACTAGCTCAGAGGTGAGAACACAACCCCAGGCCTCAGGACCATAGAGATCTCTAGATGAATGAGAAGAAGGTTGGCAGAGATTGAGAGAGCCTATTTTCATCTGAGAATCAGCATTCCAGGACTCTCCGGAGGGCTGAAATACAGCAACCCAGAGCAAAGGGGTCGTTGCTCTCTTGGGGCCACAGCCTGCAAAAACACTGGCAACTCAGATCCTAAAACTCTGCCAGATCTAACGCACCAGCAGGCCCACGTGCAATGGCTGCCGTTTCGTTGGTGAGGTGAGGTCGACACCTGTGAATTGCTTCTCAGGTCCTGGGTGAGGGATTGAGAGTGAACGTCAGGAGAACTCGATAGCAACTTGACATTGCGTGATATCCAAGTGTGGAATCAGTGGGCTTATTCTGTGTGTGCTTTGGACTTGCAAGATCTTCCTTTCTTTTGTTTTTATTTTTAAATACAAATTGGAGGAACGATTAGCCCTTCATCACAGATTGTTTCTACGCCCACTGATGTTTTCTTTTTCCCCTTACAGCCATCCTCCACTACTCACGTCCCTACACAGGAAAGCTCACAACTTTCAAGTCTCAGGTTCTTCTCCCCTCAAGGCACATCTCCAACTCTACCCAATTCCAAGGTGTATGTGTATTTGGGTTACTCCCAAACCACCAAGCAAGTCTCCTGCACCAGCTGAGTGTCCTGTAATTCAACTCAACTCTGACATTATCTACCTGGAGATGTTTCTGATTCCACAGGTTGAGGGCTCAGTCCTACAAGACCCTCTCCCTTTCCTCACTTAAGATGCTAGTTGAAAGTCCACCTGACTGATCAGCTACAGGTTTGATTTTGCTGCGGTGGCTCACAGAACTCAGAATCGTTTTACTTACCGGATTACCAGTTTCTTATAAAAATATATAATGCAGGAACAACCAGATGGAAGAGATGGATAGGGCAAAGTACCGTGTAGGGGCATAGAGATCCCATACCCAACCCCACCCATGGTTTCTCCAGGTCCACCACACTCTTCGAATCTCCATGTGTCATTCACCAACCTAGAAGATTTCCCAGTGTCATCCTTTCGAGGTTTTATGGAGGCTCATTACATAAACTTGACTGATTAAGTCACCGACTGTTGGCAATAAGTCAATCTTCAGCCTCCTCTCCTCCCCAGAGTTTAGAGGGGTGGGGCTGAAAGTTCCAACCCTGTAATTGCTGGGTTGGTTCCCTTGACAAACAGCCTTCATCCTTTTGTGCTTTCTGTAAGTCATCTCATCGACATAACAAGAGACACATTTAGGAAATTCTGAGAGTTTTAGGAGCTCTGTGCCAGAAGTGGGACAAAGACTCGATGTATATTTCTTCCTATAAATCACAACGTCACAACATCATCTAAGGAATGCCGAGCGCTGACTTGACAGCATATTTCTTTTGAGATTTTCAGGATGTGGCCTTTAATGAAGCAACAACTAGAAAAAGGAAAGTCCTAGGACTAAAAAAAAAAATGTGACAGAAGTAGTACCAAACCTGGGGAGTAGCTGGTTCACCTGAGGAGGTCAGTGAGACAATCTTTGATGGAGAAAATCATTTTGCAAATGGTTCCTTGATTGCTATTTAGTCATTCAGATGGCTCTGTTAAGTTACCTCAAGATCGGTGAGGTGGACACAGGCAATAACTTCAGTAGCTTACCATTGTAAGCTTGTATGGTTTTAAAAAAAATGTGAACTAATTAGTGTCAAAGCTACATACAACTGCTGTGTAATGCTTTCGCCCCTTTCTGGAAAATGATCCAAATGTACATTTTGCATTCAGAATTGTGAGGCATGTGGCACCCCTACAGCTCTATGAAATGGACCAATCTTTGTACAATGACTCATTTCTTTGTTGCATTTAACCTGCCCATCTGGGGGTTACACAGCCCTCATTGACCACATTTCCACCCTTTGCTTGGGTCTTTAAATAACTCAGGAAGTGGAGTTGAGGGAATGAGGAGTTTGGCTCGCTTGGACATGGGTCGCCATGTTCACTGAGCTGACAATGTATTGACATGTCCAAGAAAACTTTTCTCCTTAGAGGAACGATTTCCCATCGCACCTCAAACTTTCCTCCATCCCACTAGTGAAGGTGACTGCTATCCTCTTCTGAGGTTGTAGAGGACAGTTATGTTAGCGCCAAAAGACAGCTTTTCACACTCTCACCTTCCTCCAGAGAACGTGAAACTAATTGGTGTGCGGCATGAAAGCAAGAAGTTTGGCAGAATTGGCAGGTGTGAACATTCTTTCTTCACACCTTACAGTCATCTAGGGGAAAATGACAGAGATGTCCTGATAGGAGCTCTTTCCCTTTGCCCAGTGCTGGCCATGCAGGGCACTCTATACCAACAGAGAAGATGTGCCCTGTGGAAAGAACTGACGTGTGATTCAATTCTAGGAACTGATCCCCATGACACCTTGCTGGAAAGTAACTCGTTAGCTGTGATCTTATAAAATTCTGGCATTCTGAGGTAAAGTGGTTTGATCACTATTATGTCACATAAAGAGGGGCTTCGGAATAGCTTTAAAAGGACCTGTAGATCAATATGAAAATAAAATGTTTGAGTCTAATGAAAAAAATTCCACTTGGAAGAGAATGTATTCAGACATTTAAAGTGTGTGTGTGCATGCATGCATTGATGTGCACGCACGTGTGTGTGTCTGTGTGTGCGTGCGCGTGCGTGTGCACGTATTGTAGGGAAAGAGAAAATCCATGTAAAAGAAAGTGTAATACAACCTTCTGAAAATTTTATAGTCAAGGCATAGCCCTGAGTTTTGGAACTACTGGATGTAAAAATTATCAAAGGATGTGAGCATCAGTATGAGTGAAAAATGAGAGCCAGAAAATATCAGTGTGAGTTATGACATCAATAGACCAATGAATTGCCAATGACACAGAGGTGCTTTATGAGCCTTGGCAGGCAATTAGGTAAAAGTTTCTCCTGGCATAGCAATTTGAAGTGGTTATTAACCATGTATACTGAAATTTGATGGGCTAAAAAAGTACCCCAGTTTTTAAAAAGGAATTTTCACATTGAATTGTTCATTCCGTTATGCTTTTAAAAAAGAAAGAAAGAAAGAAAGAAAAGAAAAAGAAACAAAATCACCCAAAAAACAAACTCACAATGAGCTGAAGTCAGAGATTTTTATACCAACCAAAGATGACTAAACTGAAAGTATGGAACCTTCTATTTTTAGTGGATCCTGACATCCTTTACTGCTTGCATTCCCAGTTTCCACTTAATATGTTCTCCAGTCGGCTGGTTATTGTGCTGTAAATCACATTTCACTATGTCAGCAAACAATGGCGTGAACTTAAAGAGTAAAACAAAATCAACTTGGAAAAAACCAACATAAAGACACTGACGTCCAGAAGGAGTCTATTCCCTTAGAAAATGAGGGGCAATAAAAGAGGAGTTAAAATTAAAAGATGATACTTCAGGTTCTTTGCCGGCTAAGTGCAGATTCTTGTTTGTATTTGTAACTACGTGATGGTGAAAACAAATGACCAGTTAATTAAGTGGAAGAAAAAAAAAGAAAATTCAGACATATACACATATATCAAACAAATATGTATACATAGATATGTATATGTATATACATGTGTGTGAATATATACATATGTCAAATATACATGTATATTTGTTTGATATATGTGTAGTTACATTTTATATTGATTTATAGTTACATTTTAAATAATATATATTTAATTCGGGATAGGTATGGCTATCTGTGTACATACAGAATTAAATTTTGAATTTTCCCAAGGATTCCAATCATATTCCATTCTCAAATACTTATTTAATATACATTAAATGTAAGCATATATTATTTAATAATATATATTACATAAACATATATTAAATATAAATTTGTTAGATACTGCATATGAAGTATTTATTTTTAAGTCTGACCATTATGTTCGTTAGTCAAAGAGTGGAGCAGAATTCTGTATTGCTATGTACATGTGCCACAGACTTGACATTTTGTGTACCTTCCCTGTTTTTCAAGTGTGCTTGTCTTAAGTTGCCTACTGCTGTGGTACTGGACTGGCTGATGACCAAAATACATGAAGAATTTTTTTTTTAACTAAATGAACGCTTTCTACCTTTAGAGCAACTCATTCTATTGTCCTAGAATATACATAAGGATCAAAAAACATTTACAGTTACTGAGCTAGGTGTTGTTCTCTGTAATACCTTCTCTACTTGAAACATTCCTTTGTCTGCTTTTTCTGAGCATTCCCAGTTACAGAAGTATTTTTAAAAATTAAATTATACTGGGGCATCTGGGTGACTCAGTCTGGCATCCAACTCTTGCTTTCATCAGGTCGTGATCTCACACTTTGTGGAATCAAGCCCCACATTGGGCTCTGCGCTGACAGCACCGAGCCTGGTTGGGATTCTGTCTCTCCCTCTCTCTCTGCCCGTTGCCCACTCACGCTCTCTCTCTCTCTCAAAATAAACGTTTTAAAAAATAAACTAGTTGGAGGTTTTAAGCAGGGGTATACTTCAAAAAACTTAAATTGGGGCACCTGGGTGGCTCAGTTGGTTAAGCATGAGACTTAGGCTCAGGTCATGATCTCACAGTTTGTGAGTTCAAGCCCTGCATTGAACTCTCTGCTGTCGGCACAGAACCTACTTCAGACCCTCTGTACCCCCTCTATCTGCCCCTCCTCCACTCACACGTACACACACACACACTCTCTCTCTCTGTCTCAAAAATAAACATTAAAAAAATCTTTAAAAAATAAAAAAAATTAAATGATGTTAAAACAAATTCCAAGTGAAGGAAAACATAAGTAAAATGAAAAATTGGAAAAAAAATAGTATGCATTTTCTTCCCAAGTGTGGTTCTTTTCACCCATCCTCACTAAATCATACTTATGAGACCATTACATTTATAATTAATTTAAAGATAAAATTAAATGTCTAGTTTGTTAGAAACTGGAGGCTAGAGGGAAATAACCTCAATCAACAGGAAGGGTAGAACCTTCATCAATGCTATGTGGTTACATAGCTCATCACTAGCAATTTCTCACTGTCATCGTAAGATTTTGCCAATGGTTATAAATTTGCTCCCTTGCTTCCGTTGTCAATCAAAAATAGCATCCTGGCATTTCATTTCATGTTTCACAGACCAGAAATTTTTAGCAACCTGAGGACATGTGACTTGAAAACATGAGCAGTGCTGAGAATTATATTCTCTCCCAGTCTTCATGGCTAACGGGAGTTAGAGTTGAACAACCCCCAGTGCGGCATAGACAGCTGAAAAATATTAAATTCTCAGACTGAGGTTTTACCATTGAAAAGCGACTTGGGAGGTTTCTCAGAGTGAGGAGGAAGGGCAACAAATCCAGGAGTTTGGAGTTTGGAGTCAGCAGAAATTGTTCTGTCTTCCCCTCGCTGAGATTTTTCTAAGTAAAGTAGTTCATTAAAATCTTAGGATCACAGTTACTGCATCTGTAAAGTTCCAGGTTTGAGTAGATAAATTCTAAGGTCTTTTTCAAATTAAAAATTTGATCCTTGCATGACACCATCCGTAATTACACAGAGGGGTAATGTAATCCTACGGAACCTCCAGATTTCCCAAATATGGTATTTGTGAGCTCCTTCAATGGCTGTCTATCATTTTTTTTGTGACTTTGTCATTTCCGGGTCTCTGTGACATCTGACCTATTACTGTGCCATTCTGAATCAGGACTTTGGCTGATCAGAGATGTCCAAATGCAATTCTTATGACCCAGAGTGGCTCATAATTCCTCACAGGGACGGACGTTTGAGGGACCTTGAAGAATTTATGTTTCTGTTGATAAATTTCTCCTCATGGCCTCCCTGGGAGCAATGAAGAAAATGTATATTCGGACAGCTTCAACTTCATAATGCCAGTGCCTTCTCAGCATCATTCCAGTCCTAAGTGTCTGGAGCTCGGAAGGCACAAAGGGCATCACCATAGCTTCCTATTATTGTTGGTCATGCATATGCGATCAGCACTCTTCAGAGGGCACTTAAGGTGGAGTAGCACGTTGGGGGCAGAGAGAACCAGGTTCCAGTTCCACTTGCAACAGCTGGCTGTGTGACCTTGAGGAAGTTGGCCTCCCTTCTTTGTAAATGGGGGTGATGGATTCTCTGAGAGCATATTTGCAAAGCACCTGTTACGGCACCCACGAATCAAGGAGTCTTCTCTTTGTGTTACTCTTCCATGCTGTGTTCACTCTGTTACAGATAAAATTAATTCAACCTGTTAGCCTGTCAGCCTCTAGAACTGGCCTTGTCTATTGGCTGGAGGCATGCCATCTGTAATATTTTGCACCAACTTCAAGAACATAATGTGCTTACAAAATACTTGTCAGTGTAGACTCCAAATGAGTTTTTGCATTATTAAAAACAAAAACAAAACAGAGCAAAGAAGATGAACAAGTCATTTACAACAGAATAAACACAAATGTGCAACGAATGTGAAAAGATGGTCCAACTCATCATCAAAAAAATATACAAATATGGGGCGCCTGGGTGGCTCAGTCAGTTAAGCGTCTGACTTCGGCTCAGGTCACGATCTCGCGGTCCGTGAGTTCGAGCCCCGCGTCGGGCTCTGGGCAGATGGCTCAGAGCCTGGAGCCTGTTTCCGATTCTGTGTCTCCCTCTCTCTCTGCCCCTCCCCCGTTCATGCTCTGTCTCTCTCTGTCTCAAAAATAAATAAACGTTAAAAAAAAAATTTAAAAAAAATATATATACAAATAAAAAAATAATGTGGGGGGCGCCTGGGTGGCTCAGTCGGTTAGACGTCCAACTTCGGCCCAGGTGGCGATCTCATGGTCCGTGAGTTCGAGCCCCGCGTCGGACTCTGGGCTGATGGCTCAGGGCCTGGAGCCTGCTTCTGATTCTGTGTCTCCCTCTCTCTCTGCCCCTCCCCCGTTCATGCTCTGTCTCTCTCTGTCTCAAAAATAAATAAGCGTTAAAAAAAAAATTAAAAAAAAAAAAAGAAAAAAATAACGTGGGGTGCCTGGGTAGCTCAGTCAGTTAAGCGTCCAACTCTTGATCTCAGTTTAGGTCATGAGTTCAAGCCTCTTGTTGGGTTCCATGCTGGCCATGGAGCCTACTTTAAAAAAATAACAGCTTTCTTGAGATATAATCGACATACCATATAATTCGTATATTTATGGTGTATATTTCAGTGGTTTTTTTTAGCATATTCACAGAGTTGTACAGCCATCACCATAATTAATTTTAGAACATTTTCACTCTCCCTCATAAAAACCCCATATCCTATAGTACTTACTCCTCCCTTCACTCCCACTAGACCCCCACCATCCAGCCCTAAGCAACTACTAATTTACTTCCCATCTCTATACATCTGCCAGTTCTGGACATTTTATATAGAATCAAACAATATGCTGTATTTTGTGACTAGCGTATTTTACTTAGCAAAATGTTTTCAAGGTTTATCCATATTGTAGCATGTATCCGCTTCATTCCTATCTTTTTTTTTTTAAACTTAAGAACTTTTTTTTGCACGTTTTTAATTCGGTAAAATATATATAACATGAAATTTGCCATTTTAACCATTCTTAAATGCACAAGTCAGTGGCATTAATTACACTAACAATGTTGTGTAACCATCACCACTATTTCCAGTGTTTTCATCACCCCGAATGGAAACTATAACCAGTAAGCAGTAGCATCCCATCTCCCTTCTCCTGAGCCTCCCTAATCTCCCTTCTTCCTCTATGAACTTGCCTACTCTAGATATTTCATGTAAGTGGAATCCACAATAATTGCCCTTTTGTGTTTGGCTTGTTTCACTTATCAAGGTTTTCAAGGATGGTCTGTGTTGCAGCATATATCAGAGCTTTGTTCCTTTTTATGAATATTAAGACTATTCCATTGAATGGATAGATCACATTTTGTTTATCCACTCACCTGTTGATGACTACTTGGGTGGTTTCTACTTTCTGGCTCTTGTGAATAATGCTGCAATGAACATTACCATGCAGATATTTGTTATGAGTCCCTGATTTCAATTCTTTTGGGTACATACCTAGGAGTGGAATTGCTGGGTCCTTTGAGGACTCTGTTTGGAGAACTGCCAGACTGCTTTACAAAGTGGCTGCACCAATTTACATTGCCAGCAGTGGTGTCTGAGGGGTCCAGCTTCTTCATGGCCTCAACAATGCTTGTTACTGTCTGTCATTTTGATTATAGCCATACTAGTAGGTGCGAAGTGATATCTCATTGTGGTTTTGATTTGCATTTCCCTGATGGCTAATGATGTTGAATAGCTTTTCATCTGCTTCTTGGTCATTTGTGTATTCTTAGGCTGTTAAGTGGAAGTGTAAATTGATTTAAAAAAAAAAAAACTCTGGAAGACAGTTTGGCAAGTTGTTCTTTTGAGCCAACAAACTTGCTTATAGGAATTTACCTCAATGAGATAATTACAGAAGTAGGAGATGATATGTGCTCAAGTGATGGCAGCTTTTATTTTTCCACAGTAAAGAATAATTGGAAGGTTTTTTAAAAATTATTGTATACGTAAGTTGGTATGCTATGAAGCTATTAAAAATGATGATATGGGGACACCTGGGTGGCTCAGTCAGTTAAGTATCCGACTTCGGCTCAGGTCACGATCTCACGGTTTGTGAGTTCGAGCCCCGCATCAGGCTCTGTGCTGACAGCTCAGAGCCTGGAGCCTGCTTCGGATTCTGTGTCTCCTTCTCTCTCTGCCCCTCCCCAACTTGTGCTCTGTCTCCCTATGTTTCTCAAGAAATAAATAAATGTAAAAAAAATTTTTTTAAATGATGATATGGAAATATTTTGACACATAGACTACCCATGGTATACAGTAGTCCCCCATTATCCACGTGTATGTTCCAAGACCCCCAGTGGATGCCTGCAATCACAGACAGTACTGAACCCTGTATATACTATGCTTTCCCCATGCATTCGTACATGTGATAAAGTTTGATTTATAAATTAGGCACAGTAAGAGATTAACAATAATAATTAATAATAAAATAGAACAGTTAGAATATAATAAAAGTTATATGAATGGGATCTCTCAAAATATCTTATTGTACTGTACCTACCCTTCTGCTTGTGATGATGTGAGATGATAAATGCCCACATGATGCGTTGAAGTGAGGCGAGTGATGTAGGCCCTGTGATGTAGTGTTAGGCTACTGTTGACCTGACCATAAGTTCAGGAGGATCATCTGCTTCCTGACCTTGGTTGACCACAGGTCACTGATACCCCGGGAAGCA
The DNA here is from genome assembly GCF_018350195.1 of Panthera tigris. Lineage (NCBI taxonomy): Eukaryota > Metazoa > Chordata > Mammalia > Carnivora > Felidae > Panthera > Panthera tigris. The sequence goes on along the minus strand of NC_056668.1, from coordinate 18,258,582 downwards.
AAACCATAAGAAAGGTTGGAGGGAGTAAGGGGTGGCGGGGCGGGGGACTACTCTATCCCTGAGTGAACACAGTGGATCCAGAGTAAAATGCCATTTTATCATTTGTGTGAGAGTGTTCACCTTTTTCTCTCTGTGTTTGTATACATAAGGAGACGACCAACAGGATAACTGGTAAAAGTGCTTCCCTCTAAAGGGGTAGGGCTTGGGATTACCTTTTTGTTTCTCCCTTGAGATTTTCTTTACTGTTTGAACTTTCAAAATATCAGCATGTTTTATAAGAACAGTAATAAATGTAATTTCAAAGGAAAAATAATTCTGTTCTGTAAGGGTACCTGACTCGTACTCTCTCCCCCTGCATTTGGGGAGCATATGACTTTGACCGTGGATTCCTAACATCAAGCCACAAGAGAATCCCAAGAAACCAGAGCAACATGGAGCACTGCTGTAAAAGAAATGTCTGAGCCTGTTTTCATTGAATTTTCTTGCAATAATTACACAAGTTTAATTACAGCAAATAAATTAAAATCGATACACTGGAATCAATATACACAAAACAAAATGTGCTTGTTTTACAGGTCCAAATAGGAACCCAAATAAAATCTGTTTACTAGCATATATTTCTAGCACATCTATCTTTGAATGGAACTTTGTGGGGGACAGTGAGAGAGAAATCTAGAACATTTCCCCATTCTGGCACTCATCATCAGTGAAGAGGGTTGTTTGTCTAGGCTTGTTCAGAATTGTTTGTGCTCTGTCATGCCTTTGTACTTGTTCAATGTGGGGCCAGAACGTCACTGTCCATCTTGAATTCCTAGAAAAGTCCTACTATAGTACCAAGACTGGCTTTGATTCACATGTGTGCATCCCAAAACTATGTAACAGCTTGCAGGTCAGTTTCTTGCTTATCTGTCTTCACAGTTTCTAGAGCACAGTGGTTTTGCTCTGTAAGAGCAAGTTTGTCATAAAATATTGACACTGACCACTAATTGATTTGTCTGGAATGTTGCTTTAACTGTGCCCACCACTAATTCTTTCATATACTTTCCCCAAGAAGTGGAAATGCCCTCTCAGTCCATTAAAATGCATTGAGTAGTCTCTGTATTTCATTCTTTTCCTTGAAGATATCCATCTTTTTTTCTTTAAGTTTATTTATTTATTTTGAGAGAGAGAGAGAGAGAGCATGCACACACACACACACACGCACGCACAAGTGGGGGAGGGGCAGAGAGAGAGGGAGAGAGAGAATTCCAAGCAGCCTCCGCACTGACAGTGCAGAGCCTTATGTGGGGCTCAAATTCCCGACCCATGAGATCATGACCTGAGCTGAAGTCGGCCACTTAACCAACCACTTAAACAACAACCCATCTTGATGTACTCACATTCTGGCTCCAGTGTGGACTGGTGATTGTCTGGACTTGCACAGCTACTGTCCTGGGGTCTTTCTTCGTTATCATTCTGAGAATTCTCTCTTCCCTCTTCTGGAGCGGACCCAAGACCAGTTTCGTAACTTCTGCGTCCTGCACAATTACACTTCGAAAGGCTCTGCATTTGGGTTAGTGCTTTGCCGTCGCCATCTTGAAAGTCTTCAAACATTGTGAAGGCTCTGTTTTCATTTTGCACCAGGCCCTGTACGTGTTGTAGCTTGTCCTAAATGGACCCCAAGGTGTCTGGATTTTGCTGTCTTGGTAAATTCTCTTGTTTTGGGGAACACTTATCTGGTAGTTTCCTGAGGAAAAGCTATATTGGGAATAACATTTTTTGAAATTTTACATGTCTGGGAAAATCTTTATTTTACTTTCATATTCTAATAAAAGTGTAGCTTAATATAGAGTTCCCAGTTGGAAGTCATTTTCCTCAGGGTTTTGGAGGCATTACTTTATTGTCTTCTTGTGTCCAGTGTTTCTGTTAAGAAGGCAGATGTCCTTCTGACTCCTGACCTGTGGCTGCAACCTATCTTTCTCTTTCTCAGTTACAGCTTTGCTGTCTGCTTTTTGGCATCTGAGCTTGCCTGCTGTTATTTCCTTTCCTCCTCTTATTTTTGCAGGTGAATTTTTTTTAAATCATCATTTTAGCAGTATTTTGAGGGAGAACAGAAGACATAAACACATGCTTTCAATCTGAGCCACTTTGAAAGGGCTGTGTCACTTTTCATTTCTGCCCTTCCTCTTTGTATGCAGGTAGTGATGGAAGATAATTTGCATAAGAAGCCCCAGTGCCTTCTGGAAGAGACACTAATCTTTCTTTTCAAAATTCAGTGTTTTTTAAAAAAAAAATTTTTTTTTCAACGTTTTTTTATTTATTTTTGGGACAGAGAGAGACAGAGCATGAACGGGGGAGGGGCAGAGAGAGAGGGAGACACAGAATCGGAAACAGGCTCCAAGCCATCAGCCCAGAGCCTGACGCGGGGCTCGAACTCACGGACCACGAGATCGTGACCTGGCTGAAGTCGGACGCTTAACCGACTGCGCCACCCAGGCGCCCCTCAAAATTCAGTGTTAAGGAAACCTTTGCGATGATTAAGCGCTGCAGAGGAGAAAGACCACCAAGAACTCCAGAAAGACGTTCACCTTGAGAAGAGAGTAGACTGCCCCAGTGACCCCGTGTTATACGTGTACAAAAGAGTTATCCCTTGTTGCCCAAGGAGATGTACTAAACCAGTTCTCTATTTTTGAATATTCCTGCATGTGGTTTTTAGCCATTACCAGTAACATCATCAATATCCCTGTACATACGTTTTTGCACATGTTAAGTCATTTTTTTCCATGCACATGTCACATGTTTCATTGTGCCAGAGTACCTCCAGAAAAGTTGCTGCTTCCTTGGACTTGATGTGATTGTACTTGAAGAAAAAGATTTTCTTATAAAGACCTAACAAAGTTTTCTGATTTCATAAGTGGAAGAAATATTAAGGTAATTTGAGCCTCTGTTTTTATTTGAGTATGAATAGTTGTTAAGGTTCAGTTTCTATCTTTGAGAAAATTAGAATGCATTGACAGTGTGGTCATAATATCTGATTATTAATATTCCAGGAAGAATAATGTATTTTTTATGACCTCTGGGATTTCACCTTCACCCAGGTCTATACTCATTTATAGGTATATATTTTACAAGAATTTCCCTAGGAATTTCAACCATGTGGAAGTCGTCTGATGATAAAATGAAAGAAGTCTTTGTTTTCACTTTGTGCTTTTAAAATTAATGGAAATTTGGAGTGTGGGTGGGCAGCTGCTGGTCTGCACCCTTGGGAACTTTCCATGTGAAATTGAAACTGGCCCCCACATGCAGAGGGTAAGTGAAGACCGAAGAAAGAGGTTGGTGGGTAGCAGGTTTAATAAGCAAGGAAACTTACTGATGTGACTTATTCTGGACATCTGCAAGATGAGTAGATCTCTGCACCCGCCTGCCAGAATCTTTAAAAGTTTATATGGCAGCCTTAATGAAGTTCAGTCACCTATATACCATCCAGATGGTCTCAATAACACATTACTCTCTCGAGGCTGTGTCCTTGAAATGGCTCCCACTGTGGGAAAAGTGGGCAGAATGTACATTCCAAGGACAGGGCAGGGGGTATGAGGAGCCTCCGAGTGCCTCGGTTCATCTAGTGGGTCACCCAGTGATCACGTCCTCTCGATGACCTCCCCTGACAACAGCAGAGCCCTAGAAAGAAAGCAGCAATAACACGAGTGTTTCCCCCTGTTTTATTGAGATACACTTGACATATAACATCGTAGTCATTTAAGGTCTACAACATAATGATTTGATGTATGCATGTGTTGTGAAATGATCACAATAAGTTTAGTTAACATTCATCAACACACATAGTTACATTTTCTTCCCTGTGATGAGAACTTTTAGGATCTGCTATCTTAGTAACTTCCAAATATACGATACAGTATTGTTAATTATAGATATCATGTTAGTCCCCGGACCTTATTTATGTTATAACTAAAAGTTCGTACTTTTTGACCCCTTTCACCCAGTATCCACGCCCCTGCCTACAAATCTAACCTTTGTTTCTGTGAGTCTGCTTTTTTACTTATTTTTTATTTTTTTCTTAAATTTATTTATTTATTTTTTAATGTTTATTTTTGAGAGAGAGAGCGAGTGCACATGTGTGAGAGGGGAAGGGGCAGAGAGAGGGGGAGACAGAGGATCCAAAGCGGGTTACACACTGACAGCAGAGAGTCTGATGTGGAGCTTGAACTCATGGAACCATGAGATCATGACCTGAGCTGAAGTTGGACGCTCAACCGACTGAGCCACCCAGCTGCTTGAGTTTGTTTTCTTAGATTCCACATATGAGATCATATATTTGTCTTTTTCACCGTCCGACTTACCTCACTCAGGCATAATAACAGCAGGTTTATTGCCATTCAGATGAATGCTAGAATGTGGCATGCTCTTATCTACATCCCAGTTTGTTTGTTTGTTTAAATCTTATTTATTTAGAGAGAGAGCGTGAGCAGAAGAGGGTCAGAGAGAGAGAGGGAGAGCGAGAATCCCAAGCAGGCTCCGCACTGTCAGCACAGAGCCCGATGTGGGGCTTGAGCTCATGAACTGTGAGTGAGATCATGACCTGAGCTGAAATCAAAGGTCGGACACCTAACTGACTGGACCCCATCCCAGTATATTTAGACTGAGGGATAATTTCAGTGTCCAAACCGTCAAAAGATATTGACTTTACTGTACATGAAACGAGCGAGCGGGCTCCAAGGGCATGTGATCTTCTCTGCTCTCCTACATGGCTTTGCAATGCTGCACATCCTCCGTGGGAGGCCCTGTGGGTTGCATGCGTGTGCAGTAGTGGGGGGAGTGCACCCAAGATGGACACGTGTGCTCAGGTTGCTAGTTTGCTGTGCAAGCCCTCTTGAAGTTGAGTCTTGATTTCATGCCGAATGCAAGAGCAGGACGCTTAATACACAGCAGCATTATTGCCAAATTATCTTTAATTAAAAATGTATCTGGGGCGCCTCGGTGGCTCAGTCGGTTAAGTGTCCGACTTCAGCTCAGGTCACGATCTCGCGGTCTGCGAGTTCGAGCCCCGCGTCGGGCTCTGGGCTGACGGCTCAGAGCCTGGAGCCTCCTTCCGATTCTGTGTCTCCCTCTCTCTCTGCCCCTCCCCCGTTCATGCTGTGTCTCTCTCTGTCTCAAAAATAAAATAAACGTTAAAAAAAAAAAATTAAAAAAAAATGTATCACATGTGGCACCGCAAAGTTTAAAACAATTTTTTAAGGAACGTGTATTTTTCTCAAAGTCTGAAAATTGTCTTCACCTTGACTCACTTTCCTCACTGTCCAGTTAGTTGCCTGGCCTGGCAATTCAGCCTCCAAAATTATGTTGCAGGTCCGTTATCTCCTTTCCACTCTGTGCTACCACTGTCCTCATGCATGAATGCAAGATCCCAGCAGCTTTCGAATTAGGACCCCTGCTCTAGAGTCTTATTGAACAACTCCCTGCTCTAAACTCATTTGGTCACTCTCCTGCTGAAAAGACTTAATGGGGAAATTATTTACAAAGGGTTAGGATGATACAAAGACAGTGGAGGTCTCTGAGGCTAGCGAGAATGGCAGCTTACCACCCCTGGGCCTGAGGAAGCAAACAAGGGAACAGTGACCCAGAATGACTTGCGATTTTAGAATAGGGCTGCTGGCCTTTACTAGAGGAATATAGTCAGGGCCAAACTGTAAAAGGGTAGGGAAGGATCTGGGAAAATAAGCACCCAACCTATTTCTGCGTGTCCTCGGCTCTCCTGCTGGGAGTGTCCATTGACCAACCCACCAAAACCTAGAAGACAAGCAAGGAAACACGGTAGTACAGTCCGCAACAGTTAGCTCCCTGGGGTACAGAGCAGGTGGAGAGAGGATATGGGGAGGAGGGTGCAAATTAAGATAATTCCGCACAGTAGCTTCCTCTGATTCCCCCAAGCAGAACTTGTTGCTTTCTCACTGATATTCCATGAACATTTTATTCATACCTCAACGGAGGCACCTGCCATATCGTATTTGTGAATTATTCCCATGTTTGGACCACAAGCTCCTTCATTTAAGGACTATCTTAATTATCTTCATATCCTCCACACTTTGCATTGCCTGACACAGATCGGTGCCTAACAAATGTTTGTTAAATAAAACAACACAAGATGACAGGGACATCTTGATTATCTTCAATGGAAACAGTGGATAAGAGAAATCTCATTCTCCCTTCTGTATTTCATATGTGGTATCTTTTGACAACTCCAAGTTAGCTTGAGTCAAGGATTGAGGGAAGAAATGCAGAAGGCAGAGGTGGGCTTGCTTAATTAGAGGAGATCATGAATGTAAAAGACTCTGTCACATATGATACTGTTCAAGTATTACAAGCATCATTTCCATTATTGTGGAGTAAAACTCAGGAGAAACAAAAGAGAACCAACAAACAACAGTCAACAGGGAGATGATTAAATCCTTTGCTAGTCTCCGTTACGGAAGAATGTTAGAGAGGTGCTTATTCAGCTAGGACCGTTGACCAGATCAGTGTCATTGAGACCTATTTTCTGTTGTCATTCTGACTCATTTTGTCATATTTGGTAAATCAGTTAACTTTTCTGCGGTACAGTTTTTTCCAACTCATTTTGTGACTATTATAGTACCTTCTGCCTGCTGATGTGCAAGAATGTTTGGGTGATTCATGTAATAATTGCTGTGAAGAGCTTTGAGCTGCATAGAGTAAAACCAGGAACACAAAGATTTAAGTGGTATTATTAGTTACAAAGTCTTATTGCATTGCTTGAGTCTCTGATTCCCCATGCTTTTTTTTTTTTTTTTTTTTTTTGTAGTTCAACTGCTTTTCTGTGGCTTTCCCAATTCTACCCTAGTTCCCTTTACACAATTACAAGGATGCAATGATATCATGCATCCCAAATGACAGTGCTATAATCCAATTAACACCTTGGGTCAATGTATAAAATAGAAAAGTTAGAGGATTTTGAGCTGATCTTAAGGCAAATAAAGAAAACAATTAAGGTGGCTTGAGTAGAGAAAGATAATCAATGAGTGACCGAAATCAATCAGGAACATACCAAAACATTATGTTCATTTGCACTTGACATATGACCTGTAACACATGATGTTCCTGGCCTGCCAAGGAAAAAGGACAGCTGGTTCCAGGAGGAAAGAAACTTCTTAGTTTGTATTATTTGATACATAAAATTTGGGGTCTGTATTGATGTCAATGATCCACTCTTAGAGAATTTTCCACCAAATGATACCAACTTTATGGAAACTGCCGGTGCCTCTTTATGGAGTAACTAAGAGATTGCAATAGGGCCTCTCCATATGATTTTGGGGAAATGAGAAAATGTGTGATTCATTGGAATTCTGAGTCTTATTTTATTCTTTCAGGTTGGGAAATAATGTGGGATATTGCTCCCTAATGGCTTTTCAGATTTAAAAAAAATCCAGAACATATAAATATTTATATCATGTCTTAAGCTTTCATGACTCTAAGGAGAAGTTTAAGATTGGATTGTACCTCTGGCCCTGCTCTCTCTCCCCTGAGAGCTGGCCTTATACCTTAGAGCAGTAGGTTTGCATATTGAAATGCCAGCTTGACCTAGCTGCCTGCAAGTCTTGAATGTCAGGCCCGCGACAGAATTAATTAATTTCTCTTACAAGTTGGTAATTTCCTGTTACTCTCCTAAGTAATGCTAATTTCAGGGACACCCTTGCCAGAGAGGATTTAGGTCCTCTGTATTTTAGCACATCCTGGCATATATACCGTCATCATGTACTGGTATCATATGCTGTCATTATTGTCACATTCCCAGAACTCATAGAAATGGGGGCCACGTGAAGTAGGCAGGGGTCATACCAAAGCAGTATTGTGTCAACAGAGAAATTGCAGATGCTTAAATTGTTTTTAATGTTTATGTATTTTTGAAAGAGAAAGAGAGACAGAGCATGAGCAGGGGAGGGGCAGAGAGAGAGAGAGAGAGAGAGAGACAAAGAAGCGGGCTCCAAACTCTGAGCTGTGAGCACAGAGCCCTAGGCAGAGCTTGAACCCAAGAACCATGAGATCATGACTAGAGCTGAGGTCAGATGCTTAACCAACTGAGCCACGTAGGTGCCCCAGAAATTGGATACTTAATATAAACATTTACATTTTCAATCATATAATGACGCTAAATTTTCTTCAAGTCATTTGGAGGGTAAATTAAAATGAGGGCAAAGGACAGGGCGTGAGAGCAGTACAGGCCTACTGTTTCCCTATCTGTTTGTGGCTTGTACCTTGTTTGTTTCCTATCTCATTTTAACATCTTTCATGAGGCATTGTTTTATTAATTTCAGTTATACACAGTGATTAATAGAGTTCCCCAACAGAGGTCCTGGCAAGCCATCTGTGACCAGTAGATAAAAATTAACACCAAGGCACTGGAGGTGTTAAGTTCTTGCTCTTTCATTGACTTAAAAAAAATGGGTTTTAAATAAATTAAACGGTATATGTGCTTGTTATAAAATAATTCAAGAAGGAACATTTTAAAGTTAATATCTTCCTTTTTTTTTTTTTAATGTTTATTTTTGAGAGAGAGAGAGAGAGAGAGACAGAGTGCGAGCAGGGGAGGAGCAGAGAGAGGGAGAAACAGAATCCGAAGCAGGCTCCAGGCTCTGAGCTGTCAGCACAGAGCTGGACACGGGGCTTGAACCCATGAACTGTGAGATCATGACCTGAGCCAAAGTCAGACGCTTAACCGACTGAGGCACTCGGGTGTCCCAAAGTTAACATCTTCAATGTCATATATGTTTTCCCCTTAGCCAGACAGTATCACTGTCTTTGAGACTCTAGCCCCCTTTCTCTAGGCTAAGTTTATAAGGGGCTTTTCAGAAACCTTGCTTATACACACACGTGTATACTGTGTATATATATCAATCATTATATATATCATATTATTCATACCATTTGTCATATCTTATATATGTTGTATCTTTCTAATTTTGACAAAAATGGATCACACTCATGTACTATTTTGCAGTTTGTCTTTTGCACGTAATCATACACTGTGGGCATATTTTCATTTCAGTACAATGAATGTACCACATTCATTCTAATGGCTGCAAAGAATTCCCTTGAGATGTATCCTAATTTATTTCAACAATTCCTAATTGACATTTGCATCTGGTTTTCAGCTTTTACCAATATGCTACACCAAACATCTTTCTTTGTACATATAATCTTTGTGCATTTTGGGAGGAGCATATATGCAGAATAAATACCTAGAAATGGAATTCCTGGGCCAAAGATATATGCATGTGAATTTTGAGAAATATTGCCAAATTTAGAAGGACTGCATATGTTTGTTCTCTCACTAGCACTGTGGGAAAGGATTTTATTATCCAACTTTACCAAATGGTAAGCTTGGCCAAACCACAGAGGGCTGGTCTGGCTTTGAAGATTGGCAATGAGACTCCAATCAATGTTGCTTTTATTTCAGTTTGCCGCTGAAACAGCAAACAAGCAGGGCGTGGGGTGGTCCCTGAACCGAGCTTCTCAAAGTGTGTTACATTGTTACAACTGCAAGTTCTCAGGTCTCACCCTAGACCTCCTGATTCACAAATTCTCATGGCAGGGCCCAGAAATCTGTGTTTTAGCAAGTCCTCCAGGGGATTCTGATACTTGCCAAAGTTTGAGAACCGGCACAGTAGAGTTTGATCAAATGAGGACACAGTTCCCCCCCGTGCCTCTTCTATGGATCTTGGAGTTGAACCTGGAATTCTCTGGTTCAAGTTTGAAGGTGTCCAGGGTTACATATTCTCTGTACCTCCTACCATTTGGATGAGGTAGGAGCCAAACTGGCACTCAGTGAGCAATTATTCTAAAAGGCAAACTCTGCTGCTCCACAGTTACAAAGCTCTGTGTCCTATTTCTTACCACATTAGGATGCTACAGTGGCCATGGCCAGATAATAACCAAAATTTGCCTTCTTGTCTATCTGAAAAATGGCACCTTATTCCTATTTTTTCTTTTTTTTTTTTTTTTTTGAAGTTTATTATTTATTTTTGAGAGAGAAATAGAGATAGAGAGGGATCGAGAGAGAGAGAAAATCCGAAGCAGGCTCCACGCTGTCAGCTCAGAGCTGGATGCGGGGCTTGGTCTCACCAAACATGAGATCATGACCTCAGCCAAAATCAAAAGTCAATGCCCAACACACCAAGCCCAGCAGCCCCACCTCATTCCTATTTGATATTAATTTTTTAAATTATAAGTGAAGTTGAGCATCTTTTCATTTTATAGGCCATTTGCACTTCTTTTCTCTGATTCCTTCTTTATGTTCTTTGCCATATTTTCTATTTGGTTAGCTGTCTCTTTATTAACTTATAAGAGCAATTTTAATTTTAAGGAAATTAGCCCTTTGTCATGTGTGTTGCCAATTTGTTTTTACTCTGTTTGTAATTTATCATTTGAATTTAATTACAGTAAATTTTTGTATTGCAGATAGTGACAAGTTTTATGTAGTCAAATTTATTAGTTTTTATCTTTCTGAATTTTGAATTTTGTGTAGGCTTAGATAATTCTTCCCAACTGTAGGGTAATTAAAAAAAAACTCATATTTTATTTCAAACTTTATGGTTTTATTTTTAGTATATTAAATCTTTGAGGTAAATACGATTTATTGTATGTAAAATGAGTGAGATATACATGTAAACGTATTTTCCAGAAGCTTGAAAATTATTCCAGTATCATTTATTAAATACTTTGTCTTTTCCCCAATGACTTGAAGTAACCTATTAGTCATATTCAAAGTGAGAATGTGTATTTGGGACCATTTCTAGAGTCTATTCTACTGATTCAGATTGTAACTAATTTATAGTTCAATTTAGGGGAGAAAAAGACTTTCAGTACAAAATTTTGCTAACCGAGAGCTGAGTATGCCTTTACAGTTACCTGTTGTTTCTTTTTTCTTTTTTTCTCAGGAGTGTCTTGAAACTTTCTTCATAGGTGTTGAAGATGTATTTTATATATTTGTGAATTAAATTTTTTTTTTATTGAGGTATAGTTGACACACAATGTTACAATAGTTTCAGGTGTACAACATAGTGATTGGACAAGTCTATACGTTATGCTGAGCTCACCTTAAGTGTAGCTACCCTCGTTTACCATACAATGTTATTACAGTATCATCCACGATATTCCCTATGCTATACCTTTTATCCCCATGACTTACTCATTCCATGACTGAAAGCCTGTGTCTCCCACTCCCCTTCACCCATTATGCCCATCCTCTGACCCTCCCCCACCCCCCAGCCATCAATTTGTATATTTGTGAATTTTTAAAGGTGATGTTTTCCTGTTATAGGTTGTTTTTGTTTTTTTTTTTATTTTACTATTCTGCCAGTCTTTGGAGGATTTCTATGGGGGGTTTTCAAGTTCACAATAATCATCTACAAAGAATATAAAGCATCCTATCTATGAGATTAGACTTTTATTATGGAATGGATTTTATTGTAGAATATGACCTTCTTTCTTTTTCTTTATTTTTAATATGAGATTTATTGTCGAATTGGTTTCCATACAACACCCAATGCTCATCCCAAAAGGTGCCCTCCTCAGTACCCGTCACCCACCCTCCCCTCCCTCCCACCCCCCATCAACCCTCAGATTGTTCTCAGTTTTTAAGAGCCTCTTATGGTTTGGCTCCCTCCCTCTCTAACCTTTTTTTTTTCTTCCCCTCCCCCATGGTCTTCTGTTAAGTTTCTCAGGATCCACATAAGAGTGAAAACATATGGTATCTGTCTTTCTCTGTATGACTTACTTCAATACGACCTTCTTTCTAATTTCCTGCTTTAAAAAGTATCGCTGTGAATGAAGTAAATATATAAACAACAGAATTTGACAATTTTAAGTTGGCAATTCTGAGTTTTAACAAACGTATACAGCTGTTTTCTGTGTAGTTACATAAAACTACTTTATAAATTGTATTTTTGTATAATTACATAAAAACTTAGTTTATATCGCTGTCGTGAATAACCACCGCAATCATGATGTAGAGCTCCTCCGGAAAGTTCCCTTCTGGCTTTTTTCTTGTTTCTTCCTATGCGTGGCCCCTGGCAACCACTAAATGGCTTTTTGTCATTGTAATTTTGCCCTTTCTAGAGTTTAGTATAAATGGAGCCATACACTATGCAATCTTTTTGTGTCTGGCCTTCTCCATTTGGTACTCCATTATATGGATATACAACAATTTGTTTATATTCACTAGTTGATGGATATTTGCAAATTTCTGGCTGTTAATGAAAAAAGTGGCTATGAACATTCAAATGCATGTCTTTGGGCATATGTTAACATTTCTCTTGGGGAAATACTTAGAGTGAGATTGCGGAGATGCTCGGTAAGAGTGTATTTCACTTTAAAGGAAGCTGCTAAACTGTTGGTCACAAGGCTGGACCATTTTACGTTTCTGCCCCCAACAGGTGAGTCAGCCAGCTGCGCCACCAGCATTTTGTATCGTAAATTAGTTTGTTTTTTTTTTAATTCTTGTGAGTGTTTGGGGCTTATCAGTGTGGTTTTAACACTGTGCATTTCCCTAATGACTAATGATACTGAGCATCTTCGTATATGCTCACTTACATTTACCTATTTTGTTTGATGAAGTGTCTTTTAAAAAAATTTCCCCAATTTTTTAATTGGATTGTTTGTCTTATTGTGTCCTGAGTCCTTTATATATTCTCCAAACAAATACTTTGTCAACTATTATGCGTAGCAAATATTTTATCCCAGTTTATGACTTACCTTTTTATTTTCTTAACAGTATCTTTTGAAGAACAAGCTTTTTAATTTTTGAAGCCCACTTTATTATTTTGCTTTTATGGTTTGTTTTTATCTTTTTTTTTTTTAATGTTTAGTTTTGAGAGAGAGACAGTATGTGAGTGGGGGAGGGGCAGAGAGACCATGAGATCATGACTGGAGCCGAAGTGGGTGCTCCACCGCTCAAGGGACTGAGCCACCCAGGCACCCCACAGTTTATGTTTTTATAGAAATCCAGTGTAACTAGAGGTAAAAAAAATTTTTTTTTCTCCTACATGTTCTTGTACAAGTTAAAAAAATTTAAGTCTTACGTTGAAGTCTCTCCTTTCTGAGCTAAATTTTGGATATGGTGTGAGGAGAAGGGTTGAATATCCTTTCCACACTGAAATACATTGGCACCTTTGTTGGTAATCAGCGAGCTGTATTATGTGTAGGTATTTCTGGACTCACTGCTTTTTCCATTGATTTTCATGTCAATAGAACACTAACTTGATTACTGTAGATTTATACTGAGTCTAAGTGTACGCATTATGCTCAGTGGGAGTTTAAGACTTCCAATTTTGTTTTTCATTTTTGAAAGACTTTTAACTTTGTCTTTTCGTTGGCTCTTCTAGGAGGTTTTGGATTTCTGTATCAATTTGAGAATCAGATTGTAATTTCTACACAAAACACATTTTGAAATGGTGTCAAATCTATAGATCAACTTGAGGAGAATTGATACCTTATTTTAACAATGTTGTATTTTTGGGTTGATGAACACAGTACTCCATTTCTCTAGTCTTTGTAAATTTCTTTCAGCAATATTCAGTAGTTTTCCATCTCCAGGTTTCCTATAGATGCCTTTTTTTTTTTTTTTTGGATTGAGGAGATCCTGTTTTATTTCCAGTTTGCCGTGTTTCTATCAGGATTGGGCATTGAAGTGTGTAGAATACTTTCCTCTTGCATGTATTGAGATGTTCATGTCGTCACTCTTTTTTGGTCTGTTAATATATGGTGACTCACATTTTTTTTTTCTTAATGTTAAACGAACCTTACATTACTGCTAAAGAATTGCTAAAGGAACCACTTCAAACAGAAGGGGAATATCAGAAGGAAACGTGGAATATCAGGAATAAATAACATCTTTTAACTCCTGATATGAAAGATTAAGAAATGGACATATTTGTACTTTTCTCCTGACCCCATTTCCCTGCCTTGCCCATTTTTTCTTAGCTATATGCTTACTTATACACTTCAGTGTTTATACTTTTGCATAATTTTTAGCCTTCTATATTCTAATCAGTTTAGTGCAAATTACAAATACTTTTATGCCATTAATTCTTTCTTTCTCAGTTCTTTTGATTACAGCACTTGTTTGATGAGAATTTATCATCAAGTGGTTTTCTCCAAGGAGGGCTATTTCTAAACTTCTTGGCTCCCAATTTTTTTTGGTGCTGAAATCTGAGGCCATTGTGATTTTTCTCCTTTAGGTGAATTTTTACATTATTCAAAGTATTTAAATTTTTAAAATGTTTTCACTTTATGGTTTTTGTGTCTTTGCTCATGAAAGTATTCTCCACTTTAAGACATCAACTCCTCCTGTATTTTTCCCAATACTTACGTAATTTTTAATACCTTTAATGTTTTATTGAGCTTAGTTTTTAATCTGTCTATAAATAGCTATCCTGTTATTCCAAATCATTTATTGAATTGTTGGTCTTTTCTCTCCTGATTTGAAATATCACATGCTTTATCTTTTCATATTGATCTATTTATCGATTCTTGGAGCAGTGAAACACTCTTTTTAAAATTTAGAATGGTCCAGAAAGTCCCTCCTCATTATTCTTTGCGAAATTGTACTATTTATTTCATTTTATCGTATTTCATTTCATTTCATTAAGATGTTGATTAAGAATTATATCAAATTTATATATAATTTAGAGAGATCTGATACCTTTCAATACTGGGATCTTTCCATCTAGAAACATAGTTTGCCTTTCTATTACTTTAGAACTTCTTTTACTTTCTTCAGTAAAATGTTACAAAATTCTTCATAAATATGCATCTCTTATTTAAAAAAATAATGTTTATTTATTTTTGAGAGAACTATAGAGACAGAGTGCAAGCAGGGGAGTGGCAGAGAGAGGGAGAGAGTTGTAGAATCAGAAGTAGGCTCCAGGCTCTGAGCTGTCAGCAGAGTGCCCGACGTGGGGCTTGAACTCATAAACTGAGATCATGGCCTGAGCCAAAGTCAGATGCTTAATCTACTGAGCCACCCAGACTCCCCAAGTGTGCGTCTCTTATTAGACTTAATTATGTGTATGTTATTTTCTTTGCTCTTAAATACATGCTATTTAGTTATTTCAGGTATAAAAAAAATAACCATTAATTCTTATATGTTGATCTTGTGTCCATCTGGCTAATTTCTCTGTTCTAAAAGTTTATTAGTAGACTGTGTGTCCTAGGTGGACATTCATATTGTTAGCTAATATAGTTTTGTCTTTTTCTTTCCAATATTTACAATTATTTCTTCTAATACTTTATTTTTTTATTAATTTTTTTAATGTTTATTTATTTGTGAGAGAGACAGAGTGTGAGCGGGGGAGGGGCAGAGAGAGAGAGGGAGACACAGAATCTGAAGCAGGCTCCAGGCTCTGAGCTGTCAGCACTGAACCCGATGTGGGGCTCGAACCCACAGACTGCGAGATCATGACTGGAGCTAAAGTGGGACGCTTAACTGACTGAGCCACCCAGGCGCCCCTCTTCTAATATTTTAAAGGTTTTTTCAGTTAAAAAAAATTTTTTTTCCTATCATAGGTATTTATTAAATTCAGAGTGTCTCTTTTATGGTGTTAAATTCCTTAAATACTTAGTGTTTCTTGTTTGCTTTTGTGGTTGAGTTTCTAGATCGAACAGTTCATTGCTTTCGGAGTGTATTTTCTCAAGCTAAATGAGGATCCCCGTTTGTCTGGCAGTTGATGCAAACTAATCACCTTGGTGAGTCTGTAGGAAAAGAGGACCCATGTGTGGCTAAAGTAAAAATGAGACTTGACTTTTGGGGACGAGGCTCCCAGTACCTCCTGGCAGACAGAAACTCTTTCTTTCTCAGTAGCCACCCTAGTAGTCTCTTATGTCAGAGTTGTTAGAAGGGGTCTCATAACTCTCATCTGGGGACAAATGCAGTAGGGGGGCAGAGGAATGGGGAGTGGCTGTCTTATCTGCGCTACTCTTCAGTTGATGACCTGAAACACTGTGACATGCTCCTTCCTGCATCCACTGCCTCTGACTGTGGCATTCTTCTGGAGTTCCTCTGGGAAAGAGCACCTTTTGGGCTGTTTTGTCTGCTGAGAGGGGTTCCTCTTTTGGAATATGTTGCCAATCTATTTGCTATTGCTTTATCACTTCTAGAAACCCCATACTTTGCTGGTCAGCTGGTATACCTTGTCTCCAGTGTTGCCAACTTATTTCCTTTTTGAAGGGGGTGTTAGATTTTATTTATGCACAAACTTCACGTTAGATCCTTTTTGATTAATTCTTATTCCTGATCAGGGATAGTGTCATCCAGCCCTGCTAATTTGCTCACGAACTGAGTGGAGAGTGGGCAGGGAATGACTGGGAGCAGGACTTTATTCACTATTTAAAAAAATAAAAATTTTTTTTTCAGGCTTTAATGAAGCTCCTTGTATAACATGCAGAAAATACAGAAAAATAGAAGGAATGAAAGAATCATTCATAATTCTATTATGACAATTGCTATTAATGTGTAGATACATTCACTTTTAGTCTTCTCCTTACGCATATTTTAACATTCTTGTGATTGCATTCTCTATAGCATTTTGTATTTACTTTTCAATTAACATCTTACTACGTGTTTCTTATATTACTAGAAATATTCGTGATTAAATCCATACTTTAATAATGTCGTAAGATATAATCAAATGGATCCTCCAAGGGTAGTATTTCCCTGTGTAGGGCCATTTGGGTCAATTGCTATTTGGCTATTTTATTTTTAAAAAGGAAATTTTATTTATACACATTTATTGTTTTTTTTTTTGAGATAAAAGTTACAGTGAAATGTACAGAGTCTAAGTGACTAATTTAATGAGTTTAGATAAATGCTTACATCCAAGCAACCATGATTCCAGCCAGATATAGACTACTTACTTGACTCATTTTAATAATGTAGTGATAGACACCTATAAGAAGCTTCCCCATATTTGGATCGTTAACTTAGGCTGTTCCTAGAAGTTAAATGTCGTCGCCTCATGTTGCGAAATTTGAACAGACTTTTGACCAGAATGTTTTTCAAGCGATTGGATCCCACCAGGCAGTGGAGAGTGCCAGGATTATTCAGTTGTTTCTCTGTGATCTCCTTGACGCGCTGGCCAGCCCCACCCAAGGAAGGGTCCGCTGTTCCTTCCTGAAAGCAAATGGTGACTTCGTTGGGTCAGTACCCACCTCTACCCAGCCGTGGCTCTGTGCGTAACTGTGTGCATATTTATGCGTCAAAAATTGCCATTTCTGCTTTTAGCGGCTCCAACTATTTTTAATTTCTCGAGGAACCACCATACTGCTTTCCAGGGTAGGGGTCCCAATTTACATTCCCACCAACAGCGCCAAGAGGGTCTCCTTTCCTCGACAGCCTGGCCGGCACTTGTTAACTCTGACCTTTTCAGTCAGAAAAGTGCTAATAGGTGTGAGGTGGTATCTTATTGTGGTATTGATTTACTTTTCCCTGATGATTCAGGCTGATTGGAAGCTGGGCCCCCCGGGGCGGCAGCTGGGACCCTCTGCACCCAGTCTCCTTCCTGGGAGAAACTGGGAGCCGGGCCGGGCTGCCGGTTGCCTCTGTGCTGAGCCCCAGGAGTATGGTTGCGGGGGCTTGGGGGGCTCCCGCAGGGGTTTCAAAGCTGCTTCTCTGTTTGTTGTAGTCCTGTGGGATTCAGTGCAAGGTCTGTTGGCTCTCGGAGCCAGGTCAAGTGGCTGCTGTCAGAGTCGGAGCACTAGCTACGTGGACAAGGTCCTTCCAGGGAGACTCCGGAGTTTCCTTGCTGGAGTGAGCCAGAGCCGGGTGGCTGGGGAGTGCTCACCGCCTCTGCTCACCGCGGGCTCTGGGGAGGATCTCCTAGATGCGTGCTGGTTAGAAACTGGACTCTTCCACAGCGATCGTGAAGTACACAGTCAGACCCTTGGAGGGAAAGACTGGGAGATGCGCGCTTCGCCTGCTCTCTGTCCGTTAAGAGCTGCTGCTTTGTTGGCCACGGCGCCTTGGGACTCCTGAGTGAAAGTCCTGCTGCCTCTCAGAGGCGAGTGCTTTGGGGCCCTCTGTCTGGCGGAAGTCTTCAAAGTTGGGGAGCTAGATGGCGGTCCAAACCCCTTTCTCCTCAGGGAGAAGCCGGTATTTGGGGGTTCCCTCCCAACTGTGTGTCATCGTGCTGGGGGTGTTACTCATGGTGAGGTTTCTCAGCCTTTCCCCGGCAGTCCCATATGTGGGAGTCGCTCAGTTTCTGAATTTCTCTCCAGGGGAGGGAATTGCTCCGTGTATAGCTGCACATTCGCTGCGTGTGTGGGAGGTGGGGAATTCAGGAGCCTGCCTCGTCACCATCTCGTTCTAGAATGGTAAATAAATGTTTTTCGACCAAGGGAGCTGTACTGGGGAGGGGAGTTGGGATTTGGACTGGAAGATAAAACTTACTTCAATGTATTGGGAAAACACATCAATCTAGCTTTTGTCCTTTTAAGAAAGGAGTTACCATTTGAGACAAATATTGCAAAGTCCTTAAAAAGCTCCAAGACTGATATATTTCTGGGGGATATTCTGGTTCAACTTCCCAATCACCGCTGGGTCAGGACGGTAGAGACGGTTTAAAGCTTAAAACAGAAACACAGAGGTCAGTGGAGACGTGTATCTCCTGTTGTTGCTGCAAATGTACAGGACAATGGAATTAGCATCTGCCTGTAGCATTGCAGCCATGCCAAAGGCAAACTTCCTATTGCTTTAACCTCTGGAGTTTGGATAGCCATATTAAGTAAATATTTATTAAAGTATCTCAGAGCTGTATCTCTTCATTTGCTAAAATAGTAGATTTTAAGGACAGGGTCCCCTCTTTAAAATGCTAGTCTAATATTTGCTAAGCTTAGATTTGCGTGTGTGCGTGCATGTATGTGTGTATGTGTGCGTGTGTGCATATGTGTATGCGTTCCTGAGTGTGTGTGTGTGTGTGTGTGTGCGTGTGCGCACGCACGCTTCACATCTCATGCAATCATCTCAGCAACGCTTGTAGTTTTTGTTCATTTATTTTCAACCTTCCTTTTTATTCCCTTCCACTACCACAATTTAAATATACAAAACTCTCACTGTGCGAGATTTGGTCATTATGTTGCTGGCTCTTCTGTGATGTTTATAAAATATGTCAACACCCTATAGTGAATTGGCATTGTTTTGCTATCCTACTTGCTATCAAGGAAATAAAACAAACGCCCCCAAGCAAATAATCTAACTCACTACCCTTCCGTAGCATTTTAGAGATGGGAAATTTGTAAATTACAAGAGCTGTGCGCAAAGGGAAAATGTGCTATCTCACCCCAAAACCTGGGACTCACAGTCCTGGGGGACAGTGGAGATGGGCACAGACCTCCATCTACTGCCCACCCCTTCACTCTCCATCTGCACCGTTCGCCCGAATGCATCAGTCTCACGGAGAGGGGGATGAAAGGAGAGTGTGCACCTGCAGTGTGGTGTGACTGCTGTAGCTTGGGAAGAGGTTGCCAGGGAAGCAATTTTTAAAAAACAGGGGAGGAGAATTGTCAAGGTTTGGCTCCTCGTGAAATTTGCCTGTCAGAACAGATGATGCATTTGGGCATAACACTCTCCTAGTTTCCTCTTCTGGCAGTTTTCTCCCTCATTTTCAAGGCTTTCAGAATTTTGCTGCAACTTATCCTTTTAAGGGGCTTTCGTCTTCACATATTTCTCCGTCGAACGTTAGTCTTGAGAGGTGAGAGATGACGTTTAGAAAAACACTCAGGACTGATTTGCTTAGAATCAGGCCAGACAGACAGCAAGCCCCTCCAGCATCTGCCCTCGCTCCCCTCCCTCGATTTGAGGGCAGTAGTCCCTGTTTTCACTTTGTCTGAAACTGGAACATGGTTTGATATTATTCAACTCAGCTCAGAGGGTAGTTGGCTTTTTCCGGGAATGGCCTGTGGAACGACGTGAGTTTTGAAGGTGCAGAGGAGGCAGGGAAATGTAATATGGAAATGATTATGATATACTGTCCGTGGACCTACCTGGTCTCCTAGAATCTTGAGACTTTTCTGTTTCGTAGAGTGGGTGAGTATTTAAGACTGGCAATTGAAATATTCACCCAGGAGAGTTCATTTGCCAAGGTCATCATACTGACTTACATTGTAGAATTCTTCTGCCATTCAGTCCTTACCACTTTTTTGAGGAAGTAAATATTATTATCCTTATTTTATAGGATGCAACTGAAGCTCAGAAAAGTCGTGTATGGGATAAGTGATGGCATCCGAACGAAACCTGGAGCTCTCACTCTGTTCTATAGATTTTTCTAGTATCTAATCTCTCAAGCAGAAAAAAAAATTCCATCTCTAAAGTACATGGCCTTGCTTTCTCTGAAATAGTGGATAGTAAGGAGGCGGGGCGGGGGTGGGCAGCAGCATTATTTACATATACAGAGGAGGAGAGTGCCTCTTTAGATTCGGAGTCTCTGGGGTAAATAGAACTGCTTCTTTGATTTTATTTCATAGGTAAATGATACTGGTGAGTGAAATAAAGGCCCCACTCTAAGATCTCATCTCTAATTCCCTGCCATAAGCTCTAAAACAAAGGGGACTTATCGTTTGCCTTAATAGACTGTGCTATGTATGTACCCAGAGACAGCAAAATTCCAATTAAAAGAGTATTGATTGCTCATAAATTAATGCCAACCATTCAAAATCAATAGTCACTGAACTTCTTTTAATGATTTTTGTTCTGAGCCCGCTTGGCCCGAGTTTTTTGCTTATTAAATGTTCCACTGTAATCGTATGCCCAATTAACATGGATGATTCTTTTGCTATTAACATATAGTGTTCGATTTTAGTCTAGTTAGCACAACTAATCATTGCAAATGAAAACCAGCGGAATCTTACAAACTCCCATGCCTTCCCTCACCTGCTCCCAGACATAATTTATATGCCTTCGTTCCTCTGAGCCCAAAGCAGGTAAACATCTTCAGTTAAGCTGAATAGAAAAATAGAAATTCTGTAGAATAGGGGGGAAAAAGCAGATAAATAAAGCAGAGAACATGAACTGTGTCATAGGGAAGTTATGACTGGATCAGCAGGGGATATAATTTCTTTGCCTGTGAGGCAAAATCGTGATCACATGTGCTCTGGACACGGGCCACTGTACCTCTGTGAGGGGCACCCCTAGAGCGCCATGCTAATTAAATCTGAAAGGGAGACATCTTGGGAAGCTACCAGGGGTCAGGCCGGAGTCTGGGGGTACAGTGAGAGGAGCTGGGTGTGTTCAAGGAACACACATTTCAGAAGACAGAGGTGGTCACTGTGTGAGGCTGGGGTGAAATTGATCTTTCAGTTCCATGACTGGTCTGGGACCGTGAAGTAACCCAATCAAGATATTTTTGTGACTCACGTTAACCTTTCCGACTCCAAGGATTTCACCCCACTTAGTCCCATTGGTGTCATAGCTAAGGTCCATTAAAGATAAGCAGCCATGTAGATCCTGCCTCCTTTGGCATTTCTGCTCTAAAGAGAATGGTTCATTTATTTAACTTATGTCTACTTTCTGCATTAAGGGCTTTTTGATGGACTGGCGGGGTGTGGGAGAGAGGGCAGGATTCTTGGAGCGAAGTGAATCAAGTCGAAACATGCCTCAGGGACCAGGAGATTCAGGTTCTAACTCCAGTTCTGTCATCAACTGGTTGCAGGCCCTTTAATTTCTGTGTTTATTTGCTTCTCTATAAAGAAAGTTGCACCAAATAACCATATCCCTTCCTGGTCTAAAATGTATCCTACTATAGGATCTAGAATAGTATCGTCCAACTGTTTCGCTCACGTGCTCCCTAAAAGAATTTTAAAAAGGTATGTGCCCCCACATTTTTAAGTCCACATGGTATAAGTTTAATTAGTTACAAAACAATGTAGTTTTCACCTCATTGTATATTGCATGTGAGTTTTTAATATATTTTTATCAAAACTGAAGTTGTGGACTTGGCTCATCCTGTGTATGGTGCTTGTTGCCAAGCCTTCTCGTTCACAAAGCCGATGCTTATTGTCAAGTCATTCAGTCAGATCGCTTACTTCCCATCAGAAAAGAGTCAGGTGCAATGTTTTCATTCACATACATTTGTTAATATGTGACAGCCTCATTTTGGAATACGCATTCTAGGACGATTAACTGATTGGATGCAGAAAACTAGTTAGCCAGGTAGCTTCACTAGGGAGCTTTGCCTCGAGTATTTCTTAATTTGTGCTTAAAGGACTGGCGCTCAAGGACAGTGGGTTCTCCAGTATGTTCTTGTGTTTGGTGCCGGGGAGGCTAGTAAACTATGGGGCAGGGTACCATGGAAGGTCTCCGGATGAGTGAGAGGTAGGCCTTTCTTTTGTAAAGTGGGAGAATAGTGATTATGAGATGAGAGGTGGTAAAGAATGAGAAACCTGCAGGCATGTCATCAGGCAAATTTATTTTCGAAGGTTACGTATGGAAGTTGAGGATCTGGAAATGGATTCACTTAAAGCCACCGTGTTGCGTATCTTCAGGGAAGTTTTCAGGTACCCCTACTAAGGAGTACACAATCCAGATGCACAGAGGAGGGGCAGAAGGTATGACCCTTTCCATTGTTACTTCATGCCATCATATCAGTAGGTCTGATATGCCAAGGACTGTCCTTGGTAAAGGTCAGCAACCCCTAGACATGGTGCACACTCTCCTTTGAAATGAATTGCCCATCACATGATTTTCTATGATCAAATTTCCAGGCTCTCTCATTAGGATTCTGTTACCTTATCGGGCACCATTTACTGAGACTCTAATTTATAGATGCATGTGGGAATAGAAATACAATTTATGAAATCTATGCACATTCAACTTCTCCAGAAATCAGAATGCCTAGAAACAAGATAAGGTGTTGATTAAAAGGAGTGATTTTGGAATTACTTGTCCTGGGTTTGAATTCTGTCTCTATTATAATTTTACTTGTGGGATCAGTCTGTCTCCGTTTTCTCATCTGTTAAATTGGGAAAAGATAGTTCTCTCAAAGTCTGTATTCTGTTTTCTCCATTTGTCCTTTTGCCCCTACCCCCCATCCGTTGTTTCATCTTCTCTGCTCTCATTGAGTCTGTGGCAGCAGATCCCTGGGGGTGACATCACCAGGCCTCCCTTTCCAGTTAGTTGGCTTCCAGTTGTTGCCAAAGAGAGACACTGGTGGAGACATGAGGGTGAAGGAGGAGAGAGAGCTCAGGTGTTTCTTCTAGGCTCTCTTTCTGCTCTGGGCCATATTTCATGCAATGTGTGGGTCCCTCAACTGTAGCTTCTGGATGGTTCTAGCTTCATATTTTCAAATCAAATTCCCTAATGCCACCCTCCCCTTTGGTACCTTTAAATCTAGGGGTGGTAAAACCTTCCCACTCTTTCTGGTCTCTGACCATATCATGAGAAAGAATTTTTAGCCATTTTGATTGGATTCTGATTCCTGGCAGGACCTTGGATGATAAAGAGTGGTTCTTTCGTTCTTCAACAAGTATTTATTGAATCTACTAAGGTTCGGTAAATTCTGTTGTGTTTCCTGCTGTATTCCTAGCACCCGCGCAGGACTTGGTATGTATTATGGGGTCAATAAATATTCATGGATAGAATACCTACCAGGTAACCACTGTACTGGGCCTTGGTGATTAAATGGTGAACCAGATAGACAAACTTTCTGGCCTTATGAAGTTTTCAATGTAGCCCTGAGGACTGAGTGAGGTCATAGCAAACAGCATAAAGCCTGGAGCTACTACTGAGTTGACCCACCTAAGAAAATTTACTATCTTGGTCAAGGAAGAACTTGACTTTCTTCATTATGAAGCTCTTATGCTACCATATTAAGGAACCAATATCAAGGAATCAAAATTAGCACTTTTTTCAACTGCCAAGTCTGTCTATTCCAATGATGTAGTTGGAGTCTGGAAGAAATGACCACTGGATAGGTTCATGGGTCCAATAGCTTAACTGTGACCTGGCCCTAAGTTAGGACTCCATTTATTACTGGTTTCTCTGTGCCCCAACATGGGCGGAACGTGGTGATGCTTTGGCTACCTGGGTATGAGTGCTAATTTAGATTCTTTCAATTCTTGAAAGGTCTGGGCATTCCTTTGTCCTCAGCACATGGTTAGTTAAGTAAATGGCATTGGGGCCCCTTTGCTGAAGGACTTGGGAGCTTGCTACTGAATATATCTACTGTGATGTGTCAGAATCTTTCTTCAAAGGAACTGATCTCTCATTTAGTTATTGGGCTCTGGGTCTGAGAACAGGCTTATGTCTGGAAATTGGCCAAGTGATACTCAATTTTTATTGAGGTAGCCGCTGTCAGCTTCCTGATCATCTTCTTTATGTAAGTTATGGACTACTCTCATTTACTGCCCATGTATTTTGCTTCTAGAAACACTGTCTTCTATTGAGCATCTCCAAAGCTGTGTGAAAGCTATTCCAACCTTGCTTCTTATTGTGATACTTGTGCTCACTTGCTTCTGGGGGCATACGCTGGCCCTTGGTTTCTATTTTGGCAGGATCCCAGCATTTCCTTAATCATGAGGGAGCCCAGTTCTGTAACCATAAGTTTTACCGTTAGCCCTATTTATAACTGGTTTCATGGACATGCGACCTGTGCATTTGCACAGAGCCCTACGCTTAGAAGGGTCCCATACTTTGTTTAGTGCTCTGCTGTTGCAGTCCTGCAATTCTTTTTTAACAAGGGACTCCACGTTTTCATTTTGCGTTGGGCTTTGAACATTATGTTGCCAAGCCTGGCCCTGCTCTTCAGAGGACGGCCACTAGCAACCTTCTCAGTGGTACTGGTGCCCTTCTCACCAGTGCATTCTTACTGCGTCAGCAAAGGGAGTGTTCCGTGTATCTTCTTGCAGAAGATAGTAGACTTTATGAAGTATAGCCACTTAACCATGCCTACTTTTCTGAGCCTTTTGATTCCTCATGCCATCCGCTATTATACTGGTTCTGGCATTTCTACTTCACTTAGTTTAGGCTACTGCTTTGTCTAAGCTTCCAAGAGCCATCCTAATAGTGAATAAGCATCATTTTCCAAGGTTCTTGCCATAGTATTAAACCTGTATTCTGAGAATGGCCCATGTTAATAAGCTCTCCCTGTTCCAATTTCACATTCCTCTCTTTTCCCCTGGATCTAACATTCTTTCCTTTCCTTTTCTTTCTTTCTTTCTTTCTTTCTTTCTTTCTTTCTTTCTAGAAAATGAGCAGGGAAAGGACAGAGAGAGAAGGAGATCCTTTCTTCTTTCTTTCTTTCTTTCTCTTTCTTTCTTTCTTTCTAGAAAATGAGCAGGGAAAGGACAGAGAGAGAAGGAGATCTTTCTTTCTTTCTTTCTTTCTTTCTTTCTTTCTTTCTAGAAAATGAGCAGGGAAAGGACAGAGAAAGAAGGAGAGAGAGAGAATCCCAAGCAGGCTGTGCACTGCTAGCCCAGAGCCAGATGTGGGGCTCAATTTCACAAACTGTGAGATCATGACCTGTGCTGAAATCAATAGTTGGAGGCTTAACCAACTGAGCCACCCACACGCCCCTAACATTCTTTTGGAATCCATACTCCCATGCATACTTTCCAAGTTCCTGGTAGTATATGTTAGCCAGACCTCGCAGCAGGTTTTCACTTTTGCCTTGAACTGGTGCTTAATCATCCTTAGTCTTTTTTCATGAGTCAATGACACGTAGCAGCCATCAAACATTCTTTTTACAAATTTTTTTTTAAAGTTTATTTATGTTGAGAGAGAGAGAGACAGAGAGGGGGCAGAGAGAGAGGAGAGGGAGAGAATCCCAAGCAGGCTTCCCTGTTAGTGCAGAGCTTAATGTGGAGCTGGAACTCGGGAACCTGGAGATCATGACCTGAGCCGTAATCAAGAGTCAGATGCTGAGCCACCCAGGCACCCTCACCAAATTCCATTCTCGCGCTTGTCTTTTTCCTCATATCTCTTAAACACTAGATTCATGCCTTAGCTAGTGCTTCCCCTTCCATGGGTATCACATTCATGGTACCACTAGTGAACGTTTGAACAGTTGCACTGCCATAGCGTGCCAAATGCTCTCCATACCCCACTTCCATTATTGGTGGCTTCCTCATTGCCAGCCCACTGGTAGGCAATCTGGTTCCCAAATCCCACGTCAGCATCTTGTTTCTGGAACCACTCCTGGCATCAACTCACTTAGTTCCTTGGAAAGAGATTCTGAGATAAGAAGTTGTAAGCAGAAGAAGAAAGTTTTAGGGGAGTGGCTTTGGTAGATTCACTGGTTAGGAATCGGTGGTAGGATTGAGAACACTGAGCAGCTGACCTCCAATAGAGTTACAAAAGAGGCTTCAGCTGATCCCAAGAGAGGTTCTAGAGTTGGGATGGTCATTCAAGTTGAGGACAGGGTGCTTGGCCATAGCAACCAGTCACTAGCCGTGGGACCACCGTCCCCGGAAGTGTAGCCTTAGGCAAGGCAGTGGCAATTCCCAGTGAGAGATGCAGCTGTGAGCCCTCAGCAACTGGGAGATGGGCGCCTTCACCCTCAAAAAAAGATCTGGACAGAGCACCATGGCACCATAGCCAAATTGAAGTCTAGACAACAACGCCCTGTCGGGAAGGTATACGATGAACTAGAATAGACACATCCAAATACCGGAATTTGAACACATTTTCTTCTCCTGAATGTCATTTTTTAGTTCTCAGACTAGATCTTTCCAAGGTAGCAACAAAGGCATTCCAACAGTGGTCACAGCAATGGTAAAATTGGGCACTTAAGTAAATATTGAGAGTCTTGACAGTTTTAGCTACATTTAGTTTCACGTTTTGTTTATGCTCATTATTTGGCATAGCTCCTGTTGTTTCTCATAGTATTTCAGAATATGCTTATATAATTTTCTTTCTCTGCCATTTTTACTTCATTTGTTCCACCACATTTACTTTTCTGCAGTTAGCTGACAACATAAACAGAAGCAGAAGAGCTCAGAAATCTATCCCAAATGCTACCCCAAGCATGGGTTGGTGATTTCAAATACCATGACTTCTGCATTACATTTTCCCTCGCTTATATTCCTAATGAGGCTTACCTGCTTTGGTTCTCAGGGAAGAGTCTAAGTGGAAAATGGTAGCAATTCTTGCCCTAGAGTCTTGAAGCAAAAATGAATATCAAGCATCAAGCATGTAGAAAGTCTAATAAATAAGACAGAAAAGCTGTTAAGCTTTGTCCCAAATGAAACCTCTAGTTGAGTAGGCTTGGGATCTGCTCTTCAGGTTGCTGATGCAGTTTATTATTTATTATTATTTTCTTCCCTTCCAAATTATGCTAAGGTCACGGTCTCTCGTAAACTTTTAACTTTTTTTAGGGAACCAAAGAACACTACTGCTTGAAATAGTTTTCTCATTGGATTGATATTTAAAATTTTTTAAATATTTTTAAATTTATTGTGAGAGAGGGAGAGAGAGAGAACAAACAGGGGAGGGGGCAGAGAGAAGGAGAGACAGAATCCCAAGCAGGCTCCACACCATCAGCACAGAGCCTTGTGCGAGGCTCGAACTCACTAGCCGTGAGATCATGACCTGAGCCGAAGTCGAGCACTTAACTGACTGTGCCACCCACGTGCCCCTCGTTGGATTGAGATTTTAAAAGGCTGACCGAAATAATTGCCTAAAATGGAGGAACATTCTTTTGCCACTCAAAGCTGATGAGCCTGATACTGTTTATGGTACAGGCAATTGTTAAATACTACTGGCTGGTGTCCTGTGATTCCTTATTCACTTGTCCCCTTTGGGAAGGTACGGGATGCTCTTCTTGCTTGGAGTTTTGCCCTGCTCAGGTTCCTGACCCTCCGAAGCATGTACTGTGCATCCTAAGTGCTTCATTGACAGGTCCCCTATTATACAGGGCAGGTAGGTGAGAGTCATTGACATCTATGTGAGTGATGAGTTCTGTTTCATCATAAATAACCTGAATATTCATGTCCTAGACTATTTGAGATTCTAGAAACTTCTTGTTTATGGATGCAATAAAAACAGCACATATACGTATTTCACTGTAGGGGAATATGACCTCAAATCTCACTCTCAGTATTCTAGTTACAAGGAAAAAAAAAAAAGATTTCCACTGTTAGATCACTTCATCATAGGTAAAGATTTCTCTGAACTACTAAACAACGTAAAATAATTTTTGAAAATTCCACATAGCAAATGAACCAAGAAGTGGTGGGTGATTCATTCAGTCTTGAACAATGTCCTTAAATCCATCTCCAAGCCATTGGATACTATTGACAAGGAAGACAAAATCTCTCCATTCTATTTTTTCAATCCTAGGTGAGAATATTTGCAAACACAAGGCTTAAAAATCACAGACAGTGGCCAGCACATGTTTGCTGGGAGGGTCTGTATGCTCTGTACAGGGACTCCTGCTTTGTAAAGAGAGCTGTGCGGGTGCTGGGCCACGGTGCATCACTCCCATTAAACTAGAGCCCTTGCGGCCAGATAATATAGACAGCTCTGAAACACAAGAGGGAATGAGCATGAGCAATGTTTCTGAGGCTGTTCTCAAAACACATCATTATCTGGCTTTCCTGTTTCAATAATTTGTAAGCAGCCTGCCTCCTCTATAAACAGACCAGCAGGAAAGCAGAAAGCCGTATGAGTTATTGCATTTCTACTGTCTGGGACTCGGGAGACACTATCAATTTTAATGTATTGAAATGTGCAACTGTGTTTGAGGGAATCTCATTTGGAAAATGACCACTGGAAAAGCCTGGCTACTTTAAGAAATGTGGAGAGCTATTCATTTCATGACACTTACTTGCCTGGTATCTGTAAGTGAACATCATTGTTACAAAGTAAATGTTAGCTAATAGTTTTTAGCTAATATTTTCTAGCTAGTTTTGGGAATAGAAATAGGATTACTTATTGCTCTTTCCTGCTATGAGCATTACTTATTTCATGCACAGTTATGGTAAAGGCAGCAGTCTGAGTCTAGGCCATGCTCATCTGCGGATTCCTATATATTTGGGTATGTGCTGAGTCCTGAAGGAGTCCTTTGAGAGGGTAGTGGGGGTCCTGAGTGTCCCAGTGTCTATCACTTGCACTTTGGATGGGCATGTGGTGTTATTCCAGACCCTGTGATGCGGGATTACAATAAAAGACAGAATAGGTATACAGGAGTTATTTGTCCAAGACCTCTGCAAGGTATCGAATGTACGAAGGCATTGTTTTGTGGCTTTTATTGCAGAGTGTAGCCGTAGAGGTCGGTGAGGAGCGCTCACCTGTGGAGGCTCAGTAGGCACATGCACTTGTATGGAACAAAATGAGACAATGTATCCTGACGCCAGACCCGCCTGGAACTGGCTATAGAGGGGAAGCTGGAGCACCCACCAGCCACACTGTGGGTATGACACCCTTGAGATCAACACAGATAGCACTGCGCCCCTTAGGCAGAAACTTGAGGCTTCTTTAGGCTGCCTGGAAGCTTTTCTTTCCTTTCTTCCTTCCTTTCCTCCTTCCTGCCTGCCTGCCTGCCTGCCTGCCTGCCTTCCTTTCCTAAATCTTTTAGAGTAGCTGACACACGTCACATTAGTCTCAGGTGGACACACAGTGATTCGGCTTCTCTATTTGTCATAACTGTGCTCACCACAAGTATGGCTACCACCTGTCATCCTCCAGCAGGATTACAGTATCGCTGGCTTAGACTCTACTGTGCCCTTTATGCCCATGATTTATCCATTCCACACCTGGAGGCCTGTATCTCCAGCTTCTCTTCATGCATTTTGCTGACCCACTCATCCCCCTTCCTTCTGGCAGCAGTCAGTTTGTTTTTTGTATTTATAGGTCTGATTCTCCTTTTTGTTTGTTTATTCATTTGTTTTGTTTCATTTTTGATTGCACATGTGAGCGAAATCATATGGTATTTGAATTTCTCAGTCTGACTTACTTCGCTTAGCATAATACCCTCTGGGTCCGTCCATGTTGCTGCAAATTACAAGATCTCCTCTTTTTTATGGTTGTGTAATATTCCTATATATATATAATATATACATTATAAAAATGTATATGTGATACACACACACACACACACACACACACACACACACCCCGTACCTTCCTTATCCATTTGTCTGTCAATAGACACTTAGGTTGTTTCCATAACTTGGCTATTGTAAATAATGCTGCAATAAACATAGGAATGCATATATCTTTTTGAATTAGTATTTTCATTTGGGGGCAACTATCTAGTAGTGGAATTACTGGATCATATGGTATTTCTATTTTTAATTTTTTGAGGAACCTCCATACTGTTTTCCACAGTGGCTGCATCAGTTTACATTCCCAGCAACAGGGCACGAAAGTTCCTTTTTCTCCACCTTGTTACCAATGCTCGCTGTTTATTCTATTTTTTATTTTAGCCATTCTCACAAGTATAGGTGATATCTCATTGTGTGTGTGTTTTTTTAAATTTTTTTTAGCGTTTATTCGTTTTTGAGAGATGGAGGCAGACAGACTGGGAGTGGGGGAGGGGCAGAGAGAGAGAGGGAGACACAGAATCCGAAGCAGGCTCCAGGCTCTGAGTTGTCAGCACAGAGCCCAAAGCAGGGCTCAAACTCACGAACTGTGAGATCATGACCTGAGCTGAAGTCGGACGCCTAACCGACTGAGCCACCCAGGCGCCCCTCATTGTGGTTTTATCGACATTTCCCTGATGATTAGTGATGACACGATGATCATCTTTTCATGGGTCTGTTGACCATCTGTGTGTCTTCTCTGGAAAAATGTCTCTTCAGGTCCTCTGCCCATTTTTTAACTAGATTGTTCATTTTTTCTAGTGTTGAATTGTAGAAGTGCTTTATATATTTTGTATGTTAACCCCTTAATGGATCTATCGCATGCAAATATCTTTTCACATTCAGTAGGTTGCCTTTTTGTTTTATTGATGATTCTCTTCATCGTGCAAAAAGCTTTTTATTTTGCTACAGCCCAAAACGTTTATTTTTGCTTTTGTTTCCTTTGCCTGCAGAAATATATCTAGAAGTATGTTGCTATGCTGGTAGCTTTTCTGTGTTTTCTCTGTGGCCCCTGCTTCTCAAATACTGGCAGTTTTTCCTGCCAGAGGGTACCTTGCAATGTTCAGAGACATTTTTAGTGCTTACAGTTCAGTGGGGGGGGGGGTGTGGTGGGGACGGGGGAGACGTTACTACTGTCATCTGATGGGTGGGAACCAAGAATGTTGCTATACGTCCCAACATGCTCAGGACAGTGCCCTCCTCCCCTACAAAACAAGGTGTTATCTGGTCCAATATGTCAATAGTGCTAACATCTGTGACTAATTCACATCTCTGACTGTATCACTATTGTGGTTTTGATAAAGAAAGCAGGACACAGAGGTCTCTCTGAGCAAATGACATGATCCATTCCACCAGCACATGGGACACACCCTGATGGGGATCGCAGGGCTTTCTGAGGCGACTTCAGAGGGAAGATCCTCTTGCCAACAAAGAGGGTTGTGGTGCCAGATAACTAATTTTGAGTGCAAATGAGTATTGAGTGCCCAGCTTCTTTAGATATAAGATTTATGAGCATTTAATCTTTAGTACAATAGCCATGGTCCTTCCAGAGGCTTTCAAATCACCAGAAAGAGCTTTACCTCATCCTTATGGTCAGATACCTGAAGGGAGGTATTACCAGTTGCTTGGCAGTTTTATTTCTTCCTGAATTCAGTTGCCATTTGTTGACTGCCCATAATATGGGCGCCTTAGCTGCAAGGGTGACGAGAATGAGACAGACTCAGTTGATGTCCTCCTGGAATTGAATTCTAATGGGAGATGATGTCTGTGAATGAATAAATATTCAAGTAGTTAATCAGTCACTATTGTCTTAATGGGTCTATAAGAAAAGCAGCCAGTATTAGGAAAGTGTATAAGGGAGATCCTGATGGAATTGCGGCCTTCAGGTTTTCTGTGTTGAAGGGACACCTTTGCTTAGGTTGGAAAGGAAGCTTGGGCTTCCTGACATGGCAAGCTTGGGCATGGCAGGTAGATGTCAAGACCTGAAACCCCAAGAGATCAAGGCTGAAATGGATGGCATTTGTGACTTAGCCTTGAAAGTCACATGAACTCACTTCTGCCATACTCTTGGATAAGACAGTCACAAGGTTGGATCCAACAAGCTTCAAAGAAAGGGTGACATGGGCACTACAACTTGATGGGAGTGATGTAAAGATCACATTTTAAGCAAAAGTAGGATGAGCACTATTGCTGCAGCCATATTTGGAAAACGCAGTCTGCTATTAAGTGAAACAAGAATAAATCAGTACACATTTCTGCTTAAATCCCTTATCTTTTTGAGCCAGAGATAAAACTGTAAGAATATAGAGATAGTATAAATATCTCTCTAAATAAAGAGATAATGCTAAATCAATAAAAGATAATCACTAAATGAAAAGCTACAAATTGTAAGAAACTAGGCTGGTGAATACGATAATAACTTAGGAATCTTAGTCTTATGGTCAGATTAAAAAAATTTTTTTTAACATTTATTTATTTTTGAGAGACAGAGACAGAGCATGAACAGGGGAGGGGCAGAGAGAGAGAGGGAGACACAGAATCTGAAGTAGGCTCCAGGCTCTGAGCACAGAGTTGGACATGGGGCTCAAACCCATGCACCATGAGATCGTAACCTGAGCCAAAATCGGTCGCTCAACTGACTGAGCCACCCTGGCACCCCCTAATGGTCAAATTTTCAATCCTTTGGAAAATTGTTTAGGTTCATTTAAGATCTTGTAGTTGCCAAGGGGTGCTATAAGTCGAAAGCGGTTTTGTAAAAACAAAGTGTTTTGGTCTTAGTGAGATGCTATTTTTTATTTTGCCTGTTTTAAAGATGTAGTCTAACAGAACTTTTTCTTCCCCATTTATGAAATTCTATTTTTGTTGAGAAAAAAGCTGGACAAGATTGATGTGTAAAGAAGACACTCTGGTATTTGTCGGTAATTGTAAACAGCTTCCTGTGAGGGAGTACACCTTGTTTTTATGTGGTTTTTCTCCATTTGTTAACAATGAAATCTTCTCCATGTGGAGCAAACGAAATGGAGAACTCCGAAGAGGTGAAATGCATACTCCTGAAAAATTGGGCGAAAAGCAGCATTTTGCAGAAAAATATTCTCCCCATCTTACCTGAAATGAATGGGTTATAAAATTTTGCCCATTGAGATAATACTTTTCATTTTTACTGGTGGTCTCTGTTAAGAGATTTGAAGTTCACAGGTGGAGTCAATGGTCGAGTAAAGTTATTCCTGCTTATTTCGTAGAGTGTACTGTTTGAACTTTAAATTTTAAGGATTTCTTAGATGACATTATGGGATTAACTTGTGCCTTAAGTTTACAATACAGTCCTGCCATGACAGCCCTTGGCTGACACCATTTTCATAATTATGTTGACCTGAGAAAATGTCCTTGCCAGAAGGACCAGTGTATCACAGAATACAAATATTGTTTATCATGTAAAAGCAGAGGACACGGCCAGGATCATCTGCAGAAGGTAGGAAGTATTTGCCCCAGAAGATGTGCAGACTTCTTTTGTTAAACAATTGTTGCAGGTCGAGACCCCAGAAAAGACTCTAAAACAGGTGTGTGGCAGAAAGTTTATTGGGGATTGACATCAACACCTCTGGAAGAATGGACTGATCCTGTGGGGTATTGTGGAACTGAGATGGCCCTAGAGTGTGCCAACTGGAGACAAAGGGACCAGGGCCTTACGTCCTGGTATTAATCATCTTTGGGTATGGGCTGAGCCAGAGGAGGGGGCAGAGCTTTCGGCGAAATGACTCCCTTTAGACAAGAACAGCATAAATATTTCAGTTCTGAGGGGGGGCACATCACAGCATCCATCACAGAAGATTTTTTGAACCCCTGAGGCACATACCGTGATCGCCATAGAACCTAGGTTATCGAATGTAAATGATCGAAGAAGTTTTACTTTGAGGAAATCAATTGTGATTTAAAACCCATCAGAATCAAGCCCATGATCTGTCATACTATTCTCATCACCAGGTAATAATGATTAATTACATGGCTGTGAAATGTTAGGTTTGCCCCATTTTCAGAAGTTTCTGTGTTAGATGCTTCAAGTTTCTACAGATTTGCAGCAATTCGCATACTTAATTGTGAATGTAAGAGGAAAAGGAACACATTGTGAATGCTTTTTGTTAATAAACATGAAAACGGTTTAAGTCATCAAAGCTGTTTATTTTCAAGGTCCTTTGTCCTGCTCAAGGCCAAACTGTTAGCGGGTAGAGCTGTACAGATGTGTTGTAAATGTACTTTTACCTCTGGATAGAAAATTGATTCTTGCCATCTCAAGAGGGGATGCACAGATACCTCTTAGGAAAGGACTGGTTCACATCTTGTAGGAACCAAATGCTAAGCATTAATGGCATCAGAATGGTGTGATTATAAAACCTCACACATGGGGAGATTTAAAAGCATAGATCCTATGTGGTCTCGAGCACAGCTCTACTATTTGTTTGCTTGGTGCCCCTGGGAAAATGAAGTTCTCTGTCATTTCATTTTCTCCTCTCTAAAGTAGGTTTAATAATAAGACCCTAGTATTATTAAATGACCAATATGCGTGCATGGCAGAGAGTAAATGCTTTGTAGATGTTTCCTGTTATAATATTCCATTGTGTTTTTTTGAAGAAAAATTTAAGAGAGAACCAACTTTCTCTTTATTAAACTATCACGCCATTTTTTGGTGCTGGAGGTATGCCTTTTGCTGTATGGAAAACCAAATGATGTTTGATTATTAATGAGTCCATATATTCGAATGATGTGAAGAGTTGACATTTGAACGTTTTCCTCAACTCTCTCCGTATGGGTCAGGAAAAGGCGTCAAGGAAAAACAACCTTTTTCTAGATCTTTGATGAATAAAGGTGAGATTGGGAATTTCCTTTCTTTTTGTAAATATATATTTTTAATGTTTATTTTTGACGGAGAGAGAGAGAGAAAGAGACAGAGCACTAGTGGGGAAGGGATAGACAGAGAGGGAGACAGAGTCCGAAGCAGGCTCCAGGCTCTGATTTGTCAACACAGAGCCCAACACAGGGCTCAAACCCACGAACCATGAGATCATGACTTGAGCCAGAGTCAGGTGCTTAACCGACTGAGTCACCCAGGCACCCCAGGAATTTATTTTCAAGTAAAGCTTATGTGTCATACATCTTTGATGTATAATCTCATTTAACCTTTATAGCGACTCCATGAGATTTACACTGTAATGTTCTCCTTCTTACTAATGGAGGGAAACAAGAGAAGAGGTTATGAATAGAAACTGGAGCAGAGTTTAGGGTCTGAAAACAAGTCCGTGTGAAGTCATTGTAGTGCTCGGGCAGGGGTGGAGTGGGGTGCTGGCCCGCTCCTGTGCAATTCAGGTTGGATGATGTGTGTGCAGAATACCGATGGCCAGAGAGGTCTTTCCACCTTGTGACCAGCGGCTGCAAAGGAGTTTCTCCTGGGCTGAATTCATGGCAGCAGAACCATGAAGTTTGCCGTCTTCGGGTTAGTTAGTTATTTCAGTGGAAGAAAAAGCATGACAACTTCTCTGGTCACGTAATTACTAAATTGCTTGTTGTATCTCTCCCCGAGAATATAAGACAAACCTATCATTGCAAAACAGTGGTTTCCTTTATTATTATTATTTATTTATTTTGAGAGGAAGAGAGAGAGCATGTGCAAGTGGGGGAGGGGCAGAGGGAAGAGGAGGAGAGAGGGAGCGAGAGAATGAATCTTAAACGGGTTTCACACCCAGCACAGAGCCCATGCACGGGCTCCATCTCACGATTGAGGTCACGGCCTGAACCAAAATCAAGAGTCAGACGCTTAGCTAACTGAGCCACCCAGGTGCCCTTTTACTTTTCTTTTTCTTTTTTTTTCTTTTTTTCTTTCTCGTTTCTTTTCTGGTTAAAGATTAAGTTACATAAGGAAGAAAAGGCGTTAACTGGAAATCAATATATTTGCGT
The DNA here is from genome assembly GCF_018350195.1 of Panthera tigris. Lineage (NCBI taxonomy): Eukaryota > Metazoa > Chordata > Mammalia > Carnivora > Felidae > Panthera > Panthera tigris. Next base: position 18,222,564 of record NC_056668.1, on the reverse strand, counting down.
TTCAAGACAATTTGTATTGTAGTTCTCTCAAGGATATTTGCAGAAAGAAGAGGAAATGGCTAAAGGAAATAGCTGTGGTGGTGAAAATTGCCTTCTTGAAGGCCTGTTCCTAATCTTTTCTGCTGCAGAATATTATGTTGATTCAGGAAATTAGCTTTGCGTTTTTAAAAATTATAATTTAGAAAAGGACTGTATTTAGGTCAGAGAGAAACAGATAAAGATGTGGTTTTGAAATTTCTAAAATCTTACATTTGGATATTTCTTCTCACAGTTGCTCAGTTGACATACTCCCTTTTCTATAAGTAAAATGTCTTGCACTCTTGTTTTCTGGTCTAGGAAGTCTCAAAGCTCTCCCTGATGTCCAAATCTGGAGAGAAACAAAGGAGCAAAATTTCTTTTTGCAAATCTGTGAAGATTATCTAATTATTAAAAACATCCTGATCCAGAAATCCTGGGAGAAATAATGTGTATATTGAGTTTGAAAAATAAAAGCCACTCAGTGCATGTGCATGAACATTTGCACCTAACGGGCAAAAGAAAATCAGGTTGAGGATGCCACAGTATAATTAAAGAGGGGGATGACCATGAATTCATCAGGATCAGAAGATTAAAAAAACAAAGAAAAGATCTCTTTGTATGTATAAAACCACTGTTTAAAAAAGAACTGTGTGGCTAGAAGAGAATAACTGTAACACATTAAATGGGATTCTTTGGAAAAGGACAATTCTAGAAGATCAAAAATACTGTACAATATACTCACAGTAGGTATCTGAGCTTTACAGAAATTTATACTAATGTCAGCATCTTTCTACTTGTCCCTTTGAACGCAAGATTCATAGAAAATATTGAAAACAAAAATTCACCCTCTCGCAAGCCAGTAAAAATGTGAAACAGTTTCTCTACTAAGTCATTTAGCATCATGACCAGATGGTTAAAGAAGATAAATTTTAAGAGTTGATTTTCAAGTTTTAGAGGAAACTGCTGGTGGTGTTCAGTTTGCTACACTTCAGAGTGCATATTTGCATATGAAAAATGCTTCTATAATATTGCAGTTAATTTACTGGGCAAACAGCTTGAATATATATTGAAGCTTTATGGTGCCAGGACACCCAGTTGATCTGATAAAATTACAAGTGAATTTGAGAGCAGAGGAGGACGGAGTAATAAATCAGTTATATGTTAACTTGCAGAGGAAAGAAAATACTTGCCTACTCTCCAAGTCTCCCCACCTTTTCAACTGGTTGAATTTACCTTGTGCACACAAAGTGTAATTGTGTTAGCCCTTGGTTATTGATGAATCCTCTTAAAAGGAGTAAGTTATTTGGTTGCTTTAATTGATTGATTTCTTTAAATTGACAGTAAAATCCTTGAAACACACCAGACCGACGTAAACACAGTCTGAATCACACTCAAAATTTAACCAATGTTTGGATACCCATTCTCTCAAGGCATCTTGTGAATGTAATGAAATAATGATTCAATTGTCTAGTTATTAAAAAGAAAATGGCTTGCTGGCCAATTGGGCAAAAAGCATCCTTCACCCTGCATATGTCATTGAGTGGATCTGTTACTTGAATGAAGTAACAGATCTCTCTGGTCAATACTATCCAAATGGTTGTTAGGCAGGCACAGCTGCTGTTCTTGAAATGTGAGTTTGTCTGCAGTGGATGCTATTGTTGCTTCTCCAACATTAGTACCATCTCTGTCTGGTGGGTGGAGGCCAGGGATGGTGCTGTACCTATCACAATACTTAGGGCAGTCCCCCCCTCCCCACCATATGAAAAATGATTTGGTCCAAACTACCAATAGTGCCACCGTCTATGACTGACTAGCATCTGTGTGGCACTATCATGGTTTTGATAAAGAAAGGAAAATGGAGATGTCCTTGGACCAAAGACTGGATCCATTCCACCAGCACGTGACACATCCTGATGAAGACTCCAGAGCTTTCTGAGAGGGCTTCGAAGGGAAGATCCTCCTGCCAACAAAGAGGGTTGTGGTGCCAGATAACTAATTTTGGGTGCAAATGAGTATTGAGTGCCCAGCTTCTTTAGACATAAGCTTTATGAGCATTTAATCTTTAGTACAATAGCCATGGTCCTTCTGGAGGCTTTCAAATTTCAAAGTTTTATTTCTTCTTGAATTCAGTTGCCATTTGTTGACTGCCCATAATATGGGCGCCTTAGCTGCAAGGGTGACGAGAATGAGACAGACTCAGTTGATGTCCTCCTGGAATTGAATTCTAATGGGAGATGATGTCTGTGAATGAATAAATATTCAAGTAGTTAATCAGTCACTATTGTCTTAATGGGTCTATAAGAAAAGCAGCCAGTATTAGGAAAGTGTATAAGGGAGATCCTGATGGAATTGCGGCCTTCAGGTTTTCTGTGTTGAAGGGATACCTTTGCTTAGGTTGGAAAGGAAGCTTGGGCTTCCTGACGGCATGGCAGGTAGATGTCAAGACCTGAAACCCCAAGAGATCAAGGCTGAAATGGATGGCATTTGTGACTTAGCCTTGAAAGTCACATGAACTCACTTCTGCCATACTCTTGGATAAGACAGTCACAAGGTTGGATCCAACAAGCTTCAAAGAAAGGGTGACATGGGCACTACAACTTGATGGGAGTGATGTAAAGATCACATTTTAAGCAAAAGTAGGATGAGCACTATTGCTGCAGCTATATTTATTAAGTGAAACAAGAATAAATCAGTACACATTTCTGTTTAAATTCCTTATCTTTTTGAACTATTTAGGTAATTGATATGATCTCCAGCTTCCAAAGTGTATTCTAATTGGCCTAGCCTGTAGTGCGATCCCATCTCCCTGGTCACAATAATTAATCCAGGATTGTCACATGATGTAGGTCGTGCCATTTATTCAGAAATTGGGAGAGGAAACATCATCTCGCCTGGATGGTGTGATGTCTTGATATGAGGCCTAGAACTGCTCCAAATATTTTGCTCTTATGAGGAAAGCCAGTCTCAAGATAAAGCTGATGCATCAGGATGGGCAGAGCTCAATGGATTACAGAGAAATAGTCTGGAGTCCTTAACAAATCATATCAGAAAGTTTTAATGTCCTCTAGACTGCATAAGCCAGTGCATTACTTTTTAAGTGAGTTTGTGTTGGATCCTCTACTACTTGCAAATAAAATCATCCAAAGAGATCCAAAGACTCAATAGTACCAAGGCCAAGGACTCTTACTGGTATTCAGTCTGCTATCCCCTGCCCCTGCCCTTCTCCTCCCCTGACATTCACATGAGACTTCTTTTCTCTTCTAAAGCTGTCTCTAAGTTTTAGTTTGAGATACGGAGAGGATTATGGAAGGATAAGACAAGTTCTTCATATTTTCCTATTTTAGCTTTGGAAAGCCTTCAAATATTTGGATGCAGCCAAGTTTATTTTAACTCTTTATTTAAAAAAAAATTTTTTTTAACGTTTATTCATTTTTGAGACAGGGAGAGACAGCATGAACGGGGGAGGGTCAGAGAGAGAGGGAGACACAGAATCTGAAACAGGCTCCAGGCTCTGAGCTGTCAGCACAGAGCCTGACGTGGGGCTCGAACTCACAGACCACGACACGAGATCATGACCTGAGCCGAAGTCAGATGCCTAACCGACTGAGCCACCCAGGCGCCCCTTAACTCTTTATTTTGAAACCATTGCAGACTTATCAGAAGTTGCAAAAGTAGATTCTATAATCTGCTTATAATTAAGGGATTCTATAATCCCTTGAACCCATCACCGAGCTTCCTATACTGTAGTAGTATAATATCAAAACAAGAAAATTGACGTAATTAAATAGGATAGTAAGCATTTTTTTAATTGGCCCTTGATTTTATCATCTGTAAAGTGACAGTATAATATGTTCCTTCCAAGCTGAAACAAGAAAATGAATACAAAGTGATTAGCTCAATGTATTTAATACCTAGAATTGTTATCAACAACACTTATATATACATACAAGTGTATGTATATGCATGTATGTACATACATATATATTGCATGTATATATATGTATATGTATACTGATACACACATGCACACACAAATATATTCATTTTATAAGGCTCAAGGTATCATTTAAATATGTAAACAAATACACTGCTAACAGTTGTTGCTTTGTTTTTTCACATATTGCTATGCACATCTGTTAACTTGTGGTTAAATCTTTGGAGAAAGTACAATTTGTGATTATATTTTTCTGGTGAGAAAAAACTTGATCCATTTTTTGTAAAAGTTGTAGGAGATGTTTCTATCAGAGTAACAGTCTTAATATATCGCACTCAAAAATTCAATCTCCAGCAAGTAGCCGGTACATTACTCAAATACTGGTCATGAAGTCTATACCCTCATAGGCAAATCTATGAGTACCTTCTAGGTTTTTTTTTTTTTAAGGTTTTTTATTTATTTTTGAGACAGAGACAGAGCATGAACGGGGAAGGGGCAGAGAGAGAGGGAGATACAGAATCGGAAGCAGGCTCCAGGCTCTGAGCCATCAGCCCAGAGCCTGACGCGGGGCTCGAACTCACGGACCGCAAGATCGTGACCTGAGCTGAAGTCGGACGCTTAACCGACTGAGCCACCCAGGCGCCCCAGTACCTTCTAGATTAAAATAAGAACTGAAGTTCGTCGGACGTATGTTGTCTTCTACCAATTTCCAGGCTCAATGAGTCATTTTATAGAGAGACTCTCAACAGACTAAAGGAGTTCTTATTTTTTTAATTTTATATGCCTCTAGTGCAGTGCTTTTCCAAGAGCAGTCACTGGAACACCCGCATTCATATCATGTGGTGATTTTGAAGGACCTAATCTAGATCACCTAAATGACTTCTGAGGGGGAAGATAAGAAATCTTTTTTGACACACATCTTATCAGATTCCCATGGTCATAAAAGTTGAAGAATGCTGTCCTGGTGCCATATATCTGCTTTCTTTAAAATATAAGGACAAAGAGTTCTAAAGTATCTCAAGAATGAATGAGCTGCAAGTTCTAATAGCAGGAAAAACAAAGGGGCAAAAAGAGATAGTTTATGATAAAATTGGAAAAGAAATGTATAGGAATCTAAAAGATATAAAAATAATTATTCAAAGAAACATCTCAAGATAAGATCATCTTAAAATGAGTTCACCCAACATTGCTTTTTCTAAGAATTAACTTCTAAAAAATTTAAAATTTAAAATTAACATAAAGTTGACTATTTTAGGTGTACAGTTCTATACATGTTAACACATGAATGAATTTGTATGATCACACCATAATCAGGATGAGACAATTTCACCACTCTAAAAGAACTTCCTCTTGGTTTCCCTTTGAACAAAGTCACACCCTTCCCTCCCTCCCCTCCTCCCAATCCTTGGCAAATACTGTCCTGTTTTCTGTCACTGTAGTTTTGTTTCTTAAAGAATGTCATGTAAATGGAATCGTACAGTATGTAAACTTGAGACTGACTTCTTTCACTAGGCTTAGTGCCTTTGAGATTCATCCAAGTTGTTTGATATACAAATAGCTCAATCCTTTTTACTGCTGGGTGGTACTGCATTTATGAATGTATCACAGTTTGTTTTTCATTACCTATTGAAGGGCATTTGGATTGTTTGATTACCAATAGAACTGCTATAAATATTCATGCAAAGATTTTTGTATGAACGTACATTTTTATTTCTCTGGGGGTAAATTCTCAAGAATGGGATTGCTGGATCATAATGATGATATGGTAAGTATATGTAACTTTATTAGAAACTGCCAAGCTATTTTTTAGAGCGGCTTTACTATTTTGCATTATCACCAACAATATGTAAGAATTACAGATGTTCTATGTCCTTGTTAGCACTTAGTATTGTCAGTATTGTTTATTTTAGCCATTCTAATAGGTATGGGGTGATATCTTCTAGTGGTTTCAATTTGCATCTCCCTAGTGGCTAATAAGCATTGTTGAGCATCTTTTCATGTACTTACTAGCCATCTGTATCTCCTCTTTGGTGAAATGTTTTGGCTATTTTTTTTTAACATTTTGTCTATTTTTTAACTGGATTGTTTCCTTACTGGTGAGTTTAGAGGGTTTTTTATATATTCTAAATTCAAATCCTTGCCAGATATGTGACTTGCAAATAACTTCTTCTGGTCTATAGCTTATGTTTTCATTCTCTGAACGGTGTCTTTAAAAAAAATTTTTTTAACACTTATCTATTTTTGAGAGACAGAGAGAGAGGCAGAGCATGAGTAGGGGAGGGGGAGAGAGAGAGAAAGAGAGAGAGAGACAGAAAGAATCCAAAGCAGTCTCCAGGCTCTGAGCTGTTTGTTAGCACAGAGCCCAAGGTGGGGCTTGAACCCACGAACTGTGAGACCATGACCTGAGCCGAAGTTGGATGCTCAACCAACTGAGCCACCCAGGCACCCCGTCTTAACAGTGTCTTTTAAGAGGGAAACATTTTAACTTTGGTGAAGTCTGATTTATAATTTCTTTTGTAGGGATCATGCTTTTGGTGTAATATCTAAGAATTTTTTCCTTATTGAAGAAATGAAGATTTTCTCCTATTATTTGAAAAGGTTCAGTTTTATATTTATATGCACATCCATGATAAATTTTGAATTAATATTTGAATGAGGTTATATTTTGTTTTTTGTTGTGTTTTGTTTTGTTTCGCTTATGTATGTTCAATTGTCCTAACCATTTGTGGAAAATACTATATTTTCCCTGTTTAATTACCTTTGCCCTTTTGTAAAAACCTGTTAGCTCAAGGGAATGAGAAAGCAAGCCCTAGCCTAGAAGAAAATGTTTGCAAAATATATATCTGATAAAAGACTGGTATACAAACTATACAAAGAACTCTTAAAACTAGCATTTAAACAATGAATAGTCTAATTTCAAAAAAAATAGTTAAAAGAGGGGCACCTGGGTGACTCTGTTGGTTGGGCGTCTGACTTTGGCTCGATCATGATCTCACAGTTTGTGGGTTCGAGCCCCATGTCGGGCTCTGTGCTCAGAGCTCACAGCCTAGGGCCTGCTTCCGATTCAGTGTCTCCCTCTCTCTCTCTGCCCCTCCCTGCTCATGCTCTATCTCTCTCTCTCTCTCAAAAATAAATAAGCTTAAAAGAATCGTTATAAGACCTAAACAAGGAAAAATCAAGAAAACTAAAAGGCAACTAACGGAATGGGAGAAGATATTTGCAAATCACAGATCGGATAAGGAGTTAGTACCCCAAATCTATAAAGAGCTTATCAAACTCAGCACCCCAAAAGTAAATACTGCATGAAGTGAAGAAATGGGCAGAAGACATGAATAGACACTTTTCCAAAGAAGACATCCAGATGGCTAATAGACACATAAAAAGATGCTCAATATCACTCATCATCAGGGAAATACAAATCAAAACCATAACGAGGTACCACCTCACACCAGTCAGAGTGGCTAAAATGAACAATTCAGGAGACAACAGATGTTGGAGAGGATGTGGAGAAAGGGGAACACTTTTGCACTGTTGGTGCGAATGCAAACTGGTGCAGCTCTTCTGGAGAACAGTATGGAGGTTTATCAAAAAATTGAAAATAGAACTATGTTCATCCCAGCAATTGCAATACCAGGTATTTATCCAAAGGATACAAAAATGCTGATTTGAAGGGGCTCAATGCCCCAATGTTTATAGCAGCACTATCAACAATAGCCAAACTATGGGAAGAGCTTAAATGTTCATCAGCTGACAAATGGATAAAGCAGATGTAGTATTTATATACCATGGAATATTACTTGGCAATCAAAAAAATGAAATCTTGACATTTGCAACAACATGGATGGAACTAGAGTGTATTATGCTAGGTGAAATAAGTCAGAGAAAGACAAGTATCATATGATTTCACTCATATTTGAAATTTAAGAAACACAACAGATGATCATTGGGGAAGGGAAGGAAAAATAAGATAAAAACAGAGAGGGAGGCAAACCATAAGAGACTCTTAAATACAGAGAACAAACTGAAGGTTGCTGGGGGGGAGGTGGGTGGGAGGATGGGCTAAATGGGTGATGGGCATTAAGGAGGGCACTTGTTGGGATGAGCACTGGGTGTTGTAAGCAATCACTCACTGGGTTCTGCTCATGAAACCGATACTACACTGTATGTTAACTAACTTGAATTTAACAACCACAAAAAAGGACTTGAACAGATACCTTACCCAAAAAGATGTACAGATGGCAAATAAGCATATGAAAAGATGCTTAATATCATGTGTCATTAGTGAATTGCAAATTGAAACCGCAATGTGGTATCAGTAAACACCAAAATCCTAAACACTGAGAGCAGCACTGGTATAGAAACTGAGCAACAAGAACTCTCATTCATGGCTGGTGAGAATGTGAAACGGTCCAGACACTTTGGAAGGAATTTGGCAGTTTCTTATTAAAACTACACATACTCTTACCATACAATCTAACAGCTATGTTCCTTATATTTACCCGCAGGACTTGAAAACTTATGTCCATATAAATACATGTATACAGATGTTTATAGCAGCTTTATTTGTAGTTGGTGAAACATGGGAGCAATCAGTATGTCCAGTAGGTGAATGGAAACATAAACTGTGGTACATCTAAAAAATGGACAGTTACTCAGTGCTGAAAAGAAATGACCTATCAAGCCATAAAAAGACATGGATGGACCTTAAATGCATATTACTAAATGAAAGTAGCCAATCTGAAAAGGCTGCCTACTGTATGAGTCCAATTATATGCCATTCTTCAAAAAAGCAAAACTGTGGAGACAGTAAAAATATCGGTGGTTGCCAGGGGTTATGAGGAGGAAGGGATAGATAGGTAGAACACAGAGGATTTGGTGCGGGGGGAAGGAGATAATCAAAGACAATCAATTGGCCATATATGTGGAGGTCTATTTCTTTCTTTTTAAAAAAAATTTTTTTTTAACATTTATTCATTTTTGAGAGACAGAGAGAGACAGAGCATGAGTGGGGGAGGGGGAGAGAGAGAGGGAGACACAGAATCCAAAGCAGGCTCCAGGCTCTGAGCTGTCAGCGCAGAGCATGATGTGGGGCTCAAACTCACGAACTGCGAGATCATGACCTGAGCCGAAGTTGGACACTCAACCGACTGAGCCACCCAGGAGCCCCTGTGGAGGTCTATTTCTAAACTCCATTCTGTTTCATTGAACTGTGTGTATGTTTATCTCTCCACCGACACTGTAGTATATTTTTATTGTTGGCCTAACAATTGTGATTCTTCCAATTTGTTATTCTTTTTCAAAATACTTTGGCTTTGCTCATCTATGTGAATTTTGGAATCAGCTAGTCCATCTCTACAAAACAAAAATCCTGCTGGAGATTTGATTGCAACTGTGTTTTATCTGTAGATTCACTGGGGCAGAGTTAGTATTTTTGCTGTATTGGGTCTTGCAATCAACGAACATAGATTTTATATTTTTTTGCAGTTATTATGTGTATATTAAGAAATCATATTTTATTGCTTATTTTTTATTAGTAGATGGGAATATATTATTGAATTTTGTACATTGACTTTTTTTTTTCCGTAGATTCCTTGAGATTATCTGCATGGAAAATCATGTTTTCTGTGAGTAGAGACAATTTTATTTTTTTCCTTATGATCTATTTGACTGCCCACTCCCCACACCCCTTATTGTTCTGATTAGGACTTCCAGTATAATATTAAATAGGAGTGATGAGAGTGGACAGCCTAGTTTTGTTCCTGTTCTTGGGATAAAAGCATTCAGTCTTTCACCATTAAGTATTATATGGGTGTAGGTTATCCATCAATGCCCTTTATCATATTGTGGATATTTCATTCTATTCCTAGTTTCCTGAGGGTTTTTTTTTTATCATGAGTTAATATTGAATTTTGTCAAATATTCTTTTGCATCAGCTAATATGATCGTGGTTTTTTTGTTTTGTTTTGTTTTTTGTTTTTGTTTTGTTTTTCCTTTAGGCTGTGTTAACAGTTAACATGATAGATTGCATTGATTGATTTTTAAATGTTGAACCAGCCTTGCTTTCCTGGGGCAAACTCCAATTGGTCAGGGTGTATTAGTTTTATATATTCCTGGATTTGTTTTGCTTTTTTTTTGGTGGGGATCTTTTTGTGTCTACTTCATGAAAGATACTGGTCCGTCATTTTCTTTTCCTACCCACTTTGGTTTTGATACTAGGGTAATACTGCCCTCATAAAATGAGTCAGGAGGTATATCCCCTTCTTTCCTCTTTTCTGGAAGAGACTGTGTTAAACTGGTGTTATTTCTTCTTGAAACGTTTGATAGAATTCACTAGTGAAGTCATCTATACTTGTATATTTCATTCTCAGAAGGGTTTTGACCAGAAATTAAATTGAAGAGGTATAGGACTATTCAGGGGTCTATTTCATTTTGCATACATTTTTGAGGAATTGTTTTATTTCACCTAAGTTGTCTCATTTATGTGCACTGAGTTGTTTGCAGTATAATCTTAGGATTCCTTTAATGTCAATAAGGTCTGTAATGACATATTCTCCTTCATTCCTTATATTGGTAATTTCTGTCCTTCTTTTTTTCTTTGTGAGACTTACTAGATATTTATCAATTTTATTGATCTAAGAAATGAGCTTTTGACTTTATCATTTTTTCCTTCTTTTATTTCCTGTTTCATTAGTTTCTGCCTTCATTTTTATTATTTCTTTCCTATACTTGCTTTGGTTTTGTTTGCTTTCCTTTTTGTAATTTAAGGTGGGAGCTTATATTATTGGGTTATGACTTTCCTTTTTTTCTAATACAAGTGGTCCTTTCTTTGCCTGGTAGTGCTGCACTATAAAAATGACCGTGTAAGGTCAAACTGTTCAAAGTAATCTTAGTAATCAATAGGAACATTTTTGATTTTTCCATGACTGTTAACATTTTTTTTTTGTAAATACATTAGAATATGTCTTGCTGTGGATTATAAATGTTTGGCAAATGAAAAAAAAAGTGAAATTAATACTTAATAGGCCACAATTTAAGACATTATGAATTTTGAGAATTGAAGTCTTTTGTTTATAAAAATGCAATAGAAGTACTGTGAGCTTCTCATTGTATAATTTACAGTGAGAACAAGCATCTTATCTGTGCTTTGGCAGTTTGTCTCATTGCTTTCTAAGTTGCGATTGGTTTCCAACAGTTTATCCTTTGTACCTCAAATATTGTAAAGTATTTCCAATTGTTCCTTTAATGTGAAGTTTTGTCATTGTCATCTCTTCTGAGGCATCTTTCTCCTGTTTTCACTACCACTGTCCTCATTTCTGTTAACACACTCACCTTTAGTGAATTCATGTGGCTGCATATTTAGAGCCTTTTGAATGGCAGCATGGTCAACATTTCCATGGCCAGCTATTTCCTCTGTAATCCCATTTATGTTGGATTCAAATTTTACTTTATTTTTTGTTACACATTCATCTTTGTTGGCCAGTTTTCTCTTTTGATTGTACATTTTAAAAAATGCCAGATGGGTTTATCACTGGGAGACAAGGAGACAACACAATTATACTTTCTCCTGTATGTGCATGAACTGAATAACTGATGTACAGTGACCAATCATTGACAAACTTTGGAAGAAGTAGTTGATTGGTCACCTATCATGATGTGCATCCGTTATTTATGTAGCGATTTATGGAGTTTTCACATCATGCAATTACTCATAGTAAATATATTGTAGCAATTAAAATTTGAACAGTGTTATTGGGGGCTGATATTATTTATTTAAACTATGGTAAAGGAAATTTTTGTATATTGGGACTTTTTAAAGCTAGGGTTATCTACATAAGCATTTATTTCTATAAATTACCTTCTAAGCACAGCCTTAGATGTGTTCTACAAATCCTGATGACATGTGTTATCCACTCTGTGCCTGTAAAGCTGCCCAGTCCGGTATCTGGGCACACTGTCATTGGTTTTTTAAGAGTGTGTTGGCTGAGTTTGCACATGCTTATAAAATTTCGAGCTTTCTACCTGTTGTTGATTTCCAGTTTCAATTATATTTATATAGTTTACGTAGTGGTTGTCTAGGGATTGCAATATATATATTTGACTTTTCAAAGTCTACTTAGAACCAATTATTTTCTACTTCAAATGGAATTTAGACAACTTATCACCATATCTTAACATGATTGACTTAACAAACAAAGCAAAACTGGAGTATTGGTTAACTATGTAATCCAGATCGATCCTATAATTCTTCTTATGCCTTAGGAAGACATTATCCAACATATGAATGACTGATAAGTTATGAAGGAATGGTAACATATTTTAGCCTAAAGTTCAGTAATTACAGTGTAGCTATTTTAGAAACAAATTATGTTTTAAAATAATTTGATTGGTGTGTGGATAGTAGAGATTTATTAATATTGAACATATTTAAATTTTATTTGCTGGGATTTTTTCCCCTCTAAATAAGTAATTAAATGAATGAATTAGCTAACATTGAACATAGAAAATAAGTAACAAATCAAAGCTTGCTTACAGAAAACATCATTTGTGATAATAATTACAAGTCGTATCTGGAAAAAGAAAATAAACCAATTGTGGCTTTTTCACATCATTAATGAAAATTTTGTTTACTTTTAAATTTCTAACAGTATTTCAGAGTAGGAACTAAAGGGGTTACTTTTATTACAATATTCATATTTATAGACTATTGTTTTCATATTTCAAAATCTACTTCTTTACAACCATAAGGAATAGATAAAATCCTCATTTTACATATGAGAAAACTGAGAAATAGAGACATTAAGTAAATTTCCCAAGTTCATACATATTGAATGGAAGAGTTGGGATTTAAACTTGAGTATTTTGACTTCCAAATCCACACTATGAACTGACTTATTATCTAGTCTCCAGAGGAGAGGGCAGTAGCATTGTATAGTATTATGATCTTGAGAAACTTTAGAATAGAAAACAGATTTATTTTTTTAATTTTTAAATTTTTAAAGAGATTTTATTTTTAGGTAATCTCTACACACAATATGGGCTCGAACTCACGACCCCCTGAGATCAAGAGTTGCATGCTCTTACCAACTGAGCCATCCAGCCGCCCCTAGAATATAAAACAATTGTTAAAAAGAAGGGTGGTCTGTGTGTGTGTGTGTGTGTGTGTGTGTGTGTGTGTGTGTGTGAGTGTCAGTGTGTGTATGTATATGCACATCTGTGTAATTTTTGCCCAAAGTAACTCGCTAAATAGGTTACAGATATTGTATAGTTTCTATAATGGGAAAAAGATCCTGTCAGACACTGATGTATTATGCTTTGCTATTTATTTTCAGATTTCACTTTGATGTCTTTACACATTGATGTATGTACAGATAATATGAAACAACCATCAGGTGCTGAATTCTGCTTCTGAGAAAGGCCACAAGGTTATAGTCTTAAATGAGCAGGATCCAATTTGGTAACATTCTGCATATCATTATGACCTCTCTCTAAAGTAGATTTTTCTTATGCTATTTTCCGTGTTTTTGAGAGTTTAAGAACTAGTATACACTAACAATAAAAACTGTTACTTTATTCTTTCATGCCTTATTTCTTTACCACTCTTCTCGAATGTTGTTTCCTATAAAAACTGGTCCAAAAGAAGGTTAAGCTAATCAAATGATTGACTATTGCAATTTTTTTTAGTTTTTAAAATTTTTATTTATTTATTTTTAAAATTTTTATTAAAAAAATTTTAAATTTAAATTCTAGTTAGTTAACACACAGTGTAATAGGTTTCAGGTATAAAATCTAGTAATTCAACACTTTCATATAACACCCAGTGCTCATCACAACAAGTGCCCTCCTTAATCCCCATCACCTATTTTATCCATCCCCCTACTCACCTCCCTTCTGGTAACCATCAGTTTGTTCTCTGTAGTTAAGAGTCTGTTTCTTGGTTTGTGTCTTTCTCCCTCTTTTTTCTCTTTGCTCCTTTGTTTTGTTTCTTAAATTCCACATACGAGTGAAATCATATGGTATTTGTCTTTCTCTGACTGACTTATTTTGCTTAGCATAATACTCTCCAGCGCCATCCACATCATTGCAAATGGCAAGATTTCATTCTTTTTTATGGCTGAGCAATGTTCTGAAAATCAAAACCAGTCCTGCTGGTATCCCATTAGAGAAAATTTACTTTTCTTATTCTGCAGTGGAAAAATGGAAATATATTAGCTACTCCATTCTTCAAATAATTTGAAAATCTTATTCTTTCAATACAGGATGTGGGATGTATAAATGAGGAATCAAAATGTTGAATAGGTAAATCTTTTGGAGAAAACACTCCCACAGATGTGAGTTTTCTTTCTTCCATCTTTTACAGAATCTCTGTCCCTTTCTTGATATTGACAAAAAAATATATAGCTAATTCCTCTGCAGCATGTAGAATGATTTGAAGTTTTGTTTTTGTCTTAAATAGTAATGATTTAGTAAGATTTCTGATATAGAATTTTTTCCATCATCCAAACTTTAGTTTTAACTTCCTACCCATTCTTCTGCTAACTATACCTTAAATTATTTCATTCCTATATTGTTGGGATTGTAAAGATTGTCTTTAATTTAGGGATGTACACAGTGTCACAGTCGGAGAGTTTTTAGAGGTTGGTAGAGTCATTCGACTTGCTCTTTTAATAGACGTTTAGAAAAATAAATCTTAGTACACAGCCATACGTACAAACATAGAAGATTTAACATTTTGGCTGTCTAGTAAATGTATTAATCCTGGAAGACACGTAGCAATGGTAGTCCTAGAGAGAGTGATCTGTCATTATAACTACACTGGCGGCAAAGACAGTCGCCTGGCCTAAGAGAGCCTCACCTTCTGTGCCACTGCAAAGCCCTGAGCCCCAGTGTTTCCACCAGTGTCTTTATATTCCAGTGAAATTGAACATGAAGGTATGGCCATAAACAAAAATCACTCCTCTCCATATTAATAGATCTGACCATAGCAAAAAGAGCTAGATTTTATGCAATTTTCTGTTTGTACTGGGGAGACAAAATTTTCATTTTGAACAGAGGTAGAAATGTAATTTATGTTAGAAGATTGACAGAGACAGCTAATGTGATCTATGCTTTTGCTCTGATATGAATCATAGATTGCTAATAATAGATGCATAATTTCTTGGTGTAAATTTATCCTTTTTAATGTTTTCATCAGGTCTTTCAGCAAACACACTCATCTTCACTTGATTTCCTAGTGTACTCCTGGTTCAGGGAATTAATCACATAATATGAATTATTTAAATTAGTAAGAATTAGTAAGGAGTAAGGGATTTTGATATTTCCCCCTAGTTCTTAGAATAATGCACATAATGTCTCCTCTGTTTTAAAGAGAATGTGGAAGATACTCAATTGATCAATTCACCCGGATAAATGACATAACAGTCAGTCAATAAGGCTTTAAAAAAATTTTTTTTAGTGTTTATTTTTTGAGAGAGAGAGATAGAGTGTGAGTGGGAGAGGTGCAGAGAGAGAGGGAGACACAGAATCTGAAGCAGGTTCCAGGCTCCAAGCTGTCAGCACAGAGCCTGACGCGGGGCTTGAACCCACAAGCCGTGAGATCATGGCCTGAGCCGAAGCCGGCCGCTTAACTGACTGAGCCACCCAGGCGCCCAGGATTTTTTTTAAATACATAGCAATATAAATTCTATAGTTTTCTCTGACCATTATTTAAGTCTTCCGAGAATTAACAGATAGTATTTTTATTAGTTGTAACTTTCTTTGGCAATAGTTGGCAAAATCAGACCAAAGCAGAAACAGTAATGCAGATTTAAACAATTAATTTAACAAAGTTCAGACAACTTTTGAGTGCTTCACTGTTCAGAATATGCTAGCGTGATGATCTGTTACTAGGAATACAAAAACTAATACCACGTGATTGCTATTCCAGAGGAGTTGGGGAGGTGGGAGATGGGGAGGCAGACCTGTGAACAATTAATTTGATAAGTAGATATATCAAGTTGTATGGGGACACAGAGGAATTAATTGTTTGTCTGGGCTGGATAGTTGGGAATTATAAAGCCTGAAACATAATGCAGAAAGGCACAGAAGTCAGAGTGTTCGTGCCAGTGATCTGACGATGGAGAATAGTCCATTGTGCCTAGAAAATACAGTGCGGGGAAGAGTGAGGGGAAAAGGACCCACGTGTTGTATCTTGAGGACCCTGGATGCCAGGCTAGGGAGCCTTTGCTTTATTGGGAAGGCTGAAATGTAGCAATAAGGGTGGTTGAGAGACTTTATCACTGATGGTCTGTCTCTCACTGGTGAGTAGACGTATAAACTGGTTTTGATAAGAATAGTGAATTTAATTGACAAAATAGATTGATAAAAAATGCCTACTTGGTTTAGAATGTTTATTGACCAATTATACATAAAGTCGTATTTTATATTAGATTTCTTGGCTTTTCATCTCCCCGCAAATAATTTGCTTTTTACTTTTTGTTTTTGCTTTTTACTTTTAAGCAGATAATGGTTTATATAAAAACACTCACAAATTTACTTCTCCTGACTGACTGGCTTTGTGATATTTGCATACAAAAATTAAAATAAGACAAATGAAATAAAATTGTTTGGCCACAACAAAATATGTTTTCCACATTAGCTTTTGACAGAAAATTAAAATGGGCTGTTCAACAAGTATATACAAAATAGAAGCAGGAAGATATTTTCATGGGAAAAAACATGTTCTCTTTATCAAAAGTGTTATATATTTTTTTTAATGTTTGTTTATTTTTGAGAGAGAGAGAGTGCTTGAGCAGGGGAGGGGCTGAGAGAGAGACAGAGAGACAGAGAGACAGAGACAAAGAGAGAGAGAGAGAGAGAGAGAGAGAGAGAGAGAGAGAGAGAGAGAGAGAATCACAAGCAGGCAAGAATTCCAAGCAGGCTCCACACTGTCAGCAGTGAGCCTGATGTGGGGCTCCAACTCACAAACCGTGAGATAATGACCTGAGCCGAAGTCAGACACTTAACCCACTGAGCCACCCAGGTGCCCCAAGATATGTTATATTCTTAAGGGAAATGAACATATGTTCCAAAGCCATAACTTTGTCCTAAAGAGAATTTTAAAAATGTCAGTTTTCATGATGACGTTATCTGGAGGGTTGTGTCATTAAAATAAGATTTGCCATTATTAGAAAGCATCAAAGCACTTAGAATAAGATAAAGTTTGCAAAAAGAAAAATATTGGTGCACTTTTCTAGATTTCTTAAGGCTCCTCTGTGTACATGCAGAGATTTACAGGCAAATTTATTCAAATACTTAGTGTGGTAAGTAATCCTGACATGTAGATAGATATAACTTTCATTCCTAAAAACATTACTGCTCTTGTGGAAGTTTAGAACAAGATTAAATACATTTAAATTTAAGACTTAACAGACATTTTTGATGGAAGAACCAAATCCTCTCTGCTCCCCCTAACCCCTGCCAAAAAAAAAAAAAAAAGATGGATATATGAGAACAAAATAAACCAAAGCCTCCTTGGAATTATATGTGTCTAAAAGGAAAATCTTCAGCATTCTTTTCAGCTGTGTACCACTTGGCTGGTAAACACGTCCAACATGAATTTGGACCTCGGCTGATGGGTTTGCCATGGTTCCTATGTAGAGCCATTTGCACAGATAGGCTAGTAAGATTTATGTTGTTGTATCAAGTGTCACAGCTCACAGGCCTAACAAGTAAGTGCAGACCTAGCATGGAGGCAAAAACATTCACACGGAGAAACTACTGGCTGGATGTCTGGTATTTCTCAGTTTATGTCTTGGGAAGAAAGTCCTAATACAAAACTGCTGTCAACCCAGACCTGGTAATCATCCTTTCAACAAAAATCTGATGCCTTCTATGTTCTAGGTGTTAAGGAGGAAGCTGTAAATAGCACTTGCAAGGTTCCTGCTCTCAGATAATTCATAAGCCAGGCATTACTGAAAAAGAACAGAAAGAAATAAGATAAATACACGGGGCGCCTGGGTGGCTCAGTCGGTTAAGTGTCCGACTTCGGCTCAGGTCATGATCTCACGGTCCGTGAGTTCGAGCCCCGCGTCGGGCTCTGTGCTGACAGCTCAGAGCCTGGAGGCCGCTTCAGATTCTGTGTCTCCCTCTCTCTCTGACCCTCCCCTGCTCATGCTCTGTCTCTCTCTGTCTCAAAAATAAATAAACGTTAAAAAAAATAAAAAAAATAAAAAGAAATAAGATAAATACAGATTGTAACCTTTGCTATGAAGAAAATCAATAATACGATGCCTAAGAGAGTGACTGGGGCCGAGGGCTTCTTTAGAGAAAAGAAATATCAATAAAAAGTTACAGTTGAGTCAAAGACCTCGGGATGAGACAGTGCTAGACATCCAGAAAGCTGTGGGAAAAGAATTCCAGGGGAAGTGCAAAGCCCCTGACAGGGGAAGGGGACCTTTCCTTTATTCAACGAGTAATACTAAATGTTCCCTAAGTGCCAAGCTCAAAGGTCATGTCTTTGATATAACAAGGAAGGCATTTTGGAGAAGTAGAGACGCACATGCGTAAACACTGTTACTTATGCGCCAGTGAGTCACTGGGGAGTTAAAGGGGGTGATATTTGGATTGAGAGATTCAAGAAAACGATAAATTTTGAGTTGATGGGAGAGGGGAGAGAAGGAAAAGGCAGCCGACTAGGAAAGAGTTAAAAATATTGGTGCGCTACCAGGTGATGCTGTTTGTTTGAACCAGACAGCAAGTAGGCAGGTTGAGTGATTGTGTCCTGTAGCTTCACTGTGAACAAGAAAATGCAACATAATGACCCCTCTTACTTTCAAATGATCTAAAGTATCCTTGACAAAAAGTATGAATCAGCTTGCCCTGGGTTCACTATTTCTGGGCGACATTTGCTCGGGTACATCCTGGTAGACCTTCTGGTCCTGAAAGACCTAAGTGAAATGGTGAGGAGGAAAGAAAACCATGACCTGATAGCTTTTATTCAGTAGCTTTTGTAGGAAATGCCTGATCTGATGGGAACCCATTATCTTGGCCATGTTGTGAGATTATGGGATGGCACTGATGTTTCATATTTCAACTTAGCATCTGTAGCTCACCTGTCTTATGCCTTGGAGAATCCTGTGAAACCGACTAGAGCCCGTTCTCACTGGGGGTAGAAGATCAAGAGACTGAGTAGCACGTAGGGCTCCCAGGGAGCAGTCAGTTTTTCTTTTTCTCTTTTCTTTTTTTTTGTCTCAGAGACTCTTATTTTGCTGAAGAAGTTCAGAAGATGGCTCATTGAGTCCTTTTGAGGATTCTGATCCTTTTCCTCACTTAGCTGCTCCCAGTGAGGACCATTGGGCACATGAGACTGTGTGAGTCTCCAATTTGACTGTAGACATGGTGTAATGGAAAGAGTCAGCGGATGGCCTGTTGAGTTGACCTTCTATTTCCATGCAGTGCTTTGGGTATTCCCATCGTCTCAGATTCTAGGCTTCCGTGCCATTTCTTGCCTCCTCTTCCCTTTTTACTGCCCCCCAAAACTCCAGCGAAATGCTGCTTAATTATTCTTATAGTTAACTAACATTTACTCCGTTGAACAGGGCTTTGCACTACAAGTCAGAATGGCTGGCTGTTGATATGGGTGACTCAAAAGGCTTGCCTGCCCCAGAGTATTTCCACTACTGGTCAAACACCAGTACCTGTTGCCCTGTCCTCATGGCTGTCACCATACTTCTGACCTACTCATGACCTCTGGAAGGCCCTTGTTAATCTGAGTCTGCTGCCTGGAGAAGGAAACCCCATAACCAATTTTCATACTCAGTCAACTCTTCAAATTTGTTTTAAAGGACAAAGTGATTCCCCAGACTGGTTGGAGACTGGGGACAGACAAGGGGAAGAGTGACAGAAGTCACATGGGTTGAGCTATTACTGAGAAGGCAGCATGAACTGTGATGGGCCAATTCTGACAACTGGGTGAGTGTGACAGTCTGCCCAGATACCGGACGGGGGGCTTTACAGCCACAGAGTGGAAAGAAGGACTCCAAACAAGGATAGGTTTGTGCACATGCGTGTGGCACATACAGTGCAGAAGACAAAATTTGTTGGTTTCCAAATTTTGCTTCAGGCTGGCTCCTATCCTATAATTCAGTGACCCTGCCTGACCGGTAGAGGCGTTTTGCAGACAGACTCCTTTGTGATCTTGCCCAAGCTACGAAGCTTGGATAACTATATCATAGCTGGAGGCAAGAATCTGTAGGAAATACAAAGCTTGCTGCCTTGTTTTTCATTTCCTCTGAAGAATTTTCACAATCGATATAATCTACAGTTTTTTCTTCCCCCAGAAGAACTCAGTAGATCTCTTTACCTCCTTAATATTGATTTATTTAAAATTCTAGTTTGCACAAAGGAAGACTAGTCATTCATCTTTCCAAATACAGCATAAACAGCTTATTAAAAATGTAAGGGGTACAAATGAAAGGAATATGGATTATTTGATATTTTATTTATCTTTGGAATACTTAGCGATCCTCTTTCCTTAAATAAAGAAAGCTGTTACTGATTTTCTTACACATTGAAACAATTATTTCTCAATTTATGTCTGAAAATTTAAAAACTGAACAAACAAAACTGTACACAAACAAAATAAAAGGTACCTTGAATTGTTGACTACTCAGATAACTACTCTAACTACTCAGAATTACCCACTACTAATATTTTTTTTTTACTTTCTTCTCATGCTTTTTTCTATTAGCTATATTAGCACATATATAAATATACAGATTACCATATTTGTGTATAGCATATGTGTACATTTGTATATGGTTATACTTAAACCAAATTTATAGTATGGCGCATAATAGTTTTAAAAGATGCTTTGTCACCTAAATTAGAGTATTCTTCAAAAATATGAATTTTAAAGTATCCAAAGGGTAAGAACATATGAATACACCATATATTTTTTTTACTATCCTGTTTTTGGGCATTTCAGTAGTTTCTAACTATTTATTATTAAAAATTAGACTACACTAATATTTTTATACATACATTTTCTACTTTTGAGGGAATCACTGGGTCAAGGGTCATGAATGATTATGTATATATATGTGTATATATATACACATATATAAATATATACATATATAAATATATACATATATACATATAAAATACATATAAAGTATTGTGACCAAATGTAAGAAAATAAACAAATGTAAGAAAATGTAAGAAATGTAAGACAATAAACAAAAAATAAGATTCACCATCTGTTTTCTAATATACATACACATATATATGTATATATATGTATATACATATGTATATATATGTATATATGTGTATATATATTAGAAAACAGATGGTGAATCTTATTTTTTGTTTATTTTTATATTTTGTTTATTGCAGTGCAATATTGGTTTCAGGAATAGAATTCAGTGATTTATCACTTGCATACAACACCCAGTGCTCATCACAAGTGCCCTCCTTAGTACCCATCACCCTTCTAGCCCATCCACCACCCACCTCCCTCCATTAACCCTCAGTTTGTTCTCTATTGTTAAGAGTCTCTTATGGTTTGTTTCCCTGTCTCCTCTTCTCCTATCCCCTTCCCAAATATTCATCTGTTTTGTTTTTAAATTCCACATATGAGTGAAATCACATGGTATTTGTCTTTCTCTGACTGATGTATTTCACTTGGCATAATACACTAGTTCCATCCACATCATTACAAATGGCAAGATTTAATTCTTGTTGATAATGCTGCTATAGACATTGGTGTGCATGTCCCCCTTTGAATCTGTAATTTTGTATCCTTTGAGTAAATACCTAGTAATGCAATTGTGGGATTGTAGGGTAGTTCTATATTTCGTTTTTTGAGGAACCTTCATACTGTCCTCCAGAGTGGCTTCACCAATTTGCAATGAATGACTGTTTTTAAATGATGTTTGGTTCATATTTTCAACTTCTTCTCTGGAAGAGATGTGTGAGTTTTCCCTTCTTCATATAGACGGGTGCCATTTCATTGTATTCTCATTGACGCTGGGGAATATGATGCTAAGAACAACTCTGCCAATTTGCTTGGCAAAACTCTCATTGTTTTAATTTAAATCTTTATCTTTTAATCTCTGATTGCTACATTAGTAGCTTTATAGGAAATATCATTCTTCCCTTCCTTTTGTTAGTCTTGAAAAATAATGATAATAGTTGTTTCATGGAGAAACTGGGAGACACAAATATGTGTGAAAGTGCTGTATGAATAGAATATTTGGGAGTATTATTGTTGTGAAGCCATTATGGCAAAATGAGAAATCTTCATTCAGTGATAGTCACAAATATTAACATTCCTTATGCTTGTCCTCATCTGAAACGGAGGCCCTTGGTGTCTGTGTTGCATTTACTCGGCTCTCATCTGATTTCAACCCCAGCTGTGGTAGATAGATCTTGAAAGGTCAGGCTCTTCTCTCCCTGCCAGAACCTTGCTACAAGTGCTTGCTGCTGTCTGCAGTCTGCCCCAGGGCCTTCTCCAACACATGAGTCTTCTAGCTAGCTGGCGTTGGATAGCCCAAAGGTACATGAATGGGGCGGGGGATTCGCATCAGGGGGAGCCCTGAACTGAAAGGAGATGGGAATCAGTGAAAAAATGTTCCAGTCGCCCATCCTTTGGGTGATCAATTCTGGGAGGCATTCCATTTGTGCTTCTCAGGATTTCTGGCAGAATCCCACTCTTTCTGCCAATAGCGGAGATTCTAATAATGCAACATATTATGGCCTTCCTTCTTCAGTGTTCTGACTCTCTTTACTCCCTCACTCCTGTTTCTTAAAATTAGCTTCCTAATAAACCAACTGTAACCAAGTCCTTAGTCTGGGCTCTCCTCTGGGGGAACCCTAAATGAAGACACTATCCTTTCCCTTCTTCTCCAGCAGTGCTGAGCTCTTCCCCTCCCACTGTAGAACATTCACTTAACTAACGCAGCCATTATGTATTGAGTGCTGACCAGGTGCCAGGTACCTTGTTGTGAGGGATGGGGACACGGACTCAAATTCTGGCCATCAGGAAGCTACATTCTAGTGCAACAGGCAGAAAATGAACACAATAAATAAGATACTGAAGTTCATAAGTACCAAAGAGAAAAAAGTAAGGGAGATACGAAATGTCTGGGGTTGTAATTTCAGACAGTATGGACAGGGGTGACCTTATTGAGAAGTTCTCATTTAAATAAAGATCTGAAGAAGGTGAAGGAGTGAACCATGTCACTATTTGTAAGAAAAATATTCCATCTGAGAAGACAGCAAATACCCGGGCCCCATGGTGGGAGCCTGTCTGGAGCATGCAGAAGTATGGGGAAGACCAGTGTGGTGCTGCAAGGTGACAGAAGAGGAGAATGGTTAGGGAGCTAACCAGATGTTAGAGCACATAGGAACTTGAAGGTCTTTGCTGTTTGCTTTGCGTTTGATAGGAAACTACTGGAGAGTTTCGAGCAGAAGAATCTCATGGATAAAAACAATTATTCTGGCCACTGTACTAAGAATAGTTCTTAGGATGACAAAGGTAGAAGCAGAGACCAGGTAGGAAGTTATTGCAGGAATCCAGGAGAAAGATGACTGTGGCTTGGACTTGAGTCTTAGCAGTCGAGGTGGTGAGATGTGTTTGATTCTGAATATATTCCAAAGCTGAACTTTACAGAATTTGCTGATGGATGGATAGGACATGGGATGTGAGAGAGGTTAGGAATCATGGACAGTCCCAAGGTGTTTGAGCTGAGAAACTGGAAGAATTGTGGTTTGGGGAAGTGGGTGAGAGAAGGGAAGGTTTGAGGAGGCCTATTCAGAGCCCAACTTTCTACATACTAAATATCCATATTAAATAAACTGCATATTAAATAAATCTATTTATTACACCCCTTGGGGAATTCAAGGGAAGTAGGTGGTTGCAGATATGAGTTTGGATGTAAGAAAGGCCAGAGCTGGAGGTATAAATTAGGGAGTTACTAGTATATAGATGACATTTTGAAACTTCTTGGATGAGATTTCCAAGGGAATATGTGTGGATAGAAAAGAGAAGGGATCCAAATATGGTATATTAGTCTGCTAGGGTTGTCATAACAAAATACCACAGACCGGGTGGCTGAAAAAGAATTTTATTTTTCATAGCTACGGAGGCTGGAGGTCCAAGATCAGAGTGCCCACAGTAGTGGTTTCTCCTGAGGCCTCTCTCTTTAGCATATAGATGGCACCTGCTCTCTGTGTCCTCAGGTGGCCTTTTCTCACTGTGTGTGCCCCTCTGGTAGTCTCTTTCCTTATGACCTCATTTACCTTAACTACCTCTTCAAAGACCCTAACTCCCAAAACAGTCACATTCTAAAGTACCGGGGATTAGGGCTTCTTTAGCATACAGATTTTATAGGGATACAGTTCAGCCCCAAACAGGTAAGTATCAGGGACATTCTGAAGTTAGGATTATAGGGAGATAAGAAGGGGTAGTCAAACAAGACTGAGATGGAGAGTATAGAATGGTAAGAGAAAAAAAAAACTAGAAGATGCGATACGAAGTAAAGAAAGCAGAATGAGATAGAAAGAAAGAGGAGAAAGTGATCAGTTGTGTGAAAGGCCCAGGGAGGGCACATCAATCAGTCACTGAATGTGGATTGTGCCTAGAATGAGCATGGCCTTGGTGATGCAACCTCCTGCAGTTGAAGTAATCCTAAAGGGGCTGATAAACTAAAAAGTATCTGCCCACTGCACTCCCATAAAATGAGGCAACCCCCCGTCCTTCACTGAGGGGAAATCTTGGTGTTACAACACAGGGCTCACTTTAACAGACCCTTTCCTGGGGACTGTCATCATAAGAGGAGACAACTGCACTGGCGCATATACCCCTGCTCCCCAGTGTGGCCAATGGAAGGCTGATTGTCGGATATGGGGCATTGATGGTGAGCTGGGATTTCTACATGTGTGTTCATGAAGGCTTTTGAGGTGTGGGATGGAGCTGTGGTAGGAAGAAAATTGGAGCATGCCTCAGGCCAGAGGCTTGGGGCAGGTTCTTCATACACTTTGTATTCTGGCCCAGCACCCCAAATGGCCAGAGAATTCTAAATTTGAACCTGACTTCCCAGGTTGTTTTGCAGGAGTAGTTGTCAAGGTAGAAGAGTAGAACCTGTGTTATTTAACACTTAGTTTAAATCTTTTTATATCCCTAGACAGATGGAATATGAGCCCCTGTTTATACTCTTGCCCCGAGCCCTGCAGATGTGGAAGGGGGGTTTAGCTGATCACCTATCCCTGTTGGATCACTGTAGGATAAATTTGGCGGGAGAAATTTGCACGACACAAGGATCAATTTAGCACATGTGAGAAGTAAAAATTTTCCCAACTGAAGCCCTAAAATATACTTTTTTTCATGTTATACTTTAGTCTACCTTGTTTAGAAAAAGAAAATGGGGTATACACAATTTCTGCTTAGGAATTATAGTCAGATTCATTTCTACCTGTCCTAGTCAGTCATATGGCCCCCACTGCCTTTTGTCTCAGATCTATATGTGTGGGAGTAGCTATTTTTACAGGATTGTTTTCCAGTACTCTCTGAGCCATTGGGAGCCATGCTGGGAAACAATCATAATTTCATGGCAAGGACATCTCCCAGATGCTAAACTCCTTTAGGGCAATAGAAGACCAGCCCTCACTTAGATGGAGAGACCTTTCTGGGGGACGTCTATCTTTTGATGCAAATAGACCATTTCCCTTCTCTACCAGGGACCAATCCAAAGTAGGTAGATTATTCCCCTTTATTGTCTCATATAAACTAGAACATTTGCACTTGCTCTTCTGGTTTCTAGTAGGCATTTATTCCTCTTGCCTGTCCCGAAACACTTTCCCCTTAGTTTATGGATATTCCTCCTACTCATTCCATGAATCTGGTGTAGCTGTTGTTAAACAATAAAATTCAACCAAAATTCAGATTGACCATTAAAAGGTTACATTCCTGGGGTAGATTGAAACTGTAATTAAGTCTTGGTTTGCTGTAATGGGGGGGGGGGGACACTGGGGCAAATGACTCCATTTTGTTTTTTGTGTTTTTTTTTTTATCCTTTTTAACACTGTCAATCACAGTGTCTATCTCCCCTTCCCCTGCTCACTGAGTGGGGGAGGGGCATATATAACCTGAGACCATTTGGATAATCTTTGCCAGGTTTTTGATTCTGAGCAAAATAACAACTTAAGCTAAAGGTGGTTAAAACTGACTTGTTCTAGAGGAAGCATCCAGAAGAGACATATTAGTATTACTGAGCTTTCTAAGGGTACCCTTTTCCTATATTATTTAAGCTTGCTGTGTTGTCTTCTTTTTTGATTCTGTGAGCTACCCAGAGTCTTTCCAATAAGTTCTTTTGTTTACCTCAGTTGGCTCTAATTGCTTGCCTGGCAAGAGCCCTAAGTGTCACTTCCATTTGGACTACCTTCCTCCAACCCAACCCTACTTTCAGGTTCACTCTGTACATCTAGCTAATTTTACTCTCCTGACTTGATGATACAGTCTACTCTCCCCAACTCCCTGTGATTTTCTTTGCTGATTGCCTGAATGGCAAATCAGAAATTGCTTATTTTACCCTAGTAAACTTTACTGTCAGAACTACAGTTGGATTTTTCTCTGCTAATATCTCTTCTACCCCAATGTGATGATTAAATCCTGGAAACTAGAACTCACAGTGCTCTATGCTGATGAAGGTAGTTATCTTTAACCTTCAAAAAGTCTATAAATTGATCAAAAAACTAAAGTAAAGTTAGAGCAATGTTAAATTGTTCTGTTTCAGGGTGGTCAGCATATCAGAAATTGATTATCACAACAATTCTCCCTAATAAAGTTTGTTACAGTCTCAGTGGGATACAGTGGCAAGTGCTTTTTTAGCTTCTGAGTCAGCAGGGTTCAGCTGATCAGGCCTGGACTGGGCTTATCTTGAGTTAACCGTCAGCTGTAGGTTGGGTAGATGGCTCTGCTGATCTTGGCTAGGATCTCTTACAAGTGTAAGTGTCTTCTAGGATGACTTTGACTAGGATAACTGGGGCAACTGAGCTCTGGTCCTTGTGTCTCTCCTCTTCCTGGCACAAGAGGGCTAGCATGGGCATGTCCTTCGTATCATAGTGGCAGAGAGTCTGAGCAAGTGAGTTCAATCATGCAGGTGCCTTTTTTGCCTTTGCTTGCATCACACTTGTCATAATCTCATTGGCCTAAAGCAAGTCAAATGACCTAGCACAGAATGGGAAAGCACTATAGAGCTACAGACTAAGTTTGTAGATACAGGAAGGAGTGACAAACCGGGGCCATTCCTACCTTTGATCTACCACTGCAGTCATTTTTTTTCTTACCTTTTTTTTTTTTTTTTTGCTTTTCTGCATCTTGTGATTTTTCCTGGATAAACACCTCTAGCTTGTTTAATAAAGGAAAATTCCCAAAATCAAGCAAATTACAGTCATTTAAAACTTAGAAATCACTGTATATATTATATACACTTGGCTATACCATTGGCTGAACCATGTAGTACTTTATGAAAATTTACTAAAGCAGCTAACCTGCTTGAGACTCGGGTTATTCTCATGCTGGCGAAGTACATCTTTCCCTTTTTTCTATTCACTGTGACTAGAGCTGATAATTGAATGCTGAAATTTATTTCTCTTGTGGACTGGAATGTACAGGTAGTGCTTTGGCTGGGATTAAGTGCTGTGTGCTGCCTTGCCAAGCACTGAACCCAATGAACTGCGTATTTCTGTAAGCTATTTACAGTGAGTTTGGAATTTCATAAGGCTAGAAGACTGTGCACCAGAGTCTAATCATTTATCTTCTTTTTACATGAACTTTTTAGTGTCCAGGGGATCTTCGTGCTTTTAGAAGGATATGAGGCATGTAACTTTGGTTTGGTTGAAGAAATTTGTCACTTTCACACTGTACCTTATAGCGAAAATGCTCTTCTAACCATGGAACAGAATTTGCCATGATTACAGTCCAATTGTCAAGTTTGAAAGAAATGCCATCTCATCAGAGAGGTCTTTACAGACTATCCTATGAAATAGCTACTCTCCCACTGTTACTCTCTAGCTCACTCTCTTGGTAGTTTTTCTCATACAGCTACTGATGTGGTTTGAAGTGTTGGGGTTTGGAGCTGATGGACCAGAAATAGTTCTTGAGGCATCTTTGGTGCAAAACGTTGGTTTTATTAAAGCATGGGGATAGGAGGTATGTGTGTGGGTGATTTGCATTATCAGATTAAGTGAAGACAGATGAAAAGATGACAACAAGAAAACCATGGGCAAACCCAGTCATCTTTTTTTCTCAAGGGGGAAAACACACACACACACACACACACACACACACACACACACACACACACACATCAAGAATACCTTGCCATTGTTCAGAGCTTATCTATTTAGGTCCTAGTGTCTCTTACTTAAGAAGGCAGGTAAGTGTTAAGAAGCAATTTTTGCTTAGTCTTAATCGTATGGGGATTGCTGAAATTTTCTGGTTAACGGTGCCCAAATAATACCAGGTGCTTGGTGAGGGCTCAAAGACACCTCACAGGAGGGTTGGGAAGAAGCCTGCCCAACAGCCCTTGGCAAACTGAAACTGTTGTTCTGCCCATTTTTTCCCTTAAATTTCCACTTTTTGAACTAATTTGTCTCTTTGGGTCCCAATTTTTTATTTCTGGCCAGAACTCGTGAACTGAGTAGAAACACTTCCATTCTTTCTGCCTGTCAGAGAACCTCCTGAGCCCATGAAGGCCTGGCTTAGTTTGTTAGGGCTGCCAAAACAAAATACCACAAGCTGGGTGGCTTAAATAGAGAAATTACTTTTTCACAGTTCTGGAGGCCAGACGTTTGATCACAACGTCTGCAAGTTTGGCTTCTTCCGAGGGCCGTGAGGGAAGAATCTGTTCCATGCCTCTCTCCTTGACCTGTAGATGGCTATCGTCTCCCTGTATCTTTACATCATCTTCCCTCTGTTCATGTCTGTATCCAAATTCCTCTTCTTATAAGGACACCAGTCAGATTGAATTGGAGCCACCCTAAGGACCTCATCTTAACTTAATTAATCTTTAAAGGCTCTATCTTTAAATACAGTTATATTATGAGGTAGCGGGGTCAGGGCTTAATTATATGAATTTGGAGGGGTGCAAATCAACCCATGGCAACCTGTCTCCAGCAGAGGCTGACCCTCTTGATAATCCTAAACAAGTTTTGTAATAGAATAAAGGCCATGGCCCATCAGCATGAGGAATTTTCCTAAGCCAGTGGGTCTGGGCTAAGACTCTTAAGACTGACATGTCTGTAGAGATGAGATTTTCTCAAATCCCTGTTGAGTTTGCCAAATCTGCATATTTTGTCTTTTCCATTGACTGGCTTCTGAATATATGTTCCAGCTTCCTTATATCTTAGTCTGCATGGTGCTAACTGGATATACTGCTTAACTCTTAACAAATTTCTCTCCTTGTGGTTGAGGCTCTCACCTTAGGTTAAGCACCAGAATCAGTAGAGAGCTACTTCAGAAAAAAGGAAAAAGAAAAGGTGTATTTTTATTAAATTCTAAGGCATATCTCTCATTAAATACCAAGGTCCCCAGTACTACCAAGGATTGACCGAGGTCTTACACTTGCATCGAAGAGTGACCAGACCTACCACTTACGTGGTAACAAACAGCACCGCCTTCCAGAAACTTGCTGTTTGTACACCATTGTACAATGCTCACATGCTAATTAAATACTAACAACTAATTGAGTCTTACTTTATTAACTGCTTATGCAATAATAAACAATAATAATGGTAATACCATTTATTTAGTTTTTACTAAATGTCAATCATAACTCTATAAGGTAGACTGTACTTCAATCCTTCTTTTTCAGATAAGAAGACTAAGTCTTAAGATGTCAGAATAGATTATTTACTATACAACTAGCACATAGTTAACATAGTCTTTGAATTTGGGTGTGCCTGAAATTTAAGCACACTTTGCTCTATCGTTAATTATTCTCCCCTAGCTTGCATCTGCAACCAAGTGGTCTCTCCTAACTCAGGCAGGCTAGTTTCTGGCATCTTTCCTGATCTTGCCAGACCATTTGGAATCCCAGCATGTCTTGAGGAAGATGCATCCATGATAGGACCCAGCTACTGGCTACTATAAAATGTGTAGCCTTCAGCTTCTGCTAATTTCCTTTATGGTCTTGAATCTGGTTTGCTATTTGCCTTGTACTTTCCATTTTAAAGGCCATCTTCCAAAACACCACCAAAATTGTCAAGGGGACTAAAATTTTCATTTGCAAAATAATCAATGAGTATCTTGTGCTATCATCTAAAATGTTCCCAATAGTCACCAGTTCGGGAAATCTGCCTCTTAATGCAGATGTGGCATATGCGGCAGACATCTGCCCGGTTTCAATATTGGTGATAGAAAAGCCTTTTTAAGTTTACACCTCATAATATCCTGTTGCAGGAAAATGCTTCTTAGCAGTTTTCATAGAAGCTGGTCTTTTGCACAACAATAAAAGGCCATTCTCCATTTCTGTGCAGCTATTTAGCAAATTAAAATTCTCTTCTCAAGTTTGAGAGGACAAAAGAGTAGTTAAGGATATTTGGTTTGAGATAATTACTTACACTGTTCATGAAAGCCAAAGTTGTTTCTTACAATGTAATAACCACTGCATTTTAAATAAGTAACAAGATGAGTCTCATCCTATGCATAGATAAACAGTTGTATGAAAATCAAAAAATTTTAAATGGAATTGCATTTTAAATATATAATTTCCATGAATTACTTATAGGATTTTTTTAATAGTAGAATGTTTGTTTTGTATAAACAGTTGCTCAATATTCACTAATGTGAATTCAGTTACTTAATTATGGTAGCGAATTTGTTTTTAAAAAGAACATATGTAGTACACGTACAGAGCACATATAAAGTATGCATATTTGTAACAGTTTGGGAAAGAAAAGAAACAATGCATATTTGTAAGACATTGATATTTCTAAAATTGTAAGTATAATGTTTGACATTTGAAAAGTAAATGTATTATATTATAGGAAATAATATATTATTCTGGTCTAAGGTGGGCAAAATTAGCAACCATAAAAGAAGAAAGCAGAAAACAGGGCTTCTTGATTTAGTTAAGGACCAATTTTATACTTTTAGTGCAACATTTCTATGTTTGCTTGTTTAACTTGTTTCTCAGGAAGTTTTACCTGAAGAATTTTGTCCTCTGTCACATGCCATCCTATTCCATAGATGTTCCTGTTGAAGTAACTTCAAAGTCTTTCCTTAGGCAGTGAGCTAAGAGTTAAGTGCCATACTCCCCTTTATAATGGACTCAAACCAATTTTCTCTTATGAACTAAAACTTTGAATACTATATCCTGCTAATAGGGTTCCTATTATTTAAATAAATGAGGAGGTGATGAGTAAATATATTCTTGTTACCACAGTCAATCTCTCCTTTTAAATTATTAAATGAGTCCGATTATAATGGTCAAATCAGATTGAAAAAATCAAAACTTTTTACATCTGGAAAACATGAAGCAAACATACACTTTTATTGTTATTAACTGGATAGAGGTTACACATGATATTATCTTAATTTTACTATAATGGGGAGTTGCATTCATTTAAAATTTTTTTTTAACGTTTATTTATTTTTGAGACAGAGAGAGACAGAGCATGAACGGGGGAGGGGCAGAGAGATTGGGAGACACAGAATCGGAAGCAGGCTCCAGGCTCTGAGCCATCAGCCCAGAGCCCGACGCGGGGCTCGAACTCACAGACCGCGAGATGGTGACCTGAGCTGAAGTTGGACGCCCAACCGACTGAGCCACGCAGGCGCTCCGCATTCATTTTAATCCATACACATTGTAGTGGAATGGTGCCCCCTCAAAAGATATGTCCATATCCTAATACCTAGAACCTGTGAATATGACCTTATTTGGAGAAAGGGTCTTGGAAGATGTAATGAAGTTAAAGGTCGTTAGGTAAGATCATTCTAAGTTGTCTGGGTGAGCCTAAATCCAATGACAAGTGTTCTTGTGGCAGAAGAAAATACACAGAGACCCAGAGAAGGCCAGTGGAAGACAGAAGCAGAGATGGGAGTGACACAGGCCACAAGTCAAGGACATTTACAGCCACCGGAAGCTAGAAGAGACAAGGCACACTTCTCCCCTGGAGACTTTTGAGGAAGTGCAACCCTACTGACATCTTGATTTTGGACTTCTGGTCTCTAGAACTGTGAGGGAATACATGTCTGCTATTTTATTACGGCAGCTCAAGAAATCAACACACACATCATACAGGCAGAGCACAATATGCTGAAGAAAACAAATGACCCATTGTTGTTGATGGTTCATGCCGGGTAAGAGGGAAGAACACAAGCCATCAGGAATGTTCATCTCATGCTCTCTACTGAAAGAAGAACTCAGATAAGTCAGTGAAGCATCCGACTTCAGCTCAGGTCATGATCTCACGGTCCGTGAGTTCGAGCCCCGTGTCAGGCTCTGTGCTGACAGCTCAGAGCCTGGAGCCTGCTTCTGATTCTGTGTCTCCCTCCTCTCTGCCCCTCGCCTGCTCATGCTCTGTCTCTCTCTGTCTCAAAAATAAATAAAAACATTAAAAAAATTTTTTTTTTAATTTAAACTAATTTTATAAAAACACAGGTTGTCATTTTATTGAGTCATTTTGTTCATGATTATATCCATAAAAATCATTCATGTTAATTGTATTAAGCAATAGTTCTTTTTCTTTTTTAACTCCTAGGCGAGTGAATAGTTCTCAAAAATATTGATTTATTCTACTATTAATGAACATTTGGATTGTTAGTTTTTGGTGATCATGAAGAAAGTTGTTAAGAATTCTTGTCTTATTTTTTAGTAGACATACTCACTTGTTTTTCTTGGAAATATATGTAAGAGTGGAATTATTGGCCATAGTAGGCATGTATTTAGTTTCAATAGTTACTATCAAGTACCATTCCAAAGTTATTATATCAATTTATACTCCCACTGTCAGTGTATGAAAATTTCACTTGTTTTATATCCTTGCCAATACTTAGAATTATTAGCCTTTTTAGTTTTTGCCATTTAGGTAGGCAGTTAGAGGTATTTTATTTTGGATTTTAATTTGCACTTCCCTATTGGGTAATGATGTTGAGCATCTTTTGATGTGCTTATCGGCTATGTTGATAGCCTCTTTCATAAAATGCCTTTTTAAGGCTTTTGCTCATTATTTTTTTCCTTTTTTTAATTGAAAATACCTTTCTATTTTTACTTGGGCAATCACGAGCAGAAATAGTCACTCCTTCATGGTCAGAATTTAACTTTTCTGTGCATCGATTTATTCTCAGAGAGCTTTAAATCTTGACGCATAATGTGTTCATCTTTGTATACATTGTAGATTTTGACTCTGGTTCTTCAGTTTTTCTATCTTAATTGTAGTCCCCCAAATAATTTTTGATTATAAAGCCATTGTTATGTCATCTGTTATCAGAATGCACAATCTTTTGGATACATACATAAGTTATATATCTCTACAGATTCATTGTTTATCAAATATCAGTTCACATTAATACAATTACTATATTATTAATATTATAGGAACATCTATAGTAATATGTTAACATGTAATATTAATTAATGTGTATGGTAATAATATTAATGATAGTGATTAATGAGAGAATAAATGATTTATATGAAGTTGAATACCCAAGATTAGTGTTGGAGCGTCCCAACTACTCAGATTTATATTTTTCATTCAGCTGTATTTTGTGATCTCTGTAGAGACTGTTCTATATTTTTCTCTCAAGTTGTTCTTGGTTTATTTTCTTAACACATCATAAATGCTATTATCGAATAAAACCATTGTAAGTGATAAGAAAATAAACTGGTTTTGGTTGTTAGAATATCATGGTGTGTATCTTTGCCCTGGGGCAACAGACGTATCTACTGGATAAAATAATGTGTTTAGAACATTTAGTATTATATATTATGAAAAATAAATCCCTGAGGAATAAATAATTTGCTTTTAATATTAAAATGCTTTATCATCCTAATTTTAAAAAGTTGATACTAAAAACCTAAAGCTAAGATTTACTTAGCTTCTGGATTTTTTGGTGTTGTTTTGTTGTTTTAACGGGGAGAGAAAGAGAAATTGCCTAATGTTGGCTTGAAGCATATGGCCTTATCTAAGGAACAGTCATAAGGTTTTAACAGAAAGTATAGAACATTAAAATCAGGATTTTAGGTGCTACTTTCTTGGGCTTGCATCGAGGACAGAACAATTGCACAGTGGTTTTATGAGCATTCCTGATGTGTAATATTTATTTTTATTTGCTCTTCATTTATATTTAGTGCATGTTGTAAAACTGCATAAGGCTATCAAGTAACTTTAGAAGTTATAATGGGAAACACTCTTAATGAGGATTTTTTTTAAGATTCACTTCGAAGTGCATTAAAGACATATTCAGCTGAGTAGAGCAGCCTCTGTGCATCATAGATTTAATTCATACCCATAAAACCTTGCCATGTGCTTGCAGAAATAATACAAAGATCAATAACCTGAAAGGAGCTGGAGGAATGAAAATACATGGTGGATGAGGCTCCTTTTGTATGAGACAAGAGAAGGAATATTTAAAGCTTAGTGGCAGATTAATATGGCCTGCTTTACATTTGCCTACTATATTACTAGCAAGTTGCATCTGTTTCCAGAATTTTAATCAAAGCCACTGAAGGAGAAAGTGGGCATTCAGAAAAATGAACTTGGTGAAGGACTAGAGACCTTCAGCAAAAACAGTATATCTTCAATGGCCTGTTATCTCTCTTTCTAAAGATCTCATCGTTGAGTTTGGTTGGACAACTACATACATAGCCTGTGAAGTTCTGGTAAATAATGATCACATCATGATACCAAGAAAATTGCCTTATGTTTTTGCCTTTAAAAATGGTGGGATATAAAACAACAGAACAACTGGTTCTTGATATGCTTGGCATTTTAAGAATACATAGTGGAAATCACTACGGGCATTCAAACGTAACGTATGGGCCTCATGGATATTTGCATGTGAAGTGTTAAAAAAAAAGGATGATTTTGAGGTCTTGAGGGCAGTAGTTGTTCCCACTGGTGTTGTGGGCTGAGGACGGTCGGTCTGGCTGCTGTGTGAGCGCCCTTCACCTTAATCACAGCTCCATGTGTCCTTTCCAGAGCTTTGCAGGAGATGTTAGAGGTATCGAGAGGGATGAGAAGATAAAGCAGCACCTTTCTTTGGTCAAGGCTAAACAGCAGGGGCAAACTGAAATGCCCACAGGGACTGGGCAGGCTGAGTTTAACTACTCAAATGGAGTGACAGAAAGCAAATAGCAGACCTCAGAGTTAAGAAGCAGTTGTGATCATGGGAAACTGAGCTCATGCTTAGTTAAAAGGGACAACTATTACCCAACTCCAGTCAATTGCATGAAGGTCTACGGTTGCAGTGTGATAACTGTA
The DNA here is from genome assembly GCF_018350195.1 of Panthera tigris. NCBI lineage: Eukaryota > Metazoa > Chordata > Mammalia > Carnivora > Felidae > Panthera > Panthera tigris. Next base: position 18,187,145 of record NC_056668.1, on the reverse strand, counting down.
TTTTGGAGTTAGAATCACCGTGACTTTCCCTATAGATAAATTAGGACTGAATTCGTGAAACCTCAGGGGGTTTTGTTCTTGTTAAAAAATATTATTGCTTTATTGATCAATCATCTGGGTAAAATAGCCACAGTTTTCAGTGTGGTAAACGTGCTGTCAAACTTGAGATCATAAAGCTAATGTTTTTCATTAATGTCACAGCCTTGGTTTGAATGTATTGCTTTGGAAAACACTAACTGAAGAAGTACCTACTATGAGTCACGTAACTGGAAAAGTTATAAAGAAGAAGAATATGTATTACCCATCTTCACAGTCTAGCAAAGGCTCGGCTGGATACAATTTAAATGCAGTCAGAAAATAAAGGTTATGTAATATAACATGTTACACTCAATGATAAATTATTTTATACTTCTAACAAACTGATTTCAATATTTATTCTGGTTTCTGACTACGTAACAATTCTAAGCAACTGAGTATATTTTCTCTTATTTGTAACCTTTGAATTTCTAATTTCTTCTGTACTGTCATTATGAAATTATAATACTGACTCCATTTATCCACAGTGCTGGAATGCTTACTTATTGAAAAGCCTTTGGATTAGAAGGAGATTGCATTAGCACTTTCAGGGAAACTATAGACACATTTTTTTGTAGTGTAAGATAAACAAAAAAAGATTTCAGGAGCTAAATGTACTCATTTTTCATACTTTTTTCAGTCATTGCCTTTCCCTGACTCTGAAGTGAGTAGAAATGAACATCTCTGATTTCTGGTCTTGAAACCAGTTCTGACTAGGGTGGGGAGTAAGTTGGCAGTTTTAGTAACACCAGGGTGCTGTAGTGTAATATAGTTATTATAGACACTATTCTGGTCATCTTTGTGCTTGGATAACCTGTGCATCCCTCTTTTGAGGGTTAGGTAGCCCAGATCGAGGGTTAGGTTTGCATCTCTGTATCTTTAGTGCTTCTGTCTCCTGTAGTGTCTGGAACCCAACCCTGTGAGGCCAAGGCCCTGACGTTTCATTCATGATGCTATATTAGCCTTCCTATACTACTAGCTACTTGACTTTCGTCCCTCGCTTAACATTATTGGGAACCAGCGTTGTCGCTGATGCCCCCCTCGGTCCATCCCATGTTTTGGATTGAACCTTCTTGAGAAGTCATACCTGTGTGAAATAGGCCGACTTCTCTGCATGACCCTGAACAAAGTACATTAATTGTTTTCTTATGTCTACAACGAGTAGAATATTCAGTCATCTCAAATGTGGACTTCTCCTCTTCTCCTGTCCAGGTAATGGTGAGGTCCTTGTGTTTTGTGGTGGAGTCTGAGGTTCAGCAATATTTGCATAACTAGTCTGGAGTTTTTAAAGTTCTTTAGTATCAGAATTTGAATCACAGAACTACTAGTCAGGTGTTCCTTCCAGAACATCATGCAGTCTCACTTCCACAGGACTGTATTAGAGAAATGAGCAGTATCACAAGGTCAAAATTATCTGGCAAGGCATTTTTTTTCCTTTGCTTATATCAAAATGGTCTCTAGCCGTGGAATATGCACCTATAGAAATTATTTTGGATTTTTATTTTATTTTTTAAAATGTTTATTTATGTATTTTGAGAGAGAGAAAGAGTGCACACAAGCAGGAAAGGGGCAGAGAAAGAGGGAGAGAGAGAATCCCAAGCAGGCTCCACACTGTCAGCATGGAGCCTGATGTGGGGCTTAATCTCACAAACAGTGAGATCATGACCTGGGCCAAAATCAAGAGTCGGATGCTTCACCTACTGAGCCAGCCAGGTGCCCCTAATTTCAGATTTTTAAAAATGGTAGATATGAGTTCTGGTTTTAATTGCCTCCTTGGCAGTAGACTATTTCCACTGGGAAAACCTGAAGTCAATACCCATTTGCTGCATGTATCACCATTTTGGAGCTTGTCAGTATTTTGCACGCTGGAGGAGTTATAGTAGGACCCACATTTCTTATTTCCTTTTGTTCCTTTTCACACAACACCTAGGTCTCCCAACGGGATGGCCATTAAAGACTCCGAAGCATGAATTGAATTTTTACAAATTTTTATTACATCTTTCACTGAGAAGGGAAAAAAATGGAAAGTATAAAAAATAGGTAGTTTTGCCTTGAGTTAAAATTTGGGGGGCCTTAGCCTTATACCAGTTCTCTTGGCTATTTTCAATAATCTATAGTAAGACTGATTGGGAAGTGAGCCCTTCTCGGGCACACATGGGGAGTTATTGGAGTGATTAACTAGAGGCATTTTCCTTGGATCTTGTTCTTGGCTCCAGCACTGATTTTATTGGATTCCCTTCCTAAACCACCATCCACTGTGTTGTGAACATACATCAACTTGCTGTAGCTAGGCAGCTGTGAAATGCAGCGTGGTATCTACTCTGCTGAGGAAAAAAAATCATTTTCAAATTTCTTGTTTTATATTCTTATGACTTTTGGACCCAAACATTGTACACTCCCTGGAACTTACAGCTTCTCAGTTTCAGTTGCAGACTTGGGTGATCTCTTTCCTATGCACCCAATGATGTTCTACATTCTGAAGATTATTGAGTGTACTACCAACTGGTCTTTAATATACATCCTTCGAATCCTGTTTTTGCTTGAATAATGCCATCTCTGTCTTCAGCATGTATCAATGACTGGAATAATAAAAGATGTCTGCTTTAAAAATAAGTTATATTCGAAAGGTGCTTGATGCTGTGCATATACTATGAGCTGCCATTTTAAGAACGTGGTACCTTATGTGCACATAAGTGACAATTTGTGAAACTAGATTTACTAGTCAGGCTAGGATGGATTATGCTGTGGTAACAAGTTAGCCCTGAAATCCAGTTTAAGACATGCAACAAAGGTTAAGGACGACAAGGGTTTTATGTAATAGTTACACAAAGACTGTTAAGGTTCAGGCAATTCTCCAGGGTAGTTTCTCTCTATGTGATGACTCAGAAAGCCAGGCCATTGGCTTCTTGTAGCACGTCCATTTCAACACATGACTTCCGTAGTTGCTTCTTAAAGGGAAGACAGGCTCTTGAAGGCCACAGTCTGGAAATGACCTGCAGTACTTACACTTAAATTTCATTGCTTAGAACAGGGTTTCTCCACTTTGACTTTTGGCATTTGGGGCTGAATAGTTGTTTGTTGTTGGGGGGCTGTGCTGTGCTTGGTAGGATCCCAGCATCCCTGGGCTCTTCACCCTAGATGCCAATAAGCACTGACTGTGGCTGTGATAACCAAAGGTATCTCCAGACATTATTAAATGTTCCCTGGTGGTTGGGGGAGGTTGGGAAGAAAATTGCTCTTGTTTCAAAACCACTGAACTGGGGCTAGTCCTTTAGCTGTAACTGCGGGACTACTGGGGGGGAAGAGGTCATCTGGTTTTTATAGGAAGGAAGAGAAGCAGGTACAGCTATGCACTAGTAGTCTGTAATACATGAGCTAACAGAAATAGAGAAGTTTCATCCTTTTACTATATATCTAGACATATGTGAAAATGTTGATGTATTTTAATTTTAACCTAAAACGAACAATATTGCACATCCAAAGTAAATTTAACAATTCTTAAGAGCTAATTAAATTGATTAAGCTGTAAAAAGAAGCATTTATAGTGAAAATACATTGAAAGAATTATTAAAAAAATTTTTTTAATGTTTGTTTATTTTTTACATTTTTTTTTAACGTTTATTTATTTTGGAGACAGAGAGAGACAGAGCATGAACCGGGGGGGGGGGGGGTCAGAGAGAGAGGGAGACACAGAATCTGAAGCAGGCTCCAGGCTCTGAGCTGTCAGCACAGAGCCCGACGCGGGGTTCAAACTCACCAGCTGTGAGATCATGACCTGAGCCGAAGTCAGACATTTAACGGACTGAGCCACTCAGGCGCCCCCATTGAAAGAATTATTAAAGGAAGTGAAAATTATAAGTATTGTATATGACGATGAGAGGCTTAAAACAAACACTAGCTATGATGTAAATATGAGTGTTAGAACAAATTAAGGTGGCCATGAAAACTTATCTAGGAGCATATGTTTAATGTTGAAAATAATTTTTTATTAGACATTGAAATAGTCATTTCTGAAATAGACTAGCTTAATGTATACTTGTCACACATGTTGACTTTGGTAATTTGCTGTATAAATGTGATGCTAAATTGTATGTATTAGTCATGGAATAAACAGTGTTCGTCATGGGGTAATTAGAATGCTTCTAGTCACAGGTATAGAAACCTGGTGGAACTGTCTCCTGGGAGAGAGAGATATAGAAAGAGATATAGAGACAGAGGAGAGAGAGACAGAAAGACAGATACAGATTTATTAGAAGGAGGTTTTGTTGTACAATAACAAAGGTTTTGTGTGTCGTTCATGTTACCTTCTGGTGTGGCTGCGTTCTCTATACCTTCCCGTTCTGGGACCTGGGCTGAAAGGTCTCCTGTCTCCAGCCCCTGTCTCAGTCTTGTGGAAGAAGAAAAAAATAATCATACAACCAGTTTCCGTGTGGCTGTATCATAAATTTCCTCTGCTGGTATTTTATCATTTTAAACAAGCCACATGGCCAATCCTCCCCCAAAGAGATATTCTGCATGTGACATGACCATAGGAGGACCCAGAGCCTTTTCACAGAGAGGGCAACAGATCACTGTGAACAATAGTAGAATCTACCACAGATATTGAGACGTATCACTGAAGATGGGGGCAGACATCGAATTGGGGGCACATCTGTGACCACCTATGCTTCTTTCTGTTTTAGCTGCATTCTTTCCAACTATTGAAAGTAGGAGGAAGTCTACAGCAGTCCTAGGTATACCTTCCCCCAATTAGCAACAAAAAGCAGAAGGACAGGGCTTAGTTTTGAATAACCTTGAAGGACCAATTTGTGAGAAGGAGTTCTTGCTTTACCGCAAGATGACTGATGGGCCATATCCATGTGTCCGCTCTATGTGGTTGAAAGAAAAGGACTGAGACTTCAACCTTCAAAGTCATATCTTGAGTGAGGAGGTGTGTTTTCCTAACGGAGGTCAGGGAATGCTGTTGGCAGAAGCAGGTAAAGGTGTTGGGAAGACCGGAAAATACATCCACTGTGTATAGACATGATGTCATCACTGAAGTATAGGCCAGAGTATAAAGAAACAAGATAAAAAATGAATTTTCATCTTTTTCAAAATTCTGCTCCCCTAGTCTCATAGTTACAAAAAATTTACCCTAACCAAGGGGTAAAGGTTGTAGAAGAGCTCCAACATCAGTTGGGGGAAAACATAATTCCCCCGATGCGCCTTATAAATTTTCGAGTAGGGATCCAGAACAATAAAAGCTTCTTACTCCATTAAAGTAATATTGTTAACTGACAAAGAAGATAAACTTGCTTTACTCTTGTTCCCAATCATTACTGATTTTTTTTTGTATAAAGCATTTAATGTATTGGTCTTCTTGGGGTATTTGATGTATCACCGGTGTATTACAATTGAGCCATCAATCTTGTCGCTTCATCAACATTAACTGATTCGTTTTCACGACACTGCTGAGGAATCAGCTGTTTCTGCAGAGGCTCAAGGGAGAGTCCTTTGGAGCAATGTGCAAGTTCCTTTTGTGTATCTACAAAAGCTTTATTCACTCTGTTAACGTTTTCATCATTCACAATGTTTATCTTAAGATTAGTGGTAACTGGTTTTGCTTTGTTTTTAGTCTTAACGTTTTTTTGGCTGGCTATGTGAAATACATTTCTGGACCTCTGTCCTCTTAGTTTGCTCTTGGCCATGGTCTTCGATAACCTCGTGCAGCACGTCAAACTCCAAGCGATGTCATCTGCACGCCTACTGATGTTTTTAAGAAACTCTTCCGATGTACTGAGATGCCTTAATGTAAAGAGTTGAAATAAAGATCGATGAACCAAGTTATATAGTATGGCCATTCCTAAACACGCTGGAGATAAAGAGGATCTCAGATTATAGTCATTGACTTTGAAGTGTTCGCAGGTTAGATGTGGAGATGGAAGCATTCACGCGAAGAGATAAGAGCTCAAGGTTCCGTCTGACAAACACCAAAAGGATAGAGACGATGAGCTTTTCACAGCCAGAGCTGTTTCAGTCATTGGCCAAGGTAGCGTAGGAAAATGAGAACCCTGAGTTCACAGGTACAGGCTCCATTGCCAGGGAACGTATCTGTCTAGGCAGGCAGATGGACTGTGGTGGCAGAAGGATGTGGCAACAGGTTCTGAAATTTTAACTTTTCATATTAGGGCATTGGTTCTTGTCCCAGGGTGCTTGGGCCCCCTAGAGAACATTTGGTGACGTCTGGAGATAATTTTAGTTGTCATACCAAAATGGATGGCGGCGCTTCTGGTATCTAGTGGGTAGACACCCCAGATGCACATCCTACAATGCGCTGGACAGCCCTTCACAACAAAGAATGATCCAGCCTAAAATATTCGTAGTGTTAAAGTTGGGACACCTTGCATTAGGAAGTCCTGTGGAGATGAGACAGATCTGAACTAGGGTAAAATGTAAATAAATGAAGAAATGTATGTCAGAGTCTTCATAAAGAATGAACCCAGGGGAGTATGTGCTTGATTGGTTAGAGCCCACAGAAAGATTGTCTTGGATCTGCTTATCTTCATTTCTTGCATTTCAATTTGGAACCATGAGTACCTTTCCTTTCCTTGACAGAATCCTAACAAGTCTATTCAAGTTGGAAGGAACCTTAAAAGTAATCTAGATCCTGGGTCAGGAACTCTGATGTCTTCAGTGGCCAGACTGTGTGACTCAGGCAAGGTGTAAAGTCCAAGAGGGGTCCTGTTAGCTTACAGGACTTAAAAGACACAACACCCTAGTAACAATGAGCATACCTACCACTCAGATCTTGGTTTCTTTCTTTCTTTTTTTTTTTTTTTTTTTGTTTATTTTGAGAGACAGAGGGAGAGAGCTTGAGCAAGGGGAAGGGGAGGGAAAGCGAGAATCCCAAGAAAGTTCCACACTGTCAATGCAGAGCCTGAGGCAGGGCTTTGTCCTATGAACCAGGAGATAATGACCTGAGCCAAAATCAAGAGCCAGTAGCTTAATTGACTGAGCCACTTAGACAACCCCAGATCTTGGTGTCTTTTTTCTTTTCTTTTCTTTTTTTAAAATATAATTTTATTGTCAAGTTAGCTAACATATGGTGTATACAGTGTGCTCTTGGCTTCAGGGGTAGAGTCCTGTGATTCATTGTTTACATACAACATCCAGTGCTCATCCCAACAAGTGCCCTCCTCAATGCCCATCACCTATTTCCCCCTCTCCCCCAAGCCCCCATCAATCCTCATTTTGTTCTCTGTATTTAAGAGTCTCTTATGGTTTGCCTCCCTCTGTTTGAAACTTTTTTTTCCCTCCTCTTCCCCCATGGTCTTCTGTTAAGTTTCTCAAGTTCACATATGAGTGAAAACATGTATCTGTCTTTCTCTGACTTACTTATTTCACTCAGCATAATACCCTCTAGTTCCATCCACGTTATTACAAATGGCAGGATCTCATTGCCAAGTAATATTCCATTGTGTATATAAACCACATCTTCTTTATCCATTCATCAGTTGATGGGTATTTAGGCTCTTTCTACAACTTGGCTATTGTTGAAAGCGCTGCTATAAAAATTGGGGTACGTGTGCCCCTATGCATCAGCACTCCTGTATCCCTTGGGTAAATTCCTAGCAGTGCTATTGCTGGGTTGTAGGGTAGTTCTATTTTTAATTTTTTGAGGAATCTCCATACTGTTTTCCAGAGCAGCTGCACCAGTTTGCATTCCCACCAACAGTGCAAGAGGGTTCCCGTTTCTCCACATCCTCACCTACATCTGTTGTTTCCTGAGTTGTTAATGTTAGCCACTCTGACCAGTGGGAGGAGATCTTGGTTTCTAATACTATTCTCCAGTAAAGGGAACCAGGGCCCTTGGAGAACTGGATGATTCTAGGACTGGCACAGGAGATCTAAAACATGAGTCATGAGCATCTTTTAGTATCAGAAAGCAATAAAGTGCTAAAAAAATAAAAAAAAAACTATATTGAGGGGGATGTGTCAAAGGAGAACTGTATCCAATTGCAAAAGTTTCATATAGCAAACACAAGAACAATTTGAGCAGTGAAATCAATAAAGTAGTATTGGATTATAATCCAAATTATAAAATAACTATCCATTAGCCCATATTGATATAAATAAATGGCTGAACACATTTGAAAGGTAGAGAAGAGACAAATTTCCCATGCAGAAGAATTCCAAATAATCTATGTAGATATTCCACTTTGGGGACGAGGAACGTAACTAACCACTCTTAAGAGTAGGCTGCACAGAGTTACTTCCCTGTATAGAAAGGAGGAAAAAGTAACTTTACAGTGGAAAAGCCTAACACTACTTCAGCCAGGTGATCAAGTCAATATCAACAGTCATAAATCAGGCCTATTGTATGTACCTTGATATAATTTGATAAAAATGGCACTTTATTCTGTGATCTTCCTCCCCAAAACCCACGACATGAGTCTAGTTATGAGAAACACGTCAGACAAATTCTAATAGATAAGCAGCCTGCAAAATACCTGACCAATACTCCTCAAAACTGTCAAAGTCATCGAAACAAGGAAAAGTCTAAGAAACTGTCACAGCCCACAGGAGCCTAAGGAGACATGATGACTAAATGTAATGTAATACCTGAATGGGATCCTGGAACACAAAAAGGACGTTAGGCAACAAGGAAGGAAATTCAAATAAAGTAATGATTTCACTTAATAATGGTCTATCCTTATTGGTTCGTTACTTGTGACAAATGTAGCATGACTGATATAAAACGGTAAGAACAGGGGAAGCGGTGTTCAGGGGATATGTGAGAACTCTGTAGTATCTTGTCAATTTTTCTGTAAATCTACAACTGTTCAAAAAATGAAGTCTATTAATTTCTAAAAGATTAAAGGAAAAGAGTGGGTCTGTGACCTCCTAGCAAGTGAAGGTCCTGCCTATATAACATTTTGCAGGCTGGAAAAGACAATGGATTTGGCTTGCAGTGAAATGAGGTCCATAGACACCCAATGTGTAATCCCTAGTGTGGTCAACCATGCTTTATTTTGTGGATAATATGCTCTGGTAAGTTTGAAAGGCTTACCAAAGCCACACAACTATCCCATTTCGAAGTCACTTTCGGGGTCGTGTTATTTCCTCTCTAAGCAGCCCCTGCCACGGGCACAATGCTGTGCTGGTGAAAGCAGCAAGCAGTAGTGACCAGAACGGTTCATCTTTGCTCTTCATTGTTAGATGTATGTCACTTCACCAACAATGGAATTTATTACATAAGGAAAACAAAAATAAGGAAACAGATTTCTGAACATAGCTCAGTTATTAGAATAGCAATGTCAACATTTGCCAAACATGAAAAAACATTTTTTTTAACATTTATTCATTTTTTGAGAGACAGAGAGAGACAGTGTGAGCGGGGGAAGGACCGAGAGAGAGAGAGAAAGAGAGAGAGAGGGAATCCAAAGCAGGCTCCAGGATCCGAGCTGTCAGCACAGAGCCCGGAGTGGGGCTCGAACCCATGAACTGTGAGATCATGACCTGAACCGAAGTCAGACGCCCAAAAAACTCAGCCACCCAGGCACCCCATGGCAAACATTTTTTAAGAAACGAAGGAATAACATAGTTCTTTACCTTGTCATGAAGTTCACAGCAACCAAAATTGGTGAATAAAAGGCCTTGTACGTCTTTTTCTCTTTTTTAACATTGGTAATGAAGATAGAATACATGAAAAACATGGAGATTTATAAAAATCTAAAATTATCTGAATGATACAAGATGAAATATTTAAGTAGGAATTAAAATCAGGCTAATTCCTAACTTAGCCAAGCTGTAATTTTCATGACTATGAACATGACAGAACCTGATGATGAAATTAGAAAAATATTGCTATAGTTGAATACTTCGATGTTATTAATGCATATTAGCTGAATTGATATTCTCGTAAATGAGCAACGGGCATGGCATATGAACATGAAATAGATTCTTTGGAAGTGTTATTAATCTTTTAACATGGGAATATTCTACATTAATCATCAAATTGAAAATTGACTATTTTTATTTTGAAAAATGGGTTATACTTTTACAGACTTTCAAAAGTCAATTATTGATTTTATAAAGGCATACTTAATGGAAAGGAAATGCGGTTTTTCTTTCATCATCAAATGAAACCCTTGGAATTTGACAAACTGATCCAAGTTCCCATCTTTTTTCTCATGTGTTAAAAATTGGTACTATTTTTGAACACTTGCTCTGGATTATTTTATTTAATCCCTAATAGGCTCCTCAGAGGAGGAATTATTGTTTTACAACTTTGAAGGTTGTGAACACTGATGGTGACATAGCCACTATGAGGCAAAATTGGGATTTATCATGTACTTACCCTCTATGTTCTACTGGCATAAGTTAGTTTACAAGAATAAAAACTGATCGTGTCTTATCTACTTAAAAGCCTGCATAGGCTTCCCATTCCTGTTAGGAGCAAGACTCAGGGTAGTCTTCTACGAGCTGTTTGCCACCCATCACCTTCATCCAGAGAGAACACATGGCCTTGTTCTATGTTCTCATACAACAGTATCCCTGTATAATAAATTGTTATTTTTATTTTATAGCACTTACCACAAATCTAGTTATATGTTATGTTTGTTTGATTTATCTGTTTAATAGCTTTTATCCCAGAGTCTCAGAACAGAGACCATACGATTTATCATTACCTCCCCAGCATCTAGACCAGTCTCTAGGATATAATAAACACTGAAGAATATTTATGGAAAGAATGAATGGTAAAGTGAAATTTATTTTAAAAGGAGAGCATTACATTTAAGTAGAGCAACCTAGACTCCTACTCCATGTGGGGGACTATTTTATATAGTAAGACTCTTTGTTACTCTTCAAAATGAAACGTCCTTTGATAGAGTCCTAGATGGAATTGTTCTGGACTGAAGATTTTTCTTCATTCAATGATATGAAAGAGGGTCATAAATATATAAAAGTTTACTATACACTTTTGTATTTATTGGCTTCTTCTGGCATTACCACACCAAGAAATATCTAATTGTTTTAATCTTTGACCTTACTATTTTCTGGGGTTTTGTTTTTAGTTGTTTATTTATTTTTGTTATGGGAATTTTATATACCTATATATGTATTTGAAAATTTTGATAAAAGTTCCCATAATAAAAAATTCTCCTAAAAATCACTTTTATTATGGGGAATTTCATATATACACACACATATATATATACACATATATTTGAAATTATATACAAATATGTATTATATATTATATTTTTATATGTATTTATATTTATATATTATTTATATTTTTATGTGTTATTATATATTATATTTACAGTATATACATGATATATACAATATACATTTCATACATTTATATTATGTAGACTTTGAAATATACATATATAATGGAAATATATACATATATATTTTAATATTCCCATAATAAAAAATTAAAGTATAGATACATACACATATTTATGTATCTACATATACACTCACAGAGGAGTAAATTAATCCCTATATACTAATTATCTAGCTTCCACACTTCCTAATATATGACGATTCTTGTTTCATCAGTACCCCCATCCATTCCCACTTCTAGATTGTTTGGAAGCAATTCCCAGACATATCATCTCATAATACATATTTCAGTATGTATCTCTCTCTATAAGAAAAGGACTCTTCAGTATGATGCAACCATACCATTATCACAAAAATATATTTCATTTATAACCCTGACAACTTTCATTTATACATATTTCATTTATATCATCACAAAATATGATTTCATTTATATCATCAAATACCTTGTTGGTGTTCATCTTTCCCCAGTTGTCTTATAGAATTTAAAAATTATTTTTCATTTTATTTGAATTGGGTTCTAAATAAGATCCATATGTTGCAATTGGTTGGTATCTCTTTTAAACTATAAGACTTCTTTCTATCTCTTTTATCTTTTTGAGTATTATGTAGAGTCAAATCAATCATCCTCACCTTAGAAAAAAATAGTTTACCCCATAATATTTAATCCAAAGTTAATTCCATGTATGGATTGACCCTGAAGAATTGTTGGTCCTCTTAAGTAACTATAACTCCTAGTTGTTACCTGTGGCATTTTAATGATTTAGACATCAGATAAAATGATACTTAACCAAAATCCATATAGCCTGGCATCAGGCACTTGTAGGAAGGATGGAGGGAACCGAATTTTGTGAAGAAGAGAAAAGGTTCCCCTCCAATAAGTTGAATAAATCTTTTCAACCAGCTTCTTGTTTTTGGTTATTCCATGCCTGATAGGAAAGACTAAAGAAAAATGTGGATTACCCAAAGGGAGAATCTTGACTGTTTCTTAGAATGTCAGAAGTTGATAGGATTTTTAATGTTTTCTCTACTACTGGCTGAGACTGTGAATGGGTGATGAAATAACTTACAAAACGCAGGCATAAATCTATCCAGCCCAAGAAGCTCACTGAAGGGCAAGATATAATCATTCTGAAAATCTCCTCCTCTGAGAACTGCATGAGTTTACTGATCGAGAGAAGGCAGAGTAAAACAAATATTTTCAAGAATATTTTCAAAAGATTTCATGTTATGGCGATTTTGAATATTGTGTGTTGGCTTTGTCTGGATAGCTGACATCTCTCTTTTTCATAAAGGCTTGTGTTTGGCATGGTTTGTGCTAACCGATTCCCTTGTCACACCCATCTGTTTGCATGTACAGGACTTTTCATCTTCAGATATCCCAAGGATTCCCTTTATTCATTCTGGTTCCACAGTGCACTGCCCTTGATAAACAGAATCTGCTCCTGACCTACTATGAGTAGCTTTTCCAGTAGCGAGCAGCAAAAGGATGATGCTTACCTAAAAGCTATCGTTTCCAAGACAGTTACTTCGGGTTACAGCTGTGGCTTTGAAACTAAGCCAAGGGATGTTTCCTACATAAAAATTAAATGCTGAGCAATGAGCAGTGAGTTCTAGTTGATTGTTCTCATACTTTCTAATCTTCCATTATGTTCTAAGTCAGTGGTTCTCAAATCTGGCTGCAAAAAACTCCTTGTTAAACTTACACCAGGATGAAGCAGCGATGCTTGAGTGTCTTGCACCAAAGAGTCTGTCTGATTTAACTGTTCTGGATTGGGCCTGGGTATCAGAGTTTCAAATATAGAGCCAGATTTGAGCATGTTTGTTCTAGATAGTGTATGCAATGGCAAACCTTGCTCAGATGATGGCCTTGCTCACAGGCAACTATGTTCTGGTGTGAAAAAGGAGAACAAGCATAAACATATGTATAAGAGGAACTCAGTGCCAACAGCAAGAACAGAAATAGAAGAAAAGGATAAAGAGGTACAAAGGCAGGGGGACACTTCAGAAAAAGTTGTCAGGGAAGCTCTCTTGGAGGAGGTGAGAACTGAACAGAAACTTGAATGAGTTTATTATGCTTAAGAGAAGAGGGACAGAGAAAGAAAAGATACTTCTTTAAAGATGGATCATAATATGTAAACATCCATTGTCTTTATTTTTCTTAGGAAGTTAAGTCCCAGAGCTTAGAAATTTCCATAGCTTAATTTTATTGGACACTTACCTTATGGCAAGCACTGGGGATGCAGGTGAGTAAAGCACGAGTAACTAAATCCAGTGCTGCACAAATTAACACATTTCATATACTATAACCTAGAGGTAATGATGGGAAGGAGCTCTTGACCCATCAGTGGGTTTCAGTCTCCCTTTAACATATTCCCAGGACTAGTCACTCAGCTTGTTTTCTGTTTGCCACTACTTTCCACCTTAATATTTTTTGCCTTTCATATTTAAAAAGATAATTTTCAGCAAAAGAACTGACATACTGATATTTGGGTAAAATTGATCAATTGGATAACCTAGTATTAGAACACTTATTTATCTTTTATTGCGAACTCTGCTACATACTACAGTGATTCAAAATGAATAAGATGTAGTTAGTTCCTTGGATGAAAAAAATGAATAAGATGTAGTTAGTTCCTTGGATGAAATTTTTTAATGTTTATTTTTATTTTTGAGACACAGAGACAGAGGGCAAGCAGGGAAGGGGTACAAAGAGAGACAGACAGGCAGACAGACACACAGAATCAGAAGCAGGTGCCAGGCTCCAAGCTATCAGCACAGAGCCTGACACGGGGCTCAAACCCACAAACTGTGAGATCATTACCTGAGCTGAAGTCAGACACTCAATGAACTGAGCCGCCCAGGCACCCCTGGATGAATATTTTTTTTAAGTTTATTAATTTTCAGAGAGGTAGAGAGAGTGCAGGAGTGGTAGAGAGAGAGGGAGAGAGAAAGAATCCCAAGCAGAGTCTGCACTGTCAACGCAGAGCCCGACTCAGGACCTGAACTCATGAACCGCGAGATCATGACCTGAGCCGAAACCAAGAGTTGGATGCCTGCCGACTGAGCCACCCAGTGGCTCCCCATTTCCTTGGATAAATTTAAGGAAAAGTAGGTAAAACAAGAATATGATCAATCACGATGCAGAATTCTATGTGGTATAATAAAGTATGGAAACGGTGTGGGTGAGTAGAGGAGGAAATGCAGAACTTAAAATCTTGTAGTTGATAAACCTTGTTGTGAGATCTCGGGTACTTCAGGGAGCTAGTGCTGGCCCCATTCATACTGATTCTACAAGATGGTGTAACCGAGATGGAGTGGCTCTTAATGAACCTCACTATGTAGGTGAGAAGTTAGGTCAATAGCTGATTACTTAACAACATCTTGGGCAGGCTTATCTTTAACAATAGGTGTATTCATTCTGATTTTCCTTCTACATGGTCTTTCCTTTTTGCTGCACTTTTCCTTCGCTTCAGAAGCAATTCTGGGTGATTTTTAATGATTTGTTAACACCCCAAGGTAACATTCTGTGTTTGGCTTTTACAGAAACAATCAATAGGACTTAGAGAAATAAACACAGATGAAAACACAAGCTGGATAATAATAGTGATTTCACAACACCTTTTCCCTCTGGGAGTTTGAAGCATCTTGTAAAATACAAAGTTACTGAGGATTCCCAGTGGGAAGGTGACAAAAATCATAGCCTCCATTTAGACAGGGAGTTTTCCCTGAGAATCTCTGTGGAAAAGAAAAGTGAGGTGATATGATCATTTTATAGCTACCCTAAAAATATCCTTGAGGGAAGAGTCTTCTTGTGATAAACTACATTTTCTACACAATGACTATTGGTTATGGACATATTCATTATTTATTATAACAATTGCAAACATTTAATAAATATTTGCTATTATCCTTATCACTCAGCATTTAGTTAAGTGATAAACCTCCAGATTGGATATTAACCATACATACCAAAAGGTTTACCCATCTTACTAGGAATAATTCTGCATTTAATATTTGATTCGATTCTTATGTGAATTGATTTTACCTTACCAAACTGACTAGAAGAGTGATATGGGCAGGGAGCTTTATCCTAATACTCAGCTTGGTCTTAAGAATCCGGTACTTTTTCTCTTTTTTTTTTTCACCTTTATTGGGGCATAATGACACCCAGGAATTGTATAAGTGTTTATGGTGTACAACTGAATGTTTTGGTATCTGTATACATTATGAAATATCACCACAGTCAAACTAATCAACATATCCATCACCTCATATAGTTAGCATTTTCTTTTTTTTTTCTTTAGCTTTCTTTTTGTGTTTCTTTTAAGGGCAAACACTTAGATTTACCCTCTTAGCACATTTCAGGTATAACAATAGTATTGTTAATTGTAGTCACCATGTTGTACGATACATCTCCAGAATTCATTCCTCTTGCATAATTGAAACTTGGTACCCTTTGATCAACGTTGGTAGTTTTTCCCCTTCCTTCCTTCCCCTGGAAATCACCATTCTACTCTTTGCTTTTATGAGTTCAACTGGTTTAGATTCTGCGTATAAGATCATGTAGTTTTTGTCTTTCTGTATCTGGCTTATTTCATTTAACATAGTGTTCTTCAGGTTCATCCATGCTGTAAATGGCAGGATTCCCTTCTTTTTTATGGCTGAAAAATATTCCATTGTATTACCACATTTTCTTTAAACACTTATCTGTCTGTGGACATGTAAGCTGTTTCCATATGTTGGCTGCTATGATTAATGCTGCAGTAGACATGGGAGTGCAGATATGATTTTGAAACCCAGATTTTATTTCCTTTGGATCTGTACCCAGAAATGGAATTGCTGGATCATATGGTGGTTTTATTTTTACTTTTCTGAGAAGCTTCCATACCGTTTTCCATGGTGGCCGCACCAGTGCAAATTCCTACCAGCTGTGCATGAGGGTTCCCTTTTTTTAATATCCTTACCAATACTTGTTATCTTTTGTCCTTTACAAAATTAAAAAAAAATTTTTTTATGTTTATTTATTCTTGAGACAGAGACAGAGCGTGAACAGGGGAGGGGCAGAGAGAGAGGGAGACACAGAATCTGAAACAGGCTCCAGGCTCTGAGCCGTCAGCACAGAGCCCAATGAGGGGCTCGAACCCACGAACTGTGAGATCATGACCTGAGCTGAAGTCGGACGCTTAACCGGCTGAGCCACCCAGGTGCCCCTAAAAATTTTTTTTAATGTTTATTTATTTTTGAGAGAGAGAGAGAGAGAGAGAAAGAGAGAGAGAGAGAGAAAGTACAAGTGGGGGAGGGACAGAGAGAGAGACACACACAGAATCTGAAGCAGGCTCCAGGCTCTGAGCTGTCAGCACAGAGCCCAAGCTGGGGCTTGAACCCACAAGACATGAGATCATGACCTGAGCCGAAGTTGGACGCTCAACTGACTGAGCCACCCAGGCACCCCTATCTTTTTGTCTTTTTGATAATAGCCATTCTAATAGGTGTGAGGTGATATCTCACTGTGGTTTTGACTTGCATGTCTCTGACAATTACTGATATTGAGTGCCTTTCCATGCACTTTTGGCCATTTGAACTCTTTTGAGAAATGTCTGTTTAGGTCACTTGCCTACTTTTTAATTAGCATATTGGCATTTTTTTTTTTAATTTTTTAACGTTTTATTTATTTTTGAGACAGAGAGAGACAGAGCATGAACGGGGGAGGGGCAGAGAGAGAGGGAGACACAGAATCGGAAGCAGGCTCCAGGCTCTGAGCCATCAGCCCAGAGCCCGACACGGGGCTCGCACTCACGGACCGCGAGATAGTGACCTGAGCTGAAGTCAGTCGCTTAACTGACTGAGCCACCCAGGCGCCCCTGGTTAGGTTTATTCTTAAGTATTTCATTATTTTTGTTGCAGTTGCAAATGAAATTGTTTCCTTAATTTCTTTTTTTGGATAGCTGATTGTTAGTGTATAGAAATATTACCAATTTTTGAGGATTTATTTCATATCCTGCAAGATTCTGAATTCATTCATTAGTTTTAACACGTTTTTTGTTGTTGTTTAGTCTTTAGGCTTTTCTATATTTAGGATCATATCTACCACAAACAGGTAATTTTACTTCTTTTGTTGACTTGGATGCCTTTTATTTATTTTTCTTGTCTAATTGGTCTGGGTAGGACTTCCAGAATTATGTTGAATAGAAATAGTGAGAGTGGATATCCTTGTCTTGTACCAAATATTAGAGAAAAGACTTTCAGTTTTCCCCATTGATTATGATATTATCTGTGGGCTTTTGGTATGTAGCTTTTATTGTGTTGAGTGAAGTTCCATCTATACCTATTTTGAGAGATTTTTATCATGAATGGATGTTAAATTTTGTCAAATGCATTTTATGCTTCTACTGAGATGATCATGTGGTTTTCATCTTTCATTTCATTAATGTGGTGTATCACATTAATTGATTTGCATATGTTGAATCCTCCTTATATCCTAGGGATATATCCCACTTGGTCATGCTGTATAATCCCTTTCTTTCTTTCTTTCTTTCTTTCTTTCTTTCTTTCTTTCTTTCTTTATTATTTTTTTTTTTAATTTTTTTTTTCAACGTTTTTAATTTATTTTTGGGACAGAGAGAGACAGAGCATGAACGGGGGAGGGGCAGAGAGAGAGGGAGACACAGAATCGGAAACAGGCTCCGAGCCATCAGCCCAGAGCCTGACGCGGGGCTCGAACTCACGGACCGCGAGATCGTGACCTGGCTGAAGTCGGAAGCTTAACCGACTGCGCCACCCAGGCGCCCCTCTTTATTATTTTTTAAATGGTTATTTATTTATTTGAGAGAGTGTGTGAGCAGAGGAGGGGCAGAGAAAGAGGAAAGAGATGTGGGGCTCAGTCTTATGATGGCAAGATCACAACCTGAGCTGATATCAAGAGTGGGATGCTTAACTGACTGAGCCACCCAGGTGTCCCTGGTATATAATCCTTTTAATGTAATGTTGAATTTGGTTCGCTAGTATTTCATTGAAGATTTTTGCATCTATTTTCATTAGGGACATTGGACTGTAGTTTTCTTCTTTTGTGGTTTCTTTGGCTTTGGTATCAGGGTGATTCTGGCTTTATAAAATAAGTTTGGAAGCGTTCCCTCTTCTTTCTTTTTTGGGGGAAGCATCTAAGAAAGATTAATATTCTTTGGTACAATTCACTGGTGAAGACTTCTGGTCCTAGGTTTTTCTTTGTTGAGAGGCTTTTGATTATTGATTAAATCTCCTTATTTGTTACTGGTGTGTTAATGCTTTCAAGTTTTCCTTAATTCTCTCTTGGTAGGTTGTATGTTTCTAGGGATGTATCCATTTCTACTAGGTTATCCATACTGTTGGCATATTATTATAATAGTCCCTTTTGATCCTTTTTATTTCTGAGGTATCTGTTGTAATGTCTCCCCTTTAATTTGTCATTTCATTTAGTTTTCTCTCTTTTTTAATGTAGCTAAGGATTTACAAATTTTATCTTTTCAAAGAGCCAATTTTAGTTTAGTTTTTTTTTTTTAATTTTCTATTCTCATTTGATTTATTTATACTCTAATATTCATTATTTCTTTTCTTTGGATAATTTTGGGCCGAGTTTGCTCTTGTTTTTCTAGTTCCTTAAGGTGTAAAGTTGAGATCTTACTTCTTCTTTTTTAAATGTTCATTTATTTATTTTTGAGAGAGAGAGAGAGAGAGAGCAAGCCGGGGAGGGGCAGGGAGAAGGGGGAGACAGATAATTTGAAGCAGGCTCCACACTGTCAGTGCAGAGCCCAATGCAGGGTTCCAACCCATGAACCATGAGATCATGACCTGAACCGAAGCGGGACGCTTAACTGACTGACCCATCCAGGAGCCCTGAGATCTTTCTTCTTTTTAAATGGTGTTTAAAGGTGTTTGTTGCTATAAGCTTTCCTTGTAGGACTGTTTCTGCTGCATCTTATAAGTTTTGGCCTGTTGTGTTTTTGTTTTCATTTGTTTCAAGATATTTTCAAAACCCCCTTTTGATTATTTCATTGACCCAGTGATTCAAGAGTGTGTTGTTTAGTTTCCGCACATTTGTGACTTTTCCTGCTTTCTTACTGTTATTGACTTTTAGTTTCATTTTATTGTGGTCAGAGCAAATAGTATGATTTCGATCTTAAATTTGTTAAGACTTGTTTTGCAGCCCAACTTTGTGATCCATCCTGGAGAATGTTCACTGTGTGCTTGAGAAGAATGTGTCCTCTTCTGTTAAGTGGAAAGTTGTGGACAGCTGCTGGGTCTACTTGCTCTATCGAGTTGTTTAAGTCTGCTGTTTCTTTATTGATTTTATGTCCGGGTGATCTGTTGATTATTGAAAGCGGGTACTGAAGTCTCCTACTATTACAGTATTTCTATTAGTTTCTTTTTCAGATCTGTCTATATTTATTTGCTTTATATATTTAGATGCTGTGATGTTTCATGCATGTGCATTTACCACTGTTATATCTTCCTCCTGAATTGATCCTTTTACCATTATGTAATGACCTTCTTTGTCTCCAGAGATAGTTTTTGCCTTCAAATCCATTTTGTCTGATATAAGTTGGCCATCCTTGGTTTCTTTTGTTACCATTTGCGTGGAATATCTTTTTCCATCCCTTCACGTTTAGCCAGTGTGTATCTTTGAATATAAAATGAGTTTCTTCTAGCTCACTTCCCACCCACCTCCCTCCATCAACCCTCAGTTTGTTCTTCATTGTTAAGAATCTCTTGTGGTTTGTTTCCCTCTCTGCTCCCCCCACCCCACCTTCCCCTGTGTTCATCTGTTTTGATGGGTGTTAAGGAGGGCACTTGTGATAAGCACTGGGTGTTGTAGGTAGGTGATGAATCACTAAATTCTACTCCTAAAACCAATATTCCGCTGTATGTTAAAGTAACTAAAATTTAAATTAAAAACAGGGGTGCCGGGGAGGCTCAGTTGGCTAAGCGTCAACTTCAGCTCTGGTCATGATCTCACGCTTTGTGAGTTTGAGGCCAATGTCCAGCTCGCTGCTCTCAGCGCAGAGCCCACTTTGAATCCTCTGTCCCCCTCTCTCTTTGCCCCCCACCCCTACTCTCACATGTTCTCTCTATCTCTCTCTAAAAAGTAAACATTACACAATTTTTTTTTAATTTTTTTTTAAACATTTATTTATTTTTGAGACAGAGACAGAGCATGAGCAGGCGAGGGGCAGAGAGAGAGGGAGACACAGAATCCGAAACAGGCTCCAGGCTCTGAGCTGTCAGCCCAGAGCCCGATGCGGGGCTCGAACTCACGGACCGCGAGGTCATGACCTGAGCCGAAGTCGGATGCCCAACCGACTGAGCCACCCAGGCGCCCCTAATTTTTTTAATGTTTATTTATTTTTGAGACAGAGAGAGACAGAGCATGAACGGGGAGGGTCAGAGAGAGAAGGAGACACAGAATCTGAAGCAGATTCCAGGCTCTGAGCTGTCAGCACAGAGCCCAACGCGGTGCTCGAACTCAGGAACTGCGAGATCATGACCTGAGCCGAAGTCAGACGCTTAATGACTGAGCCACCCAGGTTCCCCCCAAATGCTACATCCTTACCTCTCCTGTTTCCATATTATATGCCCTTGGTGTCATAATTTACATCTATTTATGTTGCATATCCATTAGCAATTTAGTTATAGGCATTTTTAATACTTTCGTCTTCTAACTTTTATATTAGAATTAAAAATGACTTACCCACCACCATTACAGACCCTGCACCAGGCCTCATCAGCTTTCATAGGCAGGTGTGTTCAAAGTCAGTGCCTCGAATAGCAGCTAGAAAAGTTGGGACACTGGACGTCTAGTCCAACGACGTCTAGGAAGAAGCGACAGGCTTGGTTTTATTGCTAAAGTGAGCTGTGGCAAGGAGCCTCAGGAAGTGCCCTCACAGCCATTCAAACTCCCAGGGGAGTACTGCCCCATCAGCCCCCAGAGACAAGCGAGGTAAAAGCCACAGCCTCAGGCAGCAGCTTGATAAATTGGGGAATTAGATGTGCGGTCCCACTCTTTCCAGGAAGCAGCTGGGAGGGGGACTTTATTGCCTGCTCAGTCTGAGCTGATCAGGTTGGAAACAGGGTAAGTGTTCACGTGCCCATTTAAAGCCACCCTTTCCCACCTGTGTTCGTGGGGGACTAGCAAATTCCAGGCTGCCAGCCTTTAGGGACAGGCAAACCTGACTGCACCAGTCCCTTGGGTAGCAGCTGAAAAAGTTGGGGCACTAGGTATAGTTCAAACCCTTCACTGCTCAGGGACAAGGTGAGAGTTGGGGGTTCCCTCCCAAGTGTAGGGTACTGTGCCAGTGATGGGGTTCATGGCAAGAGTGTGTCTCAGCTTTACCTGCCTGTTTCAGGGTGGGTGCTTTCTCCGTCGCCTGGTGTGCGGGACCCACTAGTTTCTGAATTTCTCCCAGTGAGAACTGCTCTGTGTGATGCTGTGTCTTTAGTGCACCTGCAGGAAGACAGGGCCACCTCTTCTACCACTGTGTTGACTTCACTCTCCCAACAACGTAGTACTTTTTGAATAGAGTAAATTCTTTCGGAACAAAATGTTGAACAAATAAAATAAACCAGGTTCTCTCTCATCTCACTAAGCTACTTAACTACTTACTAAATCAATGGCTTGGGGTGCCTGGGTGGATCAGTCAGTTAAGTGTCCGACTTCGACTCAGGTCATGATCTCACAATTTGTGGGTTCAAGTCCTGCGTCGGGCTCTGTGCTGACAGCTCAGAGCCAGGAGCCTGCTTCAGATTCCGCGTCTCCCTCTCTCTCTGCCCCTCCCCTGCTTGCGCTCTGTCTCTGTCTCTGTCTCTCTCTCTCAAAAGTTAAACAAACATTAAATTTTTTTTTTAAGTGAGAAACAAAGTGAATGGATTAATTCTGTGTCCTTCCACAAAAGTGGAAGACTATTCTCTAGCCAGTAAATCATTCCCTAAAAAGAATTTCTTTGACATCCAAATCCAAGAAGATCTTAGTATTACCTGGTGATGGTGTTTGGTACTGTGATCTCCCCTCTCTCTTCCCATGGCTGTCATCACAAATCCTTTGTACTCTTCTTAACATTCTGTCTCAGACCAAATCCCTTCACTCTTAATAGGCAGCCTGAAATCTCATTTCACAGAGCATACCGAGGCCCTCTTCTTGTACGCCTTCAAACTTTCCTTCCTCCCTCATGTAAATGTCTTTCTCTTCTTCTGTTTATGAGATTTCCTTCCCTTTCATTGTGCCTTGGGTTTAATCTTCTGTATCTTCCTGAACCTTACCCTTTCATGGTTTCCTTTCTTCTTTGCAGTGATAATCTTCCTCTTTCATTTGGTCTCCTTTCTGAAACTGCAACCTCTTCCGTTTTCGTTTACTTGCTCCATACTTTGACCTCAGCCTCCCTGTGAGGTGCCGTGGATGAGTACCGGTGCTGTCCTTTCTCATGAGTACCTCACGTCCCATTCTCTTCATCTATCTTGTTAGTCATTACCTTTCAAACATCCTCAATTTCTATCCCTCTTTTCCTGCTCTTTGGTTCCCCACTTTGTAAGACAGGAATAATAGAAGAGCCTATTTTATGCGATGGTGGTGAGGATTAAATGAATCTATGGAAAACGCTTAAAACAGTGCCTGGTTTTGGGGCACCTGGGTGGCTCCGTTGGTTAAGCATCTGACCTTGGCTCAGGCCATGATCTCAGGGTTCGTGAGTTCCAGCCTCCCATTGGGCTCTCTGCTGTCAGCGTGGAGCCTGCTTTGGATCCTCTGTGTTTCCTCTCTCTGCCCTTCCCCCACTCACACTCTCTTTCATAAATAAATAAGCATTAAAAAAAAATGAAACAAAAACCAAACAGGGCCTGGCGTATTGTCAGTCCTCTATATGTGCTGCTGCTGCGGCTGCTGATTGCTACTACTTCGAAGCTTCAGTGCCGCCCAGTGCCTACAGGGATAAAACTCTAGCTCCTTATCTTGGTTTACACAGTCCTGCCATTCCACACATCCCAACTACTGCATTTTGAGTCTCTCATTATTTCCTAAATACATCGTGTTGTTTTACGTCTCTGCCTTTGCATATTCTGCTTCTTATTCCTGGAATGAATTTTACCACTCCTCTATCTGGCTCTTTCCAGTGGATCCATTAGGACCTGAATTAGCTGTCTATTGCTGCATAGCAGATTAACCCTTAAATTAATGACATGAAATAATAATAAACATCTATCTCACACACAGTTCAAGAATTTGGGATCGGCTTAGATGAGCGCTTCTAACTTGGGGTCTGTCATGCAGCTGTAGTCAAGATGTAGTTAATTTGAAGGCTTAGAGTTGGAGGTTCTGTTTTGAGGATTGCTTGCTCACATGGTTACTCGCAAATTGGTGTTGGCTTCTGGCAGGAGGTCTTAGTTCCTGGGCTTGGAGACTACTCCTTAGGGCTGTTCGAGTGTTCTTACAACACAGAAGTTGGCTTCCTCCAGAGTAAGTGATGCGAGAGAGAAAAAGACAGGAATGGAAATATCGTTTATGATCTTGTCTTAGACCCCACACAGTGTCACTTCCTCAGTAGTCTATTGGTCACCAGAGCAGTGTGGGAGGGAACCATACAAAAGCTAGAATACCAGGGGTCCAGGTTGTTGGGGCCATCAACTTTTTTGTGATCTTCTCCCTTGTCCTCCAGGTATATTAGCCTATATGTATCTTTTTGGTGCCTCCATAAACACCCTCATAGCAGTCTTCAGTCTGTTTGTTGTTTATATCTGCCCTCCTTCCTCACAAGATTATAAATAATATAAAGGCAGAGGTCCTGCAGTTTCATGTCTATTTCCCTTGGCCTATGACAATCTACAGCCATAAAGCGGGAACACAATAGATGCAGATTGCATGGAATTGAATCATTACATATCCCTGTTCAGCATTCAGAATCTATCTTCTAAGACAATAGTTTCCTGAAATGGAGAACATTATGTAGTTGGTGTTGTTTTCTTGAGAACTAAATCGTATTATGTACTCACAATTTCTTTTTCTTATTTTTTAGCAAGAAAATCTTCCATCTTGTTCAGATTATTACATGAGCCCTAGCTTAGAATTTTCTTTTCCTGTGAAAAGGAGTCAATCTCTGTCTAGTACGTTACATGGTCTACCTTCGTTTTCTACAGCTCAGGTGAGATCAGTTGGGTGAGGTCCCTCCCATAAAAAATAAAAAATAAAAAAAGCTGCTTTTGTCCAGTTCATTGCAAAAGCTCAACATTACTTTTTCACTTGATATATTATAAAGTTACTGCTTCATTTATTTTAAAGGAAATTAAAAGTAAAGTGAGGAGTGGTGCAAGTAATGGAGATTTTGTAGCCATCTATTTTCTAGAAATGTTTCATCAGGGAGTAAAAACAAACGAATAGTGTGTTTCTCTCTAGCCTTCAAATGCTAACACTAATGGCTTATGTAAGAGTGGCTTTCAGATTTAATTCTAGTGATCAGTATTGAAAGCATACTATCAAGCTTTTACCTTTCACCATAGAGAGCTGAACTCAAGGAATTCGCTTTGAAACATGAACAGCATAACAAAAACTTTAGCTTAAATAAGCAAATGACATTGGCAACAGAAGCAAGACTACGATCCATCCCTTCAGTTGCTCAATAAATATTTATCGAGACCGTAATATGCACTCATATGGGCTTCTTGGAGATTTCCTGTCTTTGAATATCACTTGGGTCTATTTTAATTTATTAGGATTTACAGTGTCAAAGAGAAAACAACACTCACCCTGTAGAATTTTCATTGTGTGCTTCTGTCTTCATTTCCCTTCTCGCACTATACTCGGGACTTAGTTTTGAGGGTTTGTTTCATTTTTTCCTCTTCTAGAAAGGCCTTACAGTCCAACATTCTGTGGGAGGTGCTCTGGGTGGATTCATTCAATCACACCCTCTCCCATTGCCTTCCTGTACTATGCAGGCCTCAAAGGGAAATACTTGGAGAGCCAGTTTCCCTTGCAGCTAGAAATGGCCATGTGACAGTGAGGACTGATGACATATAGAAGTCCCACCAGGAGAAGCTCTTTGCCTTCTCTTCCCCCTCTTTCTTCCTACCTGGAATGAGCAAATGATAGGAGTAGGCCGGGAAGCCACTTTGTGACGCTGAGGACAATACCCACACACTGAAGGTAGTAGAGCTGACATATAGAAGGAGCCTAATCCCTTGATAATATTTACACAAGTACACCAGTCCTCGAGCATCTCCTTGTGGATTTTTTCTGTGAGATAAAAATAAATTATTTGCACAACCGCATTCTGTATTTTCTGCTATTCACAGTCTAATACATTTAGCTGATACACTCTTCAACCCATCCATTCCAGACTGGGTTGAATTCAGAATTCAGCCTTCTCTGAGTTTAGGATGTTAGAAAAAGCCTAGTGGGTTAGGTAGGCTTAGGTAGGCTATCCCTCCCTCTCTCCTTCCCTCCCTCCCTTCCTCCCCCCCTTCTTTCCTTCTTTCCTTCCTCCCTCCCTCCCTCCCTCCCTTCCTCCCTTCCTCCCTTCCTTCCTTCCTTCCTTCCTTCCTTCCTTCCTTCCTTCCTTCCTTCCATTTCAAATTCTACTATTAGTACTATGATTAGAACTTAATGTAATAATTTTATTTGAATTTCTTTTCTTGAATATATGTTATATATTTTGAAAAAAGTCTGTAAGTATGTATGATAATATTTTCCTAAAGCCTTATACAACCCTCAAAAAATTATGCTTATTATCTGTATGGCTTGATGGTTGATTTTGTGTCATATAGGAAAAATGAATCTCCAAGATTTTAGTTAGAAGTCTCACAAAAGAAATATGAATAAATATATGAGCATGTGTATTTTCAAAATACGTTGTGTGCAAAGCAACTGCATTGCCTGTTGTTTTCTCTGAAGAAGTTAATATTTGTCCAGATAACAATGAATCTTGATGATACAGAATAAACATTTCAGGGACCATGGCTCCAGGTTCTAGTTTTATCTTGGTGAGAACTTGAGTGAACTTAGGAGATTTAAATTTCTGATTTATAAATAGAAATAGAAACATTTTACTTTGTCTCTTCAGTAGAGACTAGATAGACTAGAATAATACAATGTAGTACATAAATGAAAACTATAATGCTATTAACTATTAATGAAAATTCCAAAGGATGAATGCCAGTGTTGTTTCAAATCAAAGGTATTTGGTGTATATGAAGGTAGAATTTAGTGTTCACATCTTCCTTTTTGGGGGGTCATATCAATGAAGACATTAAAAAGTGAAGAAAAAACCCTGTTTATTTTCCTAACTCCATTTCCAGCTCCAGTTTGGGAGTGATTTTTCTACTCAAATCAATCTGTATAATGTTGTGTGAGGTAGATGAAGCATGGTGAAAACATTAGCATACTTCTTTCCAGGCTGTGATTAGGCTACTAAGAAAACCTACTTCTTGTGAATTCTTCAGCTTCCAGGAAGGTTGCCAGCATTGAAAAATGTTCTCGGGAGGGAAGGTTTCTCATAAAATGAATGCATTGAATATATTCACCTCTTAGGAAATAGAGAAGCGAGAATATCCGTTCAAAAGCAATGGAACCAGCCATAATCATATGAGGAAGTCAAAACACCAAGAGAAAAACTTTCTTGCTAATTTGCCACTGTCTCAATGATTTATTCTAACAAGAGACGTGGGGGGAAATCAAGTCTGGAGGTGGCACTTCCCCCAGCTCCGGTTTCACCAAGTAGACTATAAAAGATAAGTAATTCAAGATGGAAGACTACGTGTTCATCCAAAATGGATGCCAGTGCTTCTTTGGGAACAGGGTAAGCCAGTGTGTGAGCTGACTAACAATCCTCTTAAGTCTGGTGAATAGGGTTTTCTCTTTAGAATGTATATCCCAAAGCCTCCTGACTTCTGCTTAAAAAACCTGCTTTTCTATAAGGTCTGACTGGTCTGAAGTAGCCCTTTCATAAGATAGCAATACTTTTATACTGGGTTGCTTCTGGAAAAAGTAAATTTTTTTGGCATTGGTTGCTTATTTTTGTGTGAAATATATATGGACTTCTTAGAGTGTGTCATACTAGGATATCTAGTTGGGCTTTATAGGAGCGTATGTTAACTGGGTCATCTCCACATGTATTTCCCATAAACAGTCTATCCCGTTTAATAATAAAATGGCAAATCATATCTCATTCCTGTTTTTAAAGATATTTTTAAAACATATCTTGTCTCTTAAAATAGTAATATTCATAAAGGTTTCTTTACTCCAAATCACTATATATAAATTGAGCAAGTTATGTCATTTTTTTTTTTAATTTTTTTTTCAACGTTTTTTATTTATTTTTGGGACAGAGAGAGACAGAGCATGAACGGGGGAGGGGCAGAGAGAGAGGGAGACACAGAATCGGAAACAGGCTCCAGGCTCCGAGCCATCAGCCCAGAGCCTGACGCGGGGCTCGAACTCACGGACCGCGAGATCGTGACCTGGCTGACGTCGGACGCTCAACCGACTGCGCCACCCAGGCGCCCCAAGTTATGTCATTTTTTAAGTTAACCTCCATCCATTTCAAACTCTAATATACTTAAATTTATTTCTTTATTTTTATTTTTGTAAGTATATTTATTTATTTTGAGCGAGACAGAGACAGTGTGAGCAGGGGAGGGGCAGAGATAGAGGGAGAGAAAGAGAATCCCCAGCAGGCTCCACACTGTCAGCGCAGAACCTGACGTGGGGCTCGAACTCACGAAACTGTGAGATCATGACGTGAGCAGAAATGGAGAGTTGGATGCTTAACCCACTGAGCCACCCAGGCACCCCTAATATACTTATATTTCAATTACAGTTTGGAAACAATGAAAAGGACTGTCTGAATAATACATTATAAGATATCAAAATATTTTACTTGATTTCTTTTCCCAAATTTCACTCATCGTACCTGATTTCTTGATTGGTTTTTCGAAAATTTAAAGGTTTGCTCTTCCATGCAGACTTTATACTAGAGTATGTATGTTCTTCTTCAAAAAAGAGAATCTAAACATTCTTTACCCATAACGTTACATTTGGGGCAGCTTCACAGATTTTTACATTTCTTATTAGGGTGTCTGTGTGCAATGATCACTAATGAATGCTCCTTGTGGGCCTATGTGCATGCCTAGACTATCGGATTGGAGACAACCAACTTCACTTCAATTGTTATTATTATTTTTCACGTGGGAGATTGTCTCTTTATTTAACAAAATTTTTTCCTATATAGTCACTATAAGGTTTACATTATTGTCAGTTCTCAATTCTCTCAGATGGTGGCTGGTAAATGAGCAGTAATCCGTAGGAAAGAAATCGGTTATGATGGGGGTGAGAGGGATGAATAAAACTCTTCCCTGATAAACTACGTAAAATAGAATAATGACTGAATGACTGAATAACTGCTTCTTAATAAATTGATTAGATTCAGTTGGCTATTAAAATAGTCAGTTGCTGAGGGTGCCTGGGTGGCTCAGTCAGTTAAGCAGCTGACTTCGGCTCAGGTCATGATCCCGCCGTCTATGAGTTTGAGTCCCGTGTCAGGCTCTGTGTTGACAGCTCAGAGCCTGGAGCCTGCTTCGGATTCTGTGTCTCCCTCTCTCTCTGTTCCTCCCCTGCTTGCACTCTCTCTTTCTCTCTCTCTCTCCCTCTCAAAAATGAGTAAAGATTAAAAAAATTTTTTTTAAATAATCAGTTACTCAACTAATGTAATCCATTATTTTTCTTCCCAAAGTGACTCGAGATAGTTGGGTATAATTTTATACGGACTGACATGAAGCATAAACTTGAAATTAGGAGAGTATATACGCATATACGTTGTCTGTGTATGTGTGAAGCATATGTGTAGTATGTATATATGGAGAGAGAGAGAGAGAGAGAGAGAGAGAGAGAGAAAGTAAACTAGAAGAGAAATATTTTGACCTCAAGAATAGTGATTCAAATGTGAATTACACGTTGTGTTCTGTTGGCAAGCTGAGATTTCTTCTATTCTTGGTGGCATTGCAGTTTTGCAATGTGACTGCTTCTCTACTTCTGCAATGACATATTTTTGGTTATAGGTCTCTTTCAAAAATTCCTGAAATAGAATTTTATCCTATTTTTTAATTTATTTTCTTGAGGGTAGAACTCAACAGCCAGTTTATTTTTTGCATAAATATACACACAAAATTAAATGACTTCCTGTCATCTTTTTCCACTCAACAAATTGTTATTCAACTTATTCTAGGCTCTCGTCTCTTGGCAAGATTAGGGGGCTATAAATATGAATAAGACCTGGTACTTGCCCTTGAATAACTTATTAAACAATAAGTTCTAAACTGAACATTTGGGGAAACAGACACCTAAGAGGTTGACTATAATATACAATAGTAAGTGTTGTAAAGTATGAACAAAGTGCTAATAACGATCATAAATCCATGTGTAGCTTTAGCTATCCATGGACATCACTCTGAGATAAGAATACACATTAAATTCTTTTAAAAAAATCCCAGTAGGCTGAACAATAATA
The DNA here is from genome assembly GCF_018350195.1 of Panthera tigris. Classification (NCBI taxonomy): domain Eukaryota; kingdom Metazoa; phylum Chordata; class Mammalia; order Carnivora; family Felidae; genus Panthera; species Panthera tigris. Next base: position 18,157,218 of record NC_056668.1, on the reverse strand, counting down.
TGCAATAATGTTTTTTGATATTTTTGAAACCTACTCTTTTCACGAGGCATATGTTATCTGGACTTTTTTATTTTTAGTTCTTTTTATTTTTTAAAATATTTGTATTTATTTTTGAGAGACAGAGCATGAACAGAGGAGGGGCAGAGAGAGAGGGAGACACAGAATCCGAAGCAGGCTCCAGGCTCTGAGCGGTCAGCCCAGAGCCCGACGCGGGGCCCAAACCCACAAACCAGGAGGTCATGACTTCAGCCGAAATTGGATGCTTAATCGATTGAGCCACCCAGGTGCTTCTATTATCTGGACTCTAAGTAATTCCGAGTAAAATAGTAAAGTAAATGGAGCAATAAGAGTAAAAGAGACATGTATAATTGGGAAGAGGTGGGGGTAAGATGAGGGGGGCCAAAGAGACAGAGTTTTAAGTGGGCATGTGGGTGAAATCTTCTAGTCAATGGCATATGGAAGACTGAGAGGGTTGGTCTTGGTGGGGAAGCTGCAGTTATCATGAAGTCTCACGGTCTTGCCGAGCGTTGCAATTTCATGGCTCCACGAAATTAGTTGAGCAAGAGAGTTTGAAAATACGTACATGAACCTTTAGAAGAGAGGAAGTTACAGAATTTTGAAGATACTAGGCAAGTAATAATAGGACATCTGAGCAGATTGCACCATTTTCTGTAGGCTACTGAACCTTTCCTTATCCACGTTGAGTGATTTTTTTTTTCTTTCAAAATATACCGTCACATCCAATTCTTAAAAAGCACATGGAACCACCCTTTGCAGAATATCAGCAGTGGCTTCACCCTATCCTTGAAGACAAGTGCGTAAATGTTCTTGTCAACAGCTGTGATGAGCAATATCTAAAAAAAAAATAATAATACAGATCCCTGAAAACAAAGTTGCCATAATAACCACAACGTGGAGAGTGAGAAGAGAGGCGTGTAGGTGTGGGAGTGCTGCCACAAGGATTTCCTACTCTCAGGCTGTGTCTCAGACTATGGTTTACATAAGAGGTTAATTTGTCTCTTGTATAGCAGCAAAGTCACATTTTCCTCATTGGAATACAAACACCGAGGCCTAGTTCTAGAAATCACCAAGGATTATGACATAGGTTGTTTAGGAGAGAGGAGTAGGACTAAACCAATTCTGAAATCTCCAGAGAGGGCTGCAGATAACAGCAGCAAGGAAAGCGGGTATCTGGGTTGTGTTAGCCATCCAGGGCTGCCATAACAAATACCACAGGCTGGACAGCCTAAACAACATTTATCTTCTCACAGTTCCAGAGGCTAGATATATCTGAGATCAGTGTCAGCAGAATTGGTTTCTTCTGAAGCCTCTCTGCTTGGCTTGTAGATGGCTGTCTTTTCCCTTTGTCCTCATATGTTCTCTCCTCTGTGCATGTCAGTGTCCAATTTGCTCTTCTTATAAGGACACCAGTCATATTGGATTAGTACTCACCTCAGTGACCTCATTTAATAGTAATTAACTCTGTACAGGCCCTGTCTCCAAATACAGTCACTTTCTGATGTACTGGGGGTTAGGACTTTAACACGTGAATTTAGGGGGACACAACTGGGCCCCAAACACCGATGATTATTGTTACGAGACCAGAGAGGGAGGTTAAGAAAAAGAGAGTGAGAGTTGCCTCAAAGAACAGTGAGGACACCTACCCTACCGTTAGATCCGGTGTTCTCAAAGCCATTCCCAGAGAGGGCAGCAGGGAAAACTGTACAAAATGTAAAGGAAGGATTCAGAGAAGAGGGTGAAGTTGTAGGAGTTTTTGTGGCTAGGTGTATGGTAACATACTTTATTCTTTACTAACATAATCCCCTGTTTCTTTTGTAGACCCCCAATACTTCTAGGAGTGGGATATCAAATATATGTTTATGAACATTCTTCTCATGCTTCTCATTCTACCCTAGCTCATCTGAGGAGCCTCCCCTTTCTGATGGTTTCTGGAAGACTTGCAATTCCCACCGTCTCAGTGGTGGCACCCTGAGTGAACACCTGCCGCTACCTGCCCTTTCTACACCCCTCAAAGTATCAAAATGGTGTTCTTTCCCTCTTTGTCCATAATGAGCATGAAATACACTGCACTTCCTAAGAAGTAGGGGGTATGATCCTCATGTACTCTGGAATGTGCTTTGTCCCCCAGACCATTATTCTTTTGTGTCTCATGAGCCCCTTGTGAAAACAGTGCATTCCTCCATCTCAGATGGTCGTCTTTTCATTCATCTCAGATGGTGGTCTCTGGACCCAGGCTGGATAAGACACCTGACTGGTCTTCCTCAATGCTTCTGTCTTCTTTTATGGGTCATTACTCCTTTCTCTTTCAGCCAAAATCCAAGGGCTATGGGCAAATTAAATCATGGAAACCGAGATCTCTTGGACCTGAAAGCCAGTTCGTCAAACATGCCCAGACGTGCTTGAGCCCTAGCAACAGATACTACTTAGCTCTCTGCTTGGAACTCCGTTCCCCTGCTAGTTCCTTCGCACCATTCAGGTCTCAGTCAGAAACTACACCTTGTTGGGAAAGACCCTTCCTGATCACTCTGTTTAAAGAAGTCATTTCCCTTCCCCTCCACAGTCAGTCTCTATTGTAAGGTCCTGCTTTATTATCCTCCCACGACAATCAATATCTGGAATCATTTTGTATTTTTCTTGTTAATTCTGTGGTACCCACCCCATTAGGATAATCCACCAATGGTGATACTTAGAACAATGCCTACCATATGTCAACAAATGTTTGCTCAATAGATAAATTAATGAGTTAATGCATCTGCAAGCAGTGAGCTGCCATGGTGTTGCATCTGGTTTTATCATTCAATTTTTTTTAGTTAAAAAAATTTGTCTTTTTTTTTTTTAATTTTTTTTTAACGTTTATTTATTTTTGAGACAGAGAGAGAGCATGAACGGGGGAGGGGCAGAGAGAGAGGGAGACACAGAATCGGAAGCAGGCTCCAGGCTCTGAGCCATCAGCCCAGAGCCCGACGCGGGGCTCGAACTCACGGACCGTGAGATCGTGACCTGAGCTGAAGTCGGAGGCTTAACCGACTGAGCCACCCAGGCGCCCCAAAATTTGTCTTTTTAAATACGATTCCTTTTGAATCTAGTTGGATTTTACTGGAGGCTAATTTGCATTTGAAAACTTAGTCTTGATGAAGGGCAGATATGCTCTAGAACTGACCTGATTTACTAATGGAACCCCATATCAGTAAGTCCTAGGACTTTGCATTACTTCTGTTACCATCCTTTCCATTCTCCTTTCTAACTTATTTCTCACACCTATCTTTTGACTGTCCCCTCAGTCAGTAGCCAGTGACCAAGAAGGTCTGGAAATACCCTTCAAGCCAGTCTTAATGTTCAAGTGCCCAGAGGCAAATGGAACCTTACCTGCTAGGCAGGAGCATCTCATTGCAACCCTATCAGTGACAGCCTTTCCTGTGTGATCCATTTGTGGGTTTGGCTAGGTGTGGGCTGCAGTGCTAACACTGATGTCTCAGCCGGTGGACTGGGGAGTTTACTGTTGCCATTTCATTCTAACCCATGCCCCAGGTTTTTGGGTGTTTACTTTGTATGCATGCCTCCAGTTGCAAATCCCCTTGTCTCACGTGAGGCGTGAACAGCTGCCATTGCAGACGACTCCCAGTGCGTCATTCCATCCTGGTTCCTCAATACAGACCCCTTCTAGGCTGGCCAAGACTCAGCTTGAGTTTACGCCTATCCTTTTTACATAAATGTTTTTCTCCTTCTGCGTGGAGCCACTTCTCCTTCTGTGAGTTAGTATTTCTCAGCTTCATCTAATTTGGTGCTAGCCGAGCCTTTCATTCAAAGCTTCATCTCTTCATAAGGGTTCCCAGCATATTTTCCTGCTTATGCATTATTCCAGCTGCAAATTCACTCAGCCGTCTCCTATTGAAACAGGTGTTCATAAAAATAAAAAGTAGAGAGATAGCAAATATGGAATACATTAAAAGGATTTAAAACTCACAGCTTATTTTCCGAAAGTGGACCTTAACAGAATGTTAAAGCTCCACTGGGTACATAGTCAAATAACTGGGATAAAACCTAATATTACACAGACATTTGATGTAAAGAATACCAACCATCAAATTAAGCTCTTGAATGCTAAGAGCTTCATACTATAATACTCTGTGGTGATACGATTAAATTATGGCCATTTGGTCTGTTTTCTGACACCAACATGTAAATGGGCTTCTCCTGTGCGTGGGTAATAGAATAATTTATATTAGTCATTAATAGGATATACCAGTATTTATCTTTATGGATCTGTATTCAATATTAACTAATTGTGAAAATTATCAATGCCGCTGTAGCAAAGAAACATTCTAAGATAAAGAAAGGAGAAAACCCATAGCCGTATTGGTCTTAAAGTAACAGGGCCCAGATGGTGTGTTGTACCAAAAGTCAAGACAGTCACTGTATTTATGGAAGTACCATAAACTCTTTCTTTAGAGAAACACCATGAAGGTAGTCCTTAAAGTTAGAGTTATAGTCCAGGGACACATTTGTTTATGACACTGAATGTCCATGAGAGCACCTTTGGGTGGATATTTCGTGATAGTAAGTATAATCATTATTAATTCTAAAGACTGATTTAAATGCATGTGCCATATTGAATCATTGTGGGGATATAAAATATTTAAAACAAATCAGAAGATCCTGGGTGGCTCAGTCAGTTAAGCATCCGACTCTCGATTTCAGCTCATGTCACGATCTCGTGGTATGTGGGATCAAGCCCTGCGTCGGGCTCTGTGCTGACAGCGTGGAGCCTGGTTGGAATTCTCTCTCTCTCCCTCTCTCTGCCCCTCCTGTGTGCACATGCTCTCTCCCTCTCTTTCTCTCAAAATAAATAAATAAACTTAAAAATATAAACCAAATTGAATATAGACACATATATTTAAAAATGCAAAGAAATGTATTTGTCTGGATTCTTTAGAATTGGGACATTTTAGGAATCAATAAACCACTTTAAGATTTTTAGAATGCTAAAGTGTTTGCTCACTTTCCACTATGGGCTCTTTCTAGGGAATAAAATACAGTTTTACTTTCTGCTTTATTACCTACGGGTGGTTTGTGGTTTAATTTTCTTTGCGAAGGAGACGTGAAAAATAATGAGAATCAGTGACATACTGGGTTTAGGACAGTTAAATGTTTTGACCTTAACTTCCACTGTAATTTTAAGTAATTGGCCCAAGAGGCATCTCTTACAATAATGTACATCAAGGAACATATAGTTTGATATCTATAGATAAGGAAATTTCATCCCTTGTGCCTATGAGTAGGAAGTTATTTGTTATTTGTGGGGAATAGGGTAATGGAAAAATCTTTGTGTGCCAAAATGACCTCCCCCAAAAGCAAGCCATGGGACCTGAGATGCTGTCATTGTAGATGCCTCCCTGGGTGCTGATTCAACAGGGCCTGGTAACACCATGGGATGAAATGGCATCAGGGTCTAACGTGGAATCATTGGTGTCCATAAGCACCTGACACTCAGAAATCTCAGTTTATACTTTCTTTTATTTTTTTTTGTAATATCTAACACCATGGTAAGTACACAGGATAAGTAATACTGAAAAAAAATGCAATTATGAAACATCACAGTGTTTATAGTTATAAAAACACTGAAATGGTAGCTGTGGTCTAAAAGAGGAAATTAGTTTTACAGATGACAAGAAAGAATTAAAGGGCTGTCTACATAAGACAAGTCCATTCATTCATGAACTTATCAGGCATTTGTCGCGCACATGATATGTATTCGCAGAGAGAACATATGCAAAAACATAATTGCAATATAAGAATGATAGCTACCCTAGCTACAGGCTTGTTTTGGGGTGGGCTGATACTCTGTGGGTGCTTGCAGGAAAGCCTGCACCTGTTGTTAAACATTAGAATGCTTCTTTTCTGATTTATGTTCACTCTTTAAAGTTCCCCAAATGACCCTTCAGTGCCCCGGCTTCCCAGACCCCTTCTTAGGATCCTCAGGGCCTCACTTTAATTCAGCAATTAAAATTTGACACTTAGCACAGTGGGAGATCTCTCTGATCCTCCCACCCCCACCCCAGCTCAATTGCCATTGCACATATTGATTGGCTGGTGTCAACTTGTTCTTAGTGATTTTAGATATTACGCCTGTGCACCTGGTGAAAGAGCTTCCATTATTCTTTTACTTCTTTATTCAAACTTCCATGGTTCTTTGGAGTCCATACCGGTGACTAAGCCTACCCTGGAACTCTCACATTAACCCCCCCACACCCCCAGGTGGGATCTGTAGGCAGGTTAAGAACTAGAAGAACATAGCCTGAAGGTATGGCCCACTATTTGGAAAGGAATTCGCCAGTTAAACAATGAGTCTGTTGTCAAAGCTGAGGAAGAAACTCTAAGCCAGGTGGTCTCCGTCTTGGTTGTACATTGGAGTCACCTGCACATAAGAAAAAAGACAAAAATCAAACAAAAACCAAAGATGATATCAGAGTCTTAGTCTAGGGATTCTAATTCACCTGGTCTGGGGTACATACTGGACACTGGGCTTTTTTAAAGTATTTCCCGGGGGATTTTAATGTGTAGCTGAAGTTAAGAACCACTGCTTTAAGCAAAGGATAACACAAGTTAGAGCGTCTAGCCTTGCAACAAGTATAAAGGGCTTGAAAAAAGAAAAGCATAAAAATATATTGATAAGGTATGTGTGTGTGTGTGTGTGTGTGTGTGTAGGGATAAGACTGAGAGAGAATAAACTAAATAAAAAGGAGATGGTATAAATGGCCTTAAAGCTAGACATCCTTAAGATTTTCCTATATTCTAGCAACTATGTTATTATTACTTTTGGTTTTCTTTAATGTGTCTCTGGGTGATTGAGAGATTTGACAATTCTGATCACAAAGATCCTGGTTTATACTATTTCAAGGCTTTACCAGCATTATAGAAACAGCTCAGCTCACTAATTGGTGCTTTCTTCTCTATTTGCCCTTATTTCCCTAAGTCCCTACTGTAGGCCCAAGTGTTATTTGTCATCTTAAAGAGCCTGCTTTCAGGGGCGCCTGGGTGGCTCAATCAGTTGAGTGTCTGATTTCGGCTCAGGTCATGATCTCGCAGTTTGTGGGTTCAAGCCCCTCATCAGGCCCTGTGCTGATGGCTCAGGATTCGGGTTCTGCTTCAGATTCTGTGTCTCCCTCTCTTTCTGCCCCTGTCCCACTTGCCCTCCGTCTCTTTCTGTCAAAAATTAATAAACAGTAAACAAAAAGAAGAGGCAACTTTCAGCTGGAACTGTGACATCAGCCCTACTTCCTGGTGTGGTTTGGAATTAGGTTGTGCTGAGAACTATTTCCAAGACCCTGGGCCCTGGGACAAGCCTCGCTGCTGTGTAGCTCCTAACTTGTTGCAGTTTTAATAAGTGTTCATCCTCTACATGTTGGCCCATTCTTTAGACCTGGGCTTCTGTCTTGAATCCAACCTTGTGGTGTCCATGCCCTCCAGGCAAAGACCACCAGTTGGGTTTATTGCTTGTGTTGGTGAGAGAGAACACACACCACGGGAAACCACAAGGTATCTCAGTAGAGGGTGTTAGATCCACTTGCAGGATTTAGCCTTTGGTTGATACGAGGGAGGGTCTACGAAAGCAGGAGTTCACCCTAGATTGAGTGCTCTCAGAAAGCATGGGCAGTTCTATGATTGAGGATCAATAAATCTTATCTATAGAGAGGGCGGAGTAGGAAAGAAGTAGCAGTCAATTATTTGTGCCAAGAGGTGGAGTGTTTGGTGTTTTATGGGTGAGACGGTGACCTTCGTTTTATCTGCACTTAGACAAAATTATGAAGTAGACTTGTTTGTCTCACTTTATTATGGTCTCTGAGTAACCTTGCCTGATGTTGGTATTCACTGAGATTGTTTATATCCAATAGAAGAATAACATGGCCCAGCCATTCGTGCAAGGCCACTTTTTGTTCAAGAGCTGTTTTTTCTTTTTTCCTCTTCTCAATAGTTTACATGGTAATACCGCCCAGTTTGCTTTTCTTTTCTTTTTTCTTTTTCTTTTCTTTCCTTTCCTTTTCCTTTTCCTTTTTCTTTTCCTCTTCCTTTTTCTTTTTTTCTTTTCTTTTTCTTTTTCTTTTCTTGCCCAGTTTCTTTCTGATAGGACACTGCCACAGTCCATGTATGTTGGGGCTAATGCTATGGCCATTTCTAGACAGTCCCTTTTACAGAGAATGGCAGTGGTGATGGTTAGGGGGCTGCTAAAGATAGGATAATGTTGTGAAACCCTAAAATCTGACTTCATATCATAGCCTGCCACCTTGATTTCTCCTTGCCAGTTATTCTTCCCAATAACTGAATTGAGCCCACTGGTATCACCTCTTGCTTTTATCAGACCCATTCTGACAACACACTGGACCACTCAGTGACTCTGCTACCCAGACTGTACCTGGGGTGGGTGCACACAGGTCATGGTGGTAACCCAAATTCCCTTCTTTTTCTTCTTCTAGTAGTGCAGTGCTCTCCTCCTACATGTCTCCCATCCAGATGAGTCTGTGTGGGAAGAAAACATTTATGTTGAGTCAAAATTTATCTCTTTGAAACTCTCTCCCAACATTGTCCTGTTTTTGTCTGACAGTCACTTTGTTATTGATTACATACTTGTTGGAGGAATAAAGCATCTGGCATGTACTAGAACTCAGTAATATGGGGCGCTTTCTTTTATTTAGGGAGTTTGGAATGTTGAGAAACAATGTGGGCTACATAAAAGAAGACTGGGGAAGGGGCATGGAGCAGATATGAAAGAAATAAGGCGATTAAGAAAATACAGTTCATAGTGGATAAATTTTCAATGAAGAATGAGAAATGAAGGAGAATGATAGGCCTTTACAGTTCCCTTATCATTTTCAGTTACCTTTCTGCCCAAAGAAATATTTCCTTGGACTCTGATGTAATTACACAGCTAACCAGGAATGTTGGATGGCTGTATCATAAGGATTGGCAAATAGAAAACCAATAATAAAGAGAATGCACATAATAGGAAGAAATTAAGGTGATACTAGAATGATCCCTACAAAGAGAAAATATGTATAAATTTTTCCATTGTTGTAGAAAGAAACGAAAGTGCAAAGAAAAGTCCAGATGACTTGGTTAAGGTTGCCTGAGATCTCAGAGCAGGACGGGGGAGTGGATTATTTTCACGGTGTCCACCAGCCCACGATGTTTCTCAGTAGCAGCCTATCTGCAGGCTAAACTCAACCTATAGCAGAGTTAGCGCCGTGCGTCCTGCAGAGACTTGTGCAGACTGGCAGAATCACCATTTCAGGAGAAAGATTTATGGCTGTGCTTAATGAATCTGAGTAGTTGTTTTTGGAAGTATTGTTACAAATATCTTTAGTATGAAGAAATAGAACTTGGCTTTGATGCCCGCCTCGTAAATGTCGTAACAAAACGCTGGTTAGTGACACATCTAGCTAAAAAGGAAACATTATATTTATGAACTGCCATGAAAAAAATGTCTGCAAGATTCACATTTGGACTATAGTGCAATACAGGTGATCTTATGGATTATTAGAGGGAAATGTCTTGGGAACTGGCTACTGCAGGGATTTTGAGAATTACCTATATAAATAAAGTCAAATTGGGAGGGTGTACTATTCCCTCTTGACATAGAAGAAGTCATTTTACTTTTTAGGAGAGTATCCAATATGTACTAAAATAGAGTTTATCACTTGCTTATTGTATTGAAAACCTATTGCCCCTAGTACAGTACAACAGAACAGTACAGGTCAATAGCTGGATTTAAAGCCAGGGATGCGCCCGGGCATGCACACATACCCATGCATAAAGGTTTCACAGCATATTCTGAATTATTATATTTATAGAAGTTTGAAGGAGGCTAAAGGTAACTACTACATAATGTCAAAGACTGGACCTATAAATGGCAAGGTCATACCGATTATAGCATTCTACAGCGTTGAAACCCAAGTACAATTGAATCACATCTTTTTCATTTTAATTATCATACCTTAAAGATACGTTTAATCTAATGCAGGCCTTAGTTATACTTTTTATCAAATTATATTCTGTCTGCCTTGAAATGATGATGACATTCTTTATGAGGTGATTAGATTAACCTGAATCATGAGCTTTGTTGGATATTTGGAGCCAAGAAGAAATAAATGGTGACCAGAATGACCTGTTTTCTGGGTAAACATAGCTTAGGGGAACGTTTTCCTGGGAAGGCACTCTCTACTTCCTCTAGTTAGTCATCTGACCCTTTACTTCTTCACGTAGGCTCATGCACCACTGCCCAGAATATTCTTAAGACATTCCCCCCATTCCACCATGCCCAGCTTCCTTATGTTGCTTTCTCATGCCCTCCCAGGACAACTACAAGAAGAAGAGTAGAGAATCACATTGATGGATGCCCCATAACACTTCCAGTCAAGGTGTGGACATGGGGTTCCACTGAGTAATTTGGTGGCTCACTTCTATAAATGCCGTATGTGTGACTAATGCGTTCTTGAGATGCGTCCAGGACAAAGCAGCACTCATCAGCGGTATGATTTATGCTTTGTTTGCAAACATGGACCTTATTGTGGCCTGCAGCTCCCCACTGGCTCTCTCCTCTGAGTGTCGAACCTCTTCCAAAACAAGCTTTGCCATGATGGGAGGGCCATCTCCTCTCATCTCAGGGGCAGCCATCCTGAAAACCCTTTATTCTCAACCAGCTGGTTTCAGCTGGTTTTGACTGTGGCAGAAATGTTGTTGACATAGCAGATGGTCTTGATATTTCTGAAAACCAGCAACACGTTTGCCATTTCCACCTCCACACACTTGGCTACTGTTTCTCCTTCAAGTGGTTTGGGTCATTTTTAGCAAACCTGTATATTCTGATGATTTTTCTTAAATATCAGATTAAGAGCAGCATGACACATAAATACCCTTGCAGAATATAGGCAGAGGAAGAATATCCGGGCTCCTCCACGCCCACGCAAAAAGACGCTCAAGCTGAGATAAATTTTGTTTGGCATGATGGATTCTTATTTGAATTAGAATGAGCAAATAGTGAGTAGATTTTAAATATTTTAGGTATGAAGTATCAAGCAGTGAGATGTGCTAGAAGAAATAGAGTCTAATATTCATGTGTTCGAAACCTTTTTGAAGAGTAACATACCGTTGAGTAATGCTTCTCCTTATTGAACCCAAGAGGACTCGAGAGAAGGGCGAGTATAATTGGGTTAGATAATATTCCCCAGCAGTGACTCCAGAGCCAAAGCAAAACGAAGGTGCCATAAGAACTTGATGATCTGGGACCCAATCCAGCCATTCTGAAAAATTAAAGCAGACTGATTTATTCCTTCTTGTTTGCCCCATGCAGGCAGGCAATGTGAACAGTCTCTTAACTCGTTAAATAATGGTATAAAAACCTCTTCTTCACTTGAGCTGTATAAATACCGTTTTGGAAAATGTTCATTCTCCCGGAAAGGACTGCACAGATGGGAAGGAGACATGAGTAATGGTGGCCCCACAAGGTTCAGCCAGCCTCTTATGAGTCAGCATGCTTTTCCAAGTCTGTAGGACTCACTGACTGAGAGTGTACTTTGGGTTGACTAACAAAGAACAGGTGAGGACCCTGTCTCCAAAATGTCACAGTTAAGACCCAGTTTACCAGATACAAGTCTTTCCTTCTCAAGGTAGTAGTAATGATCACAACAGCAGTGAAGTTTAGGCAATTGATTCTTCCAGATGCCAAAAGCAGCATTCTAAGGATGAGAACATGGAACCATATGGACAGAGGGAGTAAGTATAAAGGATGGGAGGAAGTTGTGTAGGTGAACATCGGATGTCCCAGGTAGGGCGAGTTGAATGAGGAAAATCAATTTGAGAGTGAGGTATATGTATGTAGGGAGTGGGAAGGGATGGGATGGGAAGAAGACATACATATTGCACAACAGACCAGAAGGGCCAGCTCCGTGGGTCATTAGGAGAACCTAGGGATAGAAAGGCACTGGGTGTATGACCTAATTTTCAATTCCTACCTGCCCTGCTGATAATATTAGTAAGGTCTCCAAAGTAATACACTGCTTGAATGAAAAGGTTGACTCCATAATGGGGAACGGCTCACCCAGCAAAGAATATTCTGGTAACCCTACCATCAAATCTAGCTTACTATTGCCAAGCATAGAATAGCAAGAATAATGAAGAGAATTTAGATAATATGAAAAATATTTAACTGGATGGAATGGACAACAAATGATCAGAATAGACACAGTCATAGAACTGGAGTGTTTGCCGGATCATGGGGAGTTCAGGGGAGACAGAGGTTGTGGGGGAGGCAATACTGGGATAATTCTAAGGACACTCAAGGATTTTAGTATTTTAATAACCAGACATACCAGCCAAATACAAGCCCTGAAGACAACCAACATTCCTGTAAGTCATGCAGTGAAATAGGTTTGTCGATAACAGGTTAAGAGTCCATTTCAGAAACAGTAATAAAGTTTATAAAGCCAAGGAAAGAGCCCACATCTGAGACCCTTCTCACCTGTGAAAACTCCTTATTCTTTATCAGACTACATCTGCTAACCACCTATAACAAATACTAGTAATAAAAAGGATTCTCCCACACCTTTTGTCTTTGATATTAGACAGGAACTTCAATGGAAAAGTATAAAGATTCAGCAAATTGTTTAAATACAGATCACATGGGGGCGCCTGGGTGGCTCGGTCGGTTAAGCGTCCGACTTCGGCTCAGGTCATGATCTCACGGTCCGTGGGTTCAAGCCCCACGTCGGGCTCTGTGCTGACAGCTCAGAGCCTGGATCCTGTTTCAGATTCTGTGTCTCCCTCTCTCTGTGACCCTCCCCCGTTCATGCTCTGTCTCTCTCTGTCTCAAAAATAAATAAACGTTAAAAAAAAATAATAATAAATAAATAAATAAATAAATAAATAAATAAATAAATACAGATCACATGGAACATTAAAATACAAGTTAGGTTGATCTGGTCCTTCTAGACTAACCTCTACCTTCTTACAGTGTTCACCGGTAAACACATATTCAGAACAGATGTCGAGCCCATCAGGGACGCAGTAATGGCCTGTGATTCAGGTTATTACTAGGAACTATAGAACCCTTGACATATTTGAGAGTGGTGCCAATTCCTAGAACACGTTTGAGTTCTAAAGCATTTTGAAAACATTTGGTAACCATGTGCACACATACGATATGTATAATTGTCCTTGAAAACAGGTATCTAATTGTCTGTTTAGTGACTATATAACTTGTTTTTTGTTGTTTTTTTCTTCCTCAAGAAACTATAGGTGGTCAACATTTTAGGAAACCAAACTTCACACAAAGCCATGGAACATAGCTCAGTGGTATGCCTATGGGTCTTGAATATTTATTACTCTTTCCTAATACAAAATGCATCTATCCATCCATTTTCTTACTATGTACTACAAATACCACTTTTTCTTTCTTAGCCTAAGGATAATCTTGTCAAAAGAAAAAAGAATTTTATATTAGTTTTAAAAATTGCTTTATACCACATTTCAGAGAAAAAAATCATTTTTTTTCACAAAGAAATTTTCTTTGTATTTAAAATAAAATATTTGATAACATGTGCCATATATGAAAAGTATGTATGGAGAGGTTGAGTCAAGCTCAAAATAACATTGTGGTAAATCGTACCAATTGGAGGTAGATTCCTATATTAGAGAAAGTTGTTTTCCAGGCTTTCTGTGTTGTTTTTGTTTTCAGGCTTATGTGGTTTTATTTAGCAGACATTCCACCCTAGTTCCAAATTTATTTCTCAAAGCAACTAAGCTTCTAAGAGAGAAATTATACTGCAAAATAAGAGTCTATATGGAAACACACACAGATACCCCCTCAAAAATCACAGTGAATGCAATCCCACCCCACATCTACTACTTGATAGACTAGAATTCCAGATAAGAAGAATAGAAATATGGAATTACAGTGATTCTTTCAAAATCATAATGATTAATCAATAAACAATTCTTGAAACAGGGTTTTAAAATTCATCTTTCATGACCTGTATTTTTAGCCTGCTTGGGTATTAGAGATATCCATTTACATCCCCCACCCCCACCCACCACCTTGAATTCACCAAGAGCTCTTGGACTTTGTCTTGCAGCAGATAATTTAAGACATTATATTTGTTCTGCCTCTCCTTTTTCCTTGCTCCATTTCAAGGCAGAATCCAGACTTTGATATCCCTTGCCGTATGGGTGTTTGCCTGGCAGAAAATATAAGCAGTCTTAAATCCAAGGCTTCATTTTTGTTCTGTATATAAACATTAGCCCTCTAGAGGAGGTGAAGTCTCCAACTTGGTGAGATATGGGGGAGAGCTTTTGAGAAGCAAGGGAGGAGCTAAGTCAGAATGGGAAGGGGAGAGAGGACCACAAGCTGCTTGTGTTGTGGATTCGAGCAATCCGGCAGCACTAGCGGGAATGAGGAATCCTCAGAAGGAATGGCTCTGTTTTCCCAGACTCACCCAAATCCACATGCCCTAAGTGTGACCCAGGGGCCAGATCGCAGGACACAAGGAGAACATAAGTGTTCCCAGAAGTAGAGTGAAAATCGAAAGGTCTTAAAAGGACCTTTCCGAAAACTGTAACTTTGTCTTATCCTAACCATTGCTTTATGTATAAAGTGTGTGTGTGTGTGTGCGCTTGCATGCACACCTAGCGGTGGGGAAGTTAGAGGATGGGATTAAACATATGTGGGAATTCCAACGGCATGGGTCACAGTTGAACTAAGTTGGTTTCAGTAAATAAAGATGTGCTATTTCTTCTACTTAATGTTAGACTAAATTCACCTCTACCCCAGATGACCACTGAGGATTACACATAAAGAACCAAACCTTTAGGCTTAAATACAAATGGAATCTATTTGTTTTCCAGGAAGATACATATATCATACTTATTATGTTTATCCCCCACAGTTACTTCATGTTAAATTGTGCTATAATACATGTCATCTACCAAACGAGGTCATTTATTGTTTTAACACCATCACCCTCTAGGGAGGTGCGGTGAATGTTACTTTTTGCTAAAACTCAGAATGCACTGATTCACTTCACAAATGTTTCCAACCAGCGTTCAGCATACACTGTGTCTACCAGACAAGCAAACACTGGCCTAGGTTTTGGAATGTGAAGATAAATGGTATACCATCCAGTTCCCGAGGCACTCAGAGGTCCTGTGCTGACCATCGACTTCATACCCTATAAGGGAACCCTTGTATTTAACCGAAATCAACTAACCAACAGTGTTCCGCATTTGGATATTTTGCCAAGGAGTGTCAATCAGTCCGTCCTACTCCTCTGGAAGATAAATTTGTACCTAGAGCAGATAATGCTTCCCATTCCCCATCATGTCTTACGATGCGTATGGCAGGAGTGATGAATATGAGCAGATGCTAGAAATAAGACCGTATGTCACCGAAATGTCAGCAAATCTTTATATTTCAACATGGGCTTACAGATCTCCGCGTAATGTGATTTCAAGTAAATTCGCATTATACGGATCGGCCAACTTGCTCCACTGGTCAGTCAGTGTCTTTATCAAATATCTCTTCATTGCTCAGATGGGATTACTGCCATCTACAAATAACTCTGCTCTGTTTTAGTCATTCAACAATCTGTATAACACAACAGAAGTGCCAAGAACTAGATTAGGTAATGGCAGGCGAGGGTTAGGCCACCCTCGCTACTTTGGTTAAGCGCAATACCTTTTCTTGATTGTATCAGAATTTTCTCAGCTTCTTCTATTTGAATAAATACTTTTTTTTTTTTTGAGAAAATACTGAGTTATGTTCCAGCAGTTATAGAAAGTGAGGTAAAGTTTAGAGATATTTTGTAAGTGACACTCTAAGTCAGGGTTTTGTCCTGAAGGTATTTTTTTCCTTTTTCTTTTTTCTTTTTTTCCGCTCTCTACAGCATTTATTTCCTCTGTTTCAAGCTGTCTGTAGCAGAAAGAATGACTCGGAGATTAAACATCAGTGTTATTCTAAAAGCAATCATCTGCAAAATTTAGATTCTCTCTACAACGACTGCCTTGAAAAATGAAAAATTCAGTCACACAATTGGTTTTTTCAGTCTTGAGAATATCAAGCAGTTTATTTGACTGGTTTTTGCTAAATTGACTGTTTAGTCATTTGTGGGATGATGTGCCCCTGAGGTAGGACAGCCTGGGAAGTTGTTTCCGAAGCATTTGGGACTCACAGCTTTTTGCACCCAAATGATCAGCATAGCTTCAAGACCATCCACTTAACTACCAGACATCTTCTCAGGCACAGGTTTTTCAGTACAAAGGGTTTATCACCTTCATTTATTGAGCCCTTTGGAGTGATACTTCCGTTGCTAAATGTAAGAGAATTGGTCTTAACAAGTCATTTTTGCTCCTTTAATCCGTAAGTTTCTCCTGTTGGTCCCAATCTGAGGCCAGAGTGTTTTCCTTCCACTCTTTAATATTTTTGTTCACCTGCAGTCACTGTTCAAAGGTAACCTGGAAATTGCTCACAGGGAGAAATTTATGATGCAGTGTGTGAGACAACAGTCCTATGCTGTGCGTGGTTACTATAGCTTATATATCAGTCATAGCTGTGATCAATAACTGGTTGTGGAGTAAATGAATAAAGGGATGATCGAATGTAATAACCAAAAATCAGTGGGTAAAAATGAGTATAAAGGAGTTGTTAAGTAATAAGATACCATAGGAATTACTTAAATATTTTTATCACATTGCATTTTTTTCCAAGTAAGAAATATTTTCAGTTTCAATATTAGCCAACTTAGGATATCCTGTTGTTTCACCCAGTGTCCAGGCAGGAAACAACATAGTCAAAAGGACCATTGAAGAGAGTTTAAGGAAGGGAGTGTTTCCAGTGATGTGGGCAGGGGTAAGTGTAGTAACACAACAAAGGGTGGTGCAGTAGCCTGGAACCAGCAAAAGCAGGAATTCTGAGGGGGCTGTATGGGAAGCAATTAGTTACTGGAACATAGAGAGAGTAACTGGGTGGAAACATTTGCTCAGTAGAAACTGTGGCCTCAGGTAGAGGGTCAGAGCCAACTTGTGATGGCATGGCAGGGAGGTTGCTATTGGATAAAAGTGCCCTCTTCACTCTCCACTGATCTTACAATTTATTGGCACATATCTTCCATTGGCTGCCCTAGAAATTAGAGGACAAGGAAGCCTATTGGCGTCATCCCTAGAGGTTAGTCTTGGGGTTCAGAGCAGAGTGGAGAAGGGCAGAGAGTGGATCTGGAAGGGCAAACAAAAATATGAAGATACCTTTCTTTATTAGCTGAAGTGGCTAATTGGTGGTCTACAAACTATTGACACTTTCCTCCATATCTGTATGTGCTGGGTAATCAGAAGTGGGAGAAAACAGAAGGAAAACATGTGTGTCAACAATGAAGGTCCAACAAAAAGAAAAAAAAATATTGCAACAGAAAAGAAAAACAGAACTTCAATCTACTTTAGGTTCCTAATGGTATAATTTATAGAAAATCAAAGTTAAACAGCACTAACATCCCTCAAATTTATTTGATAAAAGGGCTAAAAATTGTCCACTTGATTTTTTTTCAATTTATAGTAGAAAGAACGAAGTCTTTGATTCTGTCTCTAAAACATGCACTGGGTCCTCTAAAAATGGAGTGTGTACAGGGATCCTTTAAGGGAGTGCTTGCAGGAGAAATCTACAAGGATAGGAAGAAAGCAGGAAAGTGAAGGGGGGAACCTAAACAGAGGTGTGGTTACTGCGACCTAGCACCTAGCGTCTGCCCGATTCCACAGGAGCTCTGGGGGGTGAATGGTGCCACAAGACTGTCCTGCAAGGATGCCAGGCATAGAATGGGTCGTTAGGTGCTGGCTACTCTAGTGGTGCTGGAAGCATTCCTCCCAGGCATCTCCAGGCAAGGGGGCTCGCCATGGCTGACGGCAAATATCCAGAAGAGGGTGCATCTGTGAGCCCCTGGAAACCAATACCAGCAGCCGACGCTGCATTGACCTAGTGAAGGAGATCTGTGTGGGGGCACATCTGCTAAATACATGCAAGCCTGTAGGCAGAATCCTCCTTCCCTACAAATGTTCCCATATTCTAACTTTGGGGGTTGAATATGTCTCTTATGACATTGCAGAGCACAGTTAATCATCTCCTCTCTTACTAAATATCAACCAGGGAGAGTTGTTTCAGGCATTATTGGCTGTCATTGTGATTGTTGTGCTGTTTCAAGTTAAACCTTAATAGCTGTGGCTTTGAACCTTAAGGCAGTCCTTCCCATAACAAAAGAAGCCAGAAACCCATCCCTATTACAATTACAATCATAGCCCTGACATCTCTGACTTCACTTAACCAGATTCTCATGAATCTGGATTCATGCATGAATCTGGATTATCCCTTGCATCTAGTATAAACAAAAAATTAAATAGGGATGTAGAAACTTACTTTTATTATTAGGACATTATTTATTGTACATTTTGACAGCAGGTGGATAAGAATTTTCCAATCACTGGTTATAACCTTGAGGAAATGAATAGATACCAGGCTATCTTCACTGGTATGTCTATAGTCAATGATTTTTCTATTCATAACTTTTTAAACTGTGGCACTTTAATGCATGGCACTGCTAATTTATTTTTTTTCCAGCATCATTTGTACAAAGTCTCCTAAAATCTATCACGGTTGAGAACAGAGTCTAGACAGTTATTATGATACAATCAAAAGGAAAGCTGGCAAATAAAAAAAAAGGGGGGGATGTGAGTAGAAGTGCTGATTAAAATAGCAGTGCAGTTTATATGAGGCTCCTTTTAAATTTGTATTTTCCAAATTTCATCTTTTGGAAGACTGAAATCACACAAAGGTACTGTACTACTGGAAGTCCGCTTTATTTTATAGGTCTAAAGAGGAAAGAAGAAAGACTTGCATTTACTTCTCCACAGAAAGAGTTCTGCGGCCTAATCAAATAAATATTATGGCAGTGCCTTTGAATAGTTTTCCTATCAGTGAGGAAAGAAAATGCTCTGTTTTCCTAAAGCCATCTATTTTAGGCCACTGCTGAAGAAAGGCAAGTTGGCCATTGCTGAATAAATGGTTTTGTCCAATCTATATCAGATTTGAGGAAGTGATCATTTTTTTATGGGAACCAAAAAATGTGAAATTGACATAATCCAGTCCCCGAACACAATCTTCCCCTTTAGGTTTCCAGAAGAACTCCTATTTCAATTTTAGAGCCATCTGCTATTGTCTCTTGCCACTGAGTATGTGGATAGATAATTTCTCAGGGTGCAGTTAAATGAACATGAAGGAACTCGTTCATGCTATAAAGGGATCTGGAAAAGCTCACGCATAGATGATAACATCTGTGCAAGGTATGGAGAAGGGGAGGAGGCAGAGCGTGAACATAGTCACACACAGAAGTCCCAAGTTTCAGGCCACTAAGCTGAATGGGACGATGACTGACAGAACATAAACTCATCACTGTCAAAGGGGTAGAAAGGATGAATAATTGGTCAGAGGCATTCACGTGACATGGAAGGGCGAAAGGAACTCAACTGATTGTATTAGAAAACAAAAAACCAAACCAAACCAACGTGAATGAAAGGCTAATTAAAACTTTCCAGGGGCTCGTGGGTGGCTCAGCCGGTTGAGCTTCCAACTCTTGGTTTTGGCTCAGGTCATGATCTCACAGTTCCTTTGAGCATGGGGCCCCGCGTGGGGCTCTACACTGCCAGCATGGAGCCTGCTTGGGATTCTCTCTCTACCCTTTCCCTGCTCATGCTCTCTCTCTCAAAATAAATAAATAAACAGAAACAAAACAAAAACCCTTTCCAGTCTTAGATTTGAATGACTCGGTTTGTTAGCACAGAGTTTCGTGAAGTCCAAAGTGTCATGATGGAGATTGGCTTTTCTTCCCAGGGACCAGGGTTTTTGTTCTTTCTCAGCCTCTGCATCACATCCCCCTGTTGTAAGACATTGGCAGATGAGCTCTGTAGTAATCTTTTCCAGGAGCGAAGGTTCAGTCCTTCATACGGGAAAGTCACAGTTTGGCAGGTGTGAAGAGATTTAATTTCACTAAAAGCCTACAGCAGAGGTTGCCTTCTCAAATTCAACACAAAGGATGCCCGTTGGACGATTAATGCAACTTTCACATACTCTTCATTTTGGCTCTAAAGGGTCTCTTTCAATGACCATAGTTCTCTGACTGATAACTATCCCGGATGGACCATTTAATGCATAATTCACCAGATTAATGTTGAGAGAGTTCTTCAGTAAGTCTTTGTTCTGGTAGAAAATCCAGAATAATACGCCCTTGGTGGTAAGCATCTTATTTTTAGGGTCATTTTGAGCTTCAAGCACTGCAGTGTTTGGATCTCAAGGTCCAAGTGAAGGATTAAGCCAGAGGCAGAAGCCTCCACTCCCATTATTTCTGTGTCTCCGACTGCCTCTCCTCCTCCTGCCCAGCCACCTTTCCACCTCTTTTTAAGGCCCAGTCCAACGACCATTTCTCCCTTTTCACCTTCCCTGGCCCGTCTAGTATTTATTAGCCACACTGAACAAGTCATAGTTGTTCATGGTGAGCATTTTTGCCCCTGCAGGGCTGGGGATCCCACACCCCAGTCTGCACCAGCATCGCCTGGAGGACTTGTTAAACACACTTGTTAAACACACATGTCCGGGCCCCAGCCCACAGTTTCCGATTCAGCAGGGGTGGGGAGGGGCCCCGAGAATTTGCATTTCTAGCAAGTTCTCAAGGTGGGCCGCTGCTGCTGGTCCAGGGACCACACTTTGAGAATCTCTGCTTTGTCTCCTTCTCCACTTGCCATGTTCAAACTCATTTTTCAAGACTTGTCTCCACATCACCTCCTCCGTGACAGCTTCCCCTGGCACAGTTAGGCTTCTCTTCAGCCTCTGTTCCCACTCACGAACTGTCGTACCTTGATTAAGGCAGGGTAGCTGCTCTGGTTTCCTAGTGTTGCCATACAGGACACCACAGGCTGGGGAGCTTAAACAACAGAAATGTATGTTCTCATAGTTCTGGAGGCCGGAAATCCAAGAGCGTTGTGTCCGCGGGGCTGGTTTCTTCTGAGGCCTCTCTGCTTGGCTTGAAGACAGCCGTCTTCTCACTTGCCCTCACACGGTCTTTCTGCTGTGCCCAGACCTCCCTGATGTGTCTCTGTGTGTCCTTAATCTCCTCTTCTTATAGGGACACAGATTGGATTAGAGCCCACCCTCATGGCCTCCTTTAAACTTAATCACATCTGTAAAGGCCCGATCTCCCAATACAGTCACATTCTGAGGAATGAAGGGCCAGACGTTCAACATAGGAATTTAAGGAGACACAGTTCAGCTCGTAGGAGTAGCAAACTCAGAGGACTACCAAAGGGGACCCAGACGGTTATGCAAATGCCTTTGGCAAGATGCACGACATGAGAAAGGAAAAGTGGTCATGCCGGCAGCCTCCCGATGGATCATAAACATCTTCACAGAATATATACACTGTTCAGACTGTGAACAGTGGCCACCCTGTGACCATATCTGGGGCTCAGTCACAGGTCAGACACAGTCACACTGCAGACCCGAAAATGACCCCACTCCCTTCTGTCTGTTGCTTTGCCCATGATAACTCTAAACCTCAATTTAACTCCCCCACCTCCTACATAAAGCATAATAAACTAACCGGTCATGAGAAACCCCACCTCCTGGCAGTCTCCAGCCCACAACTTGTTCCGTCTTCCTTAAATCCTCCCCACAATCCTCCAACACAGGTCCACGTCTGGTAGGAAGCTCCTCCCAGCTCCTCTCCACTGCCCCAGTGGCTGTGGTTCCTGGGGAACGTGTTTCTCCTGTGCCCGGTTGAGTTCACTAACGGGACCCAGCTCTGTCCCCTGTGCGCCTTCATCACTGGGTGTTCCAGACAGTAGGAATGATGTGTTTGGCTCTAACCCCACAGCGGGTTTGGAATGATTTGCCCCTTCTAAAGGTATTCAAATTAAACAAGACGGAGCATCATGCATGTGAGATCATGGAAGTTGTGGGCGTGTGGTGCCAGTAGAATGTTGCCAGCTCACAGCCCTCGTTCAGAGGTTCAGAACTTCTACTCTGTTGACGTCTTCAGTTCTTATCAGTTTTTCTCACCCTTCGCAGACACCGTAAGAGGAACGAAAAGAGCAGCAAACATTCGCATTGTTTCTTATGACCTACGAAACCTGTTACAACCCTTGCCTCATTCAATTTACATTCACATCTACTAGCTAGGTGTGGTCGATCCATTGAAAAAATGAGGAAACTGGTTCTTAGAGATGTAGGTGTCTTGACCAACCTTACATCAACAGTGTGACCAACTTCATATAGTAAAGAAAAGAGTCAAGGTCTGAACCCAGGTTCCTCTGGATCGTTTCGCTCTACTGTGTGACCTCAACCTCCCAGGAGCCTGCAGCGTCCTCAAAGTTACAGACCGTGTTATGTATTTCCCTGGCATCTCCCGTCGCTAGATCTAATGTAATGCTGAGCACATACAGACCCTCAGTGAGAAGTCGCTGACTGAATGAAACTCGTAAACATTTCTCGGAGGCAGACAAAGGGAAGACATTGTTTCGGAGCTGGGCAACTTTTCTGTCTTTGTCTCACGGTTGCAGGACCAGAGGCTGTAGTTATTTTAATTCTTCAGGGCGCTTGGAGTCAAAGAATTTTTCATGTCTCACAGTTTTTCTTTTCCTACTATGATTTCTGCACTGAAAAGGTTGGAAGGTTCACTTCCTGGGATTTTGTGCATTTTGAAAATATCCATGAGGAGCGTGTGGTAGAGAGCATGATGTGCTGTCCAGATCCTCCTTTAAGGGATAATGTGTTGGGGTGCCCAGTGGCTGGGTCGCTTAAGTGTCCGACTTCGGCTCAGGTCATGATCTCACAGCTTGTGAGTTCAAGCCCCGCACTGGGCTCTATGCTGACAGCTCAGAGCCTGGAGCCTGTTTTGGATTCTGTGTCTCCCTCTCTCTCTGCCCCTCCCCTGCTCTCTCTCTCTCTCTCTCTCTCTCTCTCTCTCAAAAATAAATAAACATTTTTTAAAAAATGAAGAAAAGAAAGAATTTGTTGCTCCAGCTATTGGGATTCTGTTGTCATCAGCCCTCACCTGTCAGCCCCTTCTGGGACTGCCTGAGCTACAGTGAGCTGCCCTGCCCAAGGGTGGCCGGCACCCTTTCCTGGAATGGCACACATCCAATGACTGCTCAGTGACGGCTTAAAGTCCTGGCCATCTTGATCTAACTCAGGACAATTCTGAAGGGGCATGATGCATCAAAGCTGTCGTCGTTGAGGCCGTCATGAGTCTGGGTTATGACTCAACTGCTTCTGCCAAACCCTGCTTTCTTTTCTTTCCCTCCTCAGGTGTTGAATCTTAGGGCTCTCCTAAGTGCACATTTTGCATGTAAAACTCCGTCCTAGAGTGTGCTTCCTGTGGAAACCAGCTTGGGACAGAGAAGATTGGTGGGGAGTGGGGGTGCGGGGAGAAGGACAGGCTGAGTTGGTTCATGTGAAGAAGAGGTGAAGAAGAGTCTACGAACCCTCAAGAACATAAATAAGTAGAATGTGCTTGGCTGTGATCTGTTACAGCTGACTGTGCATTACACAGAGATTGTTTGGATATGTCTTGCGGCATTGCTACGCACCCTTTATGCCTCCTATACCCTGAGGGTGATAAAAAGGAAGCTGCAAGGGGCAGAGAGGGCTCCTCAGAGCTCTTTGGGGACCCTCAGGGTTGATTCAGCTGCAGAATATCTTTCCACATCCTCTTCCCTTAAAGCTAGGTAGACGGTTTATTTGCTATTGTAATAGTTACACGATCTTGATCATTCGTAATCCAATGCATGGGGCACGAGTGCATCATGATAGTCCTCGTGTTTTCTCCTAACACTGCTGGTAATCCCTGAACTTCTGATTGAGCTCATGGCATTTTCTTCCATTTCCACCCAAGTTCAAGCCTGGTAAAAAGCCTTTAGGTGGTCATTGGTTTACTCTTTGAATCTTCGTTTTCTCCCTGGAACCAAAGGCGTGGGCCTTCTTCTAATTAGCATCATTTTGGCTATGGTGTCGACAGTGGCAAGCTCGGGGCTCCATTTGCTTCTCTATGTTCCCTGTCACATAGATGAATTTCAGGGTGCTCTTGGCACCAGGCCTCCCTCTGGAGTTTCCTCAGCAGGACTAATTTGATATATTGCCTCAACAAATCCCATCAGCCCTGCCCGATTTGGAATCGAGGGTAAAGATAGTTTATAGGGGCAATAACAACAGAACTGTTCTGTCTGAGACAGGCAAATAATTTCCTCTCTGTGCCAGTCCAATACTATTTCCCTTAATCTTCTTAATGCTTGAGAAGCTGCTGCTTCCAATGTCCGTAAAGTCATTTTTTCCCCTGAAGGTTAATACCCTGAGGGGAGAGCAGACCCATCATTTCTGCTCCTTTGGGCAGGCAGCCTATTTTCTTTAGTTTCATTTGGCATTATATTAGAATGGCTCATGTTAAAACACATGACTCATAGTCATTGATGGTGTGGAATAAGCTAAGACCCCATGTTGCCTCATCAAAGGGTCCTTTAAGACAGAACCAAGATGGCTGCCGGAGTCCTACCGGGTCTCTTGCCCTTGGGGGCGGCTGATGACCCATCAGCTTACTTACCCAACTAGTGTGCTTGTTGGCTTCCAAGGCCCCAGTCTCTCTTGGTATCTGACTCAACTTTATTCCCATTTCCTCCCTATTCCTGTAGGGCTTTCCCTTACCTTTCTTCCTACATTGAGTTTCCTGTCTTTCCATCCTTCCTAAATTGCCCTGGAAAAGACCTCACTCCAGTCAGCTGACATTTTCCATCTCTGGGTACTGCCGGGTTAGGGAAATGAGGGGCCAAGCCTGGGCTGCTGTGAGTGCCTCCCTGAGTCTTCAGTGGCTCCAGTGAAATCTACTTTGGTTCACTGTTTAATCAATGCCTCCATTCTCAAATTTTAAAAACCTTCTTTTCTGTTTAAAACAGTTCCCAAATTTAATAGAGACATTCACAGTTCTGGTGTGTCTGTCCAGCTGGCCTAGCATTTTGTCAGCTATCTTCTTGGACAAAGACCTGCTGTGGCCTGCGGCCAACACTTTTTGATGAGAAAGGAGCAGAACACCTTCAACTGGAAACCCTCTGCCCATAACCACTCCTTCCGGGTTTCTACTGTTGTTTTTGTTTATTCAGAGTCATTTTTGGTGAACTTATAAATGAGTGAGGTTTTTTGGTAACTTTATGGTAATCATCTATGTGGTACATGAATAACTAGATCATAAAACTTTAACTCTAGAGCATTATTTTTATTATTTATGATTCCCCTCTTCCATTTTTTACTGAATTTCTTAGTTTCATTCACAAAGAGGGTATCTGCTGTTGAGATTCTTGAATTAGTTGTCTTTTTTAGTGATCTCTTTTATATTATCTATTAGTGTCTGGATCCAAATGTCATCAAGGTTGTAGGCAAGTTCTTTAAAAAAGAAAAAGGTATATTTCAGAAGAAGTTGGGGCTGGAAGTGCAATCCCTCTCCTCTCGTTTCAGTTGTGTGATACAATCAGTGTGGCCTTGGCCCCTCTCCCTCACTTTGACTATCTGGGCTTTAGTTTATTTATGAACAAAATGAATGTTTTGTACCAGGTGACCTCTAAATTCCTTTCCAGACCTAGCATTCTATGTGTCTGTGATAATGATCAACATTTTGAAGTTTGGGTTTAGAGATTCGAAATCACATTCGAATATGTCATTTTGAAAAGCATTACATTTCCTTTTGTTCAGAAATATTTTTCCACACCCTGATTGGAGACTTGCTGGAGGGAGTATCTCTCAAATGAGACTCATATGAGAGAAGAAAAGGGGGAAGGAAGAACTGAGTTTCAGGAATTGAATGAACACTTCACAGATTGTAGCTGCTGTCTTCCAATGGGCCCTGGATGCTGGGAAAGCATATATATATATGTGTGTGTGTGTGTGTGTGTGTGTGTGTGTGTGTGTGTGTGTATATGTATATATATGTATATATATTACCAAATATATTATTTGTGTGTGTATATATATATATATATAGTCTATATATAGTCTCTCTCTCTATATATATAGTCTATATATAGTCTATATATATTGTGTGTATATATGTATGTATTGTATATGTATATATTATATATAGTATATTTATACTTTTGTGTATATGTATATTGTATATATACATATATATGTATGTTGTATGTATATTATATATATATTTCTGTGTATAATAAATATATTTATATATTTATAATTTACCAAATCAGAGAGAAATCCCATATATCTTGGATATATACTATATAAATATATATGCATTAGATATCTCTCTGTTTTGGTAGCTAAATCACAATAAGTACAACATCCTCATATTTATTCTAGCTGGAAATAAAAACCTTTCCATGGAATAGAGCGCTGGCTTTCATAGGCATTTACTCCGTGTTGCATTTTTTTTTTTTTCTGCACTGGCTCCTAATCTGAGTCCAGGCAGATCTTTCTTGAAATTCTCATAACTAAGGACATAACTAAGTGATTCCCTTAATAGGCATTTCCATGAACCAGTCTCTCTCTTTCCCAGACATGTTTTATCTGCCTGGACAAGTTTATTTCAATAGCTGCCTACAGCTTTCAAGACTTTTTTTTTTTTTTTTTTTTTTTTTAAATCTGATTCCCCCTGTCTGTTGTTGTGCCTTTTGGGACTTGCACTTGACTCCAAGCCCTCTGTCCTCTGCCCCCAATCCTATTTCCAATGTCTTGGTCTCCAGTTCAGGTATTCATTTGCTGGCTCACTGATTTTTTTTTTCAGTCACTAAATTGTAATTTTAACATTTCTAAATATGGTTTTTACAATTAATGTCACTTCCACCTAATGCTGGAGCAAACAATACTATTTTGGACATATACATTTTGGGAAGAGATATTTCTTCCATGGTTTTTGGAAGAATGAGCTTTTTTTGCAGTGCTGATGGACTATCTAGATGAGATAATATTTTAAAGACACCTAGCTTGGGGTTAGACTTCTAGACGGTACTCTGTAAATAAATGGGGATACCCTTTCACTCTCACTGTGGACTTTCATAAACCACAGCTGGTGAATCAGGGAAGATGTTTTGCTCAAGGCTCACTTTCCTGAATCCCTCCTATCATACTGTTAGTGCCCAGTCGCCCATTCACAAGGCCCCCACAGACATGCTTCTCATTTTCTCATGGCATGAAACAAGGATTTATGTCTCCACAAATCAAGCCTTTCAAGGGAGATTGACTCTCTCATTTCCAGGTCCAAAATTCCCATGGAAGTAATCAGTATTCATCCATCTTGTGTGAGGTCCTCACTTCCTGACCTATCCAAAAGGCTTAGGTTTTAGGGAAGACGGGATTAACCAAATTTAGATTTTGATAGGGTCTTCTGCAGTACATATTCCACAGAGAGGGCAGAGAATTAAAAACTCTCCCAGGCAGCTATTCATAACTTTCGCTCTCTTCTAAAGCCTCCAACGTCACTGCTCCATTTCTCAGTCTCAACCTTGATTTTTATTTCACTGAAACTTGAAAGCAATTAAAAGGGAATCTGACATGTTCTGCTAGTAAGTCTAATACTTCTTTCTTTGCCTTAACTCCAATAACCGTGGTGGATCGGCCCTCCCTCATTTCATCTATAGCCATTTCCTCTACTTTATCATTAGTTCCCATTTTGTCTGTTACCCCAGGTCTTCTGTTCTCCTGCATCATCAATTTTCCCTCTCGCCATATCATTTCCATCAGCATACAAATGAACCATAAAATCTACTGTTTAAAAAGTGCTTCCCTTGATCCACATGTTCCTCCAGCTATGACTCCATCTCTCTTAGAAGAGTTACTTATAGTCTATGTTTCTAGCTTCTCTTTCATTCTTTTTTTTTTTTTTTTTTTCAACGTTTTTTATTTATTTTTGGGACAGAGAGAGACAGAGCATGAACGGGGGAGGGGCAGAGAGAGAGGGAGACACAGAATCGGAAACAGGCTCCAGGCTCCGAGCCATCAGCCCAGAGCCTGACGCGGGGCTCGAACTCACGGACCGCGAGATCGTGACCTGGCTGAAGTCGGACGCTTAACCGACTGCGCCACCCAGGCGCCCCGCTTCTCTTTCATTCTTGTTGCACCGCCTCCTGTCAGGCTTTCTCCTCTTCCACTTCTCAAAAACTGCACTTGTCATGGTCACCAGTGACTGAAAGTTGTTCATTTCAAAGGTAAATCTCAGTCTTCATTTTATTTTAACCATTAGCAGCAATTGTCATAGTCAATCATTTCTTCTTTCTTAAGGCACTTTAAAAAAACATGTAAACAGGGAATTAGTTTTGGTAATTAAAATATTAAAACTCAACACAGATTCTACACCAAGGGCTACTAAAACCCATTAGATACTCCATGGTCAAAATAGAGATGATAAGCATTTGAGACACATTCTGTTCTTCTGGGAAGCGAACTGAGAGCTGTGCTTTCCACAGTTTTTAAAACTGAGGCTAAAGAGTTAATAAATCTGGATGTGCAATAAACCAATGTCCCTTCAGAGAGGAGTTAATTTTTCTCTGCTGTCTGTGAATGTTCATTTATTTCTACTACATAAACCATTACTCAAGATCTATGGCTCCTACTTCCGTTAAGAAGCATAATACTCTTAAAGGATCGGTGATCCTTTATCCTAATACACAAAAAATAAAACAGTTCTTTTCTAAAATACAGGATGTTCCCCCCTCTTAACTCTAATGCAGGAGAACGATGTCCTGAACACCTACCTTATATATTACATCACTGTTATAACTCCACCAACACAACACATCCTGATTTAAGTTTGCATTATACATCTTTTTGGGATTACCTCTTATAGTGGT
The DNA here is from genome assembly GCF_018350195.1 of Panthera tigris. Taxonomy (NCBI): domain Eukaryota; kingdom Metazoa; phylum Chordata; class Mammalia; order Carnivora; family Felidae; genus Panthera; species Panthera tigris. The sequence continues at coordinate 18,128,283 of NC_056668.1, read as the reverse complement.
TACTGTATAAATGTTTGCTGTTATTATTTCTAGGCATCTCAAACGCACCACATCTAAAATTAAACATTTTATTGTTCATCTTCCCCTAACCTTCAAACCACAGGGGGCATAGACAATTAAATACTTTCCCAATTGGTTCTCCTTTCTTTCTTCTCAACTTCTAAATCTCCTTTCCATTTTACTCTCAGATCATGATCTTGCTTCTTATTTCACTGAAAAAAACCTATTCCTCATGCTGAGTTTTCAAACTCAAGTGTAGGCAATTCTTTTCTCCCAGGTATGCAGACAAAATACTTGGTGTCAAGATTGACCCATTTTTCTTATTATAGCTCATATCTAATCTTTCAGCAGATCCAGTTGGTTTTACAGAATTCAGAAGTTTTCACCACTGTTACAACCCTGTGCTAAGAAATGTCCAATTACCTCTTGACTGGACAACCTCGAGTGGATAACTGATCTCCCAATGTCCACCTTTGCTCCTTTTCATTTTTTATCCTTAGAGCAGCCCAAGTATTTATTGTCTGCTTTCCTTACTAGAGTGTCACTGCCATGAGAGCAGGAAACTTTTCTGTTTTGTTCACTGCTATTTTCCCAATACTTAGTACAGTGCCTGGCATACAATAGGCACTCAAAGCAATGTTAGTTGAAAGATAGGTTAATTTGTGAGCTCCTTGTGAAGTGAAGACCTTGGCTTATCAACTTCTGTATTTCTTGTGCAGAATGCACTGTAGGCAAAGAGCAGGTGCCCAAAATGTGTTTGTTCAATGAATCCCTGAGTTACTGAGGAATAATACAAGGAAAGCATAAATTCCTCTCTCTAGCTCCTTTTACAGGTTGTCTTTGTTCTTCTCATTGTAAGGGTACTATAAGAAGTCAAAGGAATAAATCTCTCCAGAATTACTAACGGATCATTTGTTAGGATGAAGATTTGCAGATCACAGTGGATACAAAAGGCTGGAGGCAGGGATTTGATTCAGTGGGGAGCGCCAGAACAGAACTGCCTGGGAGATTGTTTGCAGGGAGATGAAGTCACAGACTCTACACGAGAAGTTAAAACACCTCTTGTGGCAGGATAATGGGGTCTATGGGTTTTCAGAAGCTGAAGGAAAAAAAATGCCCAGAGACTTTAGCATAGTGAGAGATAGCTGTTTTCCCTTCTTTTATGCATTCATTCTTAACTTTTTGTTACTCCATTCCTTCGTTCTTTTTTTCATTCATCTACTTGTACTGAGCCCTTACTAATGTGTCAGATATACAATGAGGTGAAGAGACAGACATGATTCTTATAACTACGGAGTAGATGGCACTGGGTTGTGTTGGGGGGGGCGGCAGGGGGAGACAGTCTGGCTGAGCGGTACAAATAGAACAAGGTGATAAAAGCTTTAATATGGCTACAAGAAGATGTAGATATACCCAAGGAGCTGTTCCCCAAAATATGGAGGAGGCTGTAAATGAGACCGTGGGGAAAAGAGGACATTGCCAGGAGCCTGAGATTTGGTCTGAATTTTAAAGAATGAATAGGAACCTTCTAGCTGATAAAAAGGAGACATGCATTTTATTTATTATTTTTTTTAAATATTTATTTTTGAGAGAGAGAGAGACAGAACTCACGTGAGTGGGGGAGGGGCAGAGAGGGGGGGGGGACAGAGGATCCGAAGCAGGCTCCAGGCTCTGTGCTGACAGCAGAGAGCCCAATATGGGGCTCAAACCTCATGGACTGTGAGATTATGACCTGAGCTGAAGTCTGATGCTTAACCGACTGAGCCACCCAGGTACCTCAAGAAAGGCATTTTACATAGAGGTGTGATAGCAGTGTGGAGATGCTGAGAGTACAATAGGGTATGTTTTGGAAACTACAGTGGTCCCATGTGTCCAGGGAAGAGATGGCATGTGGGGATGATTAAGGAGATGAAGTTAAAGGTGGGCAGAGGCCAAATTATGAAGTTCATAGAAATTAAAATGAAGGGTCTGAACTTATTCTGGGTGCTCTGGAAAGCAATTTTAGGATTATAATCAGGAAAGAAAAATAACTAATCAAGTTATTATTAGGGAAAGTATGATTAGGCTCATTCTAATGTTTAGGAAACAGAAATTTAGACAACTTCCCATAGGGATGTGGGGATTCTCAGGGTTCTCAGACCTCTAATTCAAAATTCTGAAACGTTTCATCACCATTATCAGTGGTGCCTAGAAAAGAGGCTGAGGGAAGAGTGGCAGAATCGGCACAGGGCGATGAGTTAGCACACAATTTCACTAAATCTGGAGGGAAATGATGGGAGTGGGAACTGGAACGACAGCAGTGGAGATGAGGGAAAAGATGATTTTGAGACAAATGAAGAATATATAATTTGTGGGATGGTGACTAACGGGATGTGGAAGAACAAGTAAAAGAATGAATGTTTGTGAGGTTTATGGCCATGGTAACTGGGTGGAAGGTAGGGCCATTTGCAGAAATATAGGTATATTAGGCTTGGAAGGGTTCAGATGTGTTGAGTTTGAGGGGCTTGTAGAACATCGGCAGTTGGATGTACAGGATTGAAGCCCCATAGAGGGCTGTGAGCTAGAGGACAACTGTTAGCACATAAACACGGGTAATTGACCAAGGGATGGTTGGTAGACTAATTAGAGCAGAGAGCTTAGGGTAGAACCATGGAAACTGAACATTTAGTAGATTCACAAGAGGAAGAAAACCTGCAAAAAGAGTCTGAGAGGAAACAGAAGGAGAAATAGGAATAAAGTGAGGAGAGAGAGATCCCAGACCCAGGAGGGATTCCAGATTGAGGAAATGGGCAACAATGGACAATATCACAACAAGGACAAGTAAGGTAAGAACAGAAATATGTCCATTTTATTTGATGGTATCAGGCTCATTGTTCAAAAGATTTCTTTGTTCCAAAGAACAGCCCAGGTGTAGGCAAGGGAGGCGTGCAATGGTGGCTAAGAGCAGGTTGGGGTCACGGGAAGGATTTTTGGGAGGGGCTGTGGAAATGATTTGGGAGGGACGGACTCCAAGGAAACTCCAAGGAAAGATGATTCTTGAATAACGATTATGCTGGGAAACCTCAGAGATAGAGTTCTGACTTGTTTCAAACATGCATGTGAGATAGGGGAGGAGGGGTGCTATTTATATATATCCTTTTAGCTTTATTCAGGCTTGCAACCTGCACAAATATTACCTCTTTAAGTATAAAATAGTTTTTGTTTTCTTTCTTTCCTCCTTCACCTCTCTTTTTTTCTATCTAATGAAGCATAGGACTTGGAGAATAGAAGTTCTGATTTTTAATTCACCACCAATACATTTGTTTTCTTTCAGTAAGTTAGTGTTAGCAGCCCCTACCACAGTACTGCCGGCAGAAGATTTTGAGCTGGACCGGGATGCCTGTTTGACACACTGCAGTATCCAGAGTTATTAGCAATGTCAAACTGACTCTCTATTCCCAGAAGTCTTGATTCCTCCCTTCGAAGCAGTCTGTGTCCTCGATTCCAGCTCTCACTCTCTTGAGTGAAAGACTGAACAATGTCCTAGTTCAGGTGTTTCCAGACAAGGATCAGGAAATAGCTTCTCCCTCTCTTAACTGGAGTAGGGGCACAGGCACTTATAATCTTATAGAGGGACCACCGTGAACATTATCTTCATCTTTATGTTCACAGTTAAAGACTTTAAATAAGGTGGAGTTCATTGATTTCAGAAGCATTTGATTGCAATGGGGATGGGTGGGGAGGGAGTGGAGATAGCAAGGGTAAAGTGGGTGGGGACACTTCCTCAGATGGAGTCGTTTTTTTTATACCTCAGAGACAGAGGATGCTGGAAGATGTAGATTACCAGGTTGGCTCTGCCTTTTGGTGCTTGTATGCAGACTTTCATTTTTCCCGAGGGTAAGTGCAGCAGTCGGCACTGTTCACATCTGAGTGCCAGTGACTTCACTCTTAGGCAACGTCAAATGGCCTGGAACCATTTTGCTTGTTCTGGCGGGGGCTTATGCTGACCCTGTTGGAATCCAAGGTTATTCTGGTAAGCGGACTTTGGTGCTCTAGCTGGGCACCACTGAATGCACCACTGAATGAACAAAATCTTCACACTGGCTCCTGTGGATACTCAATGGTAACTTAAGAGCTGGCCCTGATTGAGCTGAAACCTGTAGGTCAGTCGATCAATAAGTAGTGTTTGGGAGCCTTAGCACAGTTTGGCGAAAATGTGGCCAGCTGTGGTGAGTTGTTGGTTACAGTTAAGAATTGAAGTTTGCCCCGTCTCCTGTTTTCCCAGGAAGCTCAGGGTGCTGACGTCGCTAGTTACTTGCTTACTTGCACCATACTTACTAATTATTAAGAATAACAACCAAAATTTGTTTTATGCATTTTATTTATATATTACTTTCCAACATGGCACCTTATTTGAAGCTCATAACAACATTGAAGAGAAGGTAATTACTACTGCTAATTTAGAGATGGGGAAAACAGGGCTCAAAATACGTAAGGGCTGTGGCTAGAGTCACAGAGCCAGCAAAAGGCTAAGGGGAGCCTATTTTTCTGTCTTCCGTGGCTTTTCTCTGCCTATGGTTGCTCCTGCCCTGGTGTCAGGAATCTTTCAGCGTTATAGCAGCCAGTAAAATCAGTAAGTTCCTGGGTTTAGGAGTTCTGGGGCAAAGAGAGCTTGGAGGTTGCTGGAGGATGGTTTCTTAGCATTGGTCAGCCTTGAGGTCAAATGCAATATTAGTAGCATTGAATAGCTTTGCCCTTGAGAAATTAAAGCCCGTCACCTCTAAGCAGACTTGGATGACGCATGTTCTTAGATCTCATGAAGCATCACATGAAGGATCTAGCCAATTCTATTTTTTTAAACGTTTATTTATTTTTGAGACAGAGAGAGACAGAGCATGAACGGGGGAGGGTCAGAGAGAGAGGGAGACACAGAATCCGAAACAGGCTCCAGGCTCTGAGCGGTCAGCACAGAGCCCGACGCGGGGCTCGAACTCATGACCGCGAGATCATGACCTGAGCTGAAGTCGGCCGCTTAACCGACTAAGCCACCCAGGCACCCCTAGCAAATTCTATTTTTATGTAATGCACGGAAGCCAAAAATGTATTTTTGCGTATTTTTCACAAAAGCATGTAAAGGAAGAGTGAAAACAAGAATAATTGGAACATAATCAAGTAAGTGACCAATAAACCTTTTTTCCGCAATTCAAGCATAGAGTTTTTTCATAAGCCAATTTTCTAAAGGAAACAGAATTTTTAAAAAATAAAATTTAAGTATATGGTCCATTAAAAATAATGTATTGGTTGAGTAAATAATGGTACATCCACAGAATGAGTCACTACAGAGTTTTTAAACTTGATGCTGCTGAAAATACATAATGAAACAGCACAAAATATTGTTATTTTTAAAGAGCAGCATATATAACAGTGTGTGTGTGTTTGTGTGTGTGTGTGTGTGTGTGTGTGTGTGTGTGTGTGTAGGGAGAGAGGGAGAAATAGGGACAGGACTAGAAGGATACATACAAACTCTTAGCAGTTGCTACCTCTGGTTCAGTTTGGGTTATCTGGGAAGCAGACATTGTGACACAGTTAAGAGTGCCAAAGGATTACTGAGGATTCAACAAATGGCGCTGGGGAAAACTGAAATCCACACGTAAAATAAAAGTTGGACCCTTACCATATACAAAAATTAATTCAAAATGGATCACAGACCTAAATATAAGACTTAAAACTACAAAACCCTTAGGAGAAAACAGGGGGAAAGGTTGATAGCATTGGATCTGATGATGGTTCTTAGATATGACACCGAAAGCACAGGCAATAAAAAGAAAAATGGATAAATTGGACTCCAACAAAATCAAAAACCTTTGTGTATCAAAGGACACAATCATCAGGGCAAAAAAGCAACCAATAGAACAGGAGAAAATATTTGCAAATTATATGTTTGATATTAAGTTAGCATCTAAAATATATAAATAATTCCTACAACTCAATAACAGTAACAACAAACAAGTAATACTATTAAAAATGGGCAAAGAACTTGAATAGACAGTTCTCCAAAGAAGACATCCAGGTGCCCGGCAAGCATATTGAAAGGTGTTCAACATCACTCATCATTAGGGAAATGCCAATCAAACCCACAATGAGATACAGCCTCATAGTCGTTAGGATGACTACTATGAATCCATCAATAAATTAAAAACCAATGTTGATGAGGATGTGGAGAAATGTGTTTATGAGGATGTGGAGAAAATAAAACCCTTGTGCACTGTTATGGGAATGCAACGCTATGGAAAACGATATGGTAGCTCCTCAAAAACCTAAAAATATACTTACCATATGATACAGCCTTTCCATTTCTGGGTATGTATCCAAGAGAGCTGGAAGAAGAGTATCAATGAAATCTTTGCATTTCTGTGTCCGTGTCCATAGCAGCATTATTCACAATAACCAAAAGGTGAAAGCAGCCCCAGTGTCCATAGACCATGAATGGGCAAACAAAATATTCTATGTACACACCGTACTATTGTTTAGCTTAAAAAGGGAAGGAAATTTTCAAACACGCTACATTATATTAAATGAAATAAGCTGGTCACACAAAAAAGATACTAAATGATTACACTTGCATAAGGTATGCGGAGTAGTCAAATTCACAGAAACAGAAAGAAACAAATTCATAGAAAACAGGCCCTGTGGTTCGCAGGGCCTGGGGGAGGGCGGGATGGGCAATTGTTGTTTAATGGGTACAGAGGTTTATTTCTGCAAGGTGAAAGCTACGAAGGTTGGTTGCTCAACAGTGTGAATATACTTAAGATGAATGAATTGCATACTTAAAAATGGCTAATAAGGTAAACTGTATGTTATGTGTATTTTACCACAACTTAAAGAGATTAGTGGGGAGTAACACCTGTTAAGGAAAAAGGAAAGGAAGGAGAATTACGCAGGGGACCTATCACACTGTGATGCAGACAGTCGCCAGTGGGCTAGTAGGAGTTCTGGAGCAAAGTTTGCCTGTCAGAAGGCGTTGCATTGGGTGGGTATGGCTAGGCTTTCGCATCACCCCTTAATTTTGGTTATCATGAATTTGGCCCCCATGCCTTACTCAGTCATTGATGAAGGTTGCTCTGAGATGAGCAGGACCTCCGCCTGAAAGCTGAGGCAGACGCTGAAGGAGTTAACAGTTGGAGGCTGTCAAGCAGGCATGCTCCTTGAAGCTGGGCAGCGATTTCTTCTTTGAAAAGGAATCTGAGTGACAGATCTCCATGTCTGCCATATGGGAGTAAGAGTGACTGTTATTTTCCTTCAGTTTGCATTTCTGTGTATCCCGCCTTTCTAGCAATGAATAAAAATGCCTTTTTAATAAACAATAAATGAAAATTAACATGATATATGGCAACCAGTAATCTTAACTGTTGAGCAGTTAGTTACGTATTAAGAATCCACTTCAGATTATTATGTGCAGGCCCCTATCATGTACACAAACACATTCCATCCTAATAAATCAAGGAATTATGAATTCTCCTGTGGAGCTGGAAGAAAATGATTGTTCTGCCATATTGGTTGCTATTTGTCAGTTTGATATTGGCATATGCAACGGGAGTCACTTTAGATATTAAAAGGAAGGTGCAAGTGAAATCGTCAGAGTGACAGCTCTTTTAACTTTAAATTATTTATGGTTTATGTACCTGCATCTTGGGTGGGCTGATGTCAAGAGGGCTTCATTCACAAAAGAATAAAACTTTCCTAATTGCAATGAAAGAAAAAGGAACTAAGGGAGCAAGAAGATGGTGCAGAGAATTACAGATCCAAAGGCTGAGAGAAAGGCAGGGCTGTTGGCTTTTCGACATCTGTCGGGAATTTAACTGCACCGAGGTGTTGGGATTCATCCATGCAAAATTACTTGAGTAAAAAATTACTTTTCCCTGCAAACTCGCAAAATAGAGGATCGATACACTGCCAGGAGATAGAAAACACTGAGTAATCACACTTATCAAACTAAAACTGTTCCTGCTGTATACTTCTGAGACCTGGCTTTATGTCTAATTAAGCAACTGAAATGATTTATGGACTTTAACATTTACTTTAAAAGTGGAGTTTGAAGGGCAAATCTGTCTTTCTAAATTTTACCTGTTCAAATAGGAATCTTAAGTCACCGGTGGTGAGACTCAATAAAATCTCTAGTTAAATGACTCACCTGATTTTGGATAAGGCTAAACTCATCACAGAGTAATTTCACAAGATTTGGCAAGATTTTCAAGCTCTCTTAACTCTCTGGGGGTTTAGGAGGGCTTTCGGTTTGTTGTTTCTGTTTTAGTTTTGCATGCATTAAAAAAAATGTTTATTCTATGATAACTTCTTACAGCTAGGCACTGTGAATAAAACCAAACAAAAATTTCTGCCTTCAGGGACTTTAGCACCTAGTGGGGGGAGGGAGAAAGCCATAAATAAAATAAATTAGTGAATAGTTGATAGAGTAGAGGGGAACTTTACCTTCTGGTGTGATTCTGCCCATCGTATCCATCAAGAGGGGTGGCAGAGTTTCTGAGATATGAAGAAGGTGCTCCCATGTGATGATCAAGAGGTGGAAACGAGGTCTTGGCACTTTCAAAGTGCCAGAGAAAAAAAATAAAGTCGGAAAAACGTACAGGAAAAAGAAGGTGAGAAGTGCAAGTCTAAATCCGTATTACAGGGAAAGCCTCACTGAGAAGGTGACGTTTGACCAAAGACTGAAGGCTTGGGAGTGAGTGAGTGATGTGGGGAAGAGTGCTGCAGGTAGAGGAAATAGAGCATATGCAAAGGCCCTGCATCAGTCTGAGCAGGAGACCAATGTTTCAATCAAATGGGATATTTTGAGGAGAGTTGACAAAAGTGATTATTTACAGAGATGTGCATGGGCTGTAGGGGAAATGACAAAGAACGGTGTAGTGTTTAGAGAAGTGCACAGGTTGTAGGGGAAACGGCCAAGAATGGTATAGTGTTCAGCAACTAGAGACAGTAGAGCCCTATGATCATCACTGAGCCTGAGCGGGTGACTGGTAAGTGGTTATTGGAACTTGGAGTAACAAACAACTGTGTTGGAAATCTGCCTGACAGGAGCTGTACCCCAAGGTTGAGGGATATAGGATCTGCAACACTGCCAGAAAGAAGCACGGGAAAGGAGCGAAAAAGAGACTAGCCTCACTCTCTTCCCCACTTCAGATTTCTGCTGGGCTCCCCATTGGCCTTGTGAAAATTACTAAAGGGAAACCTCACTACCATGGACCCCGGAGGTTAGAAGGGGAGGCTGGAAAGGGGAGCTGGGTCACCCAATGTCAACTAGAGGGAGAATGGTCAGTTATGGATCCCAACAGAAGAACCTCAACAGAAAAAACATCAAATACAGGACCTAACAGGGAAAGATGTATATTGCATTTCCTAGAAAAATTGACTATCCTTGCAGCTCAGCAGAGGAGAAACTATTATCACCGTGAACTCTTGCTTTTCTGCAACGGACTTTCATTCAAAACAACCCCTCTCAACTTCCTCCTTCTTCTCCATAAAATAACATTCTTCTTTTTTTGTTTGTCGGACTTATCTATGATTTTGCCATAGTTTTCATGTCCCAAATTGCAATTATCTGTTATTCTTAAATGAACTTCTTTTTGCTGGTTAAAAAAAAAAAAAAGAAAAGAAAAGAAAACAGACTGCTTTATTTTTTTTAAGTTTATTTATTTGAGGGGGGGCAGAGAGAGAGAGAGAGGGAGACAGAGAATCCCAAGCTGGCTCCTTTCTGTCAGCACAGAGCCCAACTCGGGGCTTGATCCCATCAACCACAATAATAGCAGCAAAGTTAGTGTATAGGGGCCAATGCTGGTGGGTGGGTCAATGTAGTGGTGGTGGGAACTTAAAGAAGTTCTCTTTCAATTATATTACCAGTGAGGTGAAAAGAAAGGTCATCATTTGGGAGTGTGAAAGGGTAAGAAGGTGTGGAAGGTTCAGAGAGAGAGGAGGAGGTATCTTATAATCATTTAATACATGGGAGTGTGAGTGGCCTAAGGAAATGTGACACAATTTGGGGACATCAATAAAAGCTTACTTGAAATTTGAAGTCATACATTTAAAATGAGACTAACCAGCATGTTTGCACATTTCACTCGAGCCACACTTAGTTGCATAGATGAAAGTGTAGATAAAGTAGAGAGATGCATTTGACCAGGGTTCAAGTTTTGCTCAATGAGTGCAGTGAGATAAGAGGGGAGTCAGGGATTGGGAGTGTTCACAAGGGAGGTTCTCTAATGATTGAAATGGAATTTACATTTAGGTAAGGAGGAAAACAGAGACAGTTGGGGAATGAGTCGAGAGGGGGCAAGGTTAAAGGAAGGAAGATTCATTGGAGCAGAGGGATTGTTGTATGTCAGAGAAATGAAGTTTTGAAATTGAGATCAAGGGGGAGTTGCGCTTCTTTATTATGACAGTCCTGGGTTACGGCCATGGGAGTGTGTGGCTGAGGCATTGTTGAAATTGTGACTATGGGCGAGAGGAGTTTAATGAGCCAAGAGCCCGTGGTGTTAAAAAAATCATTCATATGAATATTGAAATCAGCAGGATGAGTGGTAGCAGTGGTTTTGGAAAGAGAGTAACAGTGAGCTGGATGCTGTGGATTTGTTTGCAAAACAAGAGAAATTCAAAGCTGGGTTTCTTAGGAAGCATACAAGGGTGTGGAAGTGGCAATGAGAAACAGAGAAGACACTTGTCAAGATCCCCATTTTGGGCTGTGGGAGAAGACAACCAACTTGAGGGGGCTTGAGGCGCAACATGCCCTCACAAGATTGATACTGGTTAAACTAAGAAGGGCGATAAAGCCCCGGGGAAAGGTTGAGGTGGTTGGGTGTTTGGGGGATAAGGGCACATGGAAGAGGTTCAAGAGTGGGGGAGGAGTCAGGGATTGGGACAGACTCGAGCATACGGATACCTTAAAGAGGTGAAGAGTTGCCTGGGAATCTGGGCCTCTTGGGATGATGCATATAAATAGTGCAAACAGCTATCATGTGATGACTCCTGGCAGTCTCAAGGCAGAGTGGTGTTGAGTCTTCAAATAGGGAAAGGTAGTGAGGAGTGAGGACACCCCCTCCGTGGCTTCTGAGTGATGTGCGGAGGCTGGGGAGATGGGGTGTTACTTCGAGGACGTGAGGTTTTCTCTTGTCTCCAGAAGATGGGAATTTTGAGTGTATGGAGGGGGCACGTTTCCTCAGGGTGCAGAGCCAAGATTATTTTAATTAAAGGAAATGCTCTTGCAAATGTTGCCAGACTCAGGGAAAAGAAACCCAAACGATTACGTGGCGAACTGATGCAACATTTTGGAAAGGGTCCCCCCCACCCCCACCATGGCTGGTAAAGAAATCCATAAACAGTGAGATAAGAATGTAGGAGAATTCCCACCATCTATCCATCTCTTCGTTGGTTAATTCAGTTTCAGTTTTCTAGCTTTTACAGATTTCGTTTTAGATGTTTCTTACCCAAATTGCCCAAGTAGTCGCTTTGGCTTAATACTACACTTTAGGAACAAGGCCATTAAGATTTCTTGGCAGAGTCCTGATCGGTAGGCAATCTCAGATATTTTGTTTTGGCACTCCTTTAAACCTTAATTTCTCTGGATTTGGTGGCATAAAAGTCATTCCAACTGGAATTTATTGAGTTTTGGTATGCACAGTAATTGGTTATGCCCTCTGAGAGCTCCAGAAGAACTCTAAGACGCTGGGTAGCTTAAATGAAAGTGAATGTTGCTTTGCATTTCTCAGCACTTTTTCCTGCTGAACATTTCCAGATAATATGGAAAGTGCACCCCGAGCTTCAATTAGTTTTATTCTGGCTATTATTAAAATTAAAATTTATAATTTAAGAGAAGGCCTGCACATTTAGAAACCCCCACCTGTGGACATTAAATTGATTATAGGGCGGAAGCTATTTTATAGCTGTAACCAGAAACTCTGGGATACATAAACAGGCTTCAGCTACTGCCACACATCTCTGTTCTTTATAGCAAAATTCCTGGAAGATGTTTTTATCCTCGTTGGCTACATTACCATCACCTTCCACGCTCCCTGGTATCCACTCTGTTCAGGCATTGTCCCTGTATTGTTCATGGAGGCCATTAATGCTCTCCAGCTTGATTTCCATGCAATGAATGTTTAGTCCTTATCTTGTTCTCTCAACCATGTCTGACTCAGTTGATAATTTTGTCCATCTCAAAATACTTCGGTTGCCTTCTCGGCTCTCACATTTTCTAATTTTCCTGCTTCTTCCTTAAAGATTCCTTATCAGACTCCTTTGCTGACTCTTCCTGGCCTTCCATGTCTGTAAGATGCTGTTAAAAACTCAGGACTCTGGGGGTGCCCGGGTGGCTCAGTTGGTTAAGCGGCCGACTCTGGCTCAGGTCATGATCTCGCGGTCCGTGAGTTCAAGCCCCGCGTCGGGCTCTGTGCTGACAGCTCAGAGCCTGGAGCCTGTTTCAGATTCTGTGTCTCCCTCTCTCTGACCCTCCCCTGTTCATGCTCTGTCTCTCCCTGTCTCAAAAATAAATAAAACGTTAAAAAAAATTAAAAAAAAGCAAAAACAAAAAACTCAGGACTCCGTCTTTGGCTCTCTTCTTTCTGAATAGACACTCATTTTGCAGGTGCCCTCATCAATCCTGTGGTTTTAAAAATTATCAATAGAATGGTGTTTCTCCAATCTTTCTTTCTAGCTGTGAGCTCTCCCTGAACTGCAGTCTCAAGTGTCCAACTGTTAGACATCTCTGTTTAGACGCCTAGTGAATGTCTCAAACTTACCAGGACCCCAAACTGAACACTGATTTCCTCCTCTCTCCAGGATTTCTCGTTTCGGCAAATGACACCACCCCTCACCTGGTTGCTCAAGCCCAACTATCATGGCTCTTTCCCCTTATGCCCAAAATACATTTATGCATCCTCTGGTTCTGTCTCTGAAATATGTCTAAAATTCAACTACTTCTAAGCTCCTTGTCGTTATTGCCCTGGTCAAAGCCTTTGCCTGGAGTGCCACCAAAAACCTGGTTTTCCACTCCTGTTGCTCTCCTAGAGTCTAGTTTGCCTACAGAAAACAAAGAGACCTTTTAGAAATGCCAGTCAGATTATGTCCCTTCTTATCTCAGAACTTTTCAAAAGACTTTGCATGACACTGACCACTAAATACAAAGACAAGGCCCTGTGTTTCTGCCATGCTCCCCCTTTCCCATGCACCTTAGCCACACGGGTCTTCCCATTCCTTGAACACCCTAGATATGTTTGGACCTAGATTTTCACCCTTGCTCTGTCCTTTGGCTACAGTGCTTTTTGACAAAATCCGTACAGACTTACTTTATTATTTTATTCAGGTCTCTGTGAAAATGCCATCTACTCAGAGGACTTCCTAGACCACTGTATCCAAATACTAACTCCCCACCTGCTCCCAGCTATCTTTCTGAACTTTTTACTGCCTAACGTTAAATTATATATGTATGTGTTTGTTGTTGTTTCTTCCAATGGAATGTAAGCTTCTTAGAGTCAGAGGCTTATTTTATTTCTTTGTTGTGTCTGGGGCACCTCGAACATTTTAAGACTGGGAAAAATTAAATTATTGCTGGTGAGGCGAGCCAGAGTTGGATCGTCCCCAAGGAGAGTTTTGAGAATGGTAAGCATTTGACAGATGGCCTGGAGTTATCTTCTTCTAGCAGTTGTGATGGTCCAAGGGACTATTTCTGATAAGGAAACAGAAAGAACATTTTAAACATTTTACATTTTTATGTTTTAAAACCGCACGGTGAGGAACCGGACCCATGATAAGTGCTCAGCAACTTTTTGTTGAACAAATGAAAGAATGAATACAAGTATACGTATATGGGATACACAGAGATCATGTTACAAATTACTAGATCGTCAGATGATTTATTTTGCGGCTACTATCCTTCCCATATTAAAAATGTTATTTAGTGTGGTAAATAAAATACATTTCACTTAGCTTTGTGAGTTTTAGAAAGATTGTGACATCCTTTGTCTGTGGCTCCATTAGGTTTCAAGGTAAGAACATTCTATAAGTGAAAGAAAAATATGAGTGTATCTTAATTAACTAAAGATACGAATTCTTACAAATATACTTAAATTGTAGTCTGAGAACCATTGAAGACAAAAATTATCTGTGTTTTCAAGCTTTCACACATCAGGTAACTCCACATGACAGGAATTTCTTGAAAAACTGTATATCCACAGTAAAGACATATCCAAATATAAGCAATATAATTTATTCAGTTTTGGAGTATTGTTTTCTTCCAGTCTTGCATTTTCATCATACAAAGAAATTAGGGTTTGACATTCTTGGGCATGAAATTCTGTCCCCTCCTTTCTGTGCCAATCAGGTTAAATGCTTCTTTCCTTTGCATTTCACCCAGAGCATAACAAGAACTGAGTGTGGACAGAGCAGGGGTTTGGAATGAACATCGGTTAAATTGTCAGGAAATGTGGTTTCCAGTCTCCATTTTACCTCTCATTAGCCATGTGACCTTGGGCAAACCACCTAACCTCCCTAAAAAGAAGGTATTCTTCTTGGCCGCTAAGAGGGCTTTTCATTCTGCAAGTCTCTGGATTTATGGAGTTCCCAACAATTCATTCCAGGGTGAGATTTCCTCCCACCGAAGTGCAGCCGTCTTCAACATTGCATGCCAAGGATGAGACCAAAGCAGAGTGGCTTAAAATCATTTGGAATTCTAAATTATGGTCACTCTTTTTATTGCTTCAGCATTAACACGATTCACATTCCTATGTTTTTAAAGTCGGTTCTTTATCAGGAAATCACTTGGTTTGCATGAAATATAAGCAGCATTCAACAAGAGTTGGTTAATGTTATGCACAGGGTGAATGGGCGTCTTTTTGCTGATTTTAATATGCCGGCTCTAATATAGTTGAAGGATGCAGAACAAAATCAAGGTTTGTCCTTTTAGCACACTATTGTGCTTAGAGAAGAACGCAAGTTTCTAATATGCATTTTACATGTCAGAATTTTCAGACATGTCCAATTTTTCAAAATCAACTTTATTGGACTATAATTTACAGGCAGCCTAATGCACACATTTTAAGTGTACAGTTCTATGAGTTGTGCCAAATGTACAAGCCATGGGCTATGAGTTGAATTGTGCTCCCCTCCCCCCAAAAGAGATATATTGGAGTCCTAAACCCTAGTACCTTAGAATGTGACCATATTTGGAGAGTCTTTACAGAAGTGGTCAAGATCAAATAAAGTCATTTGGGTAGGCCCTAATTTAATATTACAGTTAACTTTATAAAAAGAATAAATTTGAACACAGGGGTATGCACACAGAGAGAATGCCCTATGAAGATTGAAGTTACATTTCCAGAAGCCAAACAACACCCAAACTTGAAGAAAGGCTTGGGTCAGAACCGTTGGTGCCTTCCAGGGAAACATGATTCCGCTGACCCCTTGATTTTAGATTTCCAGCCTCCAGAATAATGAGACAGTAAATTTCCGCTGTTTAAGCCACTCAGTTTGTGATACTTAGTGATGGTGGCCCTAGGAAACTAGGATATACCATGTAAGATATACAACATTCTCCTTGCCCCAGAAACTTCCTGGCATCTCCATATGCTCAATGTTTACTCCCTACTCAAGGAAAAATGCTGATCTGATTTCTATCACTATAGATTAGTTTTGACTATTCTCAGACTTCATATAAATAGGATTGTGCAATATATTGTTTTCTGTGCCTGGTTTCTTTCACTCATCATATTATTTTTGAGATCTGTCCATGGCTTTGAGGATGTCAGTAGTTATTCCTTGTTTATTGTCAAGTGTTTCCTACTCTCTGCCGGTTGTTGCAACTCAACTGAACAGAAATGTCTGAGTCTGTTTCTGCATTCTCTGTTCCTCAACTATTTTGAAACTATTTTTGTTCTGCTACTCCAAGAGTAACATGAAAATAAATAATTAGTATGCTCTCAAAATAAATTATTGCTGAAACTCAACTCCAATCCTAAAAGAAATGGTTTGACCCAGTAAGTCAGTCAGTCAGTCAGTCCCAAAAGATTAATATTATCAACACATCTTCTGGTAGAGAGAACAAATGATGCCATCAAAGAAGCCATTCAGGGTACCATTTTGTCTCTCGTGTAAGATCCAAATACTTGAAGATATTTACATACACCCTAATTTAGGGATATTCCTTCTTCTTGCTTCTTCTTTCTCCATACATGTGCTTCACCAAAAATCCTCTACACGAGGAACCCTGTCATGCCTAGATGCAGAAGGTGGCCCATTAAATATTTATGATATATCATGAAGCTTATCCTTAACTTTGATCCACCCCCAATCAGATAATAATGACTCTTATCTCAAAAAGTTACTATAAAAATTCCTTTACGTTTAGGTGGTACTAGACCTTGGCATTCTATACTAAGTTTACGTTTTCCAACACACTATACCCATTATAATCATGTCATTCTTCAACCTGTCCCTCATACGTGTGCATGCTTGTAACGTTTCATTTGGAATGTTCTTTATCCCTGCTATCTACAGGGCCTTAAATGGATTTCTGTTTCTTCTACAAGACATCCCTTAACAGTTCCATTTGGCAGCGACCATTCACTTGGTCTGCTGCACCAAGCACTATAAGGGACGCATGATGAACACCGTGTAAATGTTTATTGAAAAAATGAAAGAAATAAGCGAGCACACCTTGGTAATGTTTTTCTCCCTAACTCTTAAGTTCTATGAGGACAATAGTAATTTCCTGAACATAAGGAATTTTACATGAAAAACTAATCTTCAAACTTCAAACCATATAATAATTCTAAAATGATTTTTTAATGAGATTTCATTTTTAAAAATCATGCTCTGGTGATAATTTACAAATAGTCCACTTTGATTGAAGAGAAGGATGCGTAGTGAAAAAGTGTTAAAGATGTATGATCTGGGGGTGAGCTCTAGATATTTGATGTCAGTCTGTAAACTACAAGGAACCATTGGAGGCTTTTAAAAAATATTTTCTTTTTAAGGAATCTCTACACCCAACGTGTGGCTGAAACTCACAACTCCGAGATCAAGAGTTGCATGCTCCACTGACCGAGCCAGCCAGGTACCCCACCATTGGAAGCTTTTAAACAGAGAAGCCTAAGGACAGTTACAGGCTGGACTGAAAGAATGGAGGGCTAAGAGAATGAAGCAGTTACAAGAGTATTATAAGAGTTAGGATTATGCAGATTTGGGAATCTTGCATGACACCACTATACTGGCAGAGTCGATGGTATGATTATGAGGATTTGGAAGAGGCAGCAACCGAGGGAAGGGCTGAGTGGACGTATATTTAAAAGATAGGTGTATTGACCAGTTGGATATAGGAAATGGAGAGTGAAGGGATTCCAGAATGTCTTAGTCTATTCAGGTTCCTAAAACAAAATACCATAGACTGGGTGGTTTCTGAACAATAGCAATTTAATTCTCACAGTTCTGGAAGCTTGAAAGTCCAAGATCATCATGCTGGCATATTCAGTATCTGGTGAGTATCTGATTCCTTGTTCATAGGCAGCACCTTCTTACTGTTTCCTCACATGGTGGAAAGGCAAGGGGTCTCTCAGTGGCCTCTTTTATGAGGGCACCGATCCCATTCCTGAGGACTCCACCCTTATGACTTAATCATCCCCACAGGACCCACTCCCAAATACCATTACATTGGGGATGAGATTTGAACATACGAATTTTATGGGAAAACAAATATTCAGTGCATAGCATAAGACATCTTCGATTTTTAAATGAAAATAAATCTAATATTTTCAATGTTCTGATTCGTCTCCATGTATTTATTATTATTTTTAAATTTTTTATTTTTTAAGTAATTTTTACACCCAGCATGGGGCTCAGACCTACAACCCTGAGATCAAGAGTCACATACTCCACCAACAAGCCAGCCACCCCCAATTTCTCTCCATTCTACTTTCCCTTGTCCTCTTTCTTTTTCATAGAAAAAGAGTGTAAAGAAAGCTATATGGCCAGAACAGTGGCTTCAGAATTTGTCTCCATTAGATGGAGTCTCTGATGAATAATAGACATAGCCACTGTATTATGTAGACATTTTAAAATGAAATCTGTTTTAGTAATGTTTTTTATGTATAATCAAGTGTATCGAATTAAATTCGATACATAAGGACAGAAGACTTACTTGGCTGAAAATCAGGAAAATGACACCATTTTGAAGGGAGAGCAAAGCAAAACGTACAATGTGGGAAAGATAAGAAGGAAAACAGAGGAAGGGCTGTTGGTAATGTCTTCATGCTTTTGAGCTAATGCTAATCTTCCGTCAGCGATAAGTGTGCAGACATTAGCCAGCAATTGCTCTTAATAAATAGCATTTCTGATTAGCCTGACATTCCTTTTGGCTTCTCTGTACTTCTTCATATTTTATTGCTTTTGGAAGGCTTTTCAACCTAAAAGTAGCGTATTCCCTATACACTTCGGTAGAGAAGTAAAAAGAGAAACAAGGAAGAAATGAAGTAAGAGAGAAATAAAATAGAGATTAAAAAATGTCTCACATTATCCTTATGCGGTCACAATTGTAGTGTATATTTGTAGCACCTAAACTTTCTTCACATTTCACTTTCTTATTTTACATTTATGATAAAATTGAAAAAGCGACCTCACTCCCCCCCCCCCATTTTATAGATAAAGGAACTGAGTCCCTAAACATTTAGGTGATGTCTAGTATTTTATAATTTATGAGTGGCATATCATTATCTTGGCTTTTGGTTCCTTAACTCTTTTTTCAAGTTTCTCATTCCAATGTGGATTGTTTTTCGGGTTTTGTTTTCTTGTTAGGGTAGGGGGGCATGGCAGAAATAACTGGAAGATCGGTAGAGAAAGACACTTTCCTTTTCTAAGCCAACTGTCTCTCCTGTACTCCATCTCACACACCCGAAATTCAATAGCAGCAGTGACAGCTATCTGCAAAGCGAGTCTGGGCAAATTCCATCACCTTCTGTGTAATCTTCAGTGGGTATAAGTCGCTGTAGCTACTGTTTTGTTCCGCTGTCCTTGACTGTACGGTCTTGGAGATATGGTAGTTTGCTCCCTACATATCTGGTTGGTCACTGATGTGGTTTCACACACCTAATTCTTCTGACACATGAAAAGTGACGCAAAGCTGGAACAAGAACTAACCAATGTGTGCCTTTTGTCCAGAGTTTAAAGAGTGACATCATAATGGGAAAGCAGACCCACGAACTCCGCATCTCCGTGGTTCCCTGTCGTGTTAGTGAGTCACCCCTGTGACATCTCTTTGGGTCCCAGTCTGGCTTTGTCTTGTGCAGACAGAGCTCAGCTTTGCTCTGACTCAGCTGGTTGCTGCTCTGACTTGGTTGGTTCCCATCATCTCTCTCTCAGAGTTGCCGCCAACTTGCGTCTTCAGCAGTTTCTAGCTCCAGCAGCTCTTGGCTTCCTGCCTCCTGACACTCACCTCTCCGTTGCTACTTAATTTGCCTCTGTCTGTCTTCTTTACCCCAGATTCCCCAATCCATGTGGCATTCCCCTACCAGCAGGGAGCAAGTGCAGGTCTTTTGACTCTGAGATTTGACTTTAATCACTTGAATCCTGTCTTGTCATTGCTCTTGGGGAAAGGGCTACTGGACAGTACCTACCTTTGTGCTTTTCATCTCCTTCCGCATCTGACTGGGCCTTGAATGAGGTGCATGTCTTAGCTTAGAGTGAGGATCTGTTTTCCTAAAGGTTGCAGCCTGGCCACTGTCTTAACTGGGTAGGGGAGGTCTTAGCTCCTCATGGGGCTTGTTCTCGTTATTCCTGGGGCCTGCTACTTAGGATTGAAAAGCTCCACCAGGAAGTGTGAATTAGATTCAAACAATTCTCCTGATTGCTGTAGGAACCGGCAAAGACAGAAGATCTGATTCATACCCAGTATCCCCTGGAAGGTGTCCTTTGAAGTTGAAGATCATGACTCCTCATCTATAACAGTGTTTCCATATTAAAATAATAGAATACAAGTATATTTGAAATTGCACAAAATTCTAATTGTCCATTAAGTGTCTGAAGAGACTCATGTGCATTAGCAATTGCCTTCTCTTACCGATTTAATCCTTTCGGTGGCTGTGTTCTAACAACATTGAGGCATAGCTGATACCAACGTGGGGGGAGAAGCAGGGCCTTGGACACTAATACCACCTATGTCATGACAGATTTCAGCAGTAAATTAAAGCTGAAGGAGTCAAATATGAGGCATGTCATGCTTAAGATGACAGGGCCATATCCAAATGTCGCCAAGCTTGGCTGTGGCTTGGGCTGGCATCTCCAACAATACTGTAAGCCAGTGGGAGAATGGAGAGACCAGGACTGAGAAGAACCAGTGGTGGTTGCAGAGGTGGCTGCTTGCTCAAACAAGTT
Source organism: Panthera tigris (assembly GCF_018350195.1). Lineage (NCBI taxonomy): Eukaryota > Metazoa > Chordata > Mammalia > Carnivora > Felidae > Panthera > Panthera tigris. The sequence continues at coordinate 18,107,883 of NC_056668.1, read as the reverse complement.
CATCTCAGCTTGATCTGGGCTGGCCTGGATTCTCTTTCAGGAACTAATGGGAGGTTTGGAATAGTGAGAGGAGAGCCAGGTCTGGGGGTTGTTGTACAGAAATGAGGGGAGTAGTGGAACTCACTGTCAGATGAGAAGTTGAACTGGTTCAAAAGAAGACTCTGGCCTTCATCAGGGAGTACAAATGGCAGGCATAACCCTCTCGTGGGAAGGGGGGAAGGGTGTGGCGGGTTGTTAAACCCATAGATAAGAGGTCGGGGCATTATAGCAGGATTTCAGATCCACTACAGGAATGTATTCTCAGTAGGCAAGTATCTGGCCAATGTCCTTTTCAGGCCCATTAGATGGCAGGTGAGAAATTGAACCACAAATCTAAATGGCGGTTCCTTATATAAAGTCTTTCTTGGTTGAAATGAAATCACTAACTGGGTGGAATGGAATCTTCTGGTTGAGGGGAATTAGTTCCTATAGGCTGTGGGTCAGAGTGACAGTAGCAGTGACGTGGTGACATGGGGTGACTAGCCTTCCTGGTTTGTCCAGGATTAAGAAGAGATTTCTGGGACATGGGCCTTTGAGTTGTAAAACTAAGACAGTCCTGTTTTAACTGCTGGTCACCCTACGAGGAAATAAATGTATCTGATAGTCTTGGTCAAGCACCTTCTCAAGTATTAACTCAGGGTTAAATATGAAAAAAAAATAGCTCTTTGTGTTTATACAAAAGTGTGAAATGTAGGCTTGGCAGTAATTTTGGTGAGAAAATAATATTCACTCATTTTTTTTTTTGCTGATGTATTTAATCATAGAATCTTAGAATTTCTGAGTTGAGATGGAAATTAGATGCCATTTAATCTCTCACTGAGAGAATGACAAAATTGAGAGCCAGGGAGTTTCAATAAATAACTCAAGTTTGGATAGTTAATTAAGGGCATACATTTTTTGCTTGGCCATCCAAATTCTTTGCTTGGCCTCACTAATTTGTTCTGCAGCACCTAAAGCTTTTTCCTTTTTCCTCTTGGCAAGAGACTTTAAAAGAATAGATCCTAAGAATTCTCATCACAAGGAAAAAAAAATTTTTCCTTCCTTCCTTCCTTCCTTCCTTCCTTCCTTCCTTCCTTCCTTTTTCTTTCTTTCTTTCTTTCTTTCTTTCTTTCTTTCTTTCTTTCTTTCCTTTTTTGTGTTTGATGGTTTTTTGTTTTTTGTTCTTTATTTTGTTTCATTTTGTTTTGCTTTGTTTTGGTATCTGTGTGTTAACTGAACTTACTGTGATCATCACTTCACAATATATGAAAGTCTAGTCACTATGCTATATTCCTTGAACTTTTATGGTGCTGTGTGTCAATGATATCTCAGTATAACATGGGGGAAAAAGAGACTTTACCACACATAGAATAGGCTGATTGTTCTTTTTTCAGTTAGATTCAGTCAGCCTTCTTTAGAAAGTTGTAGTCAAATCTATCATAGAACTCTAAGAATATCAGGCTGCAATGTTTCTATGACAATTATTGCTCTTACTACCGAGAGCATGACTACCATTACCACAATTACTGTAGTATGTGGGGGAATAGAAGACAATGCTTGTTTCAACCCCAATTTCTTAGGTGGGTTGCAGTGAAGAATACCATAAATTCAAGGAGTCTAGGAGTACTTCTTGACTTACTAGATATCTCTTCATGGTCCCTACTGTAAATCTCTGAGATGGATGCTGAGCTCTGGGGTCAGTCGATTTATTCTTTCTTACATGTTGTCATTTTGGTTACTGCCTGGGCTATAAGTCATGTTGAGTTCTTGCATCCCTGCAGTAGGAAAAGAAATAGAGTATTGCACAGTGACCAAAGCTTTGACCCTGTACACTGTTACAAGAGAATTCCATACCTGCAGAGTGAGTGAAAATGACAAATAACTCTTTAAGCTTCAAAGTTTAAAGGAACAGATCGATTTCACCTGGAGGGTCAGCCTGCCATTTTTCATTCCATGTATTGTCAGGTCCGTCATGTTTAACATGCCCAGAGTAGCTCCTGGGGGGATTGTCTGCTACCGAGAGTCGCCAATAGAAGAATGTTTTGAACAAGTGCATGGATAAGATGTGTTCGGGGGCACCTGGGTGGCTCAGTCAGTTAAGCATCCGACTTCAGCTCAGGTCATGATCTCGCCATCTGTGAGTTCGAGCCCCGCGTTGGCCTCTGTGCTGACAGCTCAGAGCCTGGAGCCCGTTTCAGATTCTGTGTCTCCCTCTCTCTCTGCCCCCCCCCCCCCCCCCCCCGTTCATGCTCTGTCTCTCTCTGTCTCAAAAATAAATAAAAGTTAAAAAAAAAATTAAAAAAAAAGATGTGCTCGTAGTTTAAAGGTGCTCCAGGTAAGTTCTGAAACAAAAATAGTTCAGATTCTTCACTCCTTAAAATTTACTCCAGGGGACACCTGGGTGGCTCGGTCGGTTAAGCGTCCGACTTTGGCTCAGGTCATGATCTCACGGTCCGTGGGTTCGAGCCCCGCATCGGGCTCTGTGCTGACAGCTCAGAGCCTGGAGCCTGTTTCAGATTCTGTGTCTCCCTCTCTCTGTGACCCTCCCCCGTTCATGCTCTGTGTCTCTCTGTCTTAAATATAAATAAACGTTAAAAAAAAAATTAAAAAAAAAATTTACTCCAGAACATGATCCTTGAAATAGCTCGTTGGTGTTTCATCTGGTCCCCTCCAAGGTTGCACTGAGAATAAATTTGATCTGGGTTAGGAGTTGAAGACATAGACTCATAGTTTGTCTCTTCAACCTCTAAAATTACCCAATGAAAGGTCAAATAATTAAATATCATCACCAATGATGTTGTTGTTGTTGTTAACATGACATCACAGATTTGATTGGGTTGAATAAGAGACTGATTTATTTGCCAGAAAAGTGCCTTGATTATTTTGGAATTGAACAGACACTATTTTTGTGAAAAAACAAACAAACAAAGAAAAAACCAAAAACTTCTCATTGTTCCTAGGGAAATTATGGATTGTCGGAATGGTGAAGAAAGAAAATGGATGTTAGGAGGAGTCCAGGAAAGACGTATCTGGCACGAAAAACTGTGTTCTTCCATAGTAGTGTCGAGCCGGGGAAGGGGAATTGATGTTTCAGAATTAAACGTTTCATCCCTAGAATTCCAGGACTTACTTTCTAAACCACCCCAGAAACTTCCTTTAGTTTTGCGCCTCTCCAGGTAGTTCTAAAACGTCCCTTGTTGACCAGTAGGCAATTTCTAATGGGGAGTTTTTAAATTTGGCCAATGTCACCTCTGTCATGCTCTCACATAAGCACTAAGTTTAATGTTATATAAGTGGTAATAACCTAGAGTTTCAGGTTTCAGTAAATATAAGGCCTATTAAGTACTAAGTGAGGTTCGTTGCTTTTGATACTTAATAAGTGTTTAGCTTAAAATAGTCACTTTTTTTTTTATTTTGGTATAAAAGACCTTACATGTACTTGTTGGACAATTAAAGATTAGCTTCATGAGAAGATCAAATTTAGATGGTTAATAAACCCACACCAGATTGCTCTCACAGGCAGAATAAGAGTTTTTCCCTGTAATATATTGTTTTCAATAAAGAATCAGTCCCTACATTAGCTATTCCAATATTCATTACAAAGGAAAACATAATAAACCATATCTTGTCGGATTAAGAAGCTCTTGAATCAACCTTCAGAAGACAAAGTGGAGCTTCTGAATAAACAAATTATATTATGCAGGGCAATGCCAACAGGCAATCTTAATTATGCTATCTTCCAGCATGTGATGGTATTTCTTATGAATTATTGTGGACAAACACTTGGGACAGCCACCAATAGTGTAATTTTTAGAGTAGCTGCATTGTGTGGTGGTTCTTACGCCTTTCTATTGTGCTTAAGAGTGCCTAGTTTTATCATTTTTCTTTAATTTGATTTAACTCACATTTGATCTTGTAATTTGACCAAGAATAAATCTCTATCTAATTAACAAAACGCAGAAGGGAAGTAGGGACAACACATCCCATGGTTTAGCCACATGCAAAGGAGCAGGTCCCTTCTTTTGGTGCCTGCCGTGGAAGTTGAAAACCTTTACATATTTTCCTGTACTGATACAGTAAGTGAGAAAGGCAAGCCAGAACCATCTTCTAGCTTATTTTCTCCTGTATAAAAATGGAAAAATTGCAGTTAATGGATGCTACTTTTAGAAGGATGGTACAAAAAAATGTAGCAAGAAATTTGCCTCAAGCAATATGAAACATGATACCCATGTTTTATGCACAAAAACATTGCTGAAAGTTTTCACTGTATATCTAGATTATATGAATAGCAGATTAAATTCACTAAGGTTGAACTGGTTGTTTGAAATGTCACTGATTAATCTTCCTGCAAAACATATTTTCATTTCTCATGCTTGCTGGAAGCATGGCAGAAACCATCAATAAAGCGCCTGTGTTTATAATAGACTTCATGAAGGTAGACAGAGTTTCCATATTTTGTGATATGAAAATCTGTTTTGTAGCCAAAGTTTGGTATAGCGTTAGAAGCCCTTTGGGCCATTTTTCAAGTCTGCCCAAATCAAGGAATTCCTCTGAAATGATCTCACAAAATTTGTCCGGATTCACCTGAATGTGCTTCTAGATCAAGGTTTCTGCATAAAATATCACAGAAAAGCAAATTGCCTCTGTCAGTTAGTTTAGTAGTCTTATGTATGATGCACACCTTTCTACTACCTTTGATATATAAGCAATTCGAGGTCAGCAGAAATAGCTTCTAACCAACAGTTTCATTCCAACATTTCCGACATGTACTGTCTAAAATGTGACCAAGATAATGTGATGATTGCTTTCTGAACTTCTCCTGCTATTTTCTCTATAAAAAGCATCTTTATGGGCAGATAATCTGTGACAAGCTTGACTTTTTAAGGTAGTTTCTCAAAGTGACAACCGTGGCCTATCTAATTTATTTTCCCCCACCTATATGACAGCAATCAACCTGAATATTCAGGTTTTCTTGTATCAGATAAGATGTCCTAACATTAATGAAGGATAATTTTATGTATTTCAATTTTAATTTTATTTAATTTTTAAATCAGCAATATAGTCACATGGTTCAAAAGGCACCAAAGAATATTCATTGAAAATTCTCTCTTCACCCTTGTCTTTCAGCCACCCAATTACATTTCCTGGAGATAAGAATGTCACCAATTCCTTGGGTATCCTTCCAGAGAGATTCTGTGCTGCATATATAAACATATACATCTACAGATATAAATATGCTATATGTTGGGGAGCCTCTAATGAGCTAGGTAGAGTTTCCTGATTTCCTGTCTGGTGTTGGCTCCCTCGTACTTCCAGACGGCACATGCATCAGAATGTCTGAGTGGTTTCCACAGGTGTACCAGGCAGTAGCAGCAGAGAAGCCATCAGGTAGAAAGTGGTGGTGGTGGTGGCCGGGGGGGTGGTACGGATGAGAAGAGGTGCGCGAAGCTACACTTGCATTGAGGTGGGTCTTGAGTGACAGCTTGCGGTAAAAAGTTGAGCCAAGAGGGCGTGAGAAAAGGCACAAGAGACATCCAATACACAAGACATTCTGGTGGGATACACAGCCAGCCCATCAAAGTTAGAGACAGGTCAGGAAACAGGTGTTGATACTGAGATTATAGCACAGACTCAGATTTTAATACAATCTAATTCTAAAAAGAGACTCATCTTGAGAATTTTCACTCCATGGATTGGCTTTTCCTACTAGGCTTTTTATTTTGTATTTTTATGTTTTGGGTAAAATGTACATAACATAACATTTCCCATTTTAATCATTTATAAGTGCACAATTCAGCAACATTAAGTACATTCACATTGTTGTGCAACCGAAGAGGCTTTTGTAGAAGAAATGCATGGTAGAAACTTTCAAATATTTGCTCACATTGCAAGTTGCTATTTTCTGCCTATTTTTTCACTTCGGCCCTTGCTATATCCAAAAGTGTATGACTTTGAAGTCTTTCTGTGAATTCACCTTCTGCAGATCCCATGCCATGGAGATCATTAAAAGAACAGTGTCATGTCTGGAGTTCTAGAACTCCATAAATGGCTGAGAAATTCCAGGGGAGAAGAACCATTAAAAATGGCCATTAAATATTGTTCTGAGAAATGCCACTTTTTGAAGTACCTGGACATGTATTATTTGTACTGCTCATAAGCCTGGGCAACATCAAATTGTGCAAAGGTCTTTCTCCTAAGCGGAAAGAGTGATGGTTGATTCATGATAGGAGTTGGCTTTGGATAAGTGCTTTATGAAAAACCACATCAACTTCAGATCGTGTTGATGACCATTGGTAGAGATAGGATGTGTCTTGATTATATAATTCTGAGGGAAAAAATATATCTTTCTACCTTTTAGTGGGTTTGCGCCCTGGCTGGCGTAAATACGATTTTTCTCCTTTAAATCCACAATTCCTTAAAATGTGCCTTGGGAAAATGCCTAGATACTTTTCAATAATCAAGTATCTCTAATGGCATGTATACTGAATACTAGAATACAAAATTCCAAGAACATGAAGCATTTTCCTCTCAAGAAGCATTTGAGCCTTCCTCTCTCTGTAGGATGGATGAAGCTTCTCACTAATGGTGCCACACAGCACATTTGTAAACTCCTACTACAGCGATGTCATCAAGTCTGTGATTGTTAGACTTACGGACGCAAGCATGTACACAGACACACATTCACACAGACAAACCACTGGTTAAGGATCTTGACCCCAAAGATCCTAGTTAGAAATAAGTCATATCAGAGTCACCGTCCATCTTGTACACACAAAAATTTATAAGAATGGGGGTAAATGCTGCTGCTTGCTTTTAGTCTGTTGAGGCTGCTGTAACAAATACCATAGACTGAATGGTCTGTAAACAACAGAAATTTATTTCTCACAGTTCCGGATGCTGGGGAGTCCAAGATCGAGGCACAGGCAGATTTGGTGCCTGGTGAGAATTTGCTCCCTGGTTCATAGTCGGCTGTCTTTTTACTCTGTCCGTGCACCTGTTGGAAGGGGCAAGGGAGCTCCCTGGGTTTTTTTTTCCCCTTAATTAAAAAAAAATATTTATTTATTTTTGAGAGAGAGACTGAGTGCGAGCAGGGGAGGAACAGAGAGAGGGAGACACAGAATCCAAAGCAGGCTCCAGGCTCTGAGCTGTCAGCACAGAGCCCGACGTGGGGGCTCAGACTCACAAACCATGAGATCATGACCTGAGCCAAAGTCGGATGCTTAACCGACTGAGCCACGCGGGTGCCCCTCTGGGGTTCTTTTCCTAAGAGCACTAATCCCATTCATGAGGTCTCAACTGTCTTGCCCTGATTGCCTCCAACTGCAAAAGGCCCCACCTCCAAATACCATCACACTGAGGATTAGGTTTTAACATATGAATTTGGGGGTGGCACAAACATTCAGTCTATAGTAGTTCTTAAAGCATCTTGTCTAGGGAAATTTACATATAACAAACTTTTAATCATCTTATGCTCAGGTTAATAGTTTAGTCTGAGCTCTTTGGGGAAATAACTTGCCAATTTTTTCTGAACATGTGGCTATTCTTAAAGAATCTGTGCTTGGTATTTTTGACTTTGCAAATGGAACATAAGTAAATTGTTCAGTGCCTTTGGTATGCCGAACTAATCTGAAGATGTTACTGTGTCTGAAGTTTCCTGTGTCTTATCAAAGAGCAAGAGAGATATGCTTCACATTATGAGGAGCACAGATAGTCTCAGCTTTGAAGTTATTTCTGTGTCATGTCCTATTGGATTATTTGGGCCACTGAAATAACAATTAATTCCGTAAAGGAATATTATTAGAAGAATTTATTATAACTTTTATGCAAGGCTCAAGGCAGTATTTCTCAACTTCGGCACTATTGCCATTTTGGGCCATCTAATGTTTCCATTTTTTTTTCAATTGAAGTATAATTGATTAGGTAACTATTGTGGAAACCGTAGGACGTTTAGCAGCATTCCTTCTCTCTACCCTCTAAGTGCTAATAGCTCCTTCCCCCATTTGTGACAACCACAAATGTCTCCAGGTGTTGCCAAATGTCCTTCAGAGGGAAGAATGCCCACATTTTGTACTGCTGGCTTCAGGGAATCCTGATTTAGGGCATGGTTTCTAGAATTAGTCTTAATGCCAATTGCATAAATTGAAGATGCATAAGAACAGCTGTAGCATAGTTAAAATATGGAAATAATCTTCAACCAATAGCTAAATAAGTGCATATTTGTCTTCCTTCTTTTAAATCGTGTCCTCAAAGTAAAAATATAGAGTCAAAACATATGCACATTTTGCATTTTGGTGTATGTTATCAAACTGCTCTTCAGGAAGATTTACCCATCTTACATGCTAATAGGGCGTGAGTTGTCCCCGTACCCCACATCTTAACTAGACACATGTCTTTGGAAATAGGTTTTTCGATATGTTAAGAAAGCCACCAAAATTTTGAAATCATGAATTGGTTTAATTTGACTGTTGAAGTTTGTGATTGTGTTTTCGTAAGCCATGATCATAAAATTCAACATCGTCCCAAGTGAAATCAAGTTAACCTATATTAGAAGGTTTCAGGGACTCTAGAGAGAGATGAGAGTGAATTATATGTCTGGTTATTGAGACAAAAGACTGTATCAATATTCTTACGAGAATAGTGTCAACTCTGTAGTTGAGCTGATTTTGGTTTAAGTTTCTCCCTTAGAAATTCTGGTAAGGAGTGGTGATGGTATTTAAAGTATTGCATTATTTTTATCACATTCAGTGACAAAGAAAAGCCTCACCTTCACTTTATAGTGCTTCTTCTCGTGGAGTTATTTTTGAATCCCTTTTCTTCAATCGCTTTTGAGAGGCCAGAGCCCAAGTGAAACACAGTTTGGGTCTGGGTTTGATGTGAGATGGTTTCCAGAAATCAGGCCAGTAGCTCTCATTTAAAAGATAATGATGCCAGCCAGGTTTAGAGCCCTCTCCTCTGGTGGAATAAGGCCCAGCCTAGGGCTGAAAGATAGCAAATGACACACTGGATTTTTTTTTTTTTTTTTTTTTTTTTTGTCCCAGGAAGCTCCTGTGAGAGAGCCCATCCTGTGCGACTTTGTTTCCTTCTTCCCCCTTCCCAACTTACCTACAAAGCCCAAAGGACAAAGGCAGTTTGCTTTCAGAATTTGCCTTGTGAGTGGATCTCCTGTAACTTTGGGGGTGGGGGAGAGGGAGTAATGGGGTAAGGGACCAAAATTTATCGAACATGTGCAGCATTCTAGCCCCATACTGGACTTCTTTCATTTCCATGGCAACAACATGAGATAGTATGTTAGTCAGGGCTCTCCAGAAAACAGAACCATGTTGTGAGTGAGTGTGTATGTGTGTGTGTGTGTGTGTGTGTGTGTGTGTGTGTGTGTTCAGAGAGAAAGAGAGAGAGAGATTTTATTTTTAAGGAATTAATTCATGTAATTGTGGGGACTGGCAGACCCAAAATCTGACTGGTAGGCTGAAAACTGAGGCAAGGTTTCTATGCTGCAGTCTTGAGGCACAATGATCTCCTCCTCCTTGGGAGAAACCTCAGTCTTTGTTCTTATGACCACCCATAATTTGGAAGGTAATCTATTTAAGTCAGTTGGTTGCAATTGTTAATCATATACACAAATACCTTCACAGAAGCATCTGGACTAGTATTCGTCCAAACAACTAGGCACTGTAGCCTGGGCAATTTGACACACACAATTTACCCTCACAGATGGTTCTTGGAAGCTTAGACAAAGCAATAGCCCACACTAAATGGTGTACCATTTATAGATGAGGAAACCTTGGCTCAGAGAAACGATGTAAGTTCAACAAGGTCCTGTAGCTTGTAAGCAGTGGGACTGGGATTTAAATCTGTCTCTGACTGATTCCCAAGTCTACTGTGTTCATTGCATGTTCATGCCCACCCCCAACATATACACCTACATGCATTCACACTGTGCACACACCCACATATTCATATTCATGCAACACGCTCGACCGCACACACACACCTACTCTGGCCCCACGCATTAACCTCTCTTACCCTTTTAGCCTGATCCCTGGAAAATCCACGTCATAGAAAAGAGAAAGTAACCCCTATCATCTCTCATAATCACTGACATCTGAAGGGGGAGGATGCACCATCGAGTGGGGATAAACTGAGTCAGAAAGGAAAGAAGCTCTTATGCTAACAAACTGAAAAACCTCATGATTTTGTTTAGGCCGTCTTTTAAGAAAATATTCCGCCATTTTCAGACATATGAAAATTATTCAGGGATCTGTAGTTGGGGCTGAATCTTCTATGAGCAGAGCTTAAGAGGAAAGCCAATAACCCTATCAATTGTTTGAGGTATTCTAAAATATATGTATTTGGAAGCATCAGTCTTCATATTTGGGGAGCATTTTAGAACTTTTTAGACTCCTTTCTTACCCCTTCCCTCTTTTCAGGGAAATTAGAATATTCCATTTTTTATCAGCTAGCTATATCTTAGGGTATTGCGTACCCTCATACATTCAGTGTGTGTATGAAGAGCTGTATGCCGCTGGGAAATAAGAAATGTGAAATTTAAGCAGTTAGAAATCAAATGGCACTACTTCATTGGAATATAATCATTCAACCCCTAAATCATCATGTTTTGTCTGTGAGTTAGGAGGGGTTATTTCAGAAAAAGGAAATTTGATTGCAGAGATAGCAGATTTCTTGAAAATGTCCACATTTATCTTTTTTTCCTTTGACTCACCTTATGAGGATAGCTTTGGGAGAAAGCTGGGAAATGCTATGAACTCTTGACTCAAGGAAAATGCTAATCTTACAATGGAAAACAGTGTAGCTATTTTCCAATTGGAGATCTCTCCTTTGAATGTTTCAGGTAGGTGAGCAATTTAAATCTGGTAATTGACATAGAAGACATTTGGTTGGTTTGTACGTTTTATTTAGTAATTGACTAATTTGTGGACAAACAATAATTTATATTCATAAACATAAGATGAATTCTCTAGATTTTAACATTACCTCCATATCCATCTGCTATGAATGCTTAAATGAGCATCAGACACACATACACACACCAAATTACTCACCATTAGAAATGTCGAAAGTATTGAAAAGTTACAGCAATAAACTAGAAATTTGTACTTTAGATGTGCACACACTCCTTAAATTCATTTTAAGGGGGAAGGATAATAATATTTCCCATCTTTATATCTGCCCAAAAGAATGCACAAAGAATATTAAATATATACCACAAATTACAATACCTTTAGGAAGTGAAAGGTTCCCCTGCTGCATGTCAGTTCTGGCAGAAAGCTAGTAAAACATTCCATAAGAACATTCATAAGATCCCAGGACTTACCAGTCCTCGTATACTTTTAGTTATTGGCACAACCTTTCTCGTCTCTATTCACCAGCCGTAAAAGGGATGAAATCAGCTGTGTATTTTTGTGTGGTAGCATAGAGATGATAAACATTCAGAATTATAGACAGAACCACACATAGACCCTGATTCTCCAGTCCAGGAAACAATAAATAGAGTGGTAGAATATTTCAGGGAGAAGACCTAAGGGCTTTTAAAAATGAAAATGAGGGGAGCCTGGGTGGCTCATTCAGTTGAGCATCCGACTCTTGATCTCACCTCAGGTCTTGATCTCAGGGTTGTGAGCTCAAGCCCCCACGCCCAGTGTGGCGCCTACTTTAAAAAAAAATTAAGATGAAAATGAATATTTGAGACCTAATCTTATCCTGTGAAATTTTATTTCTCGGTGTGCCTCTCTGAGCCGGCTAAGAAGGGCTGGGTAGAACTTGACCGCAGTATTCTCCAGGCATAAGGCAGGGGACATTTAGAAGTAAAAAACAACTCCCCCCACCCCCCCAAAAAAAACCACCCAAAACTTCAGGGAACCAGAAATCCTCCCTCTTAGCTTTTGCTCTTCCCTCTCCCAGTACATCCTTTTTAAAAAAATGTTTATTTATTTTGAGAGATAGAACGCAAGCAGGGGAGGGGCAGAGAGAGAGAGGGAGAGAGAGAATCCCAAGCAGGTTCCATGTGCCCTCAGCACAGAGCCTGATGTGGGGCTCGAACATTTGTTTGGACAAATGTGTAATGGACATGGGTCCACCATTAGAGTAACATATATTAGTTTCACTGCCCTAATAATCCTTCCTAAACTCTGGCAACTACTGACTGTTTTATTGTCTCCATCGTTTTGCCTTTCCCATAATGTCGTATAGTAGAATCATATACTACGGAGCCTTTCTTTTCACATTGGCTTCTAGAAAGGGCTTTTTCCAACTCTAACATACTTGAGCCTTGCTAAAACCAACCAAGAAGCAAACGAACCATAGTTGTATAACCAAAAGGCTTAATAAACAAAACCAAATGAAAACAGCCACCATTAAGTAAGTCACATTAAAAAAAAAAAACAAAAGGAAAACTCCTGGGTTTCGAAGACCATTGTTCTTTCTCCCCGCCCCCCCCCCCCACCATATATTCTTTATTCAGATACACCAATTTTTAAAAAAAAAATTTTAATTTTATTTAAATCCAGGCTAGTTAACCAATATAGCGTAATAATGGTTTCAGGAGTTGAATTTAATGATTCATCACTTACATATAACACCCAGTGCTCATGGCAACAAGTGCCCTCCTTAGTGCCCATCACCCGTTTAGTCCTTCCTCCCACTCCTCTCCCCTCCAGCAGCCCTCAGTTTGTTCTCTATATTTTAGAGTCTCTTTCAGTTTGCCCCCCTCTCTGTTTTTATCTTACTTTTGCTTCCCTTCCCCTATGTTCATCTGTTTTGTTTCTTAAATTCCACATATGAGTGAAATTGTATATTTATCTTTCTCTGATTGATTTATTTCGCTTAGCATAATACACCTTAGCTCCATCCACGCTGTAGCAAGTGGCAAGAATCTTTAGATGACATGAGCTATGAGCCTAACTTTAGCTGAAGTGCACACACGGTTGTATTTTGTCTTTTAGTGGTCCTGTCAGCCTTAGGTGTGGATGAAGATCTTCTCTGCTTCCTCTGTGTTTACCTGGTAAGAGCCCCAGGCTGGCTGCTTCCTCTGATTACACTCAGCTAAGCCATTTCACCTCCCAGGATGTCAGCATTCCTGCCTCTGAGATAACATGTTCAATCTTAATGACCTATACGGTTGCTCTTAGGATAATGTGACCTGACAGTTGCATTTGATAAATTCCTACAATTGAATTTAATACATTAATTTTGTAGTGACTCGTGTTTTGTGTTGTTTTTTTTTTTTTTTCCTGGTACAGAACACGGAGATTACTGTAATCTCTATGAGTCAAGGGACCGTGCCCATTTTCTTCATTGCTAGCAACCCAGCCTTTAGTGTCTGACACAAAATATGTTCTCCATAAAAATCTGTTGATTGAGTAAATGCCCGAATGCATGAATAAGTGGATAAAAGTGATTTTAAAGTGGACGCCTACAAATGTACCAGGCTTACTTTTGGGTAACCTGATGGACTTTTCTATTTTATTCCCCTTCATATAAGTAGAAATATTGCCTCTACTATTTTAATTTTCACGCTATCTCATAGTTTTAAGGCCTGACTTACTTAAATCCATGCTGAGGACAAGTAGAAGCCAATGTTTTTATTTCCAAACCATATTTCAAGCCTGATGACATGAAAACAGTGCTGCCTGATTGGATTTTCCCCTAATGAATGGAGACCATAAAAAGGACTTATGTTCAATGTCAGTTATTCATATTCCCAACAACTTGTACACTCACAACTTATCACTGGCCTCTTCACCGACAATAAAATGAAGCTCCGCTTTGAATAGAATGCAGGTTGCTCTCAGGTAAAAATACATCCTGACTCGAACAATGGATATTTGCATCTGTCTCTTGGAGGCAGCAACGTGTGGCCATCACTTGGGTGAAACGTAGCAGTCAAAGCAAAATTGCAGTGAGAGAGGCCAATACGCTACTTGAGATATTCTTGCTGTGTAACCATCAGTCTCTGAAGTTCGAAAAAGAGAATAGAGGTGGAACGTTTACGACTCCCTTTGTTCCTCAGGCCAGCCAGTCAGCTGACATTGCTAATGGCATGTGTTAGGGTCATTAACTATCCGAAACATTAAAAATTAATGATGCTTCACGTAATCATGGATTTGTACCTTTTGGGTTGACTCGGAGGTATCTGAGGAAGATCTTGGAGAAAATATTGACCCCTGGGGCATTTGGGGCAGGACGATTTTTTGTTTTATGTGATTGCCATCTGTGGTGTACTAAATGTCAGTAGCATCTCCATAGACATAGTGTCACCTGAAATGCCACCACATTGTTTCAAAGACTCCCTGGTTCTTGGTGGTGGTGGTACCACCCGTCATTCTGAATCATTCCCATCAGGGAAGGCTGTAGAGAAAAGGAGAAAAGAGGGAAGGAGAGAGTGTCTTGAGATGATCGCTTCAAATGTAAGAACTGTGGGCTTAAATTTAAAAATGTTCTCTTATTATAGCATTTGGGCAACGACATCCCATACCCTAGTTTGCAGTTCTGGAAAACACATTCAATGATGAATTTAACAGATACTTTTACTGAGTGCCTATATTTTTCCAGACATTTTACTGGATGCTGGGTATAGAGTTATACATTAAACAGACATGCCCCTGGTCCCGGGGAACTTACAGTCTAATGGAGAAAGGGGACAGAACAGAAACAAGTAAACAATATTTAAGTACATCTGGAGATAAGTGCTGTGAAGGCAGCACACGGGAGATAGTGCTGCAGAGCAACGGTAAGGCGCCGTTAGAGACTTAATCAGATCAGGTTGTTAGAGAAGCCCTAATATTATCATTTGGTATTTCAAATGAGATCAGGAAATAAGAAAGACGGGGCATCAGTATGTGCAAAGCACAGGAAAGGGTGTGGCAATAACACGCTGAACCAACAAGTGTGGAGAGAAGTGGCATAGTGCAGTGGATAAAAGCAATGACTTTGAGGTCCTGATGAGTTTGCTTATCACCAGTGACTTTGAAAAAGTCTGTCTATTCTGTGTCTATTTCCTCACTTAAGAAATAGGGATGTTACATGAAAATATCCTTATGAGTCTATGCAATTATTTTTATTGGCTTGTTCATTCTTGGAAGCTGCCAGAAGAAATTTGTTAGTTCCTCCTGGGATCACAGAACTAGAAATGATCTTAGAGGTCATTTAATCTAACACCTTTATTTTGTTTTCAAGAAAACAGTGGTTCTGGAGAATTCTTCACGGTCCTGAAGCTGGTTAGTGGTAGAGCTGGGACTAGAATTCAGGTGTCCTGCTTGCTTTCTCAAATAAATAGGTAACAAAACCCAGAGCAGTCGAGAAGAGACCTCTGGTCTATTTTAATATATTACATGATTCGTATTCAGATATATGTTCATAAGAATGCATGTTTCGGGCACCTAGGTGGCTCAGTCGGTTAAGCGTCCAACTTCAGCTCAGGTCACGATCTCACACTCCGTGAGTTCAAGCCCCGCGTCAGGCTCTGTGCTGACAGCTCAGAGCCTGGAGCCTGCTTCGGATTCTCCCAATCTCTCTGTCATACTCTGTCTCTCTCCGTCTCAAAAATAAATAAAAACATTAAAAAAATTTAAAAAAAAGAATGCATGTTTCAGTCAGGACAAGAAACAAATGGCACACTCAAACTGGGTAATTGGAAGAGCCTTTAATGACATGTGTGGGTAGAGTATAGGGAACTTGCAAGTGGGTTGCACAGTATACCCAGGCTAGTATCAATGTGGAGTGTTACCAGCCCTGGGTCTGAATGGGGCAGAGGAAAGAGTTGGCAGAAACAGCTGCTTGATGAGTGAATCCCATGAGAATCAAGACTTCTGTGTAAGAGGCACAGCCCAAATAAATAACCCAAGTAAATACCCTATCCTATTCTTTGTTTTCCTTCTGCTCTCTTGAGGGGGCTCCCTGTTGGCCAAACTCAACCAGAAGCCCAATAGGCAAGGGAGCTCACTGGTGTAGTCCATACAGTATGACTCCCTGGGAAGAGATACAGGGGAGAGGGGTGGAGATGAGATCTGGATGGACAGAATGGGAGGTATGTGATACAGAAAGGCTTTATGCAAAGAGTATTTTTAACTTTTCTATCTATTCAACGTTTTTTTTTCATCAATACTTTAGGTTATCTTATGTCATGCCATATATTTGCTTAAAAATTATTATAGATAAACATTTGGCCTTTATTTTGGTTTCTACTGACCCATCTTTAAGAACAGGTCTACTGATTGCCAAAATGACAGTCAAATTCACATAAAAAATTGAAGTAAATAATGAGTCCATCTAAATAGGTTGATAAAGTTATTTTCTCAGTTCATCTGAATTTGACCAAACACTAGTTTCAATTAAGCTCTGCTTTATGGAAATTTATTCTTATTTTTTTAATTTAAGTTTTTAAAGTTTATTTATTTATTTTCATAGAGAGAGAGCACGAGCAGGAAAGGGGCAGAGATAGAGAATCCCAAGGAGGCTTCGCGCTGTCATCACAGAGCCTGATGTGGGGCTCAAACTCATGAATTATGAGATCATGACCTGAGCCAAAAATCAAGAGTCAGACACTTAACCAACTGAGCCATCCAGGCGCCCCATGGCTATTTGTTCTTTACTGGGAGACATACTGGGAGTCATTGAAACCACTGTATTTTGCTTGTAGTGCAGAATGCAGTTGCCCACTTTGAATTTCAACTGTTCATTCCCAGCATGTCCGAAAGTCTTAAGTGGTAGAGCAGATCCACTGAGATTTTATTTGTATGAGAGATGATGAAGTCTCCTGGGCAAGTTTCATCTCAAGGGAGGAAAAGAGGCAGAATTATGTTCCCATAAAATGTCCTAGTTTTCAGAGAAGAGTAGAATTTTTTTTTAATGAAAAGAGCACAATGTCTATCACTAGAATTTGTCCTACAGTTATTTCCTTGTAGATCTATGGTCTAAGTTTAAGGGAGAGAAAAGGATGCTAGGTCAAAAATGAAAGAAATAGTTTCACAAGATAGCCCCTGAGACATTGGGAACTGCTTTGAGCTTGGCACCTTCAGTAAAAGAGAAAGAGTTCTTTTCCCATTTAGCTCAGGGTACAACATTTTATTCGTTTGTTAAAAGATGGAAAGAATATAGGAAGCGCTAGCATATGGGGGTCTCTACCCTTCCAGTGGCCCACGCCTCAAGGTGTCTGTGTCCTAACTTTATTGGAGTCCACAGCCAGTAGGTTTCAACAACAGCCAGAGGCAGACACAGCACCCCAGTCATTCTCCAGGATAGTTCTGCCGCTGCAATAGTGGACAGTGACGATACAACACAGGATCTCCCGCAGCAATGATGGTGCTGGTGGCTGGGCACACCAAACCATCTTACCAGTGTCCCTAGCAGCATGGCAGTGCCACGTGACCTTCGTGCAATTTAGTGGTTGGCATGTCCGGTCAATAACCTCCATAAGAGAGGAGGTGCAGAAGATGCTACCTGATAACTGAGAGGTCCCAGAAATACTCTGGTGACTCCCAAATCTAATCACAGGTTATACTTTTCAGGAGTCTGGAAGTCCTACAGTAACGAATGAGGCCCAGAAAGGGGCAATACCCTTTATTAGATTGCTCTGGCCTGGAGAAATGCAGACCTCATAAATATTTTAATTTTGACATTCATTCATATATAGCTTTGTGCTGGGCAAAACTACTTTATTCCTGGATTCCTGGAGAACGCTGCTGTTTATGCAGAATTATCTAGAAGACTATTACTGCCTTTTTCTTATTTAAACATTTCCCCTAACTCTTCTAACATATTGCTATTGTCTAATTTATTATTTTATTGCTTGTAGGTAATTTTCCCTTTAAAATTCTGCAGGGATCTTGAGTTTTTTTCTTTTACTTTTTGAATGTATAACAGAAAGCCAACAACCAGTTCCATAGGAATATTGAGATACTGACAAAGTAGATGCCAGTGTTCACAGTTTTCATATACTCTATCAACATTCATGACTGTCCCTTCAAAATCACTTAAAAATTTACATCACTCTGCAGATATCCTCTTCCTTTATCTCTCTCTTTTTTTTAAATTTTTTTTTTAACGTTTATTTATTTTTGAGACAAAGAGAGACAGAGCATGAACAGGGGAGGGGCAGAGAGAGAGAGAGACACAGAATCTGAAACGGGCTCCAGGCTCTGAGCTGTCAGCATACAGCCAGATGCGGGGCTCGAACTCACGGACCGCGAGATCATGATCTGAGCCGAAGTCGGCCGCTTAACCGACTGAGCCACCCAGGTGCCCCATCTCTCTCTTTTTTTAAAAAATAAATATTGACTCATTCATTTGTACTGGTCCAAAGAAATATAGGACGTTCACAGAAAATTCCGAGTGGTTTCTGTATTGGTGAAAGTCATGCCCTGAGAGATAATTGGGTGCAGGTGTCTGCTGGGACCAGGTGCTTTATCAGGGAACAGAGAGACCTTTTACTCTCCATCACATCGACAGTGTACATAAAAGTGGGAACTGAAGAAGAGAAAGTGATGAATTGCAACAGAAGGATGAAAGGAAGGATATGAGTCATTAAGATTGTTCAAACACGTAAAATTATCTGTTTAGAACCCAAGCCATGGAAAGGCAGCTTCTGTGATCAGTGACAGGATCACCACAGGTAGCTCTACAAGCAGAGTAAATATGGATATATTTCTTTGCATCATTAGAAATCTATTCTCACCGAAAGATGTTTTTTTTTTAGGACTATGAAATGATACATTTACAGTTCCTAGATCTGCAAAATGAGGATGATAATAATACCTATACGATGAGATCGGCAGATTCAATGTAATTAAATGTAAAATGTTTAGAACAGTGCCTGGCACCAAAAAAATTATTATGATGTAAGGTAATACATTTCTAAGGATCCTTTCATTGAGAATCTTTTTACAATCGTATAACTGCTTTTTCAGAACTTGGATAAACGCACCAATGCTCTCTATACATATCAAATGATAACGGCACAAAGGATAGCAGCCATTTTATAACCTATTTCCACCAGTTTTCTTTTTCTTTCTTCTTTTTTTTTTTTTGCTTCATTTCTGAATATTCAGTGTTTTCTTTTCTTTTCTTTTCTTTTCTTTTCCTTTTCTTTTCTTTCTTTTTTTTTTTTTTAACATACCCTGAGGAAATGGTAATGGGAAAACAATGAAATCTTATTTTAGTAAAAATGCCTTTAGCAAATCCTTTGGACACTGCTTGTGAAGTCTAAATTACATTGTAATCTGTTCTATGGGAAATGTGATTTATGAGACAATTATTTTCTGATATTTGGTTGGTATTCTTTTTATGTAAAAAATGAGCCCGGATTTAATCTGAAGAATTGTAAGAGCACAGCTCCCAAACTGGTGTGTGGTCTCGTTCCCGCTAAGTGAGTCAGTCAAGAGGAGCATGTTCATTTGCTTGAGTGACATGTGTTAATACCGTACTTAATGACACAATCCAGCTACATCTGGATCGATGTATACCATCAATTAAAAACTGAGACTATAGCCTTTGTGCCAGTTCTCTGACCCCTATCTTGGATTACGGACCCCACTGAGAATATGCTACTCACTGTAAACTCTCTTCTTCTAGTTCTTTTTTTAAAAAAATTTAATATTTATTTATTTTTGAGAGAGACAGAGCATGAGTGGGGAGAGGCAGGGAGGGAGAGGGAGACACAGGATCCCAAGCAGGCTCCAGGCTCTGAGCTGTCAGCACAGAGCCTGACGCGGGGCTCAAACCCACGGACTGTGAGATCATGACCTGAGCCGAAGTCAGAAGCTTAACCTACTGAGCCACCCAGGCGCCCCTCTTCTAATTCTTAAAAACAGACATTTAACAAATCTGTAACAAGGGATACAAGGAGGGTACAAACTAGGTAGAAGCAGGGGCAGAAGTGGGAATCTGTGAATTTTGACGGGACAAATCATCACACCTCCCAGAGTATAAGCCCTTTTGCTACATGTGGGAAGATGAGCAGGGGGTCCACAGAAGTGAGAAGCCTTTTGAAGAAGCAAGTTTGGGAGTGCCTGGTTGGCTCAGTCTGTTAGGAGTCTGACTTGGGCTCAGGTCATGATCTCACGGCTTGTGAGTTCGAGCCCCACATCAGGCTCTGTGCTGACAGCTCAGAGCCCGAAGCCTGCTTCAGATTCTCTCTCTCTCTCTCTGCCCCTCCCCTGTTCGTGCTCAAACTCTCTGTCTCTCAAAAATAAATAAACATTAAAAAAAAAAAGAAGAAGAGGAAGAAGCAAGTTTGTCTTGTGTGTTCAGGGAGTGGTGAGAGACCCAGGGAGTGGTCTCCAAATGCATTTTCATAGACAAAGCAGAAAGGACTGGACTTTAATGACTTAATTCTTCTGAACTGCCTTCGCGTTCTTCCCAGTCCACCACGAAAATAAGGTGCAAGTTGTGTGATAATGGAGACATTAACACAATGAGATACAGAAATGGGAAAATCAGGTCACTTGGTTCTATCCATCCTTCAGATCATGGAGACAATATGAGATCTCTTATTCACGTATTGCCTATGACCAAATGTGATTCAGAAAGGGATCCCCCTGCCACCCCTTTGCACTAATAGGAGGCGGGCTGCACACACTCGAAAGCTGCTCAAAGCTGGGTGAGAAAAGGGAAAGCAGAGCTAAAACAGGTTAAAATCGAAGGGTCTAGCTGAACATTTTAAAACCATTTATTTCTTAATGCATCCAGAGAAGGCAAAGTCCCCAGCACACGTTCCTGTGGTTGCAAACATTTCCTTAGATTTGTTTCCCATGTTTAGTGAAGGTATTCCAGATTAGGTTAGGTAGCAGCTTGGTCCACTGAACACTCATCTGGAAACTCGTCTGGGAATTCTCTTCTTAATGGAGATTAAATATCTTGGCACGAAGTTAAAACAAAGGTTAGAACCGGGGCCACGTTAAGACTTGTCCATAAGGTATGTGGTACGTGGTTTACTTTGTTCCCCTGCCAAAATTCGATGTGCTGTATCGCAGCTCATAGATGAAGTTCAGGAGAGACACAAACGTTGTAGATCTCGGTTCAGTGTTCCTTAGGAATGCAACACTCACCCAGTCAGCATGGCTCTGGGATCGTCGCGGCTCCTCTCTGCCCTCGTCAGTTCACTAAAAGCAATTTGATCACAGCCAAGCTGGGCCCTGTGATTCTTTCAGCTGTGGAGCTGGTACAGTCCTGTTAGGAAAGATTGCCTAAACTCCACATAATGGACCCACAGAGGATGAGAAAAAATATCCCTCCTGTGGTAGGCTGACTACTAAGATAGCCAGTGCTCTCACCTCCTGGTATTTGTGCCCTTGTGTAATCTCCTTCTCTTTTGTGCAGACTTGACCTGGTGACCTTATTCGAAGGAACTGAACGTGGCAAAAGTGATGGGATGTCAGTTCCAAGATTAGCCTTTAACTCTGTGACTCCCCTCTCGTTGGCACTATGTTTTGCTAGCGTGTTCTTTCGCCTTAGGGCTCTTGTTGCTTGCTCGCGCTGGGGAAGCAAGCAGACATATTTCAAGTTGCAGGTGGTCCCTGGCCAACAGCCAGTGAGCAAATCGGGCCTTAGTCCAAAAGCCCGCCAGGAATAGAAGCCTGTCAACAGAGTCCTCCAGGCACAGGAAAGAGCTTGGAGGCAGGCCCTCGTCAGGTGCACGTGGAGGTGACCCGTGGGAGTCCCTGAGTCAGAGGACCCCGCTAAGCCATACCCAGGTTCCAGGCCTATAGAAACTGAGATCGTTAACATTGTTTCAAGGTTGTAAATTCTCGGGTAGTTTGTTACGCAGCAATGGATAACTATTATATCTGCTCACAGAAGTGGTAAGGCTCAGAAGTGGGAGAACAAGCATCGGAAAGAGAATTGGCATATATATTTGTATCTGTCGGACTCAGCAACCCAGAGAGAATCTTTATGACAGTTGTTTTCTGTATACTGTTTATAATCATGGCCACAACCTGGCAAAGGTGGTGGTGTTCCCATATTTTAGATAAAACCGAGGTTGTGGAGACCAAGTTACTCGGCTCGGAACACATAGCTAGAAGGCGACGGAGGTGAGAGAAAACACGGTCTCTCACTCTGAAGCCTTCATTCCTTCTTCTGCCTTAACCATTGTAAGTGGCAAGGGGTGTGGTGGGGATTAGGGTGGACATCAGAATCATCTGGAGGTCTTTTTGAATCCAGTTATGTTGCTTTCGTTTCTGGAGGTCCTGACGCGGTTTGAAATGAGTCATACCACACAGTGGGGTCGTACCAGAAAAGCACTGGCCTTACAAGTTCAGCTCTCTCCCTTGCAACTCGGCCCTATAATTAAAACCGCATTTCAACCACATTCAGACTGAGGATCTGGAAAGCGATTATGTGAGCATATGACTTTGGCATTGTGGTGTTAGGGTGTTTTAACTAAGTTAAAAATAAAGCAATAGCACCCAGCTCTCCACTATTTTGACAGACTCAACATAGTCTGATGCATCCTGGACTTGACCTCACTTACGGCCGAAAGTTGGCAAAATGGGTTTGGCTAAGCAGGGACGGATTGGGAATAGAATGGAAGAATGGTAAGCGCGGCTTTCATTTGGTGGTGGGAACAAGATTATGAGATAATGGAAAAGCACACCTCAGTGCCTCACCTTAGGAAGATACGTTTGGCCCTGGATGCTCCTGTAATGGCTTCCACAGTGGAGCGGGGCAGTTCAGCAGAACTGAGTAGACTTTGAGAAGGGCCTGTGGTTCTGTCTCCCCAGCTCCTGGGCCAGGGTCCCTCCTCTAGATTCAGCCCTTCAGCTCTTGCAATACCTCCCCTGCTTCTGGCCCTGAGGAGAGACCGAGTGGGCTTCTTGCAGACCCCAGCCTCACTTCCACAGCAAAGGCCTCTTTGCACATATTTGTGGAGGATGTCACCATTCGCTGGCAAAGCTCAGTTTCTCCTGGACGAGATGACTGTATCCTTCTTCGTAACCTCCTTCCTGCTACCTCACTGCACTTTGCCTAGATTCTTCTAGAGCAGCACTGTCCAGTGTGGTAGGCACTGGTCACTTGAGGCTATACAGCATTTGAAATGCGTTAGTGAGACTGAAGACGTGAATTTTCCAAAAAAAGAAAAGAATTTTTCATCTAATTTAAATTTGATTTATTTAAATTTAACCATATGTAGCTGGTGGCTAATGTGTTGGACAGCACGATTCCAGAGGCTGCTGTCCTTACGTTATTCTTTTGTTAACTTATTTTTGGTTAATATTTAGAGAATATTTTCTATGTGCCAGGCACTATACTTAGAATTTTGCGTGTATCATCCAATTTTCACAAAACCTGATGAACCTCATTATATTATTTACATTTTCCAGAGCAGAAAGTTAAATTTCATAGAGATGAACTGGCCCCTCTCAAATAATACAGGCAGGAGACAGGATTCAACATAAAGTCTATCTGGCTTCAGCTCTGTGTTTCTGTACAAAAGAATGACGCTAAATCAGCAGAAATGGAGGGTGAAACAAAACGGACACAAGACAATTAAAATATAATCCTCGGTATAATGAGTCATTTCACTTTATTGCATATTGCAGACACTGGCCACAGCACACACATTGGTTTTTGAACAACCGTAATTCAAAGCTTTCACATTATATGCTGTTTTCCTTTCAGATATATCATCTATGAAAATATCAGTGAGCTCCAAAAGTCTATACTGGTAACGTTCACCTTTATGCTCTTGTGACACTAACAACAAATAGTAAAAATAGTCATCGGTTGTAGGTCTTTGGGCCTGTGCTGAGCCTTAAGGGTAGCCGTAAAACAACTCAAAGAAGAGATATGGTGTGGACTGAAATGGCTCCTATGGGGGTAATGTTTGCAGAACATAGGAGGTACGCAGTAAATGTTTATTGATGGTGAAGATGATGAGAATTCAATTTCCGCTGCTCCTTTCCTCTCCATTTTTCCTAAGGAATTTACGGTTCATTTGCAACCAACACTGTGAACGTCACAGAGACCCCAGCACTGAGTCACATAGCTGCGGTGTAATTGGATGTGATCACACTTACAGGAGAGAGATAAAGCACATGTACTGTTAAAACTATGCTAAAATCTCAGTCACTAGAATAGGCTGGAGCTCTTGAATGCTTTGTGTCTTATAAGCCAGAAAATCGTCAGTGCCTAAGACTCAAGCAAGTACATTCAAAACAAATCCAGCTTTTAGATCTTACTGACAGAGTGCATTTCAGTCAGATCAATGTATTTGAAAGAAAAATATGCTACGTATATTAACTACTAAGTTTCCTAACTACGAGGACCGGAACTGTAATTTTAAACCTTAAGGCATTTCTTTTGATTATTTTATTCAGCAAAATTCTTAGTGTCATTTTGGGATTTCACCAAATTATAATAATGACGTTGGATTAAACTTTTTAGATTTAATTGCCAAATGACACAAACATTTGATCATCTGCTCCCAGTGTTCTTTTAGGCATGCAGTGCAGTGTTTAGGCAGACTTGTAATAAAGATCTTTCTAACCAGCTACTAGGAAGTTATGATTATCACAGTGTTCTTTCAATGAATAGAAGTGATACACAGTTTTGTTGTTCAGTTTTATTGAGAAATAATTCACATGCATCACTGTGTAAGTTTAAGGCACACAGCATGAAGGTTTCATTTACATATATTGTAAAATGATTACCACAATAGGTTTAACTAACATCCGTCTTCTCATATAGATACGATAAAAGGAAAGTAAAGAAGAATAAAAGAAAAAATTGTCTTCTTACGATGACAACTCTTGGAATTTACTCTCTTAACACCTTTCCTATATACCATACAGCAGTGTTAGCTCTAGTCATTATGTTGTACATTACATCCCTAGTGCTTATTTATCTTAAACTGGAAATTTATAGCTTTTGACCACCTTCCTCTTATCCCCCCTCTTCCCGCCTCCCACCTTTGGAAACCACAAGTCTGAGCTCTTTATGAGTTGTTACTGTTTTAAGATTCCACATATAAGTGAGATCATACAGGATTATTTTTGTCTTATTTCACTTAGCATATTACTTTTAAGGTCCATTGTTGTTGTCCCAAATAGTAGGATTTCTTCATTTTTTAATGGCTGGATGACATTCCATTGTGCACACACACACACACAACACCCTACACCCCATACCTTCCTTATCCATTCATCTATTGATGGATACTTAGACTGTTTACATGTCTCAGCTATAGTCAATAATGCTGTTATGAACTCATATGAGGGTACAAGATATCTTTTTTGAGGTAGTGTTTTCAGTATCTTTGGTTATGTTCTTAGGAGCAGAATTGCAGGATCATATGGTAGTTCTATTTTTAATTTTTAATGATTCCTCCATATTATTTTCCATAGTGGCTGCACTAATTTATGTTCTAACAGTCTCTTGTGTTCCTTTGAATTTCTATGGTAATAGCTGTAATGTTTCTTTTCCTATTTGTAATTTTGTTGATTTGTTTAATTTTTTTCTCTTATTTCCTTGGTTGGTCTGGCTAGGATTTTGTCAATTCTATCTTTTCAAAGAAGAACTCTTAGTTGGTTTATCTTTTCTATTGTTTTTCTATTCTCTATTTCCGTGCTGATCTTATTTCCTTTCTTCTGCAAACCTTGGGGTCAATTTGTTCTTCTTTTTCTAATTCCTTACGGCATACAGTTAGGTTGTTTGAGAACTTTCTTACTTCTCATGTAGGCATTTATTGTTATGAACTTCTCTCTTAGAACTGCTTTTGCTGCATCCCATAAGTTCTGGTGTGTTGTGTTTCCATTTTCATTTGTCTCAATAAACTTTTATTTCTCCTCTAATTTCTTCTTTGACCCACTGGTTGCTCAGGAAAATGTTAATTTCTATGTGTTTGTGAATTTTCCAGTTTTCCTCTTATTACTGATTCCTAGTTTCACACTACTGGTATGAGTTCAGTCTTCTTGAATTTGCTGGCCTGTTTTGTGGCCTAACATATGGTCTGTCCTAGAAAATGTTCTAGGTGCTCTTGAGAAGATTGTGTATTCTGCTGTTGGACAGAATGTTCTGTGTACATCTGCTAGGTCTATTTGTTCTATAGTGTTGTTCAAATCCACTGTTTCCTTATTGATTCTCTGTCTGGAAGATCTATCCATTGTTGAGAGTGGGGTATTAAAGTTTCCAACTATTATTGGATTACTGTTTATTTTTCCTTTTAACTCTGTTAGTTTTTGCTTTATGTATTAAAGTGCTCTTCTCTTGGGCACCTAAATATTTACAATTGTGTATCTTCTTGATGTATTGATTCCTTTATCATCACATAATAACCTTCTTTGACTCTTTTTTTATTATTTTTAAAGTTTATTTTGTCTGATATAAGTGTAGCTATACTTGCCTTTTTTGTCTTTTATTTAAGGTTAAAGTGAGTCTTTTTTAAGGCTGATATTGTTGAATTTTTTTATCCGCTCTGCCATTCTTTTGATTGAAGAATATAATCCATTTACATTTATTGTAATTATTTATAGGTAAGGGCTTACTATTGCCATTTTGCTAATTTTTTTCTCATTCTTTTGTAGATCCATTGTTCCTTGTTTCCTATCTTGCTGTCTTTTTTGTGTGTGTTTTTGATTTTTTTTTTGTATCAATATAGTTTGACTTATTTATTGTGTTCTCTTGTGTTATTACTACAAGATTTTCCCTTGTGGTTACTATGAGGCATGCATAATATATCTTAAACTTATAACACT
This sequence comes from Panthera tigris, assembly GCF_018350195.1. Lineage (NCBI taxonomy): Eukaryota > Metazoa > Chordata > Mammalia > Carnivora > Felidae > Panthera > Panthera tigris. Next base: position 18,081,160 of record NC_056668.1, on the reverse strand, counting down.
CTATTTTAAACCTATATTAAACCTATTAATAACTTAAATAGAATTTTTATACTTTACATTTTTATTTCGGCCCCTCACATTTTAATGTTTATTTATTTTTGAGAAAGAGAGCACGAGCAAGGGAGGGGCAGAGAGAGAGGGAGACACAGAATCTGAAGCAGGCTCCAGGCTTCAAGCGGCCAGCACAGAGCCCAATGCAGGGCTCAAACTCACCAGCCGTGAGATCATAACCTGAGCCAAAGTCAGATGCTTAACCAACTGAGCCTCCTAGGCTCCCCTCTGCCTCTCACATTTTAGATTATTGTTGTTACAATTTATGGTTTTTTTTATATGGTGCAAATAACAACAGGTTATTGTATTTATGGTTATTTTTGCTACATTCTTAAAAAATATTTTTAAACTAGAGTTGTGAATGGTGTATCACTATTACCAAATTGCATAATCCAATTGTGACTATATATTTGCCATTGTCAGTGAGATTCATGCTACCTTTTTGTGTTTTTATTTTTATGTTAATTATAAGGGGAGTTAAAGAACTCCCTTTAGCATTTCTTGCAAGACAGGTCTGGTTGTAATGAACCCCCCTCAGCTTTTGTTTGTTCAGGACAATCTTTATCCCTCCTTCATTTTTGAAGGACAGCTTCTCTGGGTATAGAATTTTTGTTGACAGTTATTTTCTTTTAGTATTTTGTATGTTACCCCATTTTCTCCTGGCCTGAAGAGTTTCTGTTGAGAAATTCACCAATAGTCATATGGGGGGTTCCTTGTATGTAAGTTCTCTTTTCTCCTGGTGCTATTAAATGTTGTTGTTGTTTGCCTTTTATTTTTGGCAATATAATTATAATGTCTCTTAGAGTAGCCCTATACCCTTAGGTTCAACCTATTTGGGATCCTTTGGGCCTCATGGATCTAGATATCCATTTATCTCCCCAAGTTCAGTAAGTTTTCAACCATTTTTGCTCTAAATAGACTCTCTGTCCCTTTCTCCTTTTATTTGGAATTCTTATGATGCAAATATTGTTGGTTTTCATTATCCTTTAATTTCCATAGGGTTTTCTTTGCCGTTTTAATTTCATTTTTCTCCTTTGACTGGGTAATTTCCAATGCCCTATCCTTCAGGTTGCTGATTTGATCCTCTGCATGTTTAGGTCTACTTTTGAAACTCTCTATTGAATTCTTCAGTTCAGTTATTGTATCTTTTAACTGCAGGATTTCTGTTTTTGTTTTGATTTTTTGCTGGTTGCTATTTCTTTGTCAAACTCTTTTTGTTCCTGCATTGTTTTCCTAATTTTGTTTAGTTGTCTGTCTCTGCTTTCACATCATTCACTAAACTTCCTTAGGAGTATTATTCTGAATTTTTTGTCTGATAGTTTATAGATTTCCATTTCATTAGGGTCAGTCACTGGGGCTTAATTTGTTTCCTTTGGTGGTGACGTATTTACCTGATTTTTCATGAGACTTGATTTCTTGCATAGGTATCTGAGCATTTGAGTAATTAAAAAAATTTTTTTAATGTTTACTTATTTTTTGAGAGAGAGAGAGAGAGAGAGTTGGAGAGGGGCAGAGAGAGAGGGAGACACAGAATCTGAAGCAGGTTCTAGGCACTTTCTATCAGCACAGAGCCTGACGTGAGGCTTGAGCCTGCAAACTCTGAGACCATGACTTGAGCTGAAGTCAGACACTTAGCTGACTGAGCCACCCAGGTAGCCCTGAGCATTTGAGTAATTAACCTCCTTTTCCAGACTTTACAGGTTTGTTTTGGCAGAGATAGCTCTTCAGTAGTCAGCTCATTTTAGGTGGGTGTGTCTGTTGGAATGCCTTTGGGCAGGTGGGACCTGCTATTATGGACTTCTTTGGGCAAGGCATCTATTCAAACACTGAAGAGAGGGATGGAGTGTGTTTACCACTGGCTGAAAATACTTGGATATGATTGCTGGCTTGGTTCCCTATCCATATGAAGCTATAGGATGGGGTCCTCTGTTGTCTTATTCTCTGCTCAGACTTACTAGATGTTTGGGACTGGGTCTATATTCAGTAGTAGATGGAGCTATCTTACCTGCTTCTCTGCTCTGGCAGGGCAGCAGCCAGGGCTCAGGACCCATACAAATCATTGTTTGGGGCACAAATCAGGCCTGAGTGTCCACTGAATTCCCTTGTCAGGTGATGCTCTGCAGATGGAGGAAGCCAAGGGCTGCACTCTCTTCGAGTCCCACGGTATGTAGGGCTGTTAGATGGGCTGTGCAGCTTCCTGTGTGCTCTGGTTAAGCTCCCTGCTCAGATAGGCTGCAGGCTGTCTTCAGCAATAAGCAAGGCTATGAATTAGATTCCCTGCCTGGATGCAAGAAGAGGAGCAGCTCTAAAACCAGTACAGCTCTTTGTTGCCTTAACTCAAGCAGACCCACACCACAAGTTCCCTGGCCAAATGAGGCCATTGGCTCTGCAAACTATCACCTCTGTCTGCTCTTCTTTCAGCTCAAGTGTCACTCGGTCATGCAGCTTCCGGGAGTCGTCTCTAGCCCTTCTGGTCAGATGGGGCTGAAGGCAATCTCCACAGTTGGCGGGGCTGTGACTCAGTACCCTTCCTGGGTGTGAGAAAACTGGGCTGTAGGGCTGACAAACTTCTTGTTTGAGGATGTGAATAAGGCAGATCTGCACCCCTCTGGGTTCCCTGGTCAGAGTGTGCTCCCAACTTGGCTCTACAGATGAGCAAAGCCCCTGGTTGAGATTACTGTTTGGGCACTGCCAGTATGAACTTGGTCTGCCAACATCCATGGGCTGGTTGTTGCAAGCTCCTCCTCATTCTCTGTCACAGTTATATTTACAGTGGCTGAGCCCTGCAATCCAGTGGTATGAGATCAGAGTAGGGGTTGCCACAGAGTGATCCACCATCCTGGGGTGGGGGGGGCAGTTAGTCCTCCTTTGGGTTCTCTTTTCCACTGGAGGAACTGGAGGCTCAGGAAACATCTCTTCCCATGGTGCTGCACTGTCCTGAGGGAGGGGCAATGCAGTCAACATGCAGTCGCTTCTCTTACCCCTCTACTACAGTCTGTCTTGGTCTCTGAAGTTCAGGGGGTGCTTCAGCCTCACTCCTGTGTTCTAGGATTCTCTCAGTGGTGTCTGGTTTTGGATAGTTGTTACTTGTTCTTCTTGTGAGGGGGAGCAAATTCAGGAATGATGTATGTCACCATCTTGGTGACATCCCTCTCCCCCAATATTTTGTCAATGTAAATTTTAAAAACATGAAAGGACCCACATAAAAATATAAATGCTAAGGTTACTTGCAGCAAAATATGGCACATTAGAATTATTTAGTAAAAACTTTTATAGTTGAAGGTAGGCACTTCGTAACATTTGGATTTTGGCAAAAGGCAACCGTTTGGTGTCACTATCATAACCTTTCTATTAACTGTATAACTTTTTCAAGGGAGTAGGTTTTTAAAGTATTACAAAAGAAAAGGGAGACAAATTTGACTAAGCTACATATGAATGGAATTCCACAGAACAGAATCCAAATTTTATTTTCCTCTCTTCTTTTTGTAAATTGTTGTATATCTTTTTTGTCAAGTTCTACGAGTCTACTCCTTGATGTAAAATCCCATGGGAATATTTGGCTTCTAATCTCTTAATCTGAAGAGAAGTATTTGTTGCTTGTGGAACTCAATATGGTTTCCCCCCCCCCCCACAGTTGGAATAACCTTTTTCATAATAAAACACTACTTAAAGTCACATGATTTTTAGATAGCAGTAGCTAGCACTTGGCTTTAAGCAGCTGTTGAGTCCCTTTGATCCTGTTTTAGCTGTCAAACTAAATAGAGAAGATTCAACTCTTCCAGTTGTTTTAATTCTTGGAGGCATAGAGACTTACTTCACTCTTGCCTAAAACATGAACAGAATGTTTGGGGCCCAGTGGATCCATCGACCATTTGATTTAGCTGTCCTTTCTAGAGCATGTCTCTATCAGATAGACAGATTCTGTTTGAAGTCTTGGTAATAGAGAACTTCACAAAACAATCTAGTGAATAAGGAAGCTCCAACTCCTCTTTCTTATACTGAAACCAAAGTTCCTTGTTCTCATCCAGAAACCAAAGTTCCTGTAGCTTCCATCCAGTGCTTCACAAACAGTGGAAGACACAGAGTGAGCTCTTAGGCACTTGAACAGTATTTATTGATGAACGAAAGAATGAATAATTCTTGTTCCAACTTTTAAAGCAATGCAGAATATAGTTGTCTCCTTAGGTAGTCCAGGCTGTCCTCCTGTCTTTCCTAATTCTTCTCTTTTCCAGGATCAGTATTGCAATTTCCTTAAGCAACATGATTTTCAGATGTTTTGTCTATCTTGTTACTCTTCTCTGAATGTGCTTACATTGACTGGTACATCTCTTCAAATATGATACCATCAAATCGAGCAGTACGTCAGATGGGGTCAGCTCAGAGAAGGATAAAAACTCAGTGTTTCTTAGCCTGGACATTCCACTCGACATATTGTTTCACCCAAAAATGTATTCCTTAGAGCAAGCCTTTTATTCCAAGCAAGATCTCTGATTGGCACATATTCTGTTCTGGGAGAAGGACTGTTTTCTTGAATTTCCAGGGTAAGGAGGGGGTGGAGAACGCTGCGCGGAAGCCTGTGGGGTGGGAGAGTAGGGAGGCGGCAAGTCGGCACAGTATTCCATCTCATGGTCATAACTATAGGGCGGTGGTGCCACTGAAAAAGGAAAGGTAAAGGGCGTCAGACATTTAGCAAATACTTAAGTGTCTACTATGTTTCAGCCACTGGACTGAGCACTTTGGGAGGTGACATAATTTTTGTCTGAAAAAAATCTTAGTTTTATTTGGTTGAAGATGCACGTATATGAAAGGGTAGGTGCTATAAAAAATGGCGCCATTGGCCAAAATGTTTAGAATTGGCTGCTTAGGGAAGTTTCTTGGAATTATGTGAAAGGGCAGATAAATTAAAGACTAGGGGCTAATTCAAGACTGAGCAAAAGCACAGAAGCAGAAGAACACTTTTGTTGAAAGCAAAAAGTACGTGGAGGGTGGAAATGGGAAAAAGTGTTGAGGAATCCGATTGTAGCATCATCATGGAGGGCTCTGAATATCACATAAGGAGTGTGTGATGTGCATTTACCAGATATATATATATAATATATGTATATATATTATATATATATTTAAATATATATTTATATTTATTTATAATATATATAAATATATATATTTAAAAATTTTTTTACATTTATTTATTTTTGAGAGACAGAGCACAAGTGGGGGAGGGGCAGAGAGAGGGAGGGAGACACAGAATCCGAAGCAGGCTCCAGGCTCTGAGCTGTCAGCATAGAACCTGACGTGGGGCTCGAACTCACAAACCGTGAGATCATGACCTGAGCTGAAGTTGGACACTCAATTGATGGAGCCACCCAGGCACAACAGATATGTGTATATATATATATATATATATATATATATATATATATATATATGCTGGTAAATATGCTTTGGGAAGGTGATTGTCTCAGCCATATGGATTGAAGTGGGCAGAAGGAAAGGAGAAATGATGTAATAGCATATGTGAAAGAGTGTAAGGGAGTCATGGCATTGAGTGAAAAAATCAGAAGAGATCTTGAGCAGCTGAGTGCTTACTTGATGACTGGGTAGGTGAAGAAAGAGATGGAGAGTGAAAGAAGGTGTTCAGGTATTGGGCACCCTTTATTGGGCTCCTGCAACTCAGAAGGTCATGGAACCATTATAGGAATAAGAAAAAAAGTGAGGGTTTTTCTCGCTTTAGGCAAGCACGTTTGTGAATAGGAATGAAGAATTTCGTTTTCTAAGTATTATTTGAAAAATTTTCTTAATTTTTTATTGTTAATATATGTCAGTGTGTTTTAAATCACATTTAACACACTTTATCACGACTCTGTATGGATGTCTATTTTGTAGTGTGCCAATCCCGTGTCGAGGGTTGGAAGAGAAGCACCCCTTATGTACTCCATGTCTTCAAGAACCAATCATTCTGCAACATCTGAGCAACGCCTCTGATGATTTGGCAGTAGTTGGATTATCATCACGATCATGATTCTAATTGGAAATTGACATGCCTTAATGGCTTACTATGAATGTAGCCTAAATCACAGGACTACTGTCATAATAATGCAAAAAATGGCATTTGCATAATAATGCAAAAAAACGTTACAATGGAAGAAAAGAACAAGCAACATTTCAATAAACTTATTTCTAAAATATCTTCCAGGGACACCTGGCTGGCTCAGTTGGTGGAGCGTGTGACTTTTGATCTTCAGGTGGTGGATTCGAGCACCATGTTGGGTGCAGAGATTACTTAGAAATAAAATCTTTAAAAAAAGTCTTCTAAATTGTGCTCTTACCAATAAGATTACGATAGTGTTCTGATTAATATGTGTGCACAAACATAGGGCTTCACCCTGTATGCAACACGAACAATGTTTCTTCTGGATCCCTTTAACTTGGCTTGCTTTACCAAGAGCTTGGTGACTTGAACCACTTACTGATCTGCCTGTACTCAGGGATGTGAGGACACAGGATTGAGTCACCTGAGAAAAGAGGAAAATGGAGACACAGAACTGGGCAGGATGTCCTCTGAGGACTGCTCTACTGAGCAAAGGCTTTGCCAGTGTCTAGTGGGCTCTACAGGCCAAGGCCTCATGGCAGAGGACACAGCTGTATACAGCTTCTCTAAGCCTGCTTTAATTAAACATTTGGAGTCTGGGCTATCACAAGCTTTGTTTTCTATAACAAAATGGAACAACTCCTGTGGACTCAAAGCACACACTCCCGCTGTATTACACCCACTCCTTTGCTTCATTATATCTAGGAAGACTGAGACAAAGAGATTTATAATATACTTCATCCAAGCCAAGAAATGCAGGCTCCATGTAAAACAGGAAGTTACAGCTGGATACCCATTGAACTGTTTCTTATAAGCGTGTGGTTCTAAGCTGTGTTTATACGGAAGGTTTCCCTGCCTCCCACTCGAGGAGCACACGTAGAATGATTCTACAGATTGACTCTGCATCATTCTCTGTCATGAAGCGGTGACAGTGTCTATTTATGTAACAAAGTGTTTATGTTTTGCCATCTGCATTAAAACTGCTAGAGGACATTTCAGTGAGATTCCCTATGGTTTATACAGCTGCATGCTGAACATGAAAATTTAAGACATGATTAGAGCCATATAGCTTTCTACTCATACAGCCTTTGAATTTTGATAAAGTGATAACATAATGCAGAAGAGCAATATTTTGAGGACTGTCCATCATGAAATAAACATGGCACATCTTTTATAATACCAGCTACTGGAAAATACTTTGAAATAAGACTTGTATAACTGTGGACTGTGATAATCTTTCCTTCTTGCGATAATAAGGTTTCACTAGGAAATAAACTTTTTAAGGTATCAATTCTAGAAAATTCCTGACTAACTCTAAGAGGTTTTGTTCTTAAAGGTCAATCATCTTTCAAAGATGTATGGATGCAGCTGGAGGGATGGTGCCTTTGAAATTCTTTCATAATCAATACTCCAATTCTATGATTTAAGTAGGGAAAATATGCCATTTATCCTTTTTTAAAATTTAAATTTATCTATTTTATTTTGAGAGAAAGAGAAACCACGGGGAGAAGCAGGGGAGGGGCAGAGAGAGAGAAGAGAGTGAGAGATCCAAGCAGGCTCCACATTGCCAACATGGAGCCCGATGCAGTGCTGGACTCACTGATCGCGAGATCATGACCTCAGTTAAAGTCAGATGCTTAACCAACTGAGCCACCCAGGTGCACCTATGCTGTTTATCCTTAATGTCATTATAGTTTTCTACAATATTATAAAATTTACAGACGTTATGTAATTCATAGAAGAAACATAATGCTTTTCATCCACTCAGGCCAACATCTCTAAAGCAAACGTAAAGGGGAAGATGCACAGTGTTACCAAAACATATACAACATTATTTTAAAAAATTTGGAAGCAGGAAAATCATCCATAATTTTGTCGCCATGATTTAACAACTATCTTCATATAATCTCTTCTAGTCATTTATGGTTTTTATATCCTTGTAGTCATGTTAAAATGGGTATATGTTTTTTTTTTTACTCTGTATTATAACATAGTCTTTTTCATTCTACTACATATTCTTCATAAACTTTATTGTTAATGTCTGCATATTATTCTGACTCTTCAGTTATTTTGAAATTAACAATTTTTTATTATTATAAATAATGGAGTGATGACTTTCTTTCTACACATAGGTTTTTTTTGTATTATTATTTTGATTTAGTTTGTTAAAATAAAATTCCAAGAATCAACTAACTGGCTATCACTTAACACTTTGGTAATTTAATGGTAAAAACAATAGCTCTTTATTTTACATTTCTTTGGTAGTAGCTGGATTTCACATTGTTCTACAACTTGTTTGCTGTTTGTAGTTTATATTGGGTGATTTTTAGTTTGTTTTAGGTTGGTAATTTAAAAAGTGGGATCTTAATTCGAATCAAGATATAATTAACATAATATGATATGAACAAATATACAGAAGTGTGTATCTTTTCTAGGTATTTTTCTAAAAATAACTGTCAAAATGATTAATTATAGTTTTTTACCTTGACATACCACAGTTGAAAACTTGTACTTAAAATATATGCTTCATCTTTTTTTATCTCTTCTGTGTTGTTTCTAAACTTAGACATTTATCTCCTCTTTCAGATATCTGATACGTAACCAAACTATTTCTGAGGTTTTCCATTTAAATTTATGTATTATTTGATTTGGTGTATATTTGCATCAAAGTTTATTTTTTCTAAATTTAAAATTTTTGGCTAAGCCAAATTATCTACGTGCCTTCTTAATCCTCATTTTTCACATTGCTTTGTTGTCTCTCCTTTTGTTTGTGAAATTTTAATCTATTTGTTCTATTCCAATGAACAAGGCATGTATTTTTGTACTAATATCCCATTTAGTTATTATTGATTTTAAATGGTTTTAATAGCTGGTAGGCCAGGTGAATCTCATGACTTTTTTAAAACATGTTTCAAAAAAATTTTTTCTTACTAGATAAATTGACATATAGCATCATGTAAGTTTGAGATGTACAAAATGTTGATTTGACATGTTTATATATTGCAATATGATTACCACCTGTGAAATTAATTAAACAAGGAGCCCATTACACTGAGGTGACTCCACTGTCACGGTAAGCAAACCAAGATGTAAGCCTATAAATGCTTCAAAGTTACAAAAAGGCAACCAATCACAAAGAGCCAACTAGGATTTAAGCTGTAGCTGAGCATTTCTTCACTTCCACACTTTCTCTATATAAGGCAGGGTACTCCTAACAACTTCTGGTTGGTGCTGTCTGATTCAAATCAATTTTTGCTCAGATAAACTCTTAAAGTTTTAATATGCCTCAATTTATCTTTTAATATACTTTAGTGTTCGCTTACAACTTATTTTTAATTTTTTAAAAATGCTTATTTATTTTTGAGAGAGAGAGAGAGAGAGAGAGTGAAGGAGAGCAGAGAGAGAGAGAGACAGAATCTGAATCAGGCTCCAGGCTCTGAGCTGTTATCACAGAGGCCGATGCAGGGCTCAAACTCACGAATCACAAGACCGTGACCTGAGCTGAAGTTGGCTGCCTAACTGACTGAGCCACCCAGGGCTCCAGCTCACAACTTATTTTTAAAGATAACTCCTAATATTATTGCTAGGAGAAAATCTTCTCCTCCATCGTCTCCCAAATCCCACTACTCACAATTTGCCTGAACCATACTCAGAGCAGAAGCCCACAGAGCTCCCAGCAGGACCTCTCCACTGCTTCCATCCCCACCACACGGACCCAGTCCTGTCCACTTTTTCTCAATAGTGGCCTAAGATGCACTTCCCAAAAAGATGACATTGTTAGAAGCTGTCATTCCCCTTCCCCTCAGATGACATCAAGACCTAGTCCAGTCATGTTTTACATCTGTCTGTTACCAGAGAAACAAGTTACTAGACAAGCTACGAGAACATCCTTCATTGTAGACCTCTAACTCCGGAAGGCTTTACGCATGAATTTAATTAATTTTCTAAACTTTCCCCACCCCCTTTCACTGTACTCAGTAGACCACAAAGTCTGTCATCAGAAAAGCCCTTTGTATCCTCACCTTTTCACCCCTTTACACATTACTCTAGCTCAGAATATGAGGCAGTCTTCTTCTAACTGTGCCTGTTTTCCAGAGAAATGAGATCTGCTGAGAGCGAGAAAAATAAAGGGGTTTTTGAGCTTTTGAGAAGAAGGAAGAATACAGGAGATAATTATCTCAGGAAGTGAACATTCACTTTCTGTTTTCATTCAAGTCAGATTTGTCCTGAGAGGGCAGCTTCCTCTACAGCAGTATTAAATCAGAGGTCTTCTTTTTCTTCCGTATCCTACGTCCTATAGGGCCAGCAGGTGCACTGGGTGTCTTCTGGGATTCTCATAGCCATTTTTCAAACCGTGGCTTATGTTCCCTCTTTAAAAACCTGGGCTCTTTTGTAGCACACACTATGAGATTATACTACTTTCTACTCCTCCTCGTTATCAATACCTGTGGTCTGCTCTGCTCTAGACTCTCATCCATTGAAGATTTAGCATCTGGCCCATTATCTTTCTCCACAGCATGACTTCTATTAGCATTGTTGATGATTTCAACATTCATGTGTTGAAGTAAATTTCTAGCCCCAAGATGGAGCTTACTTCTGCCCAGGGTGCTATGGCAGCAAACCAAAGCTTAGATAACCGTCATGTGCCTACGAAGCTCCACTTGACCTGGAACTTAGTAGATCCAGTCAGCTAATCCCCAGACCCCAAGCCAACTCTGGGCTCTATACTTACTTCCTGTTCCTTCTCACTCCAAACAAGGTTTATGCGGCAGCCAATCAGATATTTCCTATTTTTCTCTTCTTTGTTCTTTATTTTTTTATCCTCTAAAAGCTCCCTTCCTTCCACCTATTTTGCAGCTCTCTGCATGAAGACTGTCCACTTCATGAAGTGTTAAAACAGTATTTTTAACACTTGAAGTTTTTTGCCTGCAAAAATCTTTTTCTCACCCTTGCTGTAACCAATAACGGAATGGTACGTATGTAAATCTGACCGCGACTCTTTACCTTTCTAGAATACGCAGGCCAACATATCTTGAACTTCACCTAGATTTCCAGTTTCACTGATGGCATTTAAAAAAGTTAATTTAAACTGATGTCACCTCTTTCCTGTCTTCCTGTCTTTCTTTATTAAGCTTAGATTTATCATCCATCAGTAAAATTATTTCTGTGCATTTATCAACTTTCTTATCTCTTTTTCTCCCCATTGCCTGATAAATCTCCAATCTTGATTAAATTCAACATTTTGGCTCTCCCAGACTGGTACCTAGGAGCTTAAAGTGGCTAGAGAAAAATGAACAATTAAAACAACTGATTTCACTTTCAAGGAATGACTATATTCTTAAGTGTGGAAACCCTTGGCATTGCTTGGAAATTATGTATTTCTTTAGGTATTTCCCTGCCCCTCTGAGATTCCTTAACTATAAACATCTCCTCAACCCACTTTCAGAACAAGACTTGTTTCTAATTTCTGTAAGAATATAGGCACAATCAGAAGATACTATCCTCCTATCACCAAATCCTTTGATAAGTATATGAAAGTCTTTGTGTGTTCAGTGCAAATACTAATAAGGTTACCCTCATTTGTGAATTCAATGATGCAAACAGATTTTTGATTTCTTTTTTTGAATGTTTAATTACTTTAAAAGAGAGAGACAGTGCATGGGCATGGGAGGGACAAAGGGAGAGGGGAGAGAGCAGGTTCCACTCAGCACAGGACCGGACACAAGCCTTCATCTCATGAACTGTGAGATCATGACCTGAGCTGAAATCAAGAGTTGGCCGCTTAAATAGCTAAGTCACTCAGGTGCCCCTAGAGTTTTGAGTTTTTTTAAATTCTTTAAAAGCTTTATTTATTTATTTTAAGAAAGAGAGAGCATGAGCAGGGGAAGGGCAGAGAGAGGGAGAGAAAGGATCCCAAGCAGGCTCCGCACTGTCAGTGCAGAGCTTGATGCGGGGCTTGAACTCACAAACCGTGAGATCATGACCTGAGCCGAAATCAAGCCTCAGACGTTTAATCGACTAAACCTGCCAGGCACCCTAGAGCTTTGATTTCTTAATGAAATATTTCCAGGAGATTTTAAAGACCATAAGTCAGTTATTTTATAGAATGCTTCTCAACTTGGCTTTGTCAGATTTTTTTTTCATGCTTAGATTCAAGCTGTAAACTTTCAACCAGAATCCTACACATATACAATTGTGTCATCTTCAGAGTAACTAATACCCAAAGATGCAAGATGTCCATCTGTCCTTTTTTGGTGACTTTACTGGCTGGTCAAGATGTTGTTTGATTTCTCTACTGTCTGGTTTCTATCTTTCCCCTTATAACTAGCAGCAAACCTGGGAGTAGATACTTGCAAATGTCCTGTCCCCCTGCAGCCTCTTCCCCCAGATTCAGCATCATTAATGACTCTTGTCCCAAACTTTTTTTTTTTAGGTTTATTTGTTTATTTTGAGAGAGGGAGAGAGAAGCATGGAGGGGCAGAGAGAGAGGGGAAGAGAGAGAATCCCAAGCAGCTCCACACTGTCATTGCAGAACCAATGTGGGGCTCAAACCCACGAACCATGAGACCGTGACCTGAGCCGAAACCAAGAGTTGGCTGCCTAATCTACTGAGCCACACAAGCACCCCCCCCAACCTTTTCTTATGATGGTTTTAAAAATGATGATTTTTTCCAATTCCACAACCCCTTTCTATATGTATCCTTTGTCATTTTTCTGTTTGCAAGAACTTCCCCCTCCTTTTCCACTGTTTACCCAAATCAGTCTGTCTATCTATCTATCTCTATCTATCTATCTATCTATCTATCTATCATCTATTAGGCAATCAGCAGGGGACTCAACAATGTACTTCAGATCTCAGATTTCTTGATAGCATTGAAATTCCCTGCTTTCCTTTTGTTGATTTTTATATCTTTGCAAAGCCTTCTGTTGTGGTCTTTCTGTATTCTTTTCTTTCAAGTGTGTATCATCCAAACCTATTTTTTAAAAAAGGGTTAGCACGATCACTTTCCTTTGTTCACAATGAAGTTCTGGAAAGTAGTGGAAGTTATAAGACTTGACAAATAATTGTAATTAAACTGGACACTGTTCACTCTACCCAACATGGCAGGAACAAAAACTATTTTGGAAGGTCATTGTCCAACAAAGTATTGGGGGTGGCAGACTACCTTTTGTCAGTAATCTCTCTAGTGCACAGAAATAGCATTCACTGCAGGTGTCCTCACTGAGCCCTTTCAGCAAGGAATAAGATGGCCTTGGCCAAATTATTTTCTACTCATGCATGTGGCCCTCAGGCTGTAAGACTATACAATAAATTGGGTGGTTGCCTCATTTATCACAAGGTTATTTCATTACTGTGAGGAAAAATATGTAATATGTCTACAGATGAAAGATTTTGAAAAGCATTCAGTACTACTCTGTGTGTTTTCCTATCTCTTAAGTAAAAGCTTAATTAGTTACTTTGCGAAGGAAATGAGAAGTGATCAAGCACATTATGTTTGTGAAGACCTAGCCTTTTTGCAGTAAAAATGCTTCCACCATAAGGCTTATTATTTTTCTCATGGTATTCGGTTCCCAGAACAATGCATTTACTGAAAATGCAACATGCTGTCGTGATCTGCCAGAATATATGACGCCACTCAAAAACATGTATCCAAGCATGAAATAGAAACTTCAAACCCGAGAAAACATAAGCCTTCACATTCAAATATTTTGTATTTTACATTCTACTTTTATAAAAAATATTTAAAAAAAATTTTTTACATTTATTTTTGATAGAGAGAGAGCACAAGTGGGGAAGGGGCAGGGAGAGAAGGAGATACAGAATCCGAAGCAGGCTCCAGGCTCCGAGCTGTCAGCATGGAGCCCGACGCGGGGCTCGAACTCACAGACCGTGAGATCATGACCTGAGCCGAAGTCGGATGCTTAACCGACTGAGCCACCCAGGTGCCCCCCAAAATATTTTTTAATGTTTTAAAATGTTTAATGTTTAATTTAAGCTTTTTTTTGGTCAAAGCAAAAGTGTATCTGGGGGCTCCTGCGCTGCTCAGTTTGGTTGAGTGTCCAACTTTGGCTCAGGTCATGATCTCCCAGTTCGTGAGTTCGAGCCCCACGTCGGGCTCCGTGCTGAGAGCTCGGAGCCTGGAGCCTGCTTCGGATCCTATGTCTCCCTCTCTCTCTGACCCTACCCCACTTGCTTTCTCTCTCTCTCTCTCTCTCAAAAGATAAATAAACATTAAGAATTTTTTTTAAGTGTATCTGGAATATTATCTACAGAGGGCTTCTCTTTGTCTTCTTTCTAGTTAATGTCTCTCTCTGACTCTCCTCTGTTCTCTTGAGTTATGGGCTGACCAGGTAAAAACAGGGTGATGTGAAGAATAAAAAACAACCCCCCCTTTCTCCCCTTTCCTCAAGTTCTAACATCATTACACTAATCCCAACAATATTTTTACTAAGTTGGAAAGAATCCACATTGTGAATTGCTTTTGTGTGAGTAAAAGCTACATATTCCAGGGTGGAATTTAAAGTAAATTCTCTAGGTTTTTGTATATAACTACATCAGATCTTGTCATGAGTGGTGTTCCTCTCTTGTTCAACTACATCTGTTTAAATGGCCATTATGTGCCAGTCCCGGTATTATACTTGGGATTGAGTGGTGAACAGAATAGACAATGATTTCTTCTTTGTGGAGTTAATATTCTAGAAGGAGGGGATGGACAATAAACAGTAAATATAACAATGAGATAAACTATATGGTATCTTAGAAGATTAAAAGTACTCTGGGGGAAAAAAACTGGGTAGAATAAGGACACAATGGGGAGGGACACAATACACTCTTAAATAGAGTGGGCAGAGCAGCCCTCAGTCAGGAGGTGATTTTTGAGCAAAGAGTTGAATTGAGTGCGGGAGTCCGTGTTCTAGGCAAAGGCCTAAGATGGGAGTGTGCCCTGTTGTGTTCACAGAGCACACGGAGCCTGTTTCTGTGTTCAAGGAAGAGTGTGACTGGAGCCAGAGTGGCAAGAGGGAGTAGAGAACGAAATGACGTCAGACAAATAAAAAGAGGAGCCAGTTCATGCATTGCCTTCTAGCCCCCAGTCAGGAATTTGCCATTTACTTTGGCTAAAATGAGGAACCCCTGGCTTTGACTGTTCCTCTGGAGAGGGTACCCCGTGGTACCCTCTTTTCTAAAGGAGCTGAGAGGGCGCCTGGGTGGCTCAGTTGGTTAAGCGTCCGACTTCAGCTCAGGTCATGATCTCACACTCCGTGGGTTCGAGCCCTGCATCGGGCTTTGTTCTGAAAGCTCAGAGCCTGGAGCCTGCTTCAGATTCTGTGTCTCCCTCTCTCTCTGCCCCTCCCCTGCTCATGCTTTGTCTCTCTCTGTCTCAAAAATAATAAAAAAAAAAACATTAAAAAATAAAAATAAAAATAAAGGAGCTGAGAAAGAACATACAGTGGATGGGAAATTATCTTTTTAAGAATGTATCACATTTAAAACTTGACTCCTTTTTATATGTCAAAATGTACATATACAGACTGACCTAGAAAACTCTACTGTGTAATCACCTATTGTAAAATGGAGTATTTGGTTATAGAGTCATATGTATTCAATATGTTTATATGTAGAACTTCTAGCAGATTCTCATCAAATACCTGTCAAATTATTAATGTATTACCTTTGCTGAGAATTTTCTTTGTTGAGAAGTTTGCTATTATGTTAAGAGGGTTTTCCTTGCATAAAGAGGACACGTAAAAACTTTAGTTAATACTTTTCCTTAAGACATACATACCTACTAGGTCAGATGCCAGTTTGTTAAGACATGTCACTTACACTTTCTCTAGAATTATTTGTCAGAACTCTGGCTGGTAGACACAGTGGGCGTGAATCGTCTATTTCTCTTAACTCCGGCTGATTGGGAATTGCGGTCAATGAGACAGGCATTAAAAATACGAATACCTTCAGATGTGAGGTAGATTTTGTTACCTGGATCTAATTAATCTCCATTGAAAGTTAGAGCTTCAATCTACGTTAATTTAGAAATGCCCTACCTTCTTCGAGATGATTGTGGTGGCCTCTTCAATGTTTCCTCTCTCCAAGGCATAGAGCATAACTAACAAATCTGACTCTTCCTTCAGAAGGAGTAAGTGATTGTGCTTACCAGGATAGGAGGAGATGGCATTGATGTGGGTGGTCCTGATGACGCCCACCCGGGTCCCACGGTTGTTTTTCATGCACATGCAGATACATATGGCAATCCCAGCAATGACCCCCATGATGAATACAATTCCAAACACGATGCCAGCAATTGCGGTGCCCCTAAAAAAGAAAAACAAAAGTACATTTATTGAAAAGGCTCAAAAGTCTTTCAAATACAGCTCCATGACTATGTGACTAATGCTCCTTTACAAATCTTCTTAAGGATAATGTTAAAAAAAAAAAAAGGTAATTCCCTGAATCAGTCAAGTGAGTAGTCTTGTGTATTTCAATAGATAGGAAAACGTTATAAGCCATCAGGGAATCCTCTTTCAGTACAGTAAAACTATCATTCAGATTCTGGTTTTAGAAATCCATATATTTATACAAAACACAATTATCCAGATATGCTCTCGAAAACAATGATTAAAAAACCATTCTGCTGTGTACTTAAGCAGCAAAGAATTTACCTATTGTCTGAGTACACATTTACTGAAAACAATTTGATAAATACCAAAATATTAAAGAAGATTTAACGTTTATCTTTATTAAAACTCTTCACAAAGTAGAACTGGGATTTTTTTTTTTCTTGACAAAACAGAGAAAACCAAACCAAACTTTTTTTTTTTAAGTTTATTTATTTATTTTTGAGACAGAGCGAAAGAGAGCATGAGCTGGGGATGGGCGGGGAGAGAGAGGGAGACACAGAATCCAAAGCAGGCTCCAGGCTCTGAGCTGTCAGCCCAGAGCCCAATGCGGGGCTCGAACCCACAAACTGTGAGATCATGACCTGAACTGAAGTTGGACGCTCAACTGACTGAGCCACCCAGGTGCCCCCAAACCAAACAGTTTTAAAAAATTATTCAGGGGGCGCTTGGGTGGCGCAGTCGGTTAAGCGTCCGACTTCAGCCAGGTCACGATCTCACGGTCCGTGAGTTCGAGCCCCACATCAGGCTCTGGGCTGATGGCTCGGAGCCTGGAGCCTGTTTCCGATTCTGTGTCTCCCTCTCTCTCTGCCCCTCCCCCGTTCATGCTCTGTCTCTCTCTGTCTCAAAAATAAATAAAAAACGTTGAAAAAAAATTAAAAAAAAAAATTATTCAGAAAACAGTTACGACAAACAATATTCTCATTAAATTTGGAAACAATGCAAGCAACACCTTTGTTCTTTAACGTTATGTTTTTCTCTGGAAGGCTTTTATCTCTCACAACAAAATCATAGAAGGGAAAAATACCGCATGAAAGAATCGCCATTATCATTATGTGCACACGGTATGATTTGTAAGAGTCTACATTTGTCCACATTTTGGAAAGTAATGGGGGAAATCTTTGTGAAAAGGTAAATTTTCAACAGGCAGCATCATTTCTAGCAATGCTTTCTGAGGAAATACAGCACGTGTGGGCACAAATAATGTAACAAGGGTATTTCTCAATGTGTTGTTGCTAATAACAAAATATCAGAAGCACCTTAATATCCATATCAAGAAAATTACAAAAAGAAAAAAAATGTAATGCACCAGAGAATGAATCCTATATAGTGACTTAAAAAGGTGAAGAGGTCCACATGGATTGGGGTGAAATGTTCATGGTACATGGTTAACTTAATACTACAAGTGAAAAGGCAAATGTTCGCAGAATACCAGTATTGACAGATGATTGCAAGGAGAAAATTATATTTTTATATTTCAAAATTTTGAATGTATATCTAAAGATTTATTTTAAACATATGGGATCGGTGCCTGGGTGGCTCAGTTAAGCGTCCGGATTGTCATTTTGGCTCAGGTCATAATCTCACAATTTCCTGAGTTCGAGGCTTACGTAGGGCTCTGCACCGACAGCATGGAACCTAATTGGGATTCTCTCTCTCTCTCTCTCTCTCTCTCTCTCTGCACTGTCTCTGTCTCTCTCAAAATAAATAAATAGACTTTAAACAAAAAACAGTGTATAGACATGGGACAATAAAGAAAAATTTCACTTTCTAATTTGGGTAACTCCCCAGAAGTAACCATTTCAACTCTTTCAAACATTGTTTTAGTACCTTTCTTCTTATTTCTCATTAATACAGTTACATTCCTTTATTTTTTTTAAATGTTTATTCATTTGAGAGAAAGGAGAGAGAGAGCATGCACAAGTGGGGGAGGGGCAGAGAGAGAGAGAGAGAGAGAGAGATTGAGAGAGAATCCCAAGCAGGCTCCAACATGTCAGTACAGAGGCAGATGAGGGGCTTGAACCCATGAACTGTGATTTCATGACCTGAGCCGAAATCAATAGTCAGACGCTCAACGGACTTGAGCCACCTAGGCGCCCTTTATTTTCATGGATTATCTATTGGCTCCTCTTACAAATATTCGGGAATTTCGATCCCACAGACAAACTTGATCCATGGTTAAATCAGTCATCAGTATTGACATTTACCATGACATCGCTTACTGCTGAGTCAAGCAAGGTACATTGGTAACTTTCATCTCTCTTACACTTACTTTGTTTATGGAATTTCCATGAGTTCCCATCTTTCCATATGCATGTTGCTATTAGCCCCCACCCCCAAATTCTTAAGAAAATTTTCAAACAGTTACCAGAAGTTGTTAGCATTTTCTTTTCACTAGTATTCTGAAGTTGCATAATGTGCTTGGATTTTTTTTATAAATTATTTTTCCAGTCCCTTAGGATTTTTCATGTCTGGAGACTCATTCTTCAGTTCTTTTTTTTTTTTTTTTTAATTTTTTTTAACATTTTATTTATTTATTTTTGAGACAGAGAGAGACATAGCATGAACAGGGGAGGGGCAGAGAGAGAGGGAGACACAGAATCGGAAGCAGGCTCCAGGCTCTGAGCCATCAGCCCAGAGCCCGACGCGGGGCTCGAACTCACGGACCACGAGATCGTGACCTGAGCCGAAGTCAGACGCTTAACCGACTGAGCCACCCAGGCGCCCCTCATTCTTCAGTTCTTAAAATTGTTCCATACATGGATGATTTCCGTTCCACCATTTTATGTGTTTCTCTTTCTGGAAGCTTTTTCTGAAATAACTTCCAGGATAACTTCTCTAAGTTTTCTGATCTCTGTTTTCTTGAACTACTTTCTGGGGAACTTCACTGACTTTACCTTCCAAAGTTTTATTGAATTTTCAGTTGTCATATTTTTAATTTCTGGATGCTCTATCTTATCGGCCATTGCACCCACCCCCTTATTGTATAATGTCTTGTTTTGCTTTCATGGATATAGTTTCTTCTAATCTCTGAAGGTACAAATAGATGCTCAACCAACTTGAGCACCCAGGCGCCCCTTTATTTTCATTTATTATCTATTGGCTCCTCTTATAAGAATGGTGTACAATGATGTATAATTTTTTGAAATGTTCTCTTCTACACTTTGTATTTCTTCCGTCCTGTTTAGGTTCCTTTTTATGGATGATTTTGATCCGTTTCATGTTTGGCATTTTCCTTAAATGTTTGGTGATCCTGAATTTTCTGCTCTTTAAAAAAGAAGCACTGATTAGCTGCTTGAAAGTTCAGTGTGGAAGGCTACCATTGGACAGATGAAATCCACGGTGTAAGAACACCCATAGTTTTTTCTTTGGGGCTGTTCATGGTGCCCAATGAACAGGATCCTCCAATGTTATGTATGAGCCAGCCTGACACTTTCTTGGAGCCTAGAGTTTTGCCTATAAGGGCATGAACTTCCACAAATCCTTGTGCTTTTAACTTAGAGACTGCATCCCACTCTGTTGCGACAGCGGAACCATTCAAAATTAGTCTTCAGTAACATAATTTTTGTGGTTCAAAAGAATGATTTCTAAAGCCAGACTGCCCGGGTTCCAGCTGTAGCTGAGTAACCTTGGGCAAGTTGCTGAATGCCCCCCACCCATCTAGTTTTCTTACTAATTAAACGGAGGTCAGCCTGGTGATTATCTGACTCTTTTCTCAGATTTCATATCACGAAATATCTGTACTCCTGGACTCATTTGCCAGATATATATCTGGCATATTTTCATGCCATATAAATATCTATCCTATACTTTTATTTATTTAGTTAGTTATTTCATTAGTTTTTGAGAGAGAGAGAGTGTGGGCATGATAATCAGGGGAGGGGCAGAGGAAGAGTAAGAGAGAGAATCTTAAGAAGGCTCCACACTGGGTGTGGAGGGCTCAATCGCACAACTGTGAGATCATGACCTGAGCCAAAATCAAGAGTGGGCAATGCTTAACTCCCTGAGTCACGCAGGCATCCCTCTATCCTTTTTTATCCTATACTTTGTTTCTATCCTATAATCTGTCCTAGACTTTTCTAAGACAGCTCTGTGATTCTCGTCCCAAACCCTTGAGGCCAGATATTTCTCTTAAATCAGAAATTTTAAGATTTTGTAAAGGGAATATAGTACATACACCCTATATTGTAGGATACTTCTTCCAGGGCCAGTATCCCGAGCACATACACATTTACATTTCCTTAAAAATTTTTTTTATGTTTTTATTTTATTTATTTCAGAAGAGAGAGAGAGCACCAGCAGGGGAGGGGCAGAGAGAGAGGGAGACACAGAATCTGAAGCAGGCTCCAGGCTGTGAGCTGTCAGCACAGAACCTGATGTGGGCCTCGAACCCACAAACTGTGAGATCATGACCTGAGTGAAGTCAGATGCTTAGCTGACTGAGCCACCCAGGCACCCCCACATTTACATTTCTGCAGTAAAGGTGAGAATATTTTTTTAAGTTTATTAGTTTATTATGAGAGACACAGAGAGAGATAGAGAGAGAGAGAGGCTGAGAGAGAGGGAAAGAGAAACCCACACAGGCTCTGAGATGTTAGCGCAGAGCCTGACGCACCGTGAGCTCACGCTCTGAGCCGAAATCAGGAGTCAGACGCTTAACCAACTGAGTCACCCAGGCGCCCCAGTAAAGGTGAGGAGATACATATATTTGTCATTGTTTTGTTTGGAGGATTTCAGAACTGCAGACCAGGAATTGTGAACACGTATTTGTTCTTTTCAGAAGAGATTTCCTTTTTATGACTTTTCCCGCTCTTAAAAAACAGAATGCCACTAATAATTCCAATAGACTCCAATAGACTTCTTTAAAATATTCCTACATGTTGAGGCACCTGTGTTGCTCAGTCGGTTAAGCTTCTGACACTTGATTTCAGCTCAGGTCATGATCTTGTGGTTTGTGGGATTGAGCCCCGCATGGGGCTCCACATTTGCAACGTGGAGCCTGCTTGGGATTCTCTCTCCTCTCTCTTTGCTCCTCCCCTGCTCATGTACACACACTCTCTCCCTCTCTCAAAATAAATAAATAAGCATTAAAAAATAAAATACTCCTACATGCATCTTAACTTTGTTAGTAAATTATGAAAGCAGAATGTGAGATGTATTTGGATGTGCCGTTATTAGTACTTAAAGAATGACCGAGTCTAACAATTTAATACATAAGTCTTTTCAAAAAAGAAAGATTTATCAAAGGAAATAATTTGAAATAAGTAAATCAAAAGTCATCTGGAAACCTTTTTATTGTAATTTTGAAGTCCAAATAAGATTGATTTGGTGGGCTTAATTTATGCTTCAGAAGTAATCAATGGCCCAATTATGCAGGCATAGAGTTTCCGAATTAAGTGTGATGGAAGCTGTTAAGGTATCAAGTCGGTACATATTTATATTCATTAATTCATTTTTTAAACAGAGGAAAGTAGAAAATGTGTCACATTTTGTTTTCTTGTTAGCAGCTCCAGCAAAAGTGCCTGCGAGGTCACTACTGAGGGTGCAACTAATGTGTTAAATGAGGTTTCTGATTAAATCATGATTTTGGTGTCCTTGATCTTTCAACACCCATTAGCAACTGTAAATTAGTTATTAAAGACATGGCAAGTAAAACATTTATAGCATTATTTACTCCATTATTAATTAAGAGAAACAATAAACAAGCAGTAACCTTCTGGCACATAAATAATTTGGTTCCGTCAACTGTCGGAAAGAGAGAAGCTATTCGTGTGAGAAATTGGGCATCATAAAGATCTTGAAAAAAAGTGTAGGGAATGTACTTTTTTTTGAAAGAATGGACTGCCAGGTGTACATATTTTCCTTTTTAAGCTTTTATTTTGAAATAGTTATAGATTCCTAGAAAGTTGTAAAAATAGTACGGAGAGATCCTTGTGTCTCTTCCGCCCGGTGGCTACAGTACGACATCAAAATCAGGAAGGTGACATTAGGATGAAGCGTGTGCATAGTTCTGTGTCATTTTAACACAGGCAGAGATCATGCAGTCACTATGGCAAGCAAATATTTTGCCCACAAATATTTTCCCCGTGCTGTTTCTTTATAGTTAGACCCATCTCCCTCCTCCCCACCGTTAATAACTGCTCAAATCACTACTCTGTTCTCCATTTTTATAATTTTGTCATTTCAAGAGTGTTATGCAAATGGAGTCACGTAGTATATCACCTTTTGAGATGGACTTTTTTTACTGAGCATAATACCCTTGGAGCCCATCCTAGCTTTTGTGCATACCAATGCATTCCTTTTTATCATTAAGTAGTATTTCATGGTATGGATATAACACAGTTTGGTTATCCAGGACCTATTGTAGGGCATGTTGGTTATTTCCAGTTTTGGCTTTTGCAAATAAAACTGCCATGGACAATCATGTACAGGTTTTTGTGTGGGTATAAGTATTCATGTCTCTGGGATAAATGCCCCAAAGTGGGATTGCTGGGTTATTTGAAAATATACGTTCAATTTGAAAAGATACAGCCAAAGTATTTTCCTGAAGGGCTGTACTATTTTACATTCCTACCACCAGAGTATGAGACATCCAGTTTCTCTACATCCCTGCCAGCATTTGGTATTGTCATTATTTTGTATTTTAGTTTTTTTTTAATAGGCATGTAGTGATATCTCATTGTGATCTTAACTTACATTCCCTAATGGCTGAGGGCAGGGGTATAAACATCTTTTCATGGCTTAGTTACCATCTGTGTATTATCTTTTTTTAAAAAATATTTATTTATTTTTGGAAGAGTGCTAGCGGGGGAGGGGTAGAGAGAGGGGGACAAAGGATCTGAAGCGAGCTCTGGGCTGACAGCCTAACAGCAGTGAGCCTGATATGGGGCTTGAACTCACAAATCGTGAGATCATGGCTTGAGCTGAAGTCGGACACTCAACTGAGTGAGCCCCGCGGGGGGCCCCCTATCTGTGGATTTGTTTTTCAGTGAAATATCTCTTCATGTCTTTTATTCATGTTCCAATTGGATTGTTTGTGTTTTTACTATTGAACTTTTAAGAATTCTTCATAAATTCTAGATAGAAGTCTTTTATCAGATATATACTTTGCAAATATTTTCACAGTCTGTATTTTGTCTTTCCATCCTCTTAACAGTCTTTTGCAGAGAAAAAAAAATTACTTTTAATAAAGTCCAGTTTTTCAATTTTTTCTTTAATGGATTAAGCTTTTGGTGTCGTGCCTATGAATTCTTCACCAAGCCCAAGGTTCTGAAGACTTCACCTATGTTTCTTTCTAAAAGATTTATTAGATTTATGTTTGACATTTAAACCTATAGTCCATTTTGGTTTAATTTTTGGATAAGGTGTCAGGTTGAGGTTGAGGGTAATTTTTTTGCCCATGGATATCCATCCAACTGCCCCAGTACCATTGATTGAAAACACTATCCTTCCCCCATTGCATTGTTTTTGTACCTTTGTAAAAAATTAGTTGGCCCTGGGGCGCCTGGGTGGCTCAGCCAGTTAAGCGTCCAATTTTGGCTCAGGTCATGATCTCACAGTTTGTAGGTTCGAGCCCCGTGTCAGGCTCTGTGCTGACAGCTCAGAGCCTGGAGCCTGCTTCGGATTCTGTGTCTCCCTCTCTCTCTCTGCCCCTCCCCTGACTCATGCTCTGTCTCTCTCAAAAATAAATAATAAACATTAACAAAAATAGTTGGCCATGCTTATTTGGGACTATTTCTGGGGTTTATTTTTCTGTTGTTGAATAGGGTGTTTGGTAAATGATTAGATTCAGCTGGTTGATGATGTTCAGTTCTTCTGTATCCTAGTTGATTTTCTGTCTAGTTATTCTACTAATTGATGAGGGAGGATGTTGAAGGCTCCAACTATACTAAATATTTGTCTGTTTCTCCCTTCATTTTCATCAGTTTTGCTCCATGTATTTTGTAGCTCTTCTGTTGGGTTTGGGCTCCCCGTTTGACCTTTACTGGTAGATGTTAGGATGGGGCTGTATTTGTTTCCTTTGTTGTTTTGTAGTCAAATTGTTATTGTCTAAAAGATTTCTGTCTTGCGAGGCTGCCTCTTTACTGGTGCTGCGCCTGGAAAGATTAGGCTTTTGTTGGGGCTTTTATTGTATGTGTCCACTGGTGTTTCTGGGTTGCCGGTTCCCTCCAAGTCTGGGATAAATGAGTCAAGAGAAAGCACAAGGAATTCACTCTTGTGTTCTTTAGGCATGGGAATCCTAGCTGCTCTGGCACCTTCTCTTCACCTTTCAAACTTTTCTTGTTTGTTTTATATATAACATCTAGGGTTTTCAAGTTGTACTTAGAGGGAAGAATAGGAAAAAGTAGGTCCAGTCAGGCAATGGGGCTTTGAGAAATAAAATACTGGCAAAAAAGGTAATTGTTTAAAATTATAAAGTGATTTTTTAAAGCGAAATATAGAAACACCTTTTTAGAAGAGATGAAAATGTGATAAATATCTTTAAAGATATAGCTGTTAATTTAGGCTGGCAGGGCAAAAATCGTATGTCATTGACATACATGTATGATTCCAAACCTTTTCCTGTGCATATTAGAGGTGCTCAAAAAATCTTTAATAAATCAATGAATGAAGCTATCTCACATTTCTTTAACTGTGATGGGAATATCACCTATAAAATTCTTTCCCTGTAATGAAAGTATTTCTTTGTTTAATTGAAACGCAATTGACCTACAATGTGCCATTAGTTTCAAGCGGTCAACGTAATGATTAGCTAACTCTATGGTTTTGCTACACTCAAGAGTAGCTACAACCTGTCGCCATACCACGTTATTGCAGGGCTACTGACTATATTCCCTATGTTGCACCTTTCATCCCCCTATCCATTCCATAACTGGAAGCCTGTGTCTCCCCTCCCCTTCGTTTACTTTGTCCACTCCTCATCCCCCTCCCCTGTGGCAACCATCAGATTGTTCTCTGTAGTTGTAGGTCTGAGTCTGCTTTTTTTGGTCTGAGGTTCATTGTTTTGTTTGTTTTTTTTTTTAGAGTCCACATAGGAGTAAGATCATACGGTATTTGTCTTTCTCTGTCTGACTTATTTCGCTTAGCAGAATATTCTCGAGGTCCATCCTCGAGATGGTGTTGCTGCAAATGACAAGGTTTTACCTTTTCTTGTGGCTGAGTAATATTTCATTGTATGTATATGTATGTACATATATACATTAATATATCAAATAGGTAACATTTATTATATACAATATGTATCAATATAAAAATTATATATATTTTAAAGAATTTCATACTATTTTCATACAGTGGCCACACTAACAGTGCACAAGGGTTCCTTTGCCTCTACATTCTTGCCAACACTTCTATTTCTTCTCTTTTTGGCAAGGGCAGTCCTGACAGGTGTAAGGTGGATAACTCACATGGCTGATTAGTGAATGATTAGTGACGCTGAGCATCTCTTCATGTGTCTGTTGGCCATCTGTAATGTAATGGAAGTACTTCTTCCTGGCACTTCTTTATTATTAAATTAAACCTGAAAGGGCAGTTTTCTTGAGAAAAGAAAATGCTGTTAATTTTTAATATTTTTAAAATTTTTGATGTTATTAATTTGTTAAATTTTAACTTCTGATTTCTGGATTATAAAGCACAATTTGAGGGATCGCTGGGTGGCTCAGTGGGTTGGGCGTCCGACTTCAGCTCGGGTCACGATCTCATGTTCGTGGGTTCGAGCCCCGTATCGGGCTCTGTGCTGACAGCTCAGAGCCTGGAGCCTGCTTCAGATGCTGTGTCTCATTCTCTCTCTGCCCCTACACTGCTCATGCTCTCTCTCTCTCTTTCTCTCAAAACTAAATAAACATTAAAAAAAATTTTTTTTAAAGCACAATTTGGATAAATATGTATGCAAAGACAATTTTCTGTTCTCAGGAGACTACTGCAAAACCTTTCATGAATTCTAAAAAATTTCAGAAATAATTATCTTCTCACAGTATTTAATAATTCTGTAAGCTTAATAATAAACAAAAACATTCAGTTTTCTTGGTTATATACAACAATCAATAGGCAAAAATCCAAGTTTGTTAAAGCAAATTATTTTTTTTAATTGTTCATTTTAATCATTTATTATAGTGAATGCTGTTTTACTCAGCCTAGTCCCGCAGTAGGCAAACTAAGGCCATGCCCAGTTGTTTTAGCAAATAAAAGTTTTACTGGAACAAAGCCCAACCCATCTGTTTACATGTTGTCTGACTGGTTTGGTGCTCCAATGTCAAAGTTGAATAGTTGTGAGACCACATGGTCTATAAAGTCTAAAATATTTACTCTCACCTGTTGCAGAAAAAGTATACTGATGTCTGATTTAATTCACTTGCGAATAAATTAATGTTGGTTTTTCCTAGACGACTTTTTCTAAAACGTTATGCCACTAATGATATTGTAACAAAGCAAGTGGTTGCATAGGCCGGGCAGTTTGTACTGAAGATGTAACAGTCTATGGTATTTGGAAGATCTTTTAATTCTATTAATTAGAAACTCATGAGAGTTGCCAAGTTTGAATATACTTTTTGATTACCCCTACTGATATTTACCGTAGTTCATTTCTGTTGCTACTTCAATACAAAAATTACCCCTGCTTTGTGGTATAATAAAAAAAATAAATAAACGTTTGGTCTGGTCCCAGGGTCCTGGCATACAGCTCTTCAAACCCTTAGAATCTACAGAGTGATAAAAGTGTCTTTTGTAAGCTACTGAGATCTCTGGTAGCTGGAGGCCCCTAGACAGCTTTAAGAAGACGGCTGATCTCTAGAAAAAGTCCTAAGCACTATTAATGGGTTGGAACTTTCAGCTCTACTTCTGACCTCGGAGAAAGTGGCCTGGGGCTGCAAATTAGTTAATCACCAATGACCAGTGATTTAATCATGCATGCACAGGGAGACCTCCAAAAAACCCCTATGTGATGGGTTCAGAGAGCTTCTGGGTTGGTGAGCACAAGATAATGCTGTAGAAGGGGGAGTATCTAAAAAGTGCTTGGAAGTTCTGGAAGCTCCATGCCCCACCTCCCCCCAGACCTTGCACTAGGCAGCTCTTTCATTTGCTGTTCCTGTATTGTATCCTTTATGGTAAGCTGGTAATTCCAAGTAAAGTGTTTTCCTGAGTCCTGTGAATTCTAGCATTGATTCAACCCCGAAGGAGGAGGCTGTGGGAATCCCTGACTTTACAGCCACGTTAGATGGAAGTGTGGGTAACCCGGGAACGTGATACTGGTGACTGGCATCTGAAATGAGGACAGTCTTGTGGGACTGAGTCCTTAAACCTGTGGAGTCTGACGCCAACTCAGGGACTTAGTGTCAGAATTGAGTTGAACTGTAGGACACTCCGTTGATAGGAGAAGTGATTCCTGTCAGGAGGAAAGACACCCCACATGCTTCCTTCTCTGTTCTCCAAAATATTTGTAAATGCCTATTAGTGTGTATTGTTTAACTCCATGGGTAGATACTGACCACCTGCTGATAATGAAAAACTTTTGAATGAAATTATAGATTGAAAATCTGTACCAAAATGAGACTTAATAAGAAGATATTAAATGTATTTGTAGTGGCTCTAATGATACTATAAATCTGTGGTCTATAACAAGGCTCAGAGATAATATATTTCATTCCATAAATAGCTTTTCATAAGTAAAAAAGATTCTCATAATGTTGCCATTGGCACAGTAATACTTACGACACACTTTTAGGGTCAGCACTGTTATCTAGCAACTTAATACAGATATCTTGACATGGTTTTACAATTAAATAATGTTTGAGGTAGGGGCGCCTGGGTGGCTCAGTCTGTTAAGCGTCCGACTTCAGCTCAGGTCACGATCTCACAGTCCGTGAGTTCGAGCCCCGCATCAGGCTCTGGGCTGATGGCTCAGAGCCTGGAGCCTGCTTCCGATTCTGTGTCTCCCTCTCTCTCTGCCCCTCCCCCCGTTCATGCTCTGTCTCTCTCTGTCTCAAAAATAAATAAACGTTAAAAAAAAATAATGTTTGAGGTAAGTAATAGATATGAAAAAATACCACTGTGATATTTCTTTTCTTTGACATAACCAACTTACAAATGCATTTTATAAAACAGCATAATACAAAGGACAAGTGAATATTCTATGCAATAATCTAATAACACCAGTCTCGATAAAATAAGATAATAAAAAGGGCCACAGAAATATTTGATGCCCATATAAGATACAGGCAGAGCTACAGAATATTTCCATTAGGAGAAACTTGGTATATGGACAAAAGAGTTTTTAAGAAGTACATGAAAAATAAGGAAGAGACAATTTTTAGAAGAGGGAGTTTTCTGGAAAAAAAATGACCACGATTTCAAAAGAATAAACTTAAAATGGCTTCATCTCCTATTACAATGAAAATTTTAAGTGAAACAGAGGCCCTCTTTATTAAAGAAGGGACTACTAAATAATCCTATTTATTTATGATGATCCATATGCAATGAGTTAAAGCAAAGAAAAAAATATCCCAACTGTAGTGCTGAAAGTAAAATGCACACGTGGACAGAATAAAGCTTGGCAAAATTTTTTCCTCAATCTATTATTCCATTTGCTCAATAACTGTTCTTTTATCCAATGCATTAAAATATTTTGGTATAATATTTTCATGTCCGGAAGTCTTTAAAACCAATATTTTATTCTAAATGTATTGACAATCGATAAGGTATAGGATTTAGTAAAATTCTGAACTACTTAATTTAAAAATGATGCATTTTCTTGCTTTGATAAGTTATTACAGAATGTTAAGAAAGAAAAACAAACCCAATGGAGTATGGCTTTCAATATTAAAAATATTTAGTTCTGTAACTTCCATTAGTTACAAGAGGACCCCAGAACTACATATATCTATGTTTATATCTCTCTCTCTAGTCAGCTACACGTACACCTATAATGTAATAAAGAATTTATATATTCTCTTATATATAAATCAATCAGAATATATAAATCAGATATATATATCTGATATAAATATATAAATAAATATATCAGATATATTTATATCTGATATATTTATATATGTATATCATTTATATATATATTTATATATATATATATTTATATTTATATATATATATCATCTGATATATTTATATATATATATCTGATATATCTGATATATATTTATATCTGATATCTGATATAAATATATAAATATATACATAATATATAAATCAAGTAAGACTACTATAATTTCAAATGGTTAAAGCATGACCAAATATTGTTATAACCCCATATATAAAATGCTTATTTTAGGAGGGTAGAAACATCAATCCATAAGATTCTCCCAATGAGTCTATGTTACTTGCAAAAAAAATCCTGTAAAATTCAGATATGCTCAAGATAATTTATTTTGCCTTTTATCATGCTAATCTTCTTTACTAACTTCATTCAAATTATCCTTTTGGGAGAGGTGGTTTACCAGTAACTTCTTTGTTATCCTCATAGTCAAATTAGAACCTAGGGGCATCTGGGCGGCTCGGGCAGTTAAGTGTCCAACTTCGGCTCAGGTCACGATCTCACAGTTTGTGAGTTCGAGCCCCACACTGGGCTCTGTGCTGACAGCTCAGAGCCTGGAACCTGCTTCGGATTCTGTGTCTCCCTCTCTCTCTGCCCCTCTCCCACTTGCAGTCTGTCTCCCCCGCCCTGGCAAAAATAAAATAAGCCCTAAAAAATTAAAAAAAAATTAGAAACTAATGTTTCTCTGTATATGTGCTGTCAAAGTGAGCACAATGTTTCTCTACATGAATAAATCTACCTAATCTCCTGACTCAATCCTGTAGTAGAGAGTTGTCTACTTCAGTATTTGTTCTGTATGTTTCCCTTAATAAAATAACTCTTGCCGGTTAACTCATGCCTACCTGAAATAAATACTATTGCTTACCTCCCTGATTCTTAAAGCTGGTCTTTTTTTATGTGATAGAGTTCTGGAAAAGTAAGTTGTAAGTAAAATATTTTGTGACATCTCTCAAGAAACCTCCTTAAAAAATTGCTTGAGTGGGTTTTTTGTCCCTCCATCTGTCCTGCTTTCTGAAATGAAGACAGCCCTCCTCGGGATGGAGGTTTGAAGGAGATGCTGTATCAGCCTTGAATTGCTTATCTCTGGATTTCATGAGAGAGAAAGAAATGCCTTAAAAAATTATTAAAACCTTTGTTATTTCACTTTGTGTGTGTGTGTGTGTGTGTGTGTGTGTGTGTGTGTTTTGTGTGTGTGTGTGACACAATCCTTGACCCAAGCTTACATAATACAGATCCTTCGCCAAGATTAGCATACAGTATAAACAAAAAGAAAACTTCAATACGGAGGAGCAGTTTTAAGTAGCATACAGGTACTCTGACATCCCCGTGAAAAAGTTCCAAAAAAGCATGTCAAAACCAAGAAAGCATGAGAGACTACATCCAACTTCTATTAAATTGGGATCATTCATCTTGCATCTTATATACAGCTAAATTTTAGTGATTCAGTGAGAGACCTTCAAGAAATCTCTACAATGCCTCGATGTCAAAGAGAATACAAAATGAGAATGACAAATGATCTTGAATGTGTTGTGACTGGTAGGGTGATCTACACAATAACATTTTATCACTGGAGTTCAATGGTAAATGATTTGACCGATGAAGAAAGCAAGAATAATTCAAACCAGAAGATACCCTTTGAGGATTGGTTGCTTTTCAGTTATCTCCACTGACCAAATTTTCTGAACAAGTTCCCCATACCTATATTAGATTTATGAAGTAAGTTCAATGAAGATCAAATGCGTGTAATAAAATAATAGTAATATCAATAATAACGGTTATTTATAAATATAAATATATTTGACTTTCATTTAGGAAAACAGCAATCTGATTGAAGATTCCCTAAACTATATTCCATGATATGTTCTATACAGTGTGTGGATTCCAAATATCATTTATCCGATTAGCTGCCAATACAGACTTGGGATAGCACAACATAATGTACTGTCAGTCAATGTCTAAATGCAACAATTCATAGTTACAGAAGGTCCTAGAACCTTTTTCTTGCAAATGCAGAAAACGTTTCATTTCATTGTTTATAAAACAGCAATATCTCAAAAAGTGGTATTGATCCACAATTAAATCAGCTTATTTTCCAGTCATGCCCTTGAGGTGTTTGATTTAGTTCTAGCATTATGCCTGCAATTCTAAATGGCCGCTGCTAGATAGCAACATTCATTATTTCATTCATGAAATATGTTCTGAGCATCTAATGTGTGGTAGCCACTCTTCTGGGTGCTGAGATAAAATCTGAATGATACAAAAAAAATTTGAGTGATATATGGTGCCTGCCTTCAAGAATTTTAGACCCTATCTGTAGGCATATAAGATGAAGACAAGAAAATAATTCAAGGATATGATCAGATTCAGCAAAAGAGAACTGTTGTTGTTTTTTTTAAAACAGTATAAATGTCATAGACTAAAGACAGCAGCAATGATTTCTTAATACTTCTTAGTAGCATATAAAAGTTTTTGATCCGCAGGGTACCGTTGTGAAATAGAAACGGACCCACTTGTTTTGCAAGTGAGAAAACCAAATCTGTGAGAGGTGAAGATAAAGATCTTCTAGCCAGTTTCATGGTAAAGAATAGAGCTCAGTGGTCCTAATTCCCCCTACAGAGCTGGTTATATTCCAGTGGACTGCCTGCTCTCATTGTCTCATCCATTCAGCAAAAGTTTACGGAGTCCCTTCACTCTACTAATAAGCACTAGGCATATAAAGATGAACAGTCTCGGAGGAAAGCAGAGAAGGAGAGGAGAAAGGATTCCTGGAATGTGTGGGAAATTGAAGCTCTAAGACCTGATGACTGATTGAATTGGACAGTAAGCAAGAGGCCAGAGTGCAGAATGTCTTCGGGGTCATGGCCCCTTGCTGCATGAAATGCAGTTCATAAAAATGTGTTGAAATGAAGACTATATGAGATATGCAATCATAAGCTAGATTTAGATGGATACAGCTACTGCACATAGGTTTCCCTATGTCCACATAAGTTTGTCTTTCAAACCTAAAAAATTTCCAATTGCTTGTAGATATAATACTCTCATTTATAGTGCGTTGGCACAGTTCACCGTTTTGAAGTAACCTTTGCTGAAACTTCATACTGAGCTAATTACCTTAACTTGCTTATGATAATTACTTTAGGCAGGACTATCTTTTTCTTTCGGTACTTTTTTTAAGTCATATTTTGAGTGGGGAAAAAAATCACAAACCAGTTTCTTAACAGTGACTATGGGGATTTCTACTGAAAATGTATTTGTTGAGATTTAAGTCCTGAGAGCATCTAAGATGTAAGAGAGTGAATCTGAATATGAAAATTCAGAGCCCTCAGAGTAATCTGTTTTCCCTTTCATTGACTCCAGCATGGAGAGAGGCCAGTTATGGACCTGGCAGAATAACAGCTGCCCTCCAGGCATAGACTTCTAAAAATTTAATAAGGTCCCATAGGACTTGGGTGGATGTTGGAGGTTGTAAACCTTTCCAAATTAACTGCTGAAGCTGGTAACAGACCTTGATATTGTAATGGGTCGTTGGTAGCGAGCCCATGTGCTGCCTAGCCTGGTGTTTCCTCATGTGGTTTTACCAATGGCTAGACTATACATTATACGTTGGCCTTCCCACCCAAACAACTGTGATCTTCTTCCTGGACCTTAGCAAGTCCCCATCCTCAGCTGAGACAAGCCTGCAATTGATCACTGTCTGCTGGGGCCATCTTGTGTTTTAGGCTTGTCAATGATTTGCTCAGTTCTGACAGTTAGTATCGGCCAACAACTCTCACGAGCCTGGGACTGCCCAGACCCAAGAGCTGCTGTTGGATCACACCTCTCTGAACGTCTTGCTCACAACCTCAGCTGTGCCAGCCTGATGTGGTTGATCGGAAGTGTTACACTTTGGCTTCTTTGTAGGATCTAGCCTCAGGCTCATTTTAATGACTCTTAAAGTCATGCACAATCAATACATCCTTACCATAGCATCAACATCATTCTTTTTCACCATAGGTGGCTGCCTCTAAGCAGCTTCAAACAATTTCTGAGCTTTATGGCTTACAATTAGCCATGAGAGAAAAACTGATTTCAACAATGTCTCATTCCAGTAGTTACACTTCCAGTGAAGGAATGAGATTGACCTAGCTGGAGTTGGGGACCCACCTCTAGATCAATCCACTTGCCCACAGCCAGGAATATCACAATTGGCCCAGCTTGGGTCGGATGCTTGGCCCCAGACCTGCAATATATAACCAATGAGGAAAGACATGGGGGAAATAGAGATGGTCAATTCAGGAAGAAAGGAAAAGTTTTGGCATACAATGACACAGACTATCACACACACTATAACTCTGTGTAGTTGACATGATTAGGATTCCAGGTCCAAGTTTGAATTTATGAGTATGAGCTACAATGATAAAGAATGAAAAAGACAAATGCCCTCAAATCCTGGTTTTGTCTGTCCTTCATCCAAATATATTAAAGGTGCTACAAAGTCAAAAAGGTAGCTTCAGGCAGGTTTGCACGTGTAGAACTATGAGGATTTCTAGTGGCCATCTATTCTGGCTGACTTTATTTAAAAAAAAATAATTTAATCTCAAGGTTGGAGAGAATCATGAATTATGCAATATCAAACACTTCTTAGTATCTCTTCTAGCTTAGATACGATGTCGAAGGTTCAAGAAACACAAAGACTGCGAAGACAGAGACACACATGCATGTAGTCATGCATGGCATTAGGTGCAAATGGGGAAGCCTAGTCCAGGTTCTATGAGAGCAGTCAGTGCCGATTCCAAATGTGTTAGTATTCGTGCTAGCATGTGTGGGTAGAGATTGGGTACGTGTGAGAGTGTGAGTGAAAGAGGGTGCAGTGTATAAGTGTTTGGGGGGGGGGTTTGAGGATAGATTCCTGAAGGAGGTAAACCCCTTCTGATTACTAAAAGAAGATTAGGACTTAATCAAAGGGAATTGAGATTAGAGCAGAAGCCCACTCAAGATCAAAAGAACAACATATAAATGCCATAGGAATGTTATGTTAATCATGATATGTTTATGTTATGATATGATATGATATGTTATGTTAATCATGATATGTTAAAGGGACTATGAAAAGTCAAGGGCTGCTGGACCAGGAAAGAGGCAAATCTCTTAAAGAGTAAGCCATGATTTAGGGAGCAGATTGGGAGGATCTTCATTGACACTGCCGAGATCTTGGTTTTTTATTGTAATTTATGGAAAACAAGTGAAAAGCTGTAAGCACAGGCCAGTCAAAGAGTAATGTGGAGTGGAGTGGAGTTGATGGGTACCAGCCTGTGTCCGGGCAGTCCTATTACAAGATCTTTGTAATTATCTGGGAAAAAGATGTCAAGAGACTGAACCTGACCACAGTAGTGGGATATGGAGGAAGGCAGACAGGAGGGAGTTCAAGAACAGCATAGAAAGTAGAATTAGCAGTGCCTTAAAGTCATCAAGTTCAAACTCTGAAAGGATTATCATAATTCTGTGTTATCCACCAGTCATCCAAAGCTGTTGGACATTCCCAGGACTTAGAAGTCATTGAATCTGGAGGCACCTGATTTCACTGTGCAACACTACCCTGTAAATGTGTGACACTTCAGTGGGATTTAGTTCACCAGAAATCTTCTCTCTCCCAAAGAAGAGACCTGTCACAGGGAAGAAGGGAAGGGTCCAGCCCAGAAGGTGCCATACCAAGCGCAGGAGATAAATTTTCCTGGTCTGTCTTTAATCAAGTGTGTTTTCCAAAGATGAATATGTTTATAAAAGGCATATCTGCTCCGTAATATTGTATTACGTAAATTTTTAACATAACGAGCATGCATGGATAGAAGTTTTGCTTTATTTGTATAATCAACGAGCTCTTAACCATCCTTCTTTGAAACAACTGTCTTTAAACCTCTGCAAAATGTATATTAAAAATAATAATCTTTGAGTTTTTCTTAGATTGCTTCATGAAATCTGATCTTCTGATCCAGGTCTTTGTACAGTTAGAATCTAACTGGATCAGATGATGCCAGAGGTCCCCTCCAGCTCCCTACCACCACAACCAGTTAGCAGAAATTCCACTTTAATCACACAGCGGCTGCAGGTCAAAAAAAGGAAAGCAAAACCAGAGGTGGAAATCTCAGCCTAATGAACACTGAGAAAAGATTAGAAGAGGGTTAAATTTCAGTGTGATAATTAATCACACTCCAACAAGAACAGAATTTTAGGAATGTTGGCTAATTGTAATTCAAGCTATATTCATTCACACAAATCTCTTTCCCAACATCACCTCCAATTCTGAGGTGGAAAGAGACTATCTCTTTTCAGTATTTCTTATCTCATTTATAGTTAATACAAACAACACTCTCAAGTCTGTGGAGATATAATTAATTATCAAGGTAGTAACTGCATGTACTCATTCATATTATCTAATCAGCTCTTAATTGATTACTCCTACTTTGGATGTAGTTTTATCTTAAGGATCTTGACAAAAAATGGTTATACCATGACACAACAGAATAGAAGATATCTTACATGCTATTTTTTAATAAAGAGAATAAAAGACTCAAAAATCAAGTGGATTCTGCACATTTTTAAGAGTAACTATTACAATGTGATTGAACATTTCACTGTATTCTTTGACATTCCAGTAGGCCAAGGGGCTACTCATTCCTAGAGCCATGCAACCTACAGGGAAGGAATTATGCCTGGTTTGAACCATCTGAGTGAACCATCTTTTTGCATGTCTCAGAAGTCAGGCAAACTTCATCCTATCCCATCTATTAGGAAAAACTAAAGGCAGGAGGCGTGGCCTGAGAAATAACAATTCTACCAGCAAGAAGAAGACTAGCCAATGTAAACGGTGCAGCCTGGCAGAATACCTATACTTACTCAAGTAACTTCTATTGCCTGTGTGGACAGGCAGAATAGCAAATTACAGTGTAAGTCATTACTGTAGATTAAAGATTCTTCTTTAACAATTCTTCTGACAAATTAATGCTGATTGGACAGAAAGAAGCAGATCCAATAAAGAGCAACACAGCCACAGGAGATTAAGGAAATAATAATCTTTCGTTCTGCAGAGGCACCTAAGGCAGGCAGTTGCTGCAGGAATAGTAACAGCCACGTGCTCCTCTCCATTTCTCATGTTCTCCTGCAGTTTGGAGAGGAGGGACTGTGTGAATAATTCTTCCCGACAGAATCTTAAAGGGAACAATGCATCACTTCCTGTCAAGGTTAGTTAAGATTTGGTGTTTCTTCTTCACCTCTTCCACCCTAGCCTGTCTCTGTGACTCGAAGCAAAGGATTCTGGGATGGTAAGCTCACAATATGGGAGGAGGCTGAGTCACCGAGGCATGGCTTGAGACAGCCACGCAGGTGAGCTGCTGATGTGATCAAGAAATAAAATGGTGTTGGGCCAAGCCATTGAGATTTCAGGGTTTATCAGTTTCTGCATAATTATCCTGATTAATGCGCTGGTGTGAGTCAGAGCACAGGATATGAAATCAGCATACCAGTTTTTGAATCCCGTCTCCATTATCAATGAGCTCTGTGACTTGACCTCTCTGAAATTCTGTTTTGGGGGCAAGAATCTTGATGATAGAAAGAGACATTGTAAGGAGTTCCAACTCAGGAAACAAAATGAAGCCCATGGGTGGGTCCTGGAAAGACTATCTTCCAAGAGAGATGAAACTTCCAAGGACCCAGGTTATCAGGCTCCCAGAATTGTAGAGCTGAATAGGCCCCACAGGGCACCTGACTTGATACAGAATATGAAAGCCAGTCTCATTTTGTCTTGGAATGAAGGCTGCAGTCAACTCTGGATCCGCATTAGATTTAAATTACATCACAAAAATACTGATGCCCAAGCCCTAACCCAAATCAATTAAATCAGAATCCCTGGGGATGAGATCCAGCTAGGGGTTATATTTTTAATGTTACCCTGGTGGTGCTAATATGAGTCAAAGTTGGTAATCAATGACTAAGTGTAACAAAGAGGCTTTAAAGCTGCTTAAGGACTTTCTGCCTCAGTTGAAATTGGTTCAGGAGGTGAAGGATGGAGCCCAGGGGAAAAGTCAGGTGGATTCAGTGATGTGGAACTGAGGAAAAAAGGTGATTTTAGCAGCAATTTCTCAACAAAACAGAGACAGTAGTTCAAGTCAACACATTTTCATTTACAGAAATTAAATGGATGGAGTGCTGTTATGAATGCTATTATTATTTTCTTTTCAGTCCTATTTCAGATTCTCAAATCTACTAAATGCACTTAAAGTGTGGAAAGAAGTTACAAAATTAATATTCAATAGAGAAAAGTATTTGTTTATATACAAAATTAGTAAAATATTAATAAAGTGGTACAGAAATTAAACAATGCTTGCGACCTTTACATGTATAGCCATTAAAAGAGATGTTGGACTATGAAAATAGGCAGATTGCTGTTTCCTAAATGAGGAGAAAATTTAGCCCGGCAATCTAGAAATTGCCATACTGATTCAATCCCATTGTTTCAATGTCCTATTCTATTTATGATCAACCCACATTTAGCAAGGGAGATCAGTTTCCTACCAGATGTGAATGAATCTTAATGGGAAGGTGACCCTTAATTTCCTATAGTCATTTATAACCGTTACTCAGATTTCTCCTGTTTTTGGACTGCTAAGGTTCAGTGAGATGACAAACTCAAAACTATCTGCTGGTAACGACAGGTATTGATTGGACAGTGACATATTAATTATTTGCTTTTGATGATGTACAGAGGTTCCTAAAGAATACCCAGCTTATGTAACTAAGTTGCATCGGCACCAAAGCTTTCTATTTTTTCTTCTTAACTTAAAGTCAAAGTCAGCAGTCTTAATAATTTTGAATGGTCCTTAAAATATTCACACATCTGCTCAGATTTAATTTAAAAATGATCCTTTCTCACCAATGTACCCTCATTAGGAAATACAAATCATAAAAAGTTTTAGGGAACAACACCAATAACTGATTTCATGCAAACAGTTTGGGATCATGCCCATCAATTCACCATTTTGTGATTTCAAAGACTGTTTTATCAATCTTCTATCACTCAAGTCACAGAACATAAAATAAACCATTAACAAGAATTTGGATTTTAATCTATAAGACAGACAAGGTCATTTTTTAAAAGCAAATCAGCTAGCAGGAGTGCTGTGAGAAGCATGCCTACAAAGAAAAGTAGCCATTAAGCTTTCAGCTCCATTCCATAAATCTTGACCTCTTTTATTCCCTTTTGCTACTAGAGGATAGTTTGCTTCTCATATCATTCCCTAAGGGAAGTTCTTGCACCACATGAGGCTAACAAATATAATTTGGTCTTTTACTATTTTAAGTTCAAGTTATTAAAATGCCATGGACTCAGTGAAGTGTGGCTCATGTCACATGACCCACCTGAGAAGGAGTCATACATACTGTCCCTGACAACAACATTATGACAGTGTGAAACTAATTAATTGCTTTTTGGGGGATCAATCAATTGAAGATCAAGGTGCCTGAATGTTGTGTTTTAAAACATAAGAAATACATATTCTTTTCTACACTGAAAGCCAAGCAAAACATGGTTTTTTTAGGGAGACCCAGGTGTAAATATTGACTTTATGCTCTCCATTGAATTAGAAAGTCTGAATTGAATCTCACGTTTACTTCCTTTATTTCACCTGTGTCATATTTTCATTTGGTTTGAAATTTGAGCAGCTAAGTTTGTCATCGGCTTTACGAGATTTCCATCTTTTACATTTGATAAGTTCTTGAAAAAGTGTGATGGATATATCTCTTCATGTATTCATCATCTATGGATGAAGTACCTATTCAGGTATACGTCTAGAAGCTGTGGACACAACAGTGACATAGAAGGTGTCCGAGTGGCCTCTCTACCGGGAAAGAAAGACAACTAAACAAAAAGACAGTAAGAAATATCAAGGAAGTAGTAATTAAAATGAGGTTTGAAAGGTGAGTTAGCCCAGGATGAAAAGAAAGTACTCAGGAAGAAGAAACAACCTGTGGAAAAGCAAGAGAGAGAACAGGGCATATTTCAAAACAGAAAAGTTCAGTCCAGCAAGCACTGTATACAGTTTTGATGGCAGGAAGATATCTGACTAGTGGTTGCACGCGAGTTTGGTGAGCTAAACTGGGATGAGATCATGAAGGGCTTTGAAAGCCATGGTAAAGGGGAAACTATAAAGCAGAAGGGTTGGTAGCAGGAATAGGGTTGTGTTTCAGGAAGATGTCAGAGAATATGGAGCAGAGGCAAAAATGGAGACAGAGATGCCACTCGGAAGGTTGCAAAAGAGACGAGGGAAGTAATGGGCAAGTATAGTGGTGGGAATGGTGGTCCCCAAAAGATTATGTCCATGTCTCAATTCCCAGAGCCTGTGAACGTTACCTTATTTGGAAAGAGTTTTTGCGGATGTAATTAAATTAAGGATTTTGAGATCACGAGATGACCCTGGATTACCTA
This sequence comes from Panthera tigris, assembly GCF_018350195.1. Classification (NCBI taxonomy): domain Eukaryota; kingdom Metazoa; phylum Chordata; class Mammalia; order Carnivora; family Felidae; genus Panthera; species Panthera tigris. The sequence continues at coordinate 18,041,122 of NC_056668.1, read as the reverse complement.
AATGGATTCCGAATCCAATGACAAGTATCCTTATAAGAGACACATAGGGGAGATTTGGCAGACCGAAGAAGAGAAGGCAATGGTGACCATGGAGGCAGAAGTTTGAACATGAGCCCAAGGAATGTGGACAGCCATGAGAAACTGGAAGAGGCCAGGAAGAATTCTCCTTTACAGCCATCAGAGGAAGCACGGTCCTTCATACACCTTGATTTTGGATTTCTGCCCCCAGAAATATGACAACAAATTTCTGTTGTTCTCTGTTAAGCAACAGTTTTTGGTAATTTGTTATAGCATCCACAAGTAACTAATACAACAAGGCAAGAAAAAGACACATGAGGCGGAAATACAGTGCATTTGGGACACTGAAAAAAGCCCATAGAGCAGAATCCAAGGGCATTTGTGAGTAAGAGGCCAGAAATGAGGTTGGACAGCCAAGCAAGAGGCTATATTAGTGAAAAGATCCTGGGTCTGAATGCACATGGGATGCCAAAATATCAGTGAGTGGATCAGACTGGCTGAAGAAGAATCATGGTCTTGAGGAATGGGAAGAGAAACTGGAAAGAGAGGAAAAAGGAACAAAATGCAATACTTTTTGGCAGAAAGGGGGTCTGTGGCAGTGCAGAGAGGGAGGGGGAAAGGGCTGGGTGTGGGGAATTTGCACCCCAGCAAGTACAGAGCAGTGTCTTAGTCAACTCAGGCTTCAATAAACATACCACAGACTATGCGACTTAAACCACAGGCATTTATTTTCTCGACAGACCTTTCTGGACTCTAGGACGTTGAATATCCAGGTGTTGGCAGGTTTGGTTTTGGGCGAGGGCCCCCCTCCTATCTTGTTCCTGTCTTCCTTCCCAATGAATCCTCCCACGGCAGGAAGAGAAAGCTCTAGTGTCCCTTCCTCGTCTTAGAAGGGCACTAATCTCACCATGGGGGCTTCACCCTCATGAGCTCATCTAAACCCAGTCACCTCCCAAAGGCCCCACCACCTAATATCATTACATTGAGGTTAGGACGGCCGAGGAGAAGCTCTAGCTCCTTAAAAAAATAACGTTTATCTATTTTTGAGAGAGAGAGATAGAGAGAGAGAGAATGAGAGAACGAGTGGGGGAGGGGCAGAGAGAGAGGGAGACACAGAATCCGAAGCAGGCTCCAGGCTCCGAGCTGTCTGCACAGAACCTGATGAGGCTTGAACTCATGAACCGTGAGATCATGATCTGAGCCCAAATCGGATGCTTAGCCGACTGAGCCACCCAGGTGCCCCGCGAAGCTCCAACTCCTGAAGACTGCTGTCTGAGGGGCCCAGCACAGGGTAAGAAGCCGGCTAAGTATTAGGAACTGAGCTGGAACTTTCCTGTGCCCTTCTTTTCACTCTTCTGTCCTGCAGCTTTCATACCAGTTGGTTGGGTATGCACTGGGGGGTGGGGGGTGGGGGGGGAGCTGCTGGGTGGGAAACGGGTGGGAAAAGAGCACTTGGCCACATTTCTCCTTCCAAACACAGGTGACCCACCAAATATTGTCCACAGTGAGAAGATGGGGAGAAGCCTGGGCCGAAGTTTGAAAGGTTTGCATCTTAAATTAGGCATTTAAAATTTCCTGGGGCGCCTGGGTGGCTCAGTCGGTTAAGCATCTGACTTCGGCTCAGGTCATGATCTCACAGTTCGTGAGTTCGAGCCCCGCGTCGGGCTCTGTGCTGACAGCTCAGAGCCTGGAGCCTGCTTCACATTCTGTGTCTCCCTCTCTCTCTGCCCCTTCCCTGCTCATGCTCTGTCTCTCTCTGTCTCAAAAATAAATAAACATTTAAAACAATTAAAAAAAAAATAAATAAAAAAAATAAAATTTCCAAACAGGAGGGGCGCCTGGGTGGCTCAGTGGGTTGAGCGTCCGACTTCGGCTCAGGTCATGATCTCACGGTTTGTGAGTTCGAGCTGCCCCGCGTCAGGCTCTGTGCTGACAGCTCGGAGCCTGGAGCCTGCTTCGGATTCTGTGTCTCCCTCTCTCTCTGCTCCTCCCCTGCTCACACTTTGTCTGTCTCTCAAAAATAAAGATTAGAAAAAAATTTTTTTAATTTCCAAACAGGAGTGTTTTGAACTTAGAAGATTTAAGGAGTAAGAGTGATCAGGAAAGTCACAGATCCACCAAATTTTCAGCCACGGCAGGGGAAAAGCTTCCTGTGAAAAGGTAGTGGGTTAGAGTTGAATTTTGCTTATCAAACGTCCTGCTTGTTCAATATACTGTTTAGACATTTAAAGAAAAAGACAGACATTTCCTCTAAGACATCCCAGTAATCAATGTATTTCCTCAGAATACAATCACTAAGGTGGTAAAGGTTCACTCTGAACAGATGCTTCCCCAGTTCTAGTGCTAAATTTAGGATACTTACATCATGGTGTGATTATTAAGCAATGTTTTTCTTTAACTTTGCTACATCTTATCATTCTTAAGAGAAATTTTGGTACAGGATGCATCACACACAGGTTCCATTTGTTTTCCCTGGCCAAGGGGAAGGTGTGCAACCAGGTAGATACAAAAGACGTAGGGTTGAGCAGCAGAACTGAAAAAGCTTTTCCATTCCATTCACACAGGCTCCCTTTTCCTCCTTGGTTCACCACTTAATCTTTTGGTCTCCTTTCCTTCATCTGTACAGTGGTGGTAATGGGTCTCAATTTCATTTTGTTTTCCTGATGCATGGATTCCCACAGTTAGACCAAATACAGTTCTGGCCAGTAATGCCCACTTATCTACCTCCCTGAAGTGTCGTGAGAATTAATAATGGTCTGCAAAATGCACTGAAGATGAAGAGCACATCCTAAGGGAGTTGTTAAGTATCATTTAAAAGTATCAGTCGGCTCAGGTCATGATCTCGCGGTCCGTGAGTTCGAGCCCCGCGTCGGGCTCTGTGCTGACAGCTCAGAGTCTGGAGCCTGTTTCGGATTCTGTGTCTCCCTCTCTCTCTGACCCTCCCCCGTTCATGCTCTGTCTCTCCCTGTCTCAAAAATAAATAAACGTTAAAAAAATTTTTTAAAAAAGTATCAACGGATAAGGATATTTTAATAAACATGGGAAATTCATGCAGCAAAAGGATCGTGGCTTGCTTGCCGTAATACCTCAATGAGTTAGGGTAGAAAGGAATATACATATTATCCAAGTAGAAAAATAAAGCAAAACAAAATAAAGCAAAAACAAAACCTGACCACCCATGACCGTAAACATATGAATAGAGAGATATTCGTTGCATCTTAAAAAATCTAGCTAACTTTTTAAAATAAAGCACTGGTTTAAACACCCACGATGTAATGTATGCCTTGAAATTTTAGAATAGTCTGTACAGGAAGGCAAGGGACTAAAGACAGAGATGTTCAGAAATGAAACCAAGGCAAAGAGATCAAAGATACTTTCCTCCCCAGTTCAAAATGCGGCATGGGCAGAATTCATCTGCTGTGTATAAATTTGATAACTGCTTTTATTGTTGTTGGTCTTGCAAAAAGAGATGAAATGGAGATATGAATATTGCTTGCTTTGGAGGATAGTCGGGGAGCAGATGAAAAGGCACAGCAAGTTTGACAGTAGTAAGTTACATTTATAGAGCAATAAGAGACGAATATGTTATTTATGAATCTGAGCATTTTAAAAGAAAGTTAAAGTCACTGTTTCTTTCCTGCACGCTAATTATTCCAGGCTGTAAAGCCCTCAAGCAAACTGGAAATATTAAATTATTTTGGCCTTTACAATTTCTCTTGGTCTTTGCACCCAGAAGCATTAGATATGGCAGTGTCTGTCTTTTCTTTGAGAGGGCTCCAATTCCTTGTATACTTTAAAGTGCTGTCTAGGTCCATTCATAATATATTTAATGACAAGTTTATTTTCTCTCCCATATTGTTTGTCTTTATGTTGTAATGCACCAGTGGGCTGTAGCTAATTTTAATGTTAAGACGTTTAGTTTAAATCCTCAAAAAATTAAAAATAGAGCTACCCTATAACCGAGCAATTGCATTACTAGGTATTTATCCACAGGGTACAAAAATGCTGATTCAAGGGGCGTCTGGGTGGCTCAGCTGGTTGGGCATCAACTTCAGCTCAGGTCACGATCTCAAGGTTTGTGAGTTCGAGCCTGGCGTTGGGCTCCGTGTTGACAGCTCGGAGCCTGGAGCCTGCTTCAGATTCTGTGTCTCCCTCTCTCTCTGCCCCTCCCCCACTCATGCGCGCGCGTGCGCACGCTCTCTCTCTCTCTCTCTCTCTGTCAAAAGTAAATAAACATTATGTGTATTTACTTTTGAGAGAGACAGAGTGCTCCGAGCTGTCAGCACGGAGCCTGACGCGGGGCTCAAACTCACAGACCGCGAGATCATGACCTGAGCCGAAGTCAACCGCTTAACCGACTGAGCCACCCAGGCGCCCCTAAAAATTTTTTTTAAATGCTTATTCAAAGGGGCATATGTACCCCAATATTTGTAGCAGCACTATCAACAATAGCCAAATTATGGAAGGAGCCCAAATTTACATCGACTGACAAATGGATAAAAATATGTGGCATACACACACACACACACACACACACACACACACACACACTGGAATATTACTTGGTGATCAAAAAGAATGAAATCTTGCCATTGCCATTTGCAACACTGTGGATGGAACTAGAGTGTTTATGCTAAGGGAAATAAGTTAGTCAGAGAAAGATATTATATGATTTCACTTATATGTGGAATTTAAGAAACAAAACAGATTAACATGGGAAAGGGAAGCAAAAATAAGATAAAAACAGAGAGGGGGCAAACCGTAAGAGACTCTTAAATACAGAAAACAAACTGAGGGGTGCTGGAGGGGTGTTAGGTAGTGGGACGGGCCAAACGGGTGATGGGTATTAAGGAGGGCATTTGTTGGGATGAGCTCTGGGTGTTACACGTAAGTGATGAATCACTAAATTCTACTCCTGAAAAAATAAAATAAGGTGAAATAAATTCTCTGATCTTTAATACCATGTGGAACAGATGGTGCTGTGCTCTTATAGATAAATATTTTTTGTGATAAATTTTTTCTTTTTCTTCTTTATTCACATATGTTAGTTTTTTCCCCCAAATGTTTGTTTTTTTCCCCAAATATGGTCTCAGTGTATGTGCTGTAGTTAGAGGTGTCTGTTTTATACTCAATTCTGGAGGTAAGTGAACAATGAAAATAAAAGTAGGTGGATCCTAATTTCAGTAGGGCAATTTTATCACCATTAAAAGCACTTGGAGATACTATTATAATGGAGAGAATATTCCGGGACTTCATTTATTTTGGATACTAGTGACATAATTTAGAGTCTGTTCTTTCGCCGTGGGACACACTTTGAAACATGTAAGTCCCGCCTTCCTAAACTGCTTATTTTAGTCTTTAAAAAGGATAAAAGTCACTTGAGCATTGGATCAAATTGAATCAAAATGATATTTTCAGAGTACTCTGCATTACATTTTACTGATAAAAATGTAAATGCTATTAAACAACTCCTGAATAAATGATTAAAAATGTCATCTAACTTAAGAAATAAATCCTAGATTAAAATTTTTCTCTCAACACCTATCTCCAAGATACTAGAAAGTTCTGATATATATCTATATATATCTCAAATACATCTACATTTCTGCTGAATTCTTCCTTTCTTCAAACTAACCGTCTCATCTCATTTCTGTTCACTTTTGTGTCCTCTCTCTGCAGTAACTGCCAGGGATCCCGTTGCCTGGAGACCACTCTTGAACATCCATTGCTGTGGCCTCTTGGAGATTTAAGGCATCTAATAAGGAGCTGACAGAAACCATCAGCTTGCTCCTGAGAAAGTAGCATTTTTTTAAAATCACCATAAAGCACTTGTCTGGATATTACGTATTTCAGGTAACCGTAACAACTAAAGCATAGGATACAAAGAAGAAAAAGTACCTTTAGAAAAATCTAAATTCTACGAATCCATACAAAAAGGAGGTGGGACAAAAAACCTAAATGTGCACTTTTTAAAAATTTTTTTTAATGTTTATTTCTGAGGCAGAGAGACACAGAGCACGAGTGGGGAGGGTCAGAGAGAGAGGGAGACACAGAATCTGAAGCAGGCTCCAGGCTCTGAGCTGGCAGCACAGAGCCCGACGCGGGGCTCAAACTCACAAACTGTGAGATCATGACCTGAACTGAAGTCGGTCGCTCAACCGACTGAGCCACCCAGGCGCCCCAACTTTTTTTTTTAATAGAAGAACGTTTCCACTCCCCCCAATTTTTCAAACTATTTTTTCAAACTATTCTAAAAGGCTCTACTATCTGTATTTTTAGCTCTGTTATTTTTCTATTAACATTCTCGTTAGCCCAAAGGAGTTGTGAAGCAGAAAATTCAATAAAATTACATAAGGCCAACTGTGAAAAAAAGTGAGTGAAGGAGATAAAACACAGCTATAAGAACTCCATATTGCAAAATCAACAAAATGAAAAGGCAGCCTACAGAATGGGAGAAAATATTTGCAAATCATACATCTGATAACAGGTTAATATCCAAAATATATGAAGACTTCATACAACTTAATAACGAAAAAGAAAATAATCCGATTAAAAATGGGCAAAGGACCTGAATAGGCATTTTCCCAAAGAGGTTATTCAGATGGCCAACAGGTACATGAAAAGGTGCTCAACGTGACTGATCAGGCAAATGCAAATCAAAACCACTCTGAGATATCACCTTATGCCTGTTAGAATGGTCATCATCAACATGACCAGAGATCAATGCTGGCAAGGATGTGGAGAAAGGGAAACTTCTCTGGGTGCACTGCTGGTGGAAATGTAAATTGGTGCAGCCACTATGGAGAACAGTATGGAGGATCGTCAAACAATTAGCAGTGGAACTTTCATATCCAACAATTCCACTTCTGAGTACATACACAAAGGAAATGAAATAACTATAATTAATGCTGTATGGTGTATTTGAAAGCTGCTAACACAGTAGATCTTACAAGTTCTCATTACAAGGGAAAAAAACCTTTTGGTAACTACATGAGGTGACAGGTGTTAAGAATGATGACATAAAAAAAAAGAATGGTGACATAATTATAATTTTGGAATATAATAAAATAATACGGATAAATCCCGTAAAGAAAACCCAGAAGAGCGTCATATCACCTTGGGACTTCTGATTAGGATCAAAGAGTGCAGCACATCTTAGTGGTGTCCAAGGATCAAGAAGAGATTAATATTTGGTGGAAGGTGTGCCCTGTTTAAGAAGCTAGGATGTATTTGAGTAATATTTTGCATTTCTGGCAGATAAACTATTTTTTAAATGTTCATGCTCAAAGGAAAAAAAAACTTTTGTAAAGTAGAAATGTAATGTGAATTAAAACACAGCTCAGAGATGAAATTAGAAAGAAAACAATGGCCCTTCTTTGCTAAACATTTATGGCTTTGATGCTCTTAATTACACTTCGTTTTTCATACAGTGCCTCATGGTTGCCAAGGTATGGTACGTTATTTAGAATTAACATTTCCTCCAAAATTCTTTATCTCCAAGCAAGTAAAAGGCCATACAAGCCTGAATTGCAATTAAGATGTGCCTCTCCATGAGCATTTGGAGGCTGCTGGGAGGTGGTACATTCCGGAAAGCTTAAGATTGTGCTTTAATAACAGACAAAACTAAATTTCTGCCATATTTCACCATGTGACCATGTATTGGCTGTTCAACCTCCCTAAACTTCATTTTTCTTTTGCAAGAAAAATGCACATATTTATTGTATGGAACTCCTAAGGTTGTTATGAAAATCAAATAAGTAGGTATGTAACCAGGTCCCTGGAACTTTGTAAGCACTTAATAGACAGGAGCTATTATCATTATCATTCCTATTAAGTTATATTAAGCCAACAGGATCATAAAGTTCTGAGACTGAGTTTGAGGGCAATGACAGAGTCACATAGCTAATTATGAACTGCTGTTTAAGAAAATAAAAGGAAGCTATTGTCTACATAGTACCAAAGAGTACATTCTGAAGAAACTAGGTTAAGATTAGAAAAAAAAAAGTGTTTTTAATGCTTTTTGGAGATGTGAGAGAAGAAATGGCGGTAATGCTGCATTAGGAACTATTTATTCTTGGGAGAAGTATAAAATCAAGGTCCTGCACAGTTCTATCCCATCTGTTTTGTTTGTTTTGTGTGTGTGTGTGTGTGTGTGTGTGTGTGTGTGTGTGTAGGTATAACTTACATAAGTACATAAATATTAAACATACTGCTTGATGAATGATTTTATGCATATGTCATGTAAACCCCTACTCATCAACATGTAGATCTTATCCACCATCTCAATAAGCCCCCTTGTGCTCACTAACAGTCAAAACACCATCCAGGCCCCAAAGGCAATCACTCTGTCGATATGAGGCTTCTGATCCCCTTCCCAATCTAGAAAAAGGGCTTGTGAGAAATTCAAAGCCTTCATTCTGTACCCCAACTAGACTTGACTCCTAATCCACTGCCTTTACTTCACCCACCTTCAATGCCCCCTTGCCTCTAGCCAACAGTCACCTTGTCATCAACATGCCCTTAATCTAATTAATCTGTACTATGTTAAGTATTCTCTAGACAGGAACAGCTGGTGAACTGTGTGACATTCATCTGATATTTAGGGGACTTTCCCTCCACTATACATTAATGATGTTTCATTGCATTTTTTGATTCACAAATTCTACAACCATCATTGCAGTGTATTTTCCAAAGCATCCTGGGCCAATGCTAAGAAGGTGACAGAGAAAATAAGCTTTAAAAAGACCTGAAGGTGAACTGTACAGGTAGCTACATTTTTCTTTTTAAAGTTTATTTATTTATTGAGAGAGAGCCAGAGAGAGAGAGAGAGAAGGGAGGGGGAGAGAGAGAGAGAGACAGAGAGAGAGAGAGAGAGAGAGAGAGAGAGAGAGAGAAAGCATGTGGGGGAGGGGCAGAGAGAGCGGGAGAGGGAGAATCCCAAGCAGGTTTTGTGCTGTCATCACAGAGCCTGACATGGGGCTTGAACCCACAAACCATGAGATCATGACCTGAGCGGAAACCAACCGTCGGTTGCTTAACTGACTGAACCACTCAGATGCCCCCGGGCAGCTACATTTTCAAACTCAAATTCCCCAAAGAAGATTTTCTGGTCCTAGTTAGAGTTAAATCATGGTGCAACAGCAGAATGAGCTTGGTGTTCTTGGTCTGAAGCAGCTCTCCACACGTTTCTATCATCAGTGTGTTCTATGCTCCGAATCTTACCTTGGATACCTGACCCAGGTGCCCAGCCTGGGAATCCTTCCATTTTAGGGAAAAGAAACAGGCCCAAAAGGCGCACTGACCTATGTAGGCTGCCTACCCGATCTAGGTGGGTGCCCATTTGCCAAAATGACACTAACCCCTCATTTAAGCACTAGACCACTGATGACTGTACAAGAAAATAAGCCCATAATGAGCAAAGGATCACAGTTTACAGACAATCGCAGAAAAACTCAAATCATTTCTAATATCATCCTCTTCATAACGGTGCTAGTGAGTTCTGAGCTTGGATTTTTCCACTTGCTGCATGAAAATGCAAGGACTATAATAATACAACTGGGTCAAAAATCAAATAGTAGCTACAAAAACCCTCAGCCCTCGGGTTGCCGTGATTTTCACTTGAGTGCGCTCAAGGGTTCATTTTACGTTTGACTTTAAAATTCACACTCAATTTTGACACGAGATGTATGACTCAGTTCTTTACACTACCATCCTGTAAAAACAGATGACTCAGCTGCCAGTTCTAACAGCAGATTATTGCAGTCATCATCCAAACATGCCTTATGCTGACTAGAGAGGGCTTTCAAGTTAATGAGGCAAAAACAGCAATGTCCCAACAGAACATGCGCTATCCTGTAATAAGAAAAAAAAAAAAAAAGAACAAAATATAAATACTAAACAATGTGGTATCATTAAAATCTAGTCCCTTAAAAAATCAAGCATCTTTACTTTTTTCCCGCTGTTTGAGTATTACTTTTAGAGTAGCTGCTCTCTTAACTCAAGTCTATTTTTACACAGTTTTAGAATTCAGATCCCCGTAGGAACCAAGAAGCTAGAGGCTGATTTTTCTCAACAGGTTTCCCCTTCATAGTCAAAGCGTCCGCTGGACAAGAAAATGAGGTCAGCCCTAAGAAGAATGGTAATCATTTAATAACATCGGCTGCAAGCCAAAGAATTACAAAAATAAGTCAATCTGAAGCAATAAAAAGCCAAAAAAAACAAACAAACAAACAAACAACCCAGAAACCCGAGCAAAAACAAATTCAAAATTAGTGTTTTTTTTAATCAACTTACCCAACAAACTACTTAAAGAAATTACTACATTTTCCCTCAAGAAGGATGTGATAACACAATGCCATTTTTCTACCCACTGAGCAGCACAGGATGCGGGTCAACATACAGATGTGACATTCCGTTAATTATATTAACACCAGGCAATACAGTCAGAATGGTATTTAGAGTTATTAATTCATTCAACGTGGACTAATCACCTCCTATATATATCCTTTCCCTCTGTCTCAGGGGCTTGGCATATAAAGTATTGTGTGGTGTGGGCAACAGATATGAGTTCTAAGGCACCACCGAAATACAGTTACATCTGAGGGGCCCTGGAGGCGGGGTCGGGGAAGGCTTCACAGATGGTGTGACCTATAAGCAGAGGCTGAAAGCGGTAGGAATTTGCCAGTCAGACAAGGTGAAACGATATTCCAGCAGAGGGCACGTGCCAAGTCACAGATGTGTGAAGTGGCTTAGGATTCTGAAAAACAACAAGCAGTCTCGTGTAGCTGCTGTAAAAATTGCAATCTAGAAGCGACAAGAGATGTGGCTAAAAATGCACGCAGGAACTTGATGGTACGGGATCTTTAAGTCCAAAGAGTTTAGCTCATCCTTGCAAAGAGGGGAGTGACACAATCAGATTCGTGTTTTAGAAAGATACTTCGTGTAGCTGTGTGCAAAGAATGGGACCTAGGAGATCCATTATGGACTGTTCCAGCAATTTGCATGAGAGGGAACACGGGCTGGCTTCGAGGTCGCACTGGAGAAAGTGAGGGGAAAGGGTTGAATTGTGTAGGACAAAGAACTTTCTAGAAATGGTTAGCAATCTCTGGGGTTTCTGACTTGAGCTACCAGAGTAATAAGGGTTTTCTGAACAAAGACCAGGAATCCAGTGGGCCTAGGTTCTGGAGTAGTAGACTGGTGCGAGTGGAGAATGGTTCTATTTTGGGAGACACTGAGCCGAAAAGTGTCTTTTGAATATCCAGATGGAAATGACAAAGCAAAGAGTTTGGAAGATTAATGTCTTCATTCTGTCATTGCCTAGGACACTTCAAGCGCTGGTTTCAGTGCTTCAAAGTGCTGGTTTGAAATTATATGCAAGTATTTTTGATGATTTACAGTGGAGGTTCAGGAGAATAAGGACTCTTGCAAGGATTTCTTTGATAGCTTTATGGCAAGTGTTTCAAATAAGGGCACTGTAGTCTAGGGTGTCACTGGGAACCTTGATAGAGGTCTGATTGTCATCCATATAATTTGCAGTGTGAGTTAACACCACCAGCGTCGGTTTGGTGTGAATTAGTCATGTATCCAAACCCCACATCCTGAAATCAGGGTTGTATTGCAACAACATCATCCAATGTAAATAACTGTTTAACGTCATAAATAGGCTTTTAGCAAACAATCTTTTAAAAATATAAATTAAACTATGTCACTACACTTCCCGGTGGTTTCTGCTTTCCCTCAGAGTAAGAGCCAAAGTCCTTATGACAGCCCACAAAGCTGTCCATGATGTGCCTCTTTCTCCTTAACTCTCTGACTCCATTTCTCATTACTGTCTTCCCCCAGTCACTGTATTCCAGCTACACTGGCCTCTTTGCTACTCCTCAAATGTCAGAAACGTGACCACTCCCTTTTGCTGAGAATGTTTCCTGCAGATTTATCTGCATGGTTTTGACTTATTGATCAAATGTTATCTTTTAAGTGAGTCCTTCCTTGACCATTGATTTTAAATTGTAGCAACTAATTTTTTACCAATCCCTATTACCTTCTTTTTTTAAAAAAAAAACGTTTATTTATTTTTGAGAGAGAGAGAGAGAGAGAGGGAGCGAGCGTGAGTGAGGTAGGGGCAGAGATAAAGGGAGACACAGAATCCAGGTTCCATGCTGCCAGCACAGAGCCCGACCCAGGGCTCAAACTCGCGAACTGTGAGATCATGACCTGACACTTAACCGACTGAGCCACCCAGGCACCCTGATATTACCTTCTGCTTTATTTTCTCAGTAGTGCCAAAGTATAATTTTTGTACTCCCTCCCAACATCATAGCGGGAGATAATGGTGATAGCATCTGTTGATAGCATCTGTAGAGAGGATCTAGATGGGTTTTAGTAGAATAGGCTGAGCTTGTGCTGCCTTGACTCACAAGCCCAAAACTCAGTGGCTTAACTGAGATAGCTTCTTTCTTCCTCAAAGTCTGTTTAAGTCAGGTGACTAACCATGATGGCTCTCCTCCATGCAGTGACTCAGGAGTCCAGGCTCATTGTAGCTCATGGCCCCAATCGGTCAACATATGGCCTCCATGCTTGCCCCCAAAAGGAAGGAGATTGTGTTGAAAGGTCCCACAGAGTCTTTTACATAACTCAGGCCAGAAGTGACATACATCACTTCTGCTCATGGTCCAATGGTCAGCTAGTTCCATGGTCCCACTTAACTATAAGAGGACTGGTTGGGAAGTGTATCTTCTAAGGGCCCTTCAAGGAAAGGAACCCTGGGCATTGGTGAGCACTTCTCAAGTTTCGCACAACAGCCAGCTTTGGAATGGCTTCCTTAAGATGGAGAGCGCACAGGAGTAGGATCCAGCAGAGCTGAGCATAGATCTTGTTGAACCAGTCACTACCCATGTTGCCTTGAGTAAATCAATCATTACCTCTGGGTCTCAGTTTTCAAATCCACCAAATGGGGAAAATAATACCCACCCTGCTTGTATAAGCGAGACTTTTTAGTTTCCGCTACAAAAGTCTGCAAGCAGAATTACCGTATTTAGGCGACTGTTCAAATGCGAGTACATAAATAATGCAGTATGAAACCTAGAAAGCCTGTCTGGATGAGATATAACGAATTATGCTGTTCTACATCAACATTGTTAGAGCCGTAAACAACGGTACCATGTCCAGTCTTGCTTGCTTAACGGCTGAGATGCCTAAGCAGCGAAGTAAGGAGCTGTTTACCTATCAGCACTGGTGTGTTTTCTATGTACGGAGTATGAAGAAAATGCAAAGGAAATTATGATATATGTTAAACATTAAAGATTACCCAAAGCACAAGTTTGGCGGCTCTTGTGGTATCTGATGCTCTGTTGCTAGAGAGCGTCTACCTAGATCAGCTACTAGGCCACAAAGCCGACCCTATATTCCAAGGATGGATGTGTAGTTAGGACAGGGTATAATACTGGCCAACTGTCAGCTATTTGAAAAATTTCATTACCATGTATTTGAGGCCATATCAAAGTCTTTTAAAGACATCAATTTTTACAGATTTGGCTAATTAATGAGTATATTTGTTGTCAGACATCAAACAGTACTGAACGTACATGTAGTTATTTTGTAAGTCACCTCAAGATTGCTCGTGATGGTGAAATTTTAATGGTAATAATGATAATCATGATTATTGATCATTTTTCCATATGCAAAAAATGTCATCAATAACAGGTGTAATCTTATAAATAGATGTCATGCAAAATACTCAAATGTGTGAATTCTACTATTAAAATATGCTTTGGGTTCTCTGGAAAACTCTGTGGAATCTACAGCATCATGACAGAAAGAGTCCAAGTCACCTGTTTTAAAGTGACAGACTGTCCCTATAGAGAGCTTCTTTTTAACTCAGCCTGCCATTTATTTTCTGAGAAAGCTCATTCTGCCTGCATGTATCTATGTCTGATAGACGAGTATTTCCTACATTAAACAGATGGGCCTCCACAGAAGCTCCCCCTATGATTCTAGTTCAGAAAACGTTTCTTGCTGCTAGTAACAGTATTCTACACACGCGAAACATTAGGAACACCTTTACGGTCATTGAAAGGTCACAGATCGGTTACAGCCTAAAATATTAGAGTCCAGGAACCAGTCAGTACTGTGGTAACCAACCCACAAAAATCCACGTAAAAATCTGCTAATTGAACTTTGTCATGGAATTTTTCTGCCTGGTCATTGGCCCACCTAACTCTACGGTGACGAACAAAAGAAATGGATCCAATAAAGCCAGCTGCAAATAGATACCCACGGCCACGTGCTGGAATGCAGATAGCATATCAACAATGAGATAAAGCCTTCTGAAGCAGAAGGTCACCGAACCAAGATTTCTGACACATGGCCAAGTGCTGGCTTTTAAAATGGAGCGTAACAGAAAGCACAGGGAGTGAATTTTATGGGATGTTTTATGTGACGCTATGATAAAATAGGTCCGGGCTATTGCCAAGCGAATGCTCCTTTGTTTCCTTTTGCTAACAACTTCTATGTACTATTGCCTTGACTCAAGGGTTTGGGTTGCTTCCCACCTCCCACGAAGATTACAACCTCGAGAATGATTGTTTTTCTTCTCTTGAAACACTTCTGCTGCTCTCGTGGATAAAAGACATTCACAGAGCTGGTCACAGTTCCAAGTTGATGACCATACATTGTGTGGACACTTTGGAATAGAGAGTATAGAAAAATAAACAGTCCGAATCAGAAGGAACTTTCTACATGGCAGTTAAAAACTGTGTCCAAAATAGCGCACGTGCACACACAAACACAGATACACACAGCTTGAACTATGATCTCTTATCTCTGTCTCTCTTCTTACTAATCTCTTTCTTATTCAGATTTGACAGTATCGTGCTTATCTTTAATAAAGGCCATCAATGGTTTTCAATCATGGCCTGTATCTTAATTCCAGGAGTATCATTCACATGGAGTCTAGATTGAGGTCGGCAAACAATAACCTATGGGCCAAATCTGGTCTGCTGCCTATTTTGTATGCTTATTAGCTAAAAACATCTGTTTTCTTAACGTTTATTTATTTTTGAGACAGAGAGAGACAGAGCATGAACGGGGGAGGGGCAGAGAGAGAGGGAGACACAGAATTGGAAGCAGGCTCCGGGCTCTGAGCCGTCAGCCCAGAGCCTGACGCGGTGCTCGAACTCACAGACTGCGAGATCGTGACTTGAGTTGAAGTCGGACGTTTAACGGACTGAGCCACCCAGGCGTCCCTTAAAACATCTTTTATATTAAAAAACTGTTTATTAATTTTGAAAGAGAGGGCATGAGCAGGGAAGGGGTAGAGTGAGAGGGGGGCAGAGGATCCAAAGTGGGCTCTGTACTGACAGCAGAGAGCCCGATGCGGAGCTTGAAGTCACAAACCATGAAACCATGACCCGAGCTGAAGTCGGATGCTCAACTGAGGGAGCCACCCAGGCGCCCCCCCCTTTTTTTTTTTTTACATTTTTAAATGGTTGAAACCAATCAAAATAATAATATGCTGTGAAACTCAAATTTCAGTGTCCATAAACAAGGTTTTATTGGAGCACATCTATACTCATTTGTTTGTATGCTGTCTGTGCCTTCTTTTGGCTGCAAAGGCAGATTTGAGCAGTTGCAACACAGACCACATGGTCTGCAAAGCCTCAAATATTGACTGTCTGGCCAAATAAAACAGAAGTTTGCCAGCCCCCACTATGCAAATGGGACCTCCTGGGGTTGAGTGGTACCTAGCCTGTGTGGCTGTCTACTACACCTGATCTCTAATACTCATCCCTTTAAGTGCTTTTTCTGGAGCTTAGGCATTTAAGATTGTCCATAAGCTAGGCCCAGACCAGATTCTCTCCAGCCTTCCCACCCACTACTTTTTCCTCGGTACCCTGTAGCTTTTTATGTTGCTTCCATGTTCTAGCTGTGTGTTGACATCTGTGTAGCTTCATCTGTCTGTTGATATCCATCCTGAAATCCCAGTTCAGATGTCACTTTGAACCTGGCAGCTCAGAAATGCGTCTACCTGATAGGATTCCTCACTTCTGTGAATTCGCAGTGTCTTGATCTTCTCTGACACACTTACCGTATCTTGCCCTGCACTCTACTTAGTCATACTCTTGTGTCATTTCTCCTACTTTGTCCTGCAATCCTTGAGTGTAAGGACTTGCCTTAGGTTCCCTTTGTACCTTTAAGAATGGTGTGGGTATGGACAGGCCTGGTGACGATCCCGGTCGACCGAGGGACCAATGCCAGCATCCATCCAGGCCTCTGCACATGGGCAATCACGTATTTCCTTAGTTGCAGTGTCCAGGGAAATTCCAGTGGCATGGCAAAAGACCCAAGTCAGTGCTCTAATAAAGCTGCTATGGGGAGGGGTGGCTCAGTTCCATAAAAACAAACAAAATCTTGGAAGGGCACAAGCCCAGGACCCAACCCAGAAGCAGGCAAATACACCGAAGAACAGACAGGCCCTAAACATCGGCAACATTCAATAAGTAGTGAGATTCCATTCACCAGACCGGGGTCCAGGGCAACAGAGCCAATAAAAAAGGGGATAAAGTGAGGCTGTGGCGTTTGGCCAGGAGAAAATAGCAGCCGGGTCTTAGACAGACCGGAGTTGTAAAGAGGTGACTGGGCAAAAGTCCAAAGACAGAAACACACTCAAGGTCAGAGCTAGGCTACTACCAAGACAATGACTGGAGCTGAGTCCCAAATATTGTGTAAGGACTCCTTAAATTATTCTTGCTTAGGTTTGGATTTAATTCTGAGATTTATAGAGCAGAGAAATCTATAAAGAAGGCTTAAGTGGCTCTAGCAGTGGGGGAAGACAAGAGACGTAGAGGAAGGGGGAGAGCAAAGCCTGGGAAAGGCCAGGGTAGAGAGAATTAAATGAGCCCTAACCACACGTCAGGCCTTGATAAGGCTTTTACTTACAATACCTCATTTGACATGCATAAGAGCTGCAAGGAAGCAGCATATCCCCATTTTACAGAAGAAGAAACTGTGGCTTAGAGATTCTTAGTGGAGCTGAGGTAAGAAGGCAGCCATAAATGAAGCCACACCAATTCCCCCTGCTACCTACCATTGCCCGTCACACTTTTTCAATACATATCTATTAAATGAATAATGCAGATAGAGAAATGACAAAACGGTCTTTTTACAGTTCAACATGGTAAATGTGAGAGCATAGATATTTGTCTCTTTTATTACTGGCCCATTGAACTCAAACTCGCAACTCACTCATGGGTACTCTGTGTCCCATGTGCCAACCTGCACACGAAAAAATCTAAAAACATATTGGTTGCTGTGGTCAGGTGCTCTGGATTTCTGGCCTTCCAAGTCATTTTCACAAACATGTCCAAGTTCCATTTCCAGATTTATTTTAGTTTGCTCAGTCCCCCTGGGTACTCACCGTCTTCCAATTAACCCTGGTACACCTCGTTCCCTGCATGTTAAATGTTCCCTCAATAAAACCCTCCTTGATCTCTTTATGCAGAAATGGTAATCTCTTTCTTTCCTCCACTCTGATAGACATTTCTTTCTATGCCATTTATATGGCTCTATCCTTAATCTGAAATAATAGTTGCATATAAGCTCCAGGAGCTTTAGAGTTTGTTTACATCTTTTTGTCCGCCCCCCACCCCCCCACCCCAGCAACAGTGCCTTAGAATGGCATTCATACAAAAAGTGTTCAAAAATGTATTAAAGAACAATGTACACACGAAATTTCACTTTCTTAGGCTCCTCAATGTGGGCATTTTTTCCCTCGGAGGTTTGTTCCCACACTCACCTTATGTTTGACTTGGTTCTTTTCAATTAATACAGTTCTTTCCGGTCACTGGAATTCTTTTGAATGAAGCAGTTGTATGAAATGGAAGACGACGGTATATTGAAGGTAACTAAGGCTTTTCATTTTATACCAGTTCCAAAGCCAATGTAAGGATCTGAGTCTAAAAGTACTTTTCACTACCAGTAGGATATACAGGCCTATTGGCATACAATCTGTTTTTCAAAGTCTTTAACAAAAATACTGATTCGAGTATTCTTCCTCTGATCGTGTATTCTTCTAAGAAGTGCTATTTAAATAACTGTATAATTTCTTTTATTGTATAATTTACATCATTGTAACAGTCTGATAGTTCACAGGGACCCCTTGAAAGACTTATATTTAGAACATTTTAAAAGCGTATTAAAGGGTAATTTTTTCTCATTTGATAAATATTAATGCATTTATTGATGGACAACCATTTAGGGTTGTCCTAAATTATGAAAAAAATAATCTTGAGTGTGCAGTTATTATAAGAAAGTTAACTATTACTAAAGCTGAAAATATAAAATATATTCTTCTGGAAACTGCACCTGAAAAATATTAATGAGAGAATATCTGATGGTTTCTGCTGGATAAGCTCCCTCGTTTTGATAGAGGCCTCCCAAAATGCAATCATTCTAAATTGTCTGTGTAAATAGACAATATTATGGCTTAATATACATAAAACTTAAAGCCAATTATATTGGCCTCTAGAATGTGTTAAATACTTTAAGGATATTGCTTTAAAATTCTTTGCTTAACTTAATATGAAGATTATTCTACAAGCCAGCAAGTAATGAAGGGATTCTATGGAATAATAAAAGAAATGTTTAGCCAGGATTGAAGAATTCACTAGGATAATCTAACCAATTATAATATTGACTACGATTAAGGCTAAAAATAATGTACCTATCAAATAAAGTGAATTATAAGAAAGAAATAGAACACCCTGTATAGGATTATCTAAGCTGATTCTTTCCAGAATCCATTTTTTTTTTTACTTTTCATGTTATATGCAGTTTCAATATGGTATTACTTCTAATCTTTCAAGTACTGCTGTCAGATAAACCTAATTATTTCCTAGAAATGGCTTGCTACTGAAAGAAAAATGTAGCAGAAAACTTAGTCGCCCATTTAGGTATATTCAGTTCATATTAAAATACTTCCTTCTTTATTTTTTTCTCTAAAAGAAGACTCAAGTGGATGAGGTATCAGACATATTGGCAAAAGTAAGATGAAGGTGGGTAGAGAAGGCGTAACGAATCCCAGGACTTGACACAGACCAGACAATTCTTCATTAAATCTCTAGGAGCCCCGGAAAATTTCCACAGATATTTCTTGGGGACTATTACGAACTGAGTATTTGTGTCCCCTCAAGATTGATATGTTGAAGGCCTAATCTCAGTGCAATATATTTGAAGGTGGGGCCTTTGAGAAACAATTACATTTAGACGGGGTCAAGAAGGTAGAGCCCCCATGATGGGATTAGTCCACTTATGAGCTTGGTCTCTATCCCCCCACCCCACCCCCGCCTCCAGTGGAGAAAGAAAGCAGCTGTCTCTAAATCAGAAACAGGGGCCGGACCAAGCACTCAACCATGCTAACTGATTTTAGACTTCCCTAGAAGTCTAGACTTCCTAGAGCTAGAAGAAATAAATGTCGATTGTTGAAGCTAACCAGTATGCTATTCTGTTACAGCAAACTGGATAGAGGATAAGGATTGTCAGTGTTCCTCTCACGTGGCCCTTGAAGTCTTGGCCGACAAGATCATGAATCTTGGTGTCACAGCACCTATGCTGACTGCACACAGCTGGCTGAAGATGTTGGTGCCACTCTCTGAGCATTTGGGAAGGCAATGCTGAGACGTGTCTGGTCCTACATCTGCAATCGTCTGAGATCCAGACTTAGACACCCAGCATGGTTGTCTAGGACACTAGTTTTTGAAGCTATTGTTTTAATCTCATTATGAAAAGAAGAAATTATGCTACTTTACTCCTTGTACATCCGTGTTTTACGAGGCTCTCAGACTATTATCCTCCTAAAGTTCAGCCTGCTAACATACCAACAAATGGTAGGATTTAGCTTTACACCAACTGATTACCTTAAGAATGGGAAAGGGCTCAGGATCATGCCTCACTCTGAGTTCAAAAATTAGGCAGTAATTTACATTCTTGAAGTATCATTGAAATCCTTGCAACAGATGTCTTTTCTCCCAAAATTGAATAGATGTGGTAGAACCATCCCTGTTCCTTTACTCAGGGCTGTCTGTGGTCAGTGGCAAACAGTTTAACATAGATCCTAATGGTAGAGACAACATCGGTTAGTTTTTGTACAGGATCCTGTCTTCTTATTCATTGTTGTATCTTCAGAATGAATCAATATGTAAATCTTAGGCTGTATAGTAATCAATTCATTCATTTGATTCAACAAATATTTATTGAGAGCCTACCATGTGCCAAGTACTATTTGAGATATTTGGAATACATTATTAAGACACTTGTCCTTGAAGAGATTACATTTTGGAAGGAGTGGAGGAACAGGCAATAAACATAACAAAGTACAAATATTGTCAGAAGATACTAAATTCTACAAGGAATAAAAGGATAAGTCAGCAGAATAAGGAGGATCAGAGGAAGGGATACAAGAGAGTTGAGATACAACGACTTGAAGGCGGTGAAAGAGTTGGCCAGGCGAACACCTGGAAAAGGGCACTCCAAGCAGATGGCACAGCCACCAGAGAAGGAGAATAATTTGGGTCTCAGTCAAGCAAGGAGGTCAGCGTAGCTGAGGGAGAGTGCCGCAGGGGGAAAATGGTAGGAGATGAGGTCAGAGGTTAGCAGGTCAGGTCCAGAGGGACTGGGAGACCATTTAAGAACTTTGGCTCTTACTCTACATGGACATAGGGTGCTGCTAAAGGGTTCTGAGCAGAGGAGTGACATGATCCAAAATTGGGTTTTGGAAGGAATCCCTCCGGTTGCTGGGCTGACAAGAGACGGTCAGGAATGAGGTTAACCTGAGAAAGAGAACTAGGAGGCAATGGCAGTAATCCAGGTGAGAGGTATTTTTCAGAGATGAAATCAGCGACCTTGGTTCTCCATGAGTTAACTTACCGATGCTAGCTAGCCCAGACTGAAACGACTTTATACATATGCTAAAGAAATCTATTTAGATAGATACAGCTCTGCCAATACATTTCACCTCGAGAAATGCCCGGGTATGTTTTTTAATTCTTACATTTTGTGAGCAGGTAGTACAATGAATGGACACCAACTTCAAACAAACTCCCATAAGAACCATCAGGACTAACTTACCCGAAAGGAACATTCAAATTCACATCAATCAATAATAGCTAATAATGGCCTCCGTTAATTTGTTTTAATTTTGACCAAGTGATAATATTGCCATCGTTTTTTTTTTTTAAACAATCCTTGATGGGACTGCTACCTCTGTTGAACTCTTGAGTGTATCTCGTCCCAAAGAGAATGATCAACAAAATCAGTCCTGGATACACGCTATACATTCTGTTATACCTACTCATAGCTCATCTGTGACATAGCTTCTGAATTAAAAGCAAAGGAAAAAAAAAAACAGGAAGAGAGAGAATAAAATATTTGCTCACATTTGGGAAGAATTCAACTAATTTCTTTAGCTGATTAAGGTAGGATTTAAAATGTTTCTCTCTCTCTGTCTCTCTCTTTTTGGAGCTCCTTGTTAGCTGTTTTGCCCTTCAGGAAAGGATCTGTGGTGGTACAGATTGAAAAGGTTACACTGTGATCATTTGCAAATGAATTCTATCTGGAATGAAAATCCACATAGTTTTATACTGATGTTGTAATGTTCTATGTGATATTTTGTCAAAACGATATGCTGCCTACAACATAATATTTCACCTTTAGTTATTAGCACATTGACACATTATGAGAACAGTAACAGTTGGCAATGTGAGCAATATTCCAACTATAGAGAAGATTTACCATATATTTTTAAAAGCTTACAGAAGATACTTTCACCTAGTCTTGATCTATCCCATGAGGGGATTTTAGTGGGCTTGAAAGCCTCCAAAATTATTTGCAAAGTTGTGTGTTCATATGAATTTGTGAAATGATCCAACAGTTTTTATCACACTCTTAAAGGAACCTGTGACATCACCCCTCTTTGGAAAAAAAAAAAAACTTAAAAAAACACTGACGTGGAAAAATGCACAGATGGTACTTTTTAAGGGTTATTTATATATCAGAAGAATACTCTCAATTTATGTACAGTTTGATTGCTCACAAAATTTAGTTTTGTTTTGATCAAAATGGACCTTTTGCTTTCACATCTTGATTTTCTAGAGAAAATATTTTATTTTACCTGTCATTATTTTTTTATAATGAGACAGACCTTAATTTATTTCAATCAGCACTGATGAGCCCCTACCATACACTGAGGGATACAATGATGAGAAAAGATAAAAAGACCAGGTTCTTGACCTTGAGAATCTCACAGTCTATCGGGAGAGATGGAGACACAGCTATTGAGCATAAATTGTGAAAAACATTATTAGGGAAATGAATTCAATGGTGGTTTTATCCCTGGGATAACTGATTTCCCAGAAAAGATCTGGGTTATTGGCACTGGGAAGATGACTATGTTTTTCTAGGCCAGGAAGAAAGTTAGAGTGTTCTGGGCACAAAGAACAACAGGTATGAAAGCGTGACCGTTCAGTTTTGTGAGAACACAGGCTTAGGGGACAGGGGTGGAGAGCTTGGCTGAAAGGAAGTCTGGAAAGATGAGGCCAGGCTCCAAAGAGCCTTGGGACCATCCTAAGAGTTTGGAGTTGCGTATGTAAGGTGAGGAAAAAGTATTGAAGGTGTCGGATAGAGGAGAGAGAGAATCGAATTAGTTTAGAAATCTGACTCTGGTGGATAAGATGAGGCCAGACCGAAAATACCAGGAAGCTCCTGGAAAAAAAAAATCTTGAATTAGTAACAGAATAGATATTCTTGTCCCTATTTTTTTTTATTTATAGAAATTTCTTTTTTATCGTAGCCTATAGAAGGATCACAATCATCTTCCTCTCTCTTGTTCCCCAAAGTGGCTCTGAACTGGGGTCCCTGCTTTCTCTCTCGCCCCTTACAATCCGGACTCCACATGAAAGTGAGTGGCCATTTACAATAAAATACAAATCAAATCATTCTCCAGAGGCCTCAGCCCTGATGAACATCCTGACTAACGTCTGTATATTTCTATTTCTTTTTCTCCCATCTTCTTTTTGAGCCCACTACTACAACTCTGTTTTAACTAAGTGACTGTAGGAGCCTTATGGGAAACACGTCACCTCTGTGACTCTTGGTTTTGTTTGTTTGTTTGCATCTTTAAAGTGGTGTCGGAACTCTTGTCCTTACTTCAGGGTTCTAGATATCAAAGGAGACAGGAAGGTGAGGCATTTTAAGATTCAGGAACCCCATCTAGAGAACAAATCCCATGTCCTCCAAGCACTGTGGCCCTGTTAATTCTCAAAAATCTGAGCGAAGGCATTCCTTTCCGTGCACAACATAAGCCAAGAGTTCAAGTCAATCGCTTGCAATGAATTAGACAGTAAAGAAAGTTGACTCCTTCAGTGAAGAAGCTCTGGACACTTCTATTGTTTTTTATTTTTCTTGCAAATATTGTGTTTATGACATGAATGATCAGAAGTCAAGGAAAGGCTGCCCTCACATAACTTTCTTCTGTCCAGGAAACATAGAGAAGGGCATTTGGACATTTGAAGCAAATTAAAGCCAGAGCAAAGGCCAGGAGCACTGCCAGCTTCCTACTTTTCTTTGTCCACAGGCCAAAATATTACCAAAACAAGTGTTTCCTGTCAATAAGCTGCAAGCACAACTTCTAAAATATTACGGTTTTTAATTTTTTTTCAGGCATGAAGTTCCGTAAGCTCATTATATTTTAATTATGTAGCATAACCCAAGTTACATAACAAATTAAAGTCAAACCACTGTTACTTTTCTCAAGGAATGCTGTATAAACCTCAAAGGTTAGAAAGTCAACCAAAAAAGAATATCTAATAGTAGTTCTTTATATTATCCACGAATTTAGAAATCTTTCACTTTTAAATTTTTTTTATGTTTCTTTATTTTTGAGAGAGAGAGAGAGAAACAGAGCATGAGTGGGGTAGGGACAGAGGGAGACACAGAATCTGAAGCAGGCTCCAGGCGCTGAGCTGTCAGCAGAGTCGGACGCGGGGCTTGAACCCACGAACCATGAGATCATGACTGGAGCCGAAGTCAGAGGCTTAACCAACTGAGCCACCCAGGCGCCCCAGTTACTTGATTGTTGAATGGTTCCCACTTTCATCAAGTATAACTGGCTTATGTTGGGATGAACGTATTCCATTTCGTTGCTGTCTCTGTACATTTCTTTTAGTTTGCGTGAATATGGCCAGATGAATCATACATAAAGAAAGCTCAGCTCCTCCGGAGCACTGCTATTTTACTAAGAGCTCCACTGCCAAATTCAAAGCTAAATTCAGGTTTTAGGTATCAGAATCTTGCATAGGTCCCCGGAGAATATTTTGTTCAAATAATGTAACACCTCAGCGATCAGAGGTTCTGTTCACCTATTGTGTCTTTAGAAATACGATATTTTACGAAGTCTGAGGTAATGAATATTAAGGCATTATTGTTACCTTTTTTTAAAACAAAAGCTCAGACAAAATATAGTTAGACAAAGGAGTGGACTGTTTTATGAAAACATCATACAGAAATGTCAAGAAATAAACTTTAGCAATTCTATAAAGAAAGGGTAAAGGAAAAACTTAAAAATCTGGAAATGCTCCGGTAGAAATATGGTTAACTATCAATCAAAAAGAAGCAAACCATTTTGGCAGAAGAGAAATAGAAATATTAATTTTGAGCCAAAATGTTACCATTTTGTTAGTTACTGAATTTCTGCTTTTAGCTCAAAAGGTTTACAATTAAAAGCCTTTGGTCTCTTTTTAGAAATTCCTGTAAATAGCATTTGCTAGAAATTTGTTGGAAAGACCCTAAAATGGGGAAAAATGTGAAAATAAAATCTAAGATTCAGTTCAATCTACTGAGATGGTATCTTTATTTATATAATCGGAAGAAATGTCCGAATTGGAAATCAATTTGCCTTGTTATTGAGGAGCTTGGTTACTGAGTATCTGTGGCCGTCAGACAAGAAAGTGTGTAAGAGAAGGAAGCACATTCAAATAAATCTCTCATGAGCCTTTTCAACACAGGTTTTCTGGGACAGGCCAGCTAAACCATAAAGTTTTGTTGGTTTGGTATCTATTTCACACACACCTCGTCCGTTACTAATAGCAAACAAAGGGACATAAAGAAATTAAAATACTGAGTCCTTCCTCTCTATGTTTTACAAAGATACTTTACTCATTTTGCTTATTTCTCACAACAATCCAATAGTTGTGTATTGTCATTGCCACTGGCCATACAAAGACAGTAAGGCTCAGAGGGGTTTACTAAGTTGTCTAAAGTCACCTGGTGAGTAAGCGGCAAATGTGCGATTTGAATAGAAGTCTACTTACTGAGTTCAAAGCCCATTCTGTGTCACATCAGATTTTGTTACATATGCTCCTTTTGCATCGTTTTAGAAAGGTACAAGAGTTTTATGAAATAAATGAGCTTCTGATAAACTGGATACAAATGACCTTTTATAGGTTGAGTCATGTATTAATATGGAACACACACATGTAATTCATATATTGAATTAATGAGTGTTATGCATTACATTTGTAAAGCATAAAATGCGTGAAGAAAACAGATAACCACAACTTCGAACTGAATCTTAGAATACAAATGATCACTCTCGGCTTTGCTTCAAATGGGTGAAATGTATACAGAACACGGTTTTGCTGGAGCCAGCAGCAGCCGTTGGCACGGGCTGGGAATCAGGGCACACTACTGCAGACCCGGAGGCTGGCTGGACCGACAGTGTGGCACAAAAAGACACAAGATCCTGAAGGCACAGGGAGACACAGCTTGCGACCGTCAGGGACAATACCACCAGTCTCTATTTTACTTAATTTAAAATTATCAGCTGCAGGTGATGTTGTTTTTGACAGAGGTCACTGTGGTTCAGTGCTACTGGATTTTACGTGATTAAGCACTTAAGCTGTTTGCTAGAATGATTGAGGAGCAGAGGTATATTTGGAGGGAGTTAGCTCTTAGCCCTTTGGTAATAATGGGTCTTCAAAACAAGGAAGCAAAAGATCTTTGGAAGATCCTTGCTTTTTTTTTAAATTAATTTTTTGGGGCGCCTGGGTGGCTCAGTCGGTTGAGCGTCCGACTTCGGCTCAGGTCATGATCTCGCGGTTCATGGGTTCGAGCCCCGCGTCGGGCCCTGTGCTGACAGCTCGGAGCCTGGAGCCGGCTTCGGATTCTGTGTCTCCCTCTGTCTCTCTGCCCCTCCCCCGCTCATACTCTGTCTCTCTCACTCTCAAAAATGAATAAATGTTAAGAAAAATTAAAATTAATTTTTTCTTGAAGTATAGTATCGACACACAATGTTACATTAGTTTCAGGTATACAACACAGTGATTCACCTTCTCTATCCTGTATGTTGTACTCACTGCCAATGTCGCTACCATCTGTCACCATGCCATGACGTTACAAAACCACTGACTATGTTCCCTGTGCCGTAACTTTCATCCTTTTGATTCATTCATTCCGTAACCTTCTACTCCCCTTCATCCATTTTGCCCACCCCCCACCACTGCCCCTGTGGCAACCACCAGTTTGTTCTCTGTATTTATGGGCCTATTTCTGCTTTTTCTTTGTTCATTTGGTTTTTTTTTTTTTTTTTTTAGAGTCCACATATGATTGAAATCACACGGTAACTGCCTTTCTCTGTCTGACTTATTCCAGTAAGCAAAATACCATAGGTCCGGCCATGCTGTTGCAAATGGCAACATTCTTTTTTGTTGCTGAGTAATATTCCGTTGCACATATTGTATATACACACTACATCTTTATCCATTCATCTATCTCTGGACACTTAGGTTGCGTCCATATCTTGGCTATTGTAAACAATGCTGCAATAAACATAGGGGTGAATGTATCTTTTCGAGTTAGTGTTTTCATTTTCTTTGGGTAAATACCCATGAGGACTCCTTTCTTGACAGTTTTAGGTTACTGCACCCATCCCATTTTTTCTAGTGACAATGATGAGTTATGGCACAACACTGGTATAGATATCTTCAGGAATACGACCATGTATTGGTCAACAGCTCTACAACGATGGTGAGTACATGAACAGACCTTCCATTGGAGACTAACAAACCCACACCATATCATTTGACGTACACTGTGAAGCTTAGGTCGGTCAATCTGCTTGTATTTGTGTGTTGTAAAATTCTCATAAGCTGAGAAATGCTTATGGAATTCAAGCTCTTCATAATCAGCCCACACGATCGTTTTCTGCCGCCATCAAGTTATGTGTTGTTAATGGAGGAATTTTACTGGTATAGAAGTTGAGTACCCTGTCACTTCGGCCACACGGCATGCAGCGCGTGCCAGAACTGGTCGTGACAAAACATCAACTAGGCTGTCGCTGTTGTCATTGGTGGTGGTGGTGGTGGTAGCAGGGTGTGTGTGTGTGTGTGTGTGTGTGTGTGTGTGTGTTTGTGTGTGTGTGTGTATTTTGTGTGCGATGCTTGGGATTGGTTCTGAGAGGGGACCAATTGCAAAAGTGAATGTTAGCAAACACAGGTCAT
Source organism: Panthera tigris (assembly GCF_018350195.1). Taxonomy (NCBI): domain Eukaryota; kingdom Metazoa; phylum Chordata; class Mammalia; order Carnivora; family Felidae; genus Panthera; species Panthera tigris. Next base: position 18,013,559 of record NC_056668.1, on the reverse strand, counting down.
GGAACATAACCAGCCAAAGCCACTTACTCTCTCACGGCAAAAGGCCTAGAAGGTTTGAAGAATTTAAAACTCAGATGTATTTGCTCTAAGACTCATTCAAATAATATAAAATTTAGTAGCAAATTCTAAGTACATGGAGCTGTAAGCACACCTGTCATGCTATTCACCAGTATTTCTGGCACTCTGTCGGCATGTGTCTCAAATCAGTGTAAGGAATTTGTCAACCAGAATCTCAAAAGAATGACCTTGTAAAATACGTTGTCAATATTTCACTAATATCACTATGATGTGTTGTCAGTTGCTTATTTACTTGTCTGATTGCCCCATTACAACTCCTTGTAGGCAGAAATCATGCTTTATTTCTTTGTACGCTCAGGACCTAGCAGAATCCTTTTACAGGATGGGGGCTGAATAAAGGGCTAATGTTAAATGAGTGAATCAATGAATAGGAGTCACCGCTTTCTTACTTTATCACACTCAGCTTCAGAGTCGGTGGCCATGCATTCCGTCTCTACTCTGTGTTAATATACTGGATATTTTCTTACCCCTCCTGACCCACCTTCCAGCCCTCTCCGTCTTGCTCAATAGTCAGGAAGGCTGACCCGTAACAACTGTGTCAATACACCAACTTGCCTTCCGACGTATGCTTGGGTTTGGCCAAACTGGATACGGGGGATTGGAGGTTGAAAGGAACAGGAGAATGAGTCCTAGGACGCTATGGCTATCCCTCCAGTCAGTTGGCTGCCTTCCAGGGATAGCCATAGCTCTGGTGGGAGGTCCTTTTCATACAGGTACTCTGTCTGGACTTGGGTAACTACTCTCTTTCCTTGTCCCTCTCAGTCTTAGAGATTGGGAAAGGCTCTCAGCTGTTGATAGCCTAGAACATTGCACCATCTTTTGTTGGTTTCTCCAGTCCCCATCTGCACCTTTATGAAAGATCCTTTTATTAAACTCTCTCCAATCTCCCCTTTGAGTGTGCTGCTTCCTGCTAGGAACTTGACAGTTACCATATGGCTGCTTGCATAACTCTTAAACAATTAATGTTACTCTTTACGCTTGCAAGGAAAATAGGACTACTCCCATTTCAAAGAATGGCTGTGACAGAAATACACTCTACCTAGAACTTGCATTATTTCCATTCACTCATTCATTCTTTGTTCATTTTGTTTCCCAGAAGCCACTGGGCATTTGTCTGTGGACACTGCAGCTGCTAGGTGTAATTCCTGTTAAAACAGAGTGGCACAACACAGCCTGGCTCAAAGTGAGTATCTCTTTTGGATAAAAGAGTAAACTAGTTTAAGGGAGTAAACTAGTTTTGCTGAGTGAGGGAAAAGAGCAGGAGGGGGAAATTTATAAAAGGAGGAATGCAGAATACTTTAGCTATTATAAAAAAACAATACTGGGGCACCTGGGTGGCTCAGTCGGTTAGGCATCCGACTTTGGCTCAGATCATGATCTCATAGTTCCTAAGTTCGAGCCCCGTGGTGGGCTCTGGGCTGACAGCTCGGAGCCTGGACCTGCTTCGGATTCTGTGTCTCCCTCTCTCCCGCTCTCTCTCTCTCTCTCTCAAAAATAAATAAAACATTAAACGAAGAAAGAACAGTACTGTTGGAGTTTTGCTCATCCTATTCGTTTGGGTGGAGAGAGACAGGCTTATGAGACCTTTACTATGGCTATGGAGGAAAGTCAATGAGCTTTAAATCGGGTTTTGTTACAGCACCCTTTAAAATGTAAAAGACTCTCTAATTTCATTCATTATATACGCCCTGTTAGCATTCTGAGGGTTGTCTGAGGGCCACAGTAGGTCAATGGTCACTCTCAGATCCCACCCTCCAAGGGCTGCTTCAGTTTCTCTATCAGGCTCAAGAGTTGAGTGAACTCTGAGGTACTTTCACGTGGAGATATTTGTAACTTGCCTCTCCAGTAGACCACCAGTGCGTTTGTATGTCTCCTTACGTAAGGCTACTTAAGACTCAGAGTTTCCAGAGAAGCATGAAAGAGAAAGAAGTAATATATCGTTGAAAGCCACACAGGTCTTAAGCTCTGCTTTTCTATGAGCTGTTTTATTATGCTTTTAACAAATGGGCATATGTATGATCTATTATGAATTAAGAAATAGTGTACATTACCAGAGGAAGGCAATATCAAATTATAGAATTTCAAAATCGGGTATGGCAGGAACTTGGGATTTTTTTCAGATGGTGTAAGTCTCCTTACTTAGTACATTTTAAACAGCATGGCCTCCACACTTCAGAGGCTTTCGTTTTAGAAAAGCATGGCAGGAGTCACTCTAATGTGATTATAAAGGGCCTGAAGGTTTGCTTTTAAAATTCAATACGTAGGTAGAAAGAAAGTGGTAACGTTTCCCCTTTGATTTCCAGTCACTATTTTTATAACACTGGCAGCCCTGAGACCCTGGAATGGAAATGGACCTGCTTCTGGATGTTACCTGAGCACCACCACACCAGCCCTTCGACTGGCTCTTTGCATCTGTGCCTTGATCTTTATTTCTGCATTCCCCCAACGCATCATTTCTATATCCTCCAGACTTATTCTCAGCTTTCTTGACTCTAGGTGCACTTGTTCCGTCATTCAATAGATATTTATGGAGAACCTACTGTGTACCAGGCCCAGCCAAAGATCCTGCACTCAAAGAATCATGCGAAAGAGCCAAGAATTTGTAAACACTGTGAAGGAAAAGTACAAGGGTAAGAGCATATAGCCAGGGAACCTTACATGATGTGTGGATTCAAAGAAGCTTTCCTAGGGGAATTATTGGAAAGGACTGTGATGGATAAGTGTGCTAATTAAATGAAGGGTACAGGAGAAGGCCTAGGGAGAGCTTATCAGATAGAAAGAATGGTATAGGCAGGGACTCAGAGACCATGTGGTGCTAGAATCAGGTACTGATGTATGTAGTGTTTGACTTACAACCACTGGGCTCCAGGTAACTTATGCATAAGATCAGGGCTCAGATACCAAAGGGTCCAAGCTGGCTTCTTCTATGTCGTTCTTCGGTGTGGCGTCGCATCCCCCTATGGTTCACCACCCAGAACACATAAAGAGCAGATGTAAGACCGAAGTAAGCCACAGGGCAATGCTTGACCTCAAACTACGGAGAAGGAGGAGCCTACCGCCATGAGGCTGGTAGGCAGACAACTAGAAATATCTGGTAAGAACAGTAGCGGTCAGCATAGAGATGAACTTTCGTTTATCAGATACTGTGGTCCATGGAAAGAGCAAGTTACTGGTACCCTGCCTAAAACCAACCCATTTTCTGCCCTCTCATTGTCAACCAGCTGCCCCTATATAGGTGAATAGGTGTGGGTGGGGGCATTGTAGGGGAGTGATAGGGTGCAGAAGTGGAGATCAGAAGGTGTTCACTAACCACGGCAATGATTTGGAAATGGAGACTAGGCAGAGCAAATAAAATACCATTTTCATTTCTTTGACTTTTTTTCCCACTTCCTGGAAGAAGGAAAAGAGTAATGTTGTCCTTAATGTTATTTTCCACACATCTGTTGAACATTTTATTGAAGCTATCTTTTTCTTTTATTTTAGAGGGACACAAGAAGAGAGAATCTTTTTTTTTAATGTTTATTTATTTTGAGAGAGAGAGAAAAGTGCACAAGCGAGCAGGAAGTGGGGAGGGACAGAAAGAGAGAGGAGAGAGAATCCCAAACGTGGGGCTCCATCTCATGAACCATGAGTCAAACTCAAGAGTCGGGTGTTCAACAGACTGAGCCATTCAGGCACCCTTATTGAATCTATCTTGAGTTTTCAAGAAGTCCTTTGGATTCTTTGCTCCTTTGTATGTGTATTGTTCTGGTCTTGTTTTACAGATGAAATAGAGTCTCTTAGTTCTCTTTGGATATTAATCATGATGTTCTTTTTTCATGAGTTTATTTTACCACTTTGTTCCTCTCCCTTCTTTGTTTCTCCCTATTTTGTTTTGTTCTGGCTCTACCTTTCAGAGTAGAGGCTGTCCTTAATGTCTGGTCTTCCTTAGCTGTCAAATCATATTTAAAAGTGAGGCCCAAATGAACTAGACTGGGAAGCATAAGTGTAGTTTCGTGATCTGTGTATCTCACTATGAGATCATTTGTTTGGCTGGGGGAAATCTCCAAATGCCTGTATCTGCATTTTAGGGGTTCTTAACTTATTTTGTGCCATGGCAGTCTGGTGAAGCCTGTAGACCCTATTTCAGAATGTACTTAAATGCATGGAACCAATTATAGCAAAGTTTTAAAAATAAATCTGTGAAACAATAATGCGTGCTTTTTATTAATGCATCATATAATAAGCTTTAGAGTTTGATCTAATAACTGCTGAAGTAATGATGAATGAAAATATTATTTCAAGATATACGCGATGGATAATGTGATAAAAAAAATTACCGTGATTCCTACCAGTGACAAAGTGACGGGTACTGTGATTATTACAATGGTTTGTTACCTACATTCAAAAACGACAGAGATGCTAATTTGCAGGTTAGTGGAAACAAAAATGAATTTTTGTGCTCATGGACCCTATGGTTAAAAATCCTACTGTAAGTCTATACTTTTGAGTGGATCAATTTTCTTCCAGAAGGCAGTTCACCAATCTCCAACCTCAAGTATGTATGCCTGGCTGCAGGCCTTTCCAGAGCCATGCAGGGAACAAATCTCTCTTCAGTGGGAAGATTTTCCCATAATCCCTCTGATTTCAGCATAGTAACTCACCCTCCAACCTCAACTCTTCTTGCTGTCTCCAAATCCAGAGGCTATCTGATCAAGCCTCTCTAAAAATAGATCCCAGGTTTTGTTTTGATGGAGCCAGGGTGGAGAGGGAAGATGGGAAGTCTGGCTTCTCTTTTAAAGATGTTCGGTTCAGAGGCACCTGGGTGTCTCCGTCGGTTGAGCATCCAATTTCGGCTCAGATCACGATCTCCCAGTTTGTGAGTTCGAGCCCCGCATTGGGCTTGCTGCTATCAGGGCAGAGCCCGCTTCAGATCTTCTGTACCCCCCACCCCCGTCCCTCCCCCACTTGTGTTCTCTCTCTCTCTCTCAAAAATAAATAAATCTTTAAAAAAACGTTCAGTTCACACTCCAGATTTCAGCCCCATTTTTTGCACACGTGCGTTCCAAGCACTGGTTGTCTCCAGTCTGAGTATTTTCATAGTTTTATGCGAAAATGACTGGCTTTCTGGCTTCCTGCCTCAACAGGCTCAGATTGCTGCGTTCTCCAGTCTAAAGCAGCTACCGGTGGTTAAACTATTTCCCAGATTTCAAAATGTTACTTTTGTTGTCTGCTGTCTTCTTTTTGTCCTTGTGAATTTTTTTTCTCTTAATTCCTTTACTGTCATTGCTATGTGAAGCTTTAGGAGGAAGTTCAGATAGACATTTGCATTCAGCCTATGCTGTTTAAACAGTGCTTTGATGCATTCATAAATTCATAAGTAGCATTTTATTGTGTCTGGGATTCACATCTTTTTTTCTGCTCATAGTAGCATATCTCCTTCTCTCTGATTTAATATAAAAGTGAGACAACAAGGTTGATATGCAATGCCACTTTAAGGAAGACATCTATTCTGTGTTTTAAGGAAATCATTTCTTAACGAACTTTTCTCAGACTCTCCCTAACTGCTTTTAGTGTCTCTGCTTAGGACACTACACTGAGTTTCTCAAAGTCAACATTCAGGGATGTGGGCAGTTTTTTCTTCTGGTACAATGGTAAACGTGGAGTAGCTCTTATGGGTACAACCCTACCACAGGTAGCAAGTGAGTTATTCGTCAATATAAAACACATCTCCCTGAAGTCACTGGAGCGAAACGAAAAGCAGGCATAAATTGGAAGAGAGTCAAAACTTGGAAGAAGTGAATAGGAACTGGTGAGTTTCCTGTTGATCAGGATTTTTGCTAAAGGGCATGCGCTGGTCAGATTAAACAGATTCACTAAATCTTGGATAGACATCTTTGCAGTGTACCATTTTTAAGAATTAGAGGTCAGAATTTAGGACTGTCAAAGCAGATGGAAAATGAGGGAGGAAATCAGGGAAAGGAGAAACTCTGGGGAAAGGGGGAAGGGGAATATCAAACCGTGCACGTAAATTCTGGAAGAAAAAATCAGGATGGCATCTGAACTATGCATGCATAAACTGTGAGCAGCCCTGAGGCTAAAAGAATTGAACAGATTTTAGCAGATACCCACTGCGGAAGTGACAAACATTAGGACTTGAGTCCTGTCATGTTAACTGCCTGATGAAACAAACAAACAATCAAATACTCAGGGAAATACCGGAATTTAATCTCTATCATGTATTTTTCACAACGTCCAAGATACATCTCAAATTACTAGACACATAATCGAGAGGAAAGGCAACTGAGATGACCCAGACGCCAGAATTAGAGCACAAAAAATTTAATTTAGCTGTTATGAGTATGCTCAAGGATATAAAAGAAAATATATTTGTGATGAATGGATAAACAGGATATCTCAACAGCGAGATAGTAACCATAAGAAAAGAATCAAACGGAAATTCTGGAAGTGAAAAATACAGTATCTGAGACAAAAACGTCATTGGATAGGCTGGACAACCATGTTGGAAATAAAAGAGTCAGTAATTGAAGATCACTCCACTGAAATTATCCAGTGTGGAGAACAAAGAGGAAAAAAATGATAGGAAAAAACCTGAGTCTCAGTGATTAGTTCACTGTATCAAAACAGCAACTACATATGGAGTTTTAGAAAAAGATGAGAGAGAGAATTGGGTAACCCAACATTTGAAGAAAGAATGGACAAAAGTTTCCCAAATTTTATAGATTCAAAAACCTCAGAGAACTCTATGTGGTATAAATAGAAAAAAAGCAAACAAACGAACACAAGAGTTGGAAAGGTGACAGTTATTAAACAAATGAAAACAAAAAATAAAGAAAATCTTAAAAGTTTCCAGAAGAAAAAGGGACACATAACATATACAGGGCAAAAATACAAGTTACCAATGACTTCTCTCAGCAGAAACACTGGAGGCCAAAATATAGTTGAATGACATCTTTAAAGTGTCAAATAAAAACAACAAATTGTCAACCCAGCATTCTCCATGGAACAGAAGTAACTTTTAGGAATAAAGGTGAAATAAAGGCAGTTTCAGATTACCAAAAACAAAGGTAATTCTCCAGCAGACTTTGCGTTCACGAAAAGCTAAAGTAAGTTCTTCAAGCGCAAGGGAAATGATTCCAGATAAAAATTCAGATTTTAATTAAAAAATATTTATGACCATTTAAGGTAAAAATACTAGCATGTATAGCTTGTGTAATAAACATGAGAACAATAACATAAATTACAGGGTGTAAAAAAACCTATAAGATTGCACTAAAAAAAACCCAAAAAGATTGCAAAGTTACATTTTATGTTATTAACTTCCAACAGACTGAAAAATCAAGGACGTTTGTTGTACTTTGTAGATCACCACTAAAATAATAATACAAAGAGGTAAGCAAAACAGCCACTTGATAATTAAAATGAAATTTTAAAAGCAATTTCAATGAACTCAAAATGATAGAAGAGGGACAGAGGAACACAAAACAAATGGGAAAAACAGAAAACAAATAGTAACCACGTTGACCTAATCCAGCCACATCAAAAGTTACATTAATTACAAATTAAATACTCCAATGAAAAGGCAAGAATTGTCAGAATTGGTTGGTTAAAAGGCACTATATGCTGTCTGCCTGGAAGTTACTTTAAATAAAAAAATTCAGTTAGATGTACTCTGAATTCAAAGACTTACTTAAAGGGGCCCCTGGATGGCTCAATACGTTAGGTGTCCCAACTCTTGATTTTGGCTCAGGTCATGATCTCATGGTTCCTGAGTTCAAGCCTTGCAATGGGCTCCCCACTGACAGTGGGGGAGCCTGGTTGGGATTCCCTCTCTCTTTCTCTCAAAAATAAATAAACTTGGAATAAAACTTTCTTAAAGACAGGGAAGAAAACCTATAAATACATAAATACTTTCATAATGCTAAAATAAAAATTGAACAGAAGACTTAATATTCAGAAATGCCTTTGCACTTAGAAACAAAAAGTTTCAAAATTCACAGGGCAAAAATTAGTAGAATTAAAGGGAGGAACAGACAAATTCACAATTTTGGTTGGACTTTTAACAACTTCTCTCAGCAGTTAATAGAACAACTATGTAAGAAGTCAGGAAGAATACAGATCGCCTGAACAGGACTATCAACAACCTTGAATAATTGACATTTATAGAACACTGCACCTAACAAGTGTAGTATACAGCCTTCTTTTCAAGTGCACAGGGACCATTCACTAAAGCCACATGTTGGACCAGACACAAATCTTTTCTAAAAAAAAAAATTTTAACCTTTATTGTTGAGAGATAGAGAGAGTGCATGAACATGAGGAGGGGAGAGGCAGAGAGAGAGGGAGACACAGAATCTGAAGCAGGCTCCGGGCTCTGAGCTGTCAGCACAGAGCCGGACGCGGGACTTGAACTCACAAACTGCGAGATCATGACCTGAGCCGAAGTCGGATGCTCAACCGACTGAGCCACCCAGGCGCCCCCACAAATCTTAACAGAGTTTAAAATTTGAAATATTCCAGAGTATGTTCTCCAACCAAAAGAGAACTAAATTAGAAATCAATAATAAAATGATATTAAGTAAGAAAACTTACAGATGTCCGGAATTCAAGAAACATGCTTCCAAGTAACTGATGAGTCAAAAAAAGAAGTCATCAAGGAAATTAGAGTACACTTTCATGTCAATGATCATGAAAGTTCATCATAACATTTGTGGGATGTAACTCTATGATGCTTAGAGAGACACTAATACCTTTAAATGGCTATATTAGAAAAGAAGTTATAACATCAGTGATCTAAGCTTCCAACTTAAGAAGCTAGAAAAAGAAGATCAGTGCAAACATAAAATAAATACGAGGAAATAACTAAGACCAGAAATCAGTGAGTGAGAAAACAACAGAGAACATTAACAAAGCCCAAAGGTAAAAACCAAGGAAGGGCTACATGGAATCTGGGCAAGGGGACTTAAGTCCTCTTCAGCCGAGAGGGCATGTCTGAGAGCCAGGCCACTGTTCTTTACATCCCTGGCCACTCTGCCCAAGAAAAGGAAGCTGCCCACTGCCTCAGGTTTCTCCAAGACTTTCCACAGGGCTCCTTCCAGGAACTAAGCCCACGAGGGCAGGGACTGTGTGGATCCCAGGACCTGGCAGATGTGACTGCTCAAAAAATAGTTGTTGAAAGATCACCCTTGCAAACCCATCCTCAAAAAAATTTTTTTCTTTGCAAATATCAATAAGATTGAAAAACTCCAAGATAAGAAATGCTAATTTAAAAAGGAAAAAGAACAAGAATACAAATTAGCAATACTTAGAATAAAAGAAGGTTTATCACTAAAAATCCTACAGATAGTAAAGGATAGTAAGGGAATATTATGAACTTAATAAAATTAAATTTGAAGATTCAGGTGAAAATAATTTTTTAAAATATATAAATGGAAATGTAAAATTTAAATAGCCTCATGAATATTAAAAAATAAAATTAAAGTCATTATTAAAAATATTCCCCCAAATAGAACTGTAGACTCAGATGGCTTCACTGATAAATTCCATCCAGCCTTTAAGGAAGAAATAAATCAATCTCTCAAAATTCTTTCAGCAAATAGAGATGGAAAGAACACATCCTCAGCTGTTATATGAGGTTGGTATAACCCTGAGCACACAACAAGACTTTACAAGGCGATAAAATTACAGACCAATTTCCCTTATGAGCATAGATGCAAAAATTCGTGACAAAGTCTTTACCAAATTAAAGCCAGAAACATATAAAAAGATTTTTAAAAAAATCATGACTAAGTAGGGATACTCCCGGGAATGTTAGGGTGGTTTAAAATTTGAAAATCGATATAATTCCCATTACAAGAAAGCTAAGCATACAATCATTTCAGGAGAGGCAAAAAAGTATTTGATGAAATTGAACCCACAATCATGAGGAACAGAAGAGAATTTCCTCAATCTGACAAAGAAGATCAATGAAAAAAAAATTCAATTGTCATACTTAATGGATGTTGCTTCTTCCTAAGTTCTGGAGCAAGGCAAAGATATTATAACTTCTATTCAATATTTCTAGGGCAATGAAGTAAGAAAAAAAAAAGCATACACATAAAGGAAGAAGTATAACTCGGTTTGCAGATAATTTTTTACATGGAAAATCCAAACTACCGTACAAAGTGAGGTATTGGTGAATTTAGTAGGGTGGTAGACAGGGTTTATATACAAACCCTAATTATATTTTTATATTCTGCCAGCCAACAGAAAACAAATTTACAAACAATTCCGTGTATTCAAGTGTTAAGAAACAAGTTACTACTTAGGGGTAAATTTAACAAAGGCAAGGACTGAATCATGTTTACCTGTATTTCCACAGTGATTAGCAGAGTTCCTGGCAAACGGAATTTTTTAAATAAAATGTACAATATAAAAATAACACATTTAGCACATAAATATATAAAATTTAATATTTATTAAATGTGCGCTATAACAGAGATTTAATTAATGTCTTAGGATGTTAGAAATTGTTTTCTCCCTCATCTATCTGTCATGGAATAAGTGTACCAGACAACAAAAGATAGTGTCGTACGGGGGGGCTACACTCCTTCCTTCCCCACTTGGACCTGAACCACTTTTGCGTTCCAGCCGGAGTACATGTACTGAAATTGTACTTATCACCTCTGCCCAAGTACCATTGGCTGTAGGTTAGTCACATGGTCACACCCAGCTGCAAGGAGGACTGGGAAATGTAGTTTATCCTGGGCACATATTGTGCTCTGTGAAAATTACATTACTACGGAAAAAGAGAGTGGATACTTGAAGACAATTAATGGTTTCTGGCACACCAATCCTAACCTGGCAGGTACAGTCAACAATGACTTTAATTTTAATATTTTATTGTTCTTCCAGCTACAATACTTTGAAATCATCATTGAGTTTAGAGTTCATTTCTATAAACTCACTCCCTAGAATACAGAGCAAGTTCTATTCAGCTGCTGTATTTGTTTAATCGAATTATATGCAAATTATCACTTTTAATCATTAACACCCTAAAATATGTACTTCTGAGACCCACTGTAAATGCAGAACACTTAGAAAACTGAAAACCTACACTGACCAGGATTTATGAATTACTGGCTAAAACAGAAGTCACAGAATAAGATTTATGCCTGATCAAATTATAGATTTTAGCATACCGACTCATAAATCAGTCCCTAGAATCTCAAGGGCAATGAAAGGATTTATAAATCAAAACTTATTTAGGATTTATTAGCTGAATGTTTATCATAAGAATGCAATGTTTATAAATCTTGTCTGACTTACACAACTAAATTTATAAGCTCTTTGTAGTCAGGGTCCATCTCTGATGACACTTTTGAGGGGTATAGATTGTGATGTATACTGGTGATACTTAGGTTACATTGATTAATGACAGGATCAGAAGGAAAGATAGTTTTATTAAATTTGCTTAACATTTAAATGGGTTTTAAAGGTTAACTTTGTAATTAAAACATAGCATCTATTTATATATTTTTACTATTATAGACAGATGGGTTCAAATATTTAGAGAATAAAATAAATTATAATTTGGGTATAAAATGACACCAAAAGAACAATTTAGCTAAATGGCAAAACCATTTCAGAACAGGTTAAATGTTCCAGAAAACATTAATACGACATTTCTGTACTATGAATTCTGGTCTGTATTTAATTCCTAATTTGGAAAACAATTCTATGTTGAAATTATAAATTTTATTACAAATACAAGATATTTGCACTATTTCAACATACGTTACTTTTAAAGTTCTGTTTTCTCATTTATCACATTCTTTCAGGGTCTCCAGATCTGCCTCCCACCTGGTGAAATGGTATTCTTTAATCTAGCTGACTTCCTCATTTGGTTTTATTTCTCTGCTCAAATATCACATCTCTAGGGCCCACCCACATCGCTCTCAAGTTAAGCTTATTTATTTATTTATTGAAATAAATATTTATATAATTTAGAAATTATATATACATTTATTTATTGAAAGATACTAAGAAGCAACTAGAAGGTAGGGGTGTCTGGGTGTCTCAGTCGGTTAAGCATCCGACTTCAGCTCAGGTCATGATCTCGCGGTTCGTGAGTTTGAGCCCCGCGTCGGGCTCTGTGCTGCCAGCTCGGAGCCTGGAGCTGCTTGGGATTCTGTGTCTCCTTCTCTCTCTCTGCCCCTCCCCCGCTCATGCTCTACCTCTCTCTGTGTCTCTCAATAATAAACAAAGGTTAAATTTTTTTTTTACAAAGAAGCAACCAGAAGGTTAATTCCCAAATAGCAAAGTGAGTGAGTGATCGCACATGCAAACAGTTCTATGGTGAAGTTTCTACCTCCTGGTTAACTCGGTACTCCTAACAAAGTGAAAGATGGTTCACCTCATTCACTTTTCAATAATGAAAGCTTAAACAGATACTTTAAAATAATTTGAATAAGTGTTGACATTAGGTGTTTTCTTAGATGGACATGGGATGGACCTTGCTACCTTTAGATATTAGAGATTTCCGAAACAAAATAAAGCAGGAAGAAATTGTAACTATTAAAACAAAACGCAATTTCAGTAAATATATGAATAAACCTATGATCTGCTTAGTCTTTTTTTTTAATGTTTATTTATTTTGAGGGGGGGGAGGGGCAGAGAGACAGGGAGACAGAATTGGAAGCAGGCTCCAGGCTCTGAGCTGTGAGCACAGAGCCTGACGCTGGGTTTGAACTCATGAACTGCAAGATCATGACCTGAGCCGAAGTCAGACGCTTAACCAACTGAGCCACCCAGGCACCCTTGCTTAGTTTTTAATTTAAGAAAAAGTTAGGATAATATTTCTATGGGCTTTAAGTCTCTTGATTTTTCTTAAAATGTAGTTTTAAAAATACAGTATAAAAATTTATAAATAAAACATAAATACAAAATGACTTTAGGAAATCACTTCCTATTATCGAACAGGTTTGGTTCAATAGATCCCCCTCCCCTCATCCCAAGGTCCAATAATTGCATTGATAACAATAATAATAATTAATAATGGTAATAATATAACAGCAACTGATGTTTCTCCTATAACATGATGTATGTAGTCCTGGGTTATGAAAAGTTCTACAATATCATGAATTAAAAATTAAAAGTAATAGGACTACGGAGTATAGACAGGTCAGTTAATCAAAAACCAGTGGTAGGTAGATCAGCGTTTCTTGGAGTCTGAAGCTTGCAGACTTTTGAGGACCCTTTATTTTGCAGAAGATACATTTGATTAACTGACTGACACAACTCAGCAGAGCAAATTCCTTTATGTTTTACTACATTTTGTGGCTGCAAATTCTTTGAGCTCCTTTTCATGTAACAGTAACTCATAATATCTTTTCCTAGACAGAGAAGAGAAAGATAATGCAGTCTTTCCTCTAACATGATGGATGGGGCTGTTTGATCATTTGGGGGAAGCGTTCCTAAACAGAAATGGCCAACAGTTACAGCTATATATGGAAGTGACTATAAACCACATAAATATATACTAAACTTAGAAAAAATATATCCTACAATTCCCGTTACCTCCCAGCTGGTCCCTAAAACGGTACAGCCATTCCAAAGCCCCTGAGGGAGAAGTAATTGAAGTGGAAAGATTGTGGTCTTAAAAGAAACAGTCAAAATATCCTACTTTACAAGTGCTACAAAAATGCACCCCCTTCGATGCAATGAAGGGGCCCATGCAAAAAAAAAGAAAGAAAGCTTCATTAGGGCCACCATAGATTCTACTGAGCTCAGACTGAGTATTCCAGCAACAATAATGGATGCTCAGGAAATAACTTGCCCAGCTCAGGCAGGAAGCTCACTGTGGCCGGAGGCTGCCTCAGAGGATATTAAAAAGGCACAGGGGCGCCTGGGTGGCTCAGTCGGTTGAGCATCCGACTTCGACTCAGGTTATGATCTTGTGGTTTGTGGGTTCAAGCCCCGCGTGGGGCTCTGTGCTGGCAGCTCGGAGCCTGGAGCCTGTTTCGGATTCTGTGTCTGCCCCTCCCCCACTCGGGCTCTATCTCTGTCTCAGAAATAAATAAACCTTAAAATAAATAAATAAATAAATAAATAGGCACCAAAACCATCAGGTGGAAATGCCAGCTCCCCAGCACTGAGGCAATGCAGATGGAAGCGTAATCTACCAAAAGTCAAGAGCTGAGCAAGGCTGAGGGTAGTACATTTTTCTAGATGGGGAACCCCAGGTGCAAAGACTCATTTTTATTTTTCTTACAATGGAGCAAGAGAAGGTCTCCCACGTGCAGCATTTAAGCTAAGGGTCTTGGCCTTTCCTGGTGAAGACTGTATTTATATTCCTGCATTTTTGATTCTCTTTGTCAAGGAAAAAATGTTTGAACCAGCACAGTTTCTGTGTCACGCTCATGCCATTACCTGCTTTGCCCAACATGGAGCATATAACTGATGATGATGGAGAAGAAGAGATAGTAGCCAAAAATTATTGAGCACTAGCTCTTGTTCTAAGTGGCCCATAAGTTCAAACTAATCTATTCTTCGTAGCCACCCATGGGACAGATTCTAATATTATCCCCATTTTACAATCCGTTACTGTTGGTAACGGTAAAAGCTCTGTAAGTATGACTGCTGTGGGCTTACCAAGAAGTCATTGGTCATTCCTTCTATTCAATTACTTTGATCAAACCTAAGTAAAGCTTTATAGCCTTTTATTTTCAATATAAATACTCCTGGAAACACTTACCATAGTTATTTGAACTGTCTTTATTAAGTCTGCATAAAGGCAAAGAAGTTACGGTTCGTTATATGACAATTCGATTCTATTTCTTAATTTGAAAACTAAACAGGATAGTAGAGTCCAAAATGAAATGTACTTTGGTATAGTTAACTTAGACTAGTGTAGCCCAAGGGCTATTTGTTGGTTAATAAAAATATAGATTTCTGGCTCCCATTTTGGACCTACTGAACCTGAATTTCTACATCAGGTCCTAGGAAAAATGTAGTTTTAACAAGCACTCTCAGGTGATTCTGATGCATACTGAAGTTTAGGAACCTCTAATTTAAACTAATGTAGGGGCGCCCGAGTGGCTCAGTCAGTTAGGGGACTGACTTCGGCTCAGGTCATGACTTCAGCTCAGGTTTGTGGGCTGGAGCCCTGCGTCGGGCTCTGTGCGGACAGCTCAGGGCCTGGAGCCTGCTTTGGATTCTGTGTGTGCCTCTCTCTACTCCTCCCCTGCTCATGCTCTGTCTCCCTCTGTCTCTCAAAAACAAATAAATGTTAAAAAATTAAAAATAAATAAACTAATGTAAATGCTGTGAAATCTCTACTTTCCTATGAACAGACATAATTAATGTCTGGTGTTTACAACTGCAAGACATTTAAAAGCTTGGGTGTGATTTAAGAAATGGATAAGTACGTTTTTGTTTCTTGTATGCTAATATAGCCTTAAAAGCGTTATTTGAAATAAATGACGCAGCACGGGGGAAAAAAAAAACCTACAAAGTTGTGCAGGTCTTTAAATCATACTATCGATTAATGGAAACACCTGGGGGTTAGTCTTCCTAATAGCATAATCTGAAAAGTAGAACAGATTTTACTGGCTTTGGATAAATCATTTCAGGATAAGCTCTTTTCCCTCATGAACTACTTTCTTCCTGCACCAGGAAAGGAATGAATTTTTGGGTCTTGCAGTTCCTGGTGAGTTCTCCTTTCTCATAAATATTTAGATTAGAAGAGAAAAGCCAAGATCATTCTTTTAAATAGTTTAATGAATTTTTTTTTAAATGTACGAACATAGTTGGGAAAGCCTGCCACTGATTAGATTCTTGGTTTTAATAT
Source organism: Panthera tigris (assembly GCF_018350195.1). NCBI lineage: Eukaryota > Metazoa > Chordata > Mammalia > Carnivora > Felidae > Panthera > Panthera tigris. The sequence continues at coordinate 17,997,652 of NC_056668.1, read as the reverse complement.
TCTATTCTTTCTCTTTCCGAAATTCTCTTTTACATTTCATGAAGTAATGTATTTCTCTTAATAAGCCTAAGTTGAAATTCATTATTGTAGTCACTTTTACCACAAAATTCATTTATCGATTCTCTTCATTTTCTGTTGCTTGTGTCTTTATCTTCCTTTCACGTCATCTGCAGGGCACTCTGTCTATCTGGTACTTTTTTTTCCCCCTTTAATGTTTATTTATTTTTGAGAGAGAGAGAGAGACACATACACACAGAACATGAGCAGGGGAAGAGCCGAGAGAGAGGGAGACATAGAATGTGAAACAGGCTCCAGGCTCTGAACTGTCAGCACAGAGCCTGATGTGGGGCTTGAATTCACGAACCGTGAGATCATGACCTGCAGTCGGATGCTTAACTGACTGAGCCACCCAGGCGCCCCTGCATCTGGTACCATTAAATTAATATCTCTGCCATCACTGCGACGGGTTTTTGGTGCACCACACGTGTGGGCCACCTCCTTAAATATCTCATTTCCTAGTTGTGATTACACATAAAAATTCCAGGAACTGCCAAGTTTTAGGTTGGTTTAGAATTAGAATACAGTAAATCTAAGCTTCCCTGGTATTATCTACAATTCGCTGACATGACTCATAATTAAAAAGAAAAAAAGATGAACAAAGGGAAAATGCAAATAATTTCATCTAACCCTGTATGTACGTCAAGAGACACACACTGCTCTCTCCTAAGATGCGCTTCAGCAACAAATAATGAGTCTATTTGCTGTTTACAGAAACCAAACATGTTTCTCTTTTTGATGGTTATGTCTTCTTGATCGATGGACCCTTTTCTCACTGTGCAATATCACTTTTTGTCTCTGGTAATACTTTCTGCTCTGGACTTTACTTTGTCTCACACTCATGTAGCCACACTAGCTTTCTTTTGGTTCAAGTTTGCATGGTCTGTATTTTCTCTATCCTTTTACTTTTTTTTTTTCTTTTCATGGCTTGATAGCTCATTTCCCCCCTCCCCTGCTGTATTAAGAGATAATTAATTTAAAAATTGCGTAGATTTAAGGTATACAACCTGGTTATTCAATATTTTCATATATTGTAAACTAATCACGACAATCAAGGTAATCAACATATCCCTCATCTCACAGTTACCTTTTTCTTTTGTGTGTGTGTTGAGAAAAATGTAAGATCTATGCCTTTAGCGATCACACAATAGAGTATTGCTAACTATAGTCACATGGTTACACAGCAGACCTCCAGGACTTAATTCATCTTGTATACCTGAAACTTTGTACCCCTGGACCAACATCTCCCCATTTTCCCTCCTCCCATTCTTTTAAGCTGCCTGTATCATTGTAGTTGAAGTATCAGGTAGACAGGACAAATTTCTGTCAGTTAAAAAAAAATCCGTTCTCTGTCCTTTAGTTGATGTGTTTTGACCACCCATGTAATTACTGATACATTGGGTCTATCATGTATTATTTCTGTTCTGTTTGTTTTCTTTGTTTTTCATTCCAATTCCCCTTTTCTCCTGCCTTCTTTTAACTGTATTACACTATAGGTTTTTGCTTTGGTTCTTTTTTTTTTTTTTTTTTTTTTTAAATTATTTTTATTTACTTTTTTTAGTGGATGCTCTCAGGATTGCAGAACACATACTTTTCATCATTACTGAGAATCACTTTTATACTTTAGCTGGAAGGCGGAACCTCACTGTCTTACAGATCCCTTAATCTCTCCGTGTTACGCTATGGTTGTGTTATGCATAGCATTTCCCTCCACTGAAAACACAAACCTACAATGTATATGTTTCTGCATCCAACAGTCTAACATCTTTTAAAGGACTCAAAAGGGGGAAATTACGCTATTATATTTACCCAAATACATGCCAATTTTGTACTCTTCTTTCCTTTCTGATATTGCAAATTTCCTTCCGGCATCATTTGCCTTCTTTCTGAAGAAGTTCCTTTAGCAATCCTTTTGGATCAGGTCTGACTGCTAAATATTTTCTTAGTTTTTCTAACCCTGTAAATGTCTCGGGGCACCTGGGTGGCTCAGTTGGTTAAGTGTTGAACTTCAGCTCGGGTCATGATCTCACTGTTCGTGGATTTGAGCCCCTCATCCGGCTCTGTGCTGACAGCTCAAAGCCTGGAACCTGCTTCGGATTCTGTGTCTCCCTCTCTCTCTGCCCCCCCCACACCCCCCAATCTTTCTTAAAATAAGTAAATAGACTTTAAAAAATCTGAAAATATCTTTATTTCACTTTTATTCCGGAAGGATATTTTTGCTAGTTATAGAAGCGTGGACTCATCTTTCTGTTCTTTCATCACATAAATCACATCACAAAATGTTGACACTTTGTCCTCCATGGTTTCTGATGACAAATGTGGACTCCTTCAAATCGTAGCTCTTCAGGAGGTAATTTGTTGCTTATTTTTTAGCTGCTTTCAAGATCTTATTTTCTCTACTTAAACTTAATTTAGCCTCTTGGGAGTTTGTTGAATTTTCTTGAATATGTGGTTTCTCTCACCAAACTTGGGAAGTGTTAAGCATCGTGGTCCTCTTTTCTTGGACTCTGTGACATCAACGCTAGACTTTTCCCTGAGACTCTGTTCTTTTCTTCTGCTTCAATATTCTTTCTCTCTGTTGCTCAGATTGAGTAATTTCTACTACTCTGTCCCCAAGTTCACGTATGCTTTACTCTGCTACTGAGCCCATGCGGTCAATCTTTTAAACCTTAGCTCCTGAATTTTTTTTGTTCTGAAATTACCATTTGGTTCCTCAGGTTTCCTATTTCCTTCTTTTTTCTGTTTCAGTCTTCTCATGAATTTCAAGTAGTGTTTGTCCTTACTTTTTGGGTCCTATTCACCATAGCTGCTTTAGAGGCTCTGTCAGAGAATTCCAACATGTCTGTTGCTTGATGACTGTTTGCCTTTCGAGTTAAGATTCCTTGTTTGTTTGATTGTTTGTTTGTATGCTGGGTGCTTCTGAATTATATCCTGGACTTTGAGTCTTATGCTATGAGGATTTTGGTGTGACATGTATGGAGAATTCTGAGATTTTTGTTTCAGCAGGCGACCAACCAGTTTCAATTCAGACCACAAGCTTCAGTCAGACTGTTGGTTGTGGTTTTAATGTGAGTTCCATTTCCAGAGCCTTTGCAGTCAGGTTTGGATCTAGTTGCTAGTTGCCTAGCCTGTCTGTGTTCAGCTCTCAAGTGCTGTGGATACCATTTAGGGTTGGATCCATGCATTAAAAAAAAAAAAATAAAACGCTGCACAAATTTGCATGCCATCCTCACTCAGGGCCTTGCTCATTTCCGTTTTAGTACGTGTGCAGCCAAAGCGAGCACAAAGATCTCACCGGTACTTTCTGGTTCCCTGGGACAACACTTGCAGTTCTCTGGTAAAAAAAAATGGGCTTTATTTACTTTGCTCTCTGCGCGTTTCTACAAATGGGCTCATAGCCAGGGTGGACCCCAGGAGGACAAAGACAGAAGAAAAGCAGTGGGGATTTGCCCCATCGTCCTGGTATAACATCACTCTGATCAGAAAGGAAGATTCCCCTTTCTTGGAATGTTAGGCTCCTGCTGCTGCCATTACCCCTGGCCCTGCTGCAGCAACCAAAGGATCACTTGGGAGCTACGCAAGAGAGCAGAGCAAAGAAAAAATATCGGGGTATTTTCCCCCGCGGTCTTCCGGCACGCGGAGTCCTCGGTTACTTAGCTGGAGAGATTCTGCTGTATCTACTTGACTGTCCGTGTAAGCTACTTCTGTGTTTTGGGCTACGTTTAGTCCAGAGTGGAGTAAACAGAGGGGGAAAAAACAACTGGTAAACTCATGGCTAGTTAGGCAGTACTTTGAATTCTGGTCTTGTTCCCCAATCTGTTTGCTACTGTTTACTTTCCATACACCTGAAAGGGCTTTTCCTGCATCCCACCCCAATTCTATAGCTGCATTCAGCGGGAGGCAGAGAGTGGAGCGCACTTTCTGTGTCTCCCCCAGAACTGGAGCCAATCCTTGCCATGAAAGGTAGTGAGACGAAACGATTGTACCACAAACGCGAAACGAAATATATAGCATGTGCAATAAGCTGGCTGTTTCAAGCCAACAAACTGAGTAAACAGGAATTCATTTTAGGACTGATAGACCTCAGCTGATCCTTGCCATGATCAATGGCTTTTTACTCAGCATACCATCTGGCATTTACTCGTTACCACCTAAAATATTTTCAATCTGGCGATGTGGCAAATGTAGGTTATGTACAATATCATCAGAGGCAAGTCATTGCCTTTTTAATTTTTGTCTTTTACGCACTAACTTACTGCTGATTAAGACACTTTTTAAAAAGCCTAATCAGGGCATTTCTAAGCTTTTACATGCAAAGGCACACTCAGATCTATAGAGTACTGTGATCACTGTTGAAATGGTCAGCTGTTAATGTCTATCTATTTTTGAGAGACAGAGAGAGGGAGAGTGAACAAGCTGGGGAGGGGTAGAGAGAGAGACACACACAGACACACACACAGAATCTCAAGCAGGCTCCAGGCTCGAAGATGTCAGCACAGAGCCCGACGCCGGGCTCAAACCCACAAACTGAGAGATCATGACCTGAACCGAAGTCGGACACTCAACCAACTGAGCCACCCACGTGCCCCTAAGTGGTCAGCAGGTAGAACACGTTTTTTGTGTATTAATTACTGACATGTCATCCACAGAGATGAACCAGGCTTATGTACAATATACATTTCTGAAAAGTTGTGAATAAAATAAATTTTGAAAGGGGAATTAATTGGAACCCTATAAGGAATAGTTTAGTAAAACAAATCATTGCCTCCCCGATATTTGCTATTACCTGTGTGCTTTTTTAATAAATCAGGTTTATATATTTTTATTTGGACTTCCTTACCCCAGTGTTGAGTTGGCTTCTCTGATTCATAGGTCAGCCTAGGGCAACATGGAGCGTTTGTCTATCGTACGCACATGACTTTCTGGGCTGTATTACACTTTTAGCAATTGCTGGGCGGCAGAACACTGTGCTTAATTAGTAGATTTTGCGGTTAAGAGATGGTAATCACGTTTGATTAAAAAGGTCGTTTATTTTATTCAAGGCTGAGGGTGCTTTCCTGAGGGCAGAAGCCTATGTTTGGGCTTGGAGGACCAAGGAGGTCTTACACCCAAAGTGGCACTCACTTTGCAGATCAGTCATGGATTTCTGAATGACCTTGGAGAAGTCACTTTGCTTCTCTCTTCTCAACTCCAAAGATTTGCAAAGCCCGATGTTTTCATTAATGACAGGAAAATGTGCACTGTTCTTCTAAATGTTTTTTTTTAAGTTTATTTATTTATTTTGAGAGAGAGAGAGAGAGAGAGCAGGGAAGTGGCAGAGAGACAGAGGGGACAGAGGATCCAAAGCAGGATCTATGCTGACAGTAGAGAGACTGATGCGAGGATCCAACTCACAAACCATGAGATCACGACCTGAGCCAAAGTCGGATGCTCAACCCACTAAGCCACCCAGGCGCCCCTTTCTAAATGCTTTTAATAACAAATATATCCTTTAGCTAAATTCTGAGAGGTAGGCAAGTTGTTACTACTGTTCCCTCTTTACAAATTAATAAACCCAGGCTCGGTGACATTAGGAGAATAAAGTTTGCAGAGCATAAGAGCAAGAGAAACTCAAATGCATTTTTTTGTGAATCCAAACATTCTTGGTCTTTCTTCTACAAGTTCCTATCACTAAGACTACTATCAGTTAATAAGAGAAATCACAAAGAATTGTTTTCTGTTGAATTCCACCTGGCAAAGGGCAAAGAGGTCTATTTGCTTAACGTAAGGATACGTATCGCTCAGGATTGCAATTGTCAAGTGGCGTTTTCACCACTAACTTGATACATTTAAGTATTTCTTCACGTACAATACTTTGGAGGTTGACCTTATATTATTCCTGGTGTCTGCAGAGAAAGAATGTTGTATCAACGCTGCGCAGGTGATTATTTGCAACCACAGGCGGCACTTACTTTTTGCAAAATGCAGCTCAGGGAGATATAGTTCTGCCCACCTTTTTTAACAGCCTGAATTCATACAGAGTATGTTTGGAGTCATTTGTCATGTTTTGCTCTATTTTTGGCAGATTGGTGCAGGGGCATTAAAAAAAAGCATTCTTGTTACGTGTCAGATCTTTCTTCTTCCTCTTTCCTTACAAATGAATACTGAAACTACAAATTCCATTTGTCTCTGAGTTACTATGGGTTAAACGGTCGAGGCTTTCACCCGTGGCCCTTTCAGTTGGAATCCTATGACACTTTATGAGGTTATCACTGCCCTCTGAAATTTTCATCAGCTGTGGATGTGTTCATCCTAACATTTTGTAGGCGGGAGACATGGGTTCTGGCCCGTAGCTGCCCACCAGAACTCGCCCAGGATAATCCCGTAAAAAGCACCGTGTGTGCCTAATTCTTCCCTCCTCAATTTTGTCAGCAAAACATTTTATCTCCCCAAATTATGCAGGTGACTCGAGTCGCAAGGAGGCTGTTCCCTTAGTAATCATGGGCTGGCATCCTGGAAGGAGCACATTTACACCAGAGATGTGACAAGAGGTCAAATCGTCATAATCAAATCGGTCTTCAAAGTCTGATCCCTGTCATCTGATTATAATTTATCCTAAACGGTGTGACTAGAAACTGATGCATGGTTACATGGAGACCATTCCATTAATGACACCTGATTTATACTCCAGGAAAAGCAATTCTCTGAAATCAATAACATTTCCGAATTTGTTTTGTATTTATCCAGGTGATACATATTTGTGTAGAACCCACAATATATCCGGTTCTTCAGGAGCACATGAAGGACTGACCTGCATTTAAACAATCCATTATGGGGCGCCTGGGTGGCTCGGTCAGGTAAGCATCTAACTCTTGATTTCGGCTCAGGTCATGATCTTGCGTTTCGTGGGTTCAAGCCCCACGTTGGGCTCCTTGCTGTCAGCATGGGGCTTGCTTGGGATTCTCTCTCTCTCCCTCTCTCTCTCTCTCTCTCTGCCTCTCCCCCAATCTGTGTCTCTCTCTCAAAAATAAATAAAAACTTAAAAAAAAAAAAAAAACAAAAAAGCCCATTATGGATCATTCAGTTGGTTCCACCCCTCTACCTTTGATGGTAAACTGCCACACTGGCTTCTTACCCTCTCAGGGTCTAGAGTATGGAAGGGCAGAAAGATAATTTTGGAACCTGAGCTAAGCGATAAATAATAACAGAGTAGAGAAAGGATAATGTTATGGCAGCATAAGGGAGGGAATTTAATCCAGATGTTAGGGGTAAAAAAGCGCTCTCCCCAAAGTACGGTGTTTAGGTCTCCATAAGGTCTTACAGCAACGAGCAGTGTCTACTCATCCCTTTTGAAATCTTCAGATCTTCCGGAGCCAGTGGGGAGTGGCAGTAAGACGTCAAGCACACACAGTTTTAAGTGCCAGCTCATTACACGGTAGCTGTATAAAATTAGAGAGATTACCCAGCTCTGAGTTTAATTTCCTCATCTGTACAGACAGAAATAACAATACCTCGGTCATGAGGGCCATTCTGAAGATTAATAAACTAATATATTTTTAATTTAATTAATTTAATTTAAACTAATATATTTTAGATAATAAAACACAAAAAGCACATAGGAGAAAATAAGGACATTTAGGGTCCCCACCACGGGAGGTATAGTCAGGCTGATTAGTGAAGAACAGATCGATTTACACAGAGGCAAAGGAATATCAAAGGGATAGAAAACACTCTAAGGGAGGCTGAAATAGATGTAGAACACTTTTCAAAAGACTGATTAAATATAGAAAGGGAAGAACTCACAGTGTATTCCCGAATCTCCCCGGGGCTCTCTGGTTGGCTTGCTGTTCTCTTTCATACACCTCTCTCTACACCTTTTTCAACCAGCACCTCTAGGCTTTGTCCTCTCAAATCTATCTGTGCCTGCTCCAGGCTTCCCACGGAGTTCAGATTAGTCCATTTCACCATTTGAAGACCCACTGAATTGAGCCCATAGGCTATAAAGTCTATTACCGCTGCTCCCCTACTGGCCCGCCACTCAACATATTAAAAATGGAATTAATTCCCCTCTCGGAACCTTCTTGAATATTTCCTATTAGTTCCAGCACACCATCCACCCAATCATCCAAAGCAGGAGCTCCAGAATTAAATGTGGGCTTGTTCTTTCTTTTAGCCCCAGCCACTAGCCCCCCGCATGCCTGCAGTCCTCCAGTCCTAATCTCTTCTACCATTTCATTCCATAGGTTAGGACGTTGTCAAGTCACGCCAGCCTCCTCTACCCAAGTGTGCTTGGAGGCTGGGCTGCATCGACAGCCCATCGGAGGTGGTGAAAATTGCAGAATTTCGGGTCTCACCCCATAGCTACCAAACCAGAATCTGCATGGTAACGAGGGGCGGTTGAGGCTTATAATAAGAAATCTATATTTGGCCCTCCTTCTATTTCTGGCACAGAGCTCCCCAGGTGCTTGAAATTTCCTAAAGGTGTCTTTTGTTAGGTTAAAGAGGTGACTTTTGGAAAGCACCTGAGGATGGGGGCTGGTGGCCAGGGCAACCTACCGGGTAATAAGGGATGGAAAATTTTCAGTCCCACCCACCCACCTCTGGGGAGGGGAGTGGGGCTGGAGACTGAGTCCAGTCATGCCTCTGGAATGAAGCTCCCATCAAACCCCCAAAGGACAGAGTTTGGAGAGTTTCCTGGTTGGTGAACACACAGAGAGTTGAGGACAACAGATTGCCAGGGGGACACAGAAGCTCGGAGTCTTCTCCCCAGGCCTTGACCTTTGCACTCTTCCATCTTGCTGTTCCTGAGTTGGATCCTTTTATAACCAAGTAAAATGTTTCTCTGGGTTCTGCGGGCCACTCCAACAAATTCGTCAATCTGTAGCTGGTTGGTCAGAAGCACAGCTGGCCACCTGGACTTGCCCCTGGTGGCTGACGTGGAAGGATGTCTTGTACGATGGAGGCCTTCGCCTCTGGGATCTGAGGCTCTCTCCACACGGTAGCAGAATTGAGTTCATTGCTCAACGGTGTCTAGGCGACCAACTTGTCCCAGTTTGCCAAGGGCTGTCTCCATTGTGGCACTGAAAATTCTGCATTCCAGGAAATCCCTCAGTCCTGGGAAATCCTCAAATTCACGTATACCCTTCGCTCCCTCAGATATTTACACATTTGCCACATGCCCGTGTTTCCTAAGTAATGCACAGAATTATTTTATGTGTTTAACTTCACACAAATAGTATCATGTTTTGCACAGTCTGTTTCTGTTAGCTCTTTTTCACATAGCATTACCAGTTTTGAGATTTACTATAGTGATGCATTAACATGCACGGATTTTTTTTAAGCTTATTTATTTATTTTTTAGAGAGACTGAGACAGCATGAGCGGGGGAGAGGCAGAGAGAGAGAGAGGGAGACAGGGAATGCCAAGAAGGCTCCGTGCTGCCAGCACAGGGCCCCACCCAGGGCTTGAACTCACGAAACCATGAGATGGTAACCTGAGCCGAAACCAAGAGTCAGACGCTTAACCGAATGAGCCACCCAGGTGCCCCAACATGCACGGATTCACTGTAATTTCTGTATCCCGTTCCATTGTATGAATACACTGGATCCATTTTCTTCTGATGGAAATTGAGGTTGCTTCCAATGTTTTGCTAGTTTAACACGTCTGCCAGTATTATAAATCTTGTTGCATCTTTGGGAAATTTGTAGGGAATATACGCGGAAGAGGAATTGCTAACCTCCAAAGTATGCCCACGTTCATCTTTACTGTACTTGGTCAAATTGCTCCCCGAGTGCTGATAACAGGTGACGTTCTTTCCGCAGCAATGTGAGCTCCGTTCACCTTGGCTCATGCGGCTCACTGAACAGCGGCTCATGTCACACTGAGCAGCACTGCCAGCCTGAGGGGTGTGAGATGGTATTTCATTTCCCAGCTTTGGCTCGCTGGGTGGAGCATCTTCTGTACATTTATTGCCCTTCCACTTCTCTGCGCTGCTATTTTTTTTGTGCACACACATTGGCCATGCGGATTAAGGGTTAAGATTAAGAGATACAAACTGCCTGTCACAAAATAAAGAAGTCATGGGGATGAAAATCTTTTTTAAAATGTATACAGTTCATTGGTTTTTAGTTTTAGTAGTTGTACTTGTGTTTTTACCTTTTATTTGAGAACTCTTTCCTATCCTGATACCATAATGTCATTCTCTCCCTTTTCTAAAAGCGATAAATGTTGGCTTCTTGCATTTATGTAATTAATCCAATAGGAACGAATAGACTTCTGGGTGCGGTGTGATGGAGTGAGCGAATTTAATGTTTACCCATATGGATAGCTAATGCACCATTTATTGAATAACCCACCCACCTCCACTGGTCTGTAAGGCCATCTGTTATCTGTCAAAGCCCAATATATATATGAGTCAATTTCTAAGTTCTATATTCTATTGGTTTACCTGTAAACCAATATCACACAATTTATTTACTATAACTTTCTAATAAATCTTGATGTCTCCAAGGCATGTCTTCTCACTTTGTTCTTCTTCATATCTTTTTTTCTTACACCCTTTGCTACCCTTTGAAAACGTTACACTCAGTCTCTCAAACTCAGCAACAACAAAAAGAATGGTCTTGTGGGTTGTGATTAGAATTCCACTGAATTTACATACCGTTCAGGAAGAACTGACATATACCAGTATTGATATCCTTACAATATTCGCACCTAAAATTTGATAGATCTTTTCATTTCTGTAGCTCTCTCTTTCTTCTCTCAAAATGTTTATATATTTATATTACCCCATAAATGCCATGCATATACTATTACTGGATCTCTGAGTAGGTATCTTATCATTTTTGATGTTATAAATGAGATTTGGGTACACACATACATATTACATTGTCTGAATGTTGCTGCTATAGAGGGATGCACTAATTTTTGTACGCTGAGCTTATATACGGCAATCTTGGTGAATTCTCATTCATTTTTATAGTCTGAAGAGTACAGGCAATCATACCATTAATAAATAACAACTTAGCTCCCCCCTATCCAATTCTTATCACCTCTTTTTAACTTGTCTTGTTAGTTACACTGACCAGGATGCTGAATAGAAGCCCAAGATGCCAGCTTGCCTTACAGATGGCTTTAAAGGGAAAGGTTATATATAATATCGTACCACTAAGTCTGGTGTTTGACATAGGGTTTTTTTGTTTTTTGGAGATTTTTCTTTTTTGAGAGATTTATAAGGTGAAGAGACTTTCCTCTGTATTCTTAGTTTGCTAAATCTTTTCTTTTAATTCCAAGTAAGCGATGCATTTTATCAATTGCTTTTCTTTTCCAGGTTAATCTTAGAATTACGCTCCTTCAAGAAGCTTTCCTAGAACCCTCAAACTGGAGTAAAAGCTTCTCTTCCCTAATTCCACCGCATTTTGCACTTTCCCCAGTAGATTAAACTATCTCTTTATAGGTCTATGCTCCCCAGTAGCTTATAAATAATTCAAGGGCAAGAACCATGTTTGGTTCAAGGCTCTATCCCCCAGAACCTGGTGTAGAACACAGAATCTCTCTCTATATTTATAGACACAAATTCCTGAGAACATGTTCTAGAAAATTCCTCCATTTCTTTCTAAACACAAATTATGTTTCTGACATTGAAGCTTAATTTACAGAGGCAATTACGATGAAATAGAATGTAAGATTTGACAGAGAAGAGTTTTAGATTTCTAGATGTTTATTGTATAAACATCTTTATAAAGTAACCCATAAAATAGAAATGTCTTCTGAGGCACACTGACGTTATTCTTAATCAAACAAAATTTGTTACTACATTTGAAGCCAAATTCATATTTGTTTTAACATTATATTAATTATTTATCTTTGTGTCATACTAAAGGTAAGACCCTCCCCCCTCACCCCACCAACTTTGGTTTGCTCAGTAAGCACCTTTCAGAGTTGTTTTTTTCATATCTAAGTACTAAGAATATTTTATTTTAATTACTTTAAATGATGTTCCCAATACCAAAGGGCCTTTCAAAATACATTATGTCCCAGTCAGTATTTGAAGAGTCCCACGTGTTTTATTCAGAACGTTCAGCTACTTAATGAGCATACGCTTCAAATGCCATTTGAAAATATGAAACCTTTATCTTTTAGCTCGGTTTTGCTTTCATGCGTAACATGGTTCTAAAATCACAGTGGTGATATTTATTAGCTGTCTTTGCAAAACTGTGGGCAATACATCTTTCACATTCCATTGAGGAGAAAAGAAACTTAATCCCACCAGGATCTCCATTATTAGTTCTCCCTCTTGATTTTTTTCCCCACGGGGATTTTGTGTTGGCCAGATGGTGCTCTGAGGAATCCCTCGACAGAGCTGTATTTTACAGAGGCATACTGGAAAAGCAAATATCTATTTCTGAATAAAAAGATTAAATCTTACATCTTGTTATCGGGCTCACTAAGTCCATCCTAGGCATTATTGGGCTCCTATTCGACACCAGACAATACTTTTTTTTACTCACATAGCAGTTTCCCTTCACGTCCAGTAAAGTTTTTACTTTATTCCATTACTGACAGTAATTAGCCACTCAAGTGCACCCTCTATCCCCTTGAATTCTTCCAATGCTAAAGAGTACTCTACAAACCACGTCTTTATGCTGGATCCTCTCCCTCAGGCATGTCAATTAAACTTCATCAGCAGCAAAAAATTGAAATATCCCTTTTCATATTCATCACGGATATTTATTTTTCACGGGGAAGAGTGGCTAAATGAAATGTTTGAGAATCATTTTGATGAGAAATTGTTTACTTCTTGAGTTGACCCAATTCTCATTTTCAAGCACAGTGAGGCTTTTAATCTTCAGGTAATTACCCTCATGATGACAAAAAGTCTCAAAAAGGGAGAAATAATTCCAAGGTCACGTATCCTGTCATAAGTTGTTCTAAATAGCGCAACATCTCAAAGTGTTTATTCCAAATCCTTTCTTTATGGCATAAATAAAATAATGTCCATTTGGTACCCTTCTCACCCATGTCCTTTGTCATAGTAGTACCTAAGAGTATGTCATTTCTATATAAAACCAGCTATCTTAAGAAAAATAATACATTATTTTGTTTCAGTTTTGTTAAGCATGACCACTAAAAGTATGTGAACGTAAGGACCTATCTTTTGTCTTCCCTACTTATTCGTATGTTATATTTAAAGTTTAACCTTCCTTCTACAGCAACATTGAATAACATGGGTTTTCTCAAACTGACCGGTTCCATTCTTATATCTTTGCCTTCACAAGTGACAGTCTCTCTCTGGAATGTACCTCCCTTTCTTGGCTGTCCATTTATATAAATATCTTTCAATGCTCTGATCCAATTTCATGTTTATGAGACTTTCCCTAAACATTTCTTTCCAAACACTACACACAAAGACTTGGCTGTTTTCTCTCTTCCTGGCCCTCCAATAACACTTGATAGATTAATTCACTGAATCAGAATTAAATGTTCTTCACTTTCTTCTCTTATGAGATTGTGAGTTCCTAGAGGTCAAGGTATATCATTTATTCATCCTTGGATCCCAGAACCTAGCTCAGTACTGCTAGAGTAATTAATGAGCACTCAATATGTATTTGTAAATAACTGATTACATAGTATATGCTGACTTCTGTGAAAACATTCTTAAATTCTGGAAAATGGGACTATTTTTCTATATTGAACTTAGTATGTGTGACCATAATGATCAAAAATAAATATGCTATTTAAAATAGACTTACTGTGGTGATCATTTTGCAATATGTACAAATATTGAATCAATATGTTGCACACCTGAAACTAACATAATGTTATATGCCAACTATACTCCAATTAAAAAGTAGATATGCCATTTTAAAAGTTGAATTTTCAAAATTTTTCAGGAGACACATGTAAAATTAAAAATTCCTGACTGAAGGAGTGCCTGGGTGGCTCAGTCGGTTAAGCGTCCAACTCTTGATTTCAGCTCAGGTCACGATCTCATAGTTTGTGAGTTCAAGCCCCGTGTCAGGCTCTGTGCTGACAGTGTGGACCTTGTTTGGAATTTTCTTTGCTTCTACCCCACCCATGTTCTCCCTCTCTCCCTCTCTCTGAAAATAAATAAATAAACTTTAAAAAATTCCTAACTGAAAAAAGAAAAAAAATGTGGGGATGTAGAATCTAAATTTATTTGTCAAAATGAACTCATATTTAGAATGTAAAATGTCTAAAAACAAGGGACCTGAGTAATGTAAGTAAGGCTTTTCAACTAAAAGGTAAATTTAGCTCTTGGGATCTCTTTACAAATGAAGCTTAGTGGTTTCTTTTGTAAAACAGAAAAGGGAGTTGAAGGAAACAGAGTTAGGGCTGAACACTTCTCTCTGATTATTTTAGAGGGGCCTCAGCGATGAGGATTGACTGCACATTACCTTACTGATTTGTGAACAGTTTAGAATGACCCAGATTGTACTTTGCACTCTTTTTAGTTCATTTTAAGCTGAGCCAAGATAGCTTCTATTTTGAAAACATACAAAAATAGAAAGCAAATTATAACCAATTTATAAAATTAGCCATTTAGGATACATTACATCCCATTGTGTTTACAGCTTTCTTCCTTATTACTTTTCTAATAAGGACAAAGATTTAACTTTCTGTTAAGATAATTAAAATGATTTTAGCAAGAATGTGCCTGGATACTTGGAAGAGAAGAAGGTAGTTTATGTGTTCCAAAATAGCAATATTTGAAAACATGTGCATGAAAGAACTTTTGTAAGCATTCTTGGAATGATTTTGTTTCTATCTCCTTTCCCCCCACAACTTAAAAAAAAAAGCTTTGGGTGGAGTTAAGAACTCTTTTCAAATCTTAAACAATTACTGGAAATCCTGAAAATGTATTCTCCTTTATTCAGTGGGGGAAAACACTTTAAAGCTTCTCTTTTTTTTTTTTTTTTCTCCTGAGAATTGTTTACCAAAGGATTTACTTAATGGCTTCTATTTTGAACACAGAATTCAGTTATAACCGCCTGAAATATAATGCCATCTGTGTTTATATTCCCCCCAACTCAAAACACAATTCTTCTCTTCAAATATAACCAGTCCATGGCCCTAATAACCCGGACAAATAGATCAATTCCACTAACTCTTTACTTTAACCAAGGGTAAAATTAAAGAGTTACAATGCATACCATAAAAATGTAAATCTGAATGCCAATATAAAACATACAAAGCGCATCTGTAAATTTAAAATTTTAAAGTTCTGATTTTAGTAATTTTTTCTTCTCTCTGTATTTCCCAGGGTGCAGTTAGCTGTGAGGTGACAAATAAGGACACAACGCACACAGTAATGGATATTAGTGGATGGGACCAGGAGCCAGGGGACCAGAGAATCACGGAATCACTCTGAAGCTTGTTTCCTCAAATCTATACCACCTTCTGAACCCACCTGCACATCTACCTGAAACACCAACAGCTGGCATGTGGAATCCACTGGAAAATGAAATTGGAATTTAGCAATTATGTATTTTAAATTATTTTAAATTGCAAATTTTTTTTTAATGTTTATTTATTTTCCAGAGAGAGAGAGAAAGACAGAGCGTGAACGGGGGAGGGCAGAGAGACAGAGGAAGACACAAAATCCGAAACAGGTTCCAGGCTCTGAGCTGTCAGCATAAAGCCTGACACGGGGCTCGAACTCACAAACTGAACTCATGACCTGAGTTGGACGCACAACTGACTGAGCCACCCAGGCGCCCCTATTTTAAAGTACTTCAAGAGTGAGAAGTGACATACAAATGTGAAACATCCTTATATATTTATATTGAGCGTATTCTGAGCTGATTAATCCTGTAAATATCATTCTGACTGATCTCTAATATAAGAAGGAGACTTAAACCCTTTTTCAGCAAGACTTCCGGGAGAAAATGTCAAACATTTTATTTACAGTTTATTTTGCATTTCAAGAATGCTTAAATTCCGTTCATCAATCTTTATTATAACCTGACAATTCTTAGAGCCATGTCAGACTTCAAGAGTATCCTGAAGTATGATTATTTTTGGCCTTATTCAGACAGTTATGATCTCCACTATCAGCCCCAACTTTGATTTTAGAAAGTGTATGTGGTGCCAGCTCTTCTGTCCTCAGGGAATGGAGAATGAGTTATCGTGATATTCACTTGAAAAATAAAAACTAAGGAGCTAGTCTAAAAGACTAGATCCTGGCTGTTATTTGAAAGCCACGTGTGATTTTTGACTCTGAAAAGTCTTACGTTCCTAATTTTCTAATTTCTTGACTTTAAGATCCATGTAGAAGAACAAAGAATTGCAAACCTTTCAGACATATAACCCTGAAGGCCCTTCCAGCTTCTCCATGTCCCGTTGCCCAGGGGCATCTCCAAAATTAATTCTCAATTTGTTATGGAGGAATGTTAAACACAGTCTATGTGTGTTTGTTTCACTCGTGTTCGTACTTGGTTACCACTGTATAGGGTTGATGCTTAGACTTTCTTGGGCTCTAAGCTTACTTCCCGAAGTTGTTTGACATACACTATATAGAAAATTGACATTTCATATCTTAACTGTTTTTATTCATAATGTCTCTCATCTACTGAATGAGATAGACAAATACATGGCAAAATACACCAGCCATAATTAAATGACAAATTCTAACTTACAAATCCTTCAACAAAGCAGACAAAACCATATCATTGACAATGTTAAAAAATGATCAATAATATGCATGTGGTGGACTAAAAACATTGTTATTATGGAACACAAATTAAGCGTAAAAGAATACTTCTTAACCCTCTTCTAACAAAAGCAGCTTATGTCGCATATCACTTTGCATATTTTGTTAGATAATATAACACTGTAGATAGTGATAAGTGTTTAATATCTCCAGTGAAGGCTTTACGTCAATAACCACGCTTTGGGCACCCGTGTGGCTCGGTCAGTTGAGCGTCCCACCCTTGATTTCAGATCAGGTCACATCTAGTGTTTCATGTGATCAAGCGTTGCATGTGGTCTCAGCTCAGGTCACACGTAGCATTTCATGTAACAGCGTGGAGCCTGCTTGGGACGCCCCCCCACCCCCGCTCCTCTCCCTATCTCAAAATAAATAAATAAACTTAAAAAAAATAACCCCTTTTAAAATTTCTTGCCCCTACCTATGTACCTTGGTACTTTGTGAACACGTAACTGAGGAATGGAAAGAGCGTCAGTATTGCCGAACTTGACCAGTACTCACGAGAGGATATTCCCAATATAGGCGTAGTAGGAACAACAGTAGGGCGTGGCCCCATCGCAGCAGTAAGATCTGCAGTCTTTGCCACACTGAGCAAGGCAATCCTCTGCAAAAGAAACACCACACACGTCCTTTACAGTTCTGAAATCACAGCTTCATGAAAAGTATTCTATTTTATAGCTCCATCGGTCAGCGACCACACTTCGGTGCATTTAGATATTCATTTTGCATACTCAGAATTCTCAAACATGAATAAGCATCTAAACTAGTCTTCCTTCCCTATTGGACGTAAATCCAGAAGAGGCAAAGACCATTCTGTTTTGAATTTCCTTCATCCAACACCATAACTGGTAGTTGAAAGTGCTGAATGGGACAACGGAAGGAGAAACGAATGATCCAACAGATCAGCCGTTCAATTTTGCAACAGAATTCTTATAACAATTTCGAAATGATAAAGTCTTTTGACTTGAGGGTCACATTAAGGTCCTTTGATGGAATGTGTTATTGACGTGTATATTGTCAACTGGAGATACTTTTTAGATAATGTATGTTTTTATGACAATGCATTCTATGTTACTCTTTCTGTACATTTTGTTTTACCCTCATAACGACAGTTTGCATACATATGGTAACACAAATGAGTCTGCATATCCTGTCAATTCATCTGGACTGGAAGATAATGGGTTAGTTGTAGGAAGGCGTTTCCGTAGATAACTATCTCGTGAATAATTAGGAATTTATTTAATGTTAGATTTCAGAATCAACAAGTTATGAAACAGCACTATGGGAAGGGAAAAAGGTGCTTTCTGAGTAGAAAGGACATGTAGGAGCTGATAAAACCGTCTTTTTTATTCAATATGTCTTTTTTCTTCCAGATGTTTTTGGCAAGGAAAATTAGACCCCAAATTTGAATAAAAATTGCCCTAGCTTTTAAAAATTCTTCGTGCCACCTAAATGATTTATGTTTAACAAGTTCAGATGATTATTTAATTACAATCACTGGTATAAATTATCATGGATATGTGAGTTTGAGGTACATGATTAGAAACGCACTAAATATAGTCTGGTAATTTAAGTTACATGTTCAAGAATCACAAAGGAAGTCCTTTCCAACTCAATCCCTAGAGGTAATATCCACTATTATCTAAATTATGTAACACTTTTGCTTGCCTGTCAAACCATAACCGAAAAGTACAAGATGTTACATTATGTCTGTGTGTCCAGGTGATTGATTTATCCAGAAAGAAAAATTTAGATTTAAAAAAAAAATTAATGTATATTTATTTTTGAGAGAGAGAGAGAGAGAGAGAGAGAGGACAAGGTGGGAGGGGCAAAGAGAGAGGGAGACACAGAATCTGAAGCAGGCTCGAGGCTCTGAGCTGTCAGCACAGAGCCCGACACGGGGCTCGAACCCACAAGATGTGAGATCATGACCTGAGCCGAAGCTGGACGCTGAACCGACTGAGCCACCCAGGTGCCCCTAGATTTTGTTTTTAAATCACCTCCTTGACAGGATGATTCTTGACAAATGAATATCAGAAAGTAGCAAAGTTCATTGATCTTTTTCAATAATGCATGGCCTTTGCAGAACACGTGAAAACGTTCACCTTTTTTCCCCCTCCATTTTACTTCTACCCCATAAATTAATAAACCTTAATGTTTTCTTCTGAGATGAGGTAAGAAGAAAGGAGAGGAAGAAATAATTACTTTGTAAGATTCAGTAACTCTACTGAAAACCACTGCTAAATTTTGAAGACAGAAGCACAATCTAATGACCTACTGACAGGGTATGCTCTTTGCAGAGTGCATCACACTTTTTAAGGCTATTTATCTTCTCATGTTTCCCTATGAACTTCTATAGCTCTCATTTTTAGTGCTGTTTAGTTAATTCAAACATTTAGATTAGTTAGTTGTCTCAAGAGGCTTAACAGGGATGTTTTGCTGCATGTTCTTTAAAGCCATTCGGAGAGCAGAAGAGCCGATGTCCCCATTTTTTCTGTGTGAGCAGGACAACCCATATGTAGGTAGCTTCATGGGGTGCCTTCGGAATGATGCCCTTGATAGTGACATCTTATTAAACTCTCCATGAATATCAAAGGTTCAATTACTATTATTGTATTCCAGTTACTACTATTATAAGGACGTGGTGTTATCAAAATATTTTGAACCAATGTTACAGGAAACCAAGCCCAACATCTTGTAGCCAAGGAGCTGGATTATACCTGCAGCAAACATCAGGATCGTGTCACAAGTTGTTCCTTATTTTGATGGCACTTTCTAGCACTCCTGTCTACTTCCCAGAATTAAACAACTGACAAGGGCAGATGTAACAGTATGGCAAACAGATTCACAATCGCAACATTCTCAAACTGAGGTTTTGACCACACGTCAAATCTTCTATGTTAGTTGCTCTCTCCAGTTTAGTGGAGAGCAATTCTGTGAAAATTGGATTTGGAAGGCACCAGAGCATTTTCTCACTTGTAAGGAATGGAACATTCCAATTGTTTCAGAAGATAATTGATATTACCTCTAATGTTCGAGTGAATATTCTTGAAAAGTAGCCAGTTCAAGCTTTCTGCAGTGACTTGAATCAAAGGCATGATGTGGAAGAAGGTTCTCCAACCCTCACCCCCACCTCAAGGAATTCGTGGCACAGGAAAAGCGACATCTGGTTGCAAAGCACATGCTCAGAAATGGCTCTTGTAAGCTACAGCTGAGGATAAGGGAGGAAGGAAAGGGAGGGGACAGCAGTCACTGGCTGAGGCTGGGAAGGTAAAACCTTGGCCAAATCCTGTCTTTGTTGCCTGCGGTGGGAGTTGGATAACGGCATAAATGTCATCGGGTCTCTTTCCGAAGGTGGTTCCACAGCAAAACGTGATGCTTTAGGCACAGAAACTTCGCCCGTACCTCCTTATCAAAGGGAGCATGAATTTAGTGCATCTGCTTTGGGGGAAAATAATTCAGGTTATAGGCGGTGCATCTGCATAGGTTTTTGTCCCATTAAAGCTGGAAATTTATTTAACAGGGTGTCTCAACTGTTAGATCGGCATTGTTTCCTCATCATCCCCCAGTCCTCACTTCCAGCCACATGTCTTAGTTGCAACCAAAATGAATTCTGTATCATTACAAATATATATCTCATGGTTTTTGCCTTTGTTCACATTATATCCTCCTCCATTTCCTTATGTCCAAGGCTTCCCTATCTAGTCCCTAAATTCCTCCTTAAGTTCAATTTCTCTGAGAGATTACTTATTGGGTTCTTCTTATGGGCCAGGTATTTTGCCAGAATCTGAATATCATGCTGAACAAAACAGACATCATCTTCCTGGAGCTTACTCTCCTAAGCCAGCGATGAGGTTCCCTCCTGTGAACAGTTCTGGCACATGACTGTAATTCGCTTATGACACAGCCTTTTATACATTATAATAGGCCTCCTTTATCTCCCAGATGAAACTCAGAGCAAGGCCTCTGTCCTATATAACACTCAAAATGCCTCACTCAGTGAATATTGGGTAAATAAATAAGGCAAGCATAAAGGGATTTCTGAAGCAAAGAGTTCGGGAGTTAACACCAAAGAACACATTGGCTAAATATTCCTTATCAAAGATAGTAAGTTAATTTAGTATTATTGGCTTGTAGTTATTCTGTAGCTTTT
The DNA here is from genome assembly GCF_018350195.1 of Panthera tigris. Classification (NCBI taxonomy): domain Eukaryota; kingdom Metazoa; phylum Chordata; class Mammalia; order Carnivora; family Felidae; genus Panthera; species Panthera tigris. The sequence goes on along the minus strand of NC_056668.1, from coordinate 17,976,734 downwards.
GAGGGGGGTATGCCTAAGAAGAGAAGAAATGAATGCAGCAAAACTTTCTAAACTAACCAAACTTGTTGCCAGAAGGCTTTGCAGATTTCCTGAACCCTGGGGATTGTTCACCAAGCACAGGGTGGGGTGGGGGTGGAGGTGGGGGTGGGGGGTGGGGTGGGTGAACAGGACAAAAGGAAGGAAAAGCGTGTGCATTAGAAGCTTTCAGTTTACCACAGGGAATAAAATAGACAAGGAGTCAGTTGTTGTTCAACGGTGTGCTTGAGTAAAGATGAGTGAGGTTTTGTTCTATTTTCTTATTTTTATTTTTGTTTTTGGATAAACAGAGGAGGTGAAAAGAATCATTGCTTCAAATGAACTAATGGGAAGATTTTAATATAAAACCAATAACGCAATTGTTTCTTTTAGCTTCGCAAATTCTGGAATACACTTTAAGGTACAGAAATAAGCAAACGGATTACAATGCAGTTTCTCCTCATTAAGTAGGAAGGTCTTTTCCTACTTTGATGAATTTTTGCATTTGAAAGTCAGCGTTTTCCTTGCAATAAAATATCTTTTAAATAACTTATAGACGGCTACTAATTCACATTTTAGTGTATCAATTGAAAATTTCTATAGAAGTTTGGGGAGTCATTTCTGGCAAGGTTGAATGAGAAGTTCAATTCTCTTGACGTTCACGTTCAATAATGTTGAAGAACCTCTTCATGTCAGTCGCAATCTTCGTTAAGTATCAAGAAATAAATCACAGTGCTACATAAATTTACTATTGCAAGGTCACAGGTAAGCCTGTGATTTTTTTTTTTTTTTGTCCTAGGAAGCTAGAGACATGAAAACATTTTACAAAGAACTTTGCTTTCAGCTTCTTTTGTGAATAGGAAGCAAATGCAAAACCACATGTGTAATTAACTTTATACATGAATAACCAGTGAAAAGCCATTTTGAGTTCCATATCAATCATGAAACAAGAAAACCGCTTTGCTCCATCAATTATTAGCAATTATCAGGAAGAATAATTAGGAGGAGGGAAATGAAATTCCTTTCACCTATAAACAGTGCTTCACGAAATCGATGAAAACAGGATTAGACTCTGGGTGAATTTACGCCTCCCGAAAACCTCCTATTTGAACTCAAAGCATCCAATTATCCAGACTACCACACTTGAGAATCAACTTCTAAAGTGAAAAAAACAAAACAAGAAACCCGATGGTCTAAGGCTTTATATTTCGAAATACTCAGAATGTGGGGGTAGCAAGGAGAGGAGATAGACTACCTTGAAATGGAAAAGTCACCACATTAGTTCATGTTAAAACTTCAGCAAATACCTCTAAATCTTGGGTACTTTTTAAAAAAATGCTTTTCTCCCACCCCTCAGTCTCTGCCCTCAACCCCCAGATTCCTGAGTCGTGGACAGGATCAATGGAACGCTATCCAGAGAGTGAAATCCTCTAAATGCGCGTTTGGGATTTTTAAATTGGACTGGGAGTTTTAAATTGCTTGCAGAGAGAGAAGGGAGGAGGAAAGGGGAAAGGGAAAGTTAAAGAAAAGGAGCAAAACAAAACAAAACCTCGAGGGAGGTCGAGCCGAGGGTCGCAGCACGCCGGCTTCCCTGGCTGCCCGGCGGGGACCACCCCGTCTCGGCTCTCCCACCAGGGTCCCCGTGCCTCCCGCCCAACCCGCGTGGCCAGAGGGCGACCCGAGCTCAGTCCCAAGTCTCGTTCCCCTCTCCCGCCGCCCCAGGCCACTGACCTGCGTAGACAAAGAGCAGGACCAGCTTCGGAAGCAAGATTCCTGGACCCCCGGGCAGCCTCAGCGCGTCCATCCAAGCCGGTGGCCGGAGGTTGCGCGCCAGGACAGACGGACAGACGCACAGACTGGAGAGAGGGCTGATGGGGGGGAGAAGGGAGAGCCCGGGCCGCGGAGGAGCCGGAGCGCGGTCAGAGGGAGAGGGCAGCGCTCCCGAGAGGAGGGTCGCGCGGGGACCGGGCCATTGCCCTGAGCGTCTTCGAGGGGAGCCCGGCCGGGGCGCGCGGGGCTGCGCTGGGGCCGAGGTCTCTTTGTCTCTGCCCGCGGCGCTCAGGCGGCAGGCGAGGCAGCCACTCCGGCGTCCTGGGCCACCCGGGCTCACATTTCATCTCCGCGGGTGGCACCGACGTGGGGCTGGGGGCGGGGGTGGCCCCGACTCCTCCCCACCCTCGGGTTCTTCCTTCTGTGGCTTGAGTCCTGGAGCAAGAGGGAACTTCTTCCAACCCGGTGCTCTGGCAGCTGCTCTTTTGAATTCCAGCCCTGCGCTCCAATTTTTCCTTTGGAGGCAATAGGTGAAGAAGAATCTAACTTTTCACCTTTCAACAAAGGTAGGGCAGTCTCAGGGTTGAAGGTTCTGGACAAAGGAAGCCACTAAGGAAAGCCCAGAAGAATTGGAAAGTCAGAGGCAGTGTGTAGCTTCTCTGCTGAGAGCTGATAAAATGTTTATTTGTTAAACACCTAAAGCATTGTTAGTAAAGTGGAAAACACAACAAGAATGTACACTGTCATCGCTATTAGTTGATGCTGTTCTGGAGTTACTGGCCTATGCAATTAGGCAAGAGAAAGAAAAAAGTTATAAAAATTGGAAGCAAAAATTACCACTGGCAAATGATATGCTTGTGCATGTGGAAAATCAGACAGAGTCAACTCTACAGCTCTTAAAGAGAGTTACAGAGACTCAATCATTTTCTTTCATGCAAATTAGAATCGATTAGAAAGTTCTGTTTTAGGCATGAAAGAAAAAAAAAAGCATGAGTAAATGAATAAAGATAATTCTCTTTATTTATTAAAGAAATTCAAAAGAGTGATGAATGGGATAAGCCTCAACAGAAAATAACCATATTATAACATCACAATGATTGAAACAGTTTTCATTAACACTAGAATAGATAGGCTTAATGGAACAGACTGGAGAATCCAAAAATAGAGATACATATGCATAGAAATTAAATTTATAGTTTTAAAAAAGATACTTTTAAAGCAGAAGAGGAAATGATGGGTTACTCAGTGAATAGTGCTGGGGCCTTAAGTAAGCATCTGTGGATTCTTATCTCCTTTCATCAAACAGTAGCATACGAATCAAGTATTTAGACTTGAAGATACAATTATAAAAATATTGGATAAAAAATGGAAAGATGACATGTAAATGATTATGGAAAGCTTTTCTAAGCATTATATGATCGCAGAAGTCATAAAAGAAACAAATTGACCAATTTGACTCCATAAGAAATAAAACTGTCTGTATATGACAAGCCACACATTTAACTGGGAAAAATATTTACAATGCATAGGATAGGTAAAGTCCTGATCTCCTTAATATGTAAGGAGCTTCAAAATCAATAAGGAAGGGGCACCTGGGTGGCTCAGTCGGTTAAATGTCCGACTTCAGCTCAGGTCATGATCTTGCAGTTTGTGAGTTCAAGCCCCACATCGGGCTCTGTGCTGACAGCTCAGAGCCCAGAGCCTGCTTCGGATTCTGTGTCTCCCCCTCTCTCTGCCCCTCCCGTGCTCATGCTCTGTCTCTCAATAATGAATAAACATTAAAAAATTTAAAAAAACCAATAAGGAAAAGAAAACCAATAGAAAACTGAACAGGAATATTAATAGATTGATCTACCTATCTATCTATCTAGGTCTTCTAGTCTTCTAAACATCCTAACTCCCCAAAAAGAAATGAAAATGAAAACCAAAATGACAGTGAGACATCATTCTTTCATATATCAGATCAACCAAATAAATAAATAAATAAATAAAATAAAATAAAATAAAAAATAAAAACCAACAACCCAACTTTTAAGAACAATGTGGCAATATGTGTCAAAATTCAAATACACATTCAGTTTAATGCAGTTTGTCCTCCTCTAGGAGGTTAGTCCTATCAATATGCTGCTGCTTTGGTGTAAGAAGATGGGACGAAAAACCACCTTCAAAATAAATATAACTGGAGAGCCCTAGCAGGCTGTATGCTTCAGCGAAGGCCTAGCCATCCACATGTCCAATAAGAAGCCCGGTCAATTGCTCCTCTCTCTCAGTTCCAACAGCTGATCTATCACACAGTTTTCCTGATGGTACGCCCAAACAACATTCAAATATATTTGCATTTTGCCTTCTATCTCTGCTCTAAGCTAGGCGCTTAGAGTCTCCATTACAACCAGTCTCCCTGCCTCCAAGGCTATCCTCCAGACTGAAACTAGAATATTTCTTCTTAAGTTAGAGATTTCATCACATTCACTCACTGGTTTAAAACCCAGTGCACTCGTTTTGCTCTTGGGTTAAAATCCAGACATTTAATCCATGGTTTTTGAGAAGATTTATCAGTGGGTTCTGTTGTTCTTAACCTGATCTCAACATTCTGCTGGGGAACACAATTGCTAAGTAGCTGGGAGAATTTGTAAATAACTGGAGGAAGTCTCAGGTATATAGGATTTTGCGTCCTAAAAGAAGAAGATATGCATGTAAGTGAGTATTTGCAAAGCTGGAGAAGGATATTGAAGGTTTTTGGAATGGAAAGATGCTTTCCTCGGCAGATAACACTGGATGCAGAACCCTAGGACTGGGGTGGTGGGGACAGGCATCTGGAGATGAAGGGCAAGACTGTTCCCACCCAGTTGCACACAGCTCTGGGACTGGCAGCTTGTTGCCAATGAGGCCAGTGGCAAGTGGAATATGTTGATCCCAGCTTGCTTTTGAGAACAGAGAACCTTGTCCTCATACATGTCAATGGAAAAGGCCAAGCAGGCTTGCCTGCTGGTTTGCCATTGCAAAAGATGGTCCACCTTAAAGTACTCAGGTGCTTTAGGTGCAAAATATGTATGTATATATGTATCTATATGAAATGAAAACCCTTAAAACACAGCATTAGAGGGAAGAAAAGAGTTTCTGGAAATTAAAATAAAACTTGACTTGGAATTTTTAAAATGTCACAGAAAAATTACAAAATTGTCACAGATTAAAAAAAAAAAAAACAACTTAGGCTGTTAGAGGGGATAGGCTCAAGGAGAGGGCATAATTCCTAACAGAAAAATATGCAAAGAAATACAAACCATGAATAAAAATATAAAAAATGCTACGGCATAAAGAAGAGACCGAATATGAAAACAATATGCAAGCTAGATGCAGTTTTAAAAGAAAAAAAAATGAAGAAACAAATATTAGATTATTGTTTACAATTCCAAGCTATAATAAAATTTGAATTTTCAAATTGAAAATGGTAAGTGAGTTCCAGGAAACCTTTTTTAAAAGAGAAATGCATATATACATGTCCTAGAGACCTATCTGAACTAGCATTAACTTAATATAAACTTTTCTACATAATAAAATAAGTTTGCTTAGAAAAAGCATCCGACATCAGACTTCTCATTTGCAACCTTAGAATTTAAGAGAGCAAAAATATTTCTGTACCTTTGAAAGATAAAGACAATAGCCCAAGAATCCTATTTCCAAATCAGATTCCATTAACATTTGAGTTTGTTAACATGTTTATAACAGTATTTATAATAACTTTAAAACATGATAAAGAGCTTACATGTCCAGTTAAGTGAATTAGGATACATCCATATTATGGATTAATATCCAATACTTTAAGATAATGGGGGAAAGTCCTTGAGATATATAGTTAAGACGAAAAATGGGAAAGGGAAGTATCCAAGGGAAGTAATCCATGGATAAACATGTTGTGCTGTATATTCATACAGTGAAACACAACTTGGCAGTAAAAACAAGTTTGAAGAATATGGAACACATTGGATGAATCTCTGGATGAATATGCTGAGCAAAGAAGCCAGACACAAACAAATTACTGTATAACATTGTTTGCATGATATTGTAGAAAAGGCAAAATTGATCTATAATGACAGAAAGCAGATTAATGGCTGCCCTGGAATGGGGGTAGGAATATAAGTTTTATTGCAGAGTCTCGTGAGGGAACGTTTGGGGGTGATGGCAAAGTTCTATATCTTAATAATGGTGGCCATCACCCAGATGCATACATGTGCTGAAGTCATGGAAATGCACATTAACAGTACACTTAAAATATGCATGTTCTGGAGTATGTAAATTATGCCTCAAGGAAGTTGATTTTTTAAAAGCTATTGCTAATACATACATGGGAGATAAGAGTACACACAAATTTGTAAAAATAGCTATTTTTTGACTGCTAGAATTCTAATTAATTGTTATTTAATAATTCCCCCTGAATCTTCACTATAGCTATACATAGCTCATAGCATATAATAAATACTGGCTTTAAAAAGATGGTATCCAGGGGCACCTGGGGGACTCAGTTGGTTAAGTGTCCGACTCTTGGTTACGGCTCAGGTCACGATCTCATGGTTCATGAATTCAAGCTCCGTATCGGGCTCCATGCTGACAGTGCAGGGCCTGCTTTGGATTCTCTCTTTCCCGTTCTCTCTGCCCCTCCCCTGCTTGCATGTGAATGTGCTCTCTCTCTCTCTCTCTCTCTCTCTCAAAATAATAAATAAATAAATAAATAAATAAATAAATAAATAAACAAACTTAAAAAAAAAGATGGCATCCATCTTTTGCAATATTACATTATTAAACTCATGGCTATGGAGAATAATAATACAGAAAAATGCTCATAGTCTTTCTAAGGAAGAAACAAAATTGTATTTCCTTTGAGTTACTAATTTAGGGAACACATAGATACATACTTCTTTATTCTTGCTTACGGTTTCCATATATCTTACAATAGGCGTGTATTATTTTATAGTGAAAAAAATGGGTTTTTAAATAAAATCTTTTAGTCTGGTCATGTCATTTAGAGTGGATATTTCCTAACAATATGAAAGCTTTTACATACTGTCGCATTTTGAAAATTGAACAGTTTTATCTCTGAAGATATTTTAATTCCTGCCATAGTTCTGAAACTTTAAGAACTTTAAATTTGTTCTTTAGTGGGCTTTCTGAAACTTTGAGAACTTTAAGAAACTTTAAGATGTATATTTAGCAACGAGCATTTATTATGTATCATGTGTAATTTGATGTTGTTGGATTTATATTATAGTTCTGCCTTTGGATGATGCATAAGCCAACATTTCAAACGTCTGAAGATGATTAAAAAGCTATAGGTGACATATGAGAGGTGAGTAATGTTAACCTATAGTATTATTTAGAACCAGAGAGTTAGAAGAGAACAGGATTTCACAGATTGTCCAGGTCTGTTTCTGAGGCCCAGCAGTCCCCATGGGGAGAGGTCGTATATCGGATTTTGGTAATGATATGATAGAATATGTCTGAGTTTCATGATGGTTCCCTTTGAGTTCTTCTGACACATACTTTCTTTCTTCAGATAATATATTTCACCATAGAGTCAGATCAGTGTAACTCCTTGCAATTAGTTACTCATTGATAAGTGTAAAAAAAAGTGGGTACATTTAGGGTTCTACTTGTATCTGGTCTTTATCTTCATTAGAAGATGTGTGGATGCCAAGAAAAGCAAGACTCATACAAAGGCAAAAAAATCTAGAAGAAAGCAAGCAGGGGGGAAGAAAAAGAGAGAAGAAAGGAGATAACCTAAAATATGGCACTCAGAGTACGGGAAGAGTATTGGATGCTTACTTTGTGTCAGAACCGTTTCTAAGTTCTTTAACACTGTAATTACTCTCAGCCTCTTGATGAAGTGGTTGCAATTATTATCACCCTTGTTGTAGGAGCAGAGTTATTGAGACCCTGCACGAATAAATAACTTTGCCCAAGGTCACACAGCAAGGAGTGGTGCCCTGAAAATGTAACTTCGGAGCAGAGCTCCTACCCTTTACCACAGGGGCTACACTGTCTTTCAAAACGAATAGCTTGTTTGGTTTGGGGGAAGTTTAAGATTCCCCTTTGGACCATATCAAAAACAAGAGACAAAGTACTTCCAGATGAGCTCTCTCAACAGCAATTATTACAGTTAGCTTCAATAACTAGGTCTCATTTAATCAACCCAACGATCCTAAAATAAATTGTATTACTATAATCACTATAGTTTAGAAGTATAGTTCGGAAAGCTTTAGTGGGCTTCAGAAATACCTGCAGGTCTGTTAAAACACAGATCTTTAAACCTATCCCGGATTCACACTAGGTTTAGGCAAACCACCCTTTAGAAGTCTTCATTTGTATGTCTCCTAAGGATATTTGACGGGCATCTCATAATTAAAAGTGGGTTTTGAGTTTGTGGGGGTCCTCACTCAATATGGCTATATCAGCTTTTCAAAGGAAATTTGGGAGAGAGTTCATGTAATAACCATATGCTTTGAAATATTAATTTAGTTTAAAAAGTCTGTCTATAGGGAAGTAAGTTCACTGAATAATACATCTTGGAAATCACTCCGTATCAGTTCATAGGGTTTGTCTTCATTCATTTTTTATTGCTCCAGGATTTCTGGGAAGATGGCGGAGTAGGAGGATCCTACGCTCACCTCGTCCCATGGATGCACCTAGACGACAGCCACATCAGTGCACCCAACCCAGAAAATCACAGAGAGGAGGCCACATCAAAAGGATGAAAGGGGTGGAGACATGATCAGGAACTAAACGCCTAGGGAGATTAACCAACCCCACAAACCTAAGGAGGGGAGAGGAGTAGACCCACACCAGGCACCCCAGGCATGGGGGACCCACATTGGAAGATGAGTCTTCATAACATTTGGCTTTGAAAATCAGTGGCGCTTAACTTTGCAAGTTTTTATAACCAGCAGGCTTGCCATCAGGAACTTTAGAAATTCAGTGGGCAGGAGAAAATCTGGGGGGGTGGGATGGGAAACAGTCCCCTGCCCTTAAAGAGCCAGCATAGCAAACAACCTGCTAGGAACAGCATAGAAGCAGCAGTTTAAAAGGTGCCTGGGGCATTGGGAAGGATATTTGTTTACTAATCTCAGAACAAGTGAGGGGTGGGGATCTTAAGGAAACTTCTCCAAGGACAAAAGAGCTGGTGGGCACAGGTCCTTCCTACCCCTCACCGTAGATACATGGATTCCTACAGCAACCAGCGCGAATACCCTCCATCATTTGTTAAGGCTCTATAGTATTCTGTCGAAGATGTGTACCATACTTTTCTAGTATGTTGTGGCATTATAGCTTCCAATGTACAATTACAAATAATGCTGCAATAAATAGCCTTGAAAATATGTATTATTGCTGTATTTTTAGGGTAAATTTAGAATTGCTGGGTTGAAGGGTAAATGCATATGTGCTTTTGTTAAATATTGCTAAATTCTCTCATTGAGAGAATGTACCATTTTTCCATTTCTACCAGAAGTGCGTATGAGTGCCTGTTTCTCCCCAGCTCTGCCAACATAATGCATTGTTAAGCTTTTGATTTTTGTTCTGTTTGGTCAGTTTGATGGGAAAGGTGGTATCCTTTGCATTTCTGCTATTATGAGTGACCACAAACATCTTTCTATAGGTTACTTTCAATCATTTTGTGAATTAGCTATTCACATCTTTGCTTATTTTTCTATAGGAGTTTGGTGGGGCTTTTTCCCCTCAATTAAAAAATTATTACATGTTTGATCTTTTAAAGTTACATGTTTTGCAATTTTTTTCTACCAGTTTTTCCTTTGTCTTTTGGTGCTTATGCCATGCAAGTTATTTTAATTCTTAAGAGGTCAAATTTTTTTACTTTTATTTTTTTTGGTATCTGACTTTTGAAGTCATGGTTAGAGAGCCTCTTCTTACTCCCAGGTTATAGAGGAATGCACCTCCAAAAACAGTCCTCGTGTGCTTTCATTTTATACATTTTGCTCTCTTTGTGGTTAGGTGGTTCAGTAGGGTAGCACGATATAAAGTTAGCATGCAACAATCATTAAGCATTTAAGTACACAAATCAGAACTAGTTAGAAGATACTTCGCATGTTTTTGTTGGTGTGAGGTTATATGAGGAGATTGGAAATCAGATGGTCACCATTGCTTTCCAATTGGAGATCTGATGCATTTACTTTTAAAAGAATTAGGAATTCTTCAAGTGGATAATATCTTCTTTGTGGTATCGTGCAAAGACTTGTCTAGAAAAAGTAGTGTCTCCGTCATAAAACACAAACTGGAACTCACTCTGGAGGGTTAAACACAAATGCAGATGTGGCTCATATTATCAACAATTATATTATCAACAATTTTACCTTCTGGGCTGATAAAAATATCTCACCTTACTAAGAGGGTAGGCAAGAGAACTCTTTCAATGAACTGAAAGAAGTGTCCCAATTTATATTGTTCTAAAGTAATATTAAGTAAAATTATTCCTTTGGGAAAGGAAAAGTATCATCCATGTTCTTACTAGTATTTTCTTCTTTGATGTAGGTGGCATAAATTCCCATGTAGTCTTTGTATGCATATATAACTTCACCTAGTTGAAGCATAATGTCTGCTCAATTTTATATTCCATGTTTGTGTCAGGTAATATTGAATTCTAAACATTTTCAGCATTTGTACAATTTTCATAATCATTACTGTCAGTAGCTGCTTAGAATTCCATTTGGTTGTTTTAGTATATTTTACTTAACCCCCCCCCCTTTATTATTGCAATAGACTTTTTAGTGCTCAGCCCATACCTGCTTTGCTCATATTCAATCTGTTTTCCAAGTGTTAGCTTGGGTAGTCTTTTAGAAATGTTATAGAGGTGCCTGGGAGGCTCAGTCGGTTGAGTGTCCGACTTCAGCTCAGGTCATGATCTCGCAGTTCATGAGTTCAAACCCTGCATCGGGCTCTGTGCTGACAGCTAGGAGCCTGAGCCTGCTTCGGATTCTGTGTCTCCCTCTCTCTGCCCTTTCCCCGCTCATGCTCTGTCTCTGTCTCTCAAAAATAAATAAACATTAAAAAAAATTAAAAAAAAGAAATGTTATCAGATCCCATATTCTACTGATTGAAATTCTCTCATGTGTTTCCTTTGCACCTTGAATAAAATTCAGATTCCTTACCAAGATCGACAGAGCCATGCACAATTTGGTTCCTATCTGCCTTTCCGATTTCTTAACCACATTTTCATCTTTCTGCTCTGCGATCTGGCTACAAGAGCCTCTTGGAGCTTCTCGGAAGTACTGCTCATTCTCTTGCCTCTGACCCTACTTCCTACTATTCCTTCTCTTTGTGGCTGTCCTCTTCCCAAACCTTCACCTTCAGACCTCACCTGAAAGGTCACTTCTTCAGATTCCCTGCTTCATTCATCTCCTTCTGCCATTCTCAATGAAAACACTGTATTCGTTCACCATGCCTTCCAGGTAATTCTGATGCATATTAAAATGTGAGAACCACTGGTCTAGGAAATTGCTGTCCAACAAAATCATAACACGAGCCACATACGTAATTGAAAGTCTTCCACAGCCATGTTAAAAAAGTAAAATGAAAGAGGTGAAATTAACTTAAAGATATATTTTCTTTACCTTGATCAATCCAAAATATTATTAGAACACACCATCAATGTATAGTATTAAGGTATGAGTAATTACTAATTATAGTATTAGTGAGATATTTTACATTCTTTTTTATAAGAAGTCTTTAAAATCCTTTGTATATTTGGGGCACCTGGGGGACTCAACTGGTTAAGCATCTGACTTTGGCTCAGGTCGTGATCTCATGGTTCTGTGGGTTTGAGCCCCGCATTGGCCTCTGCACTGATGGTGAACATCTTGCCTGGGCTTCTCTCTCTCTCCTTCTCTCAGTCCCTCCCCGACTCTCTCTCTCTCTCTCTCTCTCTCTCTCTCTCTCTCTCAAAATAAATAAGTAAACTTGAAAAAATAAATAAAAAGTAAATAAAATAAAATCCTTTGTGTATTTTATCCTTAACAGCTTATCTCGATTTGAATACTAAACTTCCATCAGACAATCTGATCTGGATTTTGGCTTCATAAAATTTATAGTTGAAAAAGTAGATACACATACCAAAAGTTGTTCCAAATACTATACTTAAATGTCTTCCAATAACTAAATGAAGTGGCTGCTTTAAAATACTAATTTATTTTTAGGGGGGTGGTGCCTGGGTGGCTCAGTTGGTTGAGCATCTGACTCATGATTGCAGCTAAGGTCATGATCTTATGGTTCATGAGTTCAAGCCCTCTGTACTGACAGTGAGGAGCCTGCTTGGGATTCTCTTTCTCCTCTCTCTGTCCTTCCATCACTCGTTCTCTCTCTGTCTCACAAAATAAATAAGTAAACATTAAAAAACATAAAAAAACTATTTTGAGAAAGAGAGGGTGCACATGTGACTGGGGGAGGGGCAGAGAGAGACAGAGGGAGAGAGAGAGAAAGAATCCCAAACAGACCCTGTACTGTCAGCGTAGAACCTGATGTGAGGCTTGAACCCACGAACTGTGAGATCATGACCTGAACCAAAATCCAGAATCGGATACTTAACTGACTAAGCCACCCAGATGCCCCTAAAATACTACTTTAAATTAATTTTAAATTTAGTTCATCAGTTATATGAGCCACATTCTGAAAGGTGGACAGATGCATAGAGGTATTAGCTACCATATTGGGTGGCACAAATCTAGAAAATGCCAAATTATACCGTAAGCCTGCCCAACTGAGGACTCTACACTTTGGGCACCAAAAACTAATATAAGAATCTCTATAAATTATTTCTCTCTGGCCTGGATGACTTTGCAAAGCCATGCCACCCTCACCAAAAAAAAAAAAAAAAAGATTCTATGTATGCCTTCATCTTCACAGTACCTTCTTCTATATTTTATATCTTAACAATGCGTGTGACCAGAAGGGCACAGTCATATGCCTGTGCCTTGGTTGCCAGAGAGGCTGAGATGTTGAGTTTTTAGCATCTTCCTGGAATCAGACCAGCTCATGTGGAAAATTTGAAAAACACCGGAAGGGTACTCAAAGAGTTCTGGGCAGTCACAGACGTGTGGTAAATAGCCACTGCATTTCTCCACCACAGCGTAAACCCTTAAAAGTAGGAATTGCATCTTTTCTGTTTGTGGATAGTCTACCCAGAGCTTTAAATGTAATTTGGCTCAAATGGCTGTGCAACGATTTTTGGTTTAGTACTCGAGTTTATGATTCACACCAGAGAATGTGAACTAAGAAATACAAAATATATGTTCATTTCAGTGTCCACAGAAAGTCAGTTTCAACACTGTTGTGAGGGAGACATATACTTATCTATTTGCTTTTGACCTCTGCTCCTGCCAGGACGATTTTTCTGATACCTTCCAGGGATTTCTCTGGATGATAAATTAAAAATGGAACATGAATGATAGCAGAGCTGAAGGGCAGAATGACTTTGAGTACACAGCAAAGGGTGATTCAGCTGGTGATTTCAAGAGATATGTCAGTCAGGAAGCTTGCTTACCCACAGGCTCTTTAAAAGAAACTGACGTGACTGCATTCGGGCTCTTGGGAAACTCCAGGCAGGTATTCTGGTGCTAACTGATCTTTTTCCGTCACAGACTTGATGACATTAGGAAAGGGTATCTGATGTACAAGTCAATCCCTGGATTGGCAAGCAGTTTATGGCATTACTTGGAACCAAAAGATAAATTCAGCCCATCAGATGATTTCAAGTTGGGAAATACCACAATAATTAGGCAGGTAATAGTGGGAGCTCAAGGTGGAGGAGGTCGGACTAGGAGACAGCAGGCAACTCTGATGACCATTTGCTGGCCTGTGTCAATGAGGGAGAGGCTACTATGAATGAATAGAATGAGGAAGTAGACAAGTTAACATAAATGTGTGTGTGTGTGTGTGTGTGTGTGTGTGTGTGTGTGCATAGTGTCGTCTGGGTTGCTGTAAAAAATATATAAGGTGTATATATATATATATATATATATACCATAGATTGGGTGGATATGAACAATAGAGATTTATTTTTCGTGGTTCTGGAGGTCAGGAAGTCCAAGATAGAGGTGCTGGCAGATTCGGTGTCTAGTGAGAACCTGCACCTAGTTGACTGTCTCTTCACTGTGTCCTCACATGGTAGAAGGAGCTGGGGAGCTCTGTGGGGTCTCTCTCGTAAGAGCACTAATCCCATTCCTGAAGGTTCCACCCTCATGGCTCAGTCACCACCCAAAGGCCCCTTCCCCCTAGTACTATCACCTGTGAGAGCTGGGATTTCAACATACGGATATTGGGGGGACACGAACATTCAGATCATGGGGCACATGCACACATGTGTATACACATACACACCCACATATATTTGGCACTGGCTCTTTACTTCTAGATTTCTTTTTCTAGGTCTTCATACGGGAAACCTTTAATTATCTCCTGCAATTGTCTTTTGGGTTTTGAGTGAGATGTCACCTCTTTAGTGAGTCTTCCCCAATTTCCCAGTCTAATCTTGCCTCTCTGCTTCCTCCCCCACCGCCGTTAATTTCCAACACATTACGCTCTTTTATTTTCTGTGTAGCGTTTATCACCACCCGAATTAATTTGCTTATTGATCAGTTTGCTATTTACTATCAGTTGCCCTGCATGAATATAAGCACCACGGAGGCAGCGTCTCTGAATATCACATACAATTGCTGTATGTGCAGTACCCTCAGTGGTCTCTGACATATGGAAGGAAGAAGTAAATATTCCTTAAAAGAATATGTGATAAATAAAAATCTTATATGCCATATATTGGAAGGTTGGTGACAGAAAACAAACACTTGGCGCTGCAGAGAAGCTGAATGTTGTAAATAGTGGAACATATGTATGAAGATGGAAGGATCCTACTGCTGGGTTCCTCAGAGCCACCTTGGCGCTTTCCACTTCCTGCTTCTCCTCGGGTCTGATTTTCCTTTCCTGAGGTCATATGATAATGTAGAGTCAAAAGAATTTCCTTACTGAGGTATAACTGACATATGACTTTATATTAGTTTCGGGTCGATGACACAATAATTTGATATTTGCGGACGTTGCCAAATGATCACCACTGAAAGCCTGGTGACATCCAATGTCACACACATAGTTACCAAAAATCTTCTTCTTGTGATAAGAAGTGTTAAGATCTGCTCTCTTACCAACTTTCAAACATACAACACAGTGTTATTAACTATAGTCGCCATGCTGTCCAATAATGCACCACTGTGACTTACTTATTTTATATCTGGAAGTTTATCTCCTTTTGATAGGGTGGAAAGTATGAAGATATATCTTGCTGAGAGGTTTTCTAAGTCATATTTTCGTGGATGAAAATAGAGGATCGTTCTTGTGTTTGTCACCCTCTCCTCCTTGCCCTGGTAACAGTACTCCCATTTTTCTCTAAATTGGTGGTTCTCAATCAGGGGAGATCTCCCCCATGAAACCCTCCAGGAGAAATCTAATGATATCTGAATGCATTTGTTTGTTACAACTGGGAGCATGTGTGGTGACCAGAGATGCTGCTAAATATCCTACAATGCACAGGACAGCTTCCCACAACAAAGAGTTCTCCGGCCCCAAATGTCAATAGTGCTGAGGCGGACAAATGCTACTCTAACCTATCCCCCCATTCATTGTTCTTACCCACATGACATCATATTTACTTTGCTAAAAATCCAGGGGTTTTCTGCCACTGGTAATAGAAGAGTTGGAATAGAGAAACCAAATAAATGGAAAGGATACTTCCTAGAAATCAGGCAGATTGATTACACTCATGGATCTACTCTCACTCCCAACCTTCACTGAGGACAAAGTAAGAATTAAAAGTGTATCAATCCATAAGGCCAAACAGAATAGGAGAGAAGGCATCTGTAGAAGAGACTGCTGTGAGTTTTGGAAGCTAGGGAGTCCATTAGAGGAGAAGCACCTGACCTAGCAGAGAGAAAAGACACCTCCGCTGAAGTATCTGCAAAAGGTAACCCGGTTGCAATGCTCGGAACTTGGAGGTATCAGGTAAACCGGAAAGCAGCAGTGAAACAAAAGGGATTGGGTGAACGCGAATATATAAAAGTGGGTGCTCTCTATGTCTCCCTGCGACCATGAAATGCCCATTGCTGTTCTTTCCTTCTCTCCCCGATCTTCCACTCCTCTCCTCCCGACTTTCACGAGCCTTTCAGATTTGGACCTTGGACAATTTGAATGAGAGAGTTTCTGCAGTCAGTGACTCCAAGCATGGCTGGGCTAAGACAAGTGGCGGAGGAGTGGGACGGGAGGGTGGTGTTGGACTCAAGCCTCATTAGTTTTGGCAGACCGTGGTGAGAAGTTCAAAATTCATTCTAAATATGGCAGGAAGACTTAAGAATTCCAAAAAGAGGGATGTTGTGATTCGATTTGTCTTTAAAAAAAATGACAGATTGCCATATGGAGAATGGATTCTAGAATGATGATGAGATAAGCAAGGAGATAATTTTGGAGACTATTTTTTTTGTGTTTCATGGTGATTTGGACCTGTATGGTGCCAGAATTGATGAGAGAAATGAATTATTCCTCCCCCCTCATGGAGGTCAAAGAATAAGAAAAAACTGTTAATGGGATATATGTAGGAGACGAAGGTAAGGGAGGAACAACAGATGACTTGTGGATTTTGAGACTGAATAGTGAGGCAGATGTCAGCCCCATACAATAAGACAAAGGCGACTTGGGGAGGTAGGACAGTTGATACGTTTTGCATGTGTTGAAATGCCCATTTAGATATCCAAGTGGAGATGCCAAGTAAGCAATTGGGAAATTGCTCAGGATCATTATAAAGATACACATTTGGGAATCATGAGTGTATGGATGTTATTATGGGTTGAACTGTGCCCTCCAAAAAGATATGTTGAAGTCCTAACCCCTAGTGCCTTCGAATATAGACTTTTTTGGAAATGTGGTCGTTGCAGATGTAACTAGTCAAGGCAAGAGGACTAATTTAGGATGGGCCCTAAATCTAATGTGACTGGTGGGTGTCCTTATGGGAAGGAAATGGAGAATAGACACAGAAATACAGACTCATGGGAGGGGATGGATGCCATGTGTTGATGGAGGCAGAGATGGGAGGGATGGAGCTGTAAACCAAAGAAAACCAAGGATTGCCAACAAACCACCAAAAACTAGGAAGAGGTAAGAATGGATTCTCCCCTACAGGGGAAAGGGAAACTTGGACCTGTTGAAACCTTGATTTTGGATCTTTAGCCTTCAGAACCGTGAGACCACACATTTCTGTGGTTTTAAGCCCCCTGGTTTGTGGTAACCACCAAGGCTATGGCAATGCCAGGAAACTAGTAAGTTGGTATTTAAAGGCGAGGATCTGGATGAAAACATTCAGTGACAGAATATATACAGAATATATGCAGAGAATATATACAATAACTGAGCGCTGAGGCACTCCATCTGTGAGATTCTATGGTGTTGCCTCAGTTTCTGACTGGTTTCTGACCCCAATGGTATCTAAGCATTTTCTTCCCACATAGACAACTTATGTTATCCTACGTAGACTCTCTGGACATTTTTATCATCCTGTTCCCTGCGGTTGCCCTTGCATTTCTGTCTTTTACACTGACTCAAACCAGTGCTCTCTCACTAAGATGAGAGAGAAAGGCTGGCCAACTCGTGAGGTACCATTTTTATCGCCATCTTGTTAAAGGGATTTATAGACATGTCTGGCTCACAGATAATAAACAACGGAGATGGAATATTAAGATAACAGAACTTCAAAACTCATTCTCTCCACCAGAATTCTGAGAGCAGGCAAGCTTTCCAAATGGTGAATATGGTGCTATTTGGGAATCTCCTTCACAACATCTGATGCAGCTCATGTCCCATGTCGTAGACCTAATGATTAACTGCCTTCAGTATGAGACATTCAAACTAATGAGGAGAGACTCTTGCCTTCTGTCTGCTTCAATTAGTGCCTGTGCTCTCATTATCCTGCAAGTATACAAGGCTTCTTGTATATATGGCCTCTGGCTCGTAGATAAGATATTATATGCCTGAGGGCTGTCTTCTACTTCTCCATGGCCACACATTTGGTATTTCTATGTTTTAATGGGACACATAAGCAGGGATACAGTGATACTTCTGTTTTATGAAGTTAATTCAAACTCAGGCCAGTGAAGAGGCTTATTTACTAACCACGCAGAAGTTACCAGTGGAATTGAAATAAATCTGCTGTTGGATCCTATCTATTCCCCAATCATATTAGAGGTTTCTGTTATTAGGTTGAAGTCTTTTCCAAGACCTCTATTTCCGAACCTTAACCAACTGTACCTTCTTCCCAAGTTCACTGTACCCATTCGTGTTCCAACTTCCATCTCATTCTGTTCCCTAATTAGAGTCCTCTTAAGAGATCTTTTTATCTGCATGGATCTCTTATTCTGCATTTTAGCATCTCCTTCCTCTCTGGCTCTTTTCCTCAGTATGTAAACATGACTGCAGATGTTATAAACTGTGAAACTATGTAGTCTCTTTGGTAATTTTAACTGTTGTGCATAAGTTTTTGGCAAAGCTATGTCTCTACAGATTTTGTTGCTTCTTTGAGAGATGTGTTTCTGCTTTATGAATATATTTATAATGTCGGCTGCTTGTATACTATAATTTATTCTTTGAGATTGCATGTATTCTTGCTTGAGCAGCTGTTTTTTGGAATGAGAATCTCAGATGAAGACGACTTCAAGAAAGAGATACAGGCATAATTTTAAACTTGCACTGGAAAGAAACCAGGAAAGGAAGGACATTTGTTTTTGTGTGTGAACGCTTTTGTGGGCCTTTGGTTTCTTAGCAATGAGCTTGTCTAAGAGCTGAACGACCTGGATGCCAAGAAATGACTCCATGCAGGGCTACTGTGTTCAGGTACAATTGTCCTGTTAGGGCCAGAGGAAAAGGCTACATCTCCGTGATGGGTGTGGGTAGGGGGAAGTGTCTCTTCTTGAGTTAATCAACTAGAAAAACTAGTTTCCGGTTAATCAACTAGGAAAAATGGAGAGTTGTGACAAGAAGACAAAGCTCACAGTAAGGTGAAAGGGAGATATTCTTTCAGTTGGGGTCTCGGGACAGGAGAGGCTATACTGAGAGGTATGATGATAAGAAGCTTTGTTAGAGATGTGAGTTGACACCTCCATGTTGAGTGCGGCCAGCAGTTAGGAACATTCTATGACTCTGCGAATGACCATGAACCCAGGGTCTCTGAGGCCATGTATTTACAGCAGACACCAATAGTTATTCTGTGTTGTAATTTCCCCATTATTAGCCCCAGGTGGCTGAGCCTGGCAGAGTGGCAATCTTATGCCAAAGCATCAATGGCCAACCCCATGGGAAGGACAGCATATTTAGAAAGAATCATGGAAAACTCACAGATGTAATTAGAATATTATTAAGTTTCCAGGAGGGTAGATATGGGCTCAGAGTTGTGGCACTTTGGGGCATTCATAGACATGTGACCTTCAAGCCTGGTGAATACATCACTATCTTTAATAGCTCTTCATTTACCTTCCTGTCTCATAAGAAAAATGTCTTTCCTCTAACCCTGAGAATATGCATTGAAGAAATAATGATTGCGCTCTAAATCATTGACATGTTGAATGCTAAGATGATGTCAAGAAAAATGTATTAACTTTGTTTTACTTGAAAAATTGCATTCCATTTTTCTTCATAAAATGCTTCATTCCTCCTTTAATTACATATAACTTAAAGAATCGTCTTTGAAAAGAAGATTTCTGAGCGAGGATGTGCAGTGCAACTCTGTGTTATAGAAGGTTTATCTATTTCCATGGTAGTATGAACATCTCACTAACTGACAAAAAAAATGAAAAAAGAAAAAAGAAAAAGAAGAAAAGAAAGTGAGAGAGAATATGAAAGAGGAAAACATGAATTCTCTTTGGACACAAGCTGGTTTGGGACAAAAAATATTTTGCGATATCATATATTTAAAAACTCTTTGTGAGCATATACCTCCTGGAAACATGCAGATGATTACCTATGCCCACCAGTGCATATGAGCAGATGAAAATCCACTCGGGGCACATAACCATTGCTGCTGATTCTGTAAAAGGTTTGTGGCTTCCTTGTCTTGCTGTTTTGTTTTTTTAATGAGGAAGATTCTCATCCAACCCACTGCACAACATTAACGTGTAGGGATGGGCATCTTTGACCTGTCAAGTAACAAGACTGGAGATCAGTTTGTGTATGCTGCTGACTATTCTTGAGTTTTGCCACTATTCTGGGAGATGAAATCTGTTGAGATGATGTCATTCTTTGCATTTAATTTTGTGACTATTTTGCTGTTGATTCAAGTCATCTGCCTTTTATTCACTTGGAATAAATATGCCCTGAATGATCATCTTGATTCCTGGAATCATTACTGACTGTTACAGATTCTTAAAATGGCTGGAATTGTATCAGTCTTGGAGATCCGGGATAAATTTAACTTCATTGCCATTTTATGCGAGAAGGTGTTTACCAGGTATCCATCGTTGTGGTTTCTGCATTTGTAAACACCCACTCCATTTTCAGGCTACCTCTCCTCACTCTTAGCCAGCAAGTGCATGGGGAATTAAAACTAATTTTAATATTACACAAAGCAAAACATCATTAAGAAAATGTGTAAAAAATTAAAAAGCTGCAATTTTTATAATGCAATTCACAACTAAATAGAAATGATTTTTTAATTACATGCTCATTTGAGTTATGTGCCACAGATTCCCAAGAGAGATGTCTGTTTAAATCTAAGTAGTGACCTCAGAACTTCATTATTACACCATGTGTTGGTGCCCAAGAAACTCATATTCCCCCTCCTGGTCCTTCCTTCTTGTCCAGGTCTGGGGATAGAGTATGGTGAGGCTGTGATCCCCACTGTTCACAACCCAAGTCCTTTTCTCAAGAGTGTGCTCAATTCTGGGCCATTGGGTGAGGGAGGATCAGTGTCCGAACGGCCTCTTATAGGGAATCTCAACCATCCTTCCTTTTTTGAGATGCATCTGCCCACCACATGTCGGTCCTCAGCCTTTTCGTAGTTCTCTGGGGACAACGGATCTGCTTTCTGGAAAAGCAGGTAGCTTTCAGTTTTCTCCAGCCACCTGAATGCTTTATCATTTATCTGTGTCTTTTTCTATTTCTAGATTTCTTTTTGACCTGTCTGCTCTTGACTTCTCTACTACTCTCTTTAACCCTGTGGGATGATGGCTTTTACCTTTTTTTGTCTCTTTATTGTCATTTTGGTTAGATTCCTGAAGGCAGCATGAGAAAATGCACCTGTCCAATCTGCCATTTTCAAACAGATGTCCCTGAGACAGTATTTGGAACGAGGGGGAAGTACGTCTTTCCTCTTCGCCTTTCTTTCTATGTCTTCTTCCTATTTCCATCTCACTTATGCCCTGAAAGGTACCTATAAAGTTCTCAACCAGCTGTCAGTTCATCTCCATCAAGACATTAGTTGATAGCAGCTTAAAGAATTAGCCTATCTAGAAACACTGCATATATTTTTTCATACTCTAAAAGGAATGCATTCTCTTTGCCGCAAGAAAAAAAATACAGACAGATACAAAGAAATAGTGGAATTTCTTTTAAGTGGAAATCTAAAAGACCAAAAAGACTTTTAGACTACCAAGAAATAACTCTTGATTGAAATTTCAGGCTGAGACAAGTGCTTGGGGATAGACGATCATCTCCAATCTAATCTGATTAATCTGGGTCAGTTCAGAAAACCTGCTCTTCCCTGAGATACTAGCAATTGGTTTTAGCATTTGGTATGATATTAACCAAAAGTTACCTATTGTAGATAAATAACTGAGTGAATCAAAAAAGATCATAAAAAGGAGTATATTTTTTCCAACAAAGTCATTATATTTTACAATGGGGCTACTTTTTAATTAAGTTAGGTGGAATTTCTAAGCCATTTGTTTATACTCCAAAAGATTAGGGGAAAAAACTCCTCCCCCCCTACAAATTTCTAAGTGTCAGTTCAATTTATGAAAAATGCGTTTTTAAAAGCATTTCAGTTGAGGGCATAAAGAAGTTAAGAACGTCATCTGATAGTCAATTGTGTGGGATCTCTGAAAAGCAGCTCTCTTTTAAATTACTGTTTGTATTTCCCGTGCCTTGAAGCCTTGGTAGCTGGAAAGACCACGGAACCAACATAAGAAACAAGTTCTTGAAAGTGTTCATAAATTCTTGAAAAATAAATTGGGTATGTTATTTCTTCATAAAGTAGACAGAAAATGAAACAAACCTCCCAAATCCCAAGGAAAAAATAAGCAGTAATTAAAAATCTATTATTAAACAGTGAGAACAGCAAAATTTATTTTTATGGCTCTCTGGAAATAATAGAAGTGTTTTTTTAAGTTATATATATAGCAATATTTACTATAAGCCAGCTACATGTGCAGAACATTGCCAAATGAAAATTTTAGACATTTTATTGGATGTTAAATTTTTAACAAAGAAGCTGAGATAGAAATGTTAAGTCCTCCTAGGAAGATCCCACCGGTCAGGCTGTCATCCTTTTTAACTTTAAACAAGAAACTTCTGCAGTTAGATCATCTTTCTAGTTTTGATCTAAGGTTAAAGAAAAAGTTCGCATATTGAATGCCATCATTTAATGACTGTGGATGTCAGGGGTGCTGAGCTGAAGGTAATGATTCACAAAACAAAAATTCTTCTTAAATTACAATATTTCCTACATTATTTGAGGTTTTAATCTTGTCACTAAGTTTTTCTTAATTTGCCTTCAGGAAGAGTAAACTTCAAACAGGTCTGAAGTCTGCATGGGCTTAGAAAAGAGCCTGGAAAATTGACTCCTGACTTTCAGGAAACGTTTAGCAGCATTTAGTTTTGGGGGTTGCTTTATACTGGATTCATGCACCTGCTGAACAGCCAGAGTCATATTCTAAGACTTTCCAACAGTGAAGCAATGAGAAGGAGGTTCAAGAGGGCCCAAGACCTCTATGCGGATGTGCGAAAAACTTCTCTCACGTGGTTGTATGCTTTCTCCTCACAGATGAAATCATGCACAGCTGTCCATCTCTAGCTCTTTCCATGATAGTCCTGGGAATTGAGAAACTGTGCCTATGTGTAATCTCCCCCTTATGTAACCAAGTCCACACATTTCCAGATATTTTGCTATAGGTTTCTCTCTTTTAACTACTTGACTTCGTTCTATCAAGGATGTCATCATTTCATTGTGGTAACAATGTACTACCTCTGATTTAGAGTATTTGAGACATGGAAGCATTTCACTGGAAACATCTGTTTTCGAGAAGGATAAAACTTACCTTCTGAAATGCAGGAAAGGTTGTAAACTTGTACTTTTAGATCAACATGGGAAATACCCTTAACTTTCTCTAGTAAGATACTATTCTCCGGGCGCCTGGGTGGCTCTGTCGGTTGAGCGTCCAACTTTGGCTCAGGTCATGATCTCACGGTCTGTGAGTTCGAGCCCCACGTCGGGCTCTGTGCTGACAGCTGGGAGCCTGGAGCCTACTTCCGACTCTGTGTCTCCCTCTCTCTCTGCCCCTCCTCTGCTCACACTCTCTCTCTGTCAAAAATAAAATAAACATTAGAAAAAATTTTTTAAAAAGATCCTATTCTTCTACCCTTTTTCTCCCCTCCCCCAGTGTATTTGTTGAGTCACTCCGTATTCATTTAATCACTGGGGGAAATCTGGTATCGTCTTGGGCAGTGGGTGACTTCTACTGTGTCAGACCTCTCCAACCGCTACAAGTCTTCTGTGACAACTCTTTCTGACCTAAATATGCCAGAGTCTGCTCATACTGGCCAACTGTGCACATCTCTTTCCAACTTTGCATTCTTCAGATCATTGATTTATGGTAGCATAAATCAACATTGGTGGAGTGTTTACACCACTGGAATGGGCCATTGCTACAAATCAAGCTTTTATTGCCCTCCTGCCCCTACACAGTTTGCTAAACATTTACCAGCATACCACTGCCCCCAAGTTATCTATATATTCATATTCTGATCTAATTAAATGTTATATTTGAGCACAACACAGTAAAAAGGATCAAACAGAAAATGTTTTCAAAGCAACCTCCCCAGTCTTGAGAAAAGATCAGATATTCTTTAATGGTTACCCAGTGTCTCGCTCATCATGCTTAACTATTTGCAATGCTGATTCACAGAATCAAGAATCTAGAATTTCAGCTACTTTGACCTCTCCCAAACATTCTGGCTTCAACTCTTTTTACTTTGATATCCTCTTAGGAATTTGTTGAATCACAGGGTCGCTTCTGAGTGAGTTAGTACCATGAAAGAAAATTTGCTATTATTAAATATTTCAGACATAATAGAAAACACAAGAGATATTATGATGATCACTCAGGTATCCACATCCCAGTGAAAAAAATTAGTTGAAGCTTTCTCTTATTCTCTTTTCATTTCTGCAAAGGTAGCTAATATTCTCCCTATGATGGTTACCATTTCTATATATTTCTTGATATATTCTCACATAATATATCTATTCTTTTATTCTTTTAAGTATCTGAACAAAAAGGATCATAACATCTGTTAAACTTGGTTTTTTTTTGCTCAATATTGCATTTCTGACAATTACCCAAGTAGCTCATATTTAGTTATTTTCATTGCTATATAATATCTAATTTAACGATATATATCACAGTTTATCCATTCTGTTGACAACACATTTGTGCTGTTTTAATTTTTTTTAGTCTTTGTAAAAAAGGCTGCCATGAACATTTTTGTAAAGAACTCCTTACACATGAATCTGAGAATTTCTTCAAATGGTATAAACAGGAGTGGGATTACTGGATAGTGGTGAATGTGCCCCTACAACTTTCTTAATGATCACCAAATTGCTTGTCACAGTGATTACAATAATTTACATCCCATCCAGCAGAATGTAATTGTTCTGGTTGCTACATAATCTGCCCTAAATATGCTACTGTTAGACTCAAATGTTGGCTGGTATGATGGATAAGAAATTAACAAGGTGGTTTTAAGCAAAGGCATAATAGATGAATATGTTACTATACACAAAGTAGCAAGACAGCCAAAAACTGGAAAAGTCCAAATGTACCTCAACACGACAATGGATAAGCACGTGATGCTATATTCATTCAGCAAAATACCACTTAGCACCAGAAGGGAACAAAGTACTGCTACGTGAAAAATATGGATAGATCCCAAAATAATTATTAGGAATTATCATGCTGATTGGCTCTGTTAATTGCGGGGAACCGCCTAACAGGGGTGCAAAGGGGCTTTCCGGATTAATAGAAATGTTCTATAATAGTTAATACTGGGAATTGGTTACAAAGTGTATGTATTTGTCAAAACTCACCAAGCTGTACATTTAGGATCTATACATTTTATAGACTGTAAATCATAAATCAATTTAAAAGAAAGAATATTAGAAGAAAATAAGAGCGTAGATATCCGCATTAAGAGAAAGAGTCCCTTATTGCTTGAGTAGCTCCCTGGGATGCCTTTTTATTTCATATGGTTTTACATATGTAAGTTAATGAGAAGCATGCAAAGATTTAGGGAGAAAGAATTCGGAGGCGTGAGGAGGAGAGAGAAGGGAGATTAAGGGCAAATGCCTTGCCAAAGACACTGAAAGAGAGTCTCAGATAAAGAGATTTTAAACACATTTTGCTCAGAGTTAAAAATATAGTTTCTCTTTAATGCTTTCCAAAAGCAGCAGTAAAAAATTTAAATTGCCTTCCAATTTCTCTTGGATGTCGCAGTGATGCTTCATCTAAATGTATTCTCTCTGCTGAGATAGACCCAGGATACAGTGTCTCCTGAGACACCCTGGTGTAATTTGTTACATTTTAGTACATTTTATGGCTATTCTTAAGACATAGAAGTTTTAGCTTTTTTACAAATGATAAATGACAACTACCCATTAATTTCTTTTAAATTAATTATACAAGAAAAGTGTGATTTAGAAATAAATAATAAAAATTAAATGATGCACTTTATTTTGAAGTCAAATGTATATGGAATATTAAGTATGATGGTATTAAATGTGTATAGAAGCCAGGCGTCTGGGTGGCTCAGTCAGTTAAGCATCCGACTTCAGCTCAGGTCATGATATCTCCATCCGTGAGTTCGAGCCCCGCGTTGGGCTCTGTGCTGACAGCTCAGAGCCTGGAGCCTGCTTCCGATTCTGTGTCTCCCTCTCTCTCTGCCCCTTCCCACTCACACTCTGTCTCTCTCACTCTCAAAAATGAATAAATGTTAAAAAAAATTAAATGTTTATAGAAGCAACTTTCTTTATCTGCTATTGGGAAATCTTGCAATTTGTAATTTTTTTCTAATAATTCTGTGTTTTGTTTATAGGTGAACAAATAGGAGAGGCCATTTAAAATTATTTCAGTCATATTTTGCAAAATGCTTTGTGAGTTTGGGTAATCATTATTTCCAAAGACGTAAAGGTCAAGTTAGCGGTATTCCATCCAGGTGTTTTATCTTTTTAGCATTGATTTTTAAGCTCAAAGAATACATTTAAAATTCCAGTTAAGAATTTTGACCAGTTAGATGTAGTAAAGATCACCATGAAACAAAATTTTAGATTTTTGTCCTTCGTATGCCTTTCATTAAATTTCATTCATTCATGCTTCATGTTTCCTGCTTTTAATGAATGATCTAATATGGGTACACATTACACAGGATATGATCAAAATTAAAAGTAGTAAAAAAAATTAAACTTTCATACCCCTCAAAACTACCTTGGTGTCCAGTCAGGTACAATTGAGTCATACATACATACATCCGTGCGTGATACTCAAGGGCTTAATTACATCTCTCACTTGATCTCTACCAGCTCACTCCATGTTGCGTTACAAAGAAAACATTTAAAAATTTTGTTTCATGAATGGATTAACATTGGAGAAATGGAAATAGTTGTCACGAACTCTCCCAAGTGCTTTGACCCACTGTTGGACATTTACAAATCGTAGATTGTGAAAAGCTGATCTAGTTCATGCCCTTCGTCTCGGCAAGATCAAATCAGCCCTGTAAATAATACCCCTCCTCAGATTTCCTGGGGTTTATAGCCACATAATGTGCAAAGATTAGGATATTGTAAACAGAATCCAAATGTGTGTATTTTTATATGTTTCTATTGATCAATAAGGATATTAAGGTATGTGTATAATAAGATCAGTAAGTAAACAAGACAATTCATAGTAAAGGGCACGTCTGAGTATGTATCCAAAAGAACTGAAAATAAGATTTTGAACAGATACTTGCATTTTCATGTTCATTACAGCATTGTTTACCATAGCTAAGAGGTGGAAACAGAACCTAACTATCCATCAGTGGATGAATGGATAAAGAAAATGTGATGTATGCACACAATGGGATATTATCCAGAATGGAAAATGAAGGAAAGGCCGTCATACCTGACAACACGGAGGACTCTGGAGGCTATTATACTAAGTGAAATAAACCAGCCACAGAAAGACAAATCTGTATGATTTCATTTATATGAGGGATCTGAAGCAGTTAAACTCACAGCAGTAGAAAGTGAAATGGTGGCTACCAGGGACTAGGGAAAGGGGGAAATGGAACATTGCTTCTTGCAATGGGTCATGCAAGATGAAGAAGGCATGCAAGGTGAAAAGTTCTAGAAATCTTCCATACAACAACGCTTATGCTGTTAGCAGTTCTGTACTTTTCACCCAAAACTTTGTGAAAATGGTAGATTTCACGCTATATGCTTTTTTAAAAAAAGTTTTTTTAATGTGTGTTTATTCTTGAGAGACAGACACAGAAAGTGAGCAGGGGAGGGGCAGACACAGAATCCGAAGCAGGCTCCAGGCTCCGAGCTGTCAGCACAGAGCCTGACGCGGGGCTGGAACTCACAAACCAAGAGATCGTGACCTGAGCTGAAGTCAGACGCTTAACTGACTGAGCCACCCAGGCGCCCCATGTTACGTGCTTTTTATCACCATAAAAAGTTCTTAAATATAAACCATAAATATGATTTTGTGTTCATTATCTGTAGGTAGTTGTTGATATGAATGTTAGTGGTCGTGAGGGAACAAAATAGCTCCTTAACATGGGTAGCTTCATGGAGAGTTTAGTATTTCAGCGAAAGGGCGGTCTATTAAGCACAGGTTCCCTAGGAAGCTGACTGTGCGGCAGATTTTGGAGTTCAGGAAGCTGTCCCTGAGGAGTGCTCTCGGGACCAACTTTGTGGGAGAATGGAGGCAGTAAACTGGAAGGGGAGAGAAGCCCAGATCTCACGTAACCACAATCAGGTCTCTGCCAGGTTGGCAGGCAGCTAAAGCTGCCGAGGAGGAGGCTCCTCGAGAGTCATCCCAAATAGGGTCAGGGGTCCAGGCCTCTGTACCCTCACGTCTCCCAGTCGCTGAATGCCGGCAGCCCCTGGGAAGGGGACGTGACTTGGATCAAGATGGCCTTCTTTTGTGGAGAATAACCACATAGAGGAGGCGGGCACTCAGTCCTGGAGTAGGAGCCCATCAGTCAGGAAGGAGGATCCATGAGCCAAACTAGAACATCTCCCAGCCAGGGTTGAGGGGAGTGAACATGGGCTATTTAGGGGTTACAGGGATGGAAAGTGAGATAGAGACAGGAGAAATGGATGGGTGGGAGGCAGGTAGCACTATAGCCCCTTCGAAGAATGGAAGATGTGGGTTGGAATCTCAGCCTATTTCCGAGTCCAAAAAGAAGTTCGCTCAAAGGAGAGTTTATACGCATTTCTGTCTTTAGAGTTGTGGCCTTAGTCTAGAACTTTGGTTTACCTGAATATGGCTCGATATGTTATAAACACAATTTATTATTGTTTTCAAAGCAAATGCCATTTTATATAAAATCTATTACTTTACGTTAACTTTCTGCCTTTAGACCCACGGCTAAACATTTTTATTGTCTTGATAATTATCTATCTCCCTGATGTGTGTTTTACTTGTGTGCCACAGGTTCTTAATGAAAAATTCTCTTTACCCTCTAATCTCTGTTTGGAGGTTATAATGGCAATTAGATATCCTTCTTGCTCATACATAATGCATGAATACTGCAGAAGTAGGTTATTGAAGTATTTGACTTATCTCCTGCATCACCTTTTCAGCTGATGAGTAGTGAGTAGAAATTTAATATACAGATGTCATTCTACTTTTATGCTCCATTTACAGATCTAGGTTAGGTTTACATAAAGGAGAGTTTAAGGGCATTAATTTCTGAAGTCAACAGTGTACTCGATTGGATTTCAGTCCTGCCTCTGCTATTAACTTTGTGTGGGATGTCGACCAAGCAGTTGTATCTCTCTGGGTCTCATTTATACATTTACTACATCTGCAAAGTGTAGCTTTGGATCGCATGCTTCATGACGACGTTGTCCAGCCACCATTTCATTGGATGAATGAATATGTTTGAATGAATATGTTTTTTTTTCCAAAGAAAATGAATTTTTCCTCATTCACTATAGCTCAACATGCACAGATCATTTTGGTGCACAAATAACTTTCAAGCATGACACCTTCATTTGGTTTCATAAACTTGAACCCAGATCAGAGGGGTAGTAGGATCCATTATGTATACATATAAACTCATTATGTTATAAAGTGTAATAGTGTCATTATTTTCCATAACTGCTCAAGAATTCCTAAGAACCTTCCATTGCCACTGAGGGCAAGAAAAAGTCAGACTCCCTTCCAGGCCATTCGCCTGGAAGCAAATTCACCATTGCATAAGCCTGAGCATGAGTGTCTAACCTCCTGTACATTCTTTTCCCTCCTCTTTCCTCAGGCTCTACATGGAACCTAGAAAGTCTCTCCTTCCCTTTTTGTCTAGCAGGGACTTCTGTGTCCGTTCTTTCCTTCAACTTCCCAGAGTGGGATTCATCTTCCTCCTTCCCTAGCAGTAAGAAGGGTATTTCGGGTACTATTTGAATCATATCATTCCTATTGCAAAAGAATAATAGTTAAATCCCTTACAAGTGAAAACCAAGTCGCTGCCTCTTGTATTAGGAGAGGAAAAAAATTGCTTCGTGGGCCCTTTAATTCTGATGACGATGTTTATCACGCTAGGCAGGGAGGTGCTGCTCTGAGCCACTTACTGGGTGACCCTCTGCCTGCTAAGCTGAAGTGTGGCCCAGAGAAGCTTCTTCAGCAGGTCCTGGAGGGCAAGCGACTATGCCATTTGGACCTTTTGAGCCAGCAGAATCAATTTTGCTTGAACTTTCTGCAGCAGATTGGATTGTTCCGTGGTTCTTCTAGCAAATCCCGGTAGAATGACTGTGAGGCCTCCAGGGCGGCATGCCTCACGCTGTGTGTTGTGACCCACCAGTGAGTTGTGAAATCCATTTAACAAGTCTAGAGCAGCATTTTTTAAAATATGAAAGAGGATAGGATAGAAAGGAAAATACCAGAATACATTGCCTGTAGTAAGGGCAACATTCATTAAAACTTGTTTATTTTGCTCAAGATCTTCTGAGTGTATTGGATTACACATTAAAATGCATTTCCTACAGCATCCTAAGGCCACAATTTTGGAAACCCACTTCTTTAGGATATTTGAGCGAAGTCATGCCTGCTTGGTCAAATAACTTGTTTTCTTTCAAGAAACAGCTCTGGGCGTGGTACTGGGAACTGGAAGATAGAGACTGAGTCCCTGATGGTAACACTGGAGGAGCATAGTACTCTTCTCGAACTGGATGTTCTCTGACCCACTGGTCCATAAAGGAGGGGCTGCCCAGGCCACAGTATTATTGAATAGAAATGGTATATATATGGGATCGGGTACCACCCGATCCAAAGCGCCCAACTAAATCATGGGAATAGATTGTTCTCACTCCTAGCATCCGTCATGCTTCACAGCTACCCCCTGTTCCAGAATCTATAGCTAGGGTCTCATGGGGAGTTCCATTTGAGATGTTGGCTGAAAATCCCTGTATAAATCCCAGTTTACAGATGGCTCTTCCCAAAATTCTAAAATGGGCTGTAAGTAGATGTGTAACATTACGATCCTACGACGTATGACTCTGAAGGAAAGTGCAGAATGGAATTCTTTTCAGAGAAAGGAAAGCAGGCAGAGCTTTCCACTGGATTGTCCATTTTTGCCCGGAAGAAGAGTCTGAAGTAAAGGTTAACATTATTTCCTTAGTTTTGTCGGTTGGTCTAGGTTATGAAAATCGGGGAGAAAAAAGGTTAGGTAGAGACATGTGGATGAGACTAAAGTATGGGGTTACTTGGGTTCCATGTGAATGCTCACTGCTATGGACTGAATGTTTATGTCCCTCACCCCCATCCCCCAATTCATATGCTTGGAGCACTAATGTGATGGTATTTGGAGGTGAGGGCCTTGGAAGGCAATTACGTCATAAGGGTGGAGCCTTCATGATGGAATTAGTGTGCTTACAAGAAGAAGAAGAAGAGAGCTGGCCCTCTTTGTGCTCTCTGCCATGTAAGGACACAGCAAGAAGACCACCATCTGCAAATCCGGAAGAGTTACCTCACCAGATATGCAATCTGCTGGCACCTTGATCTTGGACTTCCCATCCTCCAGAACTGTGAGAAATATATGTTTGTTTATGCTCCTCACTCTGTGGTAATTTGTGAAAGCAGCCTAAACTGAACAAGACATTCCCTTTCTAAAGAGACAGCTCTTAATAACCAGGTGGACAATGATACCCACTCTGTAGATGTCAGCCAATCTCATTCTCCAACAGCCCCATCCCTGGCTCAGTGGTGTTAAAGGGAGCAAGATAACAGAAATGCATGAGTTTAATAAGGCGGACTGCGCTGTACCGAGTCTTATCCGACGACTGGACGTCCAATTTGCCACGAGCAGAAGTAAAATCTGAGCCCATATGGCAGATGTCATTGATTGCCTACTCAATAGTTATATCCTGACACAGGAGAGATACAAAGAAGAAATAAATACCTGCCCTTTCTTTCTGCCTTTGGATAGCATCACAGCATAGCATGAAGCTCAGAACTCTGGCAACCATTTTACCACATGGTGAAGAGAGCCAACAGATTCACAGAAAAACTTAACCCAAACACCTGAACATCTTTGAGCTGCTGAATTACCTCTGGATTGCTGTGACACGAGAGGATAAATCTTTATTATTTAAACCACTTTTTCTTGGGTGCGTTAGTGTCATAAGCCTTCCGTAACAAACGACTACAGACTTGGCGGTTTAAAACAAAACAGAGCAAAACATTTATTCTCCTACAGTTCTGGAGGTCTGAATTCTACAATCAGTGTTGCTAGGCTGAAATCAAGGTGTAGGCAAGATCATACTTGGGGAGAATCAGTTTACTTTCCTTTTCTAGCTTTTAGAGCTACATTTTGCTATTGTTGTTGTTGCATTCCTTGGCTTGTGTCCCTCCCTCCATTTTTAAAACCAAATTTGTCTCTGTTTCCTCACATTGCTGTCTGTCTCTGAGGCCACATCTCCCTTTCCCTTCCTCTTATAAGGACACTTGATGATTATACTTAGAGTCCACTTGGACAATCCAGAATAATCTTCCCTGTCAAGATCCTAAACTTAATCACATCTGCAAGGTCCCTTCTTTTCCATGTAAGGTAACATTCACAGCTTCTAAAGATTAGGACCTGAATATCACTGGAAGCCATTATTCAGCCTACATCTTGGGTGTTTGCTCTCTCACTTGCATCCGAAAACTTTCTAATGAATACTCCCTTTAATATAGAACCATACATGGGGGATACCAGCAACTTTCCAGGCTCCAGGTTGATTACTTTGGGCTCCTTCCATCATGGAAGGAAATAATTTGCCCTTTGTGACTTACACTCTCATCTTAGATTTGGATTTTCTATCTTTCCTACCATGCTATAAATACCTTCATCCTTGAAATTACCGAATACCTGAAAAATTCATCATAGTACCGAGTACAACATTGCTTCTAATCAAACAACTCATTTTATAATGAAAAAAAAAAGAAGAAAGTGAAGGCTGAGACTCATTGGATTCCCTAGTCTTCTTATGTGCCCTGTAAGTTAGAAGTTTCTAGCCTTCCAGAACAAAGAAAAGGATTATTGTGACCTAGTTATAGCCAAGCTGGAAGTGTATTTTTGCAAGATACAGTATGAATCAGAAGGTAATATATATTGCCAAATATATTCTGAGAGTAGGGTGCAGAAGTGAAGGTGGCAATTCTTACATTTACACATGCATGAAAAATGTTGTTTCTGTCCCCCGACTATGGGATGTATTGCTTTGGAGATTTTAGAGCCCAAGGAATAAATGCCGTCATCATGAGACACAACAGTTGGTTCAAATTGAGACTGGCCATGTCAGACTTTTCAGCCACTGGACACTGGATGAACATGAAAAAAAAAAAAGAAGGAGAAAAAGAAAAGAAAAGAAAAAAAGAAAAGAAAAGAAAAGAAAAGAAAAGAAAAGAAAAGAAAAGAAAGAAAAGAAAAGGAAAGGAAAGAAAAGAAAAGAAAGAAAAGAAAAGAAAAGAAAAGAAAAGAAAAGAAAAATGTGGTATTTTCTGGGGTGATATACCCTGTCAATGGGGGATGGGATAGGCATCTATATTTATTTATTTGCTGTATAATATGTATTTGTACATTATGTTATGTATACCCTTCCCAACTTTTGTGGTTAAAATGTAATTTAGGCCAGAGGTCCCTGGGTGACTCAGTTGGTTAAGTGTCCAACTTAGGCTCAGGGCATGATCTCGCGGTTCAAGAGTTCGAGCCCTGCATCAGGCTTTGTGCTGACAGCTCAGAGCCTGGAGCCTGCTTCAGATTCTGTGTCTCCCTCTCTCTCTGCCCCTCCCTTGCTCGTGTTCTGTCTCTCTCTTTCTCAAAAATCAATCATGAAAATTAAAAAAAAAATTAATGTAATTTAGGCCATACATCAAAGAATATCAAAAGAAAACTGCGTAAACTAGACAAAGATTGCAATGTCCTAGAGATCCTGCTTGGGGAAAATGATCACTCCGACACACAGACTTTATGGAAATTATGGCTGATAAATTCAGGGGACAAATTTGTAGCAAAAGCATGAGTGGCTGTCAGGCTGGAGAACGCTCAATGACCATGGCCCCTTGAGCCCACTCAGGTCTTCGTTGGAGAAGATGTGGTGAGGGGCCAGGTGCCAGTTAAACATAAACATGAACTTTTACCAGTGATAGTTTCTGCATAATCACATTATTTGGTGGGTATACCTTCAAGGTAAAATTCATTTATACAATTACATCATATATAAACCCCAGTATTCAGCCATTTGGGGGAAATTTGAAAGCACTTTATAAATTAGAAGTCCCAGGGATGCCTGGGTGGCTCACTTGGTTGAACATCTGACTTCGGCTCAGGTCATGATCTTGCAGTTTGTGAGTTCGAGCCCCACGTTGGGTTTGCTGCTCTCGGCGCAGAGCCCACTGTCTCCCTCCTTCCCTCTCTGCCCCTCCCTGCTCATGTGCTCTCTCTCTCTCTCAAAAATAAATATTTAAAAAAAATTTTTTTTTAACGTTTATTTATTTTTGAGACAGAGAGAGACAGAGCACGAACGGGGGAGGGTCAGAGAGAGAGGGAGACACAGAATCTGAAACAGGCTCCAGGCTCTGAGCAGTCAGCACAGAGCCCGACGCGGGGCTCGAGCTCACATACCGCGAGATGGTGACCTGAGCCGAAGTCGGACGCTTAACCGACTGAGCCACCCAGGCGCCCCTCAAAAATAAATATTTTTAAAAAGTGTGCATACTTAAAAAGTAAATAAACAAATTAGAAGTTCCACAATGACTCAATGTCAGAACTCATGTCCTGGTCAAGATATTATATATTTTATGTATATTATATAATATTATATATATTATATATATTATATTATATTATATTATATTATATTATATTATTTATTATATTATATATATTATATATATTATATATATTATATATATTATATTATATTATATTATATTATATATTAATCTTTTTATTTATTTTACAAATTTTTATATGTTAAATATTTACTATGTAATATAATACATTGTGTATTACATAGTGTATGTTCTCCCTGTCCTTGCAATTGACAACATGAAGGGAAATAGGAAGTATTCATGGAGCCTAGAAACATACAAGGGAACAGTAATTATAGAAACTCCATAGATGGATACTCTGCTGGTAGGTTTAAGAAAAGGTGAGGTTTTCTGGGACAAGTTTTTCCAAAGATACAAGATTTGCAGCACTGTTTAAAGGAGCCGTGGGCTGCGAGATAGCAGGCAGGATGGAAAAAGCTGTTTCAAGTGGTCTGGGGCTTGGAGGAAGACTCAGGTGGATAGGTAGAAAAGTGAGAAATGTGTGTAGATGACCCCCAAGCCAGGGCTGGCAAGGAAGGTGTTTTGGGGTAAGAAAAATGATAGGTATCAGAACAGATGGATGAAATGAGTAATATTGCCAGAGATAAGTAAATGCAATATAAGTTTCTGTTTGATACTAAAGAAGTTTCTATTTGGTTCAATGATATAAAAGATCCAAAAGTGCTTAGAGGGTTTTAAAAAGCAAACATATTAAAGTAAAAAAAAAAGTTAGAATTATGCCGACAGATTATTCTAGAACCATATGTGGGTAAAATTATGCTACCATGTTATAAGCAATAAAGAGACTACATTTACTCAATGTATATTAGTGTGTATTAAGATAAATAGTATTTGATTTCTTTTGGTCCTTTCATATAATAGGAAATGTTGCTGTGTGTAAATATTCCATATTCAAATAAGGATAACATCAAAGTTAGGTATTGATGTTTGCTTAACATATTTTTACAATATTTAAAACTGGTTTGTCTTTAGAAACTCAATTTACTTCACTGACTTTGTATCTGTTTAGAATTTTTAGTTGTTGGTCAATTTTGCTGTATTTCATTAGAGTTGGTGATTTCTTGACGTTAATTAAGCTTTTTCCATTTTTTCTATTCTTCCATTCTTCCAATATTCTTTGTGGACAAGTAAATTTTACTCTTCTCAGAAAATGTAAATCCTAACCTAAAAAGTCATATTTTGTGCCTAGAAGCTCTATAATTGATATTGTGAGTTTTAATAAAATGGATAAAAGTGATTTTTTTATTGCCTAATTTCCTTCTAATAGCCTCAGCATAGCCTCAGCTCCATTATTTCCAAGCAAGTAACAGAAGAAAAACGTATGGTGTTAGAGAGTCTGTTAAGGTCTATACTATCTAGGTACTTGAATTTAATACTTTCTTCTGCATTTTTGTAACTGTAATTGATGCAAATTAACTTTAGAAATCTTTCATATCCAAACTGAGGGTTGATGGAGGCACATGGGTAGGCGATGGGCTAAATGGGTGATGGGTATTAAGGGGGGCACTGTTGTGATGAGCACTGGGTGTTGTGTGTTAAGTCATGAATAACTAAATTCTACTCCTGAAACCAACTCTAACATATGTGTTAATTAACTAGAATTTAAACAAAAACTTGAGGCAAAAAAAAAAAAGAGAGAGAGAGAAAATAACATGATATTTACTTGGAAGAAATATTATTTTTAAGAAAAATAGTTGCTTTATCAACATGAAAGAATTACTTGTTTCACTAATCACATAAAATATTCTTATCAGCATCATTCTGGTGTGTCTGATGTATGCACTGATTGGTTTAAAAACATCAGAAAATTTCTCACCTAATTATGTGTTTAATCAATGGACCACGAGAGTTCAACTCATTCTAGGTTATTGAGTAAACAAGCATTTATTCATGATGGAATTATTCCAGTCTCTTGCGTGAAAGTCTATTTTAGAATTTTTCAGGAAAAAAAGGTAAATGCACTTATACAATTGTAATACAATTAGAATCTTAAGATGCAGTTTAACATTAAAACCAGAGATGTTAGATATTCAGTGTTTGAATACTGAGAAGAGATAATTTTAAATTAGTAAGGAATTTCTAGGGATAATTCATTAAATAATCTAGTGAGTAAGGAATTATTGTCAATTGTTCCCTCGATTTCTTCCTCCACCACTATCTTTCATGAAGACCAAAAGAAAACATTTTAGAAACCAACAATACCTTGAGGGAGAATATAAATATATTTTTATTACTGAAAAACTATTAAACCTCTAATCATCCTCCTTCTCAACTTAATCCTCAAAGCAAGTGGAAAAACAGGAAGAGGCCAAATGTGTCCCAAGCTCTTTGGTCACACAAATTGGATTTTACTTGACTCTTAAAGGAGTTCTTTTGTTGGATTTGCACAGTCATGTTTGAATAAGTAGCTCCCAAGTCCTCAGAGTGAGGGTCAAGTAATATGTTTCAAATTTCAGGAGTAGTTCACCTCGGATTTATCCCAAATCCGCTAACACTATATACGTCTATTAGGAACTTGGTTAAGAGTATTATTCCACTTAAAAATGGACCCATCTCTGATGTCCTTAAAGCTCCTTTTAAATGCGATCAAAACTGTGTGAGGGTGGAAGACAAACAGTATACGGGGGGGGGGGATAAAATGATCATCTGACCTTCGGCATTTCCATTAAAAAACAAAATAAAATGCAGCCTTTCTGTGCCTTGTGAAAATGATGTTGCTATGGAGACTGCCTTTGTGAATCCTAATGAAATCGATGTGAGCAACCCTCTTCTGATTTGGACTGCCCATGAGTTAAGACTGTTTCTCATTCTCTCACCCTTTCTATTCTTTGTTTAATAGGCACCTCTAGGGCAGGAGAGCGAGGCATGTAAATCTGAAGGACAGTCGTCTTTTTACATAACAAGGTAGAAAACATGGAGAGAAGATGTTGGCATTTCTAAGAAAAAGGATGCATTTACACGTTGTATGGAAAATACACGTAAAAATAGCTTTTCGTACTTGTTCAGCACACAGGGTAAGAGAAAAAGCCCAGGAAGTTAGAAAATTATTTTTGTGGTTTTTTTTTTACAGCTTTTCATGTGGAAATACTGCATAAATAATATTTAAATCTGCTAATTTTATCTGTTGATTTACAAGAAATGCAGCATCCACGGAATTAAGTTTTCTCAGTAACATTTTTTCCCTCTAAATTTTATAATAATAACAGATGTCCTGTTCATTGCTTCCATAAACAAACACCAATTTCTCTTTCTAAATGTTATTGCAACCCAGGTTGCATTATTTAGGAAGATGAGAGAACTCCAAATCAAACCAAACGGAAATGAAAACCTGTTTCTTCAATGTAGAGACACTGAGGGCCACACTGGGAAAGAGCAAAAGGGCTTTCCGCGATTAGGAGTTTAATATAGTGTTCTACCCTAATTTTTAAAGCATTAATTTTTAAATATGTAGTCCCCTTTAAAAAATTTTTAATGTTTTTATTTATTTATCTTGAGAGAGAGACAGAGAGCATGAGCGGAGGAGGGGACGGAGAGAGAGACACAGATTTTGAAGCAGGCTCCAGGCGCTGAGCTGTGAGCACAGAGCCCTAACCCGGGGCCCAAACTCAATGACCTGAGCTGAAGTCAGATGCTTAACCGACTGGCCCCACCCAGGCGTCCCTACTCCCTTTTGCAGGTGACAATCTGGGGCGCCTGGGTGGCTCAGTCGGTTGAGCATCCGACTTCAGCTCAGGTCATGATATCTCAGTCTGTGAGTTCAAGCCCCGTGAAGGGCTCTGTGCTGACAGCTCAGAGCCTGGAGCCTGCTTCAGTTTCTGTGTCTCCTTCTCTCTGCCCCTTCCCCTCTCATGCTCTGTCTCTCCAAAAGAATAAACGTTTAAAAATATTTTTAAAAATGTAAAGGTGGCAATTTGTTTAATATAAAAAATAGCACTTTGAGCATTTTCTCTACCAAGTTCTGATAGCATCTTGTATCTTTCTTAGAATTGCTGGCCCATTAAGGTGACGGTTTGCTCTTTTATTTCTGTCTTCTACAGACCGAGAAGCTGTCAAGAAGCTGGATTGTGTGGTCATTGTCATTCTGTCCCTGGCATACTGCACAGTGCCTGGAAACTGGGAGGCACTCAGTCTTTATTGAAGAACACAAATCAAATCCCTGGCAAATACTTGGTGAATTCTTCTCGTGTCTTTTCTTAATGGTTTCTTTAAAATGTTTGTTTCTGGTGGTCGGTGAATGTAGATCTTTAAACT
Organism: Panthera tigris; assembly: GCF_018350195.1. Lineage (NCBI taxonomy): Eukaryota > Metazoa > Chordata > Mammalia > Carnivora > Felidae > Panthera > Panthera tigris. The sequence goes on along the minus strand of NC_056668.1, from coordinate 17,937,831 downwards.
CTAGGGTTCTTCCCTTATTCGGAGAATGGGCTTACATTCTCGGTGAGACTGGATGTCATTTCCAACAAGGTTTCAGGGATTGTAGAGATATGAGGACAACATCTCCCGGAAGTTTTACTTCAATAAGACATAGAAAAGTGGAAAAAGAACGAAACAAACAAGCAAAACTTATGTGGGGAGTACAGAAAATTTCCTTTATATGACCGTACCTGCTCTGGGAGATATGCATTAAAGCATAAGTACTGTTTATCTTCAGGTACATTAAAATGACCAGAAAATCTTCATGGAAAAGTAGGGGGGAAATGTAGATTGTTTTCAAGTGGAGCTCCGTTCGTGACACTGCTGCTGATTTCTTAAAGTTTTTCTTCCTCAGGATCTGTAAGAGGACTTTTCTTCTCTTTCAGTTTTATTTTTTTCATCCATTTTCATATTCTGTTTCTTCTCAGCACAGTCTTTCCTCAGAGTTCTGCTCAAATCCATTGCCCTGTAACCCTGAATTCTCTGCCTCCCTTTTTCCGTTTCCTGCTGGTTTCGGTTTTGGTGCGTTTGCATTGCGCACGGGCTTCATATCGTCAGCATCAGCCATCCTGATTCTCCCAAGGCTCCTAACACTTAACTCATTGTCGTCTTTGCTCCATATCTATCGGTCTCCCTTTTATCCATGCTTCGGATATGTCGCTCTCTATTCCCATCAGCCACCCAAGCATGAAATCCAAGAATCGTGTTAACCTTACCCTTTCCCTTCACCCACACATCCAAGTCCTCCCAATTCAACCTTGTTGTAAAAAAAATTTTTTTAAACATTTATTTATTCTTGAGGGAGAGAGAGAGAGAGAGAGAGAGAGAGAGAGCGCGATCAGGGCAGGAGCAGAGAGAGAGGGAGACACAGAATCGGAAGCAGGCTCCAGGCTCTGAGCGGTCAACACAGAGCCCGACGCGGGGCTCGAGCTCACGAACCGTGAGACCATCACGGGAGCCGAAGTCAGCCGCTTAACGGACTGAGCCACCCAGACGCCCCCCAGCTTAACCTTCTTAAATGTTTCTACAATCTTGTCCTGACTCACCATCTCACTGAGGCTCTGATTGACTCTCTCACCTGAACTTTTATAATAATTCCTTAATTGGTCTCCCATTTTTTCAGGCTTGACCTTTTTGAAATCCATCCACCACCAGAAAAAAAAAAAATTATCCCAAATAAATGTGACCTTTTAAAAAATCCATCTAAAGATGCTCTTTCTCTGCCCCTATCATATGAAGTCCCCATGACCTGGCCCTCGCCCATCTCAGGAGTTTCACTGCTTTAATTTGGGCCTGACATTTTACTCCTTGCACTTGTTACCCAACTAAAGAATTTATATTTCTCAAACATATAGGCTCAGCCTGTTCTCTCTGCCTGGAACGTCTTTCTCAGTTTAAAAATATCTGCCTTATTATTTATCCTTCAATATTTAACTAAGACATTGCTTTCTTTGTGAAATCTTCCATTTATAACTTCGTTGGATTAAGCTTCCCTGCTCTTGGGAAGTCTTTTATCTTTTATTTATTAATTGATCCTTATATCTTATTTACTTGTTTGTTTGCTTATTTATTGATTTAAACGTTTATTTATTTTTGAAAGGGAAATTGACAGAGGGGAAGCAGGGGAGGGACAGACAGAGGAGGCACAGAATCTAAAGCAGGCTCCAGGCCCTGAGCTGTCAGCACAGAGCCCTATGTGGGGCTCGAACCCACAAACTCTAAGATCATGACCTGAGCCGAAGTCAGACGCTTAACCGACTCAGCCACCCAGGCTCCCCATTATACCTTATATCTTTATATCTTATTTATTACATTATAAGTATATTTTACTTGTATCTTTCCTGCTAGACATGGGATTTCTTGCCCCAAACTATTTCTTATTTACCGATCACATTGCCTAATACACTGTAGGAATTCAGCAAATGTTGTTAAACTGAACTGAGTTTAAAGAAGGAAAAACATTTGGTTAATATTTATCATTGTCTGTTAGGGTTTTGCACAATACCTAACAAAAAAGGCTACCATTTTGGGGCATGTATCACTGCTCGCCACTCTGTTAGATTCTGCACATAAAATGTTACTTAAATTTTTATCCCCATCACAAACGCAGGAGAAGTGTCATTGGTACCGTTTTAGAGCTGAGGGGGCAACTTTAAAACTTATACAGAGATAAATCCTTACCAACACGGCCTCCAGTGGGGTAAGACATCTTTTGCTCAAGCTTTAAACTAAGGTAGGCATGCATTTTCCAGGAGGGTGAGTGTGTGTGTGTGTGTGTGTGTGTGTGTGTGCGCGCGTGTGCGTGGCACTTGAGCTAATCGTGTGCTAATTGTGCTGGTTCCATTTCTTTACTTAACAGAGTTCGAAAATTAAAATGTATCTATCTCCCTTCCTCCAAGGATGAGCTTTCTGAAGTATTGCTATAATGTGTAGAAAAGTGGTCAACAGGGATCATGCAAAACACCAAGCTAAATTGGTATGCGCTTCTGTGGTCATTTAAATAATTTCTACATGACTGATTATTCTCCCATGGAAGTTTACTATGATGACCTTGGATTAATGACCTTTTATGCTTGTTAAAGCCCTAGGCAAAAAGCCTCTGGCAGTTTCAGAACCTGGAAACCTCTAGAAAGAAGAAGAGACCGTGCCAATTATCCTGCACTTTCTATCTTAAATAAAATAAATGTTTTAATTTTTCATTGTGTCTCTATAGCATAATGCATAATAGAAAAGGATAATCATTATTTTATATGCTACACTTTCAAACTGTGTATTTTCATTCTGAAAAAGAATCGCAGTCCTGTCTATTGGAAATAATAGACCTTTTCTATAGAGCATTTTTCGTATCAATTTTGTATTTATATTTTATGCAATTGTACTACTGCATAGAAAATGATGGAGAAATCATTACAGAAGCAAACGGAATGCTAATGTCATGGAAGTAATTCAGATCATCTCCTGTTAAAATTTTATCAGAAAGCATTCAACTGAATACCAAATTTGGGTAATGTTCTATGTTTGCAGACTTTGATTTTTAAGACTTCAAAATATAATTGAAAAGTAAGATGTATGCATGTGAAAATGTCCTTTCTGCCTCCATCTCAGGGGTAAGTCACCAGTCCAATAAATTTGGTTAGTGGCTGCCCATGTGGTCATGCTCTTCTAAAGTGGTAAGAGAAAATCGAAAGGCTTTATCTCACAAAATACTAAGCTTGCAATGATAGTTATGAACTTTAGGAGAGCGTGATTGTATTATGGCAATTATCCATATTGGAATACATCTAGTTCATGTTTGTAACTCTTGTTTCACATTACTTGTACGTGTGAATATACCACCACTCTTTTATTCGTTTACCTACTGGCGACATGGTCAGGGTTTTTGTTTGTTTGTTTGTTTGTTTGTTTTATTTTATTTTTTTTCTCTGCTAGAAATGACGATGCGATGAACAATCTCATCATAATCCTTACAGATAAATGTCAGAACTCCTCTAGGTCAGATACCTTAAAGTAGAATTGCTAGGTCCTAAGACAGGGTGTATGTATGCTCAATATTACAAGATATTGCCAAATTGCTTTCCAAGTTGCCGGGTGCTATTCGTATAACCATCAACGATGTATGAGGAGGGTTCCAGTTACTCCAGAGTCTTGCCTAGTTGTGATGGTTTGATTTTTTTTCTTTTTGATTTTGGGGATCCGACTAGGTTAAATGTTATCTCAGTGTTGCTCAGTTTTGTTTTTCTCAAGTTTATACGATTGGGCATATTTTCATACACACACTTTGGAATTTTTTATCATATCCATTAGCTATGTTTCTGTTGGGTTCTTTGCACTTTTCTTCTTGATGTATCTAACTTTTTGACACATTCTGTCGTCCAGTGTTTTTATGAATCATATGCACTGCAAAGATCATCTTCATGCCAGGGGCTTGCGGTTTTGCTTTCTAAACGGTATCTTCTGACATATTCTAATGTAGTCTAATTTATTCCTTTATGGTTTATAGTTTGTCTTTCTTTTATTCTTAATAGAAAATTTTACCACACCTTGGTTTCAAATATCTGTATTCTTTCATATTTTCTTCAAAATTTTTCATGTTTTGCTTTTCACTTTAAGTCTTAACCCGAGGCGTCTGGGTGGGTCAGTCGGTTAGGCATTCAACTTTGGCTCAGGTCATGATCTCGCATTCGTGAGTTCGAACCCCATGTCCGGCTCTGTGCTGACAACTCAGAGCCTGGAGCCTGTTTCGGATTCTGGGTCTTCCTCTCTCTTTGCCCCTCTCAAAAATAAATAAACAATAAAAAAAAATGTTTTTTTTTAAAAGTCTTAACCCACTTGGGGGGAGGTGTATCTGTATGTGTGTGTATCAGCACATGTGCACGGGCATGTATTTGTGTGTTACAGGTATTTATTTTGCTTCATTTGAATAATCAATCATCCTATCGCCATTTATTAAATGGCCCCATTACTTCTTCCTCATTTGTAATTTTATTTATTATTATTATTTTTAATGTTCATTTATTTTTGAGAGAGGGAGAGAGAGCGCAAGTGAAGGAGGGGCAGAGAGAGAGGGAGACATGACACGAAATTGGCTCTGTGCCGACAGCAAGAGGGCCTGATGCGGGGCTGGAACCCACATTTAGCCAGATCATGAAGTTGGATGCTCAACTGGCTGAGCCACTGTGGGGCCCCCTTATTTGTAATTTTAATACCATCTCTGGTTTATATCAAATTATAATATTCACACCAGTCTCTTTTTTTCCCTGGGATGTCTATTTTGTGCAATTGGTCTATTTGTTTATTCCTATGTCAAGGCTATATTGTCTTTATTAGTGTAGTTTTATAATGAACCTTGATATTCAGTAGAAAAATATGCTCTTCACCAGTCAAAATTAAAGTATTTCTTCAAAATTGTTTTGGATATATTTGACCCTTTGTTCTTCTGAATATATTTTTAAATGAGTTTGTTAAATTCATCTAAAATCCTGCTAGAATTTTTGTCATAATTACATTCAGTTTATCCATAATTTAATGACTCTATGTCTTTATGGTATTACACCTTCTTATCTGTGACTGTATGTTTCCATTTAATTTACAAGGCTTTAAAAACGTTTTTAATAGGGACTCCTGGGTGGCTCAGTCCGTTAAGCATCCGACTTCCGCTCAGGTCATGATCTCACCATTCGTGGGTTCGAGCCCGGCATCGGAGGAGCATGAAGCCTGCCTAGGATTCTGTGTCTCCTTCTCTCTCTGCCCCTCCCCTACTCACTCTGTCTCTCAAAAATAAATAAATGTAAAAACAAAGTTTTTAATAAAGTTTTATGTTATTTCCCATACAGTTTTACTACAGATGTTGGTACATGTTCACAGAAAACATTATTTATTATAATAATAAAACTTAACATCACACATTTTTTATTGATAATTAATAGGGAGAGGAGTAATTTTTATGTTAGATCCTTATGTTCAATAAACTCACCGATTCTTATTACTTCTAATGATGCTTGTGTTTGTCTTAGCCTTTCTATATACTTAATGATATCATTTGTGAGATTGAGTTCTTCCTATCTGATTCTTATTTCATTATCTTGTCTCACTACTCAAGCTGACAATGGTAAAATATAAGTAGTAAAATGTTGTAAGTGCTCAGTCAGATTTGACAAGCTTTATTTTCCCAAGAAATTTTGAAATTCATTTAAATTCCCAAATTCATTCGTATGAAATTGCTCAATGTAGGATTTTGCCAGAGTGTATTTTCACTCCTATATTGTTTATTTGTGACTTTGCTCTTATTTTCTTAATAAGTTTTGCTAGATGTTTGTCTATGTAAGGAGCTTTTTCAGACAAATAGCTTTTGGATATATATCTATATCTATATCTATATCTATATCTATATCTATATCTATATCTATATCTTGAGTTTATATTTATATTTTTCTCCTATATTTAAAATTTTATGCTATGATTATTATTATTATTAGAGAGAGAAAGAGAGAGAGAGAGAGAGAGAGAGAGAGAAAGAATCTTAAGCACGCTCCACATTCAACACAGAGCCTGACAGGGGGCTCAATCCCAAGACCTTGTCATCATGACCTGAGCCAAAGTCAAACATTGGTCACTCAACAGATTGAGCCACCCAGGTGTCCCAGCCTATCATTTTGATATAGAAATTCTCTGTTCTGTTTCTAACCTCCTCAATTGTACATTTGCTGAGTGTTCACCACTAGTGTTCTGTGTTTCCTTTTTACACGAAATAAAAATTTATTACTACAAATTTCTAAGAAGTGAGTTACCTAAATTCCAAAAAGTTTTATGTAAATATTTTCATCATTTTCAGTGTTGTGTTTTATAATTGCCACTATGATTCTTCACCTCTGAAGTTAGATATGTATGTGTTTTGTAATTGAAATGTTTGCATTTCCTCACTTTATCCTCTGATATTATTAATTTATTTTATTTTATGTATTTATTTATTTTTTTGAAGGAGAGAGAGAGACAGAGCATGAGCGAGGGAGGAGCGGAGAGAGAGGGAGACACAGAATTCGAAGTAGGCTCCAGGCTCTATGCTGTCAGTACAGAGCCGGATGTGGGGCTCGAACTCACGAACTGTGAGATCGTGACCTGAGCCAAAGTAGGCTGCTTAACCAACTGAGCCATCCAGGTGCCCCTAGCCTTTGATATTATTAATTTTATTTTAATCTCATGTTCTATGTGATGGCAGTATCTCCCCCCCCACACTTTTTTTTTTTTTTTTTGAGAGAGAATGTGTGAGCGAGTAGGAGAGGAGCAGAGGGAGACAGAGAATCTTAAGCAGGTTCCATGCCCAGTGCAGAGCCCAACGTGGGGCTTGATCTCACGACTATGAGATTGTGACTTGAGCCAAAATCAAGACTGCTTAACCAACTGAGTCACCCAGGCACCCCAATATTTTTCCTTTTTCAATTTTTTTAAAATTTTAATGTTTACTTATTTTTGAGAGGGAGAGAAAGAGAGAGAGAAAGAGACAGAGTGCAAGTGGGGGAGGGGCAGGGAGAGAGGGGTCACAGAATCTGAAGCAGGCTCCAGGCTCTGAGCTGTCAGCACAGAGTCCGATGGGGGACTCGAACTCACCAACCATGAGATCATGACTTGAGCTGAAGTCAGACACCTAAACTGACTAAGGACCCAACCACCGCAACATTTTCCTTTTTTAAAATAAGTTTTGAGTTCTAAAATGTAGTCAGTTTCAGAATTTCACATATATTCTGTAATTATAAGATGCAGCCATCTATACATGACCAATAGATAGTTTGTTAAGTTATGCTGTTCAACTCTTCTGTATCTTTACTAGTATTTTATCTGCTTGATTTATCAATTGCTGGGAGATTGTATAAAACTCCTGTTATATGAATTGTTATATTCTTGCTCATTCTATAAAAATTTGTTTGCTGCATTTTATTTTTTTATTTTATTTAAAATTTTTTTAATGTTTATTTATTTTTGAGACAGAGAGAGACAGAGCATGAGCAGGGGAGGGTCAGAGAGAGAGGGAGACACAGAATCTGAAACAGGCTCCAGGCCCTGAGCTGTCAGCACAGAGCTCGATGCGGGGCTCAAACTCACGGACCGAGAGATCATGACCTGAGTCGAAGTTGGACACCTAACCGACTGAGCCCTCCAGGCGCCCCTGTTTGCTGCATTTTAAAGGCTGCTTTAGTATGTGTACATAAGTTTATAGCTACTATTTGTTCTTGGATATATTATTTTTATTGTTGTGAAGTAACTTTTTTTACTCTATTGATTTATTTTTGTTACATATTCTAGCTTGTCTGATGTTATAGGTGAATCATGACTCTTTTTGACCTTTATGTGTCATTAAATTTTAAATGTGGACTTCATAAATAGTAGACAGGTGAGTTTTAAGTTATATTTATAAATATCTACCTATTAAAAGCTATTTAGCCTACTTATATTATTGTAATGACTCATATATTTGGATTTATTTCTACCACCTTACTTTGTTCTTTCTATTTACCTTGATTTTCCATGCTTTTGTTATTTTTTTTTCTATCCTTCCATTAGACTAGTAAAATGTCTTTGTCTCTTTCGTTTCTTATTTTTATGGTGTGAAACTTATATTCATTTTTATATTTTAGGAGTAAGTCTTAAATTTTTAACTTGTATATCTGGCTTAAAATTATAAAATGTAGTATTATCTATACCTTTTTATGAATAATTCAAGTACCTGAAATTGCTTTAATTCTGAAAAACTCTCTCCTTTTGTGAGACCGTTTTCATCTAAGTAATATAGGTCTAATTTCATCTCTAACTTTGGAAATTTCATCTCATAAATGTGGAGATATGAAATAGCGGTATCATGTTCCAGTTATATTCAGATTACACATGAGAAAAATAAAATATACACACACAGACACACATAGAAAAGATATAAAAAACATACAAAAATTAATTTACACAAATCTTTGAAAACAAATTGAGAACTCATACGAAATATATGCTTTTAAAGAAAAATGTAAGTTACCAATACTGAGCCCAGAAGGAAAGAAAAATAACTAGAAGAAATGAAAGAAAATGAGATACTTGTCAAGGAGCTAATACACACAGCAGGGAAAGGATAAGACCAGATAGTTTCACAAGATTATTGTTTGTTAGCATTAAGGAAAAGATCCTTCTAAATCTAGTTAAACTCTTCAAGAGCATAGAAAAAGAAGGAAAATGCTTCAATTCTTTTGTTTAATCAGCATAACGTTGGTTTCTTCTTTTCCTGCAATGTACATTTATTATAGCCATTTCATATGCTTCTTACACATGCTAATTTGAGAACTGCTTCTATGAAGAGTAGAGGGATATGTTTGATTACATTAAAAGATCATTATCGGTGGCAAAAGCGGGCAAAAAAATCATTCAAAAGTGTAATGCGAGCAATGAAATAGGGAAGTTATTTGTATCTAACATGATGGAGAAATGATGAAATTGATTAGTTCAAAGGAGCTCATAGAAATCAATATGGAAAAGACCAGGAACTCCATAAATTCTGGTGTGGAATAAATAAACAGTTCAAAACAGAGACATATATGACCTATTGACATTAGCAAAGATGTTCAAATTCACTAATGATTTTTTAAATGAAAAATTTAAAAGGACATACCATTCCTTAGCTGTTAGAGAGATTAAAGGCATTTTTATTACCTACGGTTGCCAACAAGGAAGGAGGGAAATGGGCATACATTAGTGCAGGCTTTTTAGAGAAATATTAGGTAATATTTTTCAAAATAAATATGAACATGGCATTTGAGTCAATTATTTCACTTTGAGAAAAATTACAACTTTTGCACAGGTGCATCTAAGATATAAATACTAAGATATTCCAGTTAGTATTGTACAGAAGGGTTAAAAATAGAAGCAGCCTAAGTATGCACTAATAGAGACCAATTAAATAAATTATGGTATATCTTATTAATAGAATAAAGGCAATTATAAAAAGAATAAATCATTCATGACTTTGAAGAAATATTCATATCTAAAAATTACATAGAAAAAAGCTAAGTCCACAAACATAATTCTACCTTCACATTTCTGTCCCTATACAATATGCAAGTGTATTTAGTTTATGGGGGGAAGAACAGAGCGAAATACTAACAGCAATAACCAGTTTAGAAATGGGGGAAAGAGGTGGGAAAAGAGTGACTTTGTCATCTTTTCTGGTATACACTCTACAAATTGGTTTGTTTTGTAGCCAGAATAGATTACTTTTCCAGTTACAAGTTTCAAAAGTACGGATGTAAGGAGGATTAAAGCAGAGCAGAGGTAGTTGGGAGGGCGTAGGCCAGTTATGCACTGTTCTAGGAGAGCAGGTGGAGATTGTTTAGCAGCAGGAGAACAGCTGAAGGTTTCTGAGCAGGGAAATAGTGTGCTCAATATTGTTGTGTTGGTGTGCTAGGCACTGAATGTTTGTGTCCCTCCAAAATTCTTCTATTGAAGTTTAATCCTGCTGTGATGGTATTTTGGAGATGGGGCCTTTGGTAGGGAGCAGACCCTGAATGGGGTTAGTGCTCTTATAAAAGAGATTCTGGGGAGATCCTTCATCCCTTTTATTCTACGAGATCACAGCAAAAAGATGGCTGTCCATGAACCAGGAAGTGGGGCCTCACCAGACAATGAATCTTCTGGAGCCTTGATCTTGGACTTCCGGCTTCCAGAACCGTAAGAAATAGATTTCTGTTGTTTCAAAGCCACCCAGTCTGTGTTACTTTGTTATCTCTGTCTGACTTAACTAAAACATAGTGTTCAGCCGTTAATGCCACACCCCTAGGAGCCATTAGAGGTGTGGAGACCAGATAGAAGGTAAAAGTAATCCAGGTAGGAAGCGCCTGGGTGTCTCGGCAGGCTGAGTGATTGAGTCTTGATTTCAGCTCACGTCATGATCCCAGGGTTGTGGGATCCACCCTGAGACAGACTCCACACTGAGCATGGAGCCTGCTTCAGATTCTCTCTCTCTCTCTCTCTCTCTCTCTCTCTGCCTCTGCCCCTCTTCTCTGCTGTCTCTCAAAAATAAATAGATAGATGGATAGATAGATAGATAGATAGACAAGATAGATAGATAGATAGATAGACAAGATAGATAAATAAATAAATGAAACCCAGGGGAGGTAAAAAGTGTACCTGAAGTAGGTGACCACCTTGGCAATGGACAATTGCCATTAGAAGGAATAAATAAATCCTAGGTGTCAGAGTACGGTTGTAGGAAACAACAGCTTACGGAATGTTGGGGGTGACAGAGAAGGACACCATAGAGATACTTTAGAAATGGACCCAGCAAGGCTGAACGAGGGCCAGAATAGCTCCCACGGAATTTATTTTACTATCTTATGATGTTGGTTGTTGAAGCACTTTTCGTTGACATGTTTTTCTTTAAACACAAAAACTCAATAAGCATGACTTATGTTTCTTCTTTGGCTATTTTCTTTCAGAAGATGTATATCTTGCAGGACTTGTTAACAGAGCAATACCAGGGTAGGTAAAACTTTTCATATCATAAAACAGGAGTGAGGAATAAGGAACTCCCCCCCCCCTCATCTATCCTGCTGTTGATAGGGTTGAAATGATTACCTTACTCTTTTTTTTTTTTTTTACATATAGTCACCATATAAATGGTTCTCTTAGAATATCAAGAAAAAGATAATAACAAGATAAAATAGAATTTCTTTGCCTTCTAAGTTTATTAAGCATTCAGTTCAAAGAAAGTCACTGGAGCAGTTATATTAACAATTCTTATCTTGTGATTTTAGTCTAGCCCAGAGGAAGCAGTTTCATCTCAGATGGGTGCAGTCAACAGAAAAGCTGGTTTTGTTCATGTTTGGTAATTTCCCTGTAGTGTGTTTTAGCTGAGATCAAAGGATAAAAGAGTTGCTTTTGGAAAAACAGAAGGAAAAAGAAAGTCTCTCATCATACAGTGGAGCCAGAATCATCCCTTTAGTTTTACATATTCACACACACACGCACACATACACACACACACAGCCCAGAATAAAATAAATAGGAGTAATCAATCCCCCCCCCCCAAAAAAAAACAACAAACAAAGATGTGGAAATAATTAAGCCAAGTTTAAAGTAAGCACACAGGAAAATGCATACTATATATTACTCACTTTACAGTAATATGGGGGGTGCCATGAATTTGGAAAGCAATGAAAAGCATATAACTGAGTCATGGTAATACACACACACACACACACACACACACATATATGTATTTAAATTGGGGCAAAGTTTACATTTTGTGAAATGCACAGATACTAGGGATTAAATTCAATCATTTGTCACAAATGAATATACCCATCGGACAACATGACATTAAACATCACCATCACCCCCAAACTCTCTCAGACTCCATTCAGGCGATTCTTCCAGACAATCGCTCTTCTGATTTCCACCACCATACGTTAGTGTTGCCTGTTCTTGAACCTTACAAGAAAGGATATTTTCATAAAGATGCATTCTTTGGTTAATGCATTATTTGGTAAGAGAAAGTTTTTACATTCATTTATGTTGCTGCATTATTGGTACTCGTGCTTTTGGGGGGGGCGTTTGTTTGCTTGCTTGCTTTTGTGTGTGTGGGTGTATACGTGTGTGTGTGTGTTTGCTGTCAATAAGAAATGTATTTGTTTAAGAAAAATCAAAATGCTGGCATTGTTCAGAAAAATTTAAGAGGCTTATTTAGAATTGTTATAAAGATGAACTGCTAAACCATTCACTGAAACATTTTGACTTGCATCAATTAATGCTTTCGGTCCCTGCATTTATATTAAAAATTCACACACAAATGAAAATGGAAACACTGGCAATACCCGATTTCTATCCCTTACTTTTCCAATTGCAATCATATACTTAGGGTACCTTTTGACCCCACGGGGTGGGGCGGAACATGTAACATTCAGAACTACCAACAAGAAGAGGATTTTTTTTTTAAGAAAGAAATATTTTCCATCATAGTGGATTCTTCGTCAGCACGTTCTTCGCGTCCGCGGCATGCCAGCTGGACGTCTTGGGGCACAAATGTTAATGCGTTTGACGTGGAGAGCACACGGGTTAGCGTCTTCCAGAAGGCCCACCAGATAGGTCTTGCTTCCGGCGGAGCACCAATGGTCTGGAAGTGCGGATCTGTTTTGAGGTCCTGAGCAATTTCTCCACCAAACGCTGGCAAGGAAGCTTGCCGATGGGAAGTTCAGGGGCTTTTCTGATCACTTCTCCTTTCCTTAAGCGCTTTCCCACCAGGCCAAGAACAGTGAGGTTTCCTCACCCGCCAGTAGAGGGCACACTCTTGCCAGTTGCTTCCTTGGTGCTTTCCTACCAGTAGATTTGGGACCAGTGGGTTTTGGATGAGCCTCAGTAGAGAGACCCCCTTACCTACACCCCTTCTGCTTCCGCTGGAGCTTGGGGAGCTAAGAGGCGGCGCTGGCAAACACAATTCGAACATCATTTTGTTTAACCATTTTCTTATCACCAGCATTTTAGGTTATTCCCTGTGTGGGACTGCTTTCACTAAACTGCTATATTTGGGGTAAGTCTTTTGTGGACATACGTTAATATCAGTTTTCCTGACCAGTTCTGTGAGACCAGAACCTGAAGGAAGTAGAGAGGGAGCTGGAAGCCTAGGAAGTTTGGGTATCTGGCGGGACACCGGGGACCACTGTAACCTTCCACTCCCTTCTTGGGGCAATCATCCTCTTCCAGTTGTGACCCCGCAGCATAGAGGGCGTCCTGGAGGCGTTCTCTTCCTCTAAGGGGTCTGCCAGCCTCATCTCCAGCCCTTTCTCCTTTGTGCTTTAGGACGTTGCTGCAGCTCTGCCAGAAGTTCCTCTAGGCATTTTCTCCCCCCCTTGCTTTCTTGGGAAAGAGGGTTACCAGTAGGCTCTTAGGCAAATCTTTTAGTCTAGCCCCAACTTGCTTACTTAAGTTATGGATAACGCTAATTTCACATCATGTCATTGGGACACTTCTGCCGTCTCGGATGCTGTTGTAGATTCTCTCTTATTTCTACATTCTTTTACATTTTTCTATTTTTCCATCCAGGTTCAGGGTGAAAAGCATTGGATGCCAATAGCATAGACATAGATTCGCCCAGATGTACTCTTTATTGAGAGGTTTTTGGGTTTTTTTTCTTTAGTATTTCCTTAGAAGTTTAGTATTTAGGCATCAGTATTTCCATGTTACCGAAGAACGAAGGCAAAACAGCCGAGACATTAATTAGATTTTGTGTGTTTCAAATTCTGGCATAATACCCTTGTTCCAAAATGCCACACTGCTAGATTTCCCCCAATGTGGTTTCTGGCTCTGGTTGAATCTGAGCAATACACTTGAGAAGAGATTGCACAGTCCCTTCCTTTGCCATGTCATGCTTTGCATGTGGCATTTGATATTATTTTGTGTTGATCGGCTTTAAAAAGTTGACAAGATTCTCAATGAGGAAAGATCCAAAAAGGTTCAGTTAAAGAGTTCTACTTTATTATATGTATCATGTAAGAGAATGATGAGTCATAACCTTTATTTAGATAATTAGAAAATAGGCAGATTTTTTTTATTTTTGTTTAAATATTTTTAATGTTTATTCATTTTTGAGAGAGAGAGAGAGACAGAGTGCAAGAGGGGGAGGGGCAGAGAAAGAGGGAGACATGGAATCTGAAGCAGGCTCCGGGCTCTGAGCTGTCAGCACAGAGCTGGATGCGGGGCTCGAACCCACAAACCGTGAGATCATGACCTGAGCTGAAGTGGATGCTTAACCCACCGAGCCACTCAGGCACCCCAGGCACATATATTTTATAATAGAGAACCTCATTGTATTGCTATATGTATTTAGAGTTACCCTAACAGAAATAGTTTTTAATATTGATTATGTAGTTGACATGCCTATCAGTGAAAAAAAATTAGATGAAGATATCATTGTTTTTAAACATTTTAAAAATGTAAAATACAACACACACGCAAGGAAAAAAATACCAAAAATTTATATCTTAAACAATGATTAATAATGTTTTCACTGAAATAGATACGGAGAAATTTCACAAATCATAGTAGGAACACTCACGTAAACATGGTTCGAGTTCTGCAGCAGTGTTCATATTACCAACATTCTAGGTGCCCCCTTCAGACCTGCTCCAGAGCGCCGCCCCAATCCCTATCCGAAGGTCATTGCTATTCTGATTTTTAATATCATAGATTAATTTTGCATGGTTAAAAATGTTTTCAATACACTTTCATTGACTTAAGACATATGTTCAGAAAAGTGCACAAATCGAAAGGTTTCCTCAAGAGGGTAAATCTAGAAAAGCATCCCAGGTGCCCCCTCACGCCTCCTTCCGGAAATTCTTCCTCCAACCACAGGATGCCTACGGTACTTACTTCTCACACCACAATTTACTACTGCTTGTTGTATATTTGGGTAAAAGTGAAATCATACTCTATGTCATGTTTCGTGCTTGCCTTCTTTTATTCAACATTACGTTTGCGAGATTCCTCCTTGCCGATGCCCGCGGCAATATTTTTCATTGCCCAATGACATTCCATTCCATAAATACACCAAAATTCACAGACATTGGAGTTGACCAACATATGCTTGTGTTGAGTTTGGGCTGTTGCAAATGGCACTGCAAAATTTTTCCGAATGAGAATAGGAGATTTGGCAGTGCTGTGAGGCACACTCTCACTTTTTTGGCACGCATAAATACAGAATTCTGTTGGTTATATACCGATCTGTGTAATTGCTGGGTCGTAAGGCATGCATTTGCTAAGCTTTAGTAACTACCACCAGCTTTCCAAAGTGGTTACATACATTTACATTTTCATCAGCAAGATATGATGATCGCTGTTGCTTCATATTTTAGCCAATGCCATGTTGCTAGTCTTTTTAACTTGGGTCAGGACAGCATGTGCTTAATATTCGTTTCCTTGTTGTTTGTGAGGCCAAGAAACTTTTTACAGGTCTGTTGGTCATTTGAGAAGACGGTTCAAATCTTTCGCTCATGTATTTTCTATGGTATTCTCAATCTTTCATTGATTTTTAAAGTTAAAAAAGAATGACCCCAGATACAAGGCCTTTGTTGGTTGTCGATATTAGAAATGTCTTTTTGCCTTTCTGTGATTTGTATTTTCACTGTATTAATGATGTCTTTTGGTTAGTATGTGTCCCTCCTTTACTATAGTCCATTTTTATTAAACCCTAACGGTTCATGCTAACTTGATAAGAAATCTTTGCTAGCCCAAGGTCAAGAAAAAATTCTCCTATGTTTCGATCAGAAATTTTATTGTTTTACCTTTTATCCTTAGAGCTATAATCAACCTGGTATTGGTTTTTGCATGCAGTGTGTTAGGAAGGATAATTTATTTCCATGTAGATATGTTATTGATCTAACGCAATTTGCTGAAAAGACAGTATTTTTCCTCAGGAATCTTTAATTCTGTCTTTGTCAGAGTCAAGTACCCATGTATGTGTGGGTCTGTTTCTAGATCTTTTATTCTGATTTACTTGTTTATTTATATGTCACCGTGCCAATATCTCATGTGTGATTACTAAAGATTTAAAAATTTTTGTAACTGGGAGGACAAATCTCTCCAGCTTTGTCCTTTTTGGTCTTTCAAGATTTTCTTGGATATTTTTCGCTGTTTTCAGTTCCATATGTATTTTAAAATCAGCTTGTCATTTCTCAAAATTTGTCTGTTGTGATTTTGATTGGATTTATATTGAATAATAAGCCATTTGTTACAACTGCATTTGTAAATAGTCTTTCCATTAACACAGTACGTCCCTCTATTTATTTAGGATACCTTTAATTTTGTTAATAATGCTTCCTAGTTTTTTGTACAGAGTTCTTACACACTTTAAAATTTTTTCCTTCCTACTTATTTGCAGTCTTGATGCTATCAATAATATTTTTAAGAGTTCCTTTTTCTCATTTTTTGTTGCTGATAGATAAGAATGTAAATGCTTTTTGTATACTGACATTATTTATAGTGATCTTACTGTTCCCTTATTAATTCTAACGGTTTATCTACATAGTACATTGGATTTTTTGCATATACGATACTCATGGCCAGCGGTGAAAGTCTCTTGCCTTCATTTTTCAAAGATATTTCTCTTATGATTCTGATTCTATTTTTTCTTGTTTTTTTTTTTTTGAAATATTTTGTCTCTTTGTAGGCTTAGTTATTTTTGATTGATTCCAGATATAGTGCATAAACAATGTAAACATAATTTGAGTCTCTGAATTATTGTTTTCCTCTAGAGAGGATTTAATTTTCCTACTGGCAGGCTCTTAAGCTATTAGTTTATTACTATAATCTAATCAATCTAGTTAGGGTTTGAACAGGTTAGAATCTGGGCTTCAGTCCTTACAAGTGCTAGTCTATTTCTGGTAGACAAACTCGTAAGCTATAGTCTTTGATGTTCAAGTTGAAAGCCTTGGGAGTTTACCAGGGTTCCTTTTCATTGACAAATCTATTTCTATGAAGCTGCTCAACTTCCCACTCCCTTTACTATTTTCAAATAGGGCACCTGGATGTCTCAGTTGGTTAAGCCTCTGACTTTGGCTCAGGTCATGATCTCGGCATTTGGTTCCTGAGTTCGAGCCCAGCGTCGGGCACTGTGCTGATAGCTTGCTTGAAGCCTGGAGCCTGCTTCAGATTCTGTGTCTTCCTCTCCCTCTGCCCCTCCCCCACTCGCACGCTCTCTCTCAAAAAAAAATGAATAAAACGTTAAAAAACTTTTATTTTAAATTAAATAAAATTAATTAATTTATTTATTTTAAATTAAATAAAATTCCCTTTTAAATTAAAAAAGGGAAATTCTTAAGGGGCAGGTGCACTAAATATTAAGCTCATCTCTCTTGACATCCTCTCAGTCTCACAAATCCTTGCTGGCTTGGTAGCCTTCTAATGTCTTCAAGTATATATATTTATATCTAAGTCTTCTTTAGTTTTTCTAATTGTTCTTAACGGAAATATTCACCAGAAACAAGCTAGTCTTCTATTGCTTGAAGAGAACATGAAATGTTTATCTTGTTACATTCAAGGCTTTTGCTACCATGTAGATATCTGTTAAAAGCTAAACATAAAAGAAATTAAATTGGAAAAATTATGTGACAATATGCTCTGTTTTAGATGAAAAAAAATCATAAGCCACTCATTAAATAACAATTCACAAATACTGATAATTAAGTGCCCTTCATACACCCTACCCCAAAATGCCATACAATGAGAAAGCAGATAAGATTAAACTAATAAGGAAGAGGCTACATTGTTTCAGTGATAAATATTTTGTAAATCATATTATGAAGACCATAGTACTACAAATATTATTAATGGCAACAGCCAAGAAGATAATCTTCTAAAGGTTTTTTGTGTATACACAGATAACTGTGCTATAGAGATTAGAACTAGTTTTTCACATTTACAAAACAGGTACAGGGACGCCTGGGTGGCTCAGTCGGTTAAGTATCTGACTTTAGCTCAGGTCATGATCTTGCGGTTCGTGAGTTCAAGCCCTGCATCGGGCTCTGTGCTGATAGCTCAGAGCCTGCAGCCTGCTTTCGATTCTGTGTCTCCTTCTCTCTGTCCCTCCCCCATTCACACTTGGTGTCTCTCTCTCTCTTTCAAAAATAAACAAAAAAAATTGTTTTTAAAAAAATAAAAGAAAGGTACAAATAATAAATAAGAACAACGAAATCATAATTTTTTTTAATAAAGCAGGTGCCCAGGAGAACATATATTTTATCCAATGGCCTAAATTTGTATATCTATAGGTTATCACAAAAGTTGGGGCTATATAGTAATAATGCTTACATTATATTTTATATAATGGTTTAGAAAGCTAGAAATATATAACACTTTTAAAAGTTATCAGTGAAAAATTCAGTACCAAAAGGGGGATGTTCCAGTCATTTGGATATTTAACTTGTCTAGAATACTGTATTCTTCTAGAGAACTGGTTATTTGTGGTTTGATCAATACATTCAATAAATATTTTGTCGTTTGGTGACAAGTGTTTGTGTATGGTACTGAGGTATGGAATATCTGAAAGGAAAATTTTTACGTTAATTAATTTCATTGCAAACAATAATGGCTAATAGGAGATGTAGTCCCATGAAATTTAATGTGTCACTTATGAATAAGAGACATATACTGGCACTTGGAAACTGATTTCCACCTTGTACATGGGAACAGTATCTCCTCTTTTTCTGGGCTATTATCTCTGAGGTAGGATATGCAGCGATAGTAAGAACCCATAGGATACACACTGGACTTGAAACACTTCAGCGATCATTTTTCCGCTCTGAATCCCGCCCAAATGAAAGAAGCTGATGAGCTCCAGAACCCTGTACTCTTTGCTGGCTTCTGTAAAAACCGTGC
This sequence comes from Panthera tigris, assembly GCF_018350195.1. Lineage (NCBI taxonomy): Eukaryota > Metazoa > Chordata > Mammalia > Carnivora > Felidae > Panthera > Panthera tigris. Next base: position 17,918,919 of record NC_056668.1, on the reverse strand, counting down.
TGTGCTGACGGGCAGCTGGCTACTATGACTTGGCAATACATTCTTCAAACATAGAACGGGAATCTGATTGACTCACCCAAGCACTTGTCCCCTCGTTATTAACCTGCTTGCAGGACTGTCGCCACCAGTGACTAGATGACGCTTAGGTTCACTGCATCTTATGTCTGTCCCTGTTGTACAGGCAAATTCTAGTGCTTGAAGGGGTAACCAAATATTATGGGGAAAACGGCCAGTGACTCTAATTCCAGGATCCCCAGCAAGTGTAAGGAGAAGTGGATAAATTGGTGGGTTACTTGACAGCTGATGTGCACGAAGGATGCCACGGAGTATGGTGAAATAACGTGTTCTATTTGTGGCGGACATAGAATAAAAACACACTAATGGGGTATTCTCAACAGGACATTGTAGGAAATAAGACAAAAGTGAAACGGGGAACCTCTCTTGGCCTTCTATTATGCATTCAGTAAAGCATGTTGGAGAATTGCTTCACAGGGAAGAAATCTTTTTAAAGGGGTTTGAGGGGTGCTTGGGTGGCTCATTCAGTTGAGCATCTGGCTCTCCATTTTGGCTCAGGTCATGATCTCACAGTTCTTGAGATGGAGCCCTGCGTTGGGCTCTGACCCCCGCGGAGCAGAGCTTGCTTGGGATTTCCTTTCTCCCTCTCTCTCTGCCCCTCCCCTGCGCACACAGACACACACACTCTCTCTAAAAATAAATAAATTAATTAAAAGAAAAATAAAGGGGTTTTAGAGGCTTTCATTCGAGGCCTTTATAAAGTAATACGCGGAGGTTGTATTTGTTTCTCACAGCAAAATACATTCCCACAAGATTGATTTTTTTTCTTATTATAAAAGAAGAACCCGTGTACTAAAGATATTAAAAAATCAAAAGGAAAATCAAAATAAGCTATCATCCCAGAAATAATTTAACATAGCCTTTCACATCACTGTATAAATGATTTCTGGGTACAGTATTTGTATATGTATTATTTTTAATGAGAATATACCGTTCATATTCATTGAATATTGTTCATTTAACAATGTGTGGCTAATATTAATGTTAATGAAAACATGCTGTAATGGTCATTTGAATGGTTTCTGAGAATTATTTAGTTTTACTAATGGATCCTAATTCTGTAATCATTTCCTTGGTGATAAGCATTGAAGTTTGTTTTTTTCCCCCCTTAACTCGCCTTGTCTTGTTTTCTTACTTATTTTTGGTATAAGCCATATTACAATGAAAATCTTAATAGCTATATATGTGATTCATACTTGATTATTCCTTATGTCAAACAACTAAAAATATAAATAATTGATCAAAGTATGTGCCATGGCCAAAATGAACAAATCAGGAGACTATAGATGCTGGAGAGGATGTGGAGAAATGGGAACCCTCTTGCACTGTTGGTGGGAATGCAAATTGGTGCAGCCGCTCTGGAAAACAGTGTGGAGGTTCCTCAAAAAATTAAAAATAGACCTACCCTATGACCCAGCAATAGCACTGCTAGGAATTTACCCAAGGGATACAAGAGTGCTGATGCATAGGGGCACTTGGACCCCAATGTTGATAGCAGCACTCTCAACAATAGCCAAATTATGGAAAGAGCCTAAATGTCCATCAGCTGATGAATGGATAAAGAAATTGTGGTTTATATACACCATGGAATACTATGTGGCAATGAGAAAGAATGAAATACGGCCTTTTGTAGCAACGTGGATGGAACTGGAGAGTGTTATGCTAAGTGAAATAAGCCATACAGAGAAAGACAGATACCATATGTTTTCACTCTTATGTGGATCCTGAGAAACTTAACAGAAACCCATGGGGGAGAGGAAGGAAAAAAAAAAGAGGTTAGAGTGGGAGAGAGCCAAAGCATAAGAGACTCTTAAAAACTGAGAACAAACTGAGGGTTGATGGGGGGTGGGAGGGAGGGGAGGGTGGGTGATGGGTATTGAGGAGGGCACCTTTTGGGATGAGCACTGGGTGTTGTATGGAAACCAATTTGACAATAAATTTCATATATTGAAAAAAAATAAAAAATAAATAAAAAATAAAAAACAAACAAAGTATGTGCCATGGTATAGCGATCAGCTGGACTCAATAGGACACCAGAAAACAGCATCTTTAACCTTCCCACCACTGTCCTTTAAACTTCCATTGTGAACTGAGTCTTTCGTTCTACAACTGGATGAAATCTTGGGAAGGTTTCATAGCTTTTCATAACCCTCTTAGTTAAGGAACAGATCCTTTGTTTGACATTAAAAAGAACTGCCCAAAACTGAGACGATTTTTACTGTCTAATGTGATTAGGTGTTCCTTCTGGAAGTAATTACTGTTCCTGATAAAATTCTCTAGGAGTTTTGTGATAGGCATTGATAAACTTTAGAACCTCTCCTAAAATCCTAATGGTGTTCACCCTTAGGAAAACCTAACGTCCTCAAACCGATCTCGCAGTCTACAATGTTCAGCCAGCTGTTAAACTATTAACCACTGTCTAAGACTATTTTACATGATCTAAGACTGTTATAGCCATTTTCCTTCACGAAATGTCCCTCCCAGAGGAATTATCTGAATTGTCATGTTCATAGCTCTTTCCTTTCTGACAAATTTCAGGAAAAACTCTACGTGTATTCGTAACCAACTTGTCTGAGAAGATGCTTTAAGAGATATTAGATAGTTCTATCTACCAGACTGAATGGGGTTTGTTCCAGGTGGATAAACATCCAGGTAGATTTAAAAAAAAATCAACATAATTTGTTACATTATTGAATAAAAAGTAAAGGTCATGTAGATACAGAGAAAAACATTTAGTTAAATTCAATACTCATTTATGATTAAAACAAACAGAATTCTTTTTATGAATTAGAAATAGGCATTTTCTTAATGTGACAAAGGATTTCAGTAAATAACCCATAGCAAAAATCATACACTAAGGTGAAAATATCCCCTCAAGATTAAGAACAAGATGATGATAGCTCTTTTAGTCAATATTTTAATTAGGTCCTTAGCCAATAAAATAAAGCAAGAAGGAAAGGAAAGTATAAGGATAATGCAGAGGAAAATGAAGATGTCATTACTTGTAAAATAAGATGATCATGCACATGGAAATTCTAAAATACTTTTAAAACTATTACATTAGTAGCAGATTGAGCAATGCCACTATGTTGATGATTAAAACAAAAAACAATTGTACATTTATGTACCAGCAATGAATTAATAAAAACAGTTGTAAGAAAGATATTGCTTATAATAACATCAGAGCCATCAGATATGTGGCAATAAATCTAAACAGTGATGGGCAAAATCTCTTTACTAAAATCTAAGAATGAATTGGCAGAAATTAAGTGAAGCTTATATACATGGAAAGATTTTTGCAAGAAAGATAGAAAGATTTTAGAAAGATTTTTTTTCATGAATTTTTAGAAGTCTCACTGTTACAAAGTATTTATTTATTTATTTATTTATTTATTTATTTATTTATTGTTTAATTGAGCTTCATGCATTGGTCCAGCGTGGAGCACAACGTGGGGCTTGAACTCATAACCCAGAGATCACCTTGAGCTGGGATCAAGAGTTGGATACTTAACTGGCTGAGCCACCTAGATGCCCCCACTCTGGTAAAGTTTTAAATTATTCTCATACTAACCTTAGATTCAATAAGATTGAGTAAAAAATAGCATGAATATTTGTGTATGTATCTACGTATGTATTGATTTACTGAAAATCACTAGGCTGAATTAAAACGCATTAGGACATGCAAAGGGCCAACGATGGTCAAGGCAATCTTTTACAAAACAAAGCTGAAAGTCTTATATTTTCTCTCTAGATTATTACAGAGCAGTTCATTAATTAAGGTGTTTTTAATAAATAGACTAGGCTATGTGGATATTCAATGTGGAAAAAATAATTTTGGCCCTAACTCACCTTACAGAAGAAAACATTTTTTTTTTTCTGAAGAAAATTGCTTAAAAGCGAAACCATGAAGATATTAGAGGAAAATTCAAGTGAGTATCTTCCCAATCTTGATGAAACAGGACAACCCCCCTCACTAACCATTAAAGAAGAATTTCTCTTAAAATTGTTTATCAAAACGCATATTAAGTCTTCTGCTACGAGAATAAGTGGGTTCTGCCATAAACAATGAGAATGCTGGGCAACATTGGTAGTGGTTTTTAGATATTTGAAAACAGAACACAGAACAGTGATCCATGAGTCAATGGGGAACAAAGGAAGGGAGTGGAGGAACACTCTGGTAATCTGTGTGGAAGCACTTTCTGGATCATGATGCAGGGAGTGGAACCATAGGGAGAGCACGATAGTCCCCTGGATTTGAGGGGATGGAGTCCAGGTTTGGAAGAATGAGTTAGCAACAATTTGCAAGGAAAAGTACTAGGGAGGAAGAGAACTGTGTGGAGGAAGTTCTAGAAATCATATAGAGATACCCTTGACTGAGTTGATGTCTACCAAGCCTTCTATGGCTAGGGTAAAATGCCATGAGATTGGGAAAAGAACAACCAGGAGGATGTACTCTGAACGGTTCTCAGACCTCACCAAGGGCTGTAAGACACTATGTTTCAGCTTGACAGAAAGAGTGTCATCATTCAATACCTGGGACATCCAGTGAGACTGGCAGAATGGCCATGCCTTTGTAGTGGGCTAAGCGCCAGAATAATGGCTACTCTAGACCCACCATAACAAAGGTGAAAAAGAAGCTCGGAGAAGAGCAAGCTGCTTTGCAATGAACTTAAATACTTGACAGGACAAAGTTTAACACTCTTGGAAGGAAGATTACAAAACTTAGTCCTCATTAACATAAGCACACCATGTCCTAAATTACCGGACATGCAAAGACATGCAAAGAAGAAAAAAAATGTCACACATTCACAGGAGAAAAAAAATAGGTGATAGAAAAAAATCCTAAGTGGCAAAAATGATGGAATTAGTGGACAAGGACATTAAAAGAGCTTATATAAGCATTCTCAATGTGTTCAAGCATTTAAAGGGAAAGGAACATAATGAGAATAGAAATAGAATAGCACACAAAGAACATATAGAACAAAGAACATGCAAAACAAAGATCAAGAAACAACTCATTGGCTTAAATGCAGAATAGACATTGAAGTCTAGAAGTTCATTAGTAAACTTGAAAGGGAAGTAATTGAAACTCTAGAAACGTAGGCACACACACACAAAAAGACTGAAAGTCATGGCCCAACATGCTGTCGTAGGATGAATTGTGTGCTGTCCACCCCCCGCCCCCCGCCGTTCATATGTTGAAGTACTAACCTCCAGTATCTAAGAATGTGACAATATTTGGAAATAGAGTCTTCGCAGACGTCATTGGTTAAGATTAGGTCACCCTGGAGTTAGAGCGGCCCCTCTGCTGATGTCCTTTTAAAAACTGAGAAGTTTGGGCACAGACACCCAGGGAGAATGCCATGTGTGGATGAAGGCAGAGATCGTGGTGATGCATCTACAAGCCAAGGAGAGCCAGATCGCCTGCAGACCGCCACAATCCCAGAGAGGGCAATGAAAGGGATGCTTCTACAGCCTTCGGAGGGAACCAGGTCTGCAGACGCCTTGATCTAGGACTGCCAGCCTCTGGAATTTCTTGTGAGACAATAAATGCCTATTGTATTAAGCTGCCCAGTTTGGGGCACTTTGCTACACCAGTCCCAGAAAATTAACATACATGCAAAAACCTCTGAAAATGAAAAACCCCCAAAATTATCATTTGAAACAGGGGTCAGAAACAACTAGATTCATTCACAGGGCCTGCCGACAGTGTGTGTGCAGCACGGGTAGAACAGAAATGTAACGCTACAGGAGATATTGACAAAAAGACTGAAGTTGACGCACAGGAGAAACACCTTATTTTTAAAAAGTCGGTGTCATCATTGTATCATGAAACCGGTTTAAGTCACCTTTGCTTGGTATGTTTCTTTAAACGGAGAAAGCTTTTTAAAATACAATGCTGAGATATAAATGACACTCACTAGGAGCAGACTGTGAAGTACAGAAATCGAGTTTATCATTAATTGGGTTTTGCCATTAGGATCTCGCGTTTTGCTAGCTCAAAAACAGCACGATACCACCTCCAAAAGGTTTAAATTTAGCTTGAAATGTCTTTAAATTCTAGCAAGTGGAGCTATGTAATTCAAATTTTCTCTTTGTGTTTCTCTAGTCTTTAAGACTAATGGAATTGGCTGGTGAATTGTTATTAAAATGTCTTTCAAGTTTGAAGCATTTCCTCACAAGTCATTCAGAATGCGTGTTGTTATCCTTTAACCGGCTTGCATTTGTATGTTATGGGTCAGTGACTAAAATGTAGGATGCTCTGTAAGTCAGAGTGACTTCAATATAAAAGACGTTAAGGAAGCAAAATTGCGTGCCAAGCAAATCTTTATCTTAATTAGCTTCTAGAACATGAAGAATTTGCTCGTCTGCCCAAAAAGTAACACAGCCGCATACTTATGTGTATGTAGCCTTTATTGTACTACCCAATACAGATTTTTTCCCCCATAGGTCACCCAAGATACTGAAATTTTAGAGGAGAAAAAAAACCCTCCTTTTCTTGGGTGCAGTGTATTCTGCATAAGAGTGAACCTTGTGCATTTCCATTAGAACAGTACTTACCTGCTTTTTAAAATACGCCGTTGATGCTTCGAATTTGAGACCACAATTTTCAAATGGCAGGCAATTATTCATCTTTGTGGGGCAGAAGAAGATATTCTTGCATCTGTTTCCCCCCAAAACTGGCCAGCACTCCCTTTTTTTTTCCATAGTGAAATTGAGGAAAGGAGGAGTTTGTGAATCTCTTTGGAACATGTTCATCCATATCATTTTAACTCTGCGAGACTACGAGACAGCGTCACAGCGAGACTACAAACTATTCCACGAGGCTTTTCTAAATGAATTCATTTGACAGAGGTGCTTTGCTCCTGACCCCACTTCTTTTGGACAGTGCAGGAATCCTTTACCTTGATCACAACTTTTAAAATACAGCATTCTGTATTATTTGTCCAGATCTGGTGGGTCATTACATGTGGACACAATGACTTGGAACTTGGAAACATTGTTTATGGAAATGCATACAAGATAAAAAGCTGACAGCTGTGGCTGGGGACCAAAGAGGCAAGTTATTTTATGACTCTACAAGAGTTTACTGAGATTTACTGTGATAAGACTATATGTGACCATATAGGAGATACAGAGACAAATTATTTCAGAAGTTATTGTAAGGGTATGATGATATATTGTGCAGGTTGAATTCTAAAGAGACTACTCGTAGCATCCCACTTCTGGAATGCCATTCTAGAGCTCAAATTGTCTGCCTTGGACTGAAAGATGTGCCCTGTTGTGCCTGCTGTGTGTCCTCATGTGGTTACCATTTTTGGTCTCCTATCTGCGGAATATTTTCCATTTTCTCCCCTAGTTCTGCTTTCCACCCTACTTATGCCCCAGGATGCTGGTCTAGACCACAGGTCTCCAGTCCTCTGAATTCAGGTTGGGTTCAACCAATGGGAAGCACAGAAATTAGGCTTTATATTCCTCAGATCCCCTCCTGAGTGTTGGTTATTTCTTCCCTCTACCAGAGGCCAAAGATTCTTCAGGAATCCCTTTCGATATTAATGTCCTTTTCAAGTTCAAATCATTGCTTCTGACCCTTCCCCTTCTAACCTAGGGATAACACCCCTCTAAGTTAGTGGAATCAAATTCAACACTATTGCTTACTAAGTTTCCCTAATTCCTGACAGCACCTTTTAAATCAGCCTTTTATTAAATTCTCTTTAAAATTACTCAGTTTGACTGAGGGTTGATGGGGGGGTGGGAGGGAGGGGAGGGTGGGTGATGGGTATCGAGGAGGGCACCTTTTGGGATGAGCACTGGGTGTTGTATGGAAACCAATTTGACAATAAATTTCATATATTGGAAAAAAATAAACAATTACGCCCCCCCAAAAAAATAATAAATTACTCAGTTTGAGCATGGCTTCTTTTCTTACCAACACCCTGCTGATACAACAACTAAATCTGCAGTTTGGATATGTGTCTATAAAGCCCATACTTTCAAGTTAGTAGACTTGTATTATATTATCATAAAACCAAGGATTCCACAATAAAGAACATGCAGAAAGGAGCTAGGTTGACATCGTTCACAGTTTTCCCAATTAGCAGAGATCCACGGGAAAGAGATTGGGCTAACTTCATGGCTTTATTTCTGAAAATGCTTCCTGATTTATGCAATCACAGTAAAATAAGTGTTAAAAACAGATGGTTTGCCATATACACTTGTAATAATTTTCTAGGTTTTAAAAATAGGAGATGAGATGTGTGTGTGTGTACATACACAGGGTAGGCAACGAGGACTATAGTTTACCCAAGTCCCAGTTGTTGGTATGGAAACATAAAGAATTATTTTAATAACATGCAGATATATGCTGTGTTATTTGACATCTTGAGCCAAAACATTTCCCGAGTACTGGTGCTCTGAGAACAGATTGGACCATTTGAGCACAAGGTGAAAGGTATAAGCCTCACTCCCCTCCTTTCTAATCCACTAGTAAAGATGACAAGCTGCTAGATAGAACGAAAAAAATAATCCAGGAAGGATGTCAAAAAGGCATTTTTTAAAAAGGTATAGCACTACCAAAAGCATTATCAAGTCAATGAGAAAAAATAGGGTGCTTAAAAGAATTACTCTAAGTTCTACGGCACTGTAAATCAGGCAATAGGTAAAACCTTTTTTCAAGGAGGCTGATTCCAGAGCTGCTTAAATGGTAGTACCCAATGCCACAGGGAACAAAGGGGTAATTTGATGGTTGGAAGGATGATTCTGGTCTCTCAAGAAAGAGAGAACTATGCTTACTGATAATTTTCTGAGAAATGGCGCACGAGTGGCAAAGTGTATTTTATAGATGAGCTGTCTTCTCACATTAAGTATCTGATATGCAGCAAAGAAACTTCTGAGAATGAACAAACCCATCGAAACTCCCATGTCTACTGATTTATGCAGAAACAAGTTCTATTATGAGAATGAACTAGAAATATTAAGGCAATTGAAATCTTGGAAGACAATTGATGACTGAGGCCACATGGAAATCTTTTACCTTTATCGGTCATGCAGAATGAAATTTTCCTCCTCAAAGTTGATGCAAAAATGCAATTTGGTTTTCTGCCGAATGATGTATGATCCCAACATGTCTTTTGAATGGAGTAGTCCATCTCATGAGTTCTGGAAAGAATGTGTTTGACAGGAAATTTGCTTACCTGACCAAAGGGACTATGGACATGAAATATGAGACAAAATAAACAACATAAAAAAAACCCAAACATGCATCTGGATCCTATGGAAAGCCACAGCTAATACAGAAAAAAAAAAATAACAATATGGCTGATTTGAATCAACGTCTTGGAGGAAAAATAATGTTGAGCTTCGGAGAGATCAAAGATAAAGGGTTTTTGCTTTCATCAACCAGAAATGTTTTCACACTAAATTACTGGGCAACCTTCTTTCCACCTATGTAACATCAGTGAGCTTGACCTAGAAATGGTATGGAGGTAATTGGAGCCATATTTCCGTTTCTACAGATTTCTTAATCATTCTTGGAGGCATAATAAACTGTATTCAAACAGTGTTTAAAGAAACTAGGTAGAGTTTAAATGAATAAATTGAGCTGATTTCTAAAGTGTGAAATTTTTAGATGACTGCTACCTGTGACCACAGACTTAGTCACTCATCTTTCGGACTTTTCACGCCCTTGCCACCTTCCGGACATTCCCTCTACCTTAGACATCTCACCTTAAAATGACCGGCTTTCAGGCTTCCGTAGAAAAATGATATTGTGGGCCAACAATTTTACTACCTACTGTGACTTTATGTGAAACTATCCTTAAATATGCTGGTATAATTATAGTAAGGCAGGCCGTGTTTTAAGTTATAACATTTTAACAGATCTATTTATAATTCTTGCAAAACTATAATGAAAAAATGTTGTACTTAGTTCTCTCTACGCACTGACGGAACACATGGTCCGAAAAGAGCATCAGGCTGATTTTATTTGCAATTTCTTTCCTTGGAGAGATGCCATTTTCTTCAAGAAAACAGCTTATTACTTTTGTCAGAAAGTATTGACTGCTCTCTTAAACAACCGGCTTATTTGTATTTTGCAGCCTGTGATCCATTGTAACCAGTGAACCAGTTATCTGATCTACCCTGGTATGATCATGGGATCCTTGTTTCTTGGTTGGCAGAGTAGAAATCTCAGGTCCTAATGAACATCTCACCTTTAGCCAGTGGAAAATTCCCACCAAAGCCATTTATTTACTATCCTCACGCGTGGTTTCAGCTTATGGTTCCCAAATTTATGTTCCTTTCACTTCGTGTATTAAGTATTTACCGTCTCGTTGTGTTGTGTCTGTTTTTTGTAAGCCAACCTGTATCCTTTTCGAATCAAGCTGATGTGCAAATAGACAGATAGATGATCGACAGGTGAACAGATAGATAATAGATAAGAATAGATAATAGAATTCAGTCTGCATTAAGTAGCAACCACTGCACATATGCGTGGTGCAGTAGCAAGGCTAAAACTGGAGAATCGCTGTTTGGTTCCTGTTCTGCCCTTCACTAGCCCTGATATTTTGTAAAAGTCATTACATTTCAGTAATCCTCAATGTTCTTATATGCCACTAGGGAGAGAGATTGCAGGTGTAAAATCCATTCCAACTTTCATAATACAGTACACGGGACTGAAAAATCTCACCAGCCAAAGCTTGTAGAAAGTTCTAATGCAGAAGCATGGCACTGATAACCACTACCGTGTAAAACTTGTTGCTATTTTCTTATGCAGTGACGTTTTCTAAGACGGAGAGTAGAAAACTCAGGAGAGCTTCGAGAGTGCCTCCTTGTAGAATGTCGAACACTAGTTTTGAATGGTCTAATCAAAGACGTGGGACTAATAGTGAATTTGAGTCTTCAGTCTGATTTTAAACTACCTGAGGTATGAAAAGGTTGGTGACAGATCAATGGTAGAATCTAACGGAAATGATGGGAAAAAACTTCCAGAAGCAGCTAATTATCTCTAAAGATTACTTTTAATGAAAGGTTTTGGCTGATTTTCTGCACGCACCCCATATTTAATATGCAAATTTTTATTTTAATGTAAGTATTTATTTATTTAAAAAAATTTTTAAGTAGGCTCCACACCGGACGTGAAGCCCAGTGTGGGGCTCAAACTCATAACCCTGGGATCAAGACCGGAGCTGAGATCAAGAATCAGACGCTTAACCAACTGAGCCTCCCCCCCCACCCCGGTGCCTCTAAGTAGTTCCATATTTAAAGTTTTCTTAAAGTTTGGTGGGGTTTCCCCCTGCCCTCCTCTTCAAGAGATTTTGAAACTTCAAGACTGAGGAATTGACAGATGCCAGCAGGTGCCCCTACTTAATACATGTTCCCCTCCGTAAATTCTTAGGCCAAAGACACCAATAGACAGGTTTTATTTTAAGGAGCCAGTGCACCCGTGTCCCACTTGTGAGTGTTGGCCACCAATAGCCCACTGCGTCCGAGACTTGCCCTGAGTTGTTAGAAGCAACCCCACCTATCTGGGAAATCATTGAGGGCTTAGGCTGCACCCTAGGAGGTAGCATGCGACAAAGATGGAAATATGAAAGATTCAAAAAAGGCTCTTTGCCTCAAAAAAGGACGAGCCTGTAGGGCCATTCGTGGCCCAGAGCCCCTCAGGTGGTGGGGCTCAGGCTGGACTTCTGCTAACTCATCTAGGCTGTGGAGCGGGGTGCCTGTAAGCTACATTCATTCCCCAGACTATCTGGCCAACCGTGTTCCTGTTAAGTCCTGTTAGGGGGCAGTGTGCTGGCAGGTTAGAAGGAAAGGGGAGAGAAGAAGCATTTCGTTGCTCTCTCCAACAGTGGCCGCACTTGTTGGTGTTTACCGTAGAGGCAACAGGGCCAAAAGAGAGAAAGATTCCAGTAGTCCCAACAGTGGAGAAACTTCTTTTGGTCAATTGCTCAAGCTAATGGGCTTGAACAATTTCCTGATTTCAGGATGTTTCCTTCCTTCCTTCCTTCCTTCCTTCCTTCCTTCCTTCTTTTCTTTCTTCCTTCCTTCCTTCCTTCCCTCCCTCCTTTCCTTTTCTTTCTTTCTTCTTTCTTTCTTTCTTTCTTTCTTTCTTTCTTCTTTCTTTTTTTTTCTTATCTAACAATTCCCCTTCTTTTTGCTTCTCCACCCTTTTTTTTAAAATTTTTTTTTAATGTTTATTTATTTCTGAGACAGAGAGAGACAGAGCATGAACAGGGGAGGGGCAGAGAGAGAGGGAGACACAGAATCTGAAACAGGCTCCAGGCTCTGAGCGGTCAGCCCAGAGTCCGACGTGGGGCTCAAACTCACGGACCGTGAGATCATGACCTGAGCCGAAGTCGGCCGCTTAACCGACTGCGCCACCCAGGCGCCCCTCCTCCACCCTTTTTAACATCATTGTGAACAAGTTCTTGTATTAAATCCCTACTTTTTAAAAATACATAGAGTAGTTTTCTTTTCTCCCAGCTGATCCTAATAAAATAGTTAATATTTATATGCCATCTCCTATAAACCAGGAATTTTGCATAAGTTAACTCATTTCATCTTTAAAACCAACGTGTGAGACACTGTTATTTTATAGATGATGACCTTGAGGCACAAAGTTTAAGTCATGTGCTTAAGGTAACATGGCTGGTAAGTGGCACGGCTGGGATTTGATCCTAGGCAGTTGGGGAGCGGGATTCATATTCTATCCTACGTGTTAAGAGGGCACATCATGTTCTTCTTGGTGTTAGTTGTCTGCTATCCATCTATTAAGGACTAAATATTTGTGTCCCTGCAAAATTCATGTGTCAAAATCCTCATTTCCAATAAGATGGCATTAGGAGGTGGGTCATGAGTGTGGGGCCCCCGTGAATGGAGTTAGTGCCCTCGTGAAAGGAACTCTCTTGATCCTTGTTATATGAGGATAAAGGGAGAAGATGATAGTCTGCAATCTGCAAGAGGGCTCTCACCACAACCAGTCATGATGGCACCCTTACCTGTCACTTCCAGCCTCCACAACTGTGAGGAATAAATCCCTGTGGTTTATAAGCCACCCAGTCTGGGACTTTGTTATAGCAGCCTGAACAAAACAAGACAGCTTCTTGGGGCGCCTGGCTGGCTCAGTCAGTTAAGCATCTGACTTCGGCTCAGGTCACGATCTTGAAGTTCGTGGGTTTGAACCCTGCGTCTGGTTCTGTGTTGACAGCTGAGAGTCTGGAACCTGCTTCGGATTCTGTGTCTCCCTCTGTCTCTGCCCCTCCCCTGCTCGCCCTCTGTCTCTCTCTCTCTCTCTCTCTCAAAAATAAATAAACATTAAAAAATTAAAAAAAGAGACAACTTCTAACATCCCTTCAATGTTTAGAAGTATGTGAAAATCATAGATAATTTACGCCTTTCATGTAGATTTATTGTATTTGCTTTCATGTATTCAGCTGTACTTGAAATCTCAAATAATCTAATGCTGGCCTAACACTTAAAGGGTTCCTCATTCTCAGGATTTTGTTGGCTGAAGTAAGTTGACTTTACTGTTGATGTGATGAAATGAAATGATACTGAAAATCTTAAGGGAGTATGTGTGAAATTATTTCTTTTGGTATCTGTTTCTTTAGAAACTGATGGCCTGAACAAAGGAAGGAGTAAATATTGAACTACAACAACATTGATAGTTTGTGTAATCAATTTGTCTGTCAGTTTTATCAGTCAATTTTTTTGATCCATTTCTCCTCAGCCATACTTTTTTCTCTGACATACGATAAATTCTTAGGTCACCAAGGACTTTATACTCTTTTAAATAATAATGAGGAGAGGAGAAGGGGTTAAGTTTATCAAACTTCTAATACCCCATCTAGTAAATATATAGTAAATCATATTAGCCTATGTCAGTGATGAACCGGGTTGACATGACACATTTTTTAACCACGTCACAATGATTCTGTTACTAGCTAGAAAAATTATTTAAGTTTTCTGTCCCTCATTTTCACCACTGAAAAATGAAGGTAATAAGGCCATCTCATAGGGTTGAGGCAGTGATGAATTAAGATAAAACATATAAAATATTTGCCTGGCAGAAGAAAGTGATATATGTATTGGTCATTATGTCCTTTCATTCTCCCTCCCTTCCTCCCTCCCTCTTTTCTTTTCTCTTCCTTCCTTCCTTCCTTCCTTCCTTCCTTCCTTCCTTCCTTCCTCCTTTCCTTCCTTCCTTCTTCATTATCCTCACTAGGGCCCACAAACCTCCATTTTAGACCATTTTTCAACCTAGTATGTCCTCAGCAGACTCAATCTAGAAAACACATGCAGTAATTACTGACCTCACAACCACGGCACATTTTTTTCTGGACTTCAGTTTCTTAGACCCAAATGCCCAGGAAGCTCGGCTACTCTACACTATTGCTGATTTCATTGTTTTGCTCTTTAGGGACTCCTATTTGCCAGCCAATGTCATAAGAACAGTCACACGGTCACAGCTGGGTGATCAGATGATGATAGAGCATTATTCTCCCAAGTCACAGGATGGCTAAGGTAAGAACTATTCCAAGAACACAAGCACTGGACAGTATTTTGTTGGACTGAGTGTAGAGCTATCCAGATACTCAAGTCTGCCTTTGCTTCAATCTCTAAGGAATGTAGTTTCTCTCCTTCTGCTTAAAAGAAGTCACTGACAACTCTACTATCTCTAAAAATTAAAAGTGGCGTAAAGAAAAGCGGTTTCAAGCAGTTCAAAAACCACCAAAAGGAGAGCGTGAAAGTGTAGAGGAATCTTTCAGTCCCACACTGCAAGACCTTCATGTTTTACAACACTGGCGATAAAACTGAGTATATCCTCCCTTAGGGGAGAAGAGCCCAGTGAAGCTCAAGTTAGGATGGAAATTATACTTCTTTACTTAGGTCTCATAAACATATTTGACTGATCATTTAAATTAATGAGGCAGGGGGAAAACTTCACTTTGCATTGCAAATGGAGCAGAGAAACCCATGATTCAGTGGGAAAAGAGACTGACTAGCTGTGAACATAAACCATATCACGATAAAGGTCAGAATACTGTTTTCTCTTCCCATAGCAAACAGAATCAAAACGTCAGGAAAGGCATTGCTTTGGTATTCCCAGATCATGTGATAAGTAGGAAGAAACCTTGGCCATAAATATTATGTTTTTAAAAGTCATCTTCCTTCCTCACCCTCGAACTAAAAAAGGGATTAATGTTACTTACACAGACAACTGATTTACATACAAGAAGAACTTTAGGCCTGTGGAAATTATTCTTTAAAATCATCAGCATAAAGGGGCACCCGGGTGGCTCAGTCGGTTCAACATCCAACTTTGGCTCAGGTCGTGATCTCGCAGTTTGTGAGTTCGAGCCCCACGTCGGGCTCTGTGTTGAGAGCTCAGAGCCTGGAACCTCCTTTGCATTCTGTGTCTCCCTCTTTCTCTGCCCCTCCCCTGCTCTGTCTCTCTCTGTCTCTCAATAATAAATAAATGTTAAAAAAATTTTTTTTTAATTGTCAGCATATGTTATATTAACATAACATGAAACTCTCAAAGAAAACACTCATGTTTGTTTTGCTTCATTTGTATTAACTGGTTAAGCGCTTTTAAACGTTCTCTGTTGTATATGTTAAAAAGAAGTATTCAGAACCTAGAAGGTTGGTTTGACACAAAAGAAAACTGCAGTCGATGTAACTACAATAATTAGTTTATTTTGTGTTTGGGAAGAGTCTGAAATAATTAGAACCGTTGTTTAAAGATTGTCTTAATAACCCAAAAGGTGAAAGAATGGTTTAGTGGTTTTCCCAAATTGAACCAAAAAGTAACCTGTTTTAAAACTCTCTTTCTTTTGTAACATAAAATTACACATCCAATTAAGATAAATAAAAAGAAATAAAAATGAGCCAGGTTCTGCTTCGCTAATCTTAAAAGTCAGCCACTTGAGTATAACCAAGCTTAGAAGGTCAGTCAGCACGTGAGCTTGATTGGTTACTTCTGACCTGAAGACCAATGTGATGAAGAGAATATGAAACTCATTTCGATATTTCTTCCCCTGTTTTATCAGCTTGAATGAAAGAGCAAAACCTGAGAAAAGGTGAGACAAGCATCCTATCTGGTTTCGAAAAAATGAGCTATCTGCCCATCAGAACGTAGGCATTGTTGCTGTTTTACACACCAGAAGATATTTCAGTATATCATTATCCAAACATCAGCCAAACGGAATTTATCCATTAACGTAAGGCAGCTAATGGTGTCCTGGTTGATATTGACTAGTCAAAAGAGGCAGAAATTCATCAACATACAAGCTGGATGTATTACTCTTGACGGTGTCTTAGTTTAATTAATGTGGATCAACTACCTTCTGAGTTCTTTTATTTTCAGAGATTTCCGACCCGAATCTTCAGAATCATAGGATTTCAGGAAACTTTCTTCTGCGAGTTTTTTAATAGGCCCTGGCAAATTTGTAGTCAGAATTCAACTAAACTTCTTGGTTTCCTTCCCCCATTTTCCTAACTCGTGGGATAAATTGTACTGTGCATCCCAGAGCTTGGACTTTAGAAGGTAAGACCTTTGACCATTCACTGATTGATGTCCTCTCTCCTTCGCTGGTCTCTTCATTTTCTCACTGTGGTTCAGGTCTCTAGCATTTTTCTTTCTTCCCGGTAGTTAATGTGCATTTCTCAATTTCTATCCCAGATTATTTTATATATGTATGTATGTATTTAAGTTATTTGGAGGGGAAGGGCAGAGAGAGAGAGAGAGGGAGAGAGAGAGAGAGAAAGAATCTCATATAGGGGCTCGATCCCACGACTCAGGGATCATGACTTGAGTCAAAGTCAAAAGTCGGTTGCTCAACCGACTGAGCCACCCAGGGGTCCCAACCCCAGATCATTTTAGGTTCAGTTCAGATATAAAAAGGGTTTGGTCAGTTTTTACTTTGAGCCATGGATTGTCCCCCCTTTAACCACACTTGCGAAAAGAACTCCAAAGTGCCCTGCCTTTAGAAATGGCAAACATCATCCTCTCTAGACCATTTGGTGTGACTTTATTTCATGGAGAGTCACCTCTAGGTTTTGTCTTCCCTACAACATTTCGTGTTCTTTCTAGAGCATCTAGTCTTTGTTTCTTCTCTCTTTCCCACCCCCCGCCCCCCACTCTCCTGCTTTCCTTAGGTTCTGTTCAAATTAGGTATCTCTGTCTGTCTCTGTCTCTTTCCCCTCAGAAGGCTCAACTCCATCAACTGTCAGAAAACTATGCAAATAGTATAAGAAAGGCTTTTATTGTTCTTCTCAATGGGCTGGCAATCTAATCTTTCCACCCATGGGATAATGTACAAGCAACTATCAAAAAGTCGTATTAACTTGGCACGTGGAAAGAGCACTGGTGTAAGAGTCAGCAAACACAAACATAGCTCTGGCTGTTAGTCCTCTGACCTGAGTCGCTTAAGGCTTCTATAATTTCAGTAAGTCTGTACACAGCATTGGAGTAACAATGTCATAATGCTTGTCTTTTAAGGTAGTTTGGAGCATGGACTTTTGAAATAAGGCAGGGGAAGTGATTGGTTAATCACAAAAGCTATACAGATGCAAATTATTGTGCTTATTTTATTATTTGCTTTATTTCTTTAAGTCGTGAGCCCGGACACAGCAGGGACTTTCTTCTGCGAGTTCTTTAATAGGCCCTGGCAAATTTGTAGTCAGAATTCAACGCATTTCCAGACATGGAAGTTAGCAGATGTTAAAGGAAATCATTTAAGTCATTCCTCTCCTTCCAAAAACACACATTCCAGTGTGCTTAGCTTTCTGTAAAATTAAAGTGGCAGTGGTCAGGAACTAACAAAGAGTGGCTTCGTATATCTGTGTTTAGAAAATAAGGCTGAGAAGGCTTATCTGGGGAGAGCAGAGGGGGTATTGAATGTAAGTACGAAGCAAGAGGGAGAAGCGACGATGTTGTTCTACATTTCTGGCCTCATTACTCTGGAAGAACTTTCTTCTCCTTATTGCATCCATGCAACTCCCTGAATGTTAATGAAAGTGTTGTGTGCCCAATGAGGGGAGAAAAGAGCTAAGATTGAGAACCAGCACCAATGATGCACATTTAATGAACTGGTCTTACAGTTTCATGCACTATTTCTTTAAAATTCTGACTTCTTTTTTTTAAAGGTACGTTAGCGGTGTCTATCTGGGACCCAGAAGAAGTTGAAGCGGAAGAAATTGCTCATTTGAAAATTAAAGGGTGAATAGTTTCCACTACACACAAACGCTTCTGGTCTTGGAGCCATTTTGGAAAATTCCCATTTCCGGTGATTGTTAGAGCGATGTGGGAAGTGATCAGTGGCGGTTCTTTTGAAACCCTGGCATGTGCACCAAACATTTCTTGTCCAAGTCTAGTCCATGTTTTTGTGCTTTTTGTTGCATTCTTGTGTTTGGAGAGGGGATCGAGTATCATAACTAGCTGAGGTTTTAGTCAATTATAAGATCATTTGTTTTGCCCTCCACTGTCATTTTGAATCTTTCTTCGGTTTGGAAAATTCCAGGCAATGTGGCATCATCCGACGTTGGCATAATGGGACCAAGAGTCTATTCCAACATTTTATGATATTACAGTAATGTACCATATTTCAAAAGCTTGTAATAGAGAACCATCAATTTGATCTCTTCTCAATGATTCAGCATATTACGGGACCATCTTTTCTCACAACCTACCCAGGATGTGGCTAGGAACATCACTTCCTTCAGAATTATATTAAGCAAAGCTAGTAAAGCAAATAATATATTGGAAAGTCAATTAACAATACCTATGTTCTCCACTCTTTTAGATAAGTTATATCATGTCTCTTCCTTCAAGTACCATGGATAGTTGAGAGATGGATGCGATCACACCTCACCAAAAGATACATTAAAAAAAAGAATCAATACCAGCATCCATGACGGGGTGATTTTTTTAAAGCAGTTTTTCTTAAAGTGTGATCTTGTACCACCAACATCAGAATCATCTGGGTACTTTTAAGAAGATGTTTCCTGGTCACCAATTGTCCAATCTTATTAAGTAGACGAGAGAGGTATTTAATTTCTTTTTAATGTTTATTTATTTCTGAGAGAGACAGACAGAGTGGGAGCTGGGGAAGGGCAGAAAGAGAGGGAGACACAGCATCCTAAGCAGGCTCCAGGCTCTGAGCTGTCAGCACAGAGCCCGATGTGGGTCTCGGACCCACAAACTAGGGAGATCATGACCGGAGCTGAAGTCGGACGCCTAACCGATTCAGCCAACCAGGTGCCCCGACGAGACAGGTATTTAAATGTTTTAAACTCCTTTTGGTCAAGCATGTTACTGGAAAGTAGCCATACAAAGAACCAAACATTCATGAAATATATGAACATTACTGGGCTCCAAACTTGGTAATTTGCATTTTATGTATGTATTAGAAAGGACATTGACTTTAATAGCAAATAGACCCATGCTTTTGCCATACAGATTGCAACATATATAGTGAATATTAAATTTTAATAGTTACAAAAGTCAGTTTTCCCATTGAAATGGTGCCAGAAGGGGCATCTGGGTGGTGCAGTCAGTTAAGTGTTTGACTCCTGATTTCGGCTCAGGTCATGATCTCATGGTTTCTGCGGTGGAGTTCCCACACAGTTGGGCTCTGTGCTGATAGCCCGGAGCCTTCTTGGGATTCCCTCTCTCCCTCTCTCTTTGCCCCTCCCCCACTCACGCACATACACACTCTCTCAAAATAAATGAATAAACTTTAAAAAAAGAAATGGTGGGGCGCCTGGGTGGCTCAGTCGGTTGGGTGTCTGACTTCGGCTCAGGTCATGATCTCGCGGCTGGTGAGTTTGAGCCCCGCGTCGGGCTCTGTGCTGACAGCTCAGAGCCTGGAGCTGGCTTCGGATTCTGTGTCTCCCTCTCTCTCTGCCCCTCCACCACTCACTCTGTCTCTCTCTCTCAAAAATAAAAATAAAAATAAAACATTAAAAAATTAAAAAAAAGAGAAATGGTGTAAGGAAACAAATGATTTACTATCAAATCCAAAATGATTATTCTTCCTTAGGTGGAACAAATTCCATAAAACTAGCTTCCCTTTTGGCCCCTGAATACGCTCTGTTCATCAATTCTGTTAAAATCATATTTATTATTTTTCTGACATGACATGTTCTTTCACGCCCATGCTGTTGTTTTCATTCAGATTTTTGCCGTTCCCAATCTTACAGAAAATGGGGAGCCGTTTAATTTTTCTTCTCGGTGAATCTTCTAATGTTTCGGTTACCTGGGTCAGCCAGTCGTAAAGTCTTTGGTTTCAGAATTGCTTTTAGCAGCTATAATTTTATTTTACTTGATCCAACGTTTTCATCTTTTATTTTCAGAGGGAGAATAAAAGTGCTAGTAAGGTGGATTTCCATAATTTCACGATAAATGGCCAACAAGGAAACAACCTTAGTTTCCATTACTCCAAATTTTTGACTGAATTCGTTTTCAATTCTCACAGCAAAAACCAGGAGGGGTGTAGGAACAGAGCTCGGGAAGAAAGCAAGATACTTTAAAAAACTTTGTTTGAGGAGCAGCTGGGTGGCTCCGTTGGTTAAGCGTCAAACTCTTGATTTCGGCTCAGGTCACGATCTCATGGTTGAGATTTGAGCCTGCAGTGGCTCTGTGCTGAGCATGGAATCTACTTAAGATTCTCTCTTTCTCTGCCCCTTCCTTGCTCATGTGCTCCCTCTCACTCTCTGTCTTTGTCTCTCTCAAAAAATAAAAAAATAGGGGTGCCTGGGTGGCGCAGTCGGTTAAGCGTCCGACTTCAGCCAGGTCACGATCTTGCGGTCCGTGGGTTCGAGCCCCGCGTCGGGCTCTGGGCTGATGGCTCGGAGCCTGGAGCCTGTTTCCGATTCTGTGTCTCCCTCTCTCTCTGCCCCTCCCCCGTTCATGCTCTGTCTCTCTCTGTCCCAAAAATAAATAAAAAACGTTGAAAAAAAAATTAAAAAAAAAATAAATAAAAATTAAAAAAATCATTTGAGTAAATGTTCTATTTTTGCCTGTATGCCTCAGTGACTCAGGCTTTATGGAGTTTAGTCGACTAGATTGGGGGACTACGGACAGATGGAAATAAAGCTCTTCCTCCCTCTAATGTAGTCATTAGGGGATTATGTCATCCATTCAGTCCTAAGTGCAAGTTCATTGTCATTTTAGTCCTAATCATCTACCTGTAACCAATGAGGCAAGCAATTTGGCTCTACCTAAACTTAGAATTGTGTTTCTAAGGGAAAGTAATGGGATGCATATGCTTCCTTTGAAACTTTTACAGTAGGGCATGACATTCTAAATTAAAAAATAGCCTCCTGACCGAAGCTTGCACCATGTTCTTGTTACAAGAGTTAGTAACAAGATGATACAACTATCAACATAAAAAGTACAGTCGTAGATGCTCATTTGATTCTGCATTCAGATCATATCTTCTATTTCCGTTGAAAATATTGAAACCATTCAGGATCTACTGTTACAAGTAGAGACCCATAATAATATCACCAGGGACTTGAAATTGCTTTATGCTGATATTCTAACCCTACGGAACTATATTTTCTCTTACTTTCATTTTGAAAAGCACAGCTTCCTGGAGATGTGTAACTTTTACCCACTCTTTCTTTTTTTCTTTTTTTTTTTTTTGCATTTTTTGAAATATAATTTATTGCCAAATTGGCTAACATGCAGTGTGTATAGCGTGCTCTTGGTTTGGGGGGTACCTATTCATTCTTAACAGAAGAGAGTAAGATTGCCACTATGGTGGAAGCTCTCAATAAATGAAGGAATCAAGGGAATAGCAGTGTCTTTATCAAACATTTGGGTTGTAACCATGTCTACCTCCTACCCCCGAAAATTTTCTTCGTTGGTGTTTTCAAAGTGGTTTGCTTCATGGTACAGATGTTTTTTATAGACCAGCACCTGCATATTTATGCTCATTTTAATCTACATTTGCATGACACCTCTCACTCTGAAATCAAAGCGTCTTGAATCATAAATTGGAATAAACTCAATTAGCCACATTGAAAAAGTTTGATAGCAAAAGTGTTCCAGAGACTGGAAGAATCGTTGAGCCTTATGCATCATCCCTGCCTCTCAAGGAACAGTTACCCGTTTTAAACCACAAAGTCGTAGATGTTGTAGAAGTTGTTAAAAATAAAAGGCTAAGGCAGAGTGACTGTCCTCGATGTTGGCGTAAAGCAATCAGGAATTCCAAGCCCACGTGACACCTTCCGTCTGTGGCAGGTGAGTTATTGTGTGGCTCACTGGTGGCTGGTGCAGCTGGAGAAGGCTTCTTGCGGGAGTAGAGGAATTCTTTGTGTACTGAACCGTAAAGAGCAGTTAAGTTCATAGAGAAAAGAGAAAATCATGTTAGACTGCAAAGCCTCGTGATGGTAGAAAACATAGTCATTCTCACTGTGTGCCGAGAACCCACCACACAGGGTGGCTGAATCATTTTGGAGGAAGGTTGAGTGGTGGAAAACGAAACTGCTGGAATGTGCAGGAAATGACAAACATTGACCTGGATTGAGTGGAGGGATAATTAATTCAGATGCAGGGGGAGGGGCATGATGTAGGCTGCATTTTATTTTCTTTTTTAATGTTTTTAATGTTTGTTTATTTTTGAGAGAGAGAGACAGAGCAAGCGGGGTAGGGGCAGAGACGGAGAGGGAGACACAGAATCCGAAACAGGCTCCAGGCTCTGAGCTGTCAGCACAGAGCCTGATGTGGGGCTTGAACCCTGACCGGCGAGATCATGACCTGGGCTGAAGTCGAAAGCTCAACCGACTGAGCCACCCAGGTGCCCCTGTAGACTGTATTTTAAAAGCTGAAACAGAAATAAACAGTAATTATAAGCAACTTAATACAGAAGTGATTATTGGGTGTTTTTTCAGTGAAATGGGTTTATCTGATTGTACAGAAATAGTCACCTTTGATTGTGCATATTGACTACTGCAACTCAGTAGGGAAAGAACTTGGGTTGTAGAAATCTGATAGTGATACAAATAAATTTTGATAACATTAATTTCTGCTCTCTAGCAAAGATGAGCTCAAACACCACATTTTATTGTCTTACTGGATATTAATCAGTTTTGCATCTACTACCAACTTCAGTTTAGCATTCCTGATTTTATATACACACATATACACCTATGTATACATGTGCACATGTATACATATATATGTACATATATGTGTGTATATATATATATTCTGTTCTCTTTTGAACTACTTTTAATGTCTTTTTTAAAATATATTTTTAAGAGAGAGAGACAGAGACAGAGTGTGAGCAGGGGAAGGGCAGAGAGAGAGGGAGACCCAGAATCCGAAGCAGGCTCTTGGCTCCTACCTGTCAGCACACAGCCTGACACGAGGCTCGAACTCACAAACTGCAACGTCATGACCCGAGCCCAAGTCAGACGCTTAACCAACTGAGCCAAGCGCCCCTCCTTTGAACTACTTTAGCATTGATTCCCTCAGTCATTAATTCCCTCACTTTGATTCTTGCTCATCTTATATTTGAATGAGAGTCATAATTTTAGCTGTTTGAAAATTTTACATTAGTAGCAGAATGAATTGGTTTGGGGCGGGTAGAAATTCAAAGTCTAGAGGATAGTCAGGACTGTTGTAAGGAATTATTCTCGGTACTCGAGGTATGAGTTTGAAGTTCTAGATGTGGGTAACCACAGTGTTTTAGAAAAAAGCAGAAGAATTTGAGATATTTTGAAAACAAAATCAGAACAGGATTTGGTGGGGTGTTTATGGAGGCGCTATATGATACTTACCCTATAATACGTACCCTACAAAAGGAAGGTGGAAGTAACTTGTTTCACTAGTCTCTTTAGGGCTTTCCCCCTGAGGTCAGGATCACAACAGGGATGGCCGCTCTCACTGCTGTTGTTTAACAGTGTTGGAAGTTCTGGCATCAGCAATCAGACAACAAAAGGAAATCAAAAGGCATCAAAATTGGCAAAGATGAAGTCAAGCATTCACTTTTTGCAGATGACATGATACTATATATGGAAAACCCAATAGACTCCACCAAAAGTCTGCTAGAACTGATACATGAATTCAGCAAAGTCACAGGATACAAAATTAATGTACAGAAGTCAGTGGCATTTTTATACACCAATAATGAAGCAACAGAAAGACAAATAAAGAAACTGATTCCATTCACAATTGCACCAAGAAGCATAAAATACCTAGAAATAAACCTAACCAAAGATGTAAAAGATCTGTATGCTGGAAACTAGAAAGCTTATGAAGGAAATTGAAGAAGATACAAAGAAATGGAAAAACATTCCATGCTCATGGATTAGAAGAATAAATATTGTTAAAAGGTCAATACTATCCAAAGCAATCTACACATTCAATGCAATCCCAATCAAAATTGCACCAGCATTCTTCTCGAAGCTAGAACAAGCAATCCTAAGATTTGTATGGAACCACAAAAGACCCTGAATAGCCAAAGTAATATTGAAGAAGAAAACCAAAGCAGGAGGCATTACAATCCCAGACGTTAGCCTCTACTACAAAGCTGTAATCATCAAGAGAGTATGGTATTGGCACAAAAACAGACACATAGACCAATGGAATAGAATAGAGACTCCAGAATTGGACCCACAAATGTATGGCCAACTAATCTTTGACAAAGCAGAGAAGAGTATCCGATGGAAAAAAAGACAGTCTCTTTAACAAATGGTGCTGGGAAAGCTGGACAGCAGCATGCAGAAGAATGAAACTAGACCACTTTCTTACATCATTCACAAAAATGAACTCAAAATGGATGAAGGACCTGAATGTGAGAGAGGAAACCATCAAAACCCAGAGGAGAAAGCAGGAAAAAACCTCTCTGACCTCAGCCGCAGCAATTTCTTACTCAACACATCTCCAAAGGCAAGGGAATCAAAAGCAAAAATGAACTATTGGGACCTCATCAAGATAAAAAGCTTCTTTTTGCAAAGCTTTTCCTTTGCACTACAAAGGAAACAATCAACAAAACTAAAAGGCAACCGATGGAATGGGAAAAGATATTTGCAAATGCTGTATCAGACAAAGGGCTAGTATCCAAAATCTATAAAGAACTCACCAAACTCCACACCCGAAAAACAAATAATCCAGTGAAGAAATGAGCAGAAGGCATGAATAGACACTTCTCTAAAGAAGACATCCAGATGGCCAACAGGCACATGAAAAGATGCTCAATGTCACTCCTCATCAGGGAAATACAAATCAAAACCACACTGAGATACCACCTCACGCTGGTCAGAGTGGCTAAAATGAACGAATCAGGGGACTATAGATGCTGGAGAGGTGGTGGAGAAAGTCCCTCTTGCACTGTTGGTGGGAATGCAAACTGGTGCAGCCACTCTGGGAAACAGTGTGGAGGTTCCTCAAAAAATTAAAAATAGATCTCTACCCTGTGACCCAGGAATAGCACTGCTAGGAATTTACCCATGGGGTACAGGAGTGCTGATGCATAGGGGCACTTGTACCCCAATGTTTATAGCAGCACTTTCGGCAATAGCCAAGTTATGGAAAGAGCCAAAATGTCCATCAACTGACGAATGGGTAAAGAAGATGTGGTTTATATACACAATGGAATACTACTTGGCAATGAGAAATAATGAAATCTGGCCATTTGTAGCAACGTGGATGGAACTGGAGAGTATTATGCTAAGTGAAGTAAGTCAGAGAAAGACAGATGCCATATGCTTTCACTCCTATGTGGATCCTGAGAAACTGAACAGAAGACCATGGGGGAGGGGAAGGGAAAAAAAAAGGTTGCACATAGGGAAGGAGGCAAACATGAGAGACTCTTGAATACTGAGAACAAACTGAGGGTTGGTGGGGGGAGGGAGAGGAGAGGGTGGGTGGT
The DNA here is from genome assembly GCF_018350195.1 of Panthera tigris. Classification (NCBI taxonomy): domain Eukaryota; kingdom Metazoa; phylum Chordata; class Mammalia; order Carnivora; family Felidae; genus Panthera; species Panthera tigris. Next base: position 17,892,958 of record NC_056668.1, on the reverse strand, counting down.
GGGCATTGAGGAGGGTACCTGTTGGGATGAGCACTGCATGTTGTATGGAAACCAATTTGACAATAAATTAAAAAAATAAAATAAATTTAAAAATTAACAATAAAAAATGTTGTCAACAAAAATACTCCTTGAAATACACCTGCTTTAAATGTACCAATTAACTTTTAAATATATTATTGTGATAAAAAGAATGCAAATAACCTAAGTGTTCAGTGAAAATGAAGAGTAATATAAATTATGGCATATTCATTCAACGGAGTGTTGTTATTCATTCATGGAAAAGTATGCTTGGGCAATTGATATTGTAACAATTGCTTATGATTTAATTTATACAGTAGATTTTTGAGGTGCAGATAAAACTTTGACTTTAACTAAGGAAAACAAACAAAAATATAGATCTACTCATTGAGATTCTCCTGTGTTGGGTCCAGTAGTCTGTATTTAGAAATTTCCAGATAATTCTGTTCAGTGGCCAGGTTTTGGAACCATTAGTCAAACTTAACAGTTTCTGACTCATGATAATTTATTTAGGAACATGCCGTCTTCTTGCCTACTTGTATATTTGTTATCCCAAAGCCAGAGAGCAACTTGGATGCTTGGATGCTGGAAATTTTTGATTTCTTAGACATTTACTCAGTAAATATTGTCGAACATCCACTATATGCCAGACATGTGGATGGGCACTGGGGATGCATCACCAAACTAGATAAACATAAGTAACACTGATCCCTTTATTTAGCCTGAGTCAGTAGAGTGTAAATTACTATAACGTAAGCACATTCTAGTGGCTTAAATCCTAATGACTTGGTATAAATAAATAAAAAGGCAGCTCTACATTTTAATGACCTTTATCTAAAGGAACAACTTGTGTGTACGGCAGGGTAGCTTTTCTATGTCCTTACCCGAGTGCTACAGTTTGAACAAACATTTGAATCATGCTAGGTGCCCAGCACTATTCTCCGCATTTCATATGCATCAGTAACGACATCATCTTATAGCAGAGTCCAAGATCGCAGAAAAGGATCATCTGTCTTCACTGGCTCTGTCCCACATAGCTCACCTTACTTTCTCACAGACAAGGATGCCGGCCAGATCCCTGGCTGTGTGCTCCGCATTCTCTCCGCTTTGGCTGGGCTGGACACACTCGACCCCACCTCAGCCGCCTTCCTTCTCCCTGCCTCTTTCTTTTCCGGTCAGTAACAACACACACACACTATGTGCGACGTTCTGAGAAATGACTGGGCTTTCACCTTCTTCGTCTCGTCGAAACTTTGAAGCTGATCTGCGAGGGAGGAGTTAATACGGTGTTTTACCGAACAAGGCTTAGAATGGTTAAAGGTTTAGAACTTGCTCCAGAATCTGAGTCATGGTTAACTTTTATGTGTGATTCACAAGTGATATTAACATTCTTTGGATTTGTTTTCTTAAATAGTGGGATCCTGAGTACTTCTGGGCTGGCGATAGAGGTATTAGAAGATGAGGAACACTTAAGTATATGGAAGTTATTAGTAAGGTTCTTGTTATTAGCTTACATGAAATACTCATGAGTGTTCATTACCTTGTGTTCTGCTTTATAACCAACATATATATCACTTTATGTACCTGTGTATATAAGCATATATATCAACTAAAATAGGTAAAAGAGGGGTGCCTGGGTGTCTCTGTCGGTTAAGTGTCTGACTCTTGGTTTCGACTCAGGTCATGCTTTCACGTTCGTGAGGTTAAGCCCGGCAGTAGGATCTGCACTATCAGCTTGGGATTCTCTCTCTCTCTCTGTCTCTCTCTGGCCCTCCCTTGCACGTATGAACTTGTACACTCTCTCTCCCCCTCCTCTCTCGCGATCTCGCAAAATAAATGAATAAACATTTTAAAAAATAGGTAAAAGAAAACAAAACCAATTATAAGAGCTAGATAAACAACAAAATTGATCGCTAACTTAGTGTATATTTGAAAATATGCAAATTCTAAGAAACAATGGAAAATATGCAAATTCCAAGACACAATCGAGCTACGTTCCATTCCTTAAATCACCATGCTGTTAGAACACTAGTTTTTCACTAAGACTTCTAGCTTTATTATCATAAATTTTGGTTGAACTAGGTTATTAATAGTTAAACAGTGCTCTTTACAGCTTGATATATTATTTAAAGTTCAAGCTACACTGGTTTACACAAGATATGAATGTGTTTCTCTGTCGTGTTTGATTCAGAGCTGGGCAGAAGATCCACAGCAAGTCCAGGTTCGGAATTTTATCACTGAGTCTACACTAGCTGCTTAATTGTTACCTCCACCTTGACCTCAGAAGCAGGGAAAGTGAAGTGAAGGGAAGCAACTTCCTTTCTAAAGAAGTGATCCAGGGGGCGCCTGGGGGGCTTAGTCGGTTAGGCGGCCAACTTTGGCTCAGGTCACGATCTCTCAGTTTCTGAGTTGGAGCCCCCGCCTTGAGCTCTGTGCTGCCAGCTCAGAGCCTGGAGCCTGCTTCGGAGTCTGTGTCTCCCCCTCCCTCTCCGCCCCTCCCCCGCTCCCATTCTGTCTCTCTCTCTCTCCAGAATAAATAAACATTTAAAAAAGTTGAAAGGAGTGACCCAGAAGGTGTACACATCACCGCCACTCACATTGCTTGAGTCACATGAACACAACCAGGTGCAAAGGGGGCTAGGAATTGTTAACATATAGGGCAGTGAGAGGGGCGAGAGGCACTCACAAAAGCTATGTGGGAACAGGGGATTCTATATTTGCAGTGAGGAAGGGGAACGTGGAGACAGGGAGACAGCGAGGTTTGCCCAAATGCTGCAAAGCCTTAATACACTATTGTGGAGGGTGAATGTCTTGGCACGATGGGTGGGATTGAGGGGGCCATGAAGTGCAGAGTTTGACAAACTGAGACGCAGAGTTTCTGAAACTGATTTAAATTGCTTCTGTGTAGTAGTTGGGTGTGATGAACCAATGGCACGACCTGGGACACGGACCTCACCTTGGAGGTGAATTCAGCATGCCTGGGGATGTTGAGGCTTCCACGTACGAGTACCCATACAAACAAAATGGCCTCCGAAGAGTGTAAAATGGCACGAAATTATCAACTGTAGTGACGAGGAATCATGTGGTTTCAGTCTTGTAGGTCAGGTCTCAACCTGCTTGAAGTGGCTTTCATACTTGCGAAGTAATAAGGACAAGGGGGGAGGGGTTTATCTCAGTCTTTTCAAACTCATGAGCCGGGGAAGATAAAATTGAATCCTCAAGCACGAACACTTAAAACTGGAAATAGGGCTGATTTACCACGTGCCGTGAATAAAATAACAACCAATGGTGCCAAATGCCCGTTCTCCCCCACATCGTGTTGCCCATTCTTGGTTCCAGGACATTCTCGAGGTTTGTAAGTTCTCCATCGAAGAAAATATGACTGGAAAAAATAAAAAAAAGATTATAATAGCTCATCGAAAATTGTGTCAGGGTTGAACTGGATTTCTGCCAAATATCCCATCCAAAAAAATAGAATTGGATCTCAAGGTGTCACCTTGATAGAACAACGTGGTTTGCAACGCAGAGGAGTCTCATGCTGTAGCTGGATCCCAGGTCTCTTTTTGAAGCAAACTTCAAGTTATTTACTGAAGAGTGGATGTGCTCTTAACTAATCTTAGTAAAGCAGGGTTTTTTTCCCCTCACTGTCTTTTATTCATAAGAGATACTGTGTGTGTGTGTGTGTGTGTGTGTGTGTGTGTGTGTGCGTGTTTGCATGCACATGCGCATGTGTGTGAATGGGTGTGTTCTCGATGGCTTTCTCTTGCTTGAATAAAAAAGTAAAATAACACTAGAAATTGGAACACTTTTGAAATGAACTATGATGAGTATGAGCTCACCACTTGGGCTTTCTTACCAAATTCATAGAGTTCACTTTATTCCCAGCAAATTGCTTTAGACTCACTATTATACCTGCAATTTTCTTATCTGCGTTGTTTTATTGTTCAATGATAGAAATCTAATTTTCCTAGCTCCTGAAAAAACAATGGAGCCAATACAAAATCTTTGAAGTATTAATTGCATTTAAAATTAGAGTGGGAAATGTCGGCCTCCAAAATTAATTAATTAACAGGTTCTAGAGTGTAAAGTATCCGAGAAAAGTATGTTTTTCTAGTTTATGATAGCATATAAGTAGTTTTGCTAATGGGTGAGGAAGATGTGGAAAAAGATTTGAGAGGAGAATGAAGACATTTGACCAGGATTCATGTGTAAGATGATTACAAATTGTTGTTTGTTAAAAGTCAGGCTTGCACAGCGTAAATTCTGCTACCATAGGATCCTCTGGACATCCCAAATTCAAGCCTACCTTCTAAGGTCCTTTGAATCATATTAAACTTTTTCTTTTCCATATTGTCTCTGATAATCATAGGAGCTAGGACCGCCATGAGCAGTGAGGAGATAAGAAGCCTGGTCAGGAACACTGAGAGCTTCTAAAAAATTCTGGATGATTCTAAGGTCGCTCTCGGATATGGCTGCTTTTGTTTAGTTTTTTTTGTTTGTCCAAAGCTGAAGATATTTATGAAGATTTCATAAAATCGCCCGTTCTAAAAGAAACAAATAAAAAAACAGATAAAATGTAGTTGCTTAGGACATCATTCCAGCATAGTTCCCTGTTGATAAGATATTCTCCCCAACCTTAAAAGATTTCTCTTAACCATATTATCTTTGCTACATTTTTTTTAGAAAGAACCAATTCCTGTTTATTTATTTTCAAACCAGTAAAAGCCACTTTTTTGTTACCTTCCTAATAATGAGTCACTTTCATAAACTGCAGTTGATATAAATGACTTAATGAACCAGTTGCATATTTTACCAATATAAATCTCATTTTATTTATTTATTCATTCATCCATTTATTTATTTACTATTTTTTCTAATTTTAGACAGAAAGAGAGAGTGAAAGTGTGAGCAGGGGAGAGGGATGGAGGGAGAGAGAGAGAACCCTAAGCAGACTCCATGCTAAGTGCTGAGCCTGACACAGGGCTCGATCCCACAGCCCTGGGATCATGACCTGACCCAAATTCAAGAGTTGGATGTTCAACCAACTAGGCCAACCCAGCACCCCTAAAATTTTATTTAAAAAATGTTTTAATATTTATTTTTACGAGAGAGAGAAAAATCATGAGCAGGGGATAGGCAGAGAGAGAGGGAGATACAGAATCTGAAGCAGGCTCCAGATTCTCTGCTGTCAGTACGGAGCCCAATGCGACGCTTGAACTCATGAACTGAGAGATCATGACCTGAGTCAAAGTCGGATGCTTAACCGACTGAACCATCCAGGTGCCCCCCCCCCAACAAATTTTATTTTAAAAATTAACGAAAGTTTTTTAGAAAGACTTAAGATAGTAGTACAATTGTTCATATTACATGTCTTCTCAAGTTATAATCTTTTGGGGAAGAATTAATAACATTTCTCAATAGAGACACTGTCAGAGTGGAATAATTTTGTGATAAAGCATAGTGGGATGTTTTTCAGATTCAGAAGCTTTTACTCTACAATTAGGATTAAAAACCTCATTTCTTCAAGAACACCATGACTTGTGCCATTATATAGTTGGGACAATTTGCAAAAAATCCTAGAAAACATCCACTTGGTAGAGTGTTATGCTCCTTAGCATGCCTTGCTAAAAATGGTTTTGCTAATAAGGTAATTTTTTAATATTGCATGAATTTGTTGATATAAAAATGAGAAAGCTTACCGAAGACATTACATTTCTGGCATACTAAATATTATAATCTTGCTTCTTAAACAGAAAAGCTACCATAGCATACATAGTAAATTAATATGTTTGGGGGGAAAAAAAACAACTTATAAGCTTAGTTACACTTCTATGCAAACTAATCTTCCTTTCTTCAAAGCTAATTGGAGATTTAAAAATTCTATTCAACATCATCTCAACCCATGGGAGATATCCAAATTTAGAAGACCCGTTCAAAGTCAGTTGGGGTGAACCCAAATGATATTTTGGAAATCAGAGAACTGAAACACTTTTTAAAATAATTTTCTATAACATTGACATTTTGTGATTAAAAGCTTTTCTATTTTTGTCTCTTTTACTTACGATCCCTGGAAGTCATTGGAATTCTTTCTAAAAGCTTTCATTTTCATTTCTATAGCTTAATCACCTGTAATTTAATGCTTCATAATATTTCACACTATTCACTTACACAGTTTGGCGTATATTCCTAATCTAGTCATGGCCGTAAAGTTAAGGGCAAAGGGAAAGCCTTCTAAGATCCAGTACAGGCAAGTTTGTTCTTTCTCATGCAACCACTGCCTATGATATTTAGAGTTATATTAGATCAACTCTAAACTGCCATTTTCAGCAGAGATCGCGTGTACTCTCCCCATTATCTCATGCTCCTAACCTGTGAAATAGGGACTTATAAATTATTCTGTTTAAGGTAAGCATGTTCACCTGAAATCTTTTCCTTTGCTGAGCAAATCGGAAATGAACAGTCCTATAAAGTACAGTTGCATACGAATGAATGCTCTTACTGTTTATTTCAGATTCCCCTGTATCTCCTGGTGTATTTTATTCAGGCAAGTCCTTGAATGGCGTCACTCAATGGTTTTTCAGGGCGGCTCACCACATTTGAGACCACACTCGTAAAATACACTTAACGGAAGGGTCTCAGAGCCTTCTTAAGTGTTTTGCTGAGCCAGGAGAGCAATTGAATTATAGATTAAAAGAGCCAACACGCTTCACTGGGCAAAATGCTGTCGTAGAGCTGCAGGCCTTGCCAATCTCTCCTCGTCCAACAAGGTATTTCACTCAGAGAGCTGTGGTAAAGCATTCATTTCTTGTCATGAACAGATTACTTTAAAATGAGCTTCCGACATTGCTCTAGAAAATAATTTTTTTTTCTCCACACAACCCCCCCCCCCACATACACAAAGTAAGCTGTGTCCCAATTTATTTGCTCAGTAGAGAAAAGAAATACTTTGTCTTCTTCATGTAATTCTTTTCCTGTTTCAGATCTAGGGCTGGGAGAAAAAAAGCAACAGAAGGATTTGATGTAGGAATAACTAAACTTGACTTATTGGACTGTGGGATAGAAACTTGACAGGCAGACTTTAGTTACAGAAGGCTACGCATTGCATAAGCTGTATGGTTGACATTTGCTACCAGAAACTACGGGGATTTATAGAGACAAACCCTGCAATTAGGAAAAGGAATCTGAAGTTTTCCCATTCGGTGTATTGCCCCCCAAAGAACAGGGTAGCACCATAGTCGGGAACTGGGCATTTGTCCCAACACTGTCTGTATTCAGTTCCTGCGTCTGTTATTTCTCTGTCTTGTTATTATTATTTTTTTCTTCTGTAAAATGGGAATAAGACTCGTATTTAGCATAACATTCTGTTGTGAGTTTTAAATGAGATAAATCCATAGAAAATGCCTAGCACAGTGCCAGACGCATAGTAAATTCTCCGTAAATACTGGCTCTGACTATCCTCATAAGAATTTTATCTTTACCTCTGAAAGTTGTGAATTGCAAAATGGAAAGGTACTCATTCATTATTTACTCAATAAAGATATATGCTGTGCCTTCAAAAATTAGATGGTGGGATGGTGAATTAAAAATGAAGCACAAGAAAGGGGCACCTGGGTGGCTCGGTCTGTGAAGCAACCGACTCTTGATTTCAGCTCAGGTCATGATCTCACTGTTTGTGAGTTTGAGCCCCACGTGGGGCTCTGCGCTGACAGTGTGGAGCCTGCTTGGGATTTTGGTCTCCCTCTCTCTCTGTCCCTCTGGCACGGGCGTGTGGTCTCTCTCTGTCAAAAATACATTAATAAACTCTGAAAGAAAATACAGGAAAAGGGTGCTTTTTTCCCCAACGTTCTGAGCTGTATTGGGTTGTACCAATAAATTGACTCAACCTCTCTAAGTTAGTTGGCTGTTTTATGAAGATATGTCATTTTCCACAGGAAAATCTGGATTAATACCAATTCATCACCTCCATTGATTCATTTATCCACGGAACAGTCTTTTATTTCATACCTACCACATCTCAGACTAACGGGAAGAGCTGAGAGCACAGGGACTCGATCACACAATCTCTGACTTCAAGAAACTGGAGATCTCATGGCATGATAAGATGTATAAGATTAATTGTACTTAATTGACAGAACAGTCAATATTGGTGCTGAATTGGACGAGTAAACTGAATGCTGGGTTTTATTTTATTTTTATTTTATTTTTTAAAAATTTTACTTTATTTTTGTTGCTGTTGTAAAATATTTTAATTGCAAGGAGGAAAAATACAATGCAAAGTAAAAGTGCCCTCTCCTCGTCCATCCTGAGTCCACTCCATGGAGGTAACTCCTATTAATAGTTCGGTGATGAGAAGCTCTTTTTCATTTATTTATTTTTCTCGTGGTTGTTGTTGGGTGGGCACTGGCCTTTCTGCAACAGTCAAAGCTGAAAAACAGTGGATTGGGCACAAATGTCTAAAAAACAGTAACTCACCGTTCAGGACTCCCGAATACTGGATTTTAACTCAAGATTTGGATTTGGATACGCAATTAAGCCAGGAAAGGCATCCTTAGAGTGTGAACACATGACCCAAGGAAAGAGATCAGCAAGAAGATGGCAAGTGTGGAAATGGAGAGAAGCTTAGTACAGCCAAGCTGGGACCATAACACGAAGGGTCTTCTATGTCAAGCTAAGAAATACATACTTCTGAAAATTTGTAGTAACCACTGGGGGCTCTTAAACAGGGGCTGACTTTGTAGCAGTGAGAAGAATGAACCAAGAAGCAAGGACGTCGGAGATACTTACAACACACCTCCGATAAACAGATCAGCCAGAAGCTGGTTGCAGTCCTCTAGATGAGAGATAACAGGGTTGGAAAAGCTGAATGGGACAAAACACCAAACAAACAAACAAAAACTTTGAAAGTGAGTCAAGAGTAGAATCTTTAGGAGTAAAGGCGCGGGTATATTTCATTGGAAAAGGGAGTTCTTTGTGATTTGATTAATAGACTCTGAACTTGAGGTGACTGTATTCTGACATAATACCATAAGTGCAGAAGTTTGATGTAGGTATTTAGAATTTGACTTATTTCAAAACTGGCCTATAACTTGATGGATTTGGCTTAGAAACAAAAATGGCCTTTTCCTTTTAGTCGGGATTTTTTGAACCCATATATGAAAGATGCTTTAATATAAAATCGGGTAAGCTTTGATGTAAAAATTTTTCACTTTATGCTCAGCTCCTCGGGAATATATCTAAGATGGAAAACGAGGTGGTCATATTGCAATGCATCTTCTCCTACATTTTTATAGAAAATGACCCATGATCTATTTGGGCTTATATGATCCTCACTCATAAATATATATGAGGATAAGGCCTTGAAGCTTCTATTTAATGCATTTATGAAAATGTTCACATTCTGGGAAGCCTTTCTTTCACTCCAGTCTGCTGCCTGGAAACACTTACGATCTTTGTGGAGAAACTTTGAACATGCGTAGGCATTTTGTGAAAGGATGCATTGTTAGGCAATCACAAATCAAAAATCAGAAATCAATACAGTGACATCATTTTGTTGTCAGAGGCATGAACTGGTTCTGCCAGTTCTGTTATCTTTCTGAACACCTATTTCCTTACCTGTGAAATGGGGGTGCCATTATTTATTGAGTAGATAATCAATTACAGTGACATTTCTTTCCTGTCACCCTCTTCTCTACTCAAATAGCATATGCCCTACCAAGATAACTCTTGGTTAGAACACCAGTTTAGTAGGATACTGGTTTCTGGTTATTTTAGGATAATAAATTGCTGGCAATGCTCAACTCGAACTTGCATTTGAATTGGCTTTTAGAATTAGTAATATTCTTCTTATGTCATAAAGGCTAGTTGATGAGAGAACCCCAAATCAGAATTCGGAGCTCTTGGCATTGTTTGCCTGTAGTTATTGTAGTTCACCTGGCTATGACTGACTGCTCATATCAAGGTAGAACATGGGATAAGTAACAGTGAGGTGGGATGGGCCAGAGAGAGCTTTCTCAGGTGCGGGCTCCCTGGTGGAGGCCAGTCTGGCTGATGAACAAACATGGAGCCCGAGGATTTAAAGAACCTCCATCCGTGGTAGAGTTGGGAAAAGACAGGATGACAAGATGAAGTTACGGATGATTTGAGAAAGAAAAGTTCCAGAAGAGATGATTACTGAGAGGTTAGTTAGCCTACTTTCAGCGTCCACAAGCTCTGCCTCCAGATAGCTGACTCCAGACCCCAGACAGGTGCCCGGGAGAACCTGTCACTGTCTCTACGGGCAGCACTCGCATGTTTTGTACTGAGCACTGCAAACCTGAAGCACTTTGATGCCCTTGGGCACCACCCCCCAGATCCTCTGAGCATGAAGTGTCAAAGTGTCCTCATAGTTTCTGTAGTTGTCAGTGATTAGAAGCTACATTCTGTTCATTGTACAGACTGTCTCTCTCCCAGGACTGTGTTCCTCTCAGCTCATCACATTTGGCCTCATCAAGATTCAGGCTCAAGTTTTTTCTCTGTGGGGACTTTCAGAACACGCTTGCTTTCAGAAAGCTACCTATTATATACCAAATGTGTGCTATTGTTGAATTATCTTGTGGTGGTCTTCAATTTTTCCTTCATGTTGGACTTTTCTCCCCAAGGAGATTGTTAGCGCCTGGAGGCAGCATTGTGTTTTATATTTCCCGGGGCCTCATACCATTTGAACATACGACCAGACTGGTACAAAAGAGATGCTTAGTGATTCTTTTATGGAACTTGAAATCTGAAACTGCCTATTCCAAAACTGTTGCTATGAATTTGTCTATTCTCAGGATTTTTGAATGAAAATACTGTGGGTAGTATTTCTTTACATTCTTTTCATCTGTTTCCATGAACTACCAGAGTTTATATCTCAAATATCTTATTCTTTTGGATACTGCGTTTACTGCTTACTTTAGGAAGAACAATTTTAGAGAGAGAAAGTTGGCTTGTTTATTCCATTTTCCTATTTTATATGTTAGGATTTGTCCATGAGGTATTACTAAAGCAGCTTGAAGGAAAAGAAAGGCCTAACATTTGCATTATTTACTAGAGTTGGGCAGGTTTGGGGTATAGATTAGCCCACCAGATAGAGGTAGATCTGCATGGCAAATTAAAGCTCATCTTCAAGGTTATAGCTGTGACCACTGTTTTATTAGGCCAATGTTTCATACAAGATCAAGTAGATTTCCCAACAGATAGAGTTAGAGAGGTAGTATTCAAAAGTCTACATAGACGCTTCATTATATCTGAAAGGTCTCTCTGAGTGTAGAAAGACCTTATCTTTCTGGGAGCAGAGCCATGGGTTTAGGGAAAGTCTGGAGAGAAAAGCAATGGGTTCCAAGCTTCTTGAGGAAATGCTTGGATTAAACATTACTGGAAAAGGGATTTGGAATGAAGATAAAATGAGAGCCAAGTGTATACACACTGTGATTTGGGAATATGGTGAATTTCTACATAGTGTCTTGACATCAGAATGCCATTGGGGAGGGAGCTTGGGCTCAGGGCACAGTTCTAGGGGCACAGTATATAGATAGAGCCAGGGCAGCCTGCCAAGGAGAGTGACACATGGATAAAATATATTTCACTTAATGACTTAATGATATGATGACATCAAATATGGTGATTTAAAATATTTCAGATCTTTATTCTGTTTTGATTTATAAGAGTGGGGTGGGTGGGTATAGTGGTGAGTTTACAGATAGGATTTTCAGACAAACATTTGGGAATATGTGGCAAAAAGGGGCAGGGAGATAAGATACTTGTCCTGTATTCCACCTGAAATGAAAAACAACCCATTCCTAGTTGTTTTCTTGTCTAACCAAATGAAACACATGGGTGCTGATGGCCAGCAACTTGAGCAATGGCATTATGACACAGGGTGTGTTAGTTGGGGTCTTCTTAGAAGCAGACACCCAGGACGGATTAAAGGTGCAAGGAATGTACTAGAAGGATTGCCTGTAGCGGAGGATGGGGAGACAACAGGGAGAGGCTGGGACAGCTGTCTGATCATAAAGTGGGTCTGACCCCCAGTGAAAGAGGGAGGGAAGGAAGAAAGGAAAGTTGGAAGCCTCTTAGACCACACAGAGTTCTACAGAGTTCTTGAGTCAAACTCACCATCAGAAGAGTCTCCTCACTATTAGCAATGGACCTGCGTCAGCAAAGCTGTTATGCTCAGTCATGGGCTAGGAGCAGCCGGGGGGAAGTGTGAGTGCGAACATGGGATGGGCTCACAATAGCTGGAGCCCTTGGTCCACTAGACTCCTTGTAGCATAGAGCTGAAAGAATATTCTCATGATAGCCCTGTGAGCACTACAAGCACACTATCATAAAGAAAGTGCTGTGTGGACACAAAACATGGTTTCAGGAAATGTCATGGGTGTTGATTTTGCTGAAAAAGGCAGCATCGAGGATGTTGAATATGTAGCCAATATGGGGAGAGGGATTATTTGAGTAAAATTAGAAGGCTCCAGAGGAAGAGTTAGAGTTGCTGTTTGCTTCTTCATCAAGGGCACAACCTGAAGATTCCCTGATGGAGAAAGGGCCCACAGTGAATTAGACAGCTTGATGAAGGCATGTCATATTCGTTATTCAAGATTAAAAAAATATAAAATTTCTATATGCCCCCCCCTCACAATTCTTATGTTGAAGCTCCATCTCTAATGGGATGCTGTTTGGGAATGGGGACTTTGGGAGGTGATTGGGATTAGATGAGGTTATTGTGAGTGTGGGGCTCTCTTGATGGGCTTAGGGTCTTTATAAAAACAGAAAGAGAGACAGATCTCCTTGCCTTGTGATAACACAAAGAGAAAGCAGTCTGTCCACAAGCCACAAAGCGGGCTCTCACCAGGAATCCAATGTGCCAGCACCTTGATCTTGGACTTCCCAGCCTCCAGAACTGTGAGAAATAAATGTCTGCTGTTTAAGCCACCCAGCATATGGCATTTTGTTATTGCAGCCTGAGAAGACTGATACAAACATTTAACAGCGAGAGAGCTCAAAGCCAAAATGAATGATTTTTTTTTTTAGTTTTATAGTGAAATGCTATTGAGAAACCACATGTGGAAAGCTGCCGAGTCCCGTAGGTCTTGTTACGTTCTTTGTTCTGACTGTTGCTTCTCCTGATGGCTGGTTGGCTCTGAAGTTGGTCTGTTATTTGTGGTTCTCTGTTGGAAGCAACAGAAGCCTATTGGGTCAGAAAAAGCACAGCAAAAGCAAAACACATCTCTTGTAAAGATGTGGAGCAGCTCACCGAGCGCAACCAATGATTTGGAAATCATTGAATGAATTGGAAAGTCGGGCTCAATGTCTTAAACTTTGCTGCTCTGCAAAGAAACTACTCCATTTGCCACTGGCCACTGGATGTTACTGTGGCAAGTGCAGCCCACTGAGCAACCTTTACGTCCGCATGGAGTCCAATTCTGTAGCCACTGCTATCGCTGTCATTGCCAGAGAGAAAAGCGACCTCTCTGTCCTTTCTTTTTATGTTATTCATTCCAACGGGCAGAGCCTAACTGAGATGCCCATAGCTGGCTTCAAGGGAGGCAGGAAAATACTGAACATTCTCAGTACTTCTAGGCGGAGAAAGTCTGTGTGCCCTACCAAGACTCAAAAAAAAAAAAAAACTGGAAACTTCTTCAAAGAAAGAAAGATGTTCAACTGCTGGGTAGTTGAAAGACCTGTCAAATGTCCCCTAGAGTTGGGTGTCATCTCTGTCTTCATCAGCATTGCATGCTAGTGACTAAAAGTGTGGCCTCAATAAATATTTTTTGAACGAATTAATGTTTCTAGAGAAAGCACATCATTCTAAACAATGTCAACTCATAATGGAAAGGATGGAACGTTTTATATGTCTGTCTTTTATGATATGAGATTTCTGGGCAGAAATTAAATGAACGGTTTTATGGACCATTATTAGGCAAAATTCTCCCTGGATAAAATCTTTCTTCTCACCTCTTCTCGTCAAAGACATTTTGGGTTTTCCAAATGTCTTTGTGACTAGCTACAGTTGACTTGCTTAGCTAATGTCTGTTCATCTCTTAAGCCTATGGTTCGCTGGCTTTCTTCCAGTGGGGCTCCATGCCTAGTTGATAGTCTGCCCTTGACTGTGTTTGTCTCCATGGACTATAATCTCTTTGAGGTCAGGGATTTTGTGCCTGGCTTGCTGTTGAATACAGGACCCAGCACAATCACTAGTGCCTATTATGGATTCAGTATATGTTTGGTTGGACAAATGCACAGTATCATTATCTATAGGCACCACCCTGCTTACAACGGATCGAAGACATGGTAAAATACATAGTTATTACAGACATTCATCTGGTATAGAGAAGACCTAATTTTTCATGATGGGGTTCGGTTTCTGAAACTGTATTTGTTCAGTCCCCATCTGGAGTCAGATTCACATGCATACCTATTAAATGAATATATTCATATCATCTCAGAGAGCCATAGGATGACAAAGAACATATACTGATTGTCATTTTTGCCTTAAAAAAACAGTGATTATAAGCAACTGTTTTTCATAGTGTTCATTTTATAAACAACACAGGAGCTATGCATTTAAATAGGGAAATTGAGTGAACTCTAAAGTCAGAACCTACCATATTTTGGATCATAATTCACTCCAAAAGCATCTTAAGGACACTTCTATATTCCTGTATGTTACTTGCAGCCTGCAAATCAAGGACGCCAGGATGTTAGCGATGAGCGGCATAAACTTGGGGTGGATTTGTTTGGATGATTTAGAGGGAGTGGGTGGAAAAGGCAGAACAAGAGCGATTCAGATTAACCATATCATTAAATCTTTTCTTCCAACATTGTCTTTGCCTTGTGTCTGTGACATAATGACTCTTCCCTCTTTACTCCTTTCTTAGCCTGTGGCACTAAGCTCTCCTGTTTTTGACATCTCGTGTTTTTGACATGGTACTCGGGCTGAATGGGAAGCACGTGATGTCTGCCAATGGGGTGCATCCACGCTGACTTCTGCCCCCAACACTCTGTTGACCATCTTCCCCATCTTTTTCTTTGTACCCCAAACACCCATCCATATGCTGCTGACTTATGGATATGGATATCCAGTTCCCATGGCTATGCAGAGCCCTCATGTTAGAGTCCTCTGATATTGGCATCCATGGATGGAGTCCTTGCTCCGCATGCTTACCGCTCTCCAGAGGCGCCGGTCTACAGGAATCGGCTCTTAGCAAGCTGTCAAGTTAGAAAAGGAAATAACGAATCATTAGCTGGAGAGTAAATATCTGATAAGGCTTAATCTTCCAGCCTTCACAGTAGTGCTTGCATTTTCTCCTGGGAACAATTATTTGAAAAATGAAAAAAAAAAGAAAATTAAAGAATGATGATATTTAAAGTCTAACGTGCAGGATAGTAATGACTTGGGGGAACGAATGGAGCTTCCTGATGTCAAGAAAGCCACATCTAAGCTTCTTTACAGTTTAGGACCATTCGTTAGTTTTTGTGATGATCCAGTCAAAAAAAAAAAAATGAACTAAAAATGGATAAACATTTCAAAAAACTTACATGACTCAATTTTTTTTTCCTCAGTGACTGGATAACCATGGGCACATTAGCTGTGCATGTAGACACATGCTTTAGTTGTTTGGGGGGCATTTTGAATGTAATTAAACATGAACGCAAAAAGCCAAAAGTCCTTTATTTTATAAGGGACTCTTCTCCCCCCACCCCCATCACGAAAATAAGGACATAATCCTCTAGCAAAAAATAACTATAAAAACCTTATAATTAAAGGACACATGTCCAATTTCCAAACTTTTAAGTTAGCATTCAAATATTGCGGTTTCTTTCCCCCTTCATTCCCTGCTGCAAGGTGTTGTTTAAAACCCAACACAAAACATCCACCCCCACAGCTCATATAACTGGCATATAAATAGGGAATGTATGTCAGCTTTCAATTTCTAGATTCACCAAGGAAAAAAATGATAAACTTTTAATGATTTCAACACTAGGGAGGGAATGTCTTAACCACCATAAAATTGGTGTCTTTGGAAAAACAATCTATTTTACATCTCCATATTAATAATAGTATTTGCGCTGTTGTTATACTTTTTCATAAATGGAAGAAAGTGGCTTGCTTAAGCTTATTGTTGCATGCAAGTAAACACTTTTTTAAACATAGAATATATCTGTGTAATGTGCATCCGGGATGAAGCCTAGAAAAGAAAATCACTCGTTAAAAGTGTCACTTGTGACTGCAGCAATAATCAATAGAGCATTAAACGTCACAGTTTATTGCAATGAATGGGGAATAAACATGAAGACCACAGTGCACTCTTGTAAATGGTATGACTTGTAAATGTCAGTGAGGACTTATTTAACACTAAAAGGCTATAAGAATTTGCAAAGGGAGTTTTAAAATTCATCCAAGACAGCTGAAGGTTACATGAAGAAAGGGCACCTATATATAGCATGCACACACACAGGTAACGTAAAATATGAATGGATAAAAAAGAACCAAACTCAGTTCTAATTGGAGTCTTCATTATAGTTGGTATTCTAGAAAGTGCATGTATTGAAGCCTGCAAGTTTGGCATTATGAATATTTTATTGCATACCTTGTTTTATATTCACAGAAAGCAGGTTTTCTTTTCTCAGTATAAGCAGTATACACGTAGAGGTAGAGAGCAAAAAGCAGCCTGATCCATAAATGTGGCTGAGAATGTATCTTTCAGATAGATTGCAGTCTCTTCCTGGGAAATTATCTAAAAGTTTATAATATGCAACGTTTAGCTCCACAAAGTTTTCGTCTCTTCACCACCTGAGTTAAATTTGGCTTCATTGTTCTAGGTGTTGCTCTACAAACTTGATAATTGATTGAGAAGCTTCTTAGGAATTTTCTAAGCCCCGTGTTTTTGTAATCACAGAGTTGCATGGAGGACAGTCAGAACATTCTGACATGGGTGGAGAATCAACATTACATGATAACAGGAGTCCCTGCGGCTTAAATTGAGGGGAAATGGACAGGGTGGGTTACAAAAACCGTATCTGAGAGGCGGCCTGGCCATTTGCAAAGCAAAATTCTCTTTTAAGGGACTAGTTTCAGTTTTTCTGCGTGGATTTACTTCAAGGGGAAAATGTTAGGGAGACTCCATGGAAAAGATAGGTATTGTGCTGTGAACAGGCTGCAGCAATTACAAAGGCAGTATTACAATGCAAGTTTAAGTTAGCATTATTCAGAACAAAATGATAAGAGAAAGCCTGGGATAGTTTCCACTTAAACAAAAATTCATTACAGCATCCAGATATTTTTAGAGATCAAAGGAAAAGAAGGAGGAATTCATATACATGTCACCTGTTCAACCCCTGAGAAGTACCATACCCCCTGTGCTTCCAAATACATCACAAAATTAGCAGTCCAACTTTCTATGTGAATGAATACAAGAATTTAGCATTTTTTAGTTGGTTAGTGAAACTGTCATTTCTAACACAAGGACAATTGTCAAAACAGTGCTGTTGTTTTCTGTTTCTAATAATCTCTAAAACAGGGGAGAGGTTTTTTGTTTTTTGTTTTTTTTTTTAAGATTCCATACTGGAAAATGATACCAATTAGAATAGAAAGTTTATTTCTACAAATATCTAAAATTGAACAATGGCAAGCTAGCAAAATCTATAAAGCAAGGTAGAATAAGAAAAATATTCGATGGTAATAATAATTCATTATTTTCAAATAAGGCTGTGTGGCCGGCATTGTGTTCAGAACTTTATATATGTTCTAGTAGTTTCCCCCTGCTGCCATAACAATGACACAAATGTGGTGGCTGGAAAAACACACACGTATCATATTACAGTTCTGGAGGTCAGAAGTCTGAAATGGATCATGGGGCTGTGTTCCTCGTGGAGGCTGTAATGGGGAATCTCTTTCCTTGTCTCCTCTAGGCCCAAGAGTTGACCCTATTCCTTGACTTATGGCCCTGCATATCATTCTGACCTCTGCATTACAACTTCTCTGAACTTGACCCTCCTGTCTCACTGGTATCCCACTTGACCCTTGTGATTGCATCGGGCTCACCCAGACAATCCAGGTGAATTTTTGCTTCTCAACATCCTTAATCACATCTGCAAAGTAAGCGCCTTTTTCTATGCAAGGCAACACGCTCATTGGTCCGGGCAGTATGATGTGAAACTCCTTGGGGACCGTTATTTTGCTTACCTCCCATGAATCATAGAGATGTTGTGTAATTTCTGGCCTACTCTCTGTCTGCTAGTTGGCCTTTATCATCCGTTGCTTTGAAATGTCCCTTTCAATGCTGGGAGAGAGGGGGATGGTCTGTCTCCATTACTGGATCTGTAGGAAACAGAAATGACGCCATTTTACTAAGGTCTTTAAGCTCCAGCCACAGACCTCCCCTCAACGTATTTAACCTACAGCAAAATTGGTTCCAATATAAAAGGACTCGATTTTAATTACCTTTTCTGCTCAATTTCAACATGGTTGTTTCTTGCAAAGGTGCAAATGAGGTGTGAAATGAGGGGATTTTAGGCAACCTTTCTGGGAGAGGCAGCTGGAGTATTGGTTCATATGCAAGACTATAAAACTATGATTACTTAGGGAGAATATGCTCCTACTTAATAAACAATGGGATGACAATGATTGAACTGCCTCCTGACAGAAAGGTCATCTGATGGATTTTGCAGAGAATCATGACAAGATGGTCTTTCTCCTCCTGCCGACTATCTTCCATTGGTAGGACTGAGCTTTAACTTTGAGAGAGACATAGTGTTTACGCTTCTTCTGAGGGAAAGAAACAAAGCAGAAAATTACTTGGGATCTTTTTTGGGGTCTCATTTCCTATCATCCTGTGTACGCTGACATTTCACAGTAATGAAATGCTAAGGACTCCTGTCTGTGCCTTCAGGGTAACTAAACCAACGATATAATGAAGTTATCTGCTTACGGTGGGTTTTCTGAAAGAAAGAAATCAGTACATAAACCTGTACACACTCCCCCAATTTCATGTTCTAGTGAAAATCACTTAAAATAAGATCTAGTTGTAGTAAAGGAAAATAGTTCTCGTGTTTCCATTTTGTATTAAAACAACGAATTTTGAATGCTATATTTTTGACGTGACTTGCGAAGATCTCTTTATAAATTTAAACAACTATTCCTGGAGACTTACTCCGGTTAATTAACTCAGCTTCTCTCCTTCTATAAAGGCCACACCTTTACGTGTGCTCTGGGTAGAAGCCCCTCTCACATCCTCAAGGATCACACCCCTTGCTTTATCATGTCTGGACCAGGCATCCTTAAATCTCTCTCTCTGCAAAATAATTTCCTTCAGCAGAGAAATACCCTGTGGTAGCGTTGATATTAAAAAACCAAAACTAAACTGAAAGCAAACAAACCTTCCCTTAATGCCTATCTTCCTGATGCAAATTCTCTTCACTCCTTTACAGCCAAACACTGTCCAAAGCCAGTCTGCACCTGCCGTCTCTATGTCTTTGTCCCATCCGGTCTTTCTTTGTTGCTAGTAGTACATGTGTTAAGCAATAATAAAAAGATAGAGAATAACATAATGGTCATTCAGGTACTTCCCACCTGATTTTGTAAAGTCTTAGCATTTTGAAAAATTTGCTTCCTAACTTCTTTATAATTACTTACTTTTTTATTCAAGTATCATTGGCATACAATGTTACATTAGTTTTAGGTATATGATATCACGCTCTGACAGCTCTATACCTCAAGCTATGCTCTCCACAAGTATAGCTATCGTCGTGCCTTATAACTTTTTATTTTTACTTTTAATGTTTATTTATTTTTAGAGAGACAGAGACAGAGACGGAGAGAGAGCTTGTGAGTAGGGGCAAAGGGAGAGGGAGAATCCCAAGCAGGCTTCACATTATCAGCACGGATCCCAGTGTAGGGCTGGATTCCACGAACCATGAGATCGTGACCTGAGCCAAAATCAAGAGTCAGAGGTTTAACGGATTGAGCCCCGCCCCCCCCCACCCCGGTGCCCCTACAACTTGTAAAAAGTAAAATAATTCAATGGAGATGAACCTTCTTTATACCTCCCAAATCCCATTCCACCCCCCTTACAAACATATCAATGCTGTTCTGAACTTGCGTCTATCACTGACTATTTTCTTTCTAGCTAACTTTCTCTTTTCAATCCTCTTTGACTTCTCCATACCAATGCTTCACTGGCTTGTCAAATCTGACATATCACAAACTGGGCCCCTGGCCATTATAACTCGCTTCTCTTTCTCTGTCATTTGTAAGTCAACGTTATCACCATCTACCTAGGTGTTTACGCCGGAGACACACAGGTCCTGCTTAACTCCACGTTTCTGCTTCTCTCTTCACTTAATCTTCCAGTTGTACTGGATTCTACCCTCCAAGCCTACAGGCGGTTCCTGGTCTGTTCGTCCTTCCATTGTTCTCTTCTCCATTGAACGTGGCTGGTTCCTGCGGTCTGAATTTCCCAGGCTCCAGGGGAAGCTGGATTCCAGCTGGACTTTGTCAGTGGGAAGCATTTTGGGGTGAGTGACAGTGTCAGACGATGCCTCTTGCCTTGGGCTCCACCCTTCAAAATCGCCTCATCCCCATCCTGGCTTCAGCTCCTTCTGAACTGTTCCGCTGTGGTTCCTGCTTCCACCCAGTGATGCAGCCTCGCATTCTGCTGATACCACCTCCTCCCGCTGACCCTCCGGCTTTGGGATGCTAGTGGCTTCTTGATATTGTTCATCCATGGAGTATCTCACTGTCATCTCCTGTTTCACTCCTCATCGATTCCATTATAGGGATAACCAATTCCTTGCATTAAATTCCCTCATGTTAAGATACTTTGAGTGGATTCCGCTTTTCTCACCAGACCTTGAACGACACAATATGTTCCCCCCTGGATTATTGCCATGGAGTCTTCCAACTTGTATCTCTGCTTTTATTCTGAACTCCCCGGTCCATTCTTTTCACAGTGAAATAGACCATATCATTGGCCCGTGTAAACCGTAAGCTGGTCTTTCACTGCACTTGGAAATATGAACTGCTTAGCAAGAGTTGAATGTCCAGCCATCACCGTTGCAGTCTCAGCGTGTACCTCGCATTCTCCCCACCTCACCTTGCCCCTCAACCCATACTCTATAGCCCTGATGGTCCTTTCTCTTCTACTGGAAATGACAAGGCTTTCTTTGACGTCAGAGCCTTGGTACATACTCTTCCTTCTGCATGAAATGCCGTTCCCCTCTCTGAGTCCCGGAGGAGGGTGTTTCATCTTTCAGACTTTGGCATAAATCCCCTTTCCAGGGAACTTGCCTAACCACACAGACCAAAGCACGCTCTGTTGTTACTGGCTTTTAGAGAAACTGCATCTTTTTTCCTTCCTTGGATGTGATCACAATTGTATTTAGCAGCTCACTTACGAGTTTGTTGGTTGAGTATCTTTCTCCACTTTCTTCCACGGAGAAGCTCTGTGAATGTGGACTCGTGATGCCTCTGGTCTGCCCCCACCGTCAGTTCCTCGGGGCCCCAAACAGCCTGACAGAAACTGGACGCTCCACAAGTATTTGTGAATGTGCATTAAGTGCATTAAGAGAGTGATTCTTAAAGTTTATTTTTCAAACAAGTTGATACGTAATTAGTTTGGATTTGAAATTGAACATGTTGGGGAATGGCTCATAATTTTGCCCGTACTGGTTGGTGTTTTTCTCACAGACCTGAGACAGGATTTGATTTGTCTCCACGTTGCCTAAGCTGTGTGCTCCGTTTTTGCCTGGGTGTTTCTCCTGAACTCTTGTGTCCGACACCTAGAGAAAGCAAAACAAAGCCAGACAAAATCTGGAGCCGATTCTCTTTGAATAGCAAGGGATTTTCTGGATCGAAAAGAAAAGGGCTCCTTTCAATAAACTGCCAGGAAATTGTATTTTCCTTACGCATGTTCATGAATCCTTTTCTTTTCATCAGCGTCTCCTAAAAATAGTTGCTGGCTTTGGCTAACAGAGAGCACCGCAGAGCGGAGCCCACTGATGCAGAGCAGAGGGGGATATGCGAGGGAGGGCCGGGGGTGCAGGTCTAGCTTGGGTGCAGAAACCGTCAGGGGAGACTGTACTTTAAATGAAAGGTGCTGTGATTCGGTCAAGATATTCCACTTAAAATTAGACACATGAAATGACCCTTTAGGATCCAGGTATCCTCTTATTTCTTGCGGATACCCTTCCTCAAGCACAGCAGACCAAATACACTGTAGGCTATAATTATCTACCTTCCTTTCTGTTCGAACGAGACCCTGTTGCCTAGGAACTGGAGTCATAGGTGTGCCATAAATACATCTTCAAATCATCTTTCTCTTGCTGGATCCATTTCCCCCCCAACACACTGCTTCTATTGTTATTGTGGCTCATTAGAATACATGCCGTATCCTGCATTTGTTTGTTTGGAAGATGTACAAACTGTGTATGGCCAATTAGGTACGAGTAAAATATTCTAGTCTCCATTTGTCTTTCAATTTACTATTTGACATCACTTGGCTTCTGTGGTAAGCACCTACTTATGTATTAAGAAAAAATTACACAGTTAAAAGGTGAATTTATCTAGCATGCTATCAGCAGGAACTCTTATAACTGACTGTTTCTCCCACACACGCGGTGCAGTGAAGACTGATGTTGATAATGATGATATTGAACAAATAATGACTGCGAATCATTACGAAATTAGCCAGTGAATCTAATCCCATGATTTTACGCACCAGAGAATGGAGCCTCTGAGAGATTATCTGCCCCTAAACCCATGGCGAGTGGCAGGTCTGGGACTGGCGTTCTGGGAATTCTTGCCAGGGTATTCACTATCACATTCCTTGCCTGAAATTTCCTTTCTTCCGCAAATGTTTTCTATTCTCACTTGTTCTCAGTTGTCAATCTCTCAGTTACCGCCAAGAGCTGACTGTGGGTTTTGAAAGTCAGAAGCACTTCTATATCCAGGTCATTTATCTTGATAGTTGCCACAATGGCTCATTTAATAAACACTGATGACAAACCCCTTCCAAGGCTTCTCTATAATTAGAATCATCTATATTGAATATTATTTTTCTTTTATTAAATCACTCACCATAGTGACCTGGAGACAGAATATAAGAAAGCATATGCAAATCGGATAGGTAATAATCACGCAAACAGTCAAGCGTTCACCATGTAATGTAAGAAATAGCACACGGGCCATTTAATTGAAGCTACCTTTGGGTTCCTTCTCCCTCTTAGTGTCAAGCATCTTTGTCACTCTTGAGTCTCCAAAGATCTCTATAGGGTACATGACCCCTGCCCAGTACAACTAAACAGGAGACATTTCCTTGACTATACTGAATTCATACGTGAAATTATTCATTGAAACTATCATTAATTCAACCCCTAATGAATACCAACGCTCTACCGGGTGCAATGTCAGGAGATAAAGAGTGATATTATCTCACATTAAATAACATAATTTTATGTATTCTAGAATTTGTATATTTTTCTCAAGATATTTTAACTATTACCAAGGCCATAATGTCCAACAGGACATATACATTTCTTTGGCCTTTAAATAGTAATAATATCCATGCATTACTGAAAATTCACTTTTCAGTTCACTGAATCACAGTCTCATCATTCAATCTCTCAATCGCACAACAACCTTATGAGGTGATGTATTATTTGAGTACATGACTTGAATATGTGCCTTACCGAGCAATTCAAAATCTCAGTGACTTACCAAAAGTAGTTTTATTTCTTGCCTTTTTTACAATGCCTATTCTTCAAATGGTGATTGCAGATTCTAGTGATTCTGGGCTTCTTCAAACTAGTATCTCCACCATCCCTACCCCAAGCTTCCACTTCCGGTCCTGGGTCATCTGCATGTAAGATGGCCAGCCCGTGAACAAATGTGGAAGGTCTCCTGGAACATTTCCGTTGCCAGGACTAGAAATGACGGCATATATCTTTTCTGCTCCCATGCCATTGGCCAGAATTTGTTAACAGCATCAAGTTGACTCAAGGGGAGCTGGGACGTCTACCTGTGTGGCCACAGAAGATGAAATTCTCTGGAAAAGACATAGTATGTTCCCTGTCATAATTAGGTGCTATTATTATTGCCACTCCCGGTTTGTAGTTGAAAAAGGCAAAGATTAGAAGGGTAAAATGATTTATTCCTGGTAGAAAATCGTTGAGGTGAGCATTTAGCTCAGAGGCTGTTCCACCCTTACTCCCTGTAACAGTACCACCTGCTACCTAGACTTTGGACGAGTCAGTGTTAATTGTAGACTGTGCTTGTATCACAGTCCAGCCAACTGGGGAAGGCACGAATGGATTTCTTTCAGAGACTGAATGATTGCTTGTGTATTTTTCTAAAAATGAAGCGGCATACCTATCTCTTGCTTTTTTTTTTATATTCTCTGTCATTGACTTCCAAGCAAATTACTTTGACTGTTCATAAATCAAATGGAAACTAATTATTTGTTTTAACTACATCAGTTATAATTAATTATTGAGCAATTTGAGCTTTTTTTCTGATTTTGTTTTGTGAATTTAGAGTCAGAGTTAAATATAACTTCCCTTAGCGATGGTTAAATTAAAAGGAAATTATCACTGTCTTGTCTCCACGGATAATTGGGTCATCTACATGAGGTGCTTCCAATTTTGAATTAATTAGTTTAATGTGTTTTTAGCGAACTATGTTGATGTTTTGCAACAACTTAGTGCTAACTAAAATGGTAGATCAAAAATTTTATTTCATTTTGATGACAGCACTATACATTTATTTTCGGTTTTCGGCAAAGCATTTGATTTCTTACACTAAGTTGAATGTATTTTTAATTTTTAAAAAAATTTTTTTTAACATTTATTTATTTCTGAGACAGAGAGAGAGAGAGAGAGAGAGAGAGCATGAACAGGGGAGGGTCAGAGAAAGAGGGAGACACAGAATCTGAAACAGGCTCCAGGCTCTGAGCTGTCAGCACAGAGCCCGACGCGGGGCTCGAACCCACGGACCGCGAGATCATGACCTGAGCCGAAGTCGGACGCTTAACCGACTGAGCCACCCAGGCGCCCCTGAATATATTTTTTAAAATAATCAGTTCTCTGTAAATGTTATGTAAGACAATCCTTCTTTACCTGGGGCTTATCTGAAATATCATAACTATATAAATGTTACGGTAGAGTTTTAGCACCAAGGAAGGACAGTCTGAAACTGAAGTCAATTCTTAAGGTAAAGTTCACACAAATGCTACACATCTGTCCCCTCTTTTAGCAATACTGCCCAAGGCATCACTTTGATAAATCCAAATTCATAATGTGACTTTTGAAGTAATTATCTAGAAACATTATTCACTGTTAGTTGAGTCATAGAGCTGTTCTGAAGTTCTTTTGTTCGGTTTGTTTGTTTTTTGGAGGGGAGCGTGGCGAAGAGAGCCAATTTGTTCCTAACTTGGTGGAGTCTGCAAGATTGCTAAATGTCTTCTAGGCTCCTTGTCCGGCAAGTGCGGGATAACTATATTGACTTCTGTATCTCAGAGAACTCTAGAGAGGAGACAACTAGTTAACTGGAGCAAAAATACTTCGAAAATCAATATGAATGCTACAGAGCATTGTTAAAAAGTCAGTCCGATTTTGCGCTGGCTATCCCTCAGCCAAAATACCGGGATGGTTTTATAGGTTGAATTGCGATCCCTAAAATTATATGTTGAAGTCCTAACCCTGTACCTGTGAATGTGACCTTACAGAAAAAGGGTCTTTGCAGATATAAGCAAATGGACGTAGGGTGGGCCCAACCCGATATGACTGATATCTTCTAAAAAGAGGGAAGATTGATGCAAAGACAGACACACACACAAACAGAGCACCATGTGACAATGGAGGCGGAGATCGAATGATGTAGCTGCAAGCCAAGGTGGCCCAACCAGAAGTTAGGAAGAGGCAAAGAAGGGTTCTTCCCTGGGTCTCAGAGGGTACATGACCTGCTGACACCTTGGTTTTGGATTTCTGGTCTTCAGAACTGTGACAGGGCAAATGCCTATTGTTCTAATTCATTTACTTTGTGGTACTTAGTGACGGTAGCCCGAGGAAACAAATACAGATGACTGTGTGTCAAATATAGAAAAGAGAAAAGTCTCACTTGGCTGCTTCTTGTTTGTTTCTCTTAGGGTTGAGAGGAGAGAGACCCCCCTCCCGGGGAGCCAATGGCCATCGCTGAAAGCACAAGCTGGGGCCTGGCCAGTGCGGGTTTAGGCCGTTGGAATGTTTCTGAGGATGTCGTGCAATCAACAGCGGATTTAAAAGTCTTAAAAATGCAACGGATTAGAAACCTAAATGTTTATTCCCCCCATGTTATTGTGATCATGGTGGTGGACGGTGTAGAATTAGATGCCCCGTGGTCCTCTCGATGCCCAGGAAGCTGGGTCATTCTTCTCTCTCAGACCCGAGACTGGGGAGCATGGGAGAGGTGTTGAAAGCCGTGGGTTTGGCGCCCAGATGCTCACGATCAAACCCAGTACCGTCGGGAAACTGCAATAATGTTTTCTAGCACTAGATGGCACCATGGCCGAGCCTGCCACACCTCAGTCTCCCAGAGAACGCTGCCCGTCCCTTTGCTGAGTTGAAAGAACACCCCTTCATCTGTGTGCATCTCTTGCTGTCAGCAGTCCGCGCCACTCTCACCAAGCAGAAGTGACGCCCATTTGTGGTCTGCGGCAATGTTCAGCCCTCCGTAGGGCTCATAATCCTGAGAATTCATAATCCCGTTGAAGTAGAAGAGGAAGGCCATACCTGGACGATATGTTGATGCGGTAGAAACACTGGTGTTTTGAGTCACTTCATGATGTCCCATCATCCTCTCCCAGCTAAGACAGTGGTGATCCTCTCTCTTCCACTCCTCGCCATTTATTCACTAGAACGTTTTCCCCAAAGTCCCTAAAGGGCGCTGGTTGCCCTTCTGAGGATGCTTTTGACATTTGATTTAGATTTCATCGGGAGGCCCCCAATGTGATTTGCTCCAGCTCACAAAATGTGGATTCGGCGACACCCTTCCTGCCCTGCTTACTGGGAACATGTGCACTATACGTTGGAGTTGACATGAGCCTTCTTGTGACTTAATGCTGGCCCATATTATCAAAGCCATCCTGGAAGCCCTTCATGGAAGAAGCCAAGCTCTTACTTAAACTGATCATTAAAAAAAAAAAAAAAAAAGAGGTTAGAGTGGGAGAGAGCCAAAGCATAAGAGACTCTTAAAAACTGAGAACAAACTGAGGGTTGGGGGGGGGGGGTGGGAGGGTGGGGAGGGTGGGTGATGGGTATTGAGGAGGGTACCTGTTGGGATGAGCACTGGGTGTTGTATGGAAACCAATTTGACAATAAATTTCAAAAAAAAAATAAACTAATCATTTACTTTTATAAGCAGGGAATAGGTCAGCTATTACCTGTGCTTTAAGCGCACTCTAAATATATTAGCATTTGTTTTCATATAATCAACATAATCAGGTGAAATCAGTCCTCTTTAAAGACCTTCAGTTTAGAAGAGGTTTTATCATTTGAGTTAAACGTAATATCTAACCTTTGGGAGGCAGACTTCAACGAATTAAATAATGAAAATCAGTTTGGATTAATATAATTGCGAACATTTAGGTTGAAGGAAGCATAGGATTTAGATTCCCTGTGAGTCGAATGCAACAGAAAATCCAGGTTTGTTATTTTACTTATAACTGCTACATTTAACAAATCTATCCATTTCAAAATGTAAGTTTTAGTAAATCTGTCACTTGGAACGTTAAGTAGCCTGAGGTTGTTTGTAATTTTGGCATTAAACCTTTTTTTTAATACTGCTCATGTTTAAGAAATTATACTTTCCTATAGTTTATGGGATTTTATTTAAAATTGATATTTTTAAGACACAGTATTCTCTTTTATTTCAGCTTTAGACTCCTTCCCCAAACAGTAAAAATGCCTGCATAAAAGTAAAATATTACTAACATATTTAGTGGTAGCTGAGTCTGAGTTAAAGGTGCCACCTTGTGGTTACAGGAGGAAGTTCATTTTTCAAACGTCATTTAACAATAACACGAAATTTGCTTTCCCCTTTTGTCTTATATTAGAACTGATGGCTGCTGGTGGTGAAATGAATCCTTAATGTATGCATAGACCCCAAGGATGCCATGATGTGATGTCGCAGGAGCCATATTTTGAGGCGTCCGGGAGATTCAGCACACGATACTGGGTGCCACCCTGCAAAATACGACCAAAATGAATGTCAGCTTAACCTATCTTCAGAGACCTTTCCTACATCATTCTACATAGCAAATTATGCTATACAACTAATAATGCCAGTCCATACTGTCCAGAAATGAATGAAATGGAGGAGTGTATGGATGTTTGTGTGTGTACAGATGAGGCTGGGGGCGGGGACGGGAGGGAACGAGAATTTATAGCCCTTGAAGGTAAAAATAATTTAGCTAAAGAGGAATGACCTAGGGCTTCTTCTCCTAGAAGGGCTCACCACCCACCTACAGACCCCCTTCTCTTAGACAAGACAGGAAGAGAATGGGTCCCATCAATACCCAATGAAAGCTCAGCTCATATTGACCATCAAACCTCACCAACTTCCTCAAGCACTTGGGGCATCTCGGCCTACCTGAGTTCTTTCAGCAGGGTCATCCCTGCAGACGCCTTCTTTCTGAAGAAAGGCCACTTCCCCGTGCCTCATCCACCTTCCAGAAGCTTCCTTCTCAACTTTGCCACAAAAATATCAGAGGTCCATTTATTTGGGCATGTTACATTTCAGCTGATATTTATTGCCTTTAAAATTGTCTGTGTTTTGGGCGCCTGGGTTGCTCAGTTGGTTAAGTGTCTAACTCTCCGTCTTAGGTCAGCTTTTGATCTCAGGGTCGTGAGTTCAAGCCCCTCCACCCAGAGCAGAGTCTACCAAAATAAAATAAAATAAAATAATCTGTTTTCATTGCCTATTGTGTTTTCTTTCTACCTTTAATAACATAGCTTCTGACAACAAAGTGAGTCACAATAGGTCCCCTTAATTTAAGGAGGGAGTTCTGTGATTTGTTCCTATTCATGTAACTTACGGTCTTTTCCTTTATAGTGGAAGACTGAGAAGGAAGGACCTCAAACTCCCAGGCTCTCCCCCACCCCTTCTTTGCCAGGAAGGTTGGGGACTGTGTATGCCTGATTCCCTTGCATGGGGAAGGACATTCCAACGACCCAGCTTAACTTCCTCAACACCGGAAAAGAAAGAAAAATTTTTACTAAATTCATTCACCTGTAACATTTGTAAAGGGGCATTTGACATACTATCATGTATATCAGATTAACAAAATTGTAAGTAGAAAAAGGAGGGGAGGAACCTGGGCGGCTCAACGGGTGGAGCCTCGCAGTGAGCCCTGTGCTGAGCCTGGAGCCTGCTTAAGATTCTCTCTCTTTCTCCCTCAGCCCCTCTCCTCTGCCTCACTCACGCACTCTATGTCTCTCTAAAATAACATTTAAAGGAAGAAAATTATGACAGCTGGCAGGCTGGTTGGGAGATTGCAGACGAAAATTGGTGATAAAAATATACCATTTTTGGAGCTTTCACTGTGTGCCTGGTGGTGTGTTAAGAGCATTCCAAGTATGAGCCCTTCCGATAATTACAACCGTATAAGGACCGGACCACTGTTGTCCCCATTTAACAGGTAAGGAAACCGAGGTCCAGGATGGGGGTAAAAATCACCTGACGTCGCACCGCTGGAGCGTGGTGGAATCAGTGTCTTTCTGCCACCAGCATACGCGTCCCTCATCCGGATTTTGTAGTAACCGCAGAAAATCAAGATTGCTTCCAACTGCTTTAATTCGGCACGATTTGTGAGCCCCGACTAGGTGTGCGGCCCCGTGACGATCGCTGACAGGACAGGGACGGACGACCAGGTCCCGGCCGCCAAGACTCCAATGAGTTTTCTTTCAACCTTCGGACACAGCTGTGAGAAACTTGCAGCCACTCGGCGTTCGCCCACCGAGCACTCCCAGCAAACAGCGTCTAGACAACACACACCTTCGAGCTGTGCCTTGCCAGCAGTGAGGTCACACGACGCAGCCAGTCACCAGCACAGAGGCTGAGTTGGCAGCGTCTCGGTCCTGCTAATTGGGACAGGTGCAGAAGGTGATGACAGAAGGCCACCCACGGAGCTCTGGCAGAGCGAGCAGCGGGCAGTCCCCGAAGCCCGCGCGGCAGCATAGGCGGGGATGTCTGGCAAACCGCTCAGGTGGGCAAGGGACCGTCCCGGCGCGTGCCAAGAAGAAGCGGCCATTCTTAGCATGGGGATTCCCTAGTCTCTAAAGGCAACGGTAGGGTCTCCGAAACGAGACTGGAAATAGATGCAAATAAACAGCCACAAACTTGCCAAGAGGAAAAGATCATTCACACACACACATACACACACACACACACACACACACACACACATACATACACATAGACACACACATACACACACATACACAGACACACACACACATACACAGACACATACACACACATACACACACAGACACAGACACATACACACACACGTACACACACACACATACACACACACACATACACACAGACACAGACACACACACAGACACACACAGACACACACACACACAGACACACACAGACACACACACACACACACACATAGACACACACATAGACACACATAGACACACACACACACACACATACACACACACACATACACACAGACACAGACACACACACAGACACACACAGACACACACACACACAGACACACACAGACACACACACATACACACACATAGACACACACATAGACACACATAGACACACACACACACACACATAGACACACACACATACACACATAGACACACCCACAGACACACAGACACACACAGACACACACAGACACACAGACACACACAGACACACACACACATAGACACACACAGACACAGACACACACACACATACACAGACACATACACACACATAGACACACACACAGACACACACACACACGCATACACACACACATACACACAGACACACAGACAGACACAGACACATATACCCACACATACACACACAGACACACACAGACACATACACAGACACACACAGACACACACATACACACACAGACACAGACACACACACAGACACACACACACACAGACACACACAGACACAGACACACATACACACAGACACAGACACACACACACAGACACACACAAACATACACACACACACACACATACACACACACAGACACACACACACATACACATACAGAAACACACACACACACAGACACATACACACACATAGACACACACATACACAGACACACACACACATACACAGACACATACACACACAGACACACACAGACACAGACACATACACACACATACACACACACGTACACACACACACACACACACATACACACAGACACAGACACACACACAGACACACACAGACACATACACACAGACACACACAGA
This sequence comes from Panthera tigris, assembly GCF_018350195.1. Taxonomy (NCBI): domain Eukaryota; kingdom Metazoa; phylum Chordata; class Mammalia; order Carnivora; family Felidae; genus Panthera; species Panthera tigris. Next base: position 17,861,416 of record NC_056668.1, on the reverse strand, counting down.
CACACACACATACACACACATAGACACACACATACACACACATAGACACACACACACATACACACATAGACACACCCACAGACACACAGACACACACAGACACACACAGACACACAGACACACACACACACATAGACACACACAGACACAGACACACACACACATACACAGACACACACACATAGACACACACACAGACACACACACACACGCATACACACACACATACACACAGACAGACACACAGACAGACACAGACACATATACACACACATACACACACAGACACACACACACACACAGACACACACACACACACATTCCGTAACATGGTAGAAGCTATAGCTTTTTCTGGGGAGTAGAGGGAGATACTGTTTTGGGGGAGACTCTTCTGAGAGCGGCATTTCACATGGATAGACTCGAATTGGGGATAAAAATATAAGACACCTCATCTCATTTACCGCTTAAAAGTTGGCTAGAAGCAACTATGAGAATGTTACAGGGAGAGTAGCAGATCAGCAGCAGGGTTCACCTAACATTGTATGTCTTGGCAGGAATGTTCTCGAATGCCAAAGAGGAATGAGAGAAAGTCACTTGACTCCAGGACTTTGCCGTATATTGGAATAGGCAAATAATTGAGAAATGCTCAAAGTTTTAGTGAAAAAATATCCATCTTTATGCGAACTGGGAGATGTTAATTTTGTTTTGAAATATATAATAAGTGATACTGAATTTTAATCCTATAATTGCAGGAAGTGTATATTTCTTGTGTGATCTGTTATGATTTGAGTAGGACTTTTAAAAATAATAGACGTGGGGCTCCTGGGTGGCTCTGTCAGTTGAGCGTCCAACTTTGGCTCAGGTCATGATCTCACCATCTGTGGGTTTGAGCCCTGTGTTGGGCTCTGTGCCGACAGCTCAGAGCCTGGAGCCTGTTTCAGATTCTGTCTCCCTCTTTCTCTACCCTGCCCCCTGCTCACACTCTGTCTCTCTCTCTCTCTCTCAAAAATAAATAGACATTTTTAAAAAATTAAAAAAAATAATAGACATGGGGCGCCTGGGTGACTCTGTCGATTGAGCATCCAACTTTGGCTCAGATCATGATCTCATGGTTTGTGAGTTTGAGCCCCGCGTTGGGCTCTCTGCTGTCAGCACAGACTCTGCATCAGATCCTCTGTCCATCTCTCTCTGCCCCTCCCCAGCTTATACTCCCTCTCTCAAAAATAGATAAAACATTTAACAAATAATAGACATAGAAACAAAAATTAATTGAGATGTAAGTCAAAAATAGTGCGTATTTTATACTCTGCAATTTTTTTTAATGTTTACTCATTTCCTGAGAGAGAGAGAGTTGAGCAGGGCAGGGGCAGAGACAGAGGGAGACCCAGAATCTGAAGCAGGCTCCAGGCTCTGAGATGTCAACACAGAGCCCAACACAGGGCTTGAACCCACGGACTGGGAGATCATGACCTGAGCTGAAGTCAGATGCTTAACCGCTGAGCCACCCGGGCACCCACAGTATTATGCAATTTTTTAAGTTAGAAGCCAATAACAGTTGCTTATTTAACCTATGCATTTGTAATTAAACCATAAATTGAGCACCCAATACCTATTCATTTTCTTCCAGGTAAAAAGTCATCAGTAAATCAGAGACACGTGGAACATTTTAATAAATCACTTTCCTTTATTTCAACAGCTTGTCCCTTTGCAATGTACCTGTGATAAAAAAATACCTGACAACTATTCTGTCTTACTTGGATATTGCAAGAATAAAATTAAGATAATATTGATGAAGTCTCTCAAGATCCTTGTTATAGAGATTTTATATGAATGTTTTACTGTAATTAGAAAAAGCTAAAGCAATCTACCCCACAAGGTTTATTTTTTTTTTTACTTGTGGAAACTTGAAAGCTGTTTTGTTTCTATTATAATTAACTACTTAGCTTAAACACTAAAGTCAGAGACAAATTAAACTTATTTGCTAATGTTTGGATGTGTGTGTGTATGTGTGTGTGTGTGTGTGTGTGTGTGTAAGATGAATAATGCTACTGTATGCAGCAAAAGGGATTTGCAGATGTGATTAAGTTAGAGATCTTGAGGGGTCCTTGGGTGGCTCCGTCAGTAAAGTGTCAGACTCTTGATTTGGGCTCAGGTCATGATCTTGGGGTCATGAGTTGGAGCCCCGCGTTCGGCTCTGTGCTGAGCATAGAGCCTGCTTGGGATTCTCTCTCTGTCTCTCTGTACCCCCCACCCCCCGCCCCCTGCTCATGCTATCTCTCTCTCTCAAAATAAATAAATAAACATTTAAAAAAATTTTAAAAATGTTAGAGGTCTTGAGATGAAGAAATTAGCCTGGATTATCTGGGTAGGCCCAATATAACCACAAGGGGCCTTGTATTAGGATATGTGTATACAATATAGAATTAGCTTATGTGATAATGGCGACCTGAGAAGTCTGGATTCCAGAGAACCAATGGCATAGCTGAGTTCAAAGCCCTGAGAACTGGGAGAGCTATGATGTAAAGCCCAGTTCCAGTCCAAGTCCAAAGTCAGGAGAAAACTACTGTCCTAGTTTGAAAAGAAGCAAAGATAATTCTTCCTCAGATTTTATTCTATTTAGACCTTCGACTGATTGAATGAGGCCCGCTCACTCTGGAGAGGGCAGCCTGCTTCCCCGTCTACTGATTCCAATGTTAATCTCATCCAGGAACACCCTCACTGACACACCCAGAAATCATGTTTAACCAAATATCTGAGCTCCCTGTGACTCAGGCAAGCTGACAGATAGCCGTCACAGTCCTTACAAAAGGGAGGCAGGAGGATTAGTCAGAAGCTGATGTGACTTTGGAAGCAAGAGATTGAGTGATGTAAGGAAGGCCATGCGAGCCAGCACAGAACCCGAAAAAGACAGGGAAACGGATTCTTCCCTAGAACCTCCAGGAGGAACCAGGCCTGCTGGCACCTCGTGAGATTGGTCTTCGACTTCCGACCTCCAGAAGTGAGCTATGAAATTTGTTGCTGCTTTAAGGCAGCAAATACCGGTACTTTGCTACAGAAGCCACAGAAAACCAATATTGTGTTTATATTGTGTTTACGTATATGTATGTGTTTATATGTGTGTGTGTAAGTCATATAATTATATATTAATTATGTATATAATTCTGTGTATGGTATATATATCATATAATAATAATTATATATAAACATAATTTTATAATTTTATCTAATTAACTGTATAATATATAATTATATATTGATTATATACGTAAATATAACATTCTATATATGTATGTATATGTAGACATATATGTGTATATATAGACATATTGTATGTGCATACACACACACACACATATATTTATATATATAATTCTTGTTTTTTAAGACACTTTTACCCAATATGATATGTTTTCTATAAAAAAAAATAAAGATCAGCTCTCCTCAAGGGCATGATTAGTTTTTGAAACTTCTACCATTAATATTCTTTTTTTTTAACATTTTTAAAATATTTATTTATTTTTGAGAGAGAGAGAGAGAGAGACTGAGAGAGTGAGCAGGGAGGGCAGAGAGAGAGGGAGGCACAGAATCTGAAGCAGGCTCCACGCTCCAGGCATTCAGCCCAGAGCCGGATGCGGGGCTCCATCTCGCGAACCGTGAGATCATGACCTGAGCGGAAGTCAGACACTTAACTGACTGAGCCACCCAGGCGTCTCTACCATTAATATTTTTTACAGAACATCCAGAAATGCTCTTCGCAGGGAGAAGGGAGGCTTATTTATTTGGGATAATGTGTCATCGGTGTAAAAGAACCCAGACACAAATAATTACTCCCTCCGCAAGGGTAGAGAAGACTGCTTCTCTTCAACATAGAGTGACGTTGGCCCTGGTTTCTCTCGGTCAGTGCAGAAGACAAGGACAGGCAACTCTAGCCGCAAATTATGGATTGAAAAGTTCGACTTCAAGGCCTTCCCAGACTTTTTTCTCTGTATGCTTTCAGAGAACAAGGCCAACGTATTTCTGGGTTCTAGTATCCAATTCCTATTAAAATAAAGAGACTAGGATGTTCAAGTTAGTTTTATGGCAGGGACAAACTGATAATCAGTATGGAATAGGTTAAGTGTTCATTTGCATTTTTAGGTGCCCTTGATTTTGGAGTAATCTTCAGGCTTTGATTAGCAATGGGTCGGGAGAAAGCTGGAGGCTTTCTTGTGATCAAGCTGCTGGTGAGACTGGTTCTGAAGTCTGCTCATCTCATTATTGGGTGCCTTGGTGGGTTTACTCAGAAAGCTAGAATGTTCTAAAGCCTGGTAAGAGTCCTCTGCTGTGGTATGCTCATAAAGGCTATCCAGAAATGATTGGTAAATATCTAGGAAGTCTTAAAACTGGTTGCTAAACCACCAGCAGCTGGGCCACAGGAAAGTACACCACAAAAATTGGCAAAAGCTATAAATCAGGGCTCCTTTGCCCCCACCTCCTTAGGGGACTGGTTTCCCTGTTCATTGCTGTTCATTTCTCTTCGTTTCTTAACATTAATCTGTCTTCCATTTTCCCTGAGCAGTAAAACTTTTCAGTCCAGGACTTTGAGTCCACTCTCTCTGCAGTTTCCTCTCTGGCCACCTGCTATTTTCTCCACTCAAGGTCGACTTATCCAAAAGGCAAAGTAGGCATGGTGCCTGGGGCCCGTGATACTTTCAGAGGTCCATACAATAGGAACATAATAATAATACTACTACATAAGAATGAATTCATTCTGGATTATCTTCATCTATCTACGAACGTAGTCATGAAACACACTTTTTTACACTTTTTAGGAAGAAAGGGGACCACGAGGGCAAAAGTGCTTAGAGTTCACATAAGTCATCATGCGGTCCTGTCCACAGGCCCTCTTCAGCCTCATGGCCCAGAGCTGATGTGAAAATGAGCTCTCTTAAAAATGATTGTCAGAATGGTGTAATGCGTACTGGCAGAACCATTTCAGGTGTCTTTGGCACGGACCACAGCATTACCCCTAGAAGCCTGATTTAACCCCACATTTCATGGGTCTCTCTGGTATATCTGTTTTTGACTAACACATTCTCACTGTCTTGGATTGTGATTCTTTCTAAAATATGGCAAAGAATATCAAACTCCTATTTGGGTTCCATTGAATAAAACATCTGCTGCCTTTGTCTTATATTTTATATTCATGCCCAGTGTTTTGCTAAACTTGTAGTTATTCAAGCCAATAGTAAGAATGTCAATGACATCTCCTGCTTCTTTTGGTATTTTCTGGTTTATTTATACCTATTTGCTCAGGATTTGGGCTTTTTCATTTTGTTTTATTTTTGTTTTGCTTTTTAAGTGGAATCCTATCTTTACTAAAAGCTTGGCTACTGGAGTTTATGTTGGGGGGTGAGTTATTAGGGATGCCAACTAGAGCTAGTAACCCTTTGGTGAGCTTTGAGGGATGTTGAGGAATTCTTTCTTAATAATATCTAGGTTACAGGCCCACTTATAATGCACTTGAAATAGTCCCATTAAAATCAGTCTTTCTTGGTCACCGTCCTTTTATCTCAACTCAAATCCTTCCTTTAGGTCTCCTGACCTGCTACTCCTTCATTCCTCCATCCTTTCAACCCATATAGAGAGTATATCTCAAATTTAATGGGCAAAGAATGGCCAGTGGAACCTATTAAAATGGAGCCATCTGGGCCACACGTCTAAGGATTCCCACCGGTAGGCTTAGATTGGAGACTCGAGATCGACGTTTTTGCTGATGCGGGCTGAAGGGAGCTGCCTGAAATTCTTACTGGCTTACACAAAAATGAAGCTTGAGCTTTCTGATACTTCACAAATTGCGACAAGCCCAGACCAAGAGTTACCAATGATTAAAGAAGACAATTTAAGTGATAGAAACAAACTTTATTTAACACTTCATGAAGTGGGCAGTTTCTGTTCTCAAGAGTCCAGAGGATGGCAAAATGGGGCAGAAGGCAGATTCTTTTATAAGATAAAAAATAGGGAATGAGGAAGAGAAAAATAGAAAATGAGTAAGGAAGCAAGTAGAGAGCTCAGAGTTGGTCTGGCCTTTAGGGACTGTCTGGCTGAACATACCATGTTTCTGGTCAAGCAGAGCATTTATAGGGACACAAAGTTTTCTAAGTTTCAGTTCGCTGACGAGGCACCCTGGGCCGGATCAGCTAAACCTATTTTAACTTATATTAAAAGAAACTTAGAAGACTGTGGAGGGAGACAATGGAATAAAATATTAATAGTTGGGTGGCACACAATATGCTTGGCATTTAATACCTGTTAATTTTAATCATCACAACGATCCCGGAGGAGAAGTGGAATGATCCCCGTCTTACAATTAGGAGAGGCAGGCTGAGAAGGGTGGGTAAATTGCTCACTTTTCACATTATAAGTAGTAGAGACCGAATATGCATCCAAATGTCTTTGCTTTGAAGAAGGGAGAAAATGTATCTACTGATCCTAATCCCAACCAGTTGCTAAGGTCATTTCTTAACCAACCATTCTCAACTCTGCTTTGAACCTACAGGCCATCCAAAAAGGATTTTGTATGTTAACCTGCTTAATTGTTCTCTGGTGCTTTCAGTTAAGACATTTTGAGCTCCTTCTTATTTTGATTTGAGCCCAAAGGAGAATGTGTGCACCCTCAGGTTTATCGAAAGGGAAGGTTCCTCTAGTTTCTGGGCAGAGGCGTGATTACATTGACCTGGTCACTGTCCACTGTTCTCTGCTCAGCCAACTCCAATCTACCCTTAGATGACCATCAAATCTTGCTTACATATTGCTGTAGTTCCTGTAGGAGCTTCCTTTCCAGCCTCTGCACCTCCAATGTCAGTGCTGCAACAGGGTTTTTGCACTTGGTTTTCTTCCACACCTGGGGTGTGCTTCTCTCCTCTCCATGGCTTGGTCGGTGGAACGCCTGACTCTTAATTTTGGCTCAGGTCATGATCTCGCAGTTCATGATCTCAGTCCTGCGTCAGGCTCTGCGCTGTCACTGCGAGCCTGCTTGGGATTCTCTTTCTCTCTGCCCTTCCCACACGCTTCCTCTCTCAAAATAAATAAATATACTTTAAAAAAAAGAGACAATCTTATAGATTTAAGCCACTTGCAATGTGGCTAGACCAGATAGATGTACTGTATGTGTAAAACATATACCAGATTTTGAAGGCTTAGTACAGAAAAATGAAAAGAATGTAAACTATCTCATTAATAATTTTTATATTGGTTACGTGTTCAAATTATAATATTTTGGATATATTGGGTTAAAGTATAATTCTATTGGACAGAATGTCTTTGAAAAATGCTTAAGTTAATGAGCATTTACTCTCTTTGGGTGACTGAAGAATTTCTAAATATGAAACAAGGTACAAAACACAGGTTAGAATTATAATTTACTCTAATTTCTATAAGGTCTGTAAATTATCAGAATACTAAAATTCCTCTGAAACATATTTTAAACATGTATATATTTATACATAATAATTCAAATGATTAAAATGGCATGATATGACTGTTCACAGAGAAGAAGGACTAAAGAGTTCTTTTCTTTTTTTCTCCAATTTTCCCATTTTTGTCCTGTTTCTGGAGAAAAAATGTTGGTTACTTTGGTCAAAGATAATAATACAAATGGGGCTCTGAAAAATTATAAATATGTGTGCATGACAGTAAGTATGAGTTTCTCTTTTTTTATTAAAAACATTATCACCATTTATCAAGATGGTAAATTGAATACATATTTTGTTTTGTTCAACGTACTCATGGATTAATTATATTTTAAAGATACAGTTAAGTGTTTTAAATTTATCACTTACGTGAATATTTATATATTTGTGCATACTTCATACACATGGAGTTATATAAACCTTTTACCACAAGTTGTTAAATGAATAAAGTACAGAAAGAGTAAAATTAAACTTTTGGTCTTTTTTTCTGTGAAACAGTCTTTGTGTGTGTGTGTGTGTGTGTGTGTGTGTGTGTATGAAATGACTTGCTTACTTTCCGCCCAGATGGCAGAAATTCTGTATGATCTGTTAACACATGTTTAAGTGCGAGAGTGGTATAACAAGTGATGATGAAATGCTTTGTTTTTAAGATTCTTTACTTATAAACACTTTTCATTGTTTTAAGGTTTACTTGTTTGAGAGTGAGAGAGAGCACAGGTGGGGAAGGGGCCGAGGGAGAGAGAGAATCCCAAGCAGGTTCTATACCACCAGTGCAGAGCCTGATGCGGGGCTCAAACCCACGAAACATGAGATCACGACCTGAGTCGCAGTTGGACACTTAACTGAGTGAGCCTCTCAGGCGCCCCTAAAACCCTTTTCATTTTTATTCATAGACAGGTTGTGGGCTACTATGTTAGTCAACTTGGGCTGTTGTAACAAATACCACAGCCTGGGTGGCTGACACTACAGAAATTTATTTCCTCAAAGTTCTGGAGGCTTAAATGAGATCCAGATGCCATCCCTGCCTGTTTCTGGTGAGAATCCCCTTCTTGGTTTGCAGATGGCCACCTTCTCACAATGTGTTCCCATGGTCTTTTGTTGGGTCATGTGCATGGAAAGAGAGAGGCTGAACTCCCTACTGTCTCTTTGTATAAGGACACTAATCCTATTGGATCAGAGCCCCACCCTATGACCTCATTTAGTCACAACTGCTTCCTTAATTCTGAATGCAGTCCGACTGGGGGTGGTTAGGACTTCAACATATGAACTTTGAGGGGAACCAGACATTCAGTCTATAACCCGGTAGTCAGTCAATATGTAGAAGTCATCAAAAGCCAATTGCCCATTTCAGTCTTTCATTAGATGCAGTAGCCAACGCATATCCACTTAATTCTACAGCAGTGACAAATCTTGTGAAAGCTTCAACTGATTTAGTTCCAGGGTTTCTGTTAAAAGGAATGATCTTCTGGGCAGACAGAGAACACTCAGAATTTCTCAGCTCGTCACCTTCTTTCCCATTGCTGCAACAACGTAAACCCAGCCTCTCCCTTTTTTATTTTACCGGAAGGGAATGCCATGATTGCTCACCTGTTAGGAAACTCTCCAAGCCCTGCAGAGCCCTGGTAGAGACTCCCTTTAATATTCTTAATTTAAGTTTGCTTGTTGATGGCTTAACTTCAAAAGAAAAACTGAAAATTGCCATGCAGGTTATGTTATAACAGATCTAAATTTTCTCTTGAAATATAAGCCACTCCCCAAAATTAGCTCAGTTCAAATGGTGAAATTAATTTTCCAGGCCCAGATCGGCCAGCTAGCAAAAGATAACAGGGCAAATATTTACACTAAAAGTAAGTATGATTTTGGGCTAGTCCATGACTTCAAATACTGTAGCCTTTCTTAACTTCTATGGAAAATCTTATGAAAACAAGTTTAAAAAAATTGTATGTTTTTCTATTATCTAACGAGATAGACATAACGATAGTGAAGTGTAGCAAAAATGCTTCAGGGTATTATCCATAACAGCAGAGCTCAACTGGCAGCAATATTGACTCAATATTGGTGAGGTAATTTTAAGAGTATTTCCAAGGATGTTTTCAGTGCGTGCCCTACCCACCCACATCATAATTCTGATAAGACCATAAAATAAGAAATGGATAGAAACCAAATGGACTATGAGGTGTTCAGGTAATTGTTCATTCTCGGAATGGATTGAGACTCTTTGTGGAGTTTCTGATATAATAGATATACTCTGTCCTAAAGAATGTCATCCCATTATTCAGTGTGATTTCTTAGAACTGAGAGCTTCAGTTGCGCCTTTAGAAGCTATCCCAGTGTTCTATGAGGCCAGCTGCCTCTGGATGGCACAGGGGGCTGTCATGGAGCCCTTCCGTACTCGTAGGTTTGTGGCTACGCTGTATGGGATTCCATGACTATGAAAAAGGCATCCTATAATCCCCCAAATAGGAATGCTAGCTGAGGTTCTGCTCAGAAAAGGAAAACCCATATCTGAATGGCACCTGTCCTGGTGAGGACAAACCACTGGCCTCCACGATGGAAGGGATCCAATGGAATTAACTTACCATCAAGAGTTTGGTTGATCTCTTTGAGGAGTTGTGCTACATCAGGGTGTTATGGGTTAAATTGTGCCCCCCCCATCCAAATTTCATGTGTTGAAGCCCTAATCACCAGTACCACAGAATATGATCTTTGGAAATAGGATCATTGTAGATGAAATTAGTTGAATAAGGTCATCCTGGAGTAGGGTGGGCTCTTGATCCGGTATGCCCAGTGTCCTTACGAAAAGGAGAAATCTGGACACAAATATGTAAAATGCAGATGTTGGCAGCGATCAGAGAATGCTTCCATTTATAAGCCAAGAAACACCGAAGATTGCTCACAAAACTATCGGAAGCTGGGAGAGAGGCTTGGAACAGGTTTTTCTGCACAGTCCTCAGAAGGAACCGACTCTGCTGACAGCTTTGTCACAGCCTTTTAGCCTCTAGAACTGTGAGAGAATAAATGCTGTTGGTTAAGCCACTCATTTTATGGTACCTTGTTATAGTAGCTTTGGCAAGCTAATATATCGGGGGCGTAGCGTTGGTTTCCTTTGCTGACCTGTTGGACATTCAGAAGTACCAGTGGCTTCACCTACTTTGGTAAGTGAGAGTCCATGCTGTTGGGCTCTGTCTCTGCCATGGTGACCGCTCTGGAGTGGTCAGTGACAAGGATTGACTGCCATCATGCAACCACGTCATTTTATTGAGTGCCTTTCCAGTGGTGAATGTTTTGGTGGGGATTAGCATTTAATTCGCGTTTAGAACCCACTCTCTTAGGTCATCTATAGGTCTCTACCATAGACTTGCTTATCTCTACTCTCCCAGTCCTTTTCTTTCCAGGTCCTTAACCAGACATCCACACTACTGGCCACTGCACGGAAATCTATACCTATTCTGACCTTGGGCTATTCTTCCTTGCACACAAAGAGAATGACTAAATATACTGCTCAGAGCTCTATTGGGAAGAATTTCCCTTTCTCCTATTTTTCAAAGCCACCCCTATATGTATCTGTGATGCAGCCACCTCTATTTTTGGCTTGCACTCATGTGCTGAGACAACTCATCTATCAACTTAGACTTTCCCTCATCTCTCAGCTGGTTGTATGGGTCCCTGGGTATATAGCCGTGAGTGCAAGTCAGGGGAAGGACACCGATCCAACAGTGGGTCACATGGGGCCTCTGAGCTATCTGCAGCCTATTCTGTCCTGTGTGAACTCAATCCAGGCGTACTGTCTCCATCTTGTGATGGACTGCTGCTGGGCCCGTCTGAACCTATGATGTGGTGAGTCTGATGGACTCCAGTTCATAAAGAGTGTTTCCGAATATACAGTTATTTGGTATCCTATGGTTGAGCATTTCACCTCTACCAGAGCTCAGAAATATGCCAAAGGCTGTTTATCAAAGACTATAAGTTCCTGCTATAGATGGCATGACCTTGTTTCCGAATCCCAAGAACCTATGTTGTGACTCTCCCACTGGAGCTTGTCCTAAGTTCTATATTGTATCTTCGACCATCGATACCTCCCACACCATAGGACTGCTGCGGTGTCCTTTCTTGCTTAGGCCCAACGCAGTGCTGGCAGCCTTCTTTGTTATGCAGGGCATTACTTACAGAACCCAAAAAGGCCTGCCAGGCTCGATGCTTCCTTCTTTTTGACAGGGGACAGCAGAGGCAGCCATTTGTCTTTTAATTTTACTTCAGCATGTCCCTCACCGTGGGATCTCCCAAGTGGCTGGGTTGTCTCCCATCCTCTGGAATATGTGTGTCTTACCAAAATTTCCAGCACAAACACCAGCCACTTCTTGTGTTTTCTGTCCAATCAGCATGAGGCCATCGACACAACAGATGAGTGTTGTGTTCAGAGGGAGGCCGACAGTCCAGATGTCTTTGTACAATATTATGACAGAGGACAGGAAGGTTAACACAGCCTTGCAGAAAGATTGTAAGAAATAGTTTTATATGCTCTCCAATACTTGTGATTGTCTTTTAAAATCAGAAAAGAAAAGAATGTGTTTTCCAAATCAATGGCTGCCTACCATTTCCCCCAGACTTTATTAATATGCTCTAACAATTCAACCACATCTGGCACAGCAACTGGATCACTGCAACTACTCAATTAAGTCTATACTAGCCTATAGTCATTCTCCAGGATCCATCCGCTTTCTGCAGGATCTGGCCCGGAGAGTAAATAGATTTATGACAGGGGAAACCAACCCTGCACTCTCTCTAGGTCTTTATTAGTACCAGTAATCTCCACCATTTTTTTGGAGATCTGATATCGTGTTTGGTTTACTATGTTGGCCAGTGTTGTGGGGCAGAGCAGTTTCAGGTTTATATTTGGCTTTCCCCACATGGTAGTTTTTATTTCACAGATAAGAGATCTGATACAGGCGTTAGCCCCAATTTCCGTGTGTGTGTGTGTGTGTATATATATATATATATATATATATATATATATATATATATCAATTCCAATTATGTACTCAGGGACTGGAGAAACAATTACTTAGTGGCTCATGGATGAAGTGGGCACACTATAAGGCAGAACCCTATATATTACATGGGCACATGGGCTTCCCCCTCAAAGTAGAGCCATGATGATGCTTCATGTCTCCCAAATGTCAACTCATAAATGTCTTGATATTTTCCCAGTGTACTATCACCTAGGTAAATGGCTATAAATCCCTTTAGGCAAATATTTAAGGGAATAGTTATGGTATGATACTTGACTTGATGTTATAAGATCCTTCCTTTAGAGCTGCAATCACCCCTTCAGTCAATGATTTATGGGAACTTAGCAAAAGGTATTTTTTGTTGTTAGAATTTTTCCACCAGGGCCTTGATCTTCATGTCATAGACTGCCTTGGCTGAGGGTTCTGACATCTCTGGAGCTCTATTATATTTGCCCTTCTACTGAAGGCAATTAGGGACTTCTTGGGAGCTTCCGCCTAGATTCTGTCTCTCGTACAACCATTAACTATCTATTAGCAGCTCTTTTTTTTTAATTTTTTTTTAACATTTATTTTATTTTTGAGACAGAGAGAGACAGAGCATGAATGGGGGAGGGTCAGAGAGAGAGGGAGACACAGAATCCGAAACAGGCTCCAGGTTCTGAGCTGTCAGCACAGAGCCCGATGCGGGGCTTGAACTCACAGACCGCGAGATCATGACCTGAGCTGAAGTTGGACGCTTAACCGACTGAGCCACCCAGGCGCCCCATAGCAGCTCTTAATTTCTCATTATCCTGCAGGGTATTAATGCATCTTTGTAATCATCAGCTAACCCAAGTTTGGCGTCTTGCTGTCTTAGCAAGACATTGTTTCTCTCATGTTTTGTTTTTTTTTCAAATGTCTGCAGCATCATACCTGACACATTATTTTGCCACATCAAGACATGGTTCCAGGTCACTATCAGTGCAATTCTCAGCAACTGAACCACTACCATATGTCGGGGACCATTCATATCCTATCCACCAAGCAGGATACACTCTCATCTGCTGAGCAATGAGTGAGCCATCCCCAAGCGCTGTTCTTACCACTATTTTCTCAGATCGTAACTAGTACCATTTGTGACAGTCCAGGTCCTCCAAGGAGAAGATTCAGATGATTTTATTAGGAGAAATGCCTGTGAGAAACAACGGTGAGAAAACACAGAGAAGCTGGGAAAGCCATCAGAGCTCAAGTAATTCTGACCCTGAGTGAAGGAGAAAAGAATGGTCGGTGAAAGCATCCTGGACCATTGTGCAATCTGACAAAGTCAGCAAAGCCACCGGGGAGTCCACAAAGCAAAGTTGTTCGTTAGGGAAGTTTTCTGCATCCCAGGATTGGTTCCGTCTTAGTATCACTGAGTTGCTTGCTCACTTGCTGGCAGCAACCTATGGGAAGCACTGTGTCTGTTCAAACGTGGTGACGAATTTCAGAGAGCAGCTGGGGCCCCGGGTCAATTACACGCCCTCTAGTTGGAATTTTGCAATGTTTGTTCTCATGGCCACAAAAATGCCCTCCTATAGGTCCTTCCTGGTGAATGCCTTATGAACTTAACCTAAGATTTCAGTCTTATAGGAAATGGACCTTGACCCAACACCAACAAAACCTTTCTACTGAAGTTATTACAATCATTCATGGGCATGTGACTGTTGTAGTCTCACGTAACTCTGCCCTTAGAATTTCAGGATGGTTTAATGTTTTGCTGTTGCCGTCTTGAAATGCTTAATAATTTTTGAACAAATGGGCTGCTATTCCATTTTTCATTGGATCTTGCAAGTTATATAGCCAGATCTGTCAACCCTACCAGAGAAATATAGTAGTCATCCTGGATGAAAAATACTGGGGCTTTTTGGCTAAAATATTGTTTGTTCTTTTCAGAGATATTCCAGACAGCTTTTCAGCAGCTGTTTAACTCCACTCTGAAAAGTTTCCCATTTTAAGGGACCAATCATCAGCTCACTTCTGTTGAGATATTTAATACTTATATTTCCATGGGATTCTATACCACTTAAAATCACTACTGTTTATGAGAACACAACTTCCTTTCTGGAAGTCCAACAAAACAGCTTGAATTCAGTAACCAGCATTATCATGGTCAATTACATAGCATTCAATTTCCTTTTAGCAAGCCAAAGGGCAGTTTATGCTTAGAATGAACACATCTGTCCACACCTATATAAATATTATAGATTACATTAAAAAAAATCCATGACTGGGGAAAAAAGCCAACTAGATCTCTAGAAAAGACCCAGATGAATGTAAGGACATATTTTCATTGCCTGCATTTGGTAATTTAGTTTCTTGTTTCAGGTTCTCATACAAAGACTTATCAACACTTTTCCCATTGATGACTGGCTGAGTTACAGTTGGCCAGTGGATCATTTCCAGAATCTTAAGAGTTGCTGGGCGATCCTTGTTACATCAGACAGTTGAACTCCTCCTCTAGCAGCAGGAGCAGGAAGGACCAGCCTAAGTCCAACTGCACATGATCTTCTCCAGAAAATCTCCTAACAGGAAAAATCATGGCAGTGATAACAACCTGGAAGCTGTACATTCATGTCCTGTAAGCTAACTTTGTCCACCCTTGGCCAAAAGAGGGTACTGAGAAGACAAAAGTAGCTCTGATGGCTGTCGGCTGAGCTGGCCTGGCTCTAACACCTGGGCCATGGTATTCTGCTGGACAGAAAGAATGTCACAGAACAAGTCAGACAAGCCCACTCTGTGACTGTGATGGGGCAAAACAAAAACAAGGCCAGTTGTTTTTATGGAATTTTATGGAATCGTGTCTGGTGGAGCACAGCCACAATCAAGAACACCGTCCACATCACAAAAGGGTGAGACACCCCCCTCCTTTTGCTGCATGAGTGATTGGTGTTTCTTCAGCAATTATAACTTTACCCTACTTCACTCTCCTGCCTTTAGATGAAAAATTATTGAGATACCTTAGAATTGCCCCTACTTTCTGACAACACTTAATTCAGAGTCAAACTATGCTTTCTTGAACCTTCTCCAAAATTATGAAACATAAACCCTCAATGCCACAACACCCCCCAGCACTCTTTCACGTACATGCTCCGTGGTTCACCATGGTGTTCTGGTATTCTCCTTCATAGCAACCAGCCAATAAACCCAGCTTTGTTGACTACAGGTGTGCTTTTGGTGGGATACAGCTAGAGGGCGCTGATAGTTCTGCTCAGCTTTTAATTTTGATTTTATCTTTATTTGTATGGCTATTGTTAAAAGTTGGGCTCCTCACGGAAATGGAAATGCAGGAGCTGTGTTGATTTTGTTCACACTGTGTTCACAAAGCCTGTACAAAGCCTGGTGTTTTGTAGTCTCTTAATAAATACTTGTTGAAAGAATGGAGAAGAAAGGAAATCTGAGAATAGAAAAAATCAATATATTTGACTTGAAAAAGTTGAAGAAAAAAAAAGGATTCTATTTACTTTGTAAAACTACATAAGCAAATTTCACCAAGTATGACAAGCCTAGAATCAATAGCCTTATTTTCTTAAGACTACCTTAAAAACAGCCACTCTACAATGGGATACTATTTGGCCATAAAAAGGAATGAAGGGCTGATATGCACTATAGCATGAATGAAGCTTCGGATTGAATTTAGATACTTATATTCATGTAATTCACCTATTTAAATAGTTGAGGGCATTGTATTAGTATAAGTATCTAAATTTCATCTCAATAAGGCTGTTACCAAAAAAAAAAAAAAATGACCATCAATAGAGATTTTATACCTATTAGAGATGATACTCTTGAGGTTTTTCATGACATGGAAACACACTATTAACATTTTCCTGTGCAAAATGGCAAAACGCAGAAATACACATTGTTTTGTAAAATATATTTATACACACAGAGAGAATAAAAGGAAATGCCCTAGAAGATTGATGCTATTTATATCTGCACTCCAAGAGATTTTCATTTTCCACTGCACGGTTTTGATATTTTCCAAATATTCCACAATGAGAAGATATGACTTATAATCAGAACAATATTACAGAAATATTTGGCTGGAATCCTGTGATTTTTGTCTTGACGCAACTCTATTGCAAAATAGAAAAAAAAAAAGGTTTGGTTTCTCTCAAGGTAGCCATTCCTCACAGAGGACACAAGAAATATATATACATGAAAATGGTGTCTTTTTTTTTTTTTGACACATCATGATCACTTTCTCAAGAAAATGGGCTTCCAGGAATTAATACTTTCTGATCGCATTTGGTGATGGCAATTGGGTCAAAATTGCCCAGAGAGTCAAGGGCAAAATTCTGATTTTTCATAACTCGTCGTAAAAATAGTATGCCCTAAAGAAGGCAGTATTAAATGCTTGATGTTCACTGATGACTTTCCAGAAATGAAAAACCCTGATCTTAAAAAGCCAAATTCTTCTTTAAAACAGAGGTTAAGAAAGTCTCAAGCGGTATAGAAAAATGCTAAATGTAAAATACATAGAACTTTTATAGAGAAAAGTTTGCAAATCACAATGAAATGTACAGAAGGAAGGGAAGATAAATTTATTAAAGAGATGAAGCTGGAGAAAATGGGAGGTCTATTGTGAGAAGGAATATGAAAGAGGAGAAAGAAATTTGGTAGATAATTTGTGACGTAGCATTATATTACAGGAATCAATGTTACTTATGTACTCATTCAGAAATACCCATGGGGGGTGTCTGGGTGGCTCAGTGGGTTAAGCTCCAACTTCGGCTCAGGTCATGATCTCGTGGTTCGTGGGTTCAAGCCACAGTTCAAGCTGTGCTGACAGCTCAGAGCCTGGAGCCTGCTTCGGATTCTGTGTCTCCCTCTCTCCCTGCCCCTCCCCCGCTCACACTCTGTCTCTCTCTCTTTCTCTCAAAAAGAAATAAACCTTTAAAAAAGATAAGAAATGCACATAAGACACAAGCATCACAGTCTCTGTCCTCAAGAAGCTTCATACTAGTTGAGGATACCGAAGAAAGACAGATTCAAAAATACATACAGATGTTTCTGGAACAGTATGTGTCAATAGCAAATTCACATTAGGACTCTGAACAGACATCAAGAATGCACAGAAGAGAGAAGGAAGTAGCCTTGCCATTCGGCTCCTGCAAATCAGGTAGTCAGAATACGAGTGTATCCTGTACATAAAGCACATAAAGTCCCCTCGGAACCCAGAAATAGATTTTATTCTCTTCTGAGAATAATTGGAAATGACCCAGCTGCCTGAATTCCTTGCTTCTTTTTTCAGAAGTAGTTTTTTTATGTTTATTTATTTTTGAGAGAAGGAGAGAGGGAGCAGTAAAGGGGCAGAGACAGAGAGAGAGAGAGGAAGACACGGAATCCGAAGCAGGCTCCAGGCTCTGAGCCGTCAGCAGAGAGCCCAGTGTGGGGCTCGAACTCATGAACCGTGAGATCATGACCTGAGCCGAAGTCTGACACTTAACTGACTGAGCCACCCAGGTGCCCCTCAGAAGCATTCTTAAGTACCTCTCCCTGTCTATTCAGCTCTGCTTCTGTTTCCCAAAAACTTAGTTTTATCCTGATTTTTAATTCTGCCTAGAATCTCAGTTTCGTCGATGCTATGGGTTGAATGTTGGTGCTCCCCTAAAATTCGTATGTTAGAACCCTAACCATTAGTGTGATGACATTTGGACATGGGGCTTTAGGGAGGTGGTTGGGGTTAGAATGGGTCAGGAGAGTGGGGGCTTCACGATGGGATTAGCGCCCTTTTAAGAGACCCTGGAGAGCTGGCTTGATCCCTCTCTCGCTGCCACGTGAGGACACAGCCAGAAGGTGGCAGTCTGCAAGCCAGGATGAGAGCCTTCACCAGAACGCAGCCATGCTGGTACTGTGACTTCCAGCTTCCAGAACTGTGAGAAATAACCTTCTGCGGTTTAAGACACCTAGTGTATGTTATTTTGTTCTGGCAGCCCAAACTGACTTTCCCCGTTATCCCTTAAAGAACTTACATTGTAAGACATTTTATTTTATTATTTTATTCAAAAAAAATTTTTTTTAATGTTTATTTTTGAGAGTGAGAGAGACAGAAGGTGAGTGGGGGAGGGACAGAGACAGAGGGAGACACAGAATCTGAAGCAGGCTCCCAGCTCCGAGCTGTCAGTGCAGAGCCGGACGCGGGGCTCGGACTCATGAAACTATGAGATCATGACCTGAGCCAAAGTCGGACACTTAACTGACTGAGCCACCCAGGTGCCCCTCCTATATAAATTTTCTATTCTAATTGCGTGACACCAGTTTTAAATTAATTGATCTTTTGATTCTCTCAAAATAGAGATAAGGAAAAGTAGTTTCCTGTATGCTGTCTGCTTGTTTTCATTACGATAAAATAGGAATGACCCAAAGAAACAATGGCTTTGCTAGTTTTTCATTTCCGAAACACTAATTAACATTACTTTTGAAAAATCTGTCTTGGAAAGACATTTCTTTGCATATTGAACTGTACTCATTTAAGTAGTCAGTATAAATCACTCTTTCCATATGATTTATTTGCTCAGGCTTCATAAAACTGCCTTTTATAGTAAATTAGCTCGGCGGGCACATGGGGAGATCACGTTCTTAGAAACTGATTCTTATTCTGTTGTATTACTGACGTTTTTCAGCTGTACTAATGTGCTTCTGGCAACGGATGCTGCGAACCTTTTCCTTGGGAAGCCACGTTTGTCGTGCTCCGTGGTGAGGAACTTCAAGTCCTGACCCAAGCATGCCTGCAGGAGCTGGAGGAGATATAATTTACTTCCTAAGAAGCTGGCTATACCCGTCAGAATGCTGGCAGTCCACCTGTCCTGGCATTTCACACAGTGCTTGTTTTCCAAACCCAAGAAACATAAACTGCTGTCTCTAATTAACAGCAGAGCATCCCTCTTGTCCAAGTCCTGAAATGATCCTGCTGCTCGATCTGGCATAAAGCTTCTAGCAGAGTCCTGGTGGCAGGAAAAGACATTTCTAGAAGATAATTTAGGAGACAAGCTGTATGCCCACTTTTCTAAGCACTTTAAGTGAATCTTTTGGATCCGAATATCGTATTATGGCTGCATATTTCAGTCACGGTGTCTGAGCGTCTAACAGATCTCCCTTCACTGGACTGCATTCTGATGTGCAGCCGTGGGCTTCTTAGAAAAGCCAGGAACTCTTAGCTCACTGTAAAAGCTGACAGAATTTTATGATAGGTCACAATTTCCTGTTCACTTTGGATTCCAAGGTGTGTAGTTAGGACTTGTCTTGATGCTAAGCTAAGGCATGGTATATCTGCTTTTCTCCTTTCAATTCTGTTTTGCTCCTTTTCTGTGTCGTTATTTTTATTGTGTTACCCTTCCTCAATGACTCTTTTCAAATCCTTTTTGTTTTTTTTGCCTTTATAATGGGAAAGTAGAAATACGTGATGAATAATTTGGGTTTTAAAATTCATGTTGAAAATCAGAACTGTATAAAGTGAAATTGATTTTATATCTCCTAAAGGTTCAATCCCACACATACCTCTCAGGAATGAGAGAAATCATCACCTGTCTAAGCTGGCAGTAAAATGTGGGCCATTCCAAGCCTCTACACAGACAGTGAAACGGGCATTACCAAACGCTGAGAATCTTGCTGAAAAGAGACAAAAAATGATTACGACCTCCTTCTCCCTCTCAAAAGCATGTAACACTTCATGAAATCTAAAGGCAGTTATAACTGTCCAGTCACTGGAAATACAAGGGCTTATGAGGTTGCACTCAATTGTACACAATGCTTTATCATACACCTTGAAACTATTTCTGTGGACTTGTGGGTAGGACATGGAAAATTCTGGCTTGTTCTTTTATCTAAACTTTCCATACTAGGATAGATCAAAAATTGCTAAGCTCACGTATTGTTTTCAGTATTATTAAATTTCAATGCATTTTACATATTTACTTCCCGAGAAAAGAAAAAAAGAATGGCAACTTTGGCTTCATACAAAGAGAAAAGGGGGGAATTGGACTAGGACAAATTTGTAAATATAGACTAGTTCCTTTTTTAATTTTTTTAATTTTTTCCTAGGACAGGTCAGAATAGTTTTTCCCGAATTCAGGGCCTCGCAACATGGGGTTTCCCCCATATTGACATTTTTTTCATTAGGAATGAGATTTGTAGAGTACCCAATATAAGGCCAAAGACATGAGACTACCCAGAAGACCACAGGCTGATGTAACCAAGAGTCATACCCTGAACTTTTTCTCAGCTTGACATCTCTATTCTGCCCTTTTCTTATGTTATCTCTGAACGCTTACTCTCTGATGAATCCTACAGATGAATGTTGAGCCCTCTCACCACAGGAGCTAGTTGCCAGGGGGTGAGATTTTTTTAAATAGAAAGACAGAGATTTTCTTTATAAAATTTTCTTTATAATCATCGCAGGCCTTGATGCTAGCCGTTTGGATTTCTTTTAAAATGTAATCAGTAGGGCTCAAGGCTATTTTTAATTTTAGTTAGAAAAATTAATGTGCCATTTCTAGCTCCCAATTATTGTGCATTAAATTGAGATACAAGGCACTAAATTTTGAGCCACGTCTGAATTTAATTTAATTAACTTTTTTTTTTCTTTTGGTGCCAATTCGGATGCATTCCCAATAATACCCTCAACATGAAAAGAGAAAGTGGGTGGAAATAAAAGTTAGGAATTGTGTTTTTCCCTGGCCCTGGGGCTTGTCACCATTGAATAAGCCTGAGAGCTTGCAGAAAGTTCTTGCTTAGAAGTGGACCTTTTTGTGACCTCCCTGACATAATGATTCTACCTTATCCGGAAAGTTTATCTTCTTCCACCGAGCAATTTCAGGAGCATGTAGAATGTTAAAAGAATAAGTGGACAGTCTCCTAGCCAGTCACACTCAGATATTGGAAACCATAATGAGAAGACATCAGACAATTAGGCAATACGTAGCAAGAGATTTTACACAGAACGGTCCCGTTTCTAGAAATTTATTTAAAAATGATACATGAGAGACAGAATTGTAGAACAGTGACATTGCAAACAATGTCACTGTGCAATGATAAAGAATAAGTACATGCATCTTCTGGGGGAACTTCGTTCCCCACTTTACCTGAATCCCATGTTCTCTTTCTTTGCTTCACTCTTGTTTTGCTGGATCCGATCTTCTAATAGCTTCTTGTAAAAGGATGCAGAGAAAGGATGCAAAGAAAGTTATTTCCAAAAAATATTTTGTGCTTCTGAAAATGACTTTAATCTATACTTTCACTTAATACTTTCGCTGGATATTGATTCAGTTTGAAAGACATTTTCTGTTGACTTCTAGATGCCAACATTGCCTTTGAAAAGTCCTATGCCATTATAATTTCTCATCCTTTGCATAACTTATGTCAATGTTCAGAAATTTCAGTCATATGCCATCATGGGATTACTCTTTAATTTATTGCATTTGCTTTTTTTGATGACCCTTTTAAAATCTAGAGTTCAACGTCCTTTGGTTTTGAAGAGTTTTGTCATATTGTTTTCCAATATCTTTCCCCCACTTTCTCCCTGTCTCAAAAGAGACATTTGACTTCCTGGACTGATCATCTAATTGTCTTAATTTTTCTTTATAAGTTTGCATCTCTTTTTTTCTTTCTTTCTTTCTTTCTTTCTTTCTTTCTTTCTTTCTTTCTTTCTTTCTTTTTTAAGGTTTATTTATTTTTGAGAGAGAGAGAGAGAGAGAGAGAAGGAGGGGCAGAGAGAGAGGAGGAGACACAGAATCTGAAACAGGCTTCAGGCTCTGAGCTGTCACCACAGAGCCCGACGAGGAGCTCCCACTCATGAAATGAGACATCGTGACCTAGGCTGAAGTCAGGTGCTTAACCAACTGAGCCACCCAGGCACCCCTACATTTCTTTCTATGCATGTTTTATCTTATGAGAGATTTCCTTTATTAGTCAATTACTATTTTTATTTTTGCCATCACATTCTTTGACTTTCCATGAACTCTTTCTTTCTTTAAATCGTGCTTTTATACTATTCCATGTATTCCATATTAAGGTACTTCTATTCTCCTTATCTCTAAATGTCTTTCCTACTTTTATTTGTCTTTTACGGCTATAAAGTTTCTTAGTATATATGGGATAATAAAAAAGAACAACACCCGAAGCTGATATGATGTTGTACATCAATTATACTGCAGTAAAAAAGAAAATGAAAGAACAACTTTTGCTGTGGTTACCATTGCTGATCTTTTTACTATTGCTATATTTGGGATCTGCTAATTTCTGCTCCCTCCATTTATCTTTCTTTTGGTTTGTGTTTCCTGTTCTTTTTCTAATATTTAAGAGGGATGCTTAGCTTATTAATTTTCAGCCACTCAATGAAAAGTTATGCTCCTGGTGAAATTCAATAATAAAGAAACCTCAAACTGACTTTAAATATGATCATTTCAATAAATAAATGCAGAGGAAATGTTCGATAAAATTCAGTATCAATACCTGTATCAAAAATAAAACAAAATGACATAAATATCCTTAACCTCAAAAACCTATGATATGTCATTTTGGGAACATCATAGTTAATGGTGAAATCTTGAAAGTATTCCCTTCACATCAACAGCAGAACAACAAGAGTGACAACTGGCATTTCTATTCAACACCGTTCTAGACAACACAGCACAACAACAAAAACAACAAATGCCAATGATAACAGGATAAAAAGATATGAAGTTATTCATAGTCCATTCCTGATATCTAAATAAATTGCACATGAATCAACTATTTAAATACTTGAATGAAAATGTAAATTTCTGAAAAACTTATGAGATCATTTCTTTATGATCTCAAGAGTGAAAGAGTTTTTTTTTAAACTAAGCCTTTAAATCCAATGACGACAAATACATTAATAACTTCAACCACATTAAAATGAAAATCTTCTGTATGGTGCACACACACACACACACACACACACATTAATTAAAACTGACCCAGAATTTTTGCCTCTGGGAGTCTATTCTGTGGATATGGCTCTACTCTCCAAATGACATTATGTCATTGTTTGTAATAGTAACATCTTGGAAATGTGCATCAAAATGGAATTATAATTATTATTATTAAAAACAATGAGAATACTCCCTGATAACATTATATGTAAGGTATACTGCTAAGTGTATAAACCAAGATGCAGAACAGTAGATAGATAGATAGATAGATATCTCAAGCCATTTTTTGTACAAGAAAAGGAAAACCTAAGAACAAATATGTTGTGTTCCTTTATAACTGCATAAAGAAACATTGAAAGAACACACAAGAAAATAATAAAAGTAGCTATCGATACAAGGTGGAAGTGAACAAGCCGGGGAAAACACTTCCTAAATTTGAACAATTAGCAAACTGGGAAGACACGCTTTACCAACTATGAAGGCTTATTTTAAAGCTATAGTTATAAATACAGTGAAGTCATAGAACAGAGATAGACATATTGCCCAATAGAACAAACAAGGAATTCAGAGAGAGATTTGACGTTTGATGATGGTGGTACGGTAGGAAATGTTCAGGTTCACCATGTTTCTATGTGCTTCCCCACATTTCTCATAGTCTGTCACTTAGGCTGAAGCCATGTGACTAGTTCTAATCAATAGGCCATAAATAAAAGTGATGTGTGTCACTTCCATGTCCAGGCAGTTATCAAAAAAGACAGATGAGAGGCCACTAAGGTATGGCAACATTCAGCTTCTTGTTCTAGGTAGAAGGTATAAAGATTTTGTTTGATCATTTTTCCCTATAATGTACATGTACTATTTCATATATGCTTTTGTATTAGTTAGAGTTCTCCAGAAACAGACCAATAGGAGATATATGTGTATATATGTGTATGTGTGTGTGTGTGTGTGTGTGTGTGTGTGTGTGTGTGTGTATAGCCTCATAATATACATTTAATATAAGAGATTGGCTTACAGGAGTATGACGTTTGAGAAATCCAAGATCTGCAGTCAGCAAGCTGGAGACCCAGGAGAGGTGACGGCATAAGTTCTAATTGTGTCTGACTCAGAAAGCAGGGCAAGACCCATGTCCCTGCTCAAAAGTCAGGCAGAGAAAGCGAATTCTCCCTCAGTCTGTTTTGTCCTATTCAGGCCTTCAGAGGATTGAATGAGACCCATTCACATCGGAGAGGGAGATTGGTTTTACTCAGTCTTCTTAGTCAAATGTTAATCTCATCCAGAAATGCCCTCACAGACACTCAGGATAATGCTTGACCAAATATCTGGGCACCCTGTGGCCTAGATAAGTTGACACATAAAATTCTCCACCACAAGTCATAGGCTTTCATACACAAGCTTCATACCCATCTCCTTAAACCATACTCGGTCTCCAAATGAACACAGTAACAAAATCATAATTCTGCTGCGATGATACAAATAGCTTCTGTGCAAACCCAAATTCAGGGTCTTTCCCAGAAGAGAAGGTAACATCCTTGAGTAAGGTTTACTCCTTGATATCCTGTAACTTAAATGCTAGGATGTAAAATTAACAAGACACATATCACTACATTTTATATTATATGATGAGGGGATAAAAGGGGGAAGAAAACAAAAATATTGGTTAATATATGTGTTAGTTCAGGCTGCTATAACAAAGTACCACAGACTGAGTGACTTACAAACCACAGATATTTATTTGTCACCATTTTTGGAGCCTGGAATTCTGAGATCAGGGTGCCCGCATGGTCAGGTTTGGTGAGAGCTCTCTTCTGGACGGCAGACTGCTGATTTCTTGTATTCTCAAGTGATAGGAAGAGAGATAGCTGGATCTCTGGCTTCTTCTAAGGACGTAAATCCCATTCATGAGTGTCTCATCCGCATGACCTAATTACCTCCCACAGGCTGCATCTTCAAATACAGTGGGGATTCAAGTTCCAGCGTATGAATTTTTGGAAGAGGGGACACACAGCACACACACACACACACACACACGCACACACGCATGCACGTACAAACATACAAGAAAATAATGAGGAAATACTCATGACAGTTGCAGTACTCATTCTGTGTGGTAGTAGCTGCCATTTGTAACTATCTTCTATCCAGTCTGTATTCCCTTTGCCTTCAGCAAGCAGCTCAGCTGGTCAGAGTTCTTCACCTGGTGATTGAAACCATCATTTCTGAAAGGTCTCCATCATTAGTGGTTCTGCCTGTAGTAGTTGTTGTGGTTTCCCGTTGACGTGGTAACTAAACCCTAAAGGATCTCCTGTGTTCCTGACCTTACCTTCATTGTGAGGCAGCACTTCAATTTCCCCTGAATAGTCAGAATCAGTCACCCCAGCCGGGACTGTAACTCTCTTCTTTGCCTGTTGATTCAGACGCATGAGGAACCCAAAGGGGCCAGATGTTGGTCCTCACTTCCCGTTCGATGGGATCATTGCTGTGTCTCCTGGTGGAGGCATCCCTTACTTAGTACTTACTAAGGCACCCCTTACTAAGTACCAGGTCAGCAGGGTGTAGAGTCAGGAGAACAAGAAGCAGAAGTGTTGCTATTGGATCACTAGGGGCAATCCTGAGGGGTGCCACTCTTGTTTCCACCCCTAGATTCCTGGACCTATGAATCTTGGCTATGGGAGAACGAGCACCTTTTTGGTTGTGGGAGGGGTCAGCTTCAACAACTTATCCTTTACCTCAGAAGGGATATGCCCACATGCTCACACTCTTTACCATTGGAAATAAAGTCGTTACAATCTTTGAATCTAATTAGATAGAGATTCTACTCCAGGAACCTCCAGATGAACTCAGAATATCATTATTGATATTCTATTCCTCCAGAACTATACTCAGTACCTCTGTCCGTGTTAGGATTCTCCAGAGAAACAGAACCAATAGCCGATTCCTAGGTGGATCCCTACCTCTATCTCTAACTCTTCCTATATGAGGAGATTTATTGTATGGAATTGACTCATGTAACTGTGAAGGCAGAGAAGTCCCCACATCTGCAGTTGGCAAGCTGGAGATCCAGGACAGCCAATGGTCTAGTTCCAGTCTGAGTACAAAGGCCTGAGAACCAAGAGAGCCAATGGTGTAAATTCCAGTTTCAGTGTGAGTCGAGTCCAAGGGCAGAAGACCAATGTCCCAGCTCGAAGAAAATCAAGCAGAGGGTGAATTCTTCCTTACACAGTCTTTTTTTTTTTTTCTATTTAGACCTTCAAAGGATTGAATATGTTCCTCCCATATTGGGGGGGGGGGTGCCATCTGTTTTACCTAGTCTTACAATTCAAATGTTAATCTCATCAAGAAACACCCGCACAGGGGCACCTGGGTGGCTCAGTCGGTTAAGTGTCCAGCTTTGGCTCAGGTCATGATCTCTCAGTTCGTGGGTTGGAGCCCCACATTGGGCTCTATGCTGACAGCTCAGAGCCTGGAGCCTGCTTCAGATTCTGTGTCTCCCTCGTTCTCTCTGCTCCTTCCCCATTCGTGCTCTCTCTCTCTCTCCCAAAAATAAATAAACATTAAAAAAAAAAAAGAAACACCCCCACAGACCCACTCAGAACAATGTCTAACCAAATATCTGGCCATCTCGTGGCCCAGGAAAGTTGACACATAAAATGAGCCATTATAGCTTTTTCATAGGTTTGCTATTTTTTCCACAATTCCTTGTGAATTACACAAATTAGAATGGGTGAAGGATGATTCCTCCCAAATATTCTAGGCAAAGAAAATATTATCAATTAATGCTGTTGGCATGTTATATCACAAATTATTAGTTGGTACATAAAAGATTTTTACAACAATGTTTTTATTACAGATTTAATCTTTTTACAACACGAAATGATTTATTTCCTTTATTCCTTTAGTGATTTTTAACTTAAAGTATTTTGTCTGATATTACAATTTCCACTTGTGTTTTCCTTTGTTAGTATTTTCCTGATATTTTGTTTTTTATTTTATTTCTGAATGATGTGTGTAATTTTTAATAAGTGTTGCTTTTAAAAGCACTTAGTTTAGGGGCGCCTGGGTGGCGCAGTCGGTTAAGCGTCCGACTTCAGCCAGGTCACGATCTCGCGGTCCGTGAGTTCGAGCCCCGCGTCAGGCTCTGGGCTGATGGCTCGGAGCCTGGAGCCTGTTTCCGATTCTGTGTCTCCCTCTCTCTCTGCCCCTCCCCCGTTCATGCTCTGTCTCTCTCTGTCCCAAAAATAAATAAAAAACGTTGAAAAAAAATTAAAAAAAAAATAAAAGCACTTAGTTTAATTATCAAATTTTACTCCTCTTAAGGGGCAATATATTTCACAGTCAAAATTTACTATCAAAACTGTATGGTTGGTTTTATATCTGCCATTTTGTCTTATACTTCCTTGTTTTATTTATTTTGCTTTATACTTTATTTTGTTTTATTTGTTCTTGTTTCGGCCCATTTGCTTTTACTATAGAAACTCTCTTGTTTATTGTTATTTTATTTAGCAATTTAGAAGAGAGAGATGAGCAAACATCGGCCTGGTGAGAGACTTCAGGGCACTCGAACCTCAAGGTCTGGAGAAAGTGAGGCGAGCCTGTAGCAGGTACGATTTGCTTCAAAACACAGCGGCTGGCTGCTTAATTCATGTCACAGGACAGCTGCAGCATGAATTTAATTGTAGGTAGAAAAGACTCTATAAGCTTTTTATACTGAGTGGCATTAATACTCGGATCTTTAAAATTGCAAGCCACGTGATTTCAGCGTGCTGTGGAGTGGTCTGGCAATATGCTAGGATATTGTTAGGCCAGGCCTGGGTAGACACCTGTACCTTTGCTGCTCAAATTCTGGATTTGCATCAGCGACCAAAACGACTCACCTTTGATTCATGTGTCCTGTTTACAGCCCTAGTTACACCAGGCCGATGTTTGCTCATCAGAGCATTTGCTTCTTTGCTGAGTCCGAATCTTTCTATGAGTTTTAGCCTCTTTGGAAACAGTCGCTTCATTATTTTCTTTACATGCACACACACACACACACACACACACACACACGTCTAGTTACAGCTCTAGGCTGGACTTGGGATGGACTAATGCACCTGAGGAGTCAGGTTGGTCAGACCTACACAATTTCATGTAAAGGGACAGTAGAATCAGGCGTAGGGTCCAGGACTGAAAATGTGTCCTGGAGAGAAAATGTGGAGCTGGTGACAAAGGTGGCCGGCA
Source organism: Panthera tigris (assembly GCF_018350195.1). Lineage (NCBI taxonomy): Eukaryota > Metazoa > Chordata > Mammalia > Carnivora > Felidae > Panthera > Panthera tigris. The sequence continues at coordinate 17,832,823 of NC_056668.1, read as the reverse complement.
TGGCATATTTCTACTCTTGGCCAAAAGAGAACAACAGATCAAACGTGACTCTGAGGGAGGTGCCGCAGGGTGCACAAAATGTGCACAAAATCACACGAAATTGGTAAATGTCCCACGAATTAATTTCAAGCTAGGAGAATTTTTTTTTTCCTTCTGGGATATTAGTTCTCAGGTTTTGTATTCTTGACCAACTGGCATCCCACTATGGCTGAAGCCAGGATGGTCTTCTCCTTCCCCTTGACATTTTTTGTGGCTGCTCTGGTTTTTGACAACACTCAGCATGGAATCCTACAAATAATTTGGGCTAGGATGATAACTGAGGGGTTAGGGATGGCTTGTTCTCTAAACGTTGTTGGTGTGGAGTTAGCGCCGAGATGATGTTGTGTCTCTTATTAGATCATTAAATGCTTTAGAAACAAGGCCCATGGGGTATGTGACATCAAATTAATCCAAGCTGTGAGACTCTAAAAGCGATTGCACGTATTCTGTTAAGAAGGAGCCAAGCTGCCGAGAGCATTTCGCCACCAGTCAGGCTAAAAGAAATGTTCTCCCTGACATTGAGGCACATGAGAGGATGGCGATCAGTCTTTAAACTGAAAATTTTGAACTCCGATTTTTCACTTGTGAGACTACAAATATTTGATTTTGGATTTTAACATTCTTGTGCTTTGTTTGGGAAGCGTGAGATTTAAATTTTTAAATGTCTGTTTCAGAGTTTGATAATGGAGGAGACTCTTCTCTTGGCATATGGTAGGGCTAGATTTTTATCATTAGAGTCACTTTATAGGTGTTTTAGTATTGAGTTTTGCAAGATCATTCACATTTATTCCAGACAGTTGCTTCTGGGTGACGGGAACATAAATCCCAACAGGTATAAGTTCACTGACTTGATCCTTTGCTGTAAAAAGAATCTTCATCAGGTGCATTGCTAGGTGAGCTGAGCCAACATCTTGATAAATGAGGCATTGACTTAGTCAACGGATGGTGGCAATGAAAGAAGTATAGTGAGTGGGGGAGGCAAATTCCCATCCAGAGTGAGTCTCTGTTAATGTGAGAACCAACTGAAGCTCCTTCCACAATGGAAAAGATCCAATGTAATCAGGCTTTACTGGTTAGCTGGCTGCCCCCAATTTGTTACGGTGCCCATTTTAATGTTTTCTTTTAACGTTTATTTATTTTTGAGACAGAGAGAGAGCATGAACGGGGAGGGTCAGAGAGAGAGGGAGACACAGAATCGGAAACAGGCTCCAGGCTCTGAGCGGTCAGCACAGAGCCCGACGCGGGGCTCGAACTCATGGGCCGCGAGATCACGACCTGAGCCAAAGTCGGACGCTTACCCGACTGAGCCACCCGGGCGCCCCTGTTACAGTGCCCCTTTTAAAAATCAACATTGGTCTTTGCCATTGGACATTTGCGCAGTCGGACTGGTGGTAGTTAGATCTGCCTCGAGAAGGAGAAATTCATGGTGTTGGACCCATAACCTCTGGCTCTGGCATCTTTCCATTTTGTTCTCAAGCCCACCGAGCAGTTACTGGCTGGCTTAGAAAGGGACTGATGTACATTAGAGCAGATCACCTTGTACGACACTTCGCTGAGAAGATCCTATGCAGTCAGCCCCGTAGGGAGTGTTCACGTGAGACACAATTATTCTTCCTCGAGCCTCTTCTTAAAAGTCCACATCTACCTACGTGGCAGAGGTCTTTGCGACAAATACAGTCATTCTTCCCTCCCAGTTCAAAGCTGCCATTCTCACAGGATGTTTGGCAAATGGGTCACCATAGCTCACATGAAACTATTTGCCTCCAACACCTAAAGAAGCATAAAAAGCCTCAAGTCTCTTTCTTAGAGGAAAGAGCTACCCGGTAGAGTAAATTCTATTTCACATCGTATTGTGATCATTTTTATCTTCTCTGGCCCCCTGGACATTCTAAAAATTCACTGAAGCGACCGACTTCTGATTTGTGTGTGTGAAATTCTACGCTGCCTCACATTTGTCCCACCGAAGAATCAAGGGCGACTGCGATTTCTGGCTCACCTTCATCAGCGGAGTGAACCGGCCTATATACCCTGTAGGGTGATGAAACCATAGGTCCTTGAGAAGTAAACAGTCGCAGAGACTCAGAGAATGGGCGTAGTCCGAGCCAACGTAGGGAGGATGCACTGCTGCCACTGACAAATGAAAAAGAAATCGCTCTGGCGATCTTCACAGATGATATGGGTAACAACGATTGCATAGTGGAAATTTGCAGTTGTGTTGACTCACTACAGTCAAGGGACAAAATCTGGGCGTCTATTGCCACTGAAGTCACCTAATTGCCTTTCAGGTAAATGCATGTTCATCGTCCACGTTGCATCTCCCAACTGTGCGTGCTATCCAGGCAAGTTAAATGAGGATGTATAGGAACTGCCACAACTTAATCTCATGCAGTATTGTTTTCCTTTATTCATCTTGTGGAGAGGAACAGAATTCTGTGAGCTCTCCCACTATAATGGCTTTTGCTCCATGTTTTGGGGAGACAACGGGATCTAGGGATTTTGCTTTCAATGATGCATTTAGAATCTGTGTTCTTCATCCTATGGATGCGATGGACAAATTAATGGAGTTTCTGGCCCCACCGTAATATAGATTTGGGTATACCTATAAACTCCAGTTCTAATTGGTGGGCTCATGATGGTGTCTGGGTCTGTAGAGATTGGCATTAGCTCAGGTCAAACAATCACCAAAAGGTACGGGTATTTCCCTTCACTGCTATATGTTCACCCTGATACATAATGGCTGGTCTCTTTGGGAAAGGCCAGAAGGAATATCAACACTACATACTTCTGGCAGTGTCACAGGAGCTTTGAAGATATCCGGATTCCTTTTTCATTCAAGGGTTTCTAGGTTTGTTTCTAGGTTTGGACATTGGGTAATGAGCTGGGCCGTTCCATCATTACAGTTCAAATCTTATCCCCATTCAGTAGATATAGAGGTTTTATATTTTCAGTGACTTAGATAAAGTGGGACCTTAGGATACTTCCCGTCCAATTTGGTCTTAAGAATCCATATTTATATTACCACTGGTGCAGATCCCTATGGTTAAAACATTGTGGCTACCACTTTGGTCTTGCTTAAAACCAGGGAACAGCGGTCACCCTGTCTCTAATGGTTGCATATGGTCACATGACCTCTCTCGCTTCTAGACCAATTTCCACTGAACACCTAGACCCCATTTCAATGACAACATCTGCCACTGAGGTAGGCATTTATGGGCTCTGGCCATATACTTGCTGACCTCCGAGCTTGAAGGACAAAGTGTGCCAGGTTAGGATAAAATGAATAGTCCCTCCATGATGGCTTTGAGAGGGTTAGAGTGACCATAGCCCAAGTTTATTTGCTTCATGGTGCATGAATGAGTCAGCACAGTTAAAGGCACAGACTAGGTGAGATCAGACACTCCGGTCACCTGAATTTTGGCAAAACTGAAGGAAGAAAGGCAGACTCACAGGCAAGTTCTGTTTCCGAAGGAATAGAACCAGTCCACGGGTGAATGTATAAACAAGCTGCAGTGTTGGACTTATCCAAGTTAATGAAAGTCAGCGAGTTACTGTGCAGATATGTACCCAGAGTTTTCAGATCACAGCAACTGAATAAGATCTACGTGTCTTATCAGCGAGGTAATCTGATGTTATTAGTTGGCAAGTTTGGAGTAGAGTGCAATGACCTAAGGCTTCAAAATACCTCAAGGAATTCTGTTGAGCCATGGCTCATAGAACAGTATTTCTCAAGGGTGGTGGTATACTTCTGCCCAATAGTGTCACAAGTCTCTACAGCACCACTTGGTCTAACCCCACCCTTTTGACATAGAGAGGATACACAATATTGTATCTTGTACTCGCCTGGTATTGACTTTCAGGATGGAGTCACTTTCTCAGGTACAAGAGGATGCATAAATAAAATGCTTGTTCAAGGAGTCATAGACTTCCAGAGAATAGCTATAGGTACACAGGGCTTATCTGATTCAGCCCTGTAATCAGAGGCTGATTCCAGGCACAGAGATGACAAAGTTTTCCCAGTCATCAGGTTGAATTCTGTACTGCCATACGTGAATTTTCCCCACTTTTTTGCTCCACGTTGTTGGGAAAACTAGTAAATATACAACCAAACACTGCTGTATGGGTTTTATGAATGTTATATTGACAACGATAACATTCTGGTTATATTTTCAGATCAGCAAAACTCATAAGAGAAATGCACTGGTTGTACCAATAGTAATGTGCTATGGGTCATATGAGACCAATAGTCATACCACGTTGCTAAACAGAATATGAAAACCGTTTCTAGTGGAGATGTGGATTCTTCAAATGCTAAATCATATCCTGCATATTTTCTGTGTGTGTGACAATTTACTGCAGATTCAGCTGCTTAAAACAACACACATCTATCATCTCAGTTTCTGTGGGCCCGGAGTGCAGGTGTGGCTTCACCAGGTCCTCTCCCGGGCTGCAGTCAAGGTGTCGACTAGAACTGGGTTCTCCTCTGGAGGCTCAAGTAGGAAAGTCACTAAAGTTGTTTGCAAAACCAATTTTCTCGTGGCTGTTACACGCATAGCGGTTTGCTTCTTCAAAGTGAGCACAGAAGAGGGCGATGGTTAATTTCATGTTTCAACTTGGATAGTGTTTTTGGCTGACATTAACACTTAAAGCAGTGATCTTTGGATAGAGCAGATGGGCTTCCATAATGTGAGTGGGCTTTGTCCAATCAGACAAAGGCCTGAATAGAACAAGAAGACTGGCCTCCCCAGGCAAGGCGAAATTTTCCAGCAAACTGCCTTCTAACTTTATTTGCATCAGAAGCTTTCCTGGGTCTCCAGCCCGCTGGCCCACACTGCAGATTTGGCACTCGCCAGCCTCCATAATTGCACAAGGCAGTTCCTTATAATTTAGTAAGGATATTAAGTATTCAAATAGAAATAAAGATAATTTAATAATTTAATAAAAATATAAATATGTTTATATGTTTTTATATATATCAATGTTTTTCTCTGAGGAGTCCTGATTAATAAAAACTTCAGAGCTAGTCAGCTACCAAGATGGAATCTTACCAAATGTAAAATGTATGGTAAATAAGAGAGTGACCTCCCAGTGCCTTTACCATATTTCATTGACCGAGAAGCAAGTTCTAGGTCCCATCTACACTCTGGAAGAGGGGATTATACAAGGGTGTGAACATGAGACCACGGGGGATCTCTGAGGCCACCTTCAGGTCTGTCTGCCACATCCTTTATACTTTTAACCAAAAAACAGTACAGAACAATTAAACATCGGACACAGCGGCAGACATACTCTGGGCCCTCAGCTTAAGCTCAATGCACCTTGAGCATCTGTCAGCATGGCAAAGGAACCTCCAAAAGAGAGGAACCAAATCTGCCACCCCCAGCTGGGGTAACGTGGCTATTATTTATGAGAATGCAAGAATGGATAGTTGGGGATGTGGACAACGTAATGGGGAGATGGAATGACTCTCCTCACTGGAAAAGTGGGGAGGAAAGAAGCAGGAAGAGGGACCTACCTTTTCTGCTGGAAAGGATAGAGCCATCAGTACCCTCCTGCCTCAGAAAACAGAGATTCTAAGAGGCCAAAGGAGTTTCAGCTGCAGGTTAGGGAGGAGAGTGAATCCTACAGATTTTCCCAGGCTTTACGGATCATGGAATTTGACTCCTACACAGCCTCGGGCGCAAAAGAGTCTACCCCTGGGAATGCGGTTCCAGGACAGACGCAGGCTCTGCTATGATGTGGCCCATCTCAAGGCACCTCATCTGGGGCATCAAGGTCAAGACAGCAAGAACGGAAGGTGTTGACCTGGCATAAGGGGCAGCAAACCTGGTGTCACTGAGGGTGGTGGCAAAATTCCCATCACTGAGGAAAGAATGGGACTTAGAAGGAGAGCCTAACCATTCGTCCAGCACAAGGCCTTCCCCAGAAATTTGATATCGTTGCCAACAGAGGAACGATCGGTAAGCTCCTTATTATGCTTCTTCAGATTGATGGAAAATATGAAAATTTTATAATATGAATATAATCACATTCATATGTTATGGGGATTCAAGATAGAGTGTCAAGGTTTCCAGCATGTATTAAGTACGCAGTAAATATTATTTTTATTTCCAATTAATGAGAAGAAACATCCAAACTGGTATCTACTTGAAAACCTTTTTTGAGGTAGAGATCATTGATTTGACTAAAATATTTTTAATTACCGTAGGATTTGGGAAAATTCAGATAGCTAAAGCAATCTGTACAGTTTTTTTTTTACTCTAATCTAAGCTCTTTTTACTACCTTCGTAATTTGCATGTAGCTAGGAATTGACTGACAGAGATGGCAAAACATATATAAACAAAGGCATGTGTTTACCCTTGTTCCTATTGGAGTGGGTAAGAGAGAGAGCGCTGGTGGGCTGGCCCACTAGAACTTGAATTAGGATAGGATCTTGGAAGACCAAATAGGCTGTGGACATTGACCTGAAGCTACCAATGAACAAGTATAATTCAGAATTGATTCTTATTATAAAAGATAAAGCAGAATAGTATCAAGGGATACTAATAAGTATGAGGTATAGAGGATGGCCAATAAAGGAGTCAGGAGCTAACTAGAACATAATCTAATGGAAAAACAATAAAACCATCCAGGCAAGGCCATCTTCATGGGCGTGGGACCCATAGAGTCATAGGTGGCCTTACACTAATAAAGGTTTCTGTGCTTGGCTTAATGTTCTGCCACTGTCATCATGAACTTCTTAATAATTTTTCAATAAGGAGTCTCTCATTTTCACTTTGCACTGAACCCTCCAAATGTTGTAGCCAATTCTGCATCCAGGGCCCAGGTCTTTGATAAAGATGAGGGGTAAAAGATATAGTATCGTAGCAGGATGGCCTCAAGGACGGTTTGGAGTAAAGGACACAGCCACGTGGGCATCGATAATAGGTAAATGTGACAATTCATCTTGAGCGAACTGCTATTAAATATTCAGGGTCCAGAGTTTACCGACTGGAAAATTTTTGAAGTCAAAGATTTGTATTTGTATTTTGTGTTTTTTTTTTAATTGCTGTTACTGTTTAGATAGTTCTTTAAAAGATTTTTAATGATCCCCCTTCTCCCTCCCTGAAGTCGCTTGTGACTCTGTTTATTAGTCTCCCTATCACCTTGCCAGACTGATTAAATATTAAAGGAAAGAGCTGTGAGAATTTTAAGGGGAAATCAGTGACACACACACACACACACACACACACACACACCGTGTTAATATCCAAAAAGAGAATTGTTATTTTCAATATCATATACAAGTAAAGTCTTAATAATATGCAACACATCATTTTGTATAGATTTGTGCAATGTTTTGTGAAACCAAAATTGACGACTTAGGTTTGTTTTTAGAGATGGCTTCCAAAGACATTGGCATGGCCTATAAAAAGTAGTTTAAAACAGAATATAGGCAGCAAGAATAAAAACAAATGAAATAAGCAGTCTTATTTATTTATTCTTTTGCTATTAGACAGTTCCGGATGGCAATTCACAGTCACAAAATTTATTCTGAAAAATTGTAAATAAAGTCAACACTAGTTTTCTGAAAAGAGTTTTTTTCCTGGGCTGTTCTCTCTCTCTCTCTCTCTGCCACACACACCTCACACACACAGAGGTGCACACACAGTCCCATCGCTTCACACACATACAATCATAGCTCATCTTTCTGCCCCCATCATCCCTATTTACTAGACTGAGCCAGCAATGGAAAAAATAATAGGAAAAAGTGGCCATGCAGAAAGAATCCATAAAGACAAAATTACGTTTTTCATTTGAGGTCAGGAGGTAGCATGAAACTCGCTATATATTGTAGCCCATCCCCCAGGCGATGCTCTCTTGCGATCCCAGTGGATGGAGGTGGGTTGCTTGGAATGTAATATGTCACGATGCCCATTCTTACCTCTAATGATCCCACCCAGTGAGGTGACCTGAATTAGCCTCGTGGGACAGAACAAGGGTAGATTATGTATGTGCTCATATTTCATGCCTTGATAAGCATGAACTTAATGAGTTGCATTACCTCATCTAATTATTTTTTTTTAAATCAACAAATAAATATTTTACCTATTACACTGTCTCGCAGAAGAGAGACAAAGGGTTCATTCAGACTAGATTAAAAGTCTACCACAACCACCAACACAAACGAAGGCAACATGTCCCAACCAGATATACAACAACAACAACAAAAAACACAGCAGCTATTCCAGCCAGAAAGATACAAAGGTAGTGCCCTGAATTCTCCGGAGAATATGTGGATGCTGTCCATGATCCCCCACCCTCTGGGGGATGAGCTTTCCGCAGCCAGGAAGGAGCAGCAGCCCTCAGAGTGCAGGTGTTTCTGAGTCATCAGAGAATCGGGCAGACAACCCACAAAGCTATAGTTGGTGCAAAATGAGATTTTTAATCTGTTTCTTGCCTTGAAGCGTCTATTAAAAATATTTCCTAAAAAATTAAAAATGGAATTACCCTATACCCCAGCCATTGCAGTACGAGGCATTTATCCAAAGGATATAGGAGTGCTGTTTCGATGGGACACGTGCACCCAATGTTTATAGCAGCACTATTGACAATGGCCAAATGATGGAACAAGCCCAAATGTCCATTGACTGCTGAGTGGATTAAGATGTGATATATAACACAGACACACACACACACACACACACACACACACACACACTGGAAAACTACTTGGCAATGAAAAAAGAATGAAATCTTGCCATTTGCAACAATGTGGATGGAACTGGAGGGTATTATGCGAAGTGAAATAAGCCAGAGAAAGACAGGTAGCATATGATTTCACTCATGTGGAATTTGAGAAACTTAACAGACGATCATAGGGGAAGGAGAGGAAAAATAAGATAAAAACAGACAGGGAAGCAAAGCATAAGACTCTCAAATACAGAGAACAAACTGAGGGTTGATGGGAGTGGAGGGAAGGGTAAATGGGTGATAGGCATGAAGGAGGGCACTTGTTGGGATGAGCACTGAGTGATATATGTAAGTGGTGAATCACTGGGTTCTACCCCTGGAGCCAAGACTACACCGTTTGTTAACTAACTTGAGAAGCAAAACAAACAAACAAACAAACAAACACCAAAATAACACAACTCAAACAAACCCCAAACATGCAGAATAAACTTTTCGAAGTTGAAAAAAAAAATGTTGCCTATGAAGTGAAATCTATGCTCAGTCATCCTAAAAGAACATGGATACTTCCCTCCAAATGGCCATCAAGTAGCTTTTCATGAAGGCTCAAATGGCATCTCCTGTGACTGTCAACATTTTTTTTCTTCCCTCTCTGTGAGTTCTTTTACATTTTCTCCTCTTACCCCTAACCAGTTTGGTCTTAGACTCACGGACAGACAAGCTGACCAGATCTATTATTCCAAAATCACAAAAGGCATCATATTAACAAAGTGGAAAGAACATCCTTTTCATAGAATGAAAAATGCCATTTCATGAAACAAAAAGGGCATTCCTTCCATTTCAGCACTTAAAATAGCGCTTGGAAACATTCTGTTGGATTACAGACATTCTTTGATGTAGGACCAAATCAGATGAAGATTTTCATAAGGTAGCAAATGAGCAAGATTTCATAATGTCCTCATGGCGATCTTCCTTTTTTGTAAATCTTGCTAGCATTAACTAGGACATTGAGATACCAAAGTTGTTGATATTTGGACTTCAGATGTTTCCTAATTCAGGAAGGCTGCAATGGCTAAGTATTTCTAGCACTTAGTTGTATTTAAACATTTTGAAATTTCCCCCTTACCAGAACTTGCCTTTGTCAAAACTTGTCAATTTAAATTTAAATGGCAACTTAAAAGATAAGGTAATATACATTCATGCTTGTGCTCACACACATATGCATATGCATATTTTAACACACGTGAAATATATATGTGATAGGTCTGTTACATATAATGTGTAGAGTTTTCCGGGTTGGTTACTATTTTGAATATTCTGCTCTCTAGACGATGGTCATGTGTCAGGACATGTTCTGATTCAGAAAATACATTCAGAAATACGTTCATTGTCAAGCCTCATACGTCAAGCTTAGCCTTTCGTGTGTAAAGGTGTGAGCCCAGGTTCAGGTACAACTCTGTAACAGACTTGCTGTAAGTTTCCTGGAATTTGCTAAAGATCAGGGCTTCGATTTTCTTGTCTCAGAGGCAGGTATGTATACTTCTTAACTTACATACTTCACAGCGTTATTTTTGAGAAACAAGGAAAATGTGAAAACACTTTTGAATCTATAGAACATTTTACAAACACACCTGTTTTTGGGTCCACAGCTCTATCCATTATTTTGAGAAAAAAAAAAGTGCTTGAGTTCCAGCGTAAATTGTTCAGTGGGTTATCTTTCACAATGTTAATGTGAAATCAAAGAGAAAAGAAAATAAAAGAGTCACTGAATCACAGAAAAATGATTTCTTAGAAGACAGAGATTGTACTTGAAACATACAATAATGTCTTCTAGACATCTGATAAATGATAAGCAATTTTTTCAATTTTCATGGAATGATTGCATGTCTAAAATTAGGTTAAGAAATGAAGGCAGTTTTCTTAAATGTATTTTACCATGGAAAATCAAACACAAGAGGGCATCCCTACATTTGTTTAAAACGATTCCCCAAAATAGATTTCAGATACTCAGTATGTGTTTTCCATTTGATCTAATAGCTCCTTGCATGCCTGAAACAGAGCACGCTTCCTAAAATTTATTAGTCCCAAATATCACAGTATTTTCACGTTATGATCTTCACATCCTATCCATAAAATACTCTCCCTCGTGAGGCCATAACTCCTTTTTTGGCTTAACAAATATTTTCAACCTACTCAGTGACTTAAAGTTAGAAAAATCTAACAAAGGCTAATGTGTATTGACAGGGACACGAATACTCAGAATTTTAAAGCCTAAACGATAAACCTACCGAAAGCTCTCAAATCTGTCTCTTGCCTATCCCTCCCTCTCATTTTGTCCAGCTATGACGCAAACCCCAGTTCTGTCAGCGAGTCCAGAGGCAGCCCAATTTGATTGAAGGTCCCTGAGGAGGGGCTCTGCAGTCAAAATCTTCTCAGGTCTGAGGTATGTGAGGAGCAAGTTCATAGAAATCACACACAAGTTGAGCCAGAATACGCAACGCAGAAAGAAGGCTTAACCTCTGCCCCCCCCTCTGGAACAGAACTTTGGAATACGCAGGAGAACACAGTCAGACCTTGTTTTATTGCACTTTACTTTATTGTGCTTCACAGATACTGTGTGTTTCACAAAGCCAAGTTTTGGGGCAGCCCTGTGTTGAGCAAGTCAATTGGCACCATTTTCCCAACAGCATTTGCTTACTTCATGTCATTTGGTCAATGTGGTAATTCTCACCTCATTTCAAACAATTTTATTATTACTGTGTTTGTGGCGGTGATCCATGATCCATGATCTTTGGTGTGACTGTTTGTAATTGTTTTGGAGAGCCGCCCCCACACCCCTAGAAAACAGTCGACTTAATTGGTAAATGTTGTGTGTATTCTTCACCAACCAGCCATTCCCCATCTTGTTCCCTTTCCTTGGGCCTCCCTAGTCCCTGAGACAAAATAATATTGAAATGGAGCCAATTGCTAACCCTACAATGGCCTCTAAGTGTTCAAGAGAAAGGAAGTCACACATGGCTCACTTTAAATCCCAAACTAGAAATGATTAAGCTTAGTGAAGAAGGCATTGGCAAAAGCCAAAACCCAAACCTAGGCCTTTTGTGCCATGTGGTCAGCCTGGTTGTGAATGCAAAGGAAAAGGCTTGGAAATTAAAAGTGTTACTTGAGGGGCCCCTGGGTGACTCAGTTGGTTCAGCCTCTGACTCTTGATTTTGGCTCAGGTCATGACCTCATGGTCGTGAGACCAAGCTCCGCACTGGGCTCTGCGCTAAGCATGAAGCCTGCTTAAGATTCTCTCTTTCCCAATCCCTCTGCCCCTCCCCCTATCTCTCTCTCTGTCTGTCTGTCTTTCTCTCTCTCTCAAAAAAAGTATTACTCCGGTGGACATAAGAATGACTAGAAAGCAAAACAACCTTCTTGCTGGTATGGAGAAAGTTTTCGTGGTTTGGAAAGAAGATCCAACTAGCCACAACATTCCCTTAAATCAAAGCCTAATCCAAACAGGGGAAGGCCCTAACTCTCTTCAATTCTAAGAAGGCTCAAAGAGGTGAGGATGTTGCAGAAGAAACGTTTGAAGCTAGCAGAGGCTGGTTCCTGAGGTTTAAGAAAATAAGCCATCTCAATAACATAAAAGTTCAAGGTTAAGCAGCAGGTGCTGGTGTAGAAGCCACAGCAAGTTATCCAGAAGATCTAGCTAAGGTGATTAATGAACACGGCCACACTAAACAATAATAGATTTTCAATGTAGATGCAACAGTCTTTTTTTTGGAAGATGATGCCATCTCGGACTTCCATAGCTAGAAAAGAGAAATCAATGCCTGACTCCAAAGCTTCAGAGAACAGGATGACTCTTGCTAGGAGCTAATGCAGCTGTAACCAGAACTTGGGAGAAGTTGATTGCAACCCTCATGGGTGATTCTAAGGGGTTCAAGACGAGTGGAGGGAGTAACTGTAGATGTGGTGGAAATGGCAAGAGAACAAGAAGTAGAAGTGGAGGCTGAAGAGGGGACTAGACTGCTGCAACCTCACGATAAAACTTGAACAGATGAGGAGTTACTTCTTACGGATGAGCAAAGAAAAGTGTTCTCTTGAGATGGATCTACTCCGACATCCTGGAGATGCTAGGATTGTTGAAATGACAACAAAGGATTTAGAATGCTCCACGAACTTAATTGACAACACAGCAGCAAGTTTGGAGAGAATTTAGTCCAACTTTGAAAGAAGTTTTGTGGGTAAAATGCTACCAAACAGCATTGCGCACTACAGAGAAATTGTTCAGGAAAGGGTCAATCGATGTTGACTTATTTTAAGAAGTTGTCACAGCCATCCCAATCTTCAGCAACCACAACCCTAATCAGTCAGCAGCCATCAACGTTGAGGCAAGACCTTTCACCAGCAAAAAGATTATGACTCACTGGAAGCTCAGAGGATAGTTAGCATTTTTTAGCAATAAAGTATCGTTTAATTTAATTTTATCTAAAATGTTTTAATGTTTATTTTTGAGAGAGAGAGAGAGAGAGAGAGAGAGAAACAGAGCACGAGCAGAGGAGGAGCAGAGAGAGAGGGAGACACAGAATCCAAAGCAGGCTCCAGGCTCTGAGCTGTCAGCACAGAGCCCGACGCCGGGCTCAGACTCACGAACCACAAGATCACGACTTGAGCTGAAGTGGGACGCTTAACCAACAGACCCACCCAGGCACCCCAGAAATGAAGTACTTTTAAATCAAGCAACGTACATTTTTTTGGCGTAATGTTGTCACGTACTCAATAGACCACACTAAAATGTAAAAATAACTTTTATATGCACTGGGCATCAAAAAAGTTTTTTGACTTGCTTTATTGCCATGGTCTGAAACCAAACTCACAATATCTTCAAGTTATGCCTGTGTATTTTAATAGGGAAATGCAGACACTGTGTCTGCATGTGTGTGCGTGTGTGCGCGCGCGCGCGCGTGTGTGTGTGTGTGTGTGTCTGCGTGTCTGTAATGTCAGTGGTGGTAGGTGCTAAGATATGAGACAGCATGACAAGGAGGTGCTATGTTGGGCAGACTGTTGAAGACCTTTCTGATAAAGTGTATTGCAAAAAACTCTGTGATGGCATTTAAGATAGCAGAAATAGAAAGTGCAGAAATACTGAAGTTACAGCACTTTTGATATCTTTGAAGAACATAAAGATGCCAATGTAGCTAAAGCAGAATGGATGAGCAGTATCCCGGTAGGATTTGAAATCAGAGAAATATCAGGGAGGCCTTTGTGGTTCCTTGTAAGGCATTGGCCTTTCTCTTGTATTAAAAAAGGAGGGCACCTGTGTGGTTCAGTCCGTTAAGTGACTCTTGATTTCAGCTCAGGTCACGATCTCACGGTTCGTGAGTTTGAGCCCCACATTGGGCTCGGCACTGACAGTGCGGAGTCTGCTTAAGATCCTCTCTCTTTCTCTCTCTCAAAATAAGTAAACATTTTTTTTTTAAAGAAACCAATGGAAGATTTTGAGGAGATGATGAGTTGATCAGACATTTTCTTTTTATGTTTTATGTTTTTTTTTTAATCTTTATTTATTTTTGAGAGACAGTGAGCGGGGGAGGGCCAGAGAGAGGGCGACACAGAATCGGAAGTAGGCTCCAGGCTCTGAGCTGTCAGCACAGAGCCCCACGTGGGGCTCGAACTCATGGACCACGAGATCATAACCTGAGCTGAAGTCGGATGCCCAACAGACTGCACCACCCAGGCGCCCACAGACATTTTCATTTTAAATACTACTTTAGATCATGTGCAGTAAAGTGATGCCAGGCAGACGAAAAAGGCGTGTTAGGAGACCGTCACAATGTCGAAGGTGAGAACTGGTGGTGGGTTAGACCAAGTTAGTAGCAGTGGAGATAATGAGAAATGGTTAGATTCTGGGTAGTATCCAAGGACTTGTTGAGGGATCCGATGTAGAAAGTAACAGAAATGGAAGAGTGACAAAAATGACTGTAATGCATTAGGCCTAAGAAGTTGGACAGATGGAGCTTCCGTCTACAGAAATGGGGAAGGCAGAGAGAAACAGCTTTCCAGCAGAAGATAAGGAATTTGGGTTTTCTGAACTGCTTATCAGGTATCCAAGTGGATATATTAAGCAGACAAATGAATACATTACGGGAGCTTGAAGATGAGTCAGTTGTGGAAAATGAGATTTAAGTGAGTCAATTGTGGAAAGATTAAACTGAAAGGCATTTGGACTAGATAAATTCCTCTGGGATTTCGTGACAGAAAATAAGGATCCTAGTGCTTGGGAAATTAAGAGAATCCTGTAAAGGAGACTAAGAATGAGAGATCACTGAGTTAGGTGGGTAACCGAAAGAAAGAAAAATTCCAGATATCAAGTGACAAAACGTTCAAGGAAGACAAGAGGGATCCGTGAATGTTATTCACAATATTGTTTGATAATTATTTTAGCCTCTGTTGAGTATGTAGTTACGTATACTATTTTGATTTCACATACTGGTTTTATTTCGCTTATTCTCTACTATTTTCTTGACCAAACTTGCCATACTAATTTTATTTTATCATTTTATCATTTTTATGCATTAAGTTTGACTCTCATTTTGTTCCTGCTTTTGCTGTTATTTCATAGTTCTACTCTCTTTCGGTTGAATCTTCGGTTCTTTATCTAACTGAATGGTTCTCAACCGGAGGCAGTATCTCGAGGAGGATAGAACAATCAGGCAATCTCTTCAACTCATTTTATGGAGCTACCATAACCTCAGTAGCAAAACCAGAAAAGGATCATGTAAGAAAATTAAATGATATGTTTACTTTACTCAGTTCACTCATGATGATCAAAGCAAAAATCCTCAACAGAATATTGGTAAGCCAAACTGACAAAATAAACAAGAGAAAACGTGACAATGTTGGGTTAAACCAAGCAATGCCTGACTGGTTTACCATCGGAAAATTCAATGTGTTTGTAACCCTATTAACAGGTTGAAGAAAGAAAAGTATGTGATACCTCTATAGATGCAAAAACAGTATTTAATCAATTTGACATTCATTTATGATAAAAGTACAATAATAATAAACTTGGGTTGAAAAGAATTTATTTAACTTTCTAAAGAGCATCTAAAACATTGCAGACATTAATTACGAAACGTTGAAAGCATTCTCTTTCAATTTGAAGAAAACCAGAAAACCCACTACAGCAAACTAGCCCTCCCCGCCTTTCTGTAAATACCTGCTGGCCATTTTCCAATTTCTGTCTTCTCAGGTAAGGGAGGCACGATTTCTTCCCTCTTCTTCTTCCTACACAAATCCCTAAAACCCTGAAGTCTTGTTCCTGTGAAAGGTTTGTTTTCACTTGCTTAAATTTGGGGGTTACCTTGATACTTTTGGTGAAAGTGTTGCACATGGGGTTTTATATTTGCAATCTAGTCACTCTGTTTAGTTTTACATGGGGATTCACGGAGAGACACAGACTATGCCTCTACCAATGTTGCCAGCTGCCTAGCATCACGGGTCTTTAACTTTTTCAAGGGAAAAGGACAATTTATTAATGGGCCTTTAATTTTTTGCATATGAGTGTAATCATAGAAAGTGGTGCAAATTTACACTGCCAACATTTTAATTCTGCTAGACTTTTATTATTTAGATTACGTGGGCTTTCTCGGTAAGCAAGAATGGACCGAAGGACTGGGGTAATTTACGATGCAAGATAAAATAGGGGTCTTATATAGGTTTCTAGGCTCATTTAAAAAGGTTTTGGTGAAGGGGCATCTGGGTGGCTCAGCTGGTTAAGCATCCAACTCTTGATTTCAACCCGGGTCATGATCTCTTGGTTCATGAGATTGAGCCCTGCGTTGGGCTCCGTGCTGACAGTGTGGAAGTGCTTGGGATTTTCTCTCTGCTCCTCCCCCACTTGTGTGTACATTTTCTCTCTCAAATAAATAAATAAACTTAAAAAAAAAAAAGGTTTTGGTAAAAGTGGCTGAACGTTCATGCAGTGCCTGGCTCATTTCTCTAGTTTTCGAAAGATACATAGGAGCAGCCAAGGTCGTAGAGGGACCTCATGCTTCCCTAAGGGGACAGCCAGTGGCCCTTGCTGACAAAGGCTCATAATAATAGACTCAAGACTCCAGGTCTTCTCACATTAGACTTCCCATTATAGGGAGCAGTAGCCTCTTCATTGTTCTTATTTATGTCTTCAGCTTAAGCCCTGGACTTACTTTGAGACATCCACGGAGTTCATTACGGACCTTCCATGTTTTGAAGGCCAGCTTCTCGTTACTTGCACGTAGGTTTGGCTCAGGCTTTTCCATTTATAAGGGCACCTGGTTGGTTCAATTGGTTAAGTGTCTGACCTCGGTTCAGGTCATGATCTCACTGTTTGTGTGTTCGAGCCCTGCGTCTGGCTCTGTGCTGACAGCTCAGAGCCTGGAGCCTATTTTTGATTCTGTGTCTCTCTCTCCCTCCCCCTTCTCTCTCCCCCCCCCCCATCTTTCTCAAAAATGAACACTAAAAAAATTTTTTTTTAAAAATTCCATTTATATTTAATACTGTCTTAGTCAGGTTTCTCCATTCTTAATGTTCTGTTCTTCTAAAACCCCTCAGTACCAAAGTCTGTATTAGTTAGGGTTCTTCAGAGAAACAGAGCCAATCAGATGTATGGATGTAAAAGGAGATTTATTATAAGAAACGGCTTTCCACAATTATGAAGGCTGGTAAATTCAAATCTGCAGCATGGGCCAGCAGGTTGAAGATCCAGGAGATGCAATGGTAGAGATAAAGACTGAAGGTAGTTGGCCAGACAATTTCCCTCTTGCTCATGGCGGCTGGTCTTTTTGTTCTGCTTGGACCTTCCATTAATCGGATGAGGCCCACTCACATTATGGAGACCAATCTGCTTTCTCAATTAAAATGTTGATTTCATCCCAAAACACCATCTAGATTGACACATAAAATTAACCATCGCATTTATCTCGGGCTAGATTAAATTTTTAGACTGGGCATTCTCCTCCGTACCTAACAAAACAAAAACTTCATGATACTCTGTTCAAGAGTGATTTGTCTTTTGTTTACAATTAAGTCAATTCCATAGAGAATCAAGAGGCAGTGAGCCAAGGGGTATTCTCAAACCCTACCCCCCCTCCTTGTGATTCTCCTTTAAATCTGTTTAAATTATGTGTTTATCCCGAGTTAAAGCACAAAAACTTGTGACACAACATTTTATGGCTACAAATTCACATGATAGTAATTATGAATTTTTTCTTGAAGAATAAGCTCAAATTAACATGTAATAATGTTATTATATCTGAAACATACTCTAAATTTTTCTTATTTTAAAGAAGAGCTACATAGTCTTTCCCTAAATTGGCATCACTTAAAAAATTTTGTATATGTGTATTGATTTTTGTGAAAATTTTAAATACCTTCTTTTTAAGATCTTCCAAAAAAACACATAAAATTACATGTTTTTCTTCCCTAATTCTTACACATTATTTTCCTATAATGGAGGATGGGAACACCAAGATCAAGAAGGAGATATTGATTCAAATAACAAGCAGCATTGTGTACCAGTGTAGACATTTGTTTCATTTTAACGCTCCTTATCTGGATCACTTCCATGTGTTTCCTGTAATTTCCATTCATTTCCCGCATGTGTGGGGGGGTCTAAGCTGCATGCGGTGACAGAAGAGAGGTCTTGGGATAATAGTAGCTTGAGGCTCACTCTGAACTTTATCTTAAGTAAGTGCTACCTGTTCTCACCCATATTTTGGCACTGGACTGATTCTGTCCTGGCACAAGGAAGACTATATACTTATCTCCAGTTTTTCTGTGATGGTTTCTCAAGCTGCTTCTGTGAAGAGACTCTTCCTGGTTATTTGGTTTTGAAGGAAGAAATTCTGGACATCAGCACTGATGTTAACACACATTACTAAGTAGGTAAGCCAACCAGCCACATATTTGATGCTCAACTAAGCATCCATTGTATGCCAGGGGAAGGGACAGTAAGATAATGTGTTTAAAAAAAAAACATACTAAAATGAACAACAACCACAACAAAACTGAGTTGAGTTTTATCCAGTTCGTGTGATATAGATCCAGGAAAAAAAATCATCGATTAAAATATAGAAAATTGTACATGCTTGATGACCGTCATAATTTATTTCTGCTCCATTAATTTGAAAAGTTCTCCCTAACAGACTCATCAGTGTGTTTTTCAATGTTGCTGGTTCATTTCTTGTATATTTGTTGGGGAAAAATGGGTTTAATGTGCTGGGTCAAAATGAACTGTTGAAATTAATGAAGTTAAATATAAGTAATCGACACGAAATAATTAAATTATGAGAAACTACATTTCAGTGAATCCAGGAAGTCTACTATTTATTTTTCTTAATTAGTTTAGTGTCAAGGGTACTTGTTATAAAATTTATGAGACACCATGAACTTAATAGCTTTTCCCAGATTTTAATGTACAGCAAATGCATCTTTGGTGAAAAATTGAAATTGTTTTTCTCATTTTGATTTGTGGCAGTGATATTTATCAGGTTCTGTTTCACAGTTCATAGTGTATTTTATTTCATGAGTGTTCTTTATTGATAGTGACTAAGCCATTTTATTCCCATT
Organism: Panthera tigris; assembly: GCF_018350195.1. NCBI lineage: Eukaryota > Metazoa > Chordata > Mammalia > Carnivora > Felidae > Panthera > Panthera tigris. Next base: position 17,813,520 of record NC_056668.1, on the reverse strand, counting down.
TCAGAGTAATTTAAAAATGATATATTTATATAATACACACTTTTGGTCCAGTTCAAAGTAACAAATGAGGGCATGTTATTATTTCTTTTTATTTAGTCCAAATTTTGGCAGAATAATTTCATAAGAATGCAAACATTCCATCTTCAAAGTAATGTAAGAAATCGCCAAAGAGTCCGCATCAGTTAATTCCCACTATACCAATCCATTGGCACAAAGTGAAGAAACCATAGTTTTGATTTATTTTAATCTGATAATGTCTCAATAAAACAAAGCCAAAGATAATTTTAAAATATTAGTGCCTATTAAAGTCACCCAAGAAACACCACCCAGTCCATCCTTAAAGCCAGGTTTCATGGTCAAAGTCGAAGAAAATTTGAAATTTAGAAGTTGGTCCAATCAGTGCCTTGATTGAAAGGGAATCCACACAGGCCATGCCAAGTTGTGGAGCACATTTTTGTGATATTGAAAAACAGTTCTAGTTCTTTGGCTTTAAATATCTCAGTCACTCAACCTACTGACTAGTGTGCAAAAGATTTTTGTCAGTCTGAGAACATGTCTACACTCCCTTGCAGTCGAATTTTTCTTTTAAGTTTATTTACTTATTTTGAGACAGAAACAGAGAGAGAGACAGAATCTTAAGCAGGCTCAGAGCTGCCAGCTGTGGACCTGACACTGGGCTTGAACCCATGAACTGTGAGATCATGACCTGGGCCCAAATTAGGAGTCAGACGCTTAACCCACTGAGCCACCCAGGCACTCCTTGCCGGTCAAATTTTAATCTCTATTCTGAAGACTTGGCATGATCTTTTATTTAATTCACAGGTTTCTGTATCAGTTTTTTTGCTGAAGAACAAATTACTACATAACCTAGTGTTCTAAAAACAATAATCACTTCTTACTTCTCACACATTTACACGTTGGCTGGTAGGGTCTATTGATCTTGCCCAGGGTTGGCTGGCCAACATGAAACTCTTACCTTACATTGGAAGATAATCCTAAATTGAGCCCATCTCTGGATGTTCATCTGGGACTCACTCACATACCTGGCAGTCAGCTGACTGTTAGCTGATTTAAAATTACCTCAAGGGGGAAAATTTTCTCTGTGTTGTGTGGTCTTTAATTCTTCAGTAGGCTCTCTGTGCCAGGAGTTCCCAAGACCAATCCTGAGACTGAAGGATCCACAAGGAGAGGTCATAGGACTCAGCATATAGTCAAACTCATGGCTATGATTTATTTTGTGAAAAGATACAAAGAAAAATCAGCAAAAACAAAGGCATGTGGGGGAAAGTCCAAGGAGACAAGGCGCAGGTTTCCAAGAGACTTCTCTTAGTAGAGTCACATAGGCCGTGCTTAATTCCTCCGGCAATGAATTGTGACAACCCATCTGAAATATTGTCTACCAGGGAATTTCATGAGGGACTCAATGCCCAGGATTTGTTTTAGGGGCTGGTGATGGAAGCACCCTTTATCTGGCACATGCCAAAATTTCACAGTCTTAGAACAAAAAACAGGAGTTCAACATAAGCCATATTGTTTAAACAAATATTGTAAGCACAGTGAACCACTCTTATCAGTTTCAGTGGTAGGAACATTTGAGAAATCCAAATTTTCAGAGGCCAGCTTAGGGCCCATCTTCTAAGCAGGTTTTTCCAAGGAGAGTAACTAGACCCGCTCGGTTAACTTTTTTCTGGATACTACCCCAGGCTTGTTCCCCAGATAAGGCTAAAGTTCCAAGAAGGCAAGTGGAAATTCAAAAGACCTCTTGAAGACTAAACTTGGAATCGGCATATGCTCAATTCTGGCATAGCGTACTGACCAAAGTGAGTCCCAAGAGTCAAGAGAAAAGAATATAGACTCCATCTCTTTGTGGAGTGGCTGCAAGATCTCATCAACAAGGGCATAGTCATTAATCGTGACCATGAAAGCTCTCAATCTGCCACACTTCCCAAACTACTATCCTTTGTCTTACAGAGTCGTGTGAAGCTTATGACTTGCCCCCTCTCACACAAGCAGATCTATTTCATAAGGAGCTTCTATCACAATTCCTCTCCAGTCACCCCCGAATAAGATTCTTGTCACTTTCCAAAAGCTAATTCTCAACTTCAGTTCAAAATGGCGTCTCTCAGGAGGATGAATACACTGGACCAACCATCGGGGTTCCCTAATTTCTTTCTTCACCCTCAGTGTGTGAGTTTGCCATGAAGCAGCTGCTACTTCTCAAGGATTTGGGAGATTACTCCTTAGGCAATCCAAGAATGGACCTCCATCAACTCCAGCTCCAGAAACTCAAAGTGCCTATATCCACTGACGAACTGCAGTCACTGTCACACCCAAGAGGCTGAAACTCTTTGGACTCAGTCCACCAAAGAGCAGCCAAATCCCAGACCGATCCCATCTCTGGGAGTCCAATTCCATAACTTTCCAAGAGCTCATCCAGAGTTTCTTGGGCAGCTGGTGGAGAATACTTCAGGGAAAATTCCAGGACAGACCAGTAGAGATCCCAAATTCTAAGTTTGGGGGAGACTAATTACATGGAAATTAGAAATAATTGATGCCAACATTCATTGCCCTTGACATTTTCAGGCTAGCTATGATCAAACCAGAGCATGTCACTAGTGGGAGAGCGCAATGGCTTTTATTGGTAAAATGTCACAGCTGTAACAGTTTCTTTTTAGTAGAGTACAGTCTTAATACCCAAAATAGCAGATTTTAGCATGGACTTTAAAGGAACATTCCTCTTAGGACTCTTTCCCGGACAATATAATTCCTCCCCACGACATTTCTTTGGCAGGACAATCTGACCAACTTTGTCTCAGCCCAGACATGACAACATTAACTGCTCTTTCTCATGAGCTAATGAACTGCTCAATCTGATCACCTTCTTCCCGCATTTATCTGGCCTGACTTGTACAGCTAATTCAACAATTTCATGCCTGATAGAATGATTTTGAATAGGGCATTGTTCCTTTAAATGGGAAAGTGCTTATAATATTTTTAAAGATTGAAATTTGGGGGTGAATTTTTGATAGAATGGCTTTCGTACTGTACATAAACACCATGAATGTATAATTTAATATCCAAAGTAAGGACACGCAATTGAAAAGATATTTGTGTTTAATCAAAACTGGTCTGTTTTCAGTTAAGACCTCAATAAATTTAAAGGCTGAAATAAAACTTCTTCTCCTCTAAGTGACAGTTTTTTTACACAACGTTCTTTACTAAAGTCATTCAAAAGAGTATTTTTCTGATTCTGTTTGAAGTGAATTATTTAGCAATAAATAAACAGCTAGCTCACATTTGTACTTATTATAGGAAAGGCACTACATAGGGAGACTTCATATATTTTATCATAATCATAACCATAAATCAAATAACTTTGCTCAGGGGTACCATTTTGCAGATGAAAAAGCTAAGAGTTACAGGGGTTTAGTGGCTTAATCAGGAACATACTGAGTAGCAAGATCAGATTGGAATTCAGTTCTGTCTGGCTCAAGAGACCAGGCATGAGTTAAAATAGTCAGTATACTTAGATATAGACCAGATACTGACACATGAGCACACACACAGATACATGCATACAACACAGATTATATTTGGACATTTTTAAACTTAGAAAAACGTTACCCCTTAAATGACTTTATAATCTCCAAAACAGTATTACTGTATACTTTAATCATTTGCCATAACTAGAAAGAATGAAGCCACTTAAATATGTTATACTGACTGTATTCTGGAATGTTCCCTCAGATTCTAAGACTTAGAAGAAGATTGTTGCTAAGATTTTATTTTTTTTCCAAAATGATGATTCTTGGCAGTCAGAGTATGATTTTATTCACAGGAACATTGTCTTAGGGAATTTTCTTGGTAGGAAAATTTTGAAGGGAATTTATAGAAAACACCACTCAGAAAACTTCCTTTTCAAGGCAATCTGTAAGAAGCCTGGCCCTGTCAGAAAAATACCTAAGAAAAGATTCCAAAATGAATCACGGAGACGTTCTCAAAAAGATTTTAATAAGTATTAAGAACATACACTCTAGCTTGGAGATGAATTTAACTTTATCAGTGGAATTTTATTTAAAGCACTATAGAGATATGCTGATTTGGTTTCTTTCTTTGTTTCTTAAACTATGTCTTATCCTAGGAGTTGGCTAGTGGGAGGCCTGAATAGGGGGAAATATATTTTGATTTAGCCAGAAAAAAAAACTGTGAGTGCATTGAGCATAATCTTAACCACTACCTATCACGTTTTACCAAGACATTTTCAAAAGTTAAACTGTCCTTTTGGAGATGAGAGCAAAATAAAGAACATCTGGAACCTGCGTTTGTTTTGTTTGTTTGTTTGTTGTTTGGCAAATCTTCCTCCTAGTTCAGAGCCCTGGAAGAAACAGAAGTAGTAACCCTCAAGAAAACACTTTGATTTTGGAGTCCATCAATTTCCTACCCTACAGAACATGCGAGACTCAGAGCCATTGTTTAAGAAAGACTCTATTTTAGGGGCGCCTGGGTGGCTCAGTCAGTTAAGCATCCGACTTTGCCTCAGGTCATGATCTCATGGTTCCTGGGCTCAAGCCCCACGTTGGGCTTTGTGCTGACAGCTCAGAGCCTGGAACCTGCTTCAGATTCTGTGTATCCTTCTCTCTCTGCCCCAACACCACCCTTTACAAAATAAACATAAAAAAAGAAAAAAAGAAAAACTAGTTTACAGGGCACATGATGGAACTTTAGCAGGGCTCATGGAGCCAAGAATGTGCATAGTTCCAGAAAGAAAGTAATCTTTGTTCTACCTTAAGATAGTAAGATTATTAACCAACACTTCTACGAAACATGTTATAATCCAAGTACTGTATTAAGCACGTTGCATGTATAAATTTAATAAATTCTTGGAGTACTTTTATGCTCTCCCTTTTACAGATTAGGAAACTAAGAACAGAGATTGGGTAGTGCGTCCATGTTAACACAATCAATGTAATGCAGCCATTTCACTTGGCATTATTTCTCCAAATATTTTTCTCTCTTTCATTACACTATCCTGCCTCTCAGATGAAATCAGAACGGACGGGATTGAGAACACATCTTTGGAATTACCTTTCACTAACAGGCCCAATGGACTCTCCGTCACGGCACAGAGCCACTTACAATTCTGGACAGATCCCTGCAATTAAGAAGAAAGGAAGAAACTAGGAAGAACTGGACATTCTCACAAAGCCAAGATTGGGTGTCACTGCAGGGACAATCCAGACAATCCATGTGATTTGAACTTAGCGTAGAATGAGTAGCCCCTTGGGACATGACTTGCCACATACGAAACCTTTTCCAAATCTTGCCCAACCTTCCCTCGGTCACCAAAAAGAATCCAAAAAGGGAACTCCAGATTAAAATTAAAACTTTCTGAACCCATCCATCTTTCTACTACAATTTTGTCATTTTTTTAAATATTCTTTTTATCTTTTATATCCTTTCTCTTCCCCAGATGGTTTGTGTCTTCCCAATTCTCTCTCTTTACAAAATCTTCTGTCCTTGAATCTATTGCTAAGAAAATATTATTAAATGTGCTTTTCCAGACCGGAACTGTCAGGGAAACCAATCAGAAGAAAAAGTCCTGAGCCTGTCTCTTTTCCTTATAGTGTTTTTCTTTGCATTTATGATGATCTTTTTAACCTTATTCTTTCCATGGCTGCTTCCTGTGCTGGCCCCCACTTCTGACCATCTTCCACCTTCAGAACTTAGAACTTGGAGTTTTGCTGAGAGGGATTCTGAAGAACGGTTTATCTACCAACGTTCGGGTAACAAATTCAGTAACCAAAGGGCAAACATAAATAGATTAAACTTTCTAGACAACTTTATATTAGGAATGCAGATCGCATATCTTAGCTGCATGATGTGCTTGATAATTTCCCATCAATCACAGCGATTTGCACACATTTAGGGTGTACTTTCAAAGAATAAGTCTGTCAGACAACAACTGTTGTGGGATAGGTGTTTGGAAAGCTCTCTTGGAGAACTATAGATTGTGCTCTTTGTTAGCATACTGCTCTAAGCCTCAATGTATCTATTCAGATTTCTTTTCTAGGAATTTTGTCCTTTGCACACACAAAAAAATTTTTTTTTTGCTTCTTCAACTTCTATAACATTGAATATGTAATCCTAAAAATCCACATGTTTTAAAACTGTTTGGAAAGTTTCCTTAACCTTTGTGATGTCCATCTCCCAGCTGCAAAATGAGCAGCCATTCCAACTGGAATCAGACCATTCCCCTTTAGCAGCATACTCCATACCCAAGACTTATTAGATGTCAGAATGATTACACTGAGCTTACATTTGAAGAAAAAAATACACATGAATAGAGAAACATGTATCCACTTAGATGATTTATGTGTGCAATTATAGCCACTCAGGCAACTCAGACACCTGAGTAATTGCCAAATTTTTGTGACTCTCTAAACATTTTCTTAGGGAAACAGAGCTACAAAATTCCACTTTATGCTGAAAACAATAACTACTTACACTAGAATGTCTTTTTCAATCCATAGGAAGCTTAAAAGTGGATGGAATTCAGTTTCTCTAAGTATTTTACAGGAACATAAAATGAAATTTCTAAAGAAATTAGATACCACCCATTTCACACCTCAATTTCTTTTATTTGCTTACGTGTTATGTGATCTTGACTTATACTTTAAAAGTGTTTCCCCTCACTAGTTCTTTTTGAAAAATCGCTGCAGACTTTTTAAAAATTTTTCAAATCTAATTTCGTCCAGTTTTCCCCTTAGAAGCATAATCCATTGAATGCTGATTTTATAGGCATTAGATTCAAAATCAAGTAATTACAATCAAGGTTTGAGTAGTAACTTACCTCTCTGAACACACTGAGCAATCAGTTGCTAAAATGTACATAAATATTCTCAGTATTATAGAATCTTTTAATGTTGTGAATGCAGAGGCTATAAAACAAAAGAATTCTAATGTTTGAAGAGGCATTTAAAAGTGAAATGAACAGGGGCGCCTGGGTGGCTCAGTCGGTTGAGCGTCCGACTTCAGCTCAGGTCACGATCTCCCGATCTCGCGGTCTGTGAGTTCGAGCCCTGCATCCGGCTCTGGGCTGATGGCTCAGAGCCTGGAGCCTACTTCTGATTCTGTGTCTCCCTCTCTCTCTGCTCCTCCCCCGTTCATGCTCTGTCTCTCTCTCTGTCTCAAAAATAAATAAACGTTAAAAAAAAAATTTAAAAAAAGTGAAATGAACATAGAAATTGCTCTTGTACATTTTGACCATGATCACATGGCCTTTTCTGGAACATTTCCAGAAACTCACTACTTCAGGAAACAGTTCTGGTTGGTAAGGCTTTTCATTGGACTGAGCACTAAATTTCTCTATTTAGTTTAAAGTTTGCTAACTTGGCCAATCCAGAATAATCCTAGTAAATTTTATCCAAGATAATTCCTCACATATATTCTATTCTCTATAAAATTCCCCTTTACTGAATGCTTGTAGAAGTTTCAATAAATAAAAACTAGAAATATAAAGACTTATAATTTCTTCAGACACATTGTGTGTCTAAATTATATTTCACATATTGAGAAGAAAAATTAAGCTAAAGGTCAACAATAGGAAAACATTCGTGGGGAACAAAATACATATTTGTTTTTAAGGGTAAATTTCCTAATTAAGTATTTGAAGTACATCACATGCCTAAATCTAATATTTTATAATTTAAGAGCTTGCATAATATTAAAATACTCTACATGGTTTTGGTATTTCTCCTTTTAAAAACATCCAGCATAGGCTTTGTCCAATGTAAAACATCTACCATATTATTTTTATCTTTACTGATGTAACATGAGACATGAATGGCTCATCCATTGTTTTATGAAAATGATTTCTTTTTGAGATGTGAGTACTTGTTTAGTTTAGTCTAAATATAACAAAGCTAATCTTAAAGAATATAATAGCCTATTCTATTGGCTTCGCTACAACAAATGGAATAATAAATTACTTAGGATGTACGTTGTTATTGCTGAACAAAACGTAAAGTTAATGAGATGTGCCCTTAAGAGATAAGGACGGTTCCCGTGATGTTAATAAATTCAGATTTTAGTCTTCTGTGTGGCAGACTCTCACATTGTTGTTTTGATTTTGTCATTTCTTTCTTATGAATTATTCTACTTCACAGGTAACTTTACATAAAGGTATCCCTTACAGGCAATATTTTAGAAATGTAATTTTTGAATTTTTAAAATTTTTCAGTGGTGGGCCCCTTAGATCCTTTCCTTGGGATGAAACAATATCATGAAAAAAAGAAATATCCTTCCCTGGCCTTGAAGTTTACTGGTCTCATATTAACACTAATTTAAGCTGCTAACATTAATTCATCACCACTAATTTGAGCAATGTATTATTCACATTGTTAGCAAACTTGATAATAAACAGGTTGTCTGAATTTATCTACAGGGTTGAACCATCATCTGTAAGCTTCTACTGTGCTTTCTTTTTATTTTCCTTGAAAATCCTTTTCTATCTAACACATACTCATTTTTGTATTTCCTTCACTTGTTTTTTACCTGTCCCCTAATGTCGTTTGACGATGGTCATAGTCTGAACAGTTTGTTTGTTTATATTTTGTTTCACGTTTGCAATTAGTCCATGATTTACATAATAGTTCCTAACCTGAGTTGCCTTGGCATTAGCAGTCAAGTTGGCAAAGGATATTATCAACAAATTACTCTGCTAAAAGTAGATGTACTCAGTTTGGGCCAAATTCTGGCCGTCAGTTACTGCTACACACAACTTTGGGGTCAGTTCCTGCCTTCGTTTTCTTACGCACAATTGCTGTGGAAATCAGCATTGATGCAAATGGAACTGAGCATGAGTGTCTGGGGGAGGGTTTGGCATGGAAATCACTGAAAACAGAACTTGGCTCAGGGTTTGTTTAAATGGAGTACCTCACGTTGGACCACAGGAAAGGAGGAGAGAGAAAATAAAGAAAGGAAACGTCTGCCTATTTTTGGGTTGTCTGGCAGAACAAAAAGCTTGGAGCCTCACAAAGAAAACAAATGAATGTATTAAAGGAGATATTATGATATGATATTAAAACACAGAAAGTCTACACGATGAGTTAAATTCCTTATAGCAAAATACCTCTAAGAGATACGTAGAGCAACAAATTGATAATTTTATACATTTCTTACGTATTTCCAGCGTATTTTTAAGCCTATTCAAGGTCTTCCTAGGTTCCCTTTCCAACCCTACCATCAGCAAAAGACTGATTTCATCCAATGGAAATTCTCTCATACCCTTGTCTCTTGCTCACAAACTGTCCTTGGCTTTATCCTCAATTTATTTTCCTTTCTGTTGCAGATGTGAAAGTGTCTTTCTTCTTCAACATGACTCAACACTCACTGGCTTTCTGGTTGTGTTCTATCCTGAATCTTCTAGGCTATAGCTCTCCCCCTTTGTCACTGTCCCCTTTAAAAAAATCATTTTGCTTTGTCTTTGGAGTTTTAATTAGGAATTTGACTTCTCGAACAAGGCTGCTCCAACAAGGATTCATGAGGATAGCTCTAGAAAAGGAAAGGCAGCCCATTATAATATGAAAGTAGAGAAAAGTGGAAGGTGTTAGCAGGTTGCAACAATGACTTCCTGGCAGGACGCCATGAATCTTTGCTTTCTTGTGCCACCATCAGCTTGCTTCACCCAGTCTCTCTGTGCTTCTCCTTCATCTGGTTTCTCTAGGTCTTTCTACCAAATGGTTCTTTCACTGTCTACTGTCTGCTTACTTGTACTTAATGCTTGGGCTTACTCACGGTCTTTTCTTTACAACAATGACTCACCTTTATGGATCCCACTGCTACTAAATGATTCTCTGTGCATTCTTAATTCAGATACTTGAAAATTAGAATCTATCTGATGTTATTCATACCTGATTGGACAGCAGATTTTGTCACAGATTACCTCACAGGCTATAACTACCCTGATAATTATTTGTCTCTGATACCCAGTTTTAGTCCGACCACTTATAAGCTAGATGGAGAAGCTTATATAATAATAAATATCGATACCTTAAGAGACAAAACAGATGAACATAAGGGAAGGGAAGCAAAAATCATATAAAAACAGGGAGGGGGACAAAACAGGAGAGACTCATAAATATGGAGAACAAACTGAGGGTTCCGGGAGGGGATGTGGGAGGGGGGATGGGCTAAATGGGTAAGGGGCACTAAGGAACCTTCTTCGAAATCATTGTTGCACTAGATGCTAAGTAATTTGGATGTCAATTAAAAAATATAAAAAATAAAACAAGTTAATAAAAAATGATAAATATCGATACCTAAGGGCATGAAGAGGATTGAATAGCTTCATTTATTTGGGTCTATGAATATTTACAGGCTGGTTTTTGAGCATATATTTGTGGTTTTCTCCTCTGCCATGAAATGTGCACATTTCTAACTAGTGTCACATTCAGCTTGAGATCAAAATTTAAGGGAGGATCAAAAAATTCAGGAACCAAGGTAAATAATTTTCTAATGCATTTTTTAAAAATATCAAAATTAATCCAAAATCATCTCTTGTGCACAAAATATCAGACTCTTGTACTGGTTTTACCTTTTGCCTCAGGCTCCAATATGGCTCAGCATGGCCCTGATCACAACTATTTCAACTAAAAGAAAATAAAATTTTGCCCTCTTTAGTTCCAGTTCAATTTTTCTTGTCTTTCTCATAAGTTGTCTATTTCCTTGAAGTCTATTTCTTGACTCTTTTAGAATGGCAATATTTGGAAATTTAATTCTGTATGGTTGCCAGTGACTTCCTAATTCAGAGCAAATTTGGTTCACAATTAATTTGAAAAGTTCTCACTGGATAAACTGATGGTTCTTGCCACTTGCCGAACCAGGGAGTGCATATAAAAGGGGGATGATTCATTCCATAAGAAAAGCATAACAATTTTGGAATAATGATATTAAGCAGGTGTTAGGGCATCAGAATAAAGTTCAGCGCAGCTAAGAAAACACATTTTTCTCCTGTTATTGTCCCTTCCCCTCACTTCCCACCCTTGACCTCTTTGTAGCATCCACCATGTTGACTGACCCCTTCTGGTTGAAATCACTTTTAGGACACCAAGCTCCCAAGGTTGCCTCCTACCTCTCAGCCACGGCCCTTTATTTCTTATTGCCATTGCTGCTTTCTCCCACTTCCTCAAGGAAGGTGTAATACAAAGCACAGTCTTTAGAATTCCTGTTTGTCTTTTCCATCACGATGACAATTCATTCACCCTCACACTTCTGTTTCTATCCCTCCAGAAACCCATCTGGAGAGGGTGATTCCTCCAGAAAATACATCTCTAATCCTAAACTTCTCTAACAGCTCTTATATTTTTTCTTTTATCTCTACTCCAATATCACCTGTCCATGTACAGCCATACCTGGCCTGGTATTTAGGGCATAAAGAATGATTGTGTGGTTAGTTCCCAAACAGCTCTTTTCTTTTTGTTTTGTTGAAAGATGTCAATATTTTATTTTCTTTAGAGAAGCTAATTATGATAAAATTTCATTTGGATATTTCTTAGAGGGAAGCAGTATGTTAAATGCACTGTTTGCTAAAAGTCCTGAAATAAAGATTATAATAGGAAACTTCGCTTTCCAAAGACCCACTATCTGGTGGCGGAATATGAATTACAAGCTTATTGCCTTGAAGAAATGAATGGTCATTTGAGTGGGGTCATTTGCAAAGCAAACCCCACTCTTTTGCTTGTTTTTAAACTCTTTATTTTGGAGAGTTCAAACCGTGCAACGTATGAAAAATTAATGCAATGAATTCAATGTACCTGTTAGTGACTTTAACAATTATGGACACTTAACTAAGCTTGTTGCAATTCTATTCCTTCCTACTTCCCTTGCACCCCAAACTAGTATTCTGATCTGTTTGTACCTCCCTTGTTTTCTGTGTTCACTTTGCCCTGGCCCCCTTAATGTGATGCAATTATTGCTTATTTTATTAGCTTCTTGGCTTCAAACTTCCAATTTCAGTCACTGTTTCTTCCATCTGTACTGATGTTACATCTAATAATAGACCCACTTAGGCACAATCCTTGTATCAATTAGGTCTTCTTTGTAACAAGCCATCCCAGAACTTAGGAGGCTTCGATCACAGCCATTTTATTTAGCTCTTGATCGTGTTCTTTCTCAAATCTGGGATACACCTCTCTCAGTCACTATCCTGCTCATTGCACAAAATTAAAATGTAATTTCACTTTCCAGACATGGGATGGTGAGATCAAGGACATCAGAATTACAGTCCTCTCTGTTAGGAATTTTGTCTGAGAGTGGAAAGAATTACTTGATCATCTGGGATGATTTTGTCTAATACAAATTTCTAGGACTTCAGAAAAATGAAAGCCACAATGCTGTCAAATTATCTCTTAACTTTGAAATTGATGCCTTGAGTTTCAAAACAATGAAATTTTAATCGCTACATTTCCAAGCCACTTATCCCGGTGTGCCCATTTCCTTTTCCTTCTCTTGTCTTCCAGGTTTTGTCGTCCACTTCTTTCCTTGCTCTACCCAAGAGCTCCGGTGATGAGTTTCCTGTTGACGTAAGCTTACACGTGTTCCCATATGTAACGAGGATGATGGTCTCTTACAAGAATCAAAGATTAAATGGAGTTTAACACAGTTAGGTGCAGAGCTTCGGGTGCCATGTTGGAAGAAGAGGCAAGATAAAGGTGTGTTCCTGCTCAGCTCTGTTCTGTCCCTGGTGTGGTAAGGTGGAGTTATGTTTGCTTTGGGCACAAGAGGACTCTTGTCTTAACAGAATTCTTTAGGGCATGGCGGGATGTGGGGCAAGGGGTACAAGAACTGGTTCTCCATGCTTGAATACCATCTAGCCTTTAAACAAAGATATTTTTATAATTAACCATTGTCCTCTGTAGCCTGTTCATCGGGTTGAGAAGCAAAAATATAAGGGGGGGGGATAAATCATACATTCTATCCAGAAGTAGTACGTGTGTGCTAATCTTGTTTCCTGATTTGTTTGTTTTTCTCAACACTCAATGAATATTTTTGAGTTCCTACCAAAATGGTTTGTAAATGAACCAGGTAATGGGACCAGCGCAAAATTTAGAGTACAACAGTCCGTGAGAGTCAAAAGTGTATTCTTGGGGCACCTGGGTGGCTCAAGCAGTTAGGCGTCTGACTCTTGATTTCTACTTGGGTCACATCGCACATTTCACGAATTAGATCCTGGCATTGGGCTCTGTGCTGACAGTGCAGAGCCTTGTGTGGGATTCTCTGTCTCCTTCTCTTTCTGCCCACCTCTCTCCAATAAACAAATAAACACTAAAAGTGTATTCTCTAATGAATACATTTTAAGGTAGTTTGAGCATATAATTCTTAATGGCAACGATTGCTAAAGAAAATACAAAAGCACAAAGTAGGGCATGGAGGAGGGATTTCATAACGCTAGTTAAGATAACTGAGAACATGGCATATAAACAAAGAACTAAACAAGTGAAGGAATTAGTCATGCAGATATCTGGGGGTGATAGAGGAAGAAGCAGGGGCAAAAGACCTGAGGGAGGAACATGCTTGGCTCCTTAAAGGAAGAGAAAAAAGTGGTAGCGAAGTGAATAAGGAGACAAAGTACAGAAGGTGAGGTTAGAAGAGTGATGAGAATTCTGATCAAATCAGGAGAAGCCTTGTTAGGTATTATAAGAACTTTGGCTTTTCCTCTGAATGAATCAGAAAGGAGGATTTTGAACAAAGAAGTGACAGGATTCGATTTGGGCTTTAACAGGATCATGCTGATTTCAAAACTGAGAATTGATGGGAGTCAGGAAGAACAGAGGGAGAGACAGGGAGCCCCATTTGGAGACTATTGCCGTAATCCGGGTGAGAGAGAATGCGGGCTTAGAACAGAATGGGGTCAGTATACATCGTAACTGTGGTTGGGAATGGAAACATTTGAAGGCAGCGAACGTAGAATTTGCTGATGATCAATCACATGTGGAGTGTGTGAAAAAAGAGAGAAGTGAAAGTTGACTCCGTTGATTTTAGACTGAGGATGTGGAAAATGGAACTGCCATTTTCTGAGATGGGGGAGACTGTAGAGCAAGGAGTCTTTGTCTTTTTTTTTTTTTTTTTCTTTAAGTAAGGATGGTGGTGAGGAGGGTAAGGAGATAAGAACTCAGTTTTGGACACACTAAGCTGGAAATGCTTTTAGACATTCAAATGGAAGTATCTAAATGGTAATTGGATATAGGAGTCTGGAGTTCAGAGGTCAGCTCTGCCCTGCAGATGTAAATTTGAGAGTCCTCAACATAACGATGGTATTTGAAGACAGAATAAAACCAGGGAGAGAGGTAGTGAAGACACAAAAGAGGAAAGACACAATTTTTATAGACTAGGGATGGGAGAATGAGAAAGGGCAGCCATTAGGTAGGAGAAAAATCAGGAGTGTGGTTTTCCGGAAGCCGAGTGAAGACATACTTTCAAGAAGAGGGGAGTGATCGAATGTGTCAAATTGTTCCTGATGAGTAAGAAAAACAGGAACAATGAAGTGATCATTGGCTTGTCTTTTGGGTCACGTCTCTAAGAGTGCTTAATTAAGGGTCAGGTAGAGGAATAGAGATTTGCAAGATGAAGGTAATTTGACTGTGCATCTCTCTCTTCTCTTCTGTTGTAGATTTGCCTCATAAGGCTGCATGAAACTACAGTGAGACCTCCTTTCTCCCGCACAATTCCATGAGGGACCTTCCAAATTTTGGCTCAGGAGGATGGCTTTCTCCTGAAAAGAACTGTCCTCTGGGGTTAATGCTTCTCCATTAGTGTCTCATGATTTTGAGGGATGGGTTTTTTTTTTCCCCCAAGACTTCTATCTTGGGAATGCAAGCTGGTACAGCCACTCTGGAAAACAGTATGGAGATTCCTCAAAAACTAAAAATAGAACTACCCTACGACCCAGCAATTGCACTACTAGGCATTTATCCACGGGATACACGTGTGCTGTTTCGAAGGGATACATGCACCCCCATGTTTATAGCAGCACTATCAACAATAGCCAAAGTATGGAAAGAGCCCAAACGTCCATCAATGGATGAATGGATAAAGAAGATGTGGTATATATATACAATGGAGTCTTACTCGGCAATCAAAAAGAATGAAATCTTGCCATTTGCAACCACGTGGATGGAATTGGAGAGACTTATGCTAAGTGAAATTAGTCAGAGAGAGACAAAAATCATATGACTTCACTCATATGAGGACTTTAAGAGACAAAACAGATGAACATAAGGGAAGGGAAACAAAAATAATATAAAACCAGGGAGGGGGACAAAACAGAAAAGACTCATAAATATGGAGAACAAACTGAGGGTTCCTGGAGGTATTGTGGAGGGGGGATGTGTTAAATGCGTAAGGGGCACTAAGGATTCTACTCCTGAAATCATTGTTGCACTAGGTGCTAACTAATTTGGATGTAAATTTTTAAAAAATAAGAGATAAAATTAAAAAGAAAAGAAAAGAAAGGCTAGCGAGCCATGTTCATGTTGAATAAATTTTGTTAATAGGATTTATAATAAAAATAATTACTCTCAAAACCTAGGATGCTTACATCCAAATATTTACATCCATAATGTAAATATGTTAGGTCAGATGACAATAAGAATTAAGGTTGTACACAGAAGGAAGGTTAATAATTATCTCACTTTAAGGTGGAGACATTTTGCCTAATTGTGAGGATTCGCCAGATGTAATCATGATGGGCCATAAACGTGGAAGGAGGAAGAGAAAATGTCACAGTATGTGATGGAAAACTCGCTTGGACATTATTGTTTCCCAATTGTTTGGTATTTCTTTTGATATTGCCATAAAATTTACAATAGTTCAAGCATACAAACACCTGTGAGTCCTTTATGTGACTATTAGCATTCTTGGCACTGACTATGAAGGAGAAATGCAGATCAGGAAAACAAAACTTTCTAAAGAAATGTATGTACCAGAGGAGTATGGGGAATGGGTACAGTATCCTAGCATGACTGGGGATATGTTGCTGAACGTCTGCCTCTATCTCCATGTGTCTCTCTGTCTCCCTCTCTCCTACCCTTCTTTCTCCCTCTTTGTCCCTACGTAGGTGATAGAAAGATGGAGCGATGAAAACTAGACATGTTTGTAAATGATACACACACTGTCAAACTGGTGTAAAAATAACATGGAGTGTATTTCTAAAACTTTATACAACATCGGTTTACTGATTAATTGGTTGTAAGAAAAACTGTCAAATAAAGACCGCGATGTTTTGATGAGGTTGACCCAAAAAAAAAAAAAAAAAAAGACTTCTATCCAACCTCTCAACCATCAAAGTGGACCTCGGGACTTGGGAGAGATGAGAAATTTCTCCTCAGAAAAAGGGTTATTGTTAAAGCTGTTGTGAAAATGTTTTAAGCATTTAAAAAGTGGCCAGAAAGCAAAGCACGCCTGATGCTTATAACACAGTATTGTTGTCTGTAATCTCTAGGCAGTGTGCTAGATCTCCAGGACCAGTTTATTACGAGTTGCAAGTTTGGGCCCTTACACAACATCTCTCCTGTTCTCCCATCTCCTGCCCCTGGTGATCACCACTCTGCTCTCTCTTTTCACAAGTTCCATTTTCTTCGATTCCACACGTAAGTGATATCAGACAGCCCTTGCCTTTGTTTGACATCGCACTTAGCATAAGGTCCTTGCGTGTGGGCGAGCGTGCGTGGTTGGAGGAGGCTGACGGAGAGGGTTATGAGAAAGTAGTGGGAAGGCTGCCAAAGGAATTCTTTCTCTAGAGATAGCTAGAAAGAGAACATAAATAAATAAAACAGTGATTCATTTTTGTGATGCAGTAAACCTTGCTCGGCAGGCCTTATTTACGTAGGAGAGGGGCCTGTGATGGCTTCGGTTGTTTGGAAAGCGTAGAAGAACCAGTGGACTGAGTCCTAATTTGGCCCAGGTTGCCAGTCCCTAAGATCGTAAGTTTTATTCTCTTTGGGAAACTTAAAAAAGTAAACAACAGACGCTTAGGACAAACAGAAACTAATATGAAATGATGGGCAATATCCAGAAACCGGCATTTAACTTTTCAAGGAAATGCTTATCAAACTAATTCCTAAATCTGTGAAACACATGGTGTTTCTAATTGAAGATTTCTGAACGAAGACATATGTCTTTTATTCACTCAAATAAATCATATACAAACTATATCCTAATGGACATTGTGTTTTTAATAAAATCATCTACAATGTATTCCCTCTCCCTCTCTCTCTCTTTCCCGCTCTCTCTCTGAGAGGATTTGTCAAAGATTATAGAATATTTTGAAATTTTTCTTTATAAATATATACGGCATATATTTCCATTTGTTTAAGACAATCTCTGTGAAGCTACGCCAGAAACAGATCTTGGAATTTGTGCAAATAAGAAATCAAATCATGACCGCAAATGCTTTCGTCTACTGACATTTATGCTGTGCTTTCACGGGATGACGTTTTGAAATGACAGCTTTCTTTCTACCAAGCTAAGCAAAAGGTGTCCTTTCTTTTCCCGAAATCCTTGCTTAGAACTATACCGGATTTTAAGAAGAAAAAAGTCACAGATGTACCCTGCTGTGCACTCACGGATACACTCACTGATTTAGGGCTGATGGTGTACTCCTTTCCTTTCTTTGGCCAGGACTGGAAATCTGAAATTACACAGAAGTTCAAGAAAGGACTCCAATGGTTGGAGGCAAAGGTCCTTTCCAGGAAAGAAGCACAGGAAATACTGGCAGTGAATTCCACTCTGACTTTGTCCAGAGTTGCAATATGAGTCTATAAATATAGCGTGACTCCTATGGCCTCTTTCCACCCCAACTATAAGCTGATGCTTGAAATTCCACCTTAGAGATCGTGCTAAAAAATAAAGAGTGGGGGGAGGGTGTGTTTTAAACCCTAAAGAGCCTGATGAATTTTTTTAATTCTTTTTTTTTTTTTTAATTTTTTGTCGGTCAGTTGCTACCACGATGTGCTCTGTTGCCCAAAAGGGATGTACTATTCCAACAAATAGTGACCTTGGAATCCATAAGTCATTTCCTTAAGCTTTACAAGTTGTCATTTTTTTTTTCTTTTTGTGCTTAGTTAGCACCAACCTAAGCTGACGCAGACCTACCCACAGATGCCTAGACAGCTACACAGGTAAACACACGGTTCACAGAAGCACAAATACGTAAATTTGCCACATGCGTTCACGTACACACCCTCCACAGTAAAGTTTCAAAAACTCCTGTCTAACTCTCTGGCCGGAGTCGTCATCATCTTCCCTAAAGTCTTCCCTGGGGATGTGCGTAATCCCCAAAGTCAGACTGGGTCGTTCAAAGTTCCTACCTTGTGATTTTCTGCTATGTATTGTTAATATGAGTACATGCCCAAAAGAATTCGTAGGGGTTGGTGTAATTCATGGAGAATGTTTAGAACAGAGCCAGCGCTCAAGAAATTTACCTACCATCACTGGGGAGTGTATTAGTTTTGTATTGTTGCAGTCACAAATCACGACAAACTCAGCTGCTTAAGACAACACAAATGTTGTTATCTTACATTTTCAGAGGTCAAAACTCTGACATGGATCTCCATGGGCTAAAGTCAAGGTATCAGGAGGGCTGCCTTGCCTTCTAAAGGCTCTGGGGAAAATCCAATTCCTTGCCTTTTTCAGCTCTAGAGACCACCCACATTCTGTGGTTCATGGTTCATGGCGCCCTTTCTTCATCGTCCAAGCCAGCAACAATGTGTCCCTCTGGCCCCTTCTCCATCTTTATCTAACCACAGCTGGTAGAGGTTCTTGAGTTTTTAAAATCTCGCGTGATTTCATTGGATCCACTTGAATAATCCCAAACAGTCTCAAGGTCCATAACCTCAATCACATCTGCAAAGTTTCTTTTGCTTTATAAGGTAACATATTCAGAGCTTGCAGGTTTAGGACATGGACATCTTGGGGAGGGAGGGTATTCTTCTGCTCACCACAGTGGGAGATGTTACTGAGTATAAATCGGAATGAAAAAATTGCATTCTCAGCACATTGACTGTCTCATATGTTTCTATCCATTCACCCCTCCTTTAAACACTATGCGATAGTAGGCCAGGCCCTGTGGTGAGCATGTCTATGCTTCACGGAGTAGGCACCCCCATGGGGCTGTGCCACCATCACAGTCAAAAAGGGACAGCCAACTATTTTAAACTAGCCTTTGCTAGAGAGTAGATAAGGACCCGCAATTATAAGATCCAAATATGCCCACTTACTTCTTGTTTTTTCAATCACTCCACAAATATTTATCAAGTGCTTAGCATGGAAAGGCCACTCCACAAAAGGAAATCGTGATTTCGGACCAGCATTCAAAGCTACGAGCTATGACATCAGCCTCTCTCAAACAAACCGGCCATTATAAACCTCCCACAAGAGGCTCCACAAAGGCTTCTCTAGACAAGGGTTCTTAACCTAGGGCCCGTGCGGTGGCTTCAGGAGCCTGGGACTTCCTGGCAAGTGCATGCCAAGGTGTGCACGTTGGTGTATCTGGAAGCAGGGCAGGGGAGAGGGTGCGTGGTCTTTATCCAGTTCATAAAGGAGTCGACACTCCGCCAAAGTTTAAGCACAACAGCTCCTGGGTGTCAGTTTGGGTTGTCGAAGATCTTCCTGCTCTGTTTCCACGCTTGGCACAGGCAGCTTCTCCATGGGACTGAGTGCGTGGAAGGGTCAGAGGTAGATAACGCAGAACCTGAGGATGATCTCTGGAAGCCCCTTTGCTTTTCCGACCCTGGAAAATTGCCCTTGTGGTAGTCCTCCATCATTATCTACCTTCACTCATTGTAAAGCACCTATGTATCCTGCATTTAAAAAAAAAACCAAACAAACAAAAACAAAATTAAAAAAAAAAAAACTGAGGCAAGAAGAAAATGAAATCACATCCTTCTATGTAGACTGAGTAAAACTCACTCCCTTCCACTGCCCCTTTCCCAAAGCGACAAATAGAGACAAGCATTACCTCTTTCAGAGAATGCACTTGATTCCTGTAGGTCAAGGCCAGCTGTGGGTGGTTTGTTCTGGGCTCACCTTTAGGAATGCCTCCAGCCCAGACTCTCCAGACCCACTGGCTGAATTGCTTATGCCTCCCTAGTTCCCTCTATTTCTGAGAAGAGCGTGAGGATAGAACATGGAGTCCCTTTTCTTGTCTTACATGCCAGGTGCTGTCACTCATTTGGGGCAGCCCTTCCCCCACCAGGCCTGGGAGCAGAAGCAGCAGCAGAACTGACTGCTTTTGAAGAGCCTCTCCGGCTCTTGGAGAGCTAACCCTGTTGAAATCTAGAAGGAGGCGACAGTGTGGGATGTATTGTATAGAGGTGTGGAGGCTCATGAGCTCATACTCATAGGACAGGTGTTGTGAGCTGGGCCCATTTATGGCTTTGGTGTGTAGTTTTTCGCTGCTTTACTGAAGAGTTTCCTTGTCTCTCCTTCCCAGTCTCAGGCTTTACCCCTTTGCTCATCACTCCCTCCCCTTAAAGCCAGCCCCACCTGCTTGCATTTCCTGAACATGCCATGAGCAGACGCCATGTTCTTTGTCCATTCATTTTATGACTTAAAATTCACTGGACTGCTATCAGGAACAGACAGAATGAGGGTGACAAGGAAAGTTAGATGATTATTGTCAAGCGAGAGCTTGGTTTCTAATGACCTAGTTGAAGACGACGAAAACAGTTTGTAGAAGCCATGACTCTACAGTGTTATGAAAATCAAAAGATGGGTTATATCCTGAATTTTTAAATTAGGAACTGAGAGTCCATATTGGATGAATTCATTTTTATAAAGGAGTTGGGACCACTATATATGATCTCTTTTTACTATCTTTCTTCTGTCTCTGGGGTCACATGGTCAGGCATGACGTTACTTTCATTTTAATCCATCTGGAGAGTTTCCAGAAGACTGGGAAAGACAAAATGCTAATTCGGGAGTTTACTCAACGTCATCTAGTTTTATAATCCACAGAATATGGATCTGCGCAATTGGTACACGGCCAGGTCAAGGTCCCACGCTCTGTTCAAATTCTGTTTCCTCATTAGTGGCCTTCTCAGGACGGGGCCCTGGAGAAGAAATGCATTTGAACAAGTTTCAAACATCACAACATCTGCTAAGAGCCAGAGAGAGAATTCGGGAGAAAACTACTGCGAAGCAAGGTTGCAATTCTCTAAAATTAAAAGCAGTTACAATGATTAATTTAGCGTCCTGCACACCACAGCCTCAGGACATCATGGAACTCTCCGGTGATTCATTACCCTTCACATGTTCCATTTGAGAGACAAAACTTTTCAGAAGAAAACGCTACGGTGTTAAATTTTAAAACACTTTTTCCTACATGTTCACTTCTTGATCTGAAATAGAAGTAAAATAAAAAACAACAACCACCAGGATCTCAAGTGAAAGCGAACGCCTTGGCAAACTAGAGATTAGCAAAAGAGAGAGAAAATTATGAGTCTTTTTACAGACGCTGGTGGGGAGAATTAAGCAATTTCCCACCGTGCAAGCTTTCAGAATTGTAACTTTTGATACCTTTTAAGGAGAAAATACCATCAGCCTGCAACTTGAGAGGTTTTATGAGAACCAGGAAAGGGCTTTCCTTTCACCCTCATCTGTCTTCATTTGCTGTGTGTATGCTGTGGATTTCATGCTGGTCAGCTAAATCTAAGAAGTCAAAGACTTGCTTAAATCAAGCACATGAATAATGTACCTTAGGCTCGAAATACCAAAAAAATGTGACATGAGAAGAGAGTTGCGCTGTACTCTATGGTTTTTATTATTTGTGTCCAGTGTTCCCAGTAGCAAATGAGCAGAAAGATCGACATATGCAAATTCACAGCCATTAAGTGGGGATCTGGGTTTATTTAAGTGGGTGAGAGAAAGGATTATATTTCAAGGGATGTTGTTAGACATCTTCACCACATTATGTTTCTAAGCAACTGGATGAATACTGGAAAGAGTGTGTGTTTTTGTTTTTGTTTGCTTTTGTTTTCATTTCTGGTTTTTGGTCCTTTCCATACTCAGGCAGTTAGTATCATGGAATCATAGCAACTTTGATTCTATGACGATTTCACCAGGGTCTCAAATGTGTTTTTAATAATCAGTTCTTGCACATTATCATCATCACAAGCATTGTTATTTCATTTTATTTGTTTATTGACTTTTACTCACCAACTAAATTTTCTAAAGTACCAATATTTCCAATAAGAATTTATCCGTTGGGGCGCCTGCGTGGCTCAGTCGGTTAGGCATCCAACGTCAGCTCAGGTCACGATCTCACAGTTCGTGAGTTCGAGCCCCGCGTCAGGCTCTGTGCTGACAGCTCAGAGCCTGGAGCCTGCTTCGGATTCTGTGTCTCCCTCTCTCTCTGTTTCACCACTGCTCAAGCTCCGTCTCTGTCTCAAAAATAAACATTAAAAAATTAAAAACAAAAAAAGAATTCATCTCTTAACAGGGATGCATGCCAGATTCAGAAGCAGAACCATGTGATGGACACATATTGATTTATCTTTGGTGAATATTCCATAGATTTCAATCTCTCAGGTGCATTTGATTTCTTTTCCAAATTAGACTATTTAACACACTAACCGCTAGGAATGAAAATTGAAAGATTGGATCAATTACCAATCAGCCAGGTCTTGGGTACCAGGAAGGCCCAGTCACAGATCCTTCTGGACTGAAGGCATGTTTTTGTTAGAAACTAGATTAAAGATTAGTGGGTAATGCTGTTTATAAGTGGGAAGATTCTTCTCGAGGGGTTATCATTTCTTTTTTTTTTTAATTTTTTTAATGTTTATTTATTTTTTGAGAGAGCGTAAGTGAGGGAGGAGGAGAGGAAAAGGAGGCCAGAGGATCCAAAGCAGGCTCCCACTAACATCAGCCAGCCTCATGCGGGGCTCGAACTCACAAACCATGAGATCATGACCTGAGCTGAAGTCAGACACTCAAGCAAGTGAGCCACCCAGGCGCCCCTCATTTCTTTGTAGAAATGAAGTATCGTTTAACATAAAATTGGCAATGGAACCTGAGTTTTGATGTTATGAATTTGTGTGCTATTTTTGCCCTTCAACTTATGTTAGTATTTTAATTATTTATTTATTGAATTGACATGCAATGTTATAAACGTTATATTAGTTTCAGATGTACAATGTACTAACTCAACCATTCTCTACTCAGCGCTCACCATGATGAGTGTAGTCACTTGGTTTTTATATTTAGTATTAACATTGTTATTCATGGTGAAGCGAACAAATATGTGTTCAACTGGATAATATTTTAGGCAGTTCTCTGCCCTTACTCCTCTGTGAATGTATTCTAGAAGTTGCTTTGGTAATAGTACAGGGATTCTCTTTCTTTTCTTTTCCCACACTGCCTTACCTTACCATTTCACACTTTTCCACAAGAAGTCTCCCCCAACTTAGCAAAGAATATCTCATAGGAGAAAAACCATAAAGGAAAAGGAGAATAATGAGTTTTAGAGGTGTATATTCCAGTCAAATATTTCTTTTCTCTGTAAGTATAACGTCTGAGATTTTTTTTCTTCCGATTTTTAGGATCCATTCTTTCCATTTATTTCAAATATGACATCTATGGCACTTTTTCTCCAAAATGACCAAATCAAGAGTTACCCTGTGGACTTTTGATGCCACCCAAAAGTCTTTTCACAGACCCTAAGGTGGGAAATTATGCCTCCACCTTTTTGGCTTCCTTCCTTATAGTGGGAAGCTAAGGTCCTAAGTCACACAGTTAAGAAGTCTATTTAGTTATTGGGGCCCCTGGGTGGCTCAGTCGGTTGAACACCCGACTTCAGCTCAGGTCGTGATCTCGTGGTTCATGGGTTTGAGCCCCGCCTCAAGCTCTGTACTGACAGCTTGGAGCCTGGAGCCTATTTCAGATTCGGTGTCTCCTTCTCTCTCTGCCCCTCCCCTGCTCACGGTCTGTCTGCCTGTCTCTCTCTCTCTCTCTCAAAAATAAATAAACACTAAAAAAATTTAAAAAAGAAGTCTATTTACTTAAGCAAATTACTGCTAAGTATTCTAAAATAGAATGGTTTAAAAGAATTAAGGTACCCAGTCGTCACCTACCTAACTCATTCAACTTTAGTCCCTGGTTGAATATCAACCTGGTAGGAAGGGCTCATTACATGAATACCAAACGAATGAACTGATTCAGAACTAGTCATGGGAATAATTTAGGGGCACATCTAAGTGGTTCTGGCACGAGAGAGCCTAAGTTCTTGGGTGATACAAAATGAAGTATTATTAACTGAATATGTAGTACCTCCTACATAGAGAGCTCCTACAAAGCTCTGTGTGGTGAGCATTCCATGAGCATTTAATGGACGAAATTCATCTCTATTCCCATCCCATTTGAGATGTTTTCGGTTTATAGATTTGACCCACCTTTGGTTTACCCTGGAAATTGAATCCATGCCAAAAATTCCGGATAAAAATCAGGGGTGTTATTCAAAATATTTATCAGTTGGTACAGGGAGCGCCCCAACCAGTCAGCATTGGTGATGGCTATGAACCACGTGAGAGCTGTAGTGGGGCTTGCCTGCTGCACTTGGCCATGTCCAAGTCCCGCGATCTCAAATCCTTCTGGGTCCCTCACAGTCTCTAAGAGGCTGCCCTTTCTTGCCATGAGAAGATCTAGCCCCTAAACACATTTCCTTTCCTTTCCTTTCCTTTCCTTTCCTTTCCTTTCCTTTCCTTTCCTTTCCTTTCCTTTCCTTTCCTTTCCTTTCCTTTCTTTTCCTTTCCTTCCCTTCCCTTCCCTTCCCTTCCCTTCCCTTCCATTCTCTTTCTTCCTTTCCTTTCCTCTCCTCTCCTCTCCTCTCCTCTCCTCTCCTCTCCTCTCCTCTTTTTAACCAGCCATCTTAGAAAAATTCCGGGGAAATTTGTCAGAATCTATGTAATCATCATTAATTTAGCAATTCTCAAAGGTAACCCAGAGTTCATCCAGCTGCAGTTTATTCCATTGATCACAATAACCCACCCCACCCAGAACTTTCCTCATGAAAGGATTCGTCTTGGTGTGGCCATCTGGATCATATTATCCTAATCAGTGTGTGGAGCATTCAAGGTGCAGACACTATTTCCACTGGAGAGTCGGGCTCACTGATTCTTGGACGAGATTTTCCTTTTATTTTACCGCTCTCTTTCTTTTATCTCTGCTGAATGGGTATTTGATGGTTTTACTGAAATTAAAAAATAAAACTGCAATAAATTTTATTTTTCTCCAAATGGCACATATGTCTGAAAACTGCTGTCCCCATTTATGTGTGTTAGGCCTGCAGAGGAGACGGGACTACAGCTCACCACAAAAGCCTTCACTTTGGGAGATAATTCCATAATCTGGAAAAGCCTTCAGCTCAAGCTGGCGAACCGCAGATTTTTGTGTTCATATAGAATAAACAACTTTGATTAACGATAATAAATGCGAAAGTACAGGCAAACAGGAACAGAAGAGTGGAGTATCAAAATAGTTTCTTGGTGTTTTTAGTTTAATATCACTAAAGCCATGGAATTTTGACTCTTTTATTTACAACTTAGATAAAAGATGAAAGCTAACATTTATCCCTTGCCAATCAATTCATGGGTTGGGATATTTTTACCTCCATTTCTATTGCCCTGCTATAAAAATGAAAAGAAATAAAAGACAATAAAAGCAGATATGGTGTTTGGTGTTTTGAATGAACACTTTGCCTTCAAAGGATCCCAAGTAATTAATGAGTATCTGATCTCTGTTCTGTACCAACAGGATGATCCAACAAATGTTGGGAGCTCTTTTTTATGTCATTCTGACTAACCATAAAACAGCAAGTTTAGTTTGTATCAGCTGAGGAACAGCTTATTTAGAATAGTAGAATATGTACCAAACAAAACAATTTAGAAGCCGATAGACTACATGTGAACAGGCAACCAAATAGTAGCTTGAGTAAGTGACTTGTTTTCTCATATGCCAGAAAGTCCAGAAAGGGATAGCCTAGTGTTTTTGCCAATGTCAACTACGCCACTGAGGAACCAGGCTCCCTCGGTTGTCTCGTACTGCCTTTGACCTCATGATCACAAAATGATTCTTGCAACTCCAGCCATCACAATCCTCATTCCAGACAGGAAGAAGAGGGCAAGTGTAAATGGCCAAAGCTTTCTTCTCACAAGGTTTTGCCATTATCATTTGAGAGGAATTCTGCCAGTCTCATTGGCCATTGCTGGGACTCCTTAATAGCAAGCAAGAAGGAAAGTTTTATTTTCAATTCTGGTAGGCAGGAATGAACAGAAGTTGAATAAGCTGGCTCACAGTATCCACTGCATATTCTTCCGACCAACATAGGCAGTTCTTTAAGGGTACAGCATGTGTTTTCTCAGACTGTACAGGTTTCAGGGCAAAAATATGGGTCATGGTAAGTCTCCTTGAGTGTCCTCTGACTTCTCCCCCTTCCAGACCTACAGGAAACCTACATCGTCCTTCCTAGATATTTCTGGATGTCTCCAGAGGATGTCTTGTGAGGACACACAAACTCAGCTCTGAAATATGCCAAGCATGTCCATTTTCCTTGTGTCTTACACTGGCTTCGCAGAGCAATCAGATGTTGTCTGATGTTTCTACAGGTGCCACAAGCCAGGGCCCATGCCACTGTGTCCTACTGTTTCTTACCACTGCTGTCATTGACAAGAGTGTCCTCTGCAGCCTCTGCAGAAGCCATCCCCCAGCGTTCAAACCCATAATCCAGCTAACAGTTACTGTTTTCCTTGGGAGTCCATGTGGGGAAGACATAACTCGGAAATGGTGAGTATCCTCTCATCACCTGTGAGTTCCACACGTCATGTCTTCCTCCTTTGCGCTCTTAGTTCCTTGCAGAGTTTCAGTTGGAAGCATTCTTTCTGTTTCTCGTTTGGATCATTCCATAGAGCTCAAGTGAAATTGCATAAAATTGGCCATGGGACCATACAAGGAGCAGACAGCCCGCCATATTCAGATTCATTCTCCCTTTGATTCTTGGGATCATTTTCCAGGTCCAACTTCATAGGCCTCAACTTTCCTCTGTGTGTGCTTTTTCATCCCAGGGAGCTCTCATAAACTTCATGCAAACCTCCCAGACATTGAGTCCCTCTGATTTATCCAAATCAAGGGGTAAATTCAATTTACGTTGCCAAACTGGGATTTATTACCTTTAATAAATAATTTCTATTTATGTAAAAAATTATTATTTAATAAATGCTGAGCGCAATATACCTTTCTTCTCTTTTTTAATGTTTATTATTTTTGAGAGAGAGAGAGAGAGCGCGCATGGGAGTGGGAGAGACAGTGGAGACACAGAATTTGAAGCAGGCTCCAGGCTCTGAGCTGTCTGCACAGAGCCTGATGCAGGGCTCAAACTCACAAGCCATGAGACTATCACCTGAGCCGAAGTCAGGCACTTACCGGACTGAGCCACCCAGGCGCCCCGCCGTGTATCCCCTTCTTATCTTAACTTCATTCTTCAAACTCCAGACGCCACGTGTATTTGTATTTGTGCTCCTTATGTCCAGTCAATATACTTATCCTCTTGAAATTAGGAGCCCAACATGTCACCAAATGTTCAGTTTATGCAGAAAATCACAGTTCACTGTTTTTGATATGTTTACGCCCCCCTGCGTGCAGAAGAAATTTGATGAGCTACGCAGATCATGTTCGTTTTGGAAAACCTCCTTCAAGCCAGCGCCAGGAGCTCCCACTAGGGAATATCAGTGACAAAGAGAAACTAACTACATCCTTGTTCCCCCTCCTATCCCCAAATCTGGAATTTGAAGTCCCGGATGAGATTCTGCTTGGGGTGGGGACAAAGTGTCGTGGAGTCAAAGCTTGTCCTTCAGCGATGAGAAAGAAAGGCAAATAGAAACTAGAGTGCAGCTGTACCTAAGGCAACGTAGGGCATGACTGTAAAAGGGCTGGTGAAGATTAACGCTGAAAGCGAACTCCTTACAGCACATTAAATCCAGACATGGGAATCTAAAATGAAGTTAAAATACACATAAGAAGCAAACTGGATACAAGGAGAACAATGTCAGTGATCAGCACAACATTCAGAAAACACCCACATCCGTGCTGAAATTAGATTTTCAGGTTTTCTGGCACAAAGGAAGCTACTTGAGAAGAATTTATACCTAGAATGAGAACAAATGAGATAATACTTTTATTTCCTTTTTTTGAAGCTTATTTATTATTTTTTAAGAGAGAGAGAGAGAGAGTGCATGCAAGTGGGGGAGGGACAAGGGGGGGGGCGGTCAGAGGCTCCCAAGCAGGCTCCACGCTGACAGCAGCCAGCCTGCCATGAGGCTTGAACTCACCAACCTTGAGATCGTGACCTGAGCCAAAGTTAGACGCTCAGCCGACTGAGCCACGCAGGCGCGCTGAGATAATAGTTTTAAACCGACCATACCAATAAATACCCTTGAGTAAGCTGAGTGTTTCGTCTCCATAAACGATTACCTCCAGAAA
The DNA here is from genome assembly GCF_018350195.1 of Panthera tigris. Lineage (NCBI taxonomy): Eukaryota > Metazoa > Chordata > Mammalia > Carnivora > Felidae > Panthera > Panthera tigris. The sequence continues at coordinate 17,784,996 of NC_056668.1, read as the reverse complement.
GATCAGATAATGTGTGTGATCTGGGAAAGTGTGCCAACGTTGAGTTTTGTGAGGGTGTGCGTTTTAGGCTAACGCTTTTTAAACTAGCCCTTTTTAGAATCAGAAGAGTCTTCAAATAGAACACTATAAATAGAAAGCAATGGCTTTAGACCTTACAATGTGATTTCAGTATTGGACTGTTGAGGTCCATTCAGTAATCCGGATCCCAAGCCTGGGTTGGAGACCTTGCTGAGTCAAGAGCTATACCTTTGCTCCATTTCCGCCTGAAGTAAATTATTTCTTCCAAGAAATGGCTTTTCTTTTTTTGGCAAGTGACTTTCGGAGATGCTAAAAGGAACTGGAACTTTGGAAGAGATAATTCACCTCAGATGGGCTCTGCCATTTATTTCCAGAAATCAGTTTAAATTTTCTCTTTACTCTGACTATTGGGTCAAGTCCTTATTAATAAAATGTGTGCTACTGGAAAGGAAAGACACCTTTGTTACTTAATACATGTGTGGTCACTTATATCTGGCGTGCATAAATGTCATGGAGAACAGGAAAAAATATAATTCATGAACAAAATGCATTTTTATGCTACTGTCCCCCTTGCCAAATTAAGTATTATGGTTGGAAATTCAGGGTGGAGGCTCACTTTGGAAAAAAGGAATCAAATTGTCCTGGGAGTTCGCTTTCATCATCAAAGGGTTTTTATGCCTTTGGAGGGATCATCAGTTCCTGATTTGGTAGTAGAGAATATTCTTACTTTGCAAAACTACCGCAAAATTCTACACGGCTTGGTTATAATTCCTGCTTTTGACCAGAAGCTTTCTTTCACTTTTTTTTTTTTCAATATTCAATTTTGAGACCATCAAAATTGGATGGAAAAATACATCATCTACATCAGAAACAAAACTTTCTTGAACTTACCTAGATGATGCTGTCCTGACAGGCTTTTCCTGTCCAAATCTATTTATGAAAGATTCATTAATCTCCAGATTTTAAAACTAAGAGGAAAATTACAATAGTTTTTTTTTTTTTTTTTTTTTTTAAGTGATGAAAAAAGTGCCTGAAATTCATTTGCCATTAGCCTTGCTACTGAGATAGTGCTGTTCGGGCCATAACCAGTTAGGATCTGAGCCTACATACCTATGGCCCTGTTAGAAAGTCCCACTTAGTTCAAAAGCTGAACAAAGAAGCAAAAAACCAACTTTGTGTTCAGATTTTTTTGGCCTATACCTATTAGATGTTACATTGAATTTAAAATTTTTTTAGTATTTATTTATTTTTGAGAGGGAGAGGAAAACACAGAGTGTGAGCGGGGGAGGAGCAGAGAGGGAGGGAGACACAGAATCCACGGCAGGCTCCCGGCTCTGAGCCCCGACCTGGGGCTCGAACTCACAAATCGTGAGATCATGACCTGAGCCAATGTCAGATGCCCAACCGACTGAGCCACCCAGGCGCCCCAGATGTTAAATTGGATTTTAATTGGGTAAACAAACTTACTTGTAAACCTTCCACTTTCTAAACTGAAGTTTAAAATGCACGTAGAGCTAGTATCCAAAATCTATAAAGAACTCACCAAACTCCACACCCGAAAAACAAATAATCCAGTGAAGAAATGAGTAGAAAACATGAACAGACGCTTCTCTAAAGAAGACATCCAGATGGCCAACAGGCACATGAAAAGATGCTCAACGTCACTCCTCATCAGGGAACTACAAATCAAAACCACACTGAGATACCACCTCACGCTGGTCAGAGTGGCTAGAATGAACGAATCAGGAGACTATAGATGCTGGCGAGGATGTGGAGAAACGGGAACCCTCTTGCACTGTTGGTGGGAATGCAAACTGGTGCAGCCACTCTGGAAAACAGTGTGGAGGTTCCTCAAAAAATTAAGAAGAGTTCTACCCTATGACTCAGCAATAGCACTGCTAGGAATTTACCCAAGGGATACAGGAGTGCTGATGCATAGGGGCACTTGTACCCCAATGTTTATAGCAGCACTTTCAACAAGAGCCAAATTATGGAAAGAGCCTAAATGTCCATCAACTGATGAATGGATAAAGAAATTGTGGTTTATATACACAATGGAATACTACGTGGCAATGAGAAAGAATGAAATCTGGCCTTTTGTAGCAACGTGGATGGAACTGGAGAGTGTGATGCTAAGTGAAATAAGTCATACAGAGAAAGATACCGTATGTTTTCATTCTTATGTGGATCCTGAGAAACTTAACAGAAGACCATGGGGGAGGGGAAGGGGAAAAAATAGTTACAAACAGAGAGGGAGGGAGGTAAACCACAAGAGACTCTTAAATACAGAGAACAAACTGTGGATGGGGGTGAGGGAGAGGGGAATGTGGGTGATGGGCGTTGAGTAGGGCACCTGTTGGGATGAACACTGGGTGTTGTATGGAAGCCAATTGGACAATTAATTTCATGTTAAAAGTTAAATTAAGTTGAATTAAATGCACGTCGAAGTAGCAATATTTCTTTGACCTGCTTAATCATCCACGGTACTGAAAGTCACTTACTCATACCATGAAATAAAGTGGGTGAGGAATAAAGACACATGATTTAATTTCTGTACATGCATCTTATGCTGGCACAATATGAGATAGGTCAGCAAGAAATATTTATTAGATGTAGCAGTGGTTTTTATATCTAAGTTGATAACCTCTAATAATAGTGCTCTGCTTAGAAGGTCGTAAGGAATTTTCTGTGACAGACATTCAACATCAAAGTATCTCCTTCACTCTTCATATGTATTCTTCAGATAGTCTCAGACTACTCTTGCATTTATAAGTTCTTTGAAAGGCAAAATATGGTGGGAAGACAGCAGATGAATCAGTGCTATTGTATGCTGTAGAGATTGCCTTTCAACTCCACTTATCTGTATGTCCAAGGTCAAATCCACTTTGAAACTCCAAAACCAATGGCCAAAAAACCTAAACCAACCTGAATAAACCATTTCGAGAGCTTGAGATTTGTGTTGAAAGCATCTGGCTGACACTGGCCCTTCTCCCCAGCTGTGCTCTGAACTTGTCATTTGTTATTCATATAAATTGTGGGCAAAGTGTCATGTCTCAATGTTTACTTCTAGCCCCTGTCATGTGCACATGTGATTTTTGCCCAAGGATTCATCACTGCTATCTTGTATGATATAAAAAACAAATTTAGGGGCGCCTGGGTGGCTCAGTTGGTTAAGCGTCCAAGTCTTGATTTCAGCTCGGGTCATGATCTCAGGGTTTGGGAAATGAAACCTGGGCTCAGCGCTGACAACCCGGAGCTTGCTTGGGATTCCCTCTCTCTCTCTCTCTCTCTCTCTCTCTCTTTCTCTCTCTGCCCCTCCCCCACTTGTGCTATTATATATGATGATAGTATCTGCTTTACTTATCTTAGAACTTATTATGAGGGTAAAATAAAAAAATTTTTTTAAAGGAAACCTGTGGAGAAAACTTAAAACACGGACACCAATGCATGAAGCAAATGTGTGTGCCTGGCATGCAACGTTGTAACTGATGAGCTTGGCCGCTGATTGTGACCACGTTTTTACCACCAGAACTCTCATTGTCATGGCTAATGTAATCCAAATATTGAATTCCCAGTGAGAGAGTCAGGAATAAATAAGACAAACACTGCATGTTAATTCCGGCATGAAGCCTGAGCATAACAGAGAGCTGAATGAGGAAATCTGGTTTGGTGTTAAGCCCAATAAAATGAAGAGATGTTTGTTGATGGGCTGTGTTCCCCGCTGAGAGAGTAGTTTGAATTTGGACAAAATAATATTCAGCTTCAATTTCTCTTTGGATTCGTTATTGCTCCTGGATTCTCTCTAATTTGAACCTCGTAGGGGTCATCTGTGCCTCTGTCATCTTTAATACTCCCTTCTTCAGTGAGTCATACGACACACTGCCAGGATGACCACCCAGAAATCCTGTTTATGTAGGACTTGGCTTCTGCAGAGGAGTTCATCTTAAGTCCCGAACAGCCGAGTTGGGAGTTCCACAATGGTCTCCTGTTTGTCTCTGGGCACGGGTGGAAATATGGTCCTCTTTAAGGCCCAACAGCCATCTGGAAGTTCATCGGTTGGAATTCTCTTCTTCTCACTGCATACATTGAACTGCACTATAGTAGGCATTCATTTTCCAGACTGCTGTCTTGACGGAAAAGAATGTGTATGTCAGGAAAGCCAGTGTGCATATGAATGAGGAGGTCGAGATGAAAGGATCTGGAAATGAACAATCTAGAAATGAACACCTTGTTGCCTGTTCCTTCTGTTCCCTCTGCCTGATTTTATGGTCTTATTATTTCTACCACTAAAATTTTAGAAAACGAACGGGGGCCTGACTGGTTAAGTCAATAATGATGATTCTTTAAGACTTAGGGAAGATCCATGTTAGATTTTGACATGGGTAGAAGAGATTATTGAATATCCTTTCAGTGAAATGCAAGAGGCTTTGGAGATCAAGTTATCCTCTGGGGTGGGGGGGTGGGGAGGAGGTGTGCCTTTATCTTGGATGAGGTTCTTTTACAACTCTCTAGGGACAGAAGCTAACTTGTAGAAATGGATAGAAATGGAAATAGTTCCTGTCTGTGAAATTGTGAATTGTGTCCCTTGGAGATCATAACAGATGATCATCACCCTGTGGATATTGAGCAGTTTGGCTGGTTTTGCATGCATTTATAAATTCATTTCAGCATTTCTACCATAAATATGCAGTCCTTTGAGTTCTTCAAACCTGTCATAACATCTCATTTGTTCACTCGTTAGTTAAGTTAAAGGAAACATTTAATAAAATATCCATTGTATATTTGTATAGGAAGCATAATTTTATCTTCTTTTAAAATTTGTCCATCAACAGATATATATACATATATATACACACACACACATATATATATGTATATATATATACATAGCATTTAGATACATATATATATCTCAAGCTCTCTGTGAGTTTTCTATATTGGATGACTCATTTACTATGACAATTATTTGATAGGTTTAAGATGAGGTTCAAAATAAGTATCAGGGAAATAATGATAAGGGAAGAATAACAAAATACTATCAGTCATGATTATCAGAAAGGCCACCTTCAGTGGCAGAGATAACGAAGCTTCTAGAATTGACATTTAGAAGAATCAAGGCCTCAAGGAGAGTAGGGGAGTAGAAGGAGGGACTGGTAAACTGATAAGGTGCCAAAAATAAACAACTTCCTAATACCTCTTTTAGGAGATCCCAGGTATGTAAGTATGGTATTCATCTTAGATTTAACTAAACTAAAATTTTTAAATTAGTATTTGGCTGTGATTCTCCTTTGTCATTTCCAATGTGGTAGACTGTATTTTCCCAAAATGACTGCAATAATATCTATTTCATATGCTGTGCTTACACTATGGTATTGACACTTATCCCATTGAGAGGGGAGGGGGAAGTTATGTCCCTTCCTCCCTCTTTGAATCTGATGTAGGTAAACCTAAGACTAGAGCCAATTTATATTAGAGGTGATGCTGTGTGACTTCCAAGGCTACATTCTAAAAAGCCATTCTCTTGGGACCACTGCTCTCCTAATCTGACTACCACCTTGTGAGGAAGCCCAAGCAATTTGGGATTGGAGCCATATGAAGAGGCACATGGAAGGAATCAACCCACAGGCTCAGATGAACTCCTCGCTGTCAGTGAGCATCAACTTCCGGGTCGTGGATGACCTTTTGAGTATTTTTAATGAAATTAAGACTCCTCTCGTAAAGAAGTAGGAAATGATTATAATATATTAAATTTATCCACATGAAATGAGAAATGGTGACAAATGGGAAACCCATATAACACATGTTCTTACTGGGTTCAGTTGAAGCTCAATAAATGTTTTTTGGTTTTTTTTGAACTTTAATTATATGAATGTTTCAAGAACAAATTCAGGGTTGTTTGCATCACCCCTATTATTCATGAATAAATATTTAGATGGAAAGTTCTTGCGTGTGTTTTTGTGTGGGAGTGTATCCTCTGAGGGGCTCGTGCTACTCACTACTATGTGTACTTTGTTTGGCTCATTCAATTTGTACTGGCTCAAGATACAGACACCATCATTGTCTTGAGACCCTCAAGTTCACATTCAGCAGATTTCTTTGTCTCTTTCCAGTGTCGGCCCCAACCTAATTATCTTTCTCTTCCTAAACTCAGGGTGTCTCTGCCAAACTCTGATAGCTACTAATTTTTTTCAGCCCCCTTGGCAGGCTTACTCGCCTGCCTAGAAAAGAGACACTTATTTATTGTAGTAAAATATACAGCACAGAATTGACCGTTGTAGCCATTTTTTAGTACGGTAAAACCTTGGATTGCGAATAACTTATTCTGTGAATGTCCCGCAAGATGAGCAAACATTTCTAATTAATTTTAATTTGACAAACAAGAGATGTCTTGCAATGTGAGTAGTACGTGATTCCGAATGTCACATGATCACAACTGAGCCGAAGGCTCTTGAAATTCTCTTTGATATACAAGTGTTTTGGATTACAAGCATGTTTCTGGAAGGAATTATGCTCCCGAAGCAAGGTTTTACTGTACACAGGGCAGGGGCATTGACATTGTTGTCCAACCATCACCACCATCCTGCTCCAGAACCTTTCATCATCTCAAACACAAACTCTGTCCTCGCTAAGCACGAGCTTCCAATCCCTCCTTCCCTCAGCCCTTAGTAACTACCATTCAACTTTCTACCTGTATGCATATGAGTAGCCTAAGTACCTGTAAGTGGAATCCTTCATATTTGACCATTAGTCTCTGGTTTATTTCTCTTAGCATAATGTTTTCAAAGTTCACTCGTATTGTAGCATACATCAGAATTTCATTCCTTTTTGTGGCTGAGTAATATTCTCTCACATGTATATACGCCATTTGTTCATTCACTCATTCACTGATGGACATTTGGGTCATTTCTACTTTTTGGCTACCGCAAGCAACGTTGTGAATATTTGTGTACAAAGATCTGCGTGAGTCCCTGCTTTCACTTCTTTTGGGTGTATGCTTAGAAGTAGAATTGCTGGATCACATAACAGTTCTGTGTTTAGCTCTTTGAGGAACTGCCATACTGGAAAAGGGGTACTTTGAAGGGGGAGTATCCTCCCAGTAAATATATTATTTGGTGATATAAGAAATTATATGAGTATATATAATAAATATTTACATATATTATATATTTGCATATATTATATATTTACATATATATTACATATATTATATATTATTTTAATTATATATTTACATATGTATTATATATAATTATAATTTTTCCTAATGGCCACATTTCATTCATGTTATGTTAATACTTAACATTAATCATATGACTCTAGGCCAGTTCACCACTACCCGTGTTATAATAGAAGAGCATTTTCTCACCGCTTTCTACTCTTAATTAACTTCATTTCCGATCATGCTCTGAAATGAATTTCCCATTCCGAGGAAAAGACAATACAGGTAACGGCCCTATAAAACACATTTGAACATCTGATAAAGTTCTCTATGTGCAGACATTTCTTTGCTGCTTCCATCTACGTGTGTGTGTGTGTGTAAAGAGAGACAGAGACAAAAACTTATTTTAAGGAAGTGGTTCATGTGATTGTGGAGGCTGGCGAGTCCAAAATCTGCAGGGTAGGCCAGCAGGCTGGAGACCTAAGGAAAAGCTCATCTTGTAGTTAAAGTCCAAAGACTGTCTGTAGGCCAACTACCCTCTTCCTTGACGGAGATCAGTCTTTTTTGGGGGGCCTTCAACTGATTGGATGAGGCTCACCATATTACAGAGAGTAATCTGCTTTACTCAAAGTCTATTGACTCCAATATTAATCTCATCTAAAAAATAGTTTCATAGCAACATCTAAGCGTGTTTGATCAAGTATCTGAGAACCGTGGCCTGCACAAGGTGACACATAAAATCAACCATCATAATAATGTACTTCCTTTAAAAAAGGGAGGAATTTACAGAAAGCTTAAGTTCTGCAAATTTTGGTTTCTTATTTTTTACCCTCTGATTTATCTTAGCCATTCATCACATTCTATATTACTCATAAGTTATTTGTATGTGTTTCCAAATACGTTTGAACACAAATTTTATCCTGACGATTGGCTTACATTTTCCTTAAAGCTTAAGTCAAGATTTATATTTTTTAATATCCTACCAATATCACCTGTTCTAGCACCGAGAGGAAAGTCAGTGTTTAGGCCATACTGATACTCATCCTCTGAAGCTTCAAGTTATCGCTGACTTCCTTCCTGGCATCACCAACATACCTCCTATAGAATTCATCGGGTTTTCACGGAATCCCGGTGGCTTATAGTTATTATCTCCATTCTATCCCAGGTCCGAGGGGGTGCAACGAGCCTTCTTCTTCTTCTTTTTTTTCTTTAGAACACTTTTCTCCATGATTTGCTAACAGAAACTCCTGTCCTAAGCTCATATCTACCTCTAAGATTTTGTTTCAGTTCCTGTCATACCTCTAGGAATGCCTTTCTTAGCCTATCCCAATCCCACCCATTGTTTAGGACATAGTTCACATTCCTTTTCCTCCACAAAGTCTTTCCCAGAATCCAAGTCTATATTACCCTCTGTTCACTCTAGCGCCCATTTGATCTGTAACTTAACTGCTGGTAGTAAGGCATATACCGCCTGTGGTGGTTTGTCCTTTCATCTGAAGTTGACCTCCCAAAGGAGAAGGCAAGTGCGGAGGAATTCATTCTTTCATCTGCCTCACCCTTCTCTATACGGAGTCAATTAGTACTTATTTTCCAAACAATGAATTGAATAAAACATACTGTGATCCTGCTCTGTATAAGATCACTCCCGTCCATTTCCAAGCTTTACCTTGGGGTTGTGGTGAGTGTAGGCGTGTTGGGCAAGTGTTTTTGACTTTATGTTTGTGTATGACTTTGGGAACAACGTTTTTCATTTGGAACTACGGGCATTTTAATGATCATGTCAAAACGTTACCTTATGAACATTTTTTTTCCCCTACCGAATTCAGAGCTGTTTCATTTGAACCCACTATTCAGCAAGCCGAATAGTGTCATTCCTCTTGGACAATCTCCAACCAGAGTTACCTATAAATGGCACCTTAGGGATCCTCTTTACAGACTCAATCTGGTTTTTGTTCTACAATGCAAATAAATAAAACCATAAATTAAAGGACATGGAAAACATATGATAGAAATTATTTTTTTTTCGTCACACTCATGCACAGCTGTTTAAATCTGTGCAGACATTTAGGTACTGTTCACAGTCCTGTTATTAATATTTGGTATAACCTTCCTGTAGCCATTTCCCCTTTTCAAGTTGGTCTTATATTTCAGGGGGTACACGGCAGCATTTATCACTTTGTTTGGGGCTAGGACTGTGATAGGGCACTGCAACACTGCTTTCATGTAGCAGCACGTCAAACAACTAAAAATGTCGAGTATTTTTAGCCTCTGCATCATCGACGCTACAGGATTCCAGACTCCCAGTGTGCACTTCATTCCCAGAGCACAAAATCTCAGTGAGTCATTTCACTAGGGAATAAAAGAGCTTTCCATCCAAACTGATGTTTTAGTTTTCAGACTGTGGGTTAAATTCCCGAAAGCATTTACAGTCAGATCAACTGGTTTTCAAACTTCTATACCTTCATTGGCACCGTTAAGTACTTAATCTAAAGACAGAATGACATATTACTAACTGTTCAAGGGGTAAATGGGTAGGTTTTAAAAGCTATTGAAAGCCCTCCATGGTTTAGGGAAGAATCTGTCCTGAGGTTAAAATAAGCCACAGCGGAACATTCCCATTTGGCCCCACTAGATGTCTCAGTTTATATTATCATTATTTTTTTTTCTGGGAAAGCTAAGATACTGCTGTTGTGGATTCCCTGATAGCAAAATATTGCTCAAAAGAACAATTACCATGAGAGTAACAGTGCTTATTAGAATCCACCATAAATAAGAACAAGTCCTACTACCTTTTCCCAATGTTTAAACTTTTGTTGCACATTTCTTCCTACAGTAACATTCAACATTTAAAAAATGTTTAAAATTTTTTTTTTAATTTTTTTTTTCAACGTTTTTTATTTATTTTTGGGACAGAGAGAGACAGAGCATGAACAGGGGAGGGGCAGAGAGAGAGGGAGACACAGAATCGGAAACAGGCTCCAGGCTCCGAGCCATCAGCCCAGAGCCTGACGCGGGGCTCGAACTCACGGACCGCGAGATCGCGACCTGGCTGAAGTCGGACGCCCAACCGACTGTGCCACCCAGGCGCCCCTAAAATTTTTTTTTAAATGTTTATTCATTTTTGAGAGAGAGAGAGAGAGAGAGAGGGAGAGAGAGAGGGAGAGCACGTGAGTGGGGGAGGGGCACAGAGAGAAAGGACCCAGGCTCTGAGCTGTCAGCACAGAGCTTGACGTGGGGCTCCGACTCACAAACGGCGAGATCATGACCTGAATCGAAGTTGGACACCTAACCAGCTGAGCCACCCAGGCAACATCCCCCGCCTTTTTTTTTGTTTTTTAATGTCAAGAAATGTTTTTTAAAAAGTCGCGATACTCTGTGTATCTGAAGAAATAGAGATGACAATGTGTTTCTTCATGTGAAAAAAGATCACAATAAGTGAAAAGTGTAGTTTGTGCCAACTTAAAAAAAAAAAAAAACGCCTACAGGCTCATTCTTTCTTGTAATTATGATTTGATATTTCTAGAAGCTCTGACTTTCCATCATTAAACTGATTGATCAACAGGGTATGCTGTTTATTTCATAATTTATTCTGCAATGTGAATCAAGGAAAGGGGAAACATGGAATTTTGATTTAGAGCTCTTAGACGGTAAAGTGGTAGCCCGGGACCTTGGTCATCTAGGATAGCCATCCCCATCATCACCTGGTCTCAATTACAGTGAAAATAAAATTTCTTAAAAGGACATTTATAAAGTTGGGAATTGGTTAAGTGTCATCGTTGAAAAATTATTCTTACTCTTAATACTTGGAGAAATAGATTTATGATGTGTAGTAGGATTTACCACTCAGATAGCTTGTTCTTTTTTTAAAAAACTTTTAAGTGTATTGATTTTGAGAGAGACAGAGACGCACACAGAGAGAGAGAGAAAGGCAGGGAGAGAATTCCAAGCAGGCTTGATGCTGACAGCGTGGAGCCCCATGTGGGGCTTGAACGCACGAACTCAGTTCATGACCTGAGCCCAAACCAAAAGTCAACTGCTGAACCCACTGAGCCACCCAGGAGCCCCACTCAGACAGCTTGTTCTTTTGTAGCACCCTCAAGGGCATGGATAACTAATTTGTCTATGCTTTTGTTGGAACTGATAAACTTGTAAGCTTCTAGAAGTTTCTGAAGGGGAAGGCCAATTTAATTCAGGTCAGTTCTTATTACTGAGAAACCTTCTAAAGTAGCTGAGTTGACGTGTCCATACATCACAGGGGGATTGAGGGCCACCCGCATCAGAGATTGGTCTCAATAACAATAGTTATTTACGTAGAATATATCATTTATTTTAGAACAATCCTTTAGGTAGATTGTTATCTACAAAGAAGGACCTGAAACTCAAGAGATTAAGTAATTTGCAAGCTTCCATGGAAATTTACAAGCACAGAGCTGTGGGCTTCAGCGCCTCTAAGAGCACAGATTCCCCTGCAAAGTTACTTCATCCTTAGCTACTGGGAATTGTTTGAAATCATAGCTGCTCTTTGAAGGAAGCCCATGTTTGTCAATAAATAAAACTTTTATTGAGTTTCTCCTGTGTGTTGAACTACAACTCTAGGAACTCCACAAGAGGGAGAGCTATTAAAAAAAAATGTGGTTTTATTATTAAGAAAAATAAAATCCACTCATAGAGGCACCAAAAAGAGCCTAAAATCCAGATGAACACTTTTATGGGAAATGCATACCTGCTTGAGGGCTTAGCATGTGAAAAACGATACCGTCAAAAGTGAAACTCTTCAAGTGACTCTGGGCTAAGTAAAGGTCATTTAAACCAATTCTGGTGTTTCTGTTTTAGCAAAGAGTTAAAATGACAGTATAATGGGGGGAAACTGAAAAAAATATGTAACGTTTTAAAGGAAATTGCCTGGGGGAAATTGGCCTTTATGTGCAACTTTGTGAGTTGAATTCTAGCATCAGAGTATAATTAATTACAACGGACAAACCAAAACGCACATTCAAAAGCACTCTGGCCCTTTTAAGGTTGTCATTCGGGAAGTGCATACACCTTTCCTGGTAATGCTGCCGCTTCTTCAATATTTTTGGAATGGATCCATTGAAATCGCCTTTGGAGCCTGCAGCTCATTCTTTGAATATCCCCTGTGGTGGCAAATCTCTCTTTGAAGGAGGATTTTATTTTGGATACAAATAAGGGTCTTTGCAGCCAAGTGTGATGACTAAAGTGGGTGTCTAAGCTGGGTGATGCCATTTTTGGTCAAAAATGAAACATGGCTGGGAGGCAGTGAAACAGGTTGCTTCTCTGAGTTGGCTCTAGGACTGTTTCAAGGAAGAACTCCAGTCTTTGAAGAAATGGCTGCTCTTGGCATCATGACTGACAAGTCCAGAGTCATTACGCTTGGGGGAGGGGTTGTTAATTTAGATATGTGAGTTTCGGCATATTTATCTTCAAAGGTCGCATCACTTGCCTCTGAGACTTTTGTTTATTTATGTAAAAAAAATTATACCTCCCAAATATTCAATAATTCCTCTAGGTAACTTTTTGGCAAATTAAGTTGGCCTATCTAGGTGAGTGAGTTGGGTTGAAGCCACCAAGGCAGAAATTATGTTCTCGGGGTCTCTGTCTGTCTGTTTTAAATTTATTTATTTATTTTGAGAGAGAGAAAGAGAGAGAACGAGTGGGGGAGGGGTAGAGCAGGGGAGGGGTAGAGAGAGAATCCCCAGCAGGCTCCTCGGTGTCAGCTCAGAGTCAGACATGGGGCTCGATCGCGGGAACCCTGAGATCACCACCTGAGCTGAAATCAAGAGTCAGATGCCTAACCGCCTGAGCCACTCAGGCGCCCCGTTTCTGGGTCTCCTACGCGTAGTTTTTATTCTTTGCTCCATGCCAGAAGGGATTCCCTGTGTCTCCAGTCCAACTGGTGGCATTATCTATGCATTCCACTGGTTACTAGGAGAAGCTGGGGAAGAATACCTGGATGGGATTAGCGCCTGTATAAAAGGGATCCTAGAGAGGGCTCTTGCCTTCTTCCTGCCACGTGAGGATACGCCAAGAAGCTGGCCGTGTGTAACCTGGAAGAGAGCGCTCATCGGACCCTGAAATCTAGGATTTCCAGCCTCCAGAACTGTGGAAAATAAATGGCTTTTGTTTATAAGCCGCCTAGTCTTTCGTGCTTCATGACATCAGGCTGAACTGACGGAGACATCGCCCCCTGCGAATTTTTCAGTTCTAATCAATGTGAAGTGTCATGTTTATATCTCCACTTCTTCCCTGAAATTATTTTTGACCCTTTGACCTGCACCGATTTCTCTCTCCCAGATCTCTGAGCTTATATTATGCGTACAACTCATTGGCCTCACTTCCTTGTATTGTTAATTAACTTTTCACTGGCATCCCTTTTATTTCGTGAGCTGTATTGTAAGACTGAAGGCGAGATTGTCTCTCTCCCTTCCTCCCTCTCTTTCCTCCTCTTATCTTTCTCTCTCACTTTCTTTTTCTTGTGGGATCCTTCTGGGTTCCTAGGACAGGACTTTGTACAAAATAGGGGCTCAGTGATAGCAGTGGAATGATCATCTAATGGCCTGCCCTACAGATTTATCCTCTTTATTATAATTTCCTTAAGAGAGTTGATTTTTTTCCCCTTTCTTTTGTGTCTTGAGCATATCCTTCTTGAAAGATGTGTAGTTATATTTTGGGGAAAGGCAGTCTGAATTAAACATTTTGTATTTGTTCAAAGTGATCAAGGCCCAATATATTGGCAAGAATGACCCTACCTTGTTAACAAGTGACATTAAATGTAATGAGTCTTCTTTTGCTCCATTAAACCTTTGGGGTTGACAATTTGATTTTTCAGCAGCCTCTGTCAAAATATTACTTAAAAGCAAGCATTTGTTTTAGCAGTGTTAACATCCTACCTTCTTTGGAATCTAAATAAAGTAAGTGTGATATCCCATAATCTGTAGGCAAACAACTTTATTGTTATTGGTGCCCTGTAATTAACAAAACTTCACATTTTAGATAGTATCTTTTTTGTGGCTATGATAATTTAGATGAGATATGTTAGAAAGAATTAATGGTATGGTACTTTTCTACCTGAAATTCCACAACTGTGGATGGCAGAATCCCCTAGAAAAATAAATGTTTAGTTCTCTAATTCTGGACTCTCAACTCTACTGTGGAATGATACCTTTTGCCTTCTCCCAGTCATGCTAGAATGGAATATTACTGTGTTTCCACTGTGCCTGCAATTTTTAGTGTAGTCCAAAGTGATGATTTTAGACGTGTTTGCCACTGTATGGGATCAAAGCTTTGCCAGGTGTTCAACTTTGTTTACATTTTAATCTTTTAAGTGTTTTGCACGCACGTGGTTGTTAAAGAAAATCAAATGCAATGCTATAATGACTTTTAGGAGAGAAACCAAGAGCCTTTGTTTTAAAAAAAGAGAGGCCAGGGGCGCCTGGGTGGCTTGGTCGGTTAAGCGTCCGACTTCGGCTCAGGTCATGATCTCACGGTCCGTGAGTTCGAGCCCCGCGTTGGGCTCTGTGCTGACAGCTCAGAGCCTGGAGCCTGTTTCAGATTCTGTGTCTCCCTCTCTCTCTGCTCCTCCCCTGTTCATGCTCTGTCTCTCTCTGTCTCAAAAATAAATAAACGTTTAAAAAAAAAATTTTTTTTTTTAAAAAAAGAAAAAAAAAGAGAGGCCAAAACCGAATTTCTTTAGCAGTCTTGCACAGTTGTTTGTTCAATGTAGGGGTCCAACCTAAAGTCTTACTCATGGTCTATACAAGGGAATTCTGTTATCACTACTACCTACAAATAAGATATTAACAATGTATGTTATTAGAATAGCAGTATTAGTGTAAGAGTATTTTAATTAGAAAGACACAGGGTTTAACTAACGTCAGACTTCTAAAAGAAATTGTCCTAGTGTTATAGAGAACATTCCAGAATATCTTGTACTTTGATAACTACATATCGTCTCTATGGATCTTTAAGAGGAGAGAGCCCTGCCCATGGACTCGAAGATCTAGCATTTGAGATTCCCTGACCTTATTGTTTGAGGTGAAGGCTTCCAGCTGACTTCCATTTATTCAGAATTTGTTTATCAAGCTGATGGATGGGGTATGCCCCAACTCTTTTTCCCTTTCCTCTCCATTATCCTCTGGAGTGAGTCCCGTTTTCTCCATTACCTCTGGCATGCTCTGACGAGAGAGGGGACAAAAGCCAAGCCGGTTGCTTCTCTTCTAGTTAACAACTTTGGTGAAAATTTTAAAGGTGAAAGGTTCTGGAACATTCAGAACTGAGTAAACCAAGTTGAAATGAGTGAAAAGCCAGAGCAGTATAATAATGTCCCTCATCTCAGGGGGCCGCTTGGCTCTTGGGGTCTTTATTTGGTGCCCTTCCCTGCTTGTATGCGAGATGCAACAGGTTACTGGTAAAGGCTTAGCCCACTTGGAAGATGGAAACAGGAAAAAAGCTTTGCACACAACTAATCTAATACAGCTGGTGAAGAGCTTCAGTCAGAAATCGGAGATCTTGGATCTCCGTTCCCTCGTCCGCAACTTCAAGGTTGCCAAATGTGCCCTTTGTCTGCCCACCTTTGTGTTCCTGCTTCACCAAGGGTGGCCTTGCCTCCCTCACCTTTGGGAACTGAGAGTCCTTCTGAGGTTCTTCATATTCGTTCTCCTCCCCCTCCTCAGCTTTTCTTTCATATATATTTATACGGAAAGGTGACTTTCTATTTTCATTCTCTTGACTTGCTTTTCTTCCTCTGGATGCAAAATCTGTAATATAGAATAGTGAATTTTTTTATAGACTCTGATCATATTTAAATCAGGCCTCGCTAGAAAAGTGATAAATTCACAGCCTATGAACACAGACCTCACTTAAGTGCTCTGTGTTTTGCAGTGTTACAAGTAAGAAGAATGTCTCTCTCTCCTTTCTTCCTTCATTTTTCTTTTTTTCTTTTTCTTTCTTTCTTTCTTTCTTTCTTTCTTTCTTTCTTTTTTCTTTCTTTTTCCTTTCCTTTCCTTTCCTTTCCTTTCCTTTCCTTTCCTTTCCTTTCCTTTCCTTTCCTTTCTTTCCCTCAATTTTACCACATGATTTCTTCTTGGCTCTCTACCAAATTGGTTTTAGACAGTGTTTCTCTGTTTTTAAGCGGATATACTTTAAATACATCTATTCTCCCCTCAAAACAAGCTAAAGAGTAGAAAAAGAGACCAATATATATCTTAAATTACTTCAAAATTGACTCGATTTGTAAATTGGACAAAAGAAGTATAACTTCTCCATAGTTTTTTGGTTTTTATTTTTTTACTTTTGATCACAGAAAAAAAATTAGTTCACAAAAGTAGAGGACAAAGTATAATGGGTCTCTATCTATCACTCAGCATCAACAATTATCATCATTTTGCTGATCTAGTTTCATCTATCCCCGCCTTTTCTATTTTTGCTAGAAATTTTAAAAGGAAATTCCAGACATATCATTTTACTGAAGGACTTAGTTTAGTTTTCGGAACGAGATAATTTGGAAATATCTCCTCGGTTATGAGATGATAGGACCTTTCCACTGATGTGTTGTTCAAGGCAATAAACACCACTGAATTAAAAGGCCATTATTCCATCTTAACTTGTTACTGTTAGTGCTTCTTGGACATTCTTTTCTTCTACTGCTAAAGGAGAAAAAAGTTCTCTGCCCCTCTGAGAGTGTCCATTAAAAAAAGATAGTTTAAGGGATTGTGTAAGTTATGCTCACAAATTTTTGTAAATAAAGAGGAAGAGCGTCATCACACCTTGGCTTTACTCTTTAAGCACATGTCTATATGGAAAATTGTACTTTATTCTTTTGCTCTTAACTTTGGATGAATTCTTTTGCTTCACAGGTAATCTTGGATAATTGGTCATGTCAATGTGGATCTTGAGGCCAGCTTTTTACTTAATGCTAACACCTGGCTAGTTGTGCACCCTGGACAGCTTTGGAACTAAAGCACTTCTTCATAAAACAGTGAAACTCACACCCACAGATATACAAGCCATGTGGATTTTATGCCTGATAGGAATTATGAGTTTGAGTCTCCTGGATCTCCTCTGGCTGATAGGTACACAATTTTATTTTAAATTAAAGTGTCAGTAATTCTAGATTCTTGGGGATTTACTGTTCACTCATTCTCTTCAATGATAAATATGGACAGAGAGGAGGAACCATATAAAATGGAGGAATACATACCCAAACAGACTGGAATTTGAAAAATGATTTAAAAAAAAATTTTAGTGATATATAGTATACATCTCTTTGGAAAATAACATATATACTGAAGTTACAACATGAAGTCATTTAGTAATAAACTGACCAATTTATCTTTTTTTTTTTTTATTATTTGAGAAAGAGAGAGAGAGTGCATAAGCAGGGGAGAGGGGCAAAGAGAGACAGAGAGAGAGAGAGAGAGAGAGAGAGAGAGAGAGAGAGAGAGAATCCTAAGCAGGCTCCTAGTGCAGGGCTTGATTCCATGCCCCTGCGATCATGACCTGAGCTGAAATCAAGAGTTGGTCACAACACCAACTGAGCCACCCAGGTGCCCCAGCAATATATCTATCTTGATTTTTGCCTCCATATCTGGCGTGGACAACACCACCCACCTACCAACGAAACTGACTTGCCTGAACGTTTCGGCATTGCAAAAATGTTTCAACTTTTAAAGGGTTCTTCCTGGGGGCAATCAAAACAAAACCAGATAATACTTACCTGTCTATAAATGACTGCCTCGAATGAATTCACGCCATGAAAATCACTCCAATTAGGGGTTTCCTACCCTTTCAAAATAACTTTTCTCATGATGATAGAAAAGATACAGTTGTGTTTTGCTAGAAAATTTGGAAAATGCATAAAGGTACTGAGAAGAAAATAAAAATAGCCATTTAGGTTATTTTTGTGTCTACACATTGTTAAGTGCAAGTGTGTACATGTGTTTGTATGTACAACTTGGGAGCAGTAATAGGGTTTAATGCTTGAAAGTGAAGAAGGAACAGCCTTTCAAGCTTGGATGCCTAAAGTTGGAATCCTTGCTCAGGTGCTTGGTAACTGTTCTGCCTCAATCAGGTAGTTCAATCTGTCTTTGCTTGTTTCCTTATCTATAAGATATAAATAATAATATCTACATCAGAGTTTGGGGGGTTTTTTTTGGTGTGGTTGGTCATAACTGAACTAATTTATATAAAACACATAAATAACTTCCAGGAACGTTGGGCGTCATTATATCTACCCGTGATTCACATTTTGTTATGTCATAAAATGTCCTCAGCATACTTCTTCGATGCCTGTGCTCCGATGTATGTAACATTCATATCTAAATTTTTGTGAACTTTTTTGGTTATTTAGCACAAATACATACAGAGTAGAAATTTCTATGTCCAGTAGTTTGACTATTTTTAAGGGTTATTCAGTGAACAGGAAAGATCACACAGGCAAAATTCTAGGAACTGGGGAAATAATAGTGAGCAAAACAGACCCAGAGCAAAACAGAGCCAAAAGAGTAAAGGATTTTTGCGAAAAGTGACAAGAAGGGAAGGTATAGAGTGTTTTTAGAGTGTAACCTAACCTAGGGGTTTTAGAAGGGTTTCCCTGGAAAAGTGACATTTAGTTTGACATCTGAAGGTTGATTAGCTGTTAACTGGATGGCCATGTGGAATCATGGGGAGAAATCAATGGCCTGTGGGAAAGCTCTGATATGAGCTTGGATGTCTTTTGTGTTTATTGAAAATACACTTAAATTTTTTTCCAGGATTCTTCTGAAACACAGAAGCTTAAAGTTTTTAAGCCAATCACATCAACACCTGTGAGGGTGTGTGTGTGTGTGTGTGTGTGTGTGTGTGTGCGCGTGCGTGCATGTGTGTGTGCGTGTTGGCTGTGTATTGTCTTCCATTGTTGAGATATCACATAAATATTTGTCTATATTTTCTAGCACTTCTTAAGGTTCCATTTAAATGTTTTAACTTTTTAGGGGCTCCTGGGTGGCTTAGTTGGTTGAGTACCTGACTCTTGATTTCAGCTCAGGTCATGCATGGTCTCACGGTTGGGGAAATCAAGCCCCTTATCAGGCTCTGTGCTCAGTGTGGAGCCTGCTTGGGATTCTCTCTCTCCCCTCTCTCTGCAACCCCCCATGCACTCATGTCCTCTCTCTCAAAATAAATAAATCAATAAACATTAAAAAATAAATACATGTTTTCACTTTTTATGAATCTGGAATTTAAGTTGATGAATGGTCTGATAGAAGGTTCTAAATTTTTTTTTTTTCCAAATGAATTTCTACTTTTTTTCCTCTTCTCCTGTTTCACCCACCTCCCCACCTATCTCCCCTCTGGTAACCACCAGTTTGTTCTCCGTAGTTAAGAGTCTGTTTGTTGGTGGGTTTTTTTGGTCTCTTGTTTTCTTTGTTTATTTTCTATTTTTTTTAAGGTAATGTTTGGAATGATCCTTATTTGCTCACAGACTTGTTACTGACTTCATCATATACTAATGTTTTGTGGTAATGGTTACTGAGGTTTATTTCTGAGCTATCTTCCTCGCCCACTGATAAGCTTATCAATAATCCTGTACGTATCACTTTCTTCTAATTGTAATTTTATGCACTAATATATATATATATTTTTTTTTAGTGAAGTGTAGTTGATACACAATGTTATATCAGTTTCAGGGGTAACATAGTGATTCTACAACTCTGGAAGTTATGCTACGCTCACAAGTATAGCCACCATCTGTCACTAAGCAACGCCATTATAATATATGGTGCATTTTCAAATCAAGTCTAGCAAGTATCGTATATTACGCTTTGGTTTTTGGTTGCGTTTCTCTGTATCTTCACCAAATTTATTTCTTCAGATGAACTTTAGAATCATGTTAACCCATTTCCAAAACTTAATGAATGGCTAATGATTGGAATTTTATAATAAATCTACTCATTGTGGGAGAAAAGAAAATGTTTATGATTTAGAATAAAATAAATGTATGCCTTGGGGCACCTGGATGGCTTCGTCGCTTAAGTGTCTGACTCTATTTCAGCTCAGGCCATGATCTCTAGGTTTGTCAGATTGAGCCCCGCCCCGGGGTCCCTGTTGATGGCACAGAGCCTGCCTGGGATTCTCTGTCTCCCTCTCTCTCTGCCCCTCCCTGCTCATGCCCTCTCTCTCCTTCTCAAAACAAAACAAAACAAAACAAAACAAAACAAAAATTAAAAAAAGATAAATGTACATCTCTTGTTATCTTCAAGTCTTTTCCTATGTCTTTCTAAATTTTGTAGTTTTTTTCTTACATATTTAGTCTGCTTTACCTAGAGAGAGGTTTTAAAGACAACCAGAATAGTTCCTACCTTTTGATCATCCTTTGTATTGTTAACAGTTTTTAAATCACATCTAGGGATTTTATTATTTGGGGCACATAGTTTATTGTAGATTCTATCTTTAATCCACAAGAAACATTATTCTCTATGTTGCTTACTGTGTTTTTCCATCGTAAATATAATTTTGGCTGATATTCTATTCTAGTCTTATTTTTTCCTACTGTTTGCCTGATAAATATTTGGACTTCTCTGAAGAAATGTCAGTTTGATTTAGACAGTTCCCTTTAATTTATCATGCCACTGGGTTTTATTTTTAAACAGGTACTGAAGATATCTGTCTTTTAACAGGACAGCTTAAACGATGTATTGTGATAATGTAGTTGGTATTCTGACACCTTATTTTTTGCTTGCCATTCTTTCCTTTATGGGTTGTGTTTTACGTGCATCCTCTCTCCACAGAGACATTTTTAGAAATTTGTTTTTCAGGAAACATCATTCATCTGTATTGGTCTAATTATAAAATTCAAAAAGAAAATGATGTCCTTTGATACCTTAACATGAACATTTCTATCCAGCTGTTATGATTTGGTCAATATGACATAGGATTTCACACTTGAATTATTATTATTAACATATTCTACATTATATACCGTCTCTTTTAACTATTATTTTTTTATATTTTCTGTTAATTTGAAAAGCATATTTTCAACAATATTTAGCTGTATGTTTAAAACTGGTTTCAATATGTACTGAAAATCTTGTATTTTTAATTTCTGTTTGTCTTTAGAATGTAGGAGACAACATCCCTGTTGCAAAGAACATCCTCTCCACCACCCCTCCCCCCAAAAAAACAGACAAAAAAGAAACAAAAAACTTGGGTTCATCCATGATGGTTTTTTTCTTCCATTTTCACATCTATATCCATCTGCAAACCTCAAAGTCTTGACCTGCAGAATTTGACCTTTTTTTCTCAGCTGTTATCATTTAGTTTATCATTATCCTTCATCGTGGTCATTGCAATAATCTCTCCGTCTGACTCCTATCTGGCCCCCTTCCACGTTAAAATGTTAAGTCAAACCGTGTCTCTCCTCTGCTCAGTTCCTCAAGTCCTTCCCCTTGGGTTTAAAGCAACACCCAAGCATACTTCCTACTCCCCGGGAACTTGCTCTCTCTCTGTCCTCCACCAATCTCCCCTCCTTCCCCTTTGCCCATTATTCCAGCCACAGGGGCGTTTTACTGTTCCCTCCAAGAAGCTGAGCTGACTGTCACATGTGGTGGCCACCTCTCTATTGTAAAATCTCATCCCTCGAAGAATTATCTCCTCCCCTCCCTCTGATTTCTTCCCAAATATCTCCTTATTGAAAAAGCTCTCCTGGATTAGTCAACATAACATCACACTCCACCTCCTTCCCATCCCAGCAAGTGAATGTTTTATACTTTCTCTTAAGAGTAGTAATACATAAAACGATAGTAATCCTAAGGAAAAAGAAACTACCATAGCCCCCAAAAAATGCAAAATTAGAAACAAATCATTGTATAGTAATTACAGACATTTACCCTTAGGCAATCTGACTAATACGAGGCAGCTGTAAGGAAAGGTTCAGGCTTCTGAATTACGGAGACTGGAGCACACTGAACAAACAAACACCACATTAAGAACTTCCAAGACTGAGACCAAATGGAGACAAGTAGAGTGAGCAGGCACTGTGCGTGGTTCTGTGCTCAAGCAGGGGAGGGGCAGAGAGAGGAAGACACAGAATCCAAAGCAGGCTCCAGGCTCTGAGCCGTCAGCACAGAGCCCGACGCGGGGTTCGAAGTCACAAACTGGGAGATCATGACCTGAGCGGAAGTTGGGCGCCCAACCGACTGAGCCACCCAGGCGCCCCCTGCCCGCCCCGTTCCCATTTCTGCTCACGCCCGTGAACTCGTCCGTGTCACAGAAGTATGTGTATGGCAAACAGGCCACACTTCTATAGTGAGGTAGCTTTGGTCAATTTCCTTGACAGGTCGAGCACCACCAACCCTTCCTTACATTAATAATGTTTGTTTTTCTTTCTTTTGGAAAACCAATGAGATTAGCAAATTGTGTTGTGCATTCTTCCTCAGTCACATGAAGATCTGTGACAAATTAAACAAAGAGCAAAAGTTGGAAACGATTTTTGCCAATTTTTAAGTGAAAGCTCTGATCCAAATGTTGTGCTAGCACGGTGGTTATTGACATGCTAGAAAGAGAAAGTGCCCGTTGAATGCTTTGAAAATTAGGCGCTTGGATTAGTATTGAACATCATGCTGGCTCATCATTTACACCTGCAACGTGAGTGAGCGCAAAGTTTCCTCCTTTTCAGCAGGTGCCTGGTCAAACTCATGGGAACTAGATGCATGTTTAAAACCAAACTCTCTTTGCTGCCCAAATGGAGTATCTTAAACTGCTCGTTTTATTGATAAAAAGAAAATCTTACCAGCAGAGGGCTGAAAAAAATAATGTGGCAGCCTACACAGTTGTTTGGCATTGCGTTGGACAATAAAGAGAATTCTGGAAAGTCTCTTGGCGGTTTTTATCTTCATGTCCTGAATTTCAGCCTTCTGTTTATCACATCCAATCAATGTAAGCCTTTTTTTTTTTTTTTTTTAGAGAGAGACAGAGAGAGCAAAAGTGCAGAGGAGAAGGGCAGACAGAGAGAGAGAAAGAGAAAGAGAATCTTAAGCAGGCTTCATGCTCAGTGCGGAGCCCAAAGCGGGGCTCGATCCCACAACCTTGAGATTGACCTAAGCCCCAATCAAGAGTTGGACGGTCAACCTCTGGCACCACCCAGGCACCCCTAATGCAAGCTTTTGAAAAGAAAAAAAACCTCATTGGTGAATTAGGCAAGATCTACAAATGACTTCTTTATATTACGGGTCGTCACTTTAGGTATACTTATAGTATTGTATCAAATAGCTTATATAGTAATTGAGGGTAAGGGCATTTCTTGTGTGTGTGCACCCCCCACCTCACTCACTCTGGGAATTTGCACCATAGTAATAATCTAGGCAAGTAAATAATGATGGAAGTTGGTGCAATGAGCGTGTTAGGCCGTTGAACTGCATGGCCAAATTCTATGTTTAACTGAGTTCTATGGGAACAGGACTGGTTCCCCGCGTAAGAAGACTGGACTTTCACCTTTCAGTTCAGTGGCCAGTAGGTAGGAAAAAACTAAACCAGAGAAGACATGACTCTCCCCTCCCCTGCCCTACTTTCTGACCTATGCACCTGGCCCCTGAGAATCTTATATTCAGTTTGCTCAGGGGAAGAAAGAGCACTGAGTAATTCTTGAGGGCAAATGGGAAATTATCATCTGAATCTGAAATTAGCATGTTATATAGAACTATTCGAGAAAACTAAGGAAGGTGAAAAAAAGGATGAAAATGTAATGTTGGAATTGTCTGTGGTTAACCACATAATCGGAGTCTCCTAGTAAATAAGCCATTTCCTGAGAGAAATGTAGTTATTTTGGAAGTGGTTTCAACTTTTAAAGTCATTGATGTGCCATTTAGTATTTAAATTACAGTGATTTACAAAAGGCCACCCAGAGTGGTCTGGATGTTCCAGGCTTTCTCCAAAACACCTCATGCATTCCTGAACAGCAAGTGGAACATTTGGAGAGCTTGGCTCACCACGCATGTGTAGCCCAAATGTAACTTCTGAAGCATCATTTTCTACTCAGTAGCTTACTTTCACAAATTTTACTCACATGGTATAATCGAAGAGACACAAATTCAAAATGCTTTTAGAACCCTACCTGGTCTCATTTATAATTTTTTTTAACGTTTATTTATTTTTGAGACAGAGAGAGACAGAGCACGAATGGGGGAGGGCCAGAGAGAGAAGGAGTCACAGAATTGGAAGCAGGCTCCAGGCTCTGAGCTATCAGCAGAGTCCCACCCGGGGCGCGAACTCACGGTCGGCGAGATCACGACCTGAGCCGAAGTCCGACGCTTAACCCGACTGAGCCACCCAGGCGCCCCTTATTTATGTTACACATCAGAGGTCGGAAGACTGCCCACAGAACAAATTTGGCCCAGTTTTTGTAAATAAAGGTTTATTAGAGCACCACCATGCCCATTCGTTTATGTTATTGTCTATGGCTGTTTTCACGCTACAACAGCACAGGAAAGTAGTTGTGACAGAGATGATCTGGCTCTTCACAGAAAACATTCGCTCACCATCTGTGTATGTTATTGCATAGGTAGCAAAACCTATCAATCACTGAAGATAGAATAGGGTCTTTCTTTCTTTCTTTCTTGTCTTTTCTTTTTTTTTGTAGCAACCACACACATCAAGGATCCATCAGGTTCATTTCATTAGGACGAAATCTTGTTTCTACAGAATTTATTTTGTGCCTCGGATGTCCTTCCCGGGAGCGAATTCTCATTTAAACAAAATAGACACGCACACATTCAAAAAGTGTTCTTTTATTATTTCTAGTAACATATATTGTATAAATACTCTATTTTTATATGCCCTTTTACAAAAGCGATATAACTTAAAAGTTTTATCATTAGAAAGAAATGTATAAAAATAAATATGTTATTATAGGCATTTATTACCAACTATAGTCCTTCTTAGAAGGAACACACAAATACTTATGAAGTACATAGAATTTATAGTAACATATTTTACTATATACATATGGGAAAAAAAAAAAAAGTCCTATTCTCTTTCATAGTAGAAGAGCTGAACAGACATTCACCAGGATATGACTGTTGGGCCAGCTGCTGGGGGTGGGCCTGCTACCCCTCAGGAGCCTCCCCACTGCGAGACTAGTGATCTCCATGTCCCCAAACACTGGGGATCCCACTCTACACGCCCCATCCTTATACTGGCATTACATCCTTTTGTGTGTGTGTGTGTGTGTGACATCACCCGGTCCTTCTTGAGCCGTGAACCGGTTTTTGTTTTCTGTTTGTGTTTTCCACCCACATTCCAAAAGTAAGCTTGCATGAGGAGGAAAGAAGGTGGAAGCTTTGAGCTTATCCTGTCTCCTCTGACTTTCACTAGCGTCTGATTCATTGCTGCCTTTTTTTTTTCTTTCTAACTCCTTATAGACTTAACGCATTTTCACAAACACGTGGAATGGTTTCTTTGTCAAAATGACGTCACGGATGAAGACCCAGAAGTGGCACAGGACAGCGAAGACGGCGTTCGTTTTCAGTCACTTTATGTTGCGAGGCATTTCTCTCACGGAGGACAGTCTTGCATTCTTAACTCTCAGTAGAGACGACGGCGGAAGTGTTCTCCGAAATCGTAGCAGCCGCGATCAATCAGCGCTGGCTGAAGATGCTACGGGCCCTCCTTTCTCCCTCCGTGGTTCGCGAGGTAAAGCAAGCCCTGTCTGCAACTGAAAGTCTCCTCTTTCTCCTGCTTTTCAGTTCCCAACCCGCACGGCACAAAGTATTTAATCATTTAATCGGTACCACAGCACGGGGATCGTGTACTCCTTAAACTAATTGTGACAACTGCGTCTATTTGTTTCTTACACTTGTCATAGATGTAACAAAAGGAATAATAATAATGCCCCGGGGCTTTATCATGCTATATCGTTGCTCAGAGATTAATAACCCTCATTAGCTACCCTATCAGATTCGTAACTGGCAGGATATTCTGCCGATCTAACTTCTTTTCTACCTACCTCCACACTCCCAACTCCTTACCCTCTCTGTTCGTCACCGGCAAGGTACACTGGATCCCTCCAGCCTTCTTGGTATCAGTGCACCAGCCCTTCCACACCTCATCCTCCCCTCGACGCTCCCCTGCTTAACTGCATTCTGCCATCGTACAGAAATCTATGTAATGCTTCGGTTTCTTGAAGGGATCGCAGCTCTCGTGAGACAACACCCCCCCGTCGTGGGACAGACACTGCAAGGTTCTCTTTTTGTAACCTTTCCCGCAAGTCTTGGAGCATGGTGACCAATCCCCCAGCTGCCAGTGGGGGCAAGGCACGTCCGCGCAGGGTCGGGTGCTGGCTGGCTTCACCTCCTTCGCACACTCCGAGGCGGGCTGCCCATTGATGTCTCGGCACTCCACCACTCTCCTCTGCCAACCCAGTCCGCATGACTTGGAACATTCGCCCCACTCTTCAATGACCCATTCTGAGAAGGTAGGGATGGCGTTGAAAGGTTCCTTCTTCTTCTTCACAAAATAGGTGTATTTAATTTTCGGGCGAAGGGCGTTGCCCACGGTGAGGACCTGGATGGTTATCGGCTCTTTGAGCGGGCTAAAGCTGCGGATTCTTTCCAACGCGGCAGAGGAACCACTGTACCTCAAGACGGTACCTTTGTAGGTAATGTCTTGCTCTAAAGTGGACAGAGTGAAGTCGCCGTTCAGGATATATGTGCCGTCAGCGGCTTTGATGGCAAGATAGCTGCCGTTATTCCTGGACCCCCGGTGATTCCGTTGTTTCACCTCAATGTTTGTGGCTCCGGCAGGAATCGTGACGATGTCATGATATCCAGGTCTGCGGGCAAGAAAAAAAACAGATATAAAACTCTCTCGGTCGCTGGCTAATTATAACACTCAGCTGGAAAACACGCGGATCGTTTGGAACGTCAGCTCTCCCAGACCTGTCAAGTTACCTCTACGTAACAAGATCTTTGGGGGTATGACGTTTCAAGACTCACTTGGCACTAGTAACCGATCCTGAGGTCTTCTTGCACGTAGATCCGTTTCCTCCACAAATACCACATTTGTCAAACTTCTTCTTGGAGTCTATGATACGATCGCAGCCAGCTTTGACACACTGTCCTTGCACGCAGACAGAGGTGGAATCGGGGCTACACGGGGTACCATCGACCACCTGGAGGAGGGAGAACACGTATCTGGTGTCACACGTGAGTCAACTCGGGAAAGAGATGATGTTGCGATAATTAGGGGAGATTTTCTCACGAACATAATGCCTCTGGTTTCCTGACCATCGTAACGAGAGGAGTGCTCTACACGTGGCCCACGCGACCCTTCTGGGTGGCGTTTTCACTACAGTAGATATAGGCGTCCGAAAATACTATACATTTTGATTACTTGTTTATTGACCTGTCTCACGTCTAGGTCAGGGCAATGAAAGCAGAGCCGGTCCATCTGCATACTGCGGTACGCTCAGTGCCTAGAATAATTCCCGCCAATTGCAGATGCTGAGTAAGTCAGCTGTTGCCCGTTGAAGCCGCAACCGGGAAATATTTTCACCGCCTACGGTGATCACGGCACATGATAATCCAAGCATCATTCGTTTCGTTGTTCTTAAATCTCAGAACCAGATTTATCCTCGCAGCAAAACAGCAAAACGATGCTTCTACTAGTTCAACGTACGTTCTCAAACACAAGTGTTATCGACGTCAGACTTCCTTTTAATGAGTCCATTTGCACACGTTACCGCTAATCACCGGTAACAAGAACTGTGCTCCATGCTAATGCTATTTTCCAAAAGCGCTGTCAGGCTGCCATGCTAATATGCCATTTATCTGACCATAAAGGCCTTTTCTCTGCATATCAGAGTCATAACAAGCAATGCTAAGAATCCTAAGTGCCTGATTCGGGCTTCCTTCATAACTGGAAACGATGCCGCACTCAAAAGAAGGCGGTGGGCAACATGTCTAGAACCAAAAGGAGATCCGATTCGAAAATCGAACACGTTGGGACGTGAATTCATGCAACTGCATCACAGGCTGCATGAAAAGGTTGCAGTCCAAGCCCTCGTTTCTTGGGCAACAAGTATGGATGGAAGTAAGTACCTTAGGCTGCAGAACGAAGAAGAAGCCAATGCCTTTGGCTTGACAGATGAGCTTGCATCTGTCCTTTGGCGAGACTCCGGCATACTTGGGTGTCCACTCCACCGCGGGCCCGCTCCCGAAGGAAACCTTAGAAAACTCGTTGTGTGCCTCACACTGTTCCTCTCTAAATGTTTTTCCTGGGAAGAAAATGATATCATGACGTCATCGGTTTTCAACCCTCGCCTGCCTGCTCGTGGGCGCATCACTTGCGACCCGCTTCTACTCACCGTTGTTATCGGGACAGTCTTCGATGTTACAGGACCTGTAGCGCACACGTTTGCCTTCACAGTACTTCCCTCCGTTTTTGGGGACCGGGTTGTCACATTCCCTCATGGTGTACTGAACTCCTCCGCCACAGGTTCTCGAACAGTCTCCCCAGGGTCCCCACGGTCCCCAGCTTCCATGAATAGGAGTCTGCATAAGGACACAAATGATCAGCATTAGAACTCTTTACGGAACTCTTTTTAGGCAACGAACGAGAAAAGTAAGAGATGAAGAATCCGTTGTAAAAACCATCTGTCTTGTGTCCCCCCCACCCCCGCCCCCATCAAAGGACACAGACAGGGGTGCCTATCGTGCAATCAGATGTTTTAGCATCGGACTGCTCCTTCCAATTCCGAATCTTAAAGGCGTATGCGCATGCTGGGACAGGCAAAACTCACATGGAAATGCATCTTGTCCGTCTTGTTCACACACTTGCCGTTCAGACACCATTTCCCTTCTCCACAGCTGGTGCCGTCCGCCCAAGGGAAGTGTTTCGTTTGGCACACCAGCAACCCGCCAGAGGTGCCTGTGCACCACAGGGTCGTACAAGTGCTGGCTGCATCCAGGCAGTGCTTGGACTCTTCCCCAAATGTAAACTGGCACTGCCGGTTGGCATCGTACAAGGTCCCCGGGAGATCGGACGGAAGCTGGAGGGGGCTCTGGGGCTTGTCCATCAAACATTCCCCTGCAAAGGAAATGCCGACCAATATTAAAGAGCGGTGACTGCAAACAGACAGAAGGTAGATCAGTTTCAGAACACGGTTACCGTAAGAAATCACACAGAGCAGAGTGATTTGAAAACTAGAGCTGCTGGGGAAAATGCCAGCGAGAGTTAAATAATTTGTAAGATACTGTCCTCCAAAGGGAATTTCTGCATTAACAGTGACAGGAAATTACTGTTCTGCTAAAAAGCTCAAATTAATGCACTTTTAGGAGCTACTCGGCCAGAAGCACTGTCATTTACTGGGAATTAAGATCCAAAAATGTATGCTCGTGGGGCGCCTGGGTGGCTCAGTCGGTTAAGCACCCGACTTCGGCTCAGGTCCTGATCTCACAGTTCGTGAGTTCGAGCCCGGCGTCGGGCTCTGTGCTGACAGCTCAGAGCCTGGAGCCCGCTTCGGATTCCGCGCCTCCCTCTTCTCTGTCTGCCCTGCTCATGCTCTCCTTCCCCCTCTCGCCCAAAAAATAAATAAAAATTAAAAAAAAAATAAAAAGTAAAATAAAAATGTATGCTCCTGACAAAGAAAGCAATTTGGAAGAAGGGGAAATAAAAAAACACACATAAGAAAGAAGGGACTGGTTTAACTAGAATCTTACGTGTGGAAGGCTGGATAACATCTAGAAAGAGTAGCTGCAGCATCTTACCATGACCATTATCTAGGAATGATGTAATCATGTAGGCACTGCAGGGAGACCAAGGCTGGTTGTGGTTCAAGTTGGAAAGCATTGACGCCATCATGTGGGAATTCTGGTCGACACCATTCATGCTGGCACACTGCTTTGCATCATCGTGTGGCATGTTAAACACGTGGCCTAAGAAGCAATCCAAAACCCACATCAAAATACAGCACTTCCCGCCGCCCCGCCCCCCCCCCCCCCCCCCATCAGGGATTCACTTGTCCCGAAGTGATTATTTCTAGAAGAAATGTATTTTGGAAACAATCGAGCTTGGGCCCAATACGTCTATGTCTTACAAGGCACAGACAAATAGGTAAATTTCCAAATGTCAGGATCTCATCCTATCTTATTTTGAAATCTGTTAAGGCTGGCCACGTTCAGAAGAGTGGGAAAAGAGGACTTAACTCCCACCCTGAAATGACTTACCTAGTTCATGAGCCGTGGTGAAGGCAGCTTGCAAGCCATCGTCTTCTATGACCGAACAGCTTCTGGTGGGATCACATATAGTTCCGACATCAGCCATCCCAAGGGTGTCACATGTCTGCGCCCCACACAAGTCCTAAAAGAAGCAAACGTAGGTCCTTATGCCTAGGAACAGAGAGCGCGAACCTTGCGACCTAACTTTTGGCAACAGGTATCTTCCCATTCCTATTGGGAGCATTTACATTCGCTGCCACTGAGCTGTCCAAATCTGGGGACTCCTCTGTGGGACTCCTATGAAGATTTTTCTCTACTGCTATTCAAACAGGACTGTGGGACTTGAGCTAGTAAAATGACGGAGGCCGTAAGTAAAACTGACCACGTTAGCCAATTAAAAGAATGCAAGTCAAGGGCACTGGCGAAACGCCTCATCCGCGTCTCTGGGTTCGGGCGCTGCCCCCTCCCCCCCCCGGAGGGCAGTCATACCTGTCTGGTGAAAAGAATAGCGGTGTCATAGTGCTCCCCGTGCCGGTCACTGGGCGGGTTGTGCTGCTTCTGCCAGTTACAGAAGTTCCGCAGAGTGAGGGCAGCATTGGAAGTCACCTCGGGCCCCTTCTGTTCCTCGTAGATGACCAGGATCTTCACTACCACCAGGCTCACGGAGTTCCGGATGCTGGGGTGTTTGTACAGCCTGGCTGCTACCGAGAACAAGGTGAGAAGGTAGTGCTTCAGACCACTGCCGTGGAACTCTGCCATGGACTGGTCGGCCACCAGCATAGTTTCCACGTAGCGGTGGCTGGACACAAATCGCTTCTTTCTCACGCTCCCAGCGCCTGTAAAGAAACAGAAAAGGTAGTTTGCTCAGGGCCCTTCTGGCCGGGAATAGCCACCATCCCAGAGTATATAAGGAAAGCCTAAGCAGTCAAAGCAAACAAAATAAAAATATACCTGGGACCACAATAACAAAAATAGTCGCATCTCTTTTCGCTGCAAATGTTATTTTTAAGGCTTTCTCCTTTACTTTATTTTCTCTCTTTCTCTTTTTTGTTCCCCTGCCTCTTAAATAAAAAAGGCCATGTGAGCCACTGAGGGTTCAGGCTTTTTTTTGGGGGGGGGGGGGCGGAGAGGAGGATTTCTTTTGTCCTCCTGGAAGTCCTACAATCTGCACAAGGCAGTATAGACATCATCCTACCCAGCTGCAGTAAAAACTTGGAGCAAAGGCAGCAGGCAGAGAGCCCCTGAGTCACTCTTTCACAGGCCAGGACTCAAATCCTGAATGAGATCATCGGACTCCACGTGGAAGGCCCAGGGCAGGGCTGAACTGCGCTGCTCTGCTGTCTCATTCCAGGGGTCCTGGGGGCGGGGGTGGTGAGGGGGAGTGTTCTGCTCTTGCCAAATCCGGGCACGAGGACCACCCACTCTGCCCAGCAGCCTGTCGTCCCATTCCCACTGCCCCAGGGAAATAAGTTCCTGCCTTGATGGGGGGGGGGGGGGGGGAGACATTTGATTATTTAGAAAAGAGCCTTCTGACTCCTGACGGAAAGCCGGACCCCAGGGAAGTCCCAAACTGGACGCAGACCACATAACTGCTTCAAGGAGCAGATGTCCAGGGGGGAAAGCGGAAAATTCGAAAACAAGCCACGTGAGAAAGTTAAGGAAGAAGAAAAAAGGCACCAAAGTGACAGGATGAAGAGAAGGAGACAGTAAGCACCGCACACAACTCAAGAGCCAGGGTGAAGCGTAGCAGGAAGGATCAGCAGTGACTAACACGCAAGAGTGCAAGAGAGCAGAATTTTGGCCGCGAGAGGGAGCGCAAACTGGGAGGCCGGGTGGGAGGCGCGGGGAGGCGGGGCCAGCTGGGCAAAGACCTCCCAAGCAGGTTCTGCAGAGGGGCCGGGCCGCCGCCAGCCGGTCGGGGTCAGCCTCTTTAAGAGGGAAGGGGGGAGCAGGCCGAGGCCAGCAGGACAGAGATCCCAGCGCAGCTGTCCAGGCGTGCGGGTTGCGCACTGCTAGGTCACCGTCGCTCCTTCACCCTCCATCTCCGCCCTCCCCCCGGCGCAGGGCGCGCGCACAGGCAGCGGTTGCAAAACTCAGCGCAAAGTTGCAACCCGACCAAAGAACACATGCACAGTCGTTAAAAAGAAACGATCAGGACGGAAAGAAGTCACACACGCTCACTCTAGACTAAGGTGGAAAGGAGTTGGGTTACCAACTCTTCCCTTCCCCGTCGAGACGCTTCGCCTTAGCAGAAAATCGCTGCTCTGCCCGGCCTCTCTTGACCATTCATTATTCGGGCCAACGGGATTCGGTTCTAGCCGGGTTGGATTCGTTCACCAACCCAAACCTCAAGCCACATTCCTCCACACCAGGCCCGCGTCCAGTCCGCAGACGCATGTTCCTGCCTGCGAACAGGAGCTGACCCTCCACACGCGCCGCTCAGAGACAGTGGGGAGAGGGGGATGAATGGAGAGGCGAGTGAGAGCACCTCTTCTGCGACTGATACCTGTCGGCTGTCCCGCCCGCTGCGGCGCGGGGTCCCGCGGCGGCCACTGCGTCCCGGAGTCCTCGTCCTCTGGCCCCGCGCCCCCGGCGAGCTGGGTCTCGTCGTCCGTGACCCCGCACTTGGCGCCGTCGCCGCCCCGCTGCCTCCGCCGCAGGAGATGGAACTGGGGCCGCTCCGGCGGCTCCTCCCCGGCGGCGGCGGCGGCGGCGGGGGCCAGGCCCACGGTGGCGGCGGCGGGCGCGGGCTGGATGAAGTACTCCTCGCCCTGCAGGTAGAAGGCGCCGCTCACGCCCTCGCAGAGGCTGAGAGCGGCGGCCGAGCCGGAGTCGCCGTTCACTGTGCCGGAGTAGAAGCAGTGCGTCAGGTCGCCGGCGGGGTCCGGACGCAGCGCGTCGGGCCCGGGCCTGCGCCCCACGGTCTGCAGCGTGAAACCGGGCGCCAGGAAGCCGCGGTCGGGCTGCAGGTCTAGGTGCAGCTGCCGGCCGAAGGCGTCCAGGCGGAGGTGCGTGGTCGCGTGTCCCGGCGCGCGCTCCAAGTCCGGCAGCACCAGCTCCTCGTCTTCCTCGGCGGGGCGCCCGCGCGCACCCGGCACGAGCAGCAGCAGCGCCGAGGCCGCCGCGAGCAGTAGCAGCGCGGGCGCAGGCTGGGCGCCCCGAGGCCGCCGCGCCAGCTTCGCGTTCCCCATGTCGCTGCCTCCCGTGCGCCTTCGGAACCCCGCGGGGACGGCTCGCTGCACCCGAGTCCCGGGAGGCACCGCGCGCCTCAGTGGACGGAGAGAGAGGGCTATTGTTCGGGTCGGGAGCGCGGAGCCTTGCTGGCTTCGCTCTGGGTTGTTACAGTGACTGTTATTCTTTGAAAGGGAGCGCAGAGCCGGCGGTGGACAGGACTCCCGGAGTCCCCGGGAAGGAGGCGCTGCAGTTCTGCGGGCGCGCGGGAAGTTTTTCTTCTAGCGCAGAGTTGGAGGCACCGCGCGGCAGGGGCTGGCCGGGAGGCTGCTGCAGGGACAAGAAGTGCCCCGGGACGCCTCCGGGCCAGGGGGGCAACGGGCAACGCGAGGACCGGTGCCTGGAGCCCCTCTTCGGTCTCCGCCTTGGCCGCGGGGCTTGGCTCTGCGCACCACAAGGTCCTCTCGGCCCTACAGCGCGCCCTGGCTTTGCAGTGGCCCCTGACTTGGAGCCGCTCTCCAGCGAGTGCAAGAACCAGGCAACCCGGGTTGCCCTTTTATAGTCTCCAACATGTCTCCACCTCCCTTCCCCCTTCTTCCTCCCTCTTGGCCGCCTTTCCATCCCAGAGACACCGCCCCCTAAACTCTGTCGGTGCTAAACCGCGCTCAGCGCCGCGGGCCGGGGCGGGGGAGGGGGACTGCCTCCGCGTTGGCTGGGCGCCAAGGGCTCGTCAATCTGGGGGCGGAAGACGCAGGAGGGGCGCTGTGACCAGCACTTTGTGCGTCTGGGGTTGCTGCGGGGAGAAGGTACTCCCTTCCATTGCGCCTTCCCCCTCGCTAGCTTCCCGGACCACCCTCCCTTCTCGCTGCCCTTGTGCGGGAGCGCAGCTCGCGCGCTGGGCTGCAGTTCCCAGAAGGGACGGTGGGGGTGGAGGGCAGAGTCCCTTCTCCAAGATTTCCCTGCCCGGGGGCTGTCACTGGGCCGCCTCCCTTTGCCAACCCCTCCCGCAGCCCATTACTCCCAGTTTGTACGATGAGCCGGGACTGCCCTTTCTAGAAAAATACCTCACCCCACCTCCACCTCCCTGGCCTTCCTGGGCGGGTTTATGCAGCTTGCTCTCTCTTCGCCCCAACGTTTCTCGGGTAAGCTTGTTTGGGTCAGTGCCAACCTGGAAAGCATGCCTGGGGTCAGGGGGACACTTCCCAAGCTCTAGATTTTAAAATGCGTTCTCATTGACCTTTATCTCTACCCTGCCATCCCCTGCCTTAGCGACTTCTCTTTGGGGACCAGGCTCACACTTCCGGAATAGGTGATCTGGAACGCGTTTCAATTCCCTGGAGCCTTAGGGAGGGACTTGGGCTTTCTCTTCTTCATTCCACAAATAATCAACTCCCGCCCAGTCTGCCTTCTTTTCCCTAATAGCTGCTGCAGAACGTAGGCCAGGCTGGCGGAAACGTCAAGGAACCCCACTTTTCCACCCAGGGGCCAGCGGGACCGCCGGGGCTACAAAGTGTGCTGTGGGGAAATTAGGAAGTTGGCTCTCTTCCCTGACCCCCTCCCTCCTCTTCCCACCAGGAAGGGAACAGGCTGCATTCGTGTTCTGAAAGCAAGCGCTGCAGAGCCTTTCCACCTCCTTAGGTCCCAAGGAAAAGCTGAGCCTCTCTTCCATCGATAACGAGGGAGGGAGGGGCTCAATGACACAGAGGAAGGAAATGTTTCATAATGCTTCCACAGGCGGAAAACCAGGGGACAATGGTGAGAACGGCCGCCGCAGTCCCGGGGCAGACCCGTGTCCCTCTCGCGCGCGCTCCCACTTCCTCGCCCGGTGTCCTGTCTGGCCGCCCCTGCCCCTCGATTTTCACCAGGTTTTGTGTCAGCTCCTTCCTCACTCCTCCCCAGACCTTCCCAATTTCATTCTGCCCCAGCCAGAAGCGCCCCCCACCCCCCAGTCCTCCAACACACCCCTCTTCCAACTTTTGCTTTCAGAATTCTTTCCAACTTCCTCTACTCTCCGAGTTCTAGATTGCCTGCTGGAAAAAAAAAAAAAAAAAAAAAAAGCAAACACAAACACAAAAACCCTGCTTGCCACTCTTTAGGAAAGATCACATGAGAAAGAAAGGCAAGGAGAAGCAGAAACACTTCACTCTTAGAGGGTAATAACCGCTGGCCCTACACCCTTAAGAATGTTTGCATTCTGGAATGTAATTTTCCTTTCCTAAGGTCAGGGTCATAGTTACATGCTGAATGGTCAACTCAAGAATTACATGTTTTATTAGCAGCTTAAAGTATGTCAATGGCCAATTTCCACCCTGTCTTTGCTCTCCTATTTTCCCACCAGCTAACAATGTGACAGTGTTTTCTGCCTGCTTCCTTTCACCCAGCCTCCCTTCCCAGCCCTCTCTCGCTCCATCCCATTTCTCCTTCAAAGTTAGTGTCCACCTATACTCATGAGCGGCCTCATTCGTTTCTACTTTGTGTAGCCTTTCTGTTCACCTTGGAACTAAGCAATTCACTTCACTCTGCTTCAGGGCATCATTTCCCATGCAAACATCCCTACTCCCCGGTTTGATGTCTAGACTTTCTTCCTCTTCTCCTTCTTCTCTTTCTTCTTCTCCTACATTTCCCTCCTCTGTTCCAGTAGTTTTTAAATGTGCCCTCTTTTAATGATTTCAATTCACTTGTTCTTTCATTCTAGGCAGAAGAAAGGTAAGATACTTGAGAGAACATTTGAGGAAAAGTCATTTTACACTTGCAGGATATTGACTATGGAATCATGAAAACATGATGGCAAAGCCGTAAGTAAATTTTGATACCCCTTGCATAGAGGAGGGTTCTGGAAACAATATATGGTGATCAGAAGGTGGGGCCTCAAACTGGTTTTGAGATGAAAATTTCAGATACTTGAGGTGGCCCAGGAATAAAAGACTACAAGATCTGTCAGGTTCAGTGTGATTCCCTTGAACTGGGACAGGATGGGAAATGTGTCTTTTTTTTTTTTTTTTTTTTTATAAAAAAATCATGTAATGCATTTCCAACTTTTAACTCTCTTACATAAAACTTGGCTTTTAAAATATATTTGTGCAAGTTTGGCCTTTGGTTTCTTTCTGCCTCCAGTGGGGTTCTCGTTGGAAGTCTGTTTAATTCAAGGCATACATTTCTAATCTTGAATGGTTTACTTCAAATCCACTACAATTTTTGCAGATTTCATGTTGTATATACAAATAGAGCTGAAAAAACAGAGAGCTAGCGGCAAAAGAATGGCCAGGAACATGGCTTTTTTATTCACTGGGTCTCTCTCCAGATTTCTGTTCTTTTGCATAATGACTCCAATCTGTTGTGCACCTGTAGTTCTGGGAAATGATTCTTTTTTAATCGCTTCAACAGAGGCATGGATGTAGATGTTGCCAATTACTAAGCTTGAAAAACTCCATCCATGCTCAGGAGAACATTTAATCTACTTGCTTTTTTGTTTTTAAAGACCAGAACTCTGTTCAGGCCTTTGTGGTGTTACACAAACATGCACATATAACACATAAGCAGGCTTATAAACAAAACTGTGGATTGAAAAAATACTTTACTATAGAAACAAGACCAAAGGAATCAAATTTGTACACGGCATTAGTAAAAGTGACATGTGATAGTGGCTCCTTGTCAGTAAGCTTTGCACCGCCACCCATAAAATGCTTGGTCCTTAATTTGAACACGCACCCAACGCTTACGTACCGAATTCACCCTTACCGTATATCTGGTTTTGTCCTTATAGCATATATATGCGCCTGTAGAAACATAAATCTTGGTATGTCCTAATTTGTAGACCTTAACCAGTTTTTATTATTTGCAGAGATGACCCCCAAAAGTTAAAATATTTGGCAGAAAAATATTTTTTACAATTAACAGTTTGACCTTTTCAAAGCATTCACGTCTTCTATTAACAGAGAAAAAAAAAAGTTTCGTGCATTTTAAAGTAAAAGAAATACACAAGTATTAATTTTATTTATCCTTTCCATGTTTGTATGTATTTCATTTTTTCATGTACTCCAGGCACAATAGTCTATTCATAATTTTCAAGAAGTTTATACCAAATTAAGTATTCCACAAGTAGCCATGAAATGAAGGAATCTGGTAAAATACATGAGCTGTTAGCATTGTTTTAGTGGAAATGTTGTCTACAGAAAAAATTAATGTACGTAGCTCATGAACATGTAATGCCATTCATATTTTCATACCACAGGATTTACCAAGTAGAAAAGGAAAGATGTTTAGCATTCGTGCTTTTGGGGGGAACATATGGCCTAAAGTAATATTGGACAAATGGATATTTTAGTTGATCATAAATGAGAAAATAGATAGAAAACATCTATTTTAAGCCGGTTATATACCCAGAAATACACCACTATTGAAAACAGAAAAATTACTGTAAATTGCATTTGGACTTAAAATAGCTATGACCTCAAAGCCATGCATTTGCAAGAACTGAAAAGAGTGTGCTGTGTCTAATCCACTCCCCTTGTTTGACAGATGTGGAACTTTGCCTCCGAGAGGTTAAGTGACTGGCCTTACATTGTAGCCAACTGAGGACCTAGAAATAACTCTGGCTCATAATTTTTCATCAAATGCCTTTTGGAATTGTAACCAACTAGTTGCTCTGGTAGGTAAGTATGCTGTCAGATCCGTGATTGCTGTTGTTTCCAATGATTAAATTTTAACCATTCTAACTAGGAATTTTCTGGCAATAAAAAATTTCCACCTTAAGAGATCCCCGGCCTTTAGTACTTCATTTTTGGTCCACGAGGTGGCGACGTTCTACAACAAATGATGTTTTCAGCTGTTTTGTTTGTTTTTTGTTTTTTGTTTTTTTCTTAATAGTTCAAGGCTGGAATGTGTAGTTTTTACATCTTTCCAATCCTATTTGATAATTTTTCATACAATTTTCTCTTACCTTTTGGCATCATGGAAAATATCTTTTAAATATTGTAACTTAAATGTATTTACATCTTTAAAATAATAAAATGCCTTTTTATTTTTAATCAATGGTTTTTAATGGCTTTTTAATCAATGTAGCTCTATTAGCTTAAATCAAAAATCAATTAGCCTTTAAAAAAAGAAAACTACTTCTGAGAAGATAATACCATAGGTCACTTTCATTCATCACATTTGAGGACTTTTTTCAGTTCAAATGAAAAGAGCGTAGGCATTGCAATTTACTAAAATAAAAATTCATTTATTCATTAAGCAAAAGTTAAGTGCCTAAGTCTGGTCAGTATACGTTAATACTTGACTATCAATACTAAAGTCGAATACTTGCTAAAGTTAAATGCTAAAGTTAACTCATTTGCTTGGTTTAGAGATTTTCCTTGGCAACAAAAAAGAACGTCAAGTGCAAAAGTCTAAGAAAATAAGAAAATGTTCTACCACCAGGTGGTGATAAACGATAACATTTAAAATCACTCAAGTGTGAGTACTTCAAGCAAATGTTTGACTACCCCAAATACAAGTGACTTCCAAATGTCACATAAATTTAGAATTGTATTATGAGGATCTTTTATGACTTGAAATAAATTAATATTAACATAATATTTCTAGTTTAATAAATTCTGGAATTAGAAGCAGACAAGTTTAGTCAGCAGGAGGCACATGAGACCACAGAATAAGAAATTTTAAACTAAATATTTTTCCCCACTCAGCTCACAATTTATTGATTAGATGATTGAGATAGAAGCTTTTTGGAAAAGTGTCTATTCATGTCTTCTTCCCTTTTCTTCACTGGATTATTTGTTCTTTGGGTGTTGAGTTTGGTAAATTCTTTATAGATTTTTGGATACTCACCCTTTATCTGATATGTCATTTGCAAATATCTTTTCCCATTTCATCGGTTGCCGTTTAGTTTTGTTGATTATTTCCTTTGCAGTGCAAAAGTGTTTTATCTTGATGAGGTCCCCATAGTTCAATTTTGCTTTTAATTCTCTTGCCTTTTGGAGATGTGTCGAGTACGAAATTGCTGCGTCTGAGGTCAAAGACGTTGTTGCCTGCTTTCTCCTCTAGGATTTTGATAGTTTCCGGTCTCACGTTTAGGTATTTCCATCCATTTTGAGTTTATTTTTGTGTATGGTGTAAGAAAGTGGTCTAGTTTCATTCTTCTGCATGACGCTGTCCAGTTCTCCCAGCACCATTTGCTAAAGAGACTGTCTTTTTTCCATGGCATGCTCTTTCCTGCTTTGTCAAAGATTAGTTGGCCATACATTTGTGGGTCCAATTCTGGGTTCATTTTTCTATTCCATTGGCCCATGTGCCTGTTTTTGTGCCAATACCATACTGTCTTGATGATTACAGCTTTGTGGTAGAGGCTAACGTCTGGGATTGTGATGCCTCCCCCTTTGGTCTTCTTCTTGAACATTACTTTGGCTATTCGGGGTCTTTTGTGGTTCCATACAAATTTTAGGGTTGATGGCCAACAGACACACGAAAAGATACTCAATGTCACTCATCCTCCGGGACATACAAATCAAAGCCACAGTGAGATATCACCTCACACCTCACGGTTCACCTGATGGTGAACAAGTCAGGAGACTACAGATGCTGGTGAGGATGTGGAGAAAGGGGGACCCTCTTGCACTGTTGGTGGGAATGCAAACTGGTGCAGCCGCTCCAGAAGACAGTGTTGAGCTTCCTCAAAAAATTAAAAATGGAACTACCCTTTGACCCAGCAATAGCACTGCTAGAAATGTACCCAAGGGATACAGGAGTGTTGATGCATAGGGGTGCATGTACCCCAATATTTATAGAAGCACTTTCAACAATAGCCAAATTATGGAAGGAGCCTAACTGTCCATCAACTGATGAATGGTTAAAGAAGATGTGGTTTATATATCCAATGGAATACTACTGGCAAGGAGAAAGAATGCAGTCTGGCCATTTGCAGTAACGTGGATGGAACTGGAAGGTACTATGCTGAGTGAAATAAGTCAGTGAGAGAAGACAGATATCTATGTTTTCACTCATGTGTGGATCTTGAAAAACTTAACAGAAGACCATGGAGGGAGGGGAGGGGGAAAAAGGGTTACAAACAGAGAGGGAGGGAGGCGAACCACAAGAGACTCTTAGATACAGAGAACAAACTGTGGATGGGGGTGGGGGAGAGGGGAAAGTGGGTGATGGGCATTGAGGAGGGCACCTGTTGGGATGAATGCTGGGTGTTGTATGGAAACCAATTTAACGATAAATTATATTTAGAAAAGAGAGCGAGATGGAAAGTTTGTGTTGTTGTTGTGTTATTGTTGTTGTTGTTGTTCCTGCCCCCCCCCCCCCCCAACTACAGCTATTGAAGCCAAGGCTAGAAATCAGTTGTCCAGATATTTTGGAAGTGATTTTTGCCACGTGGTGGTTTCTAAGCTTTTTTTCCTACAAGAAGGATTTAAGACTTTACAATGCTCCTTTGTAATTTATTGATAACCGGTGACTGGATTGTGAAGTTCTATGGTTTATTGGCAATTCACTATGGCAGTTCGAATGAGTAGCTCAAGGTCACTGCCCCTTGAGTATCTTCAAAGTCCTAGAATTGCTGTCTGCCTCCCATTTTCCTGGCCCTCCTTCTGGGCCCTCAACTCTGGCCATTGCTGCACTAAACACTTCTGGGGCTGGTGTAACCTCCCTGCATCCCATGTCCCACGTGCTTTCTCACCTGGGGCCCATCCAACTTGCAGGATGACAGTCTCGCAGTGAGTGCAGCTGGGAAGCTTAGCAGGGTTAACCCTCGACCAGAAAAGGAGCCAGTGGGAAATGGGTCCTCGTCCTGAGCGCACCATGAAAGCACGCACGCAAGTTGCGTCTTTCCGCAGCGTCAGCTCTGTGCAGCCACAAGGCAAAGTTAACGTAATAGCACGACAAAGCAGTTTCCGGATTCTGAACCCAGTGACACTTCACCACGTGTTTAACTAGTTACAGATCCCACGGAGCAAAGCACACATCGCGCACAAACGGGATAGCACAGGGGTCAGGAAGTTAATGAACCAAATGTGAAGTCCATTTGTGCACGCTCAGTCGAGTCGAGGCTCCGTCGTCCGGTCCTGGTCGTCTCTCGGCACTTACCTCTGGTTATGGGCGAGCAGTGGAGGATCTCTGTTCCGTTCAGAGATCAATCTGCAGAACCTTTGGTGGCAGCTGCCTTTTTGAAATGGTCGTACACGGAGGAGCCAGTGTCTGGAGAATCTGACCGTTTGCTGCAAAAATCCTCCCCTTTTAAAGGGATTTAATCCGTCTTGGGCCGTTACAGACCTCCCCTGCTCTGCTGGTTATCAGTTCTGTGTTACCCACCACCACTGGCCTCAGCGATATCGGGTCTTGGCTGCAACGCCCTTAGCTGCTTGAGTCACCGCTTGACTTAGGCCACTGCTTGACATGAGTGACTCCATCTTGTTCTCTGTAGTTTTCTTCTTTTCCTTGGGAGACAGTATAGAAGCCCATTCTCCATGTCTCTTCAGAGGGGCCTGTTAGAACTAAGCTCCTGCTGTCCCCAACACTCCCTTGCATCGGCTTTGGCCCTTCTCCATCTTATTCTTGTTTGTCTCCCTCCCCTGCTTCCTAAACTAGCTGACCGGCTCCTTGCACTTCCTACCTCCTCAAGGACTCCATGCACACAAACGTTTTTCTGAGGCTGCTTTCTGGGGCCCAAGTAAATCTCAAACAATGAGTATCAGAAGATGCGATAGACGGTCCGCTCACGGATCAGACGGTGATAAACAGCCTTTGGTGGCGGTAAGTGGGGTGGCGTAGCCTGGGGCGGTCAGGGCACTTAAACAGAATGGGGAAAAGAGTAATGAAAAAAGAGTGTGTGATCAGATGGCTTCTGGTAGTTGCTTCAGAGCAGGGGTTGGTAAACTACAGCCTGTGGGCTGACCACCTATTTTGTAAATCAAGTTTTATTGGAACAAAGCCACTGTCATCTGTTCGCGTGTTGCTTATGACTGCGTTTGCAGGACAAGGTGGAATTGAACAAGTACAAAAGGGACCGCGTGGCCCGCGAGTCCC
Organism: Panthera tigris; assembly: GCF_018350195.1. Classification (NCBI taxonomy): domain Eukaryota; kingdom Metazoa; phylum Chordata; class Mammalia; order Carnivora; family Felidae; genus Panthera; species Panthera tigris. The sequence continues at coordinate 17,742,423 of NC_056668.1, read as the reverse complement.
AAATAATCGTTACCTGCCCCCTTATGAAAAGTTTGTTAACCCATGCTTTAGAAGCCTTGAAAACCATTTTAAAGAGATTTTTTTTTCCTAAGTCTTAATTGCATGTCGTGAAAGTTCTCTTTCTCTCCTGCAGCCAGAGGGCAGATGGTACTGAAAATCTGAAAATGCATCACCTTATAGTTGCCCTATGCCGAGGTCAGGGTCTTAATAGAAAAATGTGGGAGCCTGAGACATGATGTGGAGACATCTGGGGGGATTAGCCTGAGTATCTTGAACTTCCACATTCTCCTGAGCCCTCCAGATTGTCAGAGGCAGATATCACCTCTCTGCGACAGCCGGCCATCGCCAAGAGACCCTAAAGTTCTCAGCAGAGACAAGTGCTTCTCTAAAGGACCCTTCCCCACCTTAACGTCTGCCCCACCTCCTGCATTTCTATCCTCTTATTTCCTGGAGAAATTCTTTGAAGAAACACTGGCCACACGAATTATGGTTCCCAAATATTTTCTAAATTCTGAGTAGAAGCAATGTTAGTCAAAAACACTGCACTGCTAAACAGTAATACCATCCAATTATATTTGGTTAAGACAAGAAGAAGACAATTTGGTTATTCTTATGACATTATAGAACAGTTTATCGTTCTGTTGTGAAAATTTTGCCATCGTGCACAAAAACTCCACAGAGAAAATGCACAATTGTATTATTTTAAGGTTAATAATATGGCCTGTTGGAGGATATGCAGTTAGCTAGCAAGAAATTCTGGGGATCTGGAAGTGATAACCAAACAGACTCGTCCCAAGTACTCTATGAGAATTGGTTGTGGTTGTCCACTATGGATTAATATCAGTGGAGATGTTTCTTGTCTGGCATCTGTCTGAGATTTCTAGGCTAGGCTAGCAGCAATGATTCCAGAAAACTTTGTTTGCCTATCTGATCTAGGGAGATTGAGCTAGGCAAACACTGAGGGTGTGTGTGTGTGTGTGTGTGTGTGTGTAGAGGGGTGACTCGTCTATATCCAGTTCCCTGTTTTCTGAGCAGTGGCTGCCTGCTGTTCCCTGCTAGGCTGTGCCTTCTTTTTCATGCTGCTCCTCAATTTAAAACTCCAGTCTGCTCAAGCAAACTAGGCAGGAGAAAGGAGCCCATTGTAAATGCAACTATATCTAAATTCATGTTTTCTCAGGTTTTACCATGACAATAATGTCTGCTATTTCTTTAGTGTTCGTTGTATGCCATGCATACTTTACATATATAAGCTAATTAAGCCTCACATGTCATTTTATTGTTATTACTATCTCTGTTTCACAGATGATGTAATGGAGGCACAGGGAAACTAAGAAATTTGGCCGAGTTCACACAGCTAATGGTTGATAGAGTCAGGTAATCTGTTCTTTTAACCTTTAATGCAACCAAGCACAGTAGGTATACAACTCTGTTTAAAACTTGTTAAGGGTGGTGAGACTATGCAAGAAAGAGGACTAGGTTAAGTGTCAGGGCAACCGGGGTGCCTGGGTGGTTCAGTTGGTACAGTGTGCAACTTTGGCTCATGTCACCATCTTGCAGTTTGCGAACCCCGTGCTGACAGCTCAGAGCCCAGAGCCCGCTTCGGATTCCTCTCTCTCTGCCCCTCCCCCACTCGTGCTCTGTCTCTGTCTCTCTAAAAAAATAAATAAACATTAAAAAAATTTAAAAAATAAGAGAGCAACCAATTTCAGATGTGCAACCACTTGCCCAATGACCTGAATCACAGGCTGTTTAGAACTTAGTTTCTAAATCTGTAAAATGGGCAGGTTAGACAGTGCCGGCTTAAATATTCTGTGACTTTTAAGGTAATTTTAGTACTTTGAATGACAATGGATGTCCGAAGTGCTGTATATTTGTTTTAATGGTATAGCTCTGTTGTATAATCAATTTATTATATGCTGTGTCCTGGATGATGTAATTCTTCCTCAATAAAATCTTGGCGTGATTAGAACGTTGTTCAGATTAGAAAGTCAGACGCACTTTTTTCTTGTTCTGTGAAGCCCCTGTGGCTAATGGTATTATTGTCACCAGTGTCAGGAACCAATTAAGTAAAACATCGAATAAGACTATTTTGTCTTACATAATTAAGCCAATGAAAGAACTGGAGAATCTGATGGCATAAAGGAATGTAATTTCAAAAAGCTTCAGTGCTACGCTTTGTGGATTATATGACTTAATTAAAATATAATTAAAATATAATATTTTAATAATATATATATGTATATATGCATTGCATCAATGTAAATATTTTATATATATATATGTATTTACATATCAGGAAGAAGAAATGCATTCCAAATTCCCATATTGTATCCCCGAGGTAGGAAATATAAAATAAAGACTTCAGGACTTTGTAACTCTTTAGTAAGTATATTGGATTCTGAGCATGTAAATATAGTGTGTTTTTCTGGAATTCGCCAACATCCTCCTCCTCTCTAGTATGTATAACTACTAGGCACAGACGATGATCTGTGTATTTCACTTGTCTTACAACTTGGCCAAAAAGCCATTCCTCAATTTATAAGGGAAGGTTGCAACTAAGAAGGGAGACATCTATGCTAACCTTTTCATTAGGATAAATTGACTTGTCTGCTTAGAAGAAGAATGTGACCCTCGCTCAGACTTGCTCAGCAACTGACGTTCATCCGAACTCCAGGCAACTGCACAAGCTATATATACTTCTTATTCGAAATCAGAGATCAAATGAAAGGAAGCAGGTGAAACCCAAGAGATCGTGGCAGGAGAGCGGCAGAAGCACACCTGTTAAGCACAAGCGCCGGGTCGGGACACCTGATCAGCGACTGCCGGCAAGAGCACGTGCCCGGGGGAGCTGAGCACGACCACAGCCACAGAGAAGGCAGGAGCCAAGCATCTGTTCCCATCTTGGCAAAAACTAGGAGTTAAAACGAAAGGGGATTAGTGACATTGCATGGAACAAGCCGAAAGTATAGAGCAAACGCACATCATCTTAGAGAATTTAGCCTTGTCCCCCGCATGTCATTTCTGAGTAGCTGGGATCTCTGGATATCGCTTTCGACAGCACCCGCAGACGGTCACCCATTCCTTGTCGTGAGCCCACGTGCAAGGAGGGAAAGCAATTCTTACCTGAGGTTTGAGAATAGACCTGGTGATTTTAGGGGCAGTATAAAACTCATATCATAAAAGCAAAAGACGGAAAAAAATGAGGTTCGTCCCCAGCAGCAGTGTGTCAAATCAGAGACATCTCTGTTTACTTGATTGGCACATCAGAAATGAGGGCACAATGTGAAAACCTCCCTTACGTTGATAATGTGAGGCTTCAGCCATTTCTTTCCTAAGATTTTGGATTTTATGTTGCTTTTTCTTTTCCTCTTTGCATTTTACATTTGATTCTGTTTCTTTTTTAATTTTTTAACGTTTATTTATTTTTGACAGAGAGAGAGAGAGAGAGAGACAGAGCACGAGCGGGGGAGGGGCAGAGAGAGAGGGAGACACAGAATCTGAAGCAAGCTCCAGTCTCTGAGCTGTCAGCACAGAGCCCGACGTGGGGCTTAAACTCACGAACTGTGTGATCATGCCCTGAGCTGAAATTAAGAGTAGGGATGCTTAACCAACCGAGCCACCCAGTTGCCCCTCAAATGACTTTTTTAAACAATTGTATCAAGGTTTTCTTCTGGGGCTTTGTCAATCTTCCCTCCAACCCCTCATCCCTTTCTCTTTTTTGTTTCTCCTTTTTAAATTTTTAATGTTTATTACGTATCTACTTGTGTCAGTTACTATACTGGGCATTGATGATATTTACCCTGCCCCCTGAAATTTCACAGTCTTTTACAGGATGATTTAAAAAATTGCTGTTGAGAGTCTTACCCAATATATTTAAACAGTTGTTCTCCAGTGTAGTTAGAGGCTACACAGGGGATACAGATAAGGTGGAGGGCGTGGCATAAAAATGGAAGTGTTAACCTTGTGCAGGGGCAGGTGGAAAGGGACAGCAGTGAAAGTTTCACACAAGAAAAGAGTTATTCAATCTGATTTTTTCTTTTCAGTTTTTTGAGACTTCATAAAAATACCTTGTATGTGAATACTACTGTCATTTATGTTCCTTTTCTAAGAAGGTAAGAATACAGGGAAATTTTCAGGATGCCCTGGGTGGCTCTGTGGATAAAGCTTCTGACTTCAGCTTAGGTCATGATCTCGCAATTCATGAGTTCGAGTCCCACGCCTGGAGCCGACTTCGGATTGTGTGTGTGTGTGTCTCTCTCTACCCCTGCCTGCTCCCACTTTGTCTCTCTCAAAAATAAATAAACATTTAAAAAAAGATCACTTTCCACCTTTAAAGAATATGGGGAAATTCTTAATTTTTTGTCACTGGGCTTAGCACATTTAATGCTGTATGGCTTAGTTTCTATATTCTACTAATTAATCATTCTGTATAGAAACAACATAGAATTGGTATGATAGCTCATAGGTATTCACAGATGAAAGGGATTACTTACTGAGAAATTCAGTTTATGTCCATTTAGCAGTATCAGGAAATGAGAAAGAAAATTGTGCTAAATCTAATTTTGAGTTTAATGAATGGTTTGTACTGTTTAACTCTTTCTGCATTTCCGCAGAAACCTTCCTTTAGTATCATTTAGGAATTTTATCAATGTTTCAATTTTTTTTTTGAAGAAAAACTATGGATGCCTATAAAACTAAAATACTAAAATATTATTCATTATTTGGTAAAAAGAATGACTGGGGCATTGTAAAAGGAAAAAATACTTAAGCTTTAAGTCTTCAAGTTAATATTAAAAAGTTAATATTTTAAATATTCTAGTATTTTCTCCTTTATATATGATTTATTTGTTCTTTTTTTTTAAAGCATTTATTTATTTTTAAGAGAGAAAGAGAGCTCGAACATGAGAGAGGCAGAGAGAGGGAGACAGAGGATCTGAAGCGGGCTCTGGGCTGACAGCAGAGAGCTCGATGCAGGGCTCAAACTCATGAACTTCGAGATCATGACCTGGGCTGAAGTTGGATGCTTAAGTTTTATATGTTCTTTTAAAAAGGATTGAGTATAAGTAATAGGAATAGGTTTTTGGCCTCCTTACGTGGAAGTTTCGTTACTTTTCTAATGATTTTTGGTAACAGTGGTACAAAATAGTGAAGCTATGAGGGGAATCTTATATTCTTAAGAAAAATAGATTCCTTGGGGCGCCTGGGTGGCTCAGTCCGTTAAGCATCCGATTCTTGATTTCTACTCACGTCCTGATCTCAACGGTTCCTGAGTTTGAGGCTCACGTCAGGCTCCAGGCTGACAGTGCAGAGCCTGCTTGGAATTCTCTCTCTCCTTCTCTCTCTGCCCCTCCCCCATGCTCTTTCTCTCAAAATAAGTAAACTTAAACAGAAAAAAGAAAAAAGAAAAATAGATTTATTTGCATTCGGTTTTCGGGTGAAAGGGGAAATGCTTATATTAAGAACCAAAATAATTTAATTTTTATCCTATAACAATTTCTGGTAAGATATTATGCACACACACACACAAACACACATATAGACACATGCGCACACACACACACACATATATATGTATTAGAGAAATCAATATATGCCTTCAATTATGTTTTTACAAATACTGCAATTTTGAGGACATTGTCTGAACTGGCACTTTCAACAATATACTATATTTTGAAACATGCATCTTTCGAAGGATTAAAAGCACCAGTTAAATGAAACATGTAAAACATGACTCCTTTTTTCTCATTCACTCTCTGGTAGATACTGAAGTAAACATTAATGTACAGGCCCAACACGGTTCCCAGGCAATCACAAAGAATTCAGAAAATGATCGTAGTCAAATCTAAGTTTTTCAGGTCAGTGAAGGAGTCAAAGACATAAACAACTCAAAATATTGGGTAATCCAAGATAAATATATGTAAAATATTTTTTAATTACTTCAGTGAAATTGACTTGGATATAAGTGATGACAATAATGATGGTGATGGTGGTAAAGGGAATGGTAACTCACATTTATTGACAACGACTTGATTGCCAGGTACTGCCTTAAAGACTTTGCTCGTAACATAGCCCTATGAAGTATACCCTGTTACCATCGGAAGCTTAGAGAGATCAAGTGACCTGCTCAAGGCCAGAGCTAAGAGAGCGTTTATGTAGTCATTGGTGTTGCCCATCAACGCGTGTTAATACTGTACTTCCCTACCCACCCAGTTAGATGTGTCTGTGTGACTTCCTTTAATATACTGTGAGCAAAGTGTCTTGCTTTGGCCAATGATATGAGAGCAGAGTGTAACTTCCAGCTGGAAACTCTCAGAGTCACTGAGTGATTTGCCATGCTCTCTTTCTTTCTCCTCTGTAATGACAGCGGCTGTTTTAAATAACTGGCTGCTCCATCAGCTGGGGTTCTGGAGAAGTGATAACGACGATGAGGCAGCCAATGATAACGGACATCTAGTATAAGTAAGAGTTAACTTCTTGTTTTCAGCCTCTGAGATTTGGAGATACACAGCCAAATAATTGGAACAGATAAAATGGCAGAACTAAGGTAACCTTACGTTGGTGACAATAAAAAGTCAAATTATTACTCTGAGAAGCTATATTACAATTATTAGCCATCTGTCCTTGATGGTCTTTTTCTATATAAGGTACCAGGCCAAGCTGATTCATTAGTGTATATCTTAAAAGCTGGGAAAAATACTTAAAATAAGAGTTATTTTTATTCTGGGATTAAAAGAGTGGTTCACTATAGATATTTATTAAGACAACTAAACATATCAATAAATAAAAATAAAAATCATAGAAGAATTTTTATCGATGCTAAAAATAAATTTCAAAATATTTTAAGCATCCATTTTTGAATTGCAATCAATTTAATCCTCTTTTCCTCTAGAAACAAAATAGAACTCTCTTAATGAGATGAAGAATAACAAAGTCTGTATCAAATTCATTTGAAAAGGTCTAGAGTGATTCCCATAAAAATAAAGACAAAGATACCTATTATTAACATTATCATTCAACATTGTTGTGGAAATGTTAGTAAATGCCTTAAGAAGAAAATATTATAAAGAAGAATGTAGAAGATAGGAGAAAAATCTGTTTTATTTATTTATTTATTTATTATTTTTTTAATTTGAGTTGGCAGACATACAATGTTACTTTAGTTTCAGGTGAACAACATAGTGCTGAATGAGAGAAAATACTTGCAAATGACATATCTGATAAGAGAATAATATCCAAAATATATTTTGAAACTCATAAGAGTCAACACCAAAAAAGCGAACAGTCTTATTAAAACATGGACAGAGGACCCGAATAAACATTTTTCCAAAGAAGATACATAGATGGCCAACAGACACATGCAAAGATGCCCCACATCATTAATCATCAAGAAATGCCAATCAAAACCGCAATGAGATATCACCTTACACCTGTCAGAATGGCTAAAATAAAACAGACAAGAAGTAACAAATGTTGATGAGGATGTGGAGAAAAAGGAACACTTGTGCACTGTTGGTGAGAATGCAAATTGGGGCAGCCACTGTGGAAAACAGTATGGAGGTTCCTGAAAAAATTAAAGAACTACCATAAGACGCATATTTTATTTAAATGTTCAGGAAAAAAAAAAACTTCCTATAAACTGCAGTCTGGGTTTTCCACATATGTGGTATGCCTGGATCATTTATTCTGGAAAATTAATCTTAAATTCCTCCAGGTTCTTGGCAAGAATGTCCTGGGGCATTTAACAGAAGTTGCATCTGATAAACAGGCATACACGTCACACAGAGTCTCTAACAGTTGAGAGGAGGCAGAAGGGTACATTTGACACCCTAGTCCCCACAGATTGTCAATGAGAATAGCCCAAGGAACTTCTCAAAGACTGGTAGGCTAATCTTACCAAACCGTGCTGTATCGTCAGCTGCTGATCACATCACAGAAATGGAAAGGCCAGTTAAACTTGCCTGTCTGTGTATAATAAGTCAGGACATTTTCTTATGTTGTGGTGAATTGTATCCTATGCTGGGAGTGTGCACAATTTTCTGTAAATTATACCCCTGTTCCACGGTGACAGTCACAATATGATATGCTATTTGGAAAACCCAAGAGAACTAAATGGAAAATATCATGATTATCAAGAGAGTTTCATGAAAAAGATTAGGGTAACAAAATGATTACAAAATTATCAAGAAGTTTCATATAACCCCCAACATAAAATGTAATGGAAAAATTTTAGTCTCAATAGCAACAAAAATACAAGCACCTTGAACTGTGTAAACTCATATATAAATAAATAAAACATAAATACAACCTATAATCTTTTATTCAGGGACATAAAATAAAACTTTAATAACAGGCTTAAAAGCAGTAGTCTAGAACAATTCAATATTGTAATCACAAGGATACTTTACAAATTAATTTACATAATAGATATAATTCCAATAAAATGTCTACAGTACATAATGTAAATCCTCAAACATATAGGTATTAAAGTGGAAGGAAATACAAACAATTTTGGGGTCAGAAAGGATACACAAAGTGAAATTATAGGATATCTAGGATATATTGATGGTGAAAGACCATGTTAGCAGAACCTATGTATGAATGATTGAAAACCTATGAGTAAGCCTCTATTTAAATGTTTTTATAAAAGAAAAAAATAACCCAAAATACAGCAGAAGGAAGAATGCATTTTAGCAGAGATTAATGGGAAAAAAGGAAAACATTTAGATAAATAAACAAATAAATAACATAAACATTTAGATAAACAAACAATTGAGGTAAATGAAATTTAGATAAAAACACACTTAGATAAATAAATAAACAAACATAAAAGCTGACTCACTGAAGAAAAAAATAATGATGAAGATGTACCACCAACTAACCTAAGGAGAAAGAAATACTCATAAAATAACAGGGCTGGAAATAACTGCAGGTAGAAGCGAATTAAGTTTTCTAAAATTTATCCCAAAATATTTGAAAATCTGACATCATTGAAAATTTACCAAAAAGTGACTAGAGAGGATATAGAAAATTTTAATACTGGTTACTACCAAAGAAATGAAAGATTGTGATTTAAGAGGATCCACAAGGGGGAAATTCACCGTGGCAGAGAAGTAGGGGGACCCAAAGTTCCTTCTTCCCTCAAACACAGCAGGGTTGAGGCCAGAGGACTTTGAACTCCAAGATTCTGGGCGGCTAAGTGACCAGGGGCCCACAGGGACAACCTGGAAGGCCATAGGTGCGTGATTGCAAACTGGGGAAAATAAATTGGGCAGTGGAGGAACGGAGGGGAGGGATCCCCTTCTGGGGAGAGACAAGAGGAAGAGAAAGAGAGGCTGGGGAAGTATAGGATTATATTTGCACAAGAGAAAAACCACGGATGGGGGGGATCAGAAAAAGAAACAGAGAAGGATCGAAATCTCTAACCGTGGGGCTTTCTCTGAATTGGGGCCGGCTGACCTGGGGAGGAGGGGAGCTGCGCCCCCCCCCCCCGCCCACCCCCAGGCTCGGTAGCTAGCCCAGAGGCTCAGTCTGCAGGGGGAGAAAGCAATCCCCTCCCTTGAGTGCTGTGAGAAGATCTATAGCTTTTCTAAGGACAAAGATCCCTGCCTGCACCCGCCAGCCAGATGCCCTTTAACCGCTGGGTGGAGCCAAACTTCCCCGGTACCAGGGAGTGTGGGGCGGGATCCTTTAAGACATCGAGGTTTGAATCCCAGAGGAGCCCCAGGGAGGCACAGCCGACTGTGGAGCGGAAGAAAACAAAACAAAAGCACCCGCTCACACCGCACAGCACTGTGAGGATGGTGTGAACAGAGTGGTTTAGGACACCCCGTAGGGGAGGAGAGACAAGGGTGTTGCCATTTTTCTCCCCATCACCAACAAGGTGGGGCTCCAGGGAACCGCCAGCGGGACCCACGGGGGAGGCGGGACCCGCCTGCACCAAACCAGGCCCCTCTGCGCCTGCTTACTGTGTACCTGCCAGAGTAAGGTTGACGCTGACCAACCAGACAGCCCCTCCTCCCCACCAGCGCAGCAACCGGTTCCAAGGCGCCCAGTGGTTTTGCACTTTCTGATTTACTTCTTGGACAATTCTTATTATATATGCATTTTTTTTCTTCCTTTTCTTCTTCGTTTTTCTTCCCTTCGCTAATCTAGTTATTCTGGTTGTTGGTTTGTTTAAGCAGACATATTTAATCTATTCTTTTCACACATGTTCTGTACCTCTTGCTTTATTTTCCTCGCTCTCTCTCTCTCTCTCTCTCTCCGGATGAAGTTGCATCGTTTCTCTGCCTGGTCAATTTTCTTTTCTTTTTTCCCCGTCCCTGTCATTTTTCTCTTTCCGCCACCACTGCCCTCCCCTCCTTTTTAAGAACATTTTTTTTTCCCCAGGGTTACTTCAACGAACAAATCAAAGCATACTAAGTAGAGGGTCCAAACCACCACTGCAAGTAGAGAGATTCAAACAGCCAGAGTCATAACAACAGAGCGCAGGTAACACACTCCATCAAAACGCCTCCTGAAGGGCCAGGCCCTGGACAGCGTATGACCCCTCTTTAATATAGTAGTGCTCACAGGTACAGAACACATAACAAGCTTTTAAAACACACAAGTGAGAAAAATGGAAGAATTCTCCTCAAAAAACATTCCAGGAAGAAATGAGAGTTTAGAATAATGGTCATAGGATTAATCGCTGGCTTGAAAAAAGCAGAGAAGACAGCAGAAGCTCCATTGCTGCAGAGATGAAGGAACTAAAAAATAGTCATGACGAATTAAGAAATACTGTAACTGAGGTGCAAAACAAACAGCAAGGATTGAAGAGGCAGAGGAGAGAATAAGTGAAACAGAAGACAAAATTATCGAAAAAGATGAGACTGAGAAAAAGAGAGATAAAAAAATTCTAGACCACGTAGTGAGAATTAGAGAAATAAGTGATCCATAGAAATGTAATCATATCCACATAATAGGAGTTCCAGAAGAAGTAGAGAGAGAGAAAGGGGCAGAAGGTTTACTTCAACAATTATAGCTGAGAACTTCCCCAATCTGGGAAAGGAAACAGACATCCAAATCCAGGAGGCATGGAGAACTCACTTCAGATTTAATAAGAACAGATCTTCTCCAGACATATCATAGTGAAACTGGGAAAATACAAAGATAAAGAGAGCATTCTGAAAGCATCTAGGGACAAACAGGCCTTAACCTAGGAGCGTGGACACATAAGAGTAAGAGCAGACCTGTCCACTGAAACTTGGCAGGCCAAAAGGGAGTGGCAGGAAATATTCAATGTACTGAGTTGGAAAAATATGCAGCCCCAAATCCTTTATCCAACAAGCGTGTCATTCAGAATAGAAGGAGAGATAAAGCTTTTCCCAGGAAAACAAACACTGAAGGAGTTAATGGCCACAAAAACAACACTTCAGGAGATCTTAAGAGGGACTCTGTGAATGGAATGTTGCAAAGACTACAAAGGACACCACAAGCAGGAAACCTACGGGTAACACAATGACACTAAGTCAATATCTTTCAATAATAACACTGAATGTAAATGAACTAAGTGCTCCAATCAAAAGACATAACTATCAGAATGGACAAAAAAAAAAACAAGATCCATCTATATACTGTCTACAAGAGACCCATTTTAGACTTGAGGATACCTTCAGATTGAAAGTGATGGGATGGAGAACCATCTATCATGCTACTGGAAGTCAAAAGAAAGCTGGAGTAGCCATACTTATATCAGAAAAACTAGATTTTAAACTAAGGTCTGTAACAAGAGATGAAGAAGGGCATTATGTCATAATTATGGGGTCTATCAATCAAGAACTAACAATTATAAATGTTCATGCACTGAATTTGATAGCACCCAAATATATAAAACAATCAATCACAAACATAAGCAATCTTACTGATAAGAATACAGTAATTTCAGGTGACATTAATACTTCACTTACAGAAATGGACAGATCATCTAGACAGAAAATCAATAAAGAAACAATGGCCCTGAATGATATACTGGATGATATACTGAATGATATACTGGACCAGATATATTCAGAACTGTCATCCAAAATCAGCAAAATATACATTGTTCTCAAATGCACATGGAACATTCTTCAAGATAGATCACATACTGGGTCATTAAACAGCCTTCAACAAATATAAAAGAATTGAGATCATACCATGCACATTTTCAGATCACAATACTATAAAACTTGAAATCAACCACAGGAAAAATTTGGAAAACCTCCAAATGCATGGAGGTTAAAGAACATCCTGCTAAAGAATGAATGGGTCAACCAGGCAATTAAAGAGGAAATTAAAAAAAATATGTGGAAGCAAATGAAAATGAAAACAGGACAGTCCAAACCCTTTGGGATGCAGCAAAGGCAGTCCTAAGAGGAAAATACATTGTAATCCAGGCCTATCTCAAGAAAGAAAAAAAATCTCAAATACAAAATCAAACAGCCCACACCTAAAGGAACTACAAGCAGAACAGCAAAGAAACCCTAAGGCCAGCAGAAGAGAAATACTAAAGATTAGAGCAGAAATAAACAATAGAGAATCAAAAACAAAAACAAAACAGTAGAACAGATCAATGAAACTAAGAACTTTTTTTTGAAAAAAAAAATAAAATTGATAACCCCCTAGCCAGACTTCTCAAAAAAAAAAAAAAAAAAAAAGAGAGAGGACCCAAATACATAAAATCACAAATGAAATTAGACATATCACAACCAACCCCTCAGAAATACAATTATCAGAGAATACTATGAAACATTATATGCCAACAAACTGGATAACCTGGAACAAATGGACAAATTCCTAGACACCCACACACTACCCAACTTTAATGGGAAGAAATAGAAAATTTGAACAGACCCATAACTGGCAAAGAAATTGAATCAGTTATCAAAAATCTCCCACAAATAAAAGTCCTGGGCCAGATGGTTTCCCATGGGAATTCTACCAGACATTTAAAGCAGAGTTAATACCTATCCTTCTCAAACTGTTCCAAAAAAAATAGAAGTGGAAGGAAAGCTTCCAAACTCATTCTGTGAAGCCAGCATTACCTTGATTCCCAAACCATACAGAGACCCCACAAAAAAAGGAGAATAACAGGCCAATATCCCTGATGAACATGGATGCAAAAATTCTCAAAAAGATACTAGCAAATTGAATTCAACAGCTTATAAAAAGAATTATTTCCCATGATCAAGTGGGATTCATTCCTGGGCTTCAGGGATGGTTCAATATTTGAAATCAATCAATGTGATACATCACATTCATAAAAGAAAGGATAAGAACTATGTGATCCTGTCAATAGATGCAGAAAAAAAAAACATTTAACAAAATACAGCATCCTTTCTTTAAAAAATCCTCAAGAAAGTTGGGATAGAAGGAACATACCTTAACATCATAAAAGCCATATATGAAAAGCCCACAGCTAATATCACCTCACTGGGGAAAAACTGAGAGCTTTCCCCCTGAGATCAGGAACATGACAGGGATGTCCATTCTCACCACTGTTGTCTAACATAGTGTTGGAAGTCCTAGCATCAGCAATCAGACAACAAAATGAAATAAAAGGCATCAAAATTGGCAAAGAAGAAGTCAAACTTTCACTTTTCACAGATGACATGATACTCTACATGGGAAACCCAAAGACTCCACCAAAAAGCTGCTAGAACTAACACATGAATTCAGCAAATTTGCAGGATACAAAATTAATGTACAGAAATTGGTTGCATTTCTATAAACCAATAATGAAGCAACAGAAAGAGAAATCAAGAAATTGATCCATTTACAATTGCACCAAGAGCCATGAAATACCTAGGAATAAACCTAACCAAAGATGTAAAATATCTGTATGCTGAAAACTATAGAAAATTTATGAAGGCAATTGAAGAAGACACAAAGTAATGGAAAAACATCCATGCTCATGGGTTGGAAGAACAAAAATTGTTAAAGTGTCAATACTACCCAATGCAATATACACATTCAGTGCAATCCCAGTCAAAATGGCACGGGGCATTCTTCTCAAAGTTAGAACAAACAATCCTAAAATTTGTACGGAGCCACAAAAGACCCCAAATAGCCAAAGTAATATTGAAGAAGAAAACCAAAGCGGGAGGCATCACAATCCCGGACGTTATTCTCTACTACAAAGCTGTAATCATCAAGACAGTATGGTACTGGCACGAAAACAGACACATAGACCAATGGAATAGAATAGAGACTCCAGAATTGGACCCACAAATGTATGGCCAACTAATCTTTGACAAAGCAAGAAAGAGTATCCAATGGGAAAAACACAGTCTCTTTAGCAAATGGTGCTAGGAAAACTGGACAGCAACATGCAGAAGAGTGAACCTGGACCACTTTCTTACACCATGCCCAAAAATAAACTCAAAATGGATTAAAGACCTAAATGTGAAACAGGAAACCATCAAAACCCTAGAGAAGAAAACAGGCAACAACCTCTTTGACCTCAGCCACAGCAATTTCTTACTCGACACATCTCCAAAGGCAAGGAAATTAAAAGCAAAAATGAACTATGGGGACCTCATCAAGATAAAAATCTTCTGCAGTGCAAAGGAAACAATCAACAAAACTAAAAGGCAGCCGATGGATTGGGAAAAGATATTTGCAAATGACATATTGGATAAAGGGTTAGTGTCCAAAAATCTATAAAGAATTTACCAATCTCAGTATCCAAAAAACAAATAATCCAGTGAAGAAGTGGGCAGAAGACACGAACAGACACTTCTAAAGAAGACATCTAGATGGCCAACAGACACATGAAAAGATGCTCAATGTCAGTCATCATGAGGGAAATAAAAATGAAAGCCACACTGAGATATCATCTCACACCAGTCAGAGTGGCTAAAATTAACACCTCAGGAAACAACAGATGTAGGTGAAGATATGGAGAAATGGGAACCCTCTTGCACTGTTGGTGGGAATGCAAACTGGTGCAGCCATTCTGGAAAACAGTGTGGAGGTTCCTCAAAAAATTAAAAATAGAACTTACCCTACAGCTCAGCAATAGCACTGCTAGGAATTTACCCAAGGGATACAAGAGTGCTGACTCACAGGGGCACATGTACCCCAGTGTTTATAGCAGCACTTTCAACAGTAGCCAAATTATGGAAAGAACCTAAATGTCCATCAACTGACGAATGGATAAAGAAGATGTGGTTTGTATACACGATGGGATACTACTCAGCAATGACAAAGAATGAAATCATGCCATTTGCAGCAACACGGATGGAACTGGAGGGTATTATGCTAAGTGAAATAAGTCAAAGAACGACAGATATCATATGTTTTCACTCATATGTGGAACTTGAGAAACATAACAGAAGACCATGGGGGAGGGGATAGCCAAATTATGGAAAGAGCCTAACTGTCCATCAACTGATGAATGGCTAAAGAAGATGTGGTTTATATACACAATGGAATACTACTTGGCAATGAGAAAGAATGAAATCATGCCATTTGCAGCAATGTGGATGGAACTGAAAGGTATTATGCTAAGTGAAATAAGTCAAAGAAAGACAGATACCATATGTTTTCACTCATGTGCATCTTGAGAAACTTAACAGAAGACCATGGGGGGAGGGAATGGGGGGGGGAAAGTTACATACAGGGAGGGAGGCAAACTATAAGAGACTCTTTAATACAGACAAGAAACTGAGGGTTGATGGGGGTGGGAGGGGGAGAGGGGAAAATGGGCGATGGGCATTGAGGAAGGCACCTGTTGGGATGAGCACTGGGTGTTGTATGCAAGCCAATTTGACAATAAATTATATTAAAAAAAAAAAAAAACATCAGCAAGAGGGAAGTTATCAAGGGGCGCCTGGATGGCTCAGTCAGTTAAGTGTCCAACTTCGGCTCAGGTCATGATCTCGCGGTTTATGAGTTCGAGCCTTGCGTCGGGCTCGGTGCTGACAGTTCAGAGCCTGGAGCCTGCTTCGGACTCTGTCTCCCTATCTCTCTGCTCCTCCCCTGTTCACACTCTGTCTCTCTGTGTCTCTCTCTCTCTCAAAAATAAACATTAAAAAATTAGTAAAAAAAGACGGAAGTATCAAAAAAGGCCTAAAACTATATGTTAAAAAAATAAAAAGAAAACCCTCACTGCCTATATATGCAAGAAATTATAGAGTTACTATTTAAGGGCAGATATTGTTGCCAACACCTAATAAGATATCCTGATTTCATATACCCTGGGGTGTCTTATAAATGCTTTCAGTGGATTCTTACTCAATCTGTAGAACTCCAAAGTGCTGTGGCAAACTCTGTCTACCAAGTTTGTTTACAGGCTGCCATCAGACAAACTGTTACAACAATTACCTCTTGAACTTTCTGTATCATTCTACTCTTTGAACTTTCTGTATCATTCTATTTTATTATTTTTGGCTTTTGTAATTTTATTTTTTCTTTTTTAAAATTTACATGCAAATTAGTTAGCATATAGTGGAATAACGACTTCAGAACAATTCCCTCTTTTGAACATAACTTTACCTGAAAAAAGTTTCCCCACAGCCAATTTCACAAGCAGTCACTGTTTTTATAGATGGCTCTGGAAACACTACTAAATCTGCTGTTGCTTGGTTTGACCAGTGACGGCATAAAGTAGTCTTGAAAGGACAAACATCTACTTAAAGAGCAGAATTAAAGGCAGCTTTTGTGGCTTCACAGTAAGTTCCTAACCAACCTATTAACATTGTAGCAGATTCTCCGTATGGAGTTTATGTAACACAGAGTATAGAACAGGCCTCTCTATTAGGGAATTAAAGGATTCCTCCTTACCGTCTATATTTTTAACCTTACAAACCTTACTAGGTAAACGAACACCCCCTCTTCTTATCGCTCCCGTAAGATCGCATTCAGGCTTACCTGGACATTTAACAGAAGGAAGCAAGGTTGCATACCAATTTGTTGGCTATAACATGGCTTTTAATACTGTTCCATTGTCCCACGACCTTTTTTCATCAAAATTATAAGTCCCTTATTAAACAATTCCCTCTTACAGTTATTCAACCTAAACAAGCTGTTCCTGCCTGCCCTGATTGTCAAAAGCAATCAAGAGAACAGAAAAAATGGGAACTAACCCGAGAGGTCTAACTGTAAATCAGCTTTGGCAAACATGTATTACATGCTATGCCCCATTTGGTCGTCACAAATACATCCATGTGTCTGTGGACACCTTTTCAGGATGTATAATGGCCTTTATTCACACTGGAGAAAATGGAAAAACATATCATTGGTCATTTTTTACATGCATTTTCACAAGCCGGTAAGCCTCCACAAATTAAAACTGACAATGGGCCTGGATACCTTTCCTCCGTAGTAAAGGAATTCTTCCAAAATTGGAGTATACGACACGTCCTGGGCATAGCGTAGAACCCTACCAGACAAGCTAGTATAGGATGTGCCCGTGCCACTTTAAAACAAACGCTTCACAAACAAAAAGCGAAGAACCTATATAATGCCTCCCCTTGGAATTCACTATATAAAGCCTTATACACTTTAAAATTTTTAAATTGTGATTCCCATGGCCTCATGGGATCAGCATTTTGCACCAGCTCTTGGCTCAAATGTCAGAGCCAACGTGCTACTTAAAGACATGCAAGGTGATAATTCATGGAGAGGGCCTTATGAATTAATAACATGGGGAAGGGGATGTGCATGTGTTCTTGTCCTGTCAGGACCACACTGGGCACCGGCCCATCTGATTAAACCATACCATGAGTTGGAAGGATCAGCCCTTCAACCCCCTTCCTCAGATGGCCAATTTGTCCTTGCAAGGACAGCAGGGGACACCTTGCCCATGAACAACCAAGGCAAATGATGCCACCTGGGGACAACTTAAGAAGCTCGATCAACATGCCTCTGAAGGTCATGAGCCACTTGGGGAGCACCACCAACCCCAGAAAACAGGTTTTTAGCATATTGAGCTATAGTTTCTCAAAACTCAGCTAAGGTAATTATTTGCTTAATCTTTCTTTATCCAGACTGCTACGGCTTTTTCATCACTATATTGGGCTCATGTCATAGACCCCCCCTCCTTAACTTTAAGCTGGTTACATGGTGGGATGCAGACCCTCCACTAACCGGTACTGATTCTCTTTGGGCTGGAGGCAGCTGGCCTTCGGCCAAAAGGCTCTCTTGCTGAACGGAGAGATTGGTTAAAGGTGAATACTCCTGGTCCTTTTATGCCACCTTTCCCTCCCATTTGTGTAACCACCGTGAACGCTTCTGGATGTTTAAAAATCACAGCACAGACATGTCTTCACTACCTGCCTAAAACAAAGGACCGTAGAGCAAATCTGACATTCATTCCAGTAGCCACCTTCACTATATCTTCCCCCACAAATGATTCTTCTCCATTCCCCATTGATCGTTGCCAAATGGAGAAGACATGGTCTCCTAGTAGCTCTTTGGTCATCTGGCAGCCTTCCCGGACCTCTCTTGGCCATAAAGAGGAACTTTTTCAAAACCTTACTCTCATTAACGGGGGTCCTAAAGGGCTCTTAACCTCAGCAGCAAACCTATTGGGTTTTCAGAACCTAGCAACTCCTCCATCCTTTGGACCGGTGGCCGGCTTCCAGGGCCCATAATAAGAATTGAAAACAACGATTCGTGCAGCCCATGGCCTTACAACTCATGGCATCTTAGCCTTCTGCTTTTGTTATGCAGTATCTCTCGTGGCTAGAACGCAAATAGTGATAACTTTTATGTGAGCCTCACACAGAATGTCTCAGACAGCATCATGATCTGTATGCCTCATCCCTACGTTTTCGTCATTTCCACTAAGCCGGTTAATAAAACATTTGACACCCCATATGATGTTCTTGAAGTACCTCCTCCGGCTTGGGACACAGCCTGTGCCAGCCATTAGAATGTTACCAAACTTTCTATCTCACCTATGTTTATCTTAAAAAGACAGCCTCAAATTTGGCTGCCAGTAAATGTAACAAAGCCCTGGGAAGGGTCCAATGGTCTTGCTGAATTAGGCCACGCCATGTCTGAGTGGAGTCCTACAAGATTTGTTGGATGGCTCCCTGCCTTCCTTACCTCAGCAGTTGTCACCCTAGTCACAGCCTCTGTCGCAACGGTCTCCCTGACACAGTCTATCCATACTGCTAAAGTAGTCAATCACGTAATGACTAATGTCACCGAGGCAATAATTACTCAAACGCAGGTTGATAACGGTATCGTGTAGAGACTACAAGCTGCAGAAGCAGCACTAGAATGGATGGGGGACCGCTAACAGGTACTCGTCGATCTTCAAAATATACAATGTGACTGGCAACATGGCGGACTTTGTGTCACTTCCTTACGATATGTCTCAACACTCCCGGGATTTAGTTAAAAGACACCTACAAGGAGCTTTTTCCAACAGTTTACAATCTGAGATTAATGCTCTGTCTTCCCAGCTGCCATCAACAGCTGTGAGACATTCAACAGGAAACACAGTTACAAGTTGAACAGGACTTACTTGACAATATGACACGGTTGAATCCAACCAACTGGTTCCATGGCCTCAATCTACGTATTTGGATTATTGGAGCTCTCTGCTTGTTAATCATTTTTGTATTTCTCATTGCCCTCCGAATGATCTACACCATAGTGGCCTCCTCAGGATGTCATGAACAACGACTGATTGCCTTCCTCAGCTCCCATGAACAAGAAAATTCTTCATACAAAAAAGGGGGATACGTGGGAAATCAAATAACTCTGTCCTGGGTTAGGAGATTATAGGAAACACATTGCAAAGCAGAACACTGCTTTCTGGCCTTGCTGAGAACAGCGGCCACACTTCGCTTATTTAGTTAATGTATATCTAGGGGTTAGGTCCTACCTATGCTCATACATTCCTTAGACCATGTTATTGCATGGAATATTTTACCCTGTCTTAACCTGTTTTTCTGGACGTTTTCTATACATTCTTAATGGCATGTAGCCCACTGGGTATTGTGCAATGTTATCCTAAATGTATGCTCAATAAATACGGGAGCTTGAAAGCAGCTCCGGGAGACCACTCTTAGCCTCCCTTTCACCTCTCTTGACTTGTGTGGAGTCTTGAGTAATCCTTTCAGTCATCCTCGGCTTTGCTGGACAAAACCAAAAGCCGAACCCACGGTTGGAGACTTGAAAAATATTCTCTGGCATTCCTACCCAAATGTTAACATCTTTTTAGATTTTTTGAATGTTTATTTATTTTTGAGAGAGAGAGACAGAGCATGGGCAGAGGAGGGGCAGAGAGAGAGGGAGACATGGAATCTGAAGCAAGCTCCAGGCTCTGAGCTGCCAGCAAAGAGCCAGATGCAGGGCTCGATCTCACGAGCTGTGAGATCATTACCTGAGCCAAAGTCAGATGCTTAATCACCAACTGAGCCACCCAGACATCCCTAAATGAGAAAACCATTGAAGTAACAATGTAAGAATTACACTGTCACCAATATTATCTAACGTTTTTCTGGAAGAACTAACCAGTGATATGAGGCAGAACCAATAAATCACAAGGAAAATTGGGAATATAAAGTAACATGTTTCGCATTCCATAATTTGATATTTTACTTAAAACTGAGAAAATCAGGTAAAAACTATTATACAACATAAGATAAATTAGCATGGTCATAATATTCAGACATACAGAAAAGAAGTAGTTTAAAGATATAATGTAAGAAAATCCTCTTTTACAACCATAAAAAAATCATTAAAATCCTGGACAGGAACATGATAAAAAACATTAACAGCAACATAACAAATTTAAAACAACCTTTGAGGGATACAAAATGATTTGATCAAATGATATCCTATCCATGTCCATGGAAGACACAGCATCACAATAACCCTTTGGTACCATACTCAACACCCTGAGAACAAGGTAGCAGTCTATGGAACCCTGAAGGTAACAAGCTAATCCAGTTTGACTACTGAGTAGCTTGACCTTCCCCCACTCCCATATAATGTACTGAACCAAAGAAGATGTGTAACCATTTCTGAGAATAAATTCTAATTACCTTGGTTTCTACTCTTCTACACACAATGACCATCGTTCAACAAAAAATTAAGATGCACCCCAATAAAGCTGGGGGGAAAACATCATGAAGAGGTAGTCAACAGAAGCAGACCCAGAAATGACACAGTTATTTAAACTATTTAGAACTTAAAAAAAAAAACCAAACTATGAATAAATGTAGGCAGCATGCATGAACAGAAGTGTCATATCAAAAGAGAGCTGGAAACTTTTTAAATAAGTAAAATAAAAATGCCAGAAACAAAAACACGCTATTAGATATCAAGGATCCCTTTGATGGACTTATCAATAAACTGGACCTAGCTGAGGGAAGTGTCCATATAATTGAAAAGAGGTCAAGAAAATTATTCAAACTTGAATATGAGAAAAATACTTTAAAATAATAAAAAAATAGAGCATCCAAGATTTATGAGACAATATGCAATTTGTTCACATATGTGTAACTGGAATTGCAATTAGAGAAACGAGTGAGAATAAAGCAGAAGACATATTTGAAGAAATAATAGACAGGAATTTCCCAAGATTAATGAAAGACAACAAATCATGGATGTAAGGAACACAGAAGACCCCAAGAGTGATAAGTAATAAGAAAAAGAGTAAATTCCCAGATATATCATACACTGCCAAAAAATAGAAAATCTTGCTGGCACCCAGTGAAAAACAAACATTACAATATGTACAATACAAACGAACACGTACAAACAAACAAACAATACGTACATATTCGTGCATACATTAAGTATGAATATAAAAATTACAGCAGAGTTCTTATCAGCAACTAGGCAACCCAGGAGACAATAGAGTAACATCTTTACTGCACTGAAAAGAAAATAAATCTTCCAACCCAGAAATCCTTTTTTTTTTTTTAAGAAAGAGGGGAAAAAAAACCCTAGATACCAGAAAGGTAAATAGATTAGAATTTTCATGTATGTGCATGAAATATATCTTCTTTTTTTTTTTTTTAATTTTTTTTAGCGTTTATTTATTTTTGAGACAGAGAGAGACAGAGCATGAACGGGGGAGGGGCAGAGAGAGAGGAAGACACAGAATCGGAAGCAGGATCCAGGCTCTGAGCCATCAGCCCAGAGCCTGACGCGGGGCTCGAACTCACAGACTGCGAGATCGTGACCTGAGCTGAAGTCGGCCGCTTAACCGACTGAGCCACCCAGGCGCCCCAGCATGAAATATATCTTAAAGATACCCAGTAATTACTACTGATTGTCCCTGCCTAGAAGAATAAAGTATTTGGGAGTGTATGAGAAACACATTTTTCACTCCATAGCCTTTTTTTTTTTCCTTTTTATTTTTTAGCTATGTGAGCAAAAAAAGTCATAAAATTTTGACACTTGAAAGAGGTTAAATGATTTTTTTTGTAATATTACAAAATCATTGTGAATTTCTTATATAAGAATTAACAGATAAGAAGAGGCAAGTGATCTTTGACAAACAGCAATGAAGGAGAACGTATAGACATTCAACGTCATAAAGCTATTCTTGTTCAAACAACTGGTTTATGAATGGATATGCCACAAAATATAAGCCTATGAACAATTTATGATTATTTGTGAAATCAGTTTATGACAAAAGTGATGTTTCGATCCAGCAGAGAATATATGACTATTGCACTTCACTAAATTTGCCTACATTCTCAAGAAATACGTTGGTTTTCTTTTTCGTTTTTTTAACACTTATTGATTTTTGAGACACAAAGACAGCATGAGCAGGGGAGGTGCAGAGAGAGAGGGGGAGACACAGAATCTGAAGCAGGCTCCATGCTCCATGCTGTCAACACAGAGCCTGACCTCAGGCTCGAACTCACAAAAGGTGAGATCATGACCTGAGCCGAAGTTGGTCGCTTAACCGACTAAGCCACTCAGGCGCCCCAGTAAATTGATTTTCTAATAGTGCATACCAAATGAATCCTAGTTAACAACTAAAGTTAAAACTGGAAATAATTAAGGAATAAGAAGAACATAGAAGTAAGTATATATCTGCTTTATCGTTGGGAAAGGAAAGTGCTTTATTTTTATAATTTTTTAAATGTTTATTTTATGTTTGAGCGAGAGAGAGAGGGTGCATTTGTGTGCACGTGCATAAGTGGGAGAGGGGCAGAGAGAGAGACAGAGGATGTGAAGCAGACTCTGCATGACAGCAGAGAGCCTGATGGGGGGCTTGAACTCATGAACTGTGAGATCATGACCTGAGTCACAGACGTTTAACCGACTAAGCCACCCAGATGCCGCAAGGAAAGTGTTTTAAAGCATAACAGCACATACATTATTAAAAGGAAATCACTGATAGATTTAACTTAAAAATTGTCATGTGTCGGGGGGCGCCTGAGTGGCTCAGTCGATTAAGTGTCCTACTTCGGCTCGGGTCATGATCTCACAGTTCGTGGGTTCCAGCCCCGCATGGGGCTCTGTGCTGACAGCTCAGTGCCTGGAACCTGCTTCAGATTCCATGTCTCCCTCTCTCTCTGCCCCTCCTCCGCTCGTGCTCTGTCTCACTCTTTCAAAAATAAATAAATGTAAAAAAAATAAATTAAATTAAAAAAAAGTCAAGTGTCAAAAAATATAAAAAAAATTAGATTGATCGTAATTGAGATAATATATAAAACGTGTGACAAAGATACTCTCTTTGACCAACTCTACGCAAGCTCCTCTGAATTCTCTTAGTAATCCTGACTTTGAGGCTTCCAGGTTTGTCTCTGCAATGTCCAATGCCAGCAAGAGTCCTCCTAAGTCAGGTTAGCTAGAGTCCCCTATCTCCCATACCTGATCACCCTCCATACCTGATCAGATGCCTCATTCCTCACCACCCCCCAGGTGATGTCTGATCACCCTGGCCAGTCTTCCCCAAAGAATCCTGTTAGGCCAGTTAAGCCAAATCCCCTCTTGGCCTTGATGTTTCCTCTTGGCAGTTTTCCATCCACTGACCCCTACAGTGCTCCTTGGCTAGAATTCCTACCTTGCCTCGCTATATTTGGAGGACAGCCTCATCTCTGTCCCCAGTGCAAAACCCAGTTGCAGTGGTCCCTACACCAATCGTTATGGTCCCCCTGAATAAAGTCTGCCATAGTACTCTTTGTTACTTTGAATAATATTGTTTCTTTACTGCGTGCATGACAAAGTATTCATGCGTTTAGAGCACAACGCTCACTTATGAACAATTATTGAAATTTGGGCATTGAAATAAAAGAAATTAAAATAGTATACACAGTTCACCAAGGAAGACACATAGTTGGTCTCAAACCAAATATCAAAAAAAAACCCCTTTATTAATATCCAAATAAGTTGAAATTAATTCTCAAGTTACATTCCCATGTTGAAGAGTGTGAAGAAATTGGCACTCTTTTGCACTCTTTGAAGTAACGAAAAAGAGCACCGCATATTGGCGGCCAATTTGGAAACGTGCCACAAATGTTTCCTGTATGTTCTTAACCTTTCACTGGGACAGACTCCATTTTTAGTAATATAATTTAAAGAGACACTTAAAGGTGTACTTATGCATGTATGTACAATGATGTCTCCCTGTGTGGATTTTTTTTTAATGATAGTGAAAAACCAAAACATAGTCCGATGTAAACAATTATATATATATTTTTTTAATTTTATAAAGTTTCTTTTTTGTTATTTTTAAGTAATTTGTACATCCAACCTGGGGCTCGAACTCTGAGATCAAGAGTCACAGGCTTCACTGAGACAGCCAGGTGCCCCCAATATAATCAATTTTAAATAAATTGGAATAGTGGTATAAGATTTAGTGCTATGTAGTCTAAAAATACCTTAAACCTTAAAGGCATGGTAAATCTTTATGATTATGTTTTTAAAGATAATAAAAAGTTATAAAATATTGTATATTGCGTATATTACATATTGTATGCTTTACAAACGATGTAAACATGCAGAAAGATATATACCTGTATCTATCTATCTATCTACCTACCTCTCTATCTATAGATATGTACAGGTAGATAGGATATATGTAACTTCTGATGGGATATATGTGTGCATCAAATTGATTTTCTTGGTGATAAAATGATATATTTCCGTGATAATGATAAATAAATGTTACAGAAATACACAGAAAATGCTAAAGCAAAAATAAAGAAATACACAGAGTGAATAAAAAATACACCTGCATATTCCACATCTTCTAGCCTCTGCAAATTTCATAAATAACATATCTGCTTTACAAATTTGTTTTGCCGCTTGGCCGCTTAAAACAATACGTCCTACTCATCTGGCAGATACAATTCGCATTCCTTCCCATGGCCCATGGCAATGAGTACAATCTCACCTGTCACAGACCTTCTTGCCATCTAAAATCCTCAGGGTAAACCCTGTTTGTTGTTTCCTGCATGCACAATGCTGCTTTCTATCTCGGTACCTTTCTCTATTTTATTTTCCCTTCCTGATTCCAGAACACGCTTTGGCGTCTTCTGGGCCTGAGCAGTTTTGTTTACTCTCTGTGTGCTCCTATGACGACTCCATGGTGAGAAAATGCCAGATGATACCAGTTCTTCCCCCACAAACAAAGAGACAGGCTGAGGTAATAGGAAACACCTTTCTTCTGTTTTTATTGCTATATGCATAGTTCTTTTATTACTTTTTTTTTGAAGTGGGTTTATTTATTTTTGAGAGAGAGAGAGAGAGAGAGAGAGAGAGCTCAGGGCAGAGAGAGCCGGAGATAGAAAATCCCAAGCAGGCTCCACACTGTCAGCACAGAGCCTGGTGTGGGGCTCCAACTCACAATCTGAGAGATCATGACCTGAGCCAAAATCAAGAGTCGAATGCTTAACCGACTGAGCCACCCAGGCACCCCTCTGTTATTACTCTTTGTATCTATCAAATTTTGGTAATTATTTGGTTACTTCTATAATTCAGCTACTGGAGGGTAAAGTCCTCTAGGACAGGGATGGTTTTATCTCCACCTGCAACTTTTCATTTTTTTTTTTCTTTAAACTATAGACATTCAGCCAACAAATGTTTATTTCAGATTGACTGACCTGAAAATTATTAAGACTAGTATAAAAATGATGCTTGCCCATGATAGGATTCAAAGAAGAACATATTTAAGTTTTTTTTTAAGTTTATATATTTTTGAGACAGTGAGAGACAGAGCGTGAGCGGTGGGGAGGGGGAGCAGAGAGAGAGAGGGAGACACAGAGTCCAAAGCAGACTTCAGGCTCTGAGCCGTCAGCACAGAGCCCGAGGCGGGGCCCGAACTCACAAACCGTGAGATCATGACCTGAGCTGAAGTCAGACACTCAACTGCCTGAGCCACCCAGGCGCCCTGAGGGAGAAAATATTAAAAATAAAATCTTTCTGAATACGTGTGTGAATAGTTAAGAAAGTAAAGAATTTTTAGAAGCCAAGGAATCAACAGAGGAAAAAAAAAACCCTCTCAATTCACTTTCCCTTGAAGGAATTTTCTGTATGGATAAAGTTTGTCTTCAGGGACAAACAAATATATATATATATATATATATATATATATATATATATATTGTGGGGATGTCACAAGGAATTGCCTCCCCATATACCATACATTTACGTGTGGAAAGAGGACAAGAAAATTAATCTGTCTTGAACTTTGATACAGTATGGAAGGGAATAAAAAGCTTTCTTTTATACTTAGTAACCACAGCCCGATGACTTTAGTTTTACTGACTGAATTCATACTTCCTGGGTGGTCTCAATACTCGACATACAAGCATTCAATGTCAAGTGGTCCCTGGTTAGTAGTGCCCTTGGGACCTGGCAGGAGCAAAGAAAAGCTCTCTCTCATAAAAAAACGCTGCAACTCAGGGCTCAAATAATATCAACAATAATATGAGCTGACAGTAAAAGCAGAAACAAAGCAAAGCAAAACAAAATAAAACAAGCTAAGCCAGCCATGTTGAAGGCAAACCGGCAGGAAAAACAAAAAACAAAACAAAAAAAACAAATCACAGAATGAAACCTGCAAAACATTAGACACTGGCATTATCAGATACAAAACATAAAATAATGGTTGAAAATAAGTTCCAAAAGTAAGGGTCCATAAAGATGACTGAACATAAAATTTGAATAAAATGGGTTGATTAGTGTATTAGACAAAGGTGAAGGGCAAATTTGTGAGCTGGAGAGAAATAGTTGAGAAATTTCTATAAATGTAAGAGAGTCCATAGGACGGAAAACAGAAGAATACAGCTTAAAAAAATAGAAGAGAGAGTAAGGTTAAAAACAAAAAAATTATACCTAAACCTACTAGTTTTTAAACCCCAGCTAGCAGTATAGACAGTAACATTTAGAGTAATGACAATTATTCTGAGATGATTTATTAACAGCAACAGAAACAGCTTGAAGTGTAATTATGTATTTAATATACCGAGAAAAAAATAACTGTCAGTGCACTAGAAAAATGACCAGAATGAGAGCAAAATAGTGCAATTTTAAGATAAAGAAAACCTAAAAGAATTTACTTGCAATAAACTCTCACTAAGGAAAAAAAAAGAATACTTGTACTTTAAATTTTTTTTAATCTTTATTATTTATTTTTGAGACAGAGAGAGGGAAAGAGTATGAGCAAGGGAGGGGCAGAGAGAGAGGGAGACACAGAATCTGAAGTGGGCTCCAGGCTCCGAGCTGGTAGCACAGAGCCCGACGTGAGGCTCGAACCTACGAACCGCGAGATCATGACCTGAGCCAAAGTCGGATGCTCAACCAACTGAGCCACCCAGGTGCCCCAAGAATACTTGTACTTTAGAAAAAAGGCACATCATGTCGGATGGAAGATTTTTGCCAGGGGTCAATCGACAACTTAAATGTTAACATTGATGATTCCAAATATATACCAAGAGAGAACATTCCAGCTCATTATATAAGAAAGCATAAGCTCTATACAAAAGCATCCAAAAAGAGTGAACGAGGAAGATTTCAAGTCATCTGTTTTGTGACATTGATGCAAAAGCATTTAGCCAAATATTAGAGAAACTAACGGAGCACCGTGTAAAAATTAGGTAAATACTGCTTGGCCAGGTGGCCAAATGCCATAGAAGTTTAATATTAGAAAACCAATGAATGAAATTTACTGTACTAACAATTTGAAGGGGAAAATAAAAAAAATTAAAAACGAAGACATAAATGAATGGAGAGATCTAATCATGGATTAAAAAAAACACATCTAAAGAAAGCAATTAGTACTTGAATTCATTGATAAATGAAATGCAATTAAAATAAAAACCTCAAGGGGCACCTGGGTGACTTAGTCGGTTAAGTATCTGACTCTTGATTTCTGCTCAGGTCACGGTCTCACCATTCACGAGACAGAGCCTTGCATCAGGCAGACTCTGTGCTGACAACATGGGATTCTCTCTCCCTCTCTCTCTCTCTCTCTCTCTGCCCCTCCCCCACTCGTGTGCACCCTCTCTGTGTCAAAATAAATAAACATTACAAAAACCAAAAAACCTCAAAAGTTTATTGGTGGATTTGACAAACTGATTCTAAAATTTACATGAAAGAAGAGGGGGCACATGATACTTCTGCAAAGGGAAATCTTATCTGATAGGAAAAATTAATATGAAGAGCTTCTGATAGGATATAGAAGGTAAAAGCTGACCATTGCTTCCATCATACCAACTACAAAAAGTGGATAAAAATTAAAATAATGTATGTTTTGAAACGCACTAGAGAGCTATGGATATATAGCTCATATATCCATGTATATATGATGGATATATATATATACATATATATATATGTATATATATATAATGAGTAGTATCATGGGACAAATAGAGAACAAATAGAAAACAAAGTCAATAACTATGTGAGTAGGTATATTAAATGAGAGTGTATTAAAGATTTCAGTTAAAGGACAAAGATCGTCAGATTAAAATAATAATAGAATCATCTATATAATTTTATGTCTTAATTAAGAAGCATAAAATATACATAGATTGAAAAGAAGGACTGGACAAAGATATGCAATGAATACTTTAAAAAATGTATGTGGGGGTGCCTGGGTGGCTCAGTCGGTTAAGCGGCCGACTTCAGCTCAGGTCACGATCTCGTGGTCCGTGAGTTCGAGCCCTGCGTCGGGCTCTGGGCTGATGGCTCGGAGCCTGGAGCCTGCTTCCGATTCTGTGTCTCCCTCTCTCTCTGTCCCTCCCCCATTCATGCTCTGTCTCTCTCTGTCTCAAAAATAAATAAACGTTAAAAAAATTTTTTTTTAAAAATAAAAAATGTATGTGTTAGGAGTATTTTGTCCCAATATGTGGGCAAACCTTTTGAAATTCTAAATGGTGTCTTTAGTAAACCAAAAGTTTTTAATTTCAGTGGAGTACCATTTGTCAATTTTTACTTTCATGCTTAGTGTTTTCTGAATCTTGTTTAAGAGATTTTGCCTAATCCTAGGTCATAAAGATTTTCTTCAGTGGTTTACCTAGACATTTTATAATTTTACCTTTTACACTTGGAGTCATAATCCCTTTCAAATTAATGTTCGAATATGTGAAGGAAAGTGGGAGCCAATTTTATACTTTTCCCCTTACTAACTATTTGGATCAGGAATTCTGGAAGGGCTTGGCAAGATGGTTCGTTTCTGATTTATGTTATCAGCTGAAGCACATGGGGCTGAAGAATCTACTTCCAAAATGGCTTCTTCACTCAAATGTGTGGTGACCTGGCTCCTTGACCACTCTCTCTTGCTCTGTATCTCACGTGGTGTCTCATCCTGGAAAGGGCTTCTCCCGGTATCTCATGCTCAAAAACGGCTTCTCGGTGTGCCTCGGGATTCTCATAGTGTGGTGACCTCAGAGTTGTTGGACTTCTTACATGGTGGCTCATGATGTCAAGAGAACAAGGTGGAAGCTGTCAGTCCACTTATGGTCTGAAATCAGTATAACGTCACTTCCTTCATACTCTGTTGGGGAGAGAAGTCACAGGAAAGCTCAGAGTCAAGGGAAGAGATACTGACCATGTCTCAGTGGAAGGGGGGTCTACAAATTTGTAGCCGTCTTTATTCCCACAGCATCAGACTGATAAGATCATCGCCTTTCCCCCATTGAATTACATTAGCACAGTTTTCATAATTTAAATGAATATTACTGAACTCTTTATTCTTTTAAAGTTAAACATATACTTACCACGTGACCCAACAATCTTATTCTTCACTGTTTGCACAAGATAAATGAAAACATATATTAACATAAAATCCTTTCCATGATTGTTTACGGCAAACTTATTCCTAATTGTCCAAACCTAGAAACAACTCAGGTGTCTTTTAACCACTGAATGAATAAGGAGATTGTACTACAATCGTAAAATAAAACATTTATTTTGCAATATAAGGGGAAGAACTATCGATTTATACAATGTAGATAAATCTTAAATGCATTTTGCTGAGGAGAAGACACCAACTTCAAAAGACTACATACTGTTTGATCCCATTGACATACTGGAAAACAGATCCACAGTTGCTACGGCAAGAAGCAAGGAGGGATGTTGACAACAAATGGTCAGCACGAGAGGTTTTGGGAGGAGATAAAACTGCTTTATATCACAATAATGGCGGATACGTGGCATTTTGAATTTTTTCTTTTCTTCCAAGATTTTATTTAAATTCAAGTTAGTTAACAAATAGTGTAGTATTGGTTTCAGGAGTAGAATTTGGTGATACATCACTTTCTTATAACACCCAGTGCTCATCACAAGTGTCCTCCTTAATGCCCATCACCCATTTAGCCCATGCCCCCCCCACTTTTATTCCAGCAACCCTCAGTTTGTTCTCTATAGTTAAGAGTCTTTTGTGGTTTGCCTCCTTCTCTATTTTTATCTTATTTTATTTTTCCTTACCTTCCCCTATGTTAATCTGTTTTGTTTCTTAAATTCCGCCTATAAGTGAAGTCATATGGTATTTGTCTTTCTCTGATTGATTTATTTCACTGAGCCTAATACACTATAGTTACATCCACATCATTGCAAATGGCAAGATTTCATTCTTTTTGATGACTGAGTAATATTCCTCTGTTATATATATATATATATATATATATATATATATATACACACATATATATGTGTGTATATATATATAAAACATATATATGTATATTTATACATATGTGATATATATATATAAATATATATAAATATATATTCACATCTTATTTATTGCAATCCCTATCAAAGTAATAATAGCATTTTTCACAGAACTAGGACAACCAATTCTACAACTTGTATGGAGCCAGAAAGGACCCCCAATAGCCAAATTAATGTTGAAAAAGCAAAGCAAGGTGGGAAGCATCAGAATTCCAGACTTCAAGCTGTATTACAAAGCTGTAATCACCCAGACTGTATGGTACTGGAAGAGAAAATAGACACAACAATGGAACAGAATACAGGACCCAGAAATGGACCCACAACTATTTGTCAACCCATCTTTGACAAAGCAGCAAAGAATATGCAATGGAAAAAGGACAGTCTTTTTAACAAATGGGTTTGGGAAAACTGGATACACATGCAGAGGAATGAAACTGGGCCAGTTTCTTACATCGCATATAAAAATAAATTCAAAATGTACGAAAGACTAAACGTGATATGGAAAATCACCAACATTTTAGAGGAGAAAATAGGCAACAACCTCTTTGACCTCGACCATAGCAACTTCTTACTAGACATGTCGCTGGAGGCAAGGGAAACAAAAGCAAAAATGAATATTGGGACCTCATCAAGATAAAAAGCTTCTGCACAGAGAAGGAAACCATCAACAAAATTAAAGGCGACCTACAGAATGGGAGACGATATTTGCAAATGACACATCGGATAAAGGGCTAGTATCTAAAACCTGAAAAGAGTTTATCCAACTCAACACTCAAAAATTAAATAATCGAGTTAAGAAATGAGCAGAAGGCATAAGCAGACAGTTCTACAAAGAAGGCATATAAATGGCTAACAGACACATGAAAACATGCTCAACATCACTCGTCATCAGGGAAACACAAATCAAAACCACAATGCGATGCTATCTCACACCTGTCAGAATGGCTCAAATTAAAAACTCCGGGAACAACGGATGTTGGCGAGGAGGCAGAGAAAGGTGAAGACCCTTACACTGTTGGTGGGCACGCAAACTGCTGCAGCCACTCTGGAAAACGGTTGGAGGTTCCTCAGAAAGTTAAAGATAGAGCTACTCTATGGCCCAGCAATGGCACTACTGGGTATTTATCCCAAAGGATACAAAAATGCTGAATCCAAAGGGCACATGCACCCCAATGTTGGTAACAGCACTATTCACAAAAGCCAAACTATGGAAAGAGCCCAAGTATCCATCGACGGATGACTTTTTGTGTTTTTTAAAAACCAGTAGAACTGTATACCACAAATAATACGTGGATAGTCTAAAACTAGATACAAAATAGCATTACACAAATAATGCATTGTGGTGAGGAAATTTGTTTCTCATTACAGGTATGGGTTCGCAATTATGAAAGTACTTTATGTAGTATGATTTACATTATGATTGGATAAATAAATAAGTATATTGTTGAAAATGAGAGGCAAGTTTTTTTTTTGGTTGCCTGAGGAAAACCTTACAAAAGGATAAAAGGGAAATGGGAAGAGGGACCCAAATGGGAGATGGGCGTTGGAGATATCTGTATGAACTTGTGATATATATATTTGAATATTTAATATTTAATATTTTCAATACATATACTTGCATCTCATTTTCTACAAAATATTTACTTATGTTTTCAATATATATATATGCACAAATATATAAATACAGAAATAAATATAATGTATGCATGGGTTAGTATATGTATACATACCTTTGAAATCTATATACTGAGCAGGTCTAAAAGTAATGACAACCTGGTAGAAATAAGCACACTTGGAACCCAGGTCTTGGTTTCTAAATATCATCCTACAGTAGAAGGAATGAGGGCTCCCTGTAAAGTGTTTGAGGGGGAAGGGGAAATATAAAATGTGTTTGGAGTACCTTATGGTGCCAGGAAATAAGGTAGCTCTCAAACAAAACAAAACAAAAACACAAACAAAAAATATCCCAACCCTAACATGGACTGATTGCATAAATATAATTTTGAGGAAACAAAGATATATTGCAGAATATACAGTAACATTTCATTTATATGAAATTTAGAAATACCCAGACGTGGACATATTGTTAAAGGACGCAGGTGTATGTGGGGATAGATAATCCAAAGAAAATCAAGGACACGGTAAACATGCAATTCTGCTAAAATTGCTATTTCGTTTTATTGGCTAAAAACAAAAACACTGTTTCACTTTCAACAGTTGAATAACTTCCACAATCAGAAAGAGTTAGTTTTTCTTCCTTGATCTCACGTACATCTTTCCAATGTTACAATCAATTCCATCTGTTATGGGTTCAGTACGTGTAGTTCTTGAATCCTCTGGGTAGTAGCCAAGCTTAAAATTGAAGATTGATTTTACATTTCTTTCTCTAGAGTAAATAATTCCACATCTTAAAGATCATGTTCTCTAATCATTTAACCGTATTTGGATGATTCCTCCGGTCTTCTCTGAGTTTTCCTTACTTCTTGGCTTGAAAATTTTGTTCGACATAATTGACTACTCCTGAGTGCAATGGATTGACGATCTCTTAATTCCTGCCTGCATCATCCCCTATGATTTCAGTGACAAATCCATATGTATTGGTTCCAGATTCAATTTCCAAAAAGGCTTTAATGAAGTATCTCTCTATTCACAATTCCTCAGATATACCCAAGACTGGTGTGGCTGAAGTCTCTCTCTCTCCGCCCCCCTCTTTCTCTCTCTGTCTGTCTTTCTCTCTCTCTCTCCTTCTCCACTTTCTCAGATATTTCATCTACAATCTCTAGGTAAATAGTCCTTTTTTTGTAACCAGAGCGTTTGTAGCCACAGAAACCCATCTTTCTGTACACTGCGCAAATAATACTATTAATAAACAGGTGGAAATATAAATTCCACTTTTTCAGAGCATATGTGAATTCATTATTTCAATATTTTCATATAATTTTATGCTTATGCTACAAACTCATGTTAATTAATAATAACAGAAAGCAAATGAAAATAATCATTACCCTAGAGGTACGAAAGGTAGTAAAATCAGAAACGTTTTAAATGTTTTCTAAGTTTTATAAAAACTTCTGGCAAGTAAGTGAATTAGATTTCTACGTATTTACTACATGTTTTATATACTAAAGATTTTAAAAATTCAAATAAGATTTGTTGTATTACTGAGATTTATTTTCTTTATCCAAAATAAATATAAACATAGCTTAAAAAAATAATGCAGTAAAATGCAATGTAGTATCCAGGATTGGATCACAAAACAGAAAAAGGATTATTGGTAAAACCTAAAATCTGAATGAAGTTTGTAGTTCAATTAATCAATTTCTCAATGTTAATTCATTAGTTTTAACAATTAAATAGTGGTCATGTAAGAAATGACATTAGGAAAATCTGAACGCAGGGTATAGGACCTCCCTGTATTTTTTCTTTGTGACTTTTCTATAAATTTGGAATTACTAAAAATAAGATGTTTATTTGAAAAATAACATGTGTAAGTTTTAAGTAAAAATGTTATTCCGCTAAATGTGTAGATCAAATTTGTTCTGAAGTTTTTTGGTTTTGGTTTTGTTTTTACTTAAAAGGAGAAATTACGTAAGAACTTAGCAATTTAGTTTCTTGGTGAATTATTTAATGTTATAGATTTTATAGATTAATGGTAGGCAATGTAAAATATATGATTATCTATAGAAGATATAAGTCCACCTTTGATTGAAAACACTTGTTTCAGATGAGTCCAGGTATAAATTTCGGATAAAGGTCTCTGAGCATCAATTAGATCTTCTATTGGGAGCCAAAGGACAGTACATATAACTGTGGACATTCCTTAGGGTTTTAACATATAAATATGTAAAATACAAAAGCGGCGTTAAATTTGTACGTTTCCTGGATCTTAACGAGCAAGTTCCATTTGAATGAACTTGGTAAAAACCAAATAATTTCTGAGGCTGCATTTCCAATTTGTAAAAGAGGAACAGTCAATATATTGAAATTCTCAAATATTATGAAGACAAGTCTATGGGGATGTGTCAGCACTATGTGAGCATTCTATTTAAGTGAGCAATAAATTAACTGATTTGTAGAACATGTAAATAGAAAAAAGAAACAATACTTTATCACAGATGCTCTATTGCTTTACTACTGGAAGTGATGGTTTCTTGATGTAATAACAAAATAGCAATGAGATTTGCGTGGTTTAATGGTTATTTTATTTTATTTTTTTCACTTTTTAAAGTTTATTTATTTCGAGAGAGAGAGAGTGCATGCAAGAGTAGGAGAGGGACAGAGAGAAAGGGAGAGAGAGAGAGAGAGGGAGAGAGAGAGGGGGAGAGAGAAAATCCCAAGCAAGTTCTACACAGTCAGTGCAGAGCCTGAATGATGCGGGGCTCACTAACGGTGAGATCGTGACCTGAGCCGAATTCAAGAGTTGGATGCTTAACCGACTGAGCCACCCAGGACCCCTAACCTGTTTATTTTTAAAATGCTACCCTGAATTTAAATCAAATAAGAATCTGACAAAGTGTCGTTTTTCCTATGTTCGTGGACATTTATGTTGATTCCCAAACAAAGCTCTTCTCCACTCTACAGAGTGAAATGTGTAGCACATCACTGATGGACTTTAATTTTTGTCAGTGTACAAACCCAAAGTGGGCAACCTACGCTTCCGGAGGACAAAGACTTAGAAACGAATTTGTGTTTCATCATACCACGTGACATCGGGAAAATAATCTCGAAGTTTTCTCATGAACACGACGATGCAGGTCGATAGTCTTTCTTGTACGGAATGCATTCATTTATATAACTGATTGGCTTGTACTCGTCCTTTACTCCAATTACTCGTTTCTCACAAGGAGGCAGTGTTTTTCAGAACGGACAGGTCCAGGAGGGAAGCCCTGGTCCCTTTCTCAAAAGCCACCTCTACCTCTACCTCTGTAGTTCAACGTCATGAACTAAACATATGACCCAAGTGGTGGTGCTTCCAATAAAATACCCTGACTTCTCTTTGGTAAATAAACTCCTGGTAACCCAGATTTTCATTCGGACCCAGGGGGCCTTACAAAGTCTTTCCTTAAGAATCTTTAGCTCTCCTTAAACTGATTGCAAGGCTTCCTGCACCCCAGCATATTTGATGCTTATCTCTCCTGTCCTGGCTTGCACTGGCTAGTATTTTTTTTTTGCTTTACCTCTCTGCCAACAAGGGTTACCAGTGACTTCTGCTAAGACGGGTGAAGTCTTGGAAGGCTGGTGAGCTGTTGCCTCTTCCGTACTGCTCCTAGACGATATTAAGTCTGGTAACCGCAGCCTCCTTGCTGAATTCCTGAACTAACTCCTAACAGTTTGGCACTTGAGCCACATCCAACAAGGCTGAAGACGATTTGTAAGAGTAAACGTAGCACAAGGTAGAACAATTCCGAATGAAAACAAAACAGAACAGAGGTCAACAGCAAAGAGCAGAAAAGTAAATGTGATCAAGTACTTGACATGATCTAATTACCGTAATTGGGCAGAAAGTTCGATTTGCTTGGAAGCAAAGGGATTGAGGCTAATTTTGTTTTTATAGCCATAATAATTTCAACGATACAAACTCACATGTGGCAGTTTTGTTCTGTTTTTTTTTGCTTTTGTTTTCGGTTGTTTTTTTTTTTGAATCAAATGTAAAAGAAGTATGTGTAAAAGAAACGTTAAATTTCAGTGGCAAACTTCTATGGTTGTACAACACACTCTAAAATCATGTTTAAAGAGACGATGTTTTTACTGACCTGCAGGCTGAAAATCATACGACAAATTTGTGAAAGATTTTGTTTCAGTTTTTAATTTTTATTTTTTAAAAATTTTTAATGTTTATTTATTTTTGAGAGAGAGAGAGAGACACAGAGGGAGAGAGGGACAGAGCACGAGTGGGGAGGGGCAGAGAGAGAGGGAGACACAGAATCCAAAAAAGGCTCTGGGCTCTGAGCTGGCAGCACAGAGCCTGATCCGGAGCTCAGACCCATGAAACACAAGATCATGACCGGAGTCGAAGTTGGACACTTAAACTGACTGAGCCACCCAGACACCCTGTGAAATATTTTCTATGTCAACTATGTTAATATTTTTTAGGCTTCTTATTTTGCAATGATTTAAGTAGTTACAGGAATAGGACTTTGGGAGTCTGGATGAATGGGTGGGTAAAATGCCAAATAGACTCTTTAACGAGTGACTTCTGGGAGTCAGTGGCAGGTGCTGCTGGGTCAGTGAATGATGTTTCCCATTTCCAACTTACAGCAAAGCCATCTTGGTCAGTGGTCGAATCAGAACTGTGAGTTTTCAAAACAGCTGAGGCAAGCAGGCAATTCTGTTATTTTGTGTGAAATTTTGAGAGCAGACTTCTCACCTACTTGGGGTTCAATCCACCCCACCAGGACAGGGGATGCTTGTTAGAGCCAATATTTTCTCTGAAGTGGATAAATGTAATTCATAAAACCGGAAGGATGAAACTTTGGTTTGATTTTAGCTCCACTACCTGAAAAATCATGAGGCATCAGAAAAGCCACGGAGTTTTCTCTGGCTGTGTCGATCCGTGATACACGGTCCCTCTTAGCGTCCGATAGTTGTCCACTGAATTTTAAGTTTCCTACCAGGGGAAGAACAGATGTACTTTAGACCAAAGTTTACAAGGATGTGAGCGCTGGGGTTTGTTTTTGGGGATATAACTGCTGGGATGGACTGGGGTTGAATTCCATGATTTGAAAAGCTCTATGAAAACTTTATAGCTTCCGTTTTATGACAAAATGCAAGTGTACAGATAGTCACTAAACCATGTATGTGCTGATATCAATAAACTGTGCAGTTAATGGGAAAAATGAAAAGCAGAGACTTAATATGCTAGAGCTTAATTAACACACACACGCGCGCGTGCAGATTTCTTAGTTTTCCAATTTTGATGTGATATAATAACAAGGCCACCGAAAAGGGGACGCTTAAAAGCAGACAATCATTATGTGACCTTCAAATAAATGTAATTTGACAAACCTCAGTTTTCTTTTATGCTTTGACGCATACGTTGTCTTCTTAGCAGCTTGTAGGCTAGAGGTGCTGAAGAATGACCTCTATTTTCAGTCCTACATGAAGTATTTGGAGTTGATTTGAAAGGTAGCTGTGTATGTTTAATCTCTTTTAGCTTTTAAGACCAGTGGCTTTTTTTTTTTTTTTTTTGGTCATCAGAGAACATTGGCATTTGTAGGTTAATTTGATTCTCTCTAAAGTCATGGCTCTACCATAAACTTCGAATGAACAAATAACCTTATCTGAATCCAAATTAATACATTATTGCATGTCTATGGTTTATGGAAAATGTCAGTAAAAAATATTATGTTAAAGCTGATTTTTATTAGTTGCTTCTTTATTTTTTTTAACCTCTTGGTAAATAACCAAGTTATAGGACAAGTAGATTAAGAATATAACGCGTGTATATTGCAAGTTATACTTGCAAAAATTTATTTCATATTAAAATTTTCTATGAAAAATTAGTGACAGCTGCACATTCTAATAACTGGCAAAAATGTATTAGTGTCATTGAATATTAAGGCAGTGGCGGCATATTAACAATGGCAAAAAGCCTATTATGAATATTGACAACAACTGTATTTAAATAAATAATGTAAAACATATGCTACCTTTGGAGGTTATTTGGGGGATGTAATAAATTGTACCCTACTTCCCACTCAAATTCTTTACCGATTAAGAAATACAATAAATGAGCCAACATATGGAGAACAAAAATATCACCCTTATTACAGTTAAAACTGAAATTGGAGAATGTGTTCTGCATCTGGGAGGATGTGGGCTTCTGTGTACAGAGCTACAGAGAGTTACATGTAGCATTACTCACCTTGTCACGGGAGTGCTTGACCGGGCACTACCTATAAAAATAGAGCTAGCCCACAGAGAAGTAAAATAGAACATATGGGCAGCTGCGTCTCAAGAGAGAAAAAGATGCTGGTTTCACTAGCCCGGGTTCTCTTTCCAAACTCCCCAGTTAGATAAGCTGTGTGGGGTTGAGTGTTGGGGGGGGATGGGAAGAGGTGGGGGGTCAACGATGGAACACTCTCCACACAGAAGGAGAGGCCGTGTGTGAAGAAGGATTGCCTGTCCCTCCTCAAATGGTCTTTCTAATGAAGAGCTTCTTGTCCACCATGAAACAGCCTTGAGTATTTCTTGATAATAGGGTGCCGGAGGACAGGGGGGAGTTTATCTTAAGCAATTTCTGTTCTCATAGAATTCTCTCTAATTGTGGAGAACACGTGCACCCTCAAAGCAGTGAAACAATGAAACGAAACTGTTACTAGCTCCCATCTTTCAATGTTTTTTCTGGAAGCTCAAGGGAATTTGGCTGTATCACATCAGATATGTTCCAGACCATCTTTATTGGTCAGCTAAGCTCAACATCAGTAAATGGTAGTCCTTTGTCCATGCTGAGTAGGGAGCTGCTAATGTGCCTGGGCTTTTGGGTTTAAGATTCTAAGATTATATCCATGCTGCTTTCCGTTTGGTCTCCCACAGCAGGAGACATAGGGGGATTTGTCGTCATAGTCTTCAATTTTTTTTTTTTTCCTGCAGACAGTAATGTTCCAAAGTGAAACACCGCAATACTTGAGTTGAGAGCTTCCTTTTTTTTTTAATATTTATTTATTTATTTTGAGA
Source organism: Panthera tigris (assembly GCF_018350195.1). Classification (NCBI taxonomy): domain Eukaryota; kingdom Metazoa; phylum Chordata; class Mammalia; order Carnivora; family Felidae; genus Panthera; species Panthera tigris. The sequence continues at coordinate 17,702,622 of NC_056668.1, read as the reverse complement.
GAGAGAGAGAGTGTGTAGAGGAGAGGCAGGGAGAGAGAGAGAGAATCCCAAGCAGGCTCTACACTGTCAGCACAGAGCCTGACCCGGGGCTTGATCTCATAAACCATGAGATCACGACCTGAGCCAAAATCAAGAGTGGGACACTTAACTGACTGAGCCACCCAGGTGCCCCAAGACACTTTTTTTTTACACAACTAAGCTGAAATTATTAATACATTTTCTTGTGATGGAAATAGCAAAGCTCACTAAGTATTCTGTTGTTCCTCTGCAGTTCTTGGCCCACTCGCAGCTCGGTGAGACCATGTGAGCTGAAATGAATTATGTCACTTCTGATCAGAGGGAAAGAAAAAAATCCCCTGCATCATTCTCTAGTTTCTTTCTTCGCCTGCCATGGCAACTGAGGATAATGCAGTACCAAATATTAGAGGCTCTATTTGCTGGGAAACCTGAGTGATTGCTCAGTAGAGCTATCCAATGACTCACGTGGGACATAGAGTACAAATGAGAAATGAACTTTTGTTAAGTCACTGAAATTCGGGGATTGTTTGTTAGCACAGCATATACTAGTCTATCTTGACGAGTATAGTTATCCAGAGCTTTTGTGTGCAAAAAGAATCCAAGTTAGTTTGCGTGTTTCACTGGAAGCACTGTTATATTATCAGAAGTGATTCGATGGTGGAATAGTGAAAAATTGCATAAATGGGAGATTAGAACAAGCTTTTAGGAGACAGGTAGAATTTGGGATAAGTTGAGAGAGCCTCGAAGGCATATGGAGCAGGGGACTTTGACCAAAGGTAGGAAGGGAGATGTTTGATACACAGTAAAACTGGCTTGGCTGAAAGAGAGAGTTTAAATTCTAACGTTACACAAGATGAATTTGCATAGGTATGATGAATCTAGAGTGAGAAGGCAGTCTGGGAATCCGTAGAAAGTCTTTGAGGAAGGTGAGGAGTGGACGTGGCAAGACAGAAGCAGTAGGCAATGGTTCAGGGAGGTGACATTGGCAGTGATGCTGACAGTATGTAGATAAGATGATATTCTACCAAATTAGCTGGTGTCAGAAAAACTTGGCATGTGAGGGATATTTTACAACTACGCTGATTTTGATTTCCTGGAGCATTCAGTGATGGCAGACAGAGACAGGGAGAAAGAAAGAGAAACAGAGAAACAGATCTGGTGTAAAGGATGACAAAAAGGCTGAGAAAAGTATGATTTTGGAGGATTGGTAGTATCTGCAGAAATAGACGGTGGACAGAGGCACTGACATTAGGCAGAAGGTGACAGAATACATTTTGTTTGCAATAAGGGCAAGCCCATTGGATAATTGTGTATGAAGAATGGTTGTCTATCAGAACTGAATTAGAAGTGAGAACAGGAGCTACAGATCTGGGATTAATGCTCAGTTGTAATCAATGGCCCAAGACAGCAATGATAGGAAGAGAGAGTCATCCTGTAGAACAGTCAGCCAAGGGCTGATGACTGAGACCTGTTCATAGTAGAAGAAGGATGACAAGTTCTTTTTTTTAATTTTTTAATACTTTATTATTTATTTTAGACAGAGGGAGAGAGAGAGAGAGTATGAGCAGGGGAGGGGAAGAGAAAGAGGGAGACACAGAATCCAAAGGAGGCTCCAGGCTCTAGGCTGTCAGCACAGAGCCCGACGCGGGGCTCGAACTCACGAACTATGAAACCTTGACCTGAACTGAAGTGGGATGCTCAGTTGACTGAGTCACCCAGACACCCCAGAATGATGAGTTTTTAAAGGACTATCTCAAGTATCTTTTATGACCAGCACACCCACTTTTTACCATATGCATATTGCCATTTTTTGTCGTTATTACAAATGCCTCTGAAACCATGTTTATGTTATTTTGTAATTTTATCCCATTTGACTCCATCCTATTCCCTTCCATAATAGCCCAATTGTACTCTTGTTTCTTGTACAGCTTTCCATTATTTTTGACTTAATTCATTTAATCAGAGAATATTGTCAAAAAATGCGGCATCTTTCTTCTTTGGCTGTGACAGATTGGCTTAATTCATCCTTTTTCTTCCATAAAACCAGTTCTGTTGGATTGACTTATACTTCCAAGTCTGCTTGACGTATCAATATGTAAGGTGTTACCCACAAAATGTAAAGCTTTCTGAAAATCCATAGTTTTTAAATATCTTTTCATGAGAGTTTACGGAGCCCTGAGTCGATGGGAACTTCACATAAATCTAGAAAGTTTATTTGTTTGCTGCGGTAATACATTTGTTATAATCCAGGGTTGGCGTTTTTAGAGAGTCCTGAAACTCTACAACAGCTAGGTGTTAGGATGTTTCCTGTGTTTATAAATAGAATGCCTTAACATGTATTCTCTCTAGGTCTTCTCTGTTCCCTGAATTTATAAAAGAGGTTCTGCAGGCATTATTTCTGAAAATATTTTATGTGTATTTAGTCAGTCAATAAAACATTTATTGAATGCTTTCACATGTTAGGTGTTCTACGGAGCACAGGGAAAACGAAGATGAATCGGAAGGTTTACAAACTCAGAACAGAATGTGCCTTCTAGAAAGAAAGGCATACAAAGGAAGAGAAAAAATATAATATAGAGTGCTAGTGTGTGTATTACAGTATAGAGAAAGATAATGTGTAGGAGGGGTGCACAGGGTGATGGCATGTGGTAATGAAGGTGGGGGAGTTCCCCTTGGCCCGGAGGGTGGGAGAGTAGGAGTTAGGTGACATGAGGGCAGGGAGCAGGAAGGGCATTCCAGGTAGAGGAGTAGCTGGTGCCCAAGCCAGGAGACGAGATGATGGTTCTTGGAGGATCTGTAAGCAGCTCGTAGCGTAGAGTGGTAAGAGGTGGGGCCGGAGAGACAAGCTAGGGCCACGTCCTGATAACCTTTCCTTTTCAGTTGTTTAGTCACAACTCTCTTTGCTTCCGGAGAGTTTTCAAGTGCCTTGAAGGGCTGTAAATACCAGACCGAGACATGTGAAGCTTTTCCCAAGACGTTCGCCAGCCTCAGGAGAGCAACATGGCAAGACTTGCACTTTAGGAAGAAGACGCCGTCTTGATAGAAGAGAATGGATCAGAAGGAAAAAAGGCAGAGGAGCCATTTGGTAGGTTGCTGCAGTTAAGTGAACCTGAGAAATGCATCATGAGGTGGTGAATTAAAGCCAAGGCTTTGCCAACGGAAAGAGGTAGGAGATGTAACATCAGCACAGTCAACACGGTTTGCTAATAAATATTTTCTCACCGAGTGAGTTGTGACTAATTGGATGTGTGGGGTGAGGAGGAGGGAGAAGTCGAGGATGAATTACAGGTTTAGGCTTGGGAAACTAAGTGGGTGACAAGAAAAGTCATTGCTTGGATAATGAACACAGGCCTGCTGAGGTCTTTGTGTGCCTGGGAACGGTAATGTTGCCTGTGGAATAATCTTACCCATAGGGTAAACCCTCTGAGAGCAAGTCAGTGTCTCCCTTTTCTCCTGTAATTTTTTTCCAGCCCTAAGAACAGTATTGATCACACAGAGTGTGGTTATAATCCAATGAATCTGGCATATGTGTTATCCATCTAAGCAGAAGCGACAGGTCCTAATTGAATATTAGTTGGGATTCGTTGGTTACATGCAACGGAGAGGGATTCTGACCGACAGGAACTAGGCAGGGAGAAAGCGAGTGCAGGGAGCCCCCAGAAGTGTGCCATAACACGAAGGATCCAGTCAGGAAGACGCAGTGGAAACGGATGAACCACAACAACTTCCAGTCCCTTTGTCCCTTCGCTCAAGATTCAAATTCCAGAGTGCTCTGAATTATTGTCCACCTTAAGGAACATCTCCATTGCTTAAGTAGGAGAGGCTTGGGCCCCTGATTACAGTCCCACAAGAGGGGCGGGGGTAATTCCTCAAACACTTGGAAAACACGGTGTTCTTTTTTTTTTTTAATATATGAAATTTATTGTCAAATTGGTTTCCATACAACACCCAGTGCTCATCCCAAAAGGTGCCCTCCTCAATACCCATCACCCACCCTCCCCTTTCTCCCACCCCCCATCCACCCTCAGTTTGTTCTCAGTTTTTAAGAGTCTCTTATGCTAGCTGGCCAAATAATGACATAGCTGATTCTAGTCTTTATTGTTTTTTGTTTCAAAAAAAAATTGTTTTTAGACGAAAACGAAGCTCGTGAAGGACGAGCATGAGCAATTCATCCTCCGGCTAAAAGGGACGTGGATCTTTTTCAGTTTAGCCACTCTCTTTGACAACAAATTTCATCTCGTCTTTAGTCTGTAGAAAGTAAAACGAACATTTGGAAAATCAAATGCAAGCACTAAGTTATGGGACACAATAGGAAATTCTTGGTCAAGAAGGAAATAGTATATAGAATATAATTGAGGAGAAAACTGAAGAGGTAGGGGTGGGGTGGGAAAGAAAACAAGCAAGGCAAAGAAGGGAGGAACACCCACAGAAGAAAAATCCAGCCTTATTTGGATAAACTTCGGAACAACATTCAAACCCAATCTCTAACCCTTGAGTGTCTGGAGGGAACACCCGCCACTAATTACAGGACGCAGATATGGAAGCCACTTCAGGGTTGTGGGGTCCGAACCAGCATCCTGATGGCGGCTTTTAAGATGTGGCTGGGGTTGTTTGTTTGGTGGCAGAAGAGAGTTTAAATTTGCTTCCATTGGCCTTGGTAGATGTTGATATTTCTTCCGTCTCTAATCTCATTCCAGAGCTAGGGAGGTACCTGTGCCAACTATGGCTTTGTTTGGTATGCCAGACAATCCCGGTGCTGCCATGGAATCACCGCGAAGGATGTTTATGGGAAAGTGGGAAACAGGACCCTGGGCCTATTGAAAGTTTTGCTTAGAGATCACTGTGACATTCCTAACCCCATCCCTTTCGTTGATAGAACTGCTTGCATGCTTGTATGGTTGACTCTGAAAACCTTGGAAGCATTTTAAGTTGGTCTGTATTCGAAACCACAATTTTGGTGATGTTTCTGTTTTCTTTCATTTCTGGCAAATTCTTTTAGACAACAACAATTGTTCTTTCTCCGCAAAGTTGAGCTCCACCTCGAGAAAGCCCGAATTCCTTCGTAGGGTAAAAAGGAGACGGAACATCACTCGTGACGTGTGAAAAGTACTTTTGAAAGCCTACTTAGCATTTTCTGAGAGAAACGTGGTCCTGTTGCTGTATTAGACACGGTCTATAGACGGGCTGAATAAATATGCACAGTGAATGTTATAACTCACTCCAGCACTTTCCAGTTTTCTTTTCTTCCCCCCAAGCTACAGAAATGTCTTAGAAAATATATAATGAATGATAGTTCATTTTTTTGCATTTATGCAAATTTTACTTTTTATGGATTAATTTTTTTCCTTTTTTAAAAAAATTTATTTACTTATTTATTTAGAGAGAGAGAGAGTGCAAGCAAGGAGGGGGCAGAGAGAGAGAGCAAAAGAGATTCTCAAGCAGGCTCCACACTGTCAGTGCAGAGCCTGACCCGGGCTTGATCCTACAACTGTGAGATCATGACCTCAGCTGAAATCAAGAGTCAGATACTTCACTGAGCCACCCAGGTGCACCTCCTTTCTTAAAAAAAAAAAAAAAAAAAAAAAAAGATTATGGAACAGCAGATGGGAAGGGGTAAATCTTCGAAATTTGGAAATCAGAGAGCACAACTGCCTAAGGAATAAATTTAAATTATTTTTAACTTGTCACCCCAGGGCGGGGAGAGGGGGAGAAACCCTGGCATATTCCTTCTGCTTCAGAAATGTTTCCCTGTCCTACTGCTAGAAGAATTATTAATACACTGTCAGGGATGATACTGAACACATTAAACATTGATTTGTGAGTTGGACTAGAGAACCTCTTACGTTCCAAAAATGAATATTTATGTTGCTCTTGTGGTCACGGATGTGATCCAGACTGCTCGGATCTGAATGCAAGCTCTCAGCTATGGACTCAGCTACCATTTGTAAGTTACAAACAAGTGGCCTTTTGTAGAGGTACAATTCTACACACTAGTTGATGCAGAAAGTCCTGGAAATTTCGCCTCCCCAGTTGCTTTTTCATTTGATTGTTCTGGAGAGAGGTAAGCGAGTGTGGCCATGTGTGTTTTTGTGTACACACATATATGTATGATGATATATGATGTATACCCACATGCACGTATGTATACATATCAATATGTATTTAATGCATTTTATGTATGTATCACTAGCAAAGAGTGGACAGCTCTGATGACGATTGGTTAATGGTCTTGAGGAAAAGTAGATTGATATTCTAATACTTTCTCAGCCCATCTGTTGTGGAATATGGTTAAAGCAAGCTTAAACCACTTTCCACTATCTCCTTTGTCTGGCACAGTCTACCTTATAATTTTATTTTTTTTACTGTTTATTTATTTTTGAGAGAGAGAGAGAGAGAACATGAGCAGGGGAGGGGCAGAGAGAGAGAGAGAGAGGGAGTCACAGAATTCAAATCAGGCTCCAGGCTCTGAGCTGCCAGCACAGAGTCTGATGCGGGGCTTGAACTCGCGAGCTGTGAGATCATGACCTGAGCTGAAGTCGACTTACCAGACTGAGGCACCCTGGTGCCCCAACACAGTCTATATTTTTATAGTACAGGTGAGACAAGAAGGTAGGTAGAGATCAAACGGAATCCAAGATAGATCCTTATTTGTCTCGTAAGCTCTTTTTCAGTCTATGAGGGAGGGTACGATTGAAGTGAATGTTGAGATATTGTCCCATACATGGCAATCAAGAGAGCTTCTGATATAGAATACGGAGGGGCATATTGGTGATGAAAACCTGGTAATTCTTGGTAAGAATTTTTCCCATAACTCCCTTAGTGATGTCTACCTTCCTTTCAGGTTATCATTTATTGAGAGTGCAGAAACATGTGTGATACTTGGGAGAAATCCCTTGAACTAATTAGTGCAGACTACGGTTGGCAACAAAATTGTGAGACTATATGTTCATGTTGGGGATTATTTCAAGAGAGGTTCGAAATGGAAGTTGCTGGACCTGAAGCCATTTTGAGCTATCTACCAAAATAAAAAAAAAAAAAAAATGTATTCCCTGAGAAATGCCCACAAAATTGCACTGCATTCATGATTATATTTCCGGATCATTTTTCATGGATAGGAGGTGTCCTTGATTCTATAATATAAGAAAAAATTCCCAACTGCAAGAAATGTTCAAGTCTAGCTGTGTTCCAGTATGCAATCAGTTGACTTTGCATGATTCTCTCTCCTTTGCACCACTCCCGCCCCCTGGAGTGGGAGAAGGAATCATGATAAGTTATCACAAGAAACTTTTAATATTTGGCCTTATTTTGAGAATTTACATTTCCTGTATTGCTGTGTCTTATTTCGGGTAGGATAATACCAATAGGATTCCTTTGGAGTCTGAGAAGCTTACGCCAAAAATTTTCACCACCTTTACACCAAATTTTCAGTGGTACTTATATCGGAACTATTTAAAACCCTCTACATCCTTCCCAAGAGTTGATCATCTATTCATGCCACGGTGAGAACTTCATTAACATACGGCAACACATCTAGAAACAGAGCGGCAAGGTCAAGTTGAAGTCATGGGTCATGTCAGAGAGCCCCAAATTCTAAACAAAAGCAGCTTACCTTAGAACGCTCTTCAGTCAGTGATGATTGCTTTGGCTTTCTCAGTAGCCTCATTGATAATCTGCCGTTAGAAAGCTTTCAATAAGTGCATTTAAAAAAAAAATCTGCCCTTCTGAAAGATGAGTAAGAATTTCAGTGATGTAAGCATTAGATACAGATAGTCGTTAAAGTCAGTGTTTTTCAGAAAGTCTCACATCATCATTATATTTAATGCTAGCACTACTTTGTCCAATATAGCAGCCGTTAGCCACATGTGATCGAACACTTGAAATGTGGCTAGTGAGAAAAAGAACTGAACTTTCAATTTGATTTCATTTTAACTTCTTTAAATAGAAACTGAATAGAAAATATATCATTGATAGTTTTATGTTGCCTGTTTGTGAAGATGGTAACTTTTGGGGGATATATTGGGTTAAGTAAAGTATTTTATTAATAATAATGTTACCCGGGGCGCCTGGGTGGCTCAGTCGGTTAAGCGGCCGACTTCGGCTCAGGTCACGATCTCGCACTCTGTGAGTTCGAGCCCCGCGTCAGGCTCTGTGCTGACAGCTCAGAGCCTGGAGCCTGTTTCAGATTCTGTGTCTCCCTCTCTCTCTGACCCTCCCCCATTCATGCTCTGTTTCTCCCTGTCTCAAAAATAAATAAACGTTAAAAAAAATTTTTTTTAAATAAAAAATAAAAAATAAATAAAAATAAAATAATAATGTTACCCGTGGCTTTATACTTTCTTGTTAATGTGACTACCTACGAAAAAAATAAAAATTCCTTTGTGGCTTGCATGATATTTCTATTGGACCGGCCAGTTTGGCCTTGAACTTGGTAGGGCTCAAAGATGTCTGAATTACTTCAGTGCGTAATCTCTCCTCATTTCCTCCCACAAAATGATACTTACGTATCTGGATTTTTTTCATTGATTTACTAACTGGTTCAGGACGAAACGGCTCATTCTTCCGCGTGATTTCCCAGTTCCTTGGAGAGTGTCTTGTCTTTTCTGAGTGTTATTATCAAATAGTCAAATTCACCTGGTCGTCCTTGGCTCCCTTAATCCTCCAGGCTCACTGATGCCAACAGCCATGAGCCTGGCGTTACAAATATTTTTGGCTTCTATTTTAGATGCGGTAATGCCTGAAGGATCTCTCCATTCTGTCTGCTTCAGTCCTGCTAGTATGTTGGCTGCTCCAGATGTCTGAACTTGGCCTTAAACCTCCGCGCTCGCTCCTTGTCACATCCCAGATGCACTTGTTAATCCTGATCGAAATTACTTCCCATGGTTTCCCTCAGAACGCTGCTTCCTAAGGAGTGTCGTGACAATTTCACACCCCGACTCTTGGGGCGCAGAACAGTGCCAGGCCGGAGGCAGAGGCATTGTTGCTGTTTTCCACCATGCTAAGCACTGGATGCAGCGCTGTACAGGATGACCTGGCTTTTGACCTCCTGTGACCCACAGTCTAGCGGGAGAGGCACAAAACAAACACTTGTGGTTTTTGTGCCAGGCTGCTGGAACCCGCCTTGCCTGCAAGCACAGAGAGGGGAAGTGCCTGAGAAGTTTGTTTTCCTTGGAACCAGCTCTTAGCCAATGGCTGGCGCACGATGGAATATAGACACTCTGTCCCCCAAGGAGGACAACGGTGGGGTGAGACCCACCAGGGGTGCAGGGTGCCTAAACTGAAGTTACACTCGGTGGGGCTTTGTTACTATCCCACTCTTTTTGTCCTCTTTCCATTTCCGGCCCTGCATCCTTACTCCTTTACTTACATGCTAGAAATATTTGACTTACATCGTTCTCTCAAATATCCTCATCTCAGTATTTGCTTCTGGGGAATCCAACCCGATGCCAGCATTTGTAGGTTCTTGAAGTGGTTCTGGGAAGCTGCCTCTCAAACTGAGAGTCCAGAATTGGGTCTCACAATGGCCAGATGGCAACAGAGTTCCTATTGTTTGTGATCAGTGAAGGGGTGATGACCTCTGGCTTGCGTAGCTTTCCAATTGTTGATACTTTTACCTCTGGTGAATCCGGATGGGATACAAGTGAAAAGGGATGCACTGGGTTGCATAACAGTATATAATTTGATAGTTACAGTAATTAAAAGAAAGTTGGAGATGTCAGGTTGCTGCTAAATTATGTATTGTAGAAAGCAAATACTGTACGTTGGTTAGCCAATTACCACTTCACGGGGGAGGAGGAGGTCAAGAATTCTGTTTCTGTTTTATAGATGTTTAGTTTGTATCCAAGGGAGATTTCCAGGGTGTTTATGTGTCTGCAGATGGAATCAAAACTAGAGATATAAAATGTCACATCACCGGGATATGCATGGTATTTGACACAATTTGTGTAAACCAGAGTTCTCAGTAACTGGTAACAGAGACCATTGCAAGAAGCAAAGAGTATCGAATGGACGCTGAGCAACTCACAGAATTGCCAGAAAGACTTAGAACAAGGCTCAGGCAATTGTCATGAGCAAAGAAGGCTGGGAGATGGCCATGACTGCACAAACAAGGCTAATGCCATAGATCCTTTCCATCACTACACAACTTGATGTCTCAGCTTGCCCAACCCCCACTCCCATATCTGATTTCTGGAAGCCACTGTAGGAACCTCTACTGGTGCCCTGGATGATAGATGTGCAGCCAACATCAGAAAGGATTCCGTACCAACTGTTTCTGTGTCTCACAAGCTCTAAACACTTTTGGACCAGCCTAGGCCATGTGTCCGTATGTCACGCATCAGCCACCATTAGGGTAGGTACCTTTTGAAGCTTAGGGGAATATTGTTGACCTTCAACCATGCAGTTGTGTCACCATGTAAGTTCGTTTGCTTTCTGTTGCCGAGTCCATTGTATTGGAATACAACAATTTGTTTCTATCTTAAAATATCCTTGTCTTCAGCAAGTTCTTAACGGTTTCTCCCTATGTTTACTTTTGGAAGGTTCGTAGCTTTCGATTTCCCATTTTAGGCTCATGATCCATTTTGAGAAAATTGTCTCCAGGGTATGAAGTAAGTGTTGACGTTCTTTTTCTTTCGCTACATAGCTATCTGGTTATTCTACCACTCTTTGTTGAAACGACTCCTTTCCCCATTGTATTTCCTTAGCACATACATTGAAAATCAAATGACCAGATATGTGTGGAACTATACCTAAGACTTTTATTGTATTCCTTTGAGTGATATGTTTGTACATTTGGAAAGACCACCCCGTCTTTTTTTTAAAACATTTTTTTTTAACGTTTATTCATTTTTGGGAGACAGAGAGAGACAGAGCGCAAGCGGGGGAGGGGCAGAGAGAGAGGGAGACACAGAATCTGAAGCAGGCTCCAGGCTCTGAGCTGTCAGCAGAGCCCGATGCGGGGCTCAAACTCATGAACCGCGAGATCATGACCCGAGCCGAAGTCAGATGCCCAACCGACTGAGCCACCCAGGCGCCTGAGAAATACCACCCTGTCTTGTTTACTGCAGCTTTATGGGGGAATTTTGGCCATTCTTTCTTTCTTTTTTTCTTTGAATCTTTTTAATTTCCTCTTTTTCTGGCAGTTAAATTGTTCCACAGGTAACAGCTTCTGTTTATTTGTTTTTCAATCTTTTTTCCCTCAGTATTTAGTTTGCATTTCCCACTGCTATGGCTTTACATTCATTAATCTTTTACTGTCCAGTCTCTAATCTGCTATAAAATCCATCCAGCGAATTGTCCTCTCAGATACTATGTTTATCAACTCCATTAATCACGTTTTAAAAATCTTTGTCATTATGTTCTTATTTTCATTTAATTCCTTGAGAACATTTATGCCGTTATTTAAATTTAAAATGTTTTAAAAATGATTTCTATTTAATTTTGAGAGAAAGATCATGAGCGGGAGAGGGGCAGAGAGAGAGGGAGACACAGAATCCGAAGCAGGCTCCAGGCTCCGAGCTGTTAGCACAACCTGACATGGGGCTTGAACTCACAAACTCTGAGATCATGACCAGGGCTGAAGTCGGATGCTTAACCAGCTGAGCCACCCAGGAGCTCCAATATGCTGCGTTAATATACTTGTCTGCCAATTCTACCGTCTGTCACTTCTCAGTTTATTTCTATTCACAAACCTTTCTTCTGACTATGAACTACACTTTCCTGCTTCTTTTCATGTTCAGTATTTTTTGTATGATTATAGACATGGCACATGTTATGGGTGATAAGTATGGATTTTGCTGCCGTCATTTCAAGAGCGTTGAAGTATATTTTGGCAGGAAATGTAGAGACTTGTGGATTATTTTGAGCTTATCTTTCAGCTTGTTTGAGGAGGCATGGACTAGCTCTACAGTAAAGACTTTATCTGGGGTGTCTATTGAATGCCTCAGGCACTCGAGACGAGTTTTCTCCAGTTTGAGTAGTCAGACAAAATAGTTTGAGACTTTTTCAGCTTATGACTCTGTTGTGGCTTTTGTTTTGTTTTGAGGGAGGGAGAGAGAGAGGTAGGCAGAGGGAGAGGGGGAGAGAGAGAGACTCTTAAACATGCAGGGCTCGATCTCACTACCGTGAGATTGTGACCTGAGCCAAACTCAAGAGTTGGATGCTTAACCAACTGAGCCATCAAGGCGCCCCTTTCCCTCGTAACATTTTTTTTTTTTTGCCCAGCTTTATTGTGTTTTACTATATGCAAGGTTTAACTTTACCCTGTGCACACATTACTAAGATCTCAAAGGGTCCCATGCAGCTTTCTAGAGCTATTTCTCTGAGCTTCCTCATAATCAGTACTCTGCCTTGGAGATCCATCTGCTGTCATGTCCAAATGTTAATGCCTACCTCATCCACTCAGTGGGACTGCCACGCTTTGCTTGGGCTCCTGTTCCCTGCTTTGAGACTTAGAAAGTGCTTCCAGAAGGAAAGTGGCAGTGATCACACAGCTCACTTCATGTGTCTCCCTTCTCTCCATGATCATGGAGAGAAGTCAGTTCATTGTTTATGTTCATGTTTATTTTGTGACTTTTAACATTTATATTATCAATCAATTTATCAATATTTTGATAGCATAGTTATGAAATTGATCTATGTGAAAATAAAATTAAGGTTTAATTAAAATAAAATTAAGTTATGAAATAGATCTACATGAAAATGAAATCAACTTAGTTCTCTTGAACATTCGCATGTTCTTATTAAATGTAGGGAACATTGCATTTTTTACGTTTTTGTTACAGAGTCCAGACTGAACATTCATTCTCTCTCCCAACTTTTCCTTTTCACATTCTTTCTGTTTTACTCAGTGTCTCTCTGCCTCTCTTTATTTTTACTCAAGGCTTGATTTTGTTGGTATATTTCAGCCTCTCATTCATTCATTAAATGTGACTGGAAGTGAAATTCCAACAGAAGTTTAGCACAAACATGACTGGTTTATTTCAGTGTAAGCCCATCAACCAAAGGCAGAAAAAATTCCAAAAAATTCTATTTGCTGGAAAATTTGCTAATAAGCTTTTGGTTACTCAAAGGCTTGGTCACAGTGTGGGACTTGAGGGTGGGAGGCCTGGGTGGAGAGAAGACACAATGTAATAAACACAACAGAAATTCACTGGCATCAAACTGATTGGAGTGCACTAGGAAAACAAGTTATGAGGGAACGATGAAACCCGACTTTGCACTTTGGAAAAATGGAATATTTCAGAGATGCCGATTATAAAGATTGGAGCTCATAACAGTGCCCCAAAGCAAGGTTTCTGTTTCAGGCCTGCGTAAGCACTTTTTATTCTTCATTCCTAAAGAAATCTCAGTTTGCAAACAGGATGCATACCAGACCCCTCAAGGATCTCAGAACTCGATCTACGTGGAGAATTAACGCAAACACAGGCTCTTCTTTGAGAGTGACAAAAGGTTAAGCTAAAATGAAACAAAAGGTGTTTCTTTTTTTCAGGCGTATCTGTTTTCTAGTCCACTTGTTGACTCTGCCATGAATTGAAATAAGCTCATGGTGTGTGCTTGGTTTATTTGACTTTTGATTTTAAAAAGCGAGGGGTGAATTTCAGTCTCTGAATTTGGGAGAATGCATTTGGAGTGAGGTTCTCCTCGCTTCTTGGAAGAAGTGACAGTGAAGTTGGTCCTTAGAAAAAGAGCACACTTTCGGTAGCAAAATGGCGGGATAGAGTCCTGCCATACAGAAGGGATGGGGTCCTTCGATACAAGTACATGGGTCGAGGGCCAACTCATTTTAGATGAGTGAGAGTGACCCTGTGGTGCAGGACAAAGGCAAAGGGGAGACAAAGTGAGAAAATCAGGCTTGGGTATGCCCCGGAGTGCCAGAACGGGGCATTTTGTTTGAAAAATTGACACTCTGTAGACACTGACAACTTTAAGTAGAACTCCACGAAGAGAACGTGGGTACACTTAGAAAGGAGGATTAAAGAACAACCAAAGTTTAAGGAGCTATTCCTCTGTGCTCTTCATTATACAGGCATACCAAACTCCCCATTTTACAAACAGGGAAAACAGGGCCAAGAGGTTGAAAACGTGCCAACGTCTGAACCCTCAGATCCAGGTTTGTTGAATGAACAACGCCTAAGCTTCAGTCGGGACAAGGCGAAAGACATGGCTCAGGACCAGAGATCTGGCATAAGGCACGGACGCCAGGGTCAAGGGTAACAGAAGAGATCCTCTAGCCTACGTCCAGGTAGAGCTCCTAAGTTGTATCTAATGTTACAGAAGGTGGGGCAAACACCAGAATTCTAGCTTTATTACTTTGCTCTGGTTATCAAAGTTAGTAAGATTTCTGGATTATTATGACTTTGTTCTGGATTATCAAAGTTAGTAAGATTTCGACACACTCAGCACGCTTAATAAAATACCTCTTTTATTTTTAAGTTTATTTATTTATTATTTATTTATTTATAAAGAATAAGTGTGTGAAGAGAGGAGGGCTAGAGAGAGAGGGAAAGACAGAATCTCAAGTAGGCTCCATGCCACCAGTGCAGAGCCCGGCCCAAGGCTCGATCTCATGACCCGTGAGATCACGATCGGAGCTGAAATCAAGAGTTGGAGGCCTCACTGACTGAGCCATCCAGGTGCCCCTAGTCTATCTTTTTTTAACTTCCTGTTCCAATACACACAATGATACACAAAGTAGCATGATCAGATATGAAAACGGACGTGTGGCTGGAAAACTTGGCTGGAGTTTAAATGCTCTGAGGACCCATCATCCATCATCTGCTGGATTCCAGAGTCAGGCCCTCCAGGATGAAGAATGAGCCTGTAAATACTCTTCAAAGCATGGAATCCCCGCAAATGAGAAGCCACTGTCTTTCTAAATGCAACAGTGCTTTGGCAGCTTGTGACTTTGGCCGAGTAAACCTAGCCAAGAAGATTTAGTTAAACATCTAGGAGAACAGGCTGCTTCCAGCATTTAGCTTTGAACTGACAGAAGGAATTAGTCACTCGCCGTCTAGATCACGTGCACAGCGACTCAGAACCAAGGTAACGTGTTCTTAGAGATGGTCCTCAATTCTGATGACTCTTGCGAACATACCAGTCACCGTGTGTCAGATTTTGAATTGAGCCAAGACCGACCCTTATGATTGAGCACCATTTCTGCGAGAGAAAAAACAAAGCACATCAAGAGCGCCAGCGTTTTTTTGTTTTTGTTTTTTTTCCAAATTGTACACTCGCTTCTAGAGATGTAGCGTCTTTGGCCTCGACTTAAAAGCTGTGGGTTGAGTCTTTTAGGAGGTGGAAGGTAATGGCTTTAGACAGCAGAAATAAACGAGAACCTCAGGAATCCTTCTGGTTTGGCATGATGAAATCCAGTGGCAACTACGCGGTATATATCTGAAAATGAGTAATAGCCTCATGAAAATGTAAGCGCACTTCCGTAGTGTGTCCTCCCCTGGTCCCACGATCTTACCTGCTCTTAACCACGACGCCAGCGACCTACTCTCTACCACGCGCCCTCAGTCTACCTCACATCTTCCTAATCTTCAAGATATTGTGTATTGTGCTTTCTTTTTGGTTTTGACCAAATTTCCAGCATTTGTACTACTGGCGATTTCCTTTCTAAATTAGGAAACTCTGGAGGAGAAAGAAGGGAAAGAAAACCCCATCCACCCCCCCCCACCTTAGTCAATTATAACAGCATTAGAGGTATTCTAAAAAATCAGCTTGAGAATGTATATTTTGGCAAAAAATCTTCGTATACAAGCCTTTATACAGCTCTTATCCTTAAAACAAATTCTTAAAGAAAACCCTAATATCTATCGTTAGTGACTCCCATCGAAAACTTGAATTGGGATTGTCTGTTGTATTATGGTGTTTTTGTCCTTCCTAAAGTTGTCATACTTCTAAAACTCCCCCAGAAACTGAAACACGCTCATTTGTAGCGCTTACTATTTAAAAATAAATAACATTTTCACCTAAATTACAACATCGTGTAAAAATACCCTTGAAGGAACAAAACTTTCATTCTTCTCCATTCATTTCATTTGGCTATATGGAAAGTATTCCACTTGGCTCATTCAAAAAAATGTGCAAACCTGGCTTTGGGCACAATACTAATTTTCTAGAATGGATGGGCCAAGGCTGATCTCCGTGCATTTCTTGCGATCAGTTGTACGTGGCTGGAAGTTAGACTAAGAGTGATTTATAGTAATTGCCTATCATCAGTCTATGTCATGTTCACCTGAATAATCCGTCGACTGTCCCAACAATGCCCAGGGCTCCGAACCTACCTGAGATTATTTGCTTCACATGTGAAGGAATACATACCAAGTGCCAAGGTCGCAAGAATGAAGCACTGACTCCCCAGCCCCTGCCTCTCTAACTTCCACAGCAGCGAGAAGAAAAGAGTCACAGGCATGTTGACTCACATCCACTTAGAAGGTAAGAAGTAGTCCCCTGAGAATGTGTATCACACAGGTAGAGTGAGACGGGAGGGATCCACTAACGTGGTGTTTTTCAATCTCATCGCTACTGACATTTTGAAGGGGATAATTCTTTGTTATAAGGGGGCTATCCTGTTCTTTGCAGTATCCTTTGATTCTACTTTCTAGAAGCCGGTAACACCCCCCCCCACCCCCCGCATTGTGACAATCAAAAATATCTCGAGACATTGACAAATACCCTATGGGGATAAAATTTCCCCTGAATGAGAACCACTGTACTAGGGAAAAAGTAAAACTAAGCTTTCATGATTGACAGCATTGCATAATGAATGAATACATGAAGGGAACATCAGTCTATAGGATGAATAAGATAAATATTTATTAAATATACTTAAAAGTAATATATATATATATATGCACATGCATATACACACACACGCACACACACACACACACACTGCATACCTTGACACTTTAAAAAAATTTAAATGTTTATTTTTGAAAAAGAGAGAGACAGAGCATGAGTCAGGGAGGGGCAGAGAGAGAGGGAGACACAGAATTTGAAGCGGCCTCCAGGCTCTGAGCTGTCAGCACAGAGCTCGATGTGGGGCTCGAACTTGTGAATGATGAGATCATGACTTCAGCCGAAGTCAGACGCTCAACCAACTGAGCCACCCAGAAGCCCCATACCTTGACACTTTGAGAAATTTTTCACTGGAGGGAGAAGTAAGAAACCTTTATAGTTATGCTACTTTTGAGGCAACTGTGTTTGAAAGAAAAGCTGGAATGTGAGAATGGCAGAAGCTTTTTTCTACATTGGTCCTTATTTTGACAAACTCACTGGTTTTAAATCTACCCCCCCCCCCCGGTTCTATAAAATAATCATAATTTTTCTTTCCCGTGATAACCTGTCAACTATTTGAAAACGTACTACGTTGTTCTCCAGTTCCTTCCCAACCTTTTCCATCATATGAAATAGAATGTAGTTTGAGGTTCCTCTATCTTTCCCTTTCCTTTCCCCCAGTGGAGGTGCCATCTGCTGACACAATTCCTGAATTAGGATTCCCAGGACCAAAACGAGTCCATTACAAATGCTTTGGAAAGAGAAAATCTAGTAAGGACTTAAAACCTTTAAAAAAAAGTTCCCACTGACGAGAATTTCAAAGGTGGTTGACTGCTGGCATTGGGTGAACTGCTCAAGGACCCACTCTCCAGCTGACCATCTGCCCCCCATTGTTCACATGGACGCAGGAAGGAAGGTGAATGGGTGTTAGCATTAGCAGTGTCTACAACGTCCAGAAGAGGAAGAGAATCTGGAAGTTTAGCAGCACACTTCAAGAGTCTAGCTCCTTCCTTGGTGACTATCTTACATGAATGACACTGTTTTCAACCGTTTTGTAGAAATGATTGGACTGCAAGATGATTTCTTTTTTTCTTTTGTTTATTTATTTATTTTGAGAGAGAGAGAACAGGGGAGAGGCAGACAGGGAGAGAGAGAATCCCAAGCGTGCCCTGTGCCATCGCCAGTGTGGAGCCTGATGTGGAGCTCAATCACAAACCTCAAGGTCATGGCTTGAGCCAAAATCAAGAGTTGGAGGCTCCACTGAGCCACTCAGGTGCTCCTGCAATATGATTTCTTTTTCACCTGTAGAGACCTCTTTCTGGCTTGAGGTCCTTGAATCCTGGAACTGTGTATTATTTGCTATCATGGCTTATCACAGACCACATTACATAAGGGATCAGTAAATACGTTTTTTAAAAATTATCAGTGTATACTAAATATGCTGTAACCTTAGGAGCAAAATTTTCACTTGCAAGTTATTTATTGGAAACTTGTCATTTACAACATGTATATTTTTCTTTCTGTTACATTGGAATTCATGTTCAGCTTCCAAAATCCTTGAGTTCTCTAGAAATTGTACATAATATTTTGCATACATGTGCATTTATTTAAGAAGTTGAACTCCTTATACAATATAGATTTTTCCAAAAAAAAAAAAAAAAAGAATAAACGGAAGATCAAGGGAAAAGTACTTTAAGAGGAGGATTATTTTCAGGAAAACTGGACAATCAGAAAGAACCTGTGTTGGACATTTCTGTTTCTTCCTATGATCAAAAAAAAAAAAAAAAAGAAGTTTTAGGAATCTATCTTTATTGGATCATAGGAACAAAATCATGGGCTCCGGAGACACTCTACCAATATTAAAATGGTTTTGTTCTTTCACGAGGAGGAAGATACAACATCTAAGAATCCTTTCTTTTCTTTTTTTTCTTTAATTTTTTTTAACATTTATTCATTTTTTGAAAGACAGAGTTCGACTGGGGGAGGAGCAGACAGAGAGAGAGAGAGAGAGAGAGGACACAGAATCTGAAGCAGGCTCTAGGCTCTGAGCTGTCAGCACAGAGCCCGATGTGGGGCTCGAACTCACAAATCATGAGATCATGACCTGAGCCGAAGTCGGATGCCAAACCGGCTGAGCCACCCAGGCGCCCCTCCAAGAGTTCTTTCTTAAAGCTCCCGACCTAGAGTTGTATGAGTGGCTCATTCATTAAGCACTCGACTTCAGCTCAGGTCAATCTCACAGTTTGTGGGTTTGAGCCCCACACTGGGCTCTGCGCGGACAGCTCAGAGCCTGAAGCCGGCTTTGGTTTCTGTGTGTGTGTCTCTCTTTCTGTCCCTCCCCTCCTCTTGCTCTCTCTCCCTCTCAAAAATAAATAAACATTAAAAAATTTTCAAAAACATATAAAAGAAAAAGAAAAAAAAAGCTTCTGACTCATTTTCAACAGTACATACCTTTTAAAATCCGTGCTGATGGATTTATATACCGATTCATCCATAATCTGGTCCCCTGTAGGACCAATGACAGAAGAACTGGCAGGATTAGGAGTGACGTCTGTCCCTTTAAAGGAATGGGAACTTGATCATTGCATTACAGATAGTTGAATTAATGTGCTATTTATAACTCCTAAACAGCTCATTTTCTGAGTCCTTATCCTCCTAAAATAGAGGGGCTTTACTGGCTCGCGAAATGACTTGAAGGTGATTGAACAATTTATTACGCTATTGCATACAGCCGGCTTAATATACTTTGGAAAATAAAGGTTTATTATTTATTTAAGTCCACATGTACCACTGATACAAAAACCTGTCTTTTTTTTTTTTAATTTTTTTTAATGTTTAATGTTTATTTATTTTTGAGACAGAGAGAGACAGAGCATGAACAGGGGAGGGGCAGAGAGAGAGGGAGACACAGAATCTGAAACGGGCTCCAGGCTCTGAGCTGTCAGCACAGAGCCCGACGCGGGGCTCGAACTCACACACCATGAGATCATGACCTGAGCTGAAGTCGGACGCTTAACCGACTGAGCCACCCAGGCGCCCCCAAAACCTGTCTTTACAACATTAAATTTGGGGCCTTCTTAAGTCAGGCACTTGTGGTCCCATAGAACAACGTTTTAGACATGTTGAAATGTTATTTTAGGGAAAGGCATGCAGATTGGGAAAACAGAACAAAAAACAATAAAAATCAATTCATCTTCCCCACCCAACCCGGGAGACTCCCCAGAGTCAGGGCCGGTACACCAAGTTAATTATAAGACTATGCGACTCCTTGTCTGTAGCTTGCTTATTTTATACAGAAATAAATATAAAGGGTAATGATTTCCACTTGCTTGTTCACTCTTATGCCTCTCTGATTCTGAACAGTGTTGTTTCTGAAACAAAAACCTCCATTTTTATGTGTGTAGAAATGACAGGTTAGCCAGAAAAATTAACCTTAAAGGTTGATTAACCAAACTTCCAAAAATGGCATATTGTACAATCTCTTAACTTTTGGAAGAATCAAGAAAAGGTCTTTGAGTGTTGCCAATTCACACATAGTAAAAAAAAAAAAATGTGTTTATTTATTTTGAGAGACAGACAGAGCATGTGAGCAGGGGAGGGGCAGACAGAAAGGAAGAGAGAGAATCCCAAGCAGGCTCTGAACTGCCACTGCAGAGCCCTACGTAGGACTCGACCCACGAACCGTGAGATCATGACCTGAGCTGAAGTCAAGAGCCGGATGCCTCACCAGCGGAGTCACCCAGGCACCCCACATGTTGAAATTTGTAATTAGTTGTGTTAAAATGGGATATTCTGGACCTTCCAAGTCTCAGCCATAAGAAGGCTAGTAGGTTCCATTTGGTACTCTGGTAACACCCGCTCTTGGAACCCAGAACCATCTTGTAAGAAAACTCACAACTTGGTGAAGATACCACAGGGAGAGGCCTAAGACTGCATAAAAAACGAAGGGTAGGGCTGACCCTGACCTTCTGAGTGCTCCTGTCAAGACACTAGGTGTGTGAGTGAACCTCTCTTGGCTCCTCCACTCCAGTCCAGCCTGATGCGTCTCACCAAATGACCCCAGTTGACCTGTGGAGTAGACATATTGTTCAACTCAACCCCGACTCACAGAATCATGAAGTTCAATAAACCACCGTCTTAAGCTACTAAGTTTGGGCATGACCTGTGAATAGCAATATATAATCAGAACATTCTTATTAAATTTTTAACTTATTTGATGA
Source organism: Panthera tigris (assembly GCF_018350195.1). NCBI lineage: Eukaryota > Metazoa > Chordata > Mammalia > Carnivora > Felidae > Panthera > Panthera tigris. Next base: position 17,681,602 of record NC_056668.1, on the reverse strand, counting down.
AAACCTCTACATTTATTTATGGCAACAAGGGATTTCTTAGCCGCACTTTGGAAAACATTGCTGCGGGCAGTAGATTTTCCCATCCATCCGCCCCTATCTCTTTGAAACCTGTTTGTGCTTGTTCTTATCACTGTGATTCTGACTTCACACCAAGATTTTAACTAATTCTGTCCTTGAGTCTGAGTGTATATGTGGACCTATCCTCTAGCAGCCCAAGTGACTCTATGTCAGTTAGCTTAAATGGGAGTCTCATTCCACAACTTTGTGCGAGTTCTAATAACTCAGATTCTGTGTTTGTCCTGTGTTCCCCCTTGTATTCTAGCCCCAATAACTGGGTCTTAACCTTATTCATTCCACTTAAGCGTCTAACCTAATAGCCTGTCTAATAATCCCTTGTAGATTGGGATCCTTCCTTGTTTTCACCTATGTTCTCTTTCTCTGTAGGTACCATAAAAATTGTCACACATTTAGCAGCTTAAAGCAACACCAATATATTACCCCACAATCTTATCAATGTCTAGGCTCAGCGCATGGCTGAGTTTTTGAAATGAGCCCACCTACAAGTGATTAAGAAATACCCTTTCCTGCTCCCCAAGATTTTGATGTTTTCAATAATGAATAACCACCGCAACCAAAGTCTGTACCTGCAATTAGAGGCCAACCCTGACGAAGGCTGAAATAGGGAGACAAGGTGCTGTGGGCATCTGGAGGTGAAGAGAGAAACCAAGATTACAGCCGAATTCATGAATTCATGTTAGATGTGGCCCTGGGGCTGCTCTGTATCTTTCTCTATTTCTAGGAACGACCCAGGTGGTTGATCATTCTGAGATTTGCTTCTCTTCACCTCGGGAGATGGACACGGAGGGAAACTGAGAAAAATAAAGGTGCACCCTTCGCTTGTGTCTGCGTTGGGACACGTAGTCATTCGTTCTGTGGGAAGACAGGAGTTTAACTGAGCAGACAAAACAATGAGCTATCCGGAAAGATTCCCACAGAACCCAGGAATTATGGGTGATTTGGACTTTTCCAGGGTCTATAGTGCCGTTTCTAACCATCTTTGTTCGCTCCACTCCTGATCCAAAAGCACCCCTCAGGACCATTTTTATGCCTGTGACCTTGTCTGAACCAGCTCGTTATTAGCTGTGAAGGAGACTGTAAGGTTAAATACTGCATTTTTTTTTTTAATTCTTCCCAGCAATTTACTAGTTTTCTAAATCAAATTCTCTTTCCTCTCTCTTTAAACAACAAGCTCCTTTGTACACTTGGAGCACTTGCCTCTTTTCTTGCTGCTTGTCTGATTCTCCATAGTTTCCTTGCCGTTTTTATTGGAATTTCAGGACTACTCTTGGATTTACTCAGGGGGCCCACCACACACAGGGCATCTAAACACTTCCCTGCACTTCTCCAATCTCACACAGTCTGCCACCCACCCCATAGTCCCCCCCGCCACCAGACTCCCATTCCACAGGGATAGAAGACTCCCAGCGCTTAAAGAGGGTGAAAAGTGAATAAATATCTCAAGTGCTTATAACAGTGCCTACACTTGGTAACAACAAAATGACCACTAACAGTTATTATAATGGGATCGTCATCTGTCATATTGGGATTTTTTTTTTAAGTTTATGTATTTATTTAGAGAGAGGAAAAGAGCATAAGGAGGGGAGGGGAAGAGAGAGAGAATCTCAAGCAGGCTCCACACGGTCAGCCCGGAGCCCGACGGAGGGCTTGAACTCACGAACCATGAGATCATGACCTGAGCCGAAGTCAAGAGACTGGCGCTTAACCGACTGAGCCTCCCAGGCACCCCTTTACTATGTGGATCTTAGGAACAACCTTATAATGGTCATGGAGAGAAACACATGCAGGAAAGTTTATGAGATGTTTCCCACAGGTCCTGACCCAAAGAGATGTTCAACCAATCTTAGCAATATTATTATGGTTAAGTTTCTATACCGTCTTTTAAGAGTTTAGGTGTTTGTAACTACTTATTCAAAATCTATATATCCTGCTAAGCGGCACATGTAAAGCACAACAATTCTGAAATATTACTTGGTATACGGGAGAAATTCAACCTGATGCACACTAAATAGCAATGATTTCAGGCTTAGAAGGAATCCGCGTCCTTAGGAACCTTAGTGCCATAAAGTTTTTTCACAAACGGAAAAGCTTTTGCTAGTGAATGAATGCCAATTTTTTTTGAATTTCCATGTGTGCATTGTTGACTCTTTCCTTGTCTACCTAGAATAAGTTTATCTTTAAAGAAGGAAAAATGAAGGTGATTACGTTACTTGCTGTTACTAATTTAACATCAGAATTTCAATACCAGACAGACTTTAGCGAGTGATACTCAGGTAAGAAGAACTTGAAGTAAGAATTCCAAAGTCCCGTAACTAAGGTAGAAGTATTGTCTAAGCCAAATGGAAGAAGAATGGTAAAAACTGCAGGGACCCTGGGACTTCCTTAAGAGCTGGCTTGGTCCTACTCTTATGAGAAAATTAAAAATAAATGGACACTATTTTCCAACTCTAAAACATATTATATGCAGTACATACTTTAACCTAGTTTACAATTAACATTTATTATGCCCACTGAAACCACAAAGCCAATGTTTAATTTTACAGTTTGAAGTCACACATAGGGAAATGCTTTACAAAATAGGATATTGTTCCTCAACGAAAAATATTACAGTATAGGTCCCAAACGAGTCAGTTCAAGTGGTTTACCTGAATAACAGAACTGTCGTGGAATGCAGGCTACAAGACGCGGTAATGCTTTCAATAGCTGATTCAGGTTCAAAATTTGCCAAAGCGGAAGAGACATTTTAAACAAGACCCGTCTTAGTTTTCCAAGATTTTTGGTTTTTCAACTGCATTACATTTACTGAAACATACCATCACTTCTGACAAATTGAAGATAATAAGCAGGTCACATTCTACTGCTTATATACGACGACATGAAAATCTTCGATATTTTACTCTGGCTTGAAATCATGTTTCAAGATATAAAAATCTCAGTTATACCCACTTAGCTTTATTACCTGTCTTTACTCACAAGGCTCTTATATAGAAATCAAAAATTTGTGCCACGGCTCACATCAAATTAAATATATTTCTGCAATCTGTTTAGTTATCTGCAGTCTATTTACAAAGCATGTGCATGATTTCCTCTAATAAACATACTAAATGGAAGCAGTGTTTGTCAACTCCTACATTGATGTCATGGCTGAGCGTGTAACGCAAAGACACCATCCGGAGACAATGTATTTTTCTTAATCGAAAGTCACGTCTTACAAAGTCACACACAATATGATCTCCTATTCTAATTATACTCTCAGTCTGAGGTGTTTCTAATATGCTGTGGGTTGTTAAAGAAAAGACCAAGAAAGAGTTGCCAAGGGTTTACCATGGACATAAAATATTGCAAAGCTTAAAAAAAAAAAAGTCAGGCTAAATACACACAAAAGCTTGTGTATCGGAAACAAAAAGTTAGTTTGAAAGGAACACGGATGGTTTAGTAAGTGCTGAAACACGACTCATCTAAAAGTCTGTTCCTCTAGCCTGACACTCTTCAAGTTTCGATGTCACCTTAAACATCCTGGATGTACCTATAGCTTATGTCACTGAACCCTGCTGATCAGGCTGACCATTTGATGCATTTCCCAAACATTGAGTATCAAGTTGTGCCCCGCCTAGAGCAAAAACTTAAAAGAGTTTTTTTTTTTTTTTTTTTTTGCAAATTGAAAAATCATGTAGAATAAAATAGTGAGTCCGAAGTAACATATTTGATAGTTGGTCACTGATCAATATTAGCACCTTGATAAAAATTACATTGGATGTGCCAAAAAGAAACTGAAAAAAAATATATGCTGTTTTATTTACAAATCACAGTTTTCCTCACAGTGTTAGACTTTGGATCACTCTGATGTGGCCGTGCCTTATAAGATGATGGGCCATTTGGTTTTTCATTTGACCTATGACAGTCCACATGGACCAGTTGGTGGAGCTCCAGGATAAGAACCACAGGTAGCCAATTTATCGCTAAAGTGCTACTGTATTTGGAAGGTGCAATTAACTGGGTTGGCTAATATGTACATTTCAGTCTTCCTCTCTTTTAAAACCAACAACTTCTAGCAACTATACCTTCATTATTTTCCCCATAAGATCTGCATTGAGAACTACGGTATCATTACACCAGAAAGACATTTGGCAGATGAATACTTTTCTGATCTGAACATCATGTGTATTTCCAGTTTCTTTATCTCACTAATGTAACGGGTTCTTGTTTCAATATGTTCCCATGTGCTAATTGATTAGAATATAATTATGCATTATAGACTGATGTGTTTCATGATCCTATAACTTCAGACGTCATTTCTCTAGTTCATGCTAGCAAGGAGGCTATTAGGGAGTTTTCTGGGTTTTTTTCAGTGTACTACTTACCTAAAATGGTCTGTTTGACAATCTAAAACTATAGGTGTTGGCAAATGAGAAAAATGATAGAGAAAACATACAAGTTCCTTTCCTCTGTGTTTAAATGATAGACTGGCTCTATGATAGCTCTGGACGACCATTTCTATACTCATGGTTATTCATTTATTAACTTTGAAATGTTAAAAAAATATAAGGTATTATCACCTCCACTTAATCATAAATAGATCAGTAATATTCACCAATCCTCAGCCATAAACTATTAGCAAAATTTGGCCATTATTAAATCCAATCTTGTTTCACAAAGAGTGACCTCTAAGTCATACACAAGTCCTGGACTTCATTGAATCTGGCTGCCGTGCTCACCTAAACCATTACAATGACCTTGTTATTAAGGAATGAGTCAGTGGGGGAAACATCAGAGCCAGAGATGGAGCTGGTCAGTTGAATATCCAAGGGTGCTTTGCCTTATTACTGTTACCAGACTGAAATCACAGTCAGAGGCAAGCTGATGTGATAAAAGGTGTCCTTGCTTGTCCCAAGTCCTATTTTCACTCCGTGAGATTCATTAGTAGTACAAAGTGACATACTATCAACGGAGACCCCATATCTGTAGCAACGTTCATGATTACTAGTATTTAAATCACTTAAATGCAATTTGTTTACTCTAACTATAGGATCCCGCCAATGCTAGAGAATAAATGGTATTAATTTTTAAGGAGTGTTTTTAAAGCAGCAAAGGACAGTATTTGGTTTTATCATCACTGATAGCTCTTGGACACTGTGTGCACACAAATTTCACGTATCAACAGCTCCCTGTCTACGTTTATCACTGGTATCAGGGATTCTGAACTGTGTCTTAGCTTCTGTGGGAAGCTTCCAGGCTATCTATACACCAAGTTGAGAACTTAGGCTTCAGTTGCTTGAATAAGTGTTTTTCTTATCTGTGACTTGGAAAAACTAATATTAATGAAACCCAACAGACTTATTAATGTAACTACAAGTAACGAATACCACTAGTCAAGAAAGGGTAAGTTTAAAACTTCCTTAGAGAGGAAGACTACAGTATCAGAATAAGGATACGTGAGGAATATATACATATACGCCTGTTTCACGCAGAAAGCCTTCTGTAAAAAAATACAAAAGCAACCAGTGCTGTATATTATGTAAACTCACAAAGTGTACTTTATACACAAACATGAAGCATAAATTAAAAGTAGGACAACAGCAAAACTTTTTAAATATAGAATTTGCACATATTTTTGTTAAATAAGAATAAATACTTTTATCACACAAATTCACATACCAGTCGCAAAAACAATAAATTACATTTTTTTTCAGT